>NW_027526233.1:15944471-17144471 GCF_048455015.1 Haemaphysalis longicornis
CCGTGCACCTTGCGTTCCGCCCGCAGAGTCGTAGGATCGAAACCTGGCGCCGGCAAGTATTTATATAGTGTAGGGGGAGCGATGCGGACGCGGACTATGGACGCCAACGCGGGTGACATCGTGAGTTACTAAAATGCTCTGCATTTAAAAAAAGAGAGACACACGTCGAAAAAGGAAAAGGTTTAACGTTTCGGCCGAGGGAGCGGCCTTCGTCAGAATAACAGCAGTGGCTGTAGTCACAGTGTCAGTGTAGTCATGCTGTGTGACTACAGCCACTGCTGGTATTCTGACGAAGGCCGCTCCCTCGGCCGAAACGTTAAACCTTTTCCTTTTTCGACGTGTGTCTTTCTTTTATTTGCTATATAAATATATATATATATATATATATATATATATATATATATATATATATATATATATAGAGAGAGAGAGAGAGAGAGCGAGAGAGAGAGAGAGAAAGCAAAGTCAAGAAAGCCGAGGAAAGCAAAAGCAAAGGGCAAAATGTCGTAGGTAACTTTATTAACATTGAATCGGATACAGGTTCTTTTTTAAAGGAAGAATGAAAGTGGAGACAAACATGCTCGCCGGGTGAGATCCAAACCCAAGGATCGGGATCCCACCCGGCGGTCATGTTTTTCAACACTTTTGTTCGTCTTCGACGAGGGCGAGGGCCCCCAGCTGTGCTGTTTCTCCAGCCTTGCACCACTAGTGCAAACTGCATCATTTTTTCCTTGCAATAAAGCTCAAATAAAAATTTCTTGCAGCCATGCAGCCATACAAAAAACCCCTCCCCACTACAAAAAAAGTCACCGAGGCACGCGAAAATTGCAAAAAAAAATCCGTTAACCGTGCAATACCTTGAATAGGCTCAACCAAGGAGAATTATAGAAATGACTTGAATGC
Source organism: Haemaphysalis longicornis (assembly GCF_048455015.1). Lineage (NCBI taxonomy): Eukaryota > Metazoa > Arthropoda > Arachnida > Ixodida > Ixodidae > Haemaphysalis > Haemaphysalis longicornis. The sequence continues at coordinate 15,945,375 of NW_027526233.1, forward strand.
TGAATTTCCTAATGGGTCCCTATCGAGCAAATTTTGTCCTACTCTCGTTTTACAGTTTTTCAGAACCCGTGGATGCTGCCTGTGCGATTGTAAACGGCAAGCACGATAGTTCTTAAACAAATTTATGCCTTGTAAAAGTTCTAAATATATATATAAATTTAATCCCAACCCTTTTCCCGAGCAGTCCGGCCGAGCAGTCAAGCAGTCCAGTCTGCTGACAAGCTTCCGTCACGCTGTCCAGGTCTTCCTGGTCACCCGTGCCATGGCTGCAGCCAAGGCCCAATGGTACCTGGATTGAGGCGAACCTACGGCTCCAGAGCGACGGCTCAAGGAACGTCGTTTGCTCCATTATACGCTCATTCTCTATCATTCAAAAAAATTTACAAAACGAAGAATAGAAAAAATATAAAAAATGAATAAATATGATCGTAGAAAATAATGCGCACCATTCCCCCATGTGAAGAGTGTTGCAAAGTGAAAATGTAAACAACGCCCACAACGGCTACCCATGCGACGTCACTTGAATTCACACACGTGGCTCTACAAAGAGTTAAACGAGAGACAAGTGAAATGCACTTAAGCACACCCTTCATTACTTCAAACAGATATTCCTTGCTAAGGTTAAGTCAATGAATGCTTCATGAGCGGTGGTTGGTTTAAATGTACTGGTGAAGCACATGAGTGGAAACTTTTTTTATGATATAAAGGGAGCTTAACCTGGTGTTAGACGACCTCACTTCTCCTCTGTCTCTGCCTGCGCCGAAGGAGGTGAGGATATCGGCGGCAGAGACGGAGGAGAAGTGAAGTGGCAGGCGTTGTTCTGAGTTTTCTTTAATTTTTCTAACTCCTAGCGAGTCCGCCAGGCACACCACGGCCGCTATACGTGCCCTGGGCGGAGCGCGCGGCGGCGCGAGATGTGGCGTGACGCTGACACATGGCATTCAGCGAGAACGCAAAGTGTAAACCGGCAAATGTGCTCGGTGAGTACCATCTGTATCCCCCCTCCCAGCGTGGGTTCGTAGCTCGGGATTATGCTTCCGGTTGCGCCAGCATGCGGTCGCAGAAGGTCAAGCTCCACCCAAGGAGCGGCTTCAGGGGCCTTTCGGCCCCCGATAACACAATTTTTGCCGATGATGCCAGTGACTATCGAGTACTTGCAACAGTTTCCCTCAGGTGAGTAGGTTTTAAACAGGCTTTTTCTTCACGCTGACATGTGTGCCCGGCCTTGCTTTGTTGCGGACTTTTGAGACGTTTTCGCTCATCTGGCACTGCTCCCAAACGCGCGGCGTTGCGGGCCTACCAGATGACCCATGTAGTGCAGTGACGTTCAAGTCTGGGGAGGGTGGGAAGAAAATTTTGCCGCTCCCTGATATCAAGGTGAAGGACCGTCGGGGCCTTCTTACCGACCCGTCTAATCAAGAGGCTCGCTTAAAGCTTCACTGGCTGCTCCACAACGTGAAGAACGACGCCGTTCCCGCTGCGCTGGCGCCCTACGGGCGTGTCGACGAGATGCGCAGGGAGTGGTGGCGCGTCGAATGCATCCAGGACAAGGGATCGACGCTTCATTCGATGACTCTCAAGTTGAAGGCGGGCGTGACCATTGACGACCGGCCGCATGTGACTTCGAGTGGCTGGGGACAAGGCCTTCGTCGTCGTCGCCGGAAGGGCCCCGTAGTGTTTATGCTGCAGCATCAAGGGGTACAAGCTCAAGGTACAAGCTCAAGGTGGTGCAGGGCTACCCGCCCACATCCAGCCACGACGACTAAGTAGTGGAACGCTTCTATGAAGATGTGGAATCGGCAATGGCTAAAGTAAAAACACAGTATACCGTTGTTATGGGGGACTTCAATGCTAAAGTAGGCAAGAATCAGGCTGGAGACAAGGCAGTTGGGAACTATCGTCTGGGCTGTAGAAAAAGCAGGGGGGACCTACTAGGTGAGTTTGCAGAACGGAATAACCTACCCACAATGAATACCTTCTTCTGTAAACGGGAGAGTCGGAAGTGGACCAGGAGGAGAGCGAATGGGGAGCATAAAAATGAAATATACTTCATATTATGCGATAACTCTGGCGTCGTGCAGGATGTGGAAGTACTCGGAAGGGTAAGGTGCAGTGACAACCGTATGGTAAGATCTCGAATTAGGATAGAATTGAAGAGGGACCGCAAAAAGCTAGTACGAAAGAAGCCGATAAATGAGCTAACAGTAAGGCGTAAACTAGAAGAATTCAGGATAGCGCTGCAGAAGCGATATTCAGCTCTTAACGAGGAAGCCGAGTTTACGACACAGGAAGCCAACGACAACTTTACACATATTACCACGGAGTGTGCAGTGGAAGTCGGCGGCACTATGGCTAGACAGGATAGTGGCAAACTTTCACAGGAGACGAAAGATCTTATTAGGAAACGGCAAACCATGACACTCTCTACCGCAGCTGACAAAATAGAACTAGTGGAGCTTTCGAAGTTAGTCAATAAGCGTAAGACAGCTGACACACGGAAGTATAATATGGAGAGGATCAAATACGCTGTATAGAACGGAGGTAGCCTGAAAGCTGTGAAGAGGCGTCTTGGGGTGGGGAAAAATCAGATGTATGCACTTAAAGATAAGCAAAGCGATCTCATCACAAATAGGGATAAAATAGCCACAGTTGCCCAGGAGTTCTACAGGGATCTGTACAGTAGCCGGGACATCCAGGATAATGCCGAAATAGCCAGTAGCTCAGAGGAGATAGACATCCCACCAGTAACGACCAAAGAAATAAGGAAGGCTTTGAAAGAAATGAAAGGGGGCAAAGCACCTGGTGAGGATTAGATAACAGCACACCTCTTGAAGGATGGCGGAGAAATTGTACTTGAGAAACTGGCAAACCTGTATACGGAATGCCTAATGACCGCAATGGTACCGGAATCTTGGAAGAACGCGAACATCATCCTAATCCATGAGAAAGGCGACATGAAGCACTTGAAAAATTACAGGCCGATCAGCTTACTGTCAGTCGTCTACAACTTACCAACGTAATCGCTAACAGAATTTCTGCAACCTTAGATTTCAGTCAACCTCAAGAACAAGCAGGGTTCCGTAAAGGTTATTGTAGAGAAGTGCGCTGAGTATACTGAACCCCTATATATAGCCTTCATCGATTATGAGAAAGCATTTGACTCGGTTGAAACCCTAGCAGTCATTCAGGCATTACGGAACCAGGGGGTAGATGAGCATAATGTAAGAATACTAGAGGATATCTATAATGGGTCTACAGCTACCATCATCCTCCATAGGGAGAGCAGTAAAATACCTATAAGGAAGAGTGTCAGACAAGGAGACACAATCTCTCCAATGTTATTCACAGCATGCTTACAAGAAGTATTCAGAACGTTGGATTGGGAACAGGTGGGAGTAAGGGTTAATGGAGAATACCTCAGTAGCCTCAGATTTGCTGATGACGTTGCCTTGCTAAGTAACTCGGGGGACGAATTGCAAAGCATGCTTTCCGCACTGGGCGAACAGAGTAGAACCGTGGGCCTGAAAATTAATATGCAAAAAACTAAAGTAATGATCAATAACCTCGGGACAGCACAGCAGTTTGAGATAGATGGCGAGGCAGTGGAAGTAGTAAGCGAATATATCTACTTAGGCCAAGTTGTGACCCCAGATCCCAACCATGAGGCAGAGATAATTAGAAGGATCAGAATGCGGTGGGGTGCATATGACAGGCATTCTCAGATAATGAGTAGCACCCTACCATTGTCGCTGAAGAAGAAAGTGTGTAATAGCTGCATCTTACCGTACTTATTACCGTACTGCCTCTTACAGTACTTACCGTACTGCATCTAACCTACGGGGCAGAAACTTGGAGGCTCACTAAGAGGGTTCAACCTAAATTGAGAACGACTCAGCCGGCAATGGAGCGTAAAATGATAGGTGTAACATTAAAGGACAAGAAGAGAGTGGAGTGGGTCAGGGAACGAACTCGTGTTAAGGACATATTAGTAGAGATTAAGAAGATTAAATGGACGTGGGCAGGAAATGTAATGCGAAGGCAAGATAACCGCTGGTCATTAAGGGTAACAGAGTGGATCCCTAGAGAAGGCAAGCGTTGCAGGGGGCGGCAGAAAGTTAGATGGAGAGATGAGATTAAGAAGTTTGCGGGGATAAATTGGTCACAGTTGGTACAGGACCGAGGTAGTTGGAGAATAATGGGAGAGGCCTTTGCCCTGCAGTGGGCGTAGGTAGGCTGATGATGATGATGATGAGGATCAAGGGGAACTTCAGGCGTGAGGTAAGGTGCCGAAGTGCTGTTCGTGCCGTCGCCACGGGCATGACCCAAACACCTGCGTCGAGTCGTACGCCAGCATCACCGGTCCAGCGAGGGACGATGACCTCCGCGAACACCTCGTGGACGAGTCAGACGCAGAGGGGACCGCATCAGGAGTCACCGGCGCTGCGGCAAAGAGGCAGACGCTTACGATACCGGTCGAGGCCGAGGCTGGCCAGGGAGTCCTTGAAAAGGAGCTGCCCAGGCAGCCAAAGACGACAGCCAAAGAAGCTCTTCGAGTGTATGAAGTTTAATGTATGTATGTATGCATGTATGTATGTATGTATGTATGTATGTATGTATGTATGTATGTATGTATGTATGTATGTATGTATGTATGTATGTATGTATGTATGTATGTATGTATGTATGTATGTATGTATGAGTGTTTTCATTTCTGTGTAGTTGAGTTTTGGAATGCATGTCAATTCTTAAGTGTATGGGAAATGTTTTTTTAGTGCGAGTAAGGACGTAAGTGTTACACGGTAAACCTCGTCCATCTCTTAGATGGTTTGTTTGAGCAAACCTACACGCATAGTCACACTCAGTGTCAGGGGGCCTGGCGATCGAAGACGTCAAAGTCAGTTGTGCTATCTTCTGACAGCCGAGATCTTGATATTGTGGCCTCACAAGAAACCAAGGTTGAGAAAGAAGACCAAACGGACCGTATGGGGCTGCCATGTATGTCACGATACTTCGTCTTTGTTTCTCATGCAGTCGGGTTCTTTAAGGGTTACGAGCTTTTATTAGGGAATAGTTTAGGGGACACCCAGAATACCATCCCTCTTCGGATTTGAGCCGGTTTGTTGTGCGTGATTTCGTGTTTTGTTCAAGTGAATGGCGTGTTGTTTGCGTTTATGGCCGCACCAGAAACGCCGAAAGAAAGTTATTTTTTGAGAAAATTCGAAAGTGGTGTGCGACAGACCGGCGGGTAATTATACTTGGTGTCTTTACGTACGTGTGTTCCGCACGCGACAAAAGTTGCCTGTCATCTTTTAGGGGTGCTAGTTCGCCAGTACTAAGCGATATTGTAGCACACTTCGCACTAGAGACGTTCGTGATAGCGTGGATAGCGCTGCTCCGTGCGTTACACACATTTTCGAAGCAACAATCATGCGCGTCTGGATAGGGAGTACATATCGCTTGATCTTCTGCCACAGTGTGACGGATACCGTATGATGCCTGCCTCGCTCAGCGATCACTGGTTTCTTTAACTCTTGCTAGGAACGCGATGCTTTAAAAGGCCTTTGTTGGGGATTATGAAAAATGAACAATAAGTTAGTCGACGACAAAGCATTTATGGAGGCAGTAAGCGCCGTGGGCACGAAAGATTGTCGACAGTGATGAACACACGAACTTCGCTTTTAAATGGGAACTCTTCAAACAAGAAGTAAAAATGAAAGCCCTGGAAAGATCGGGAGCAATGAAAACCGAAAACAAATTCAAAGAAGTCCTGCTACCAAGCAGACTTGATATTTTTAGAGACAACTGCAAGTCGCCCGGTACGTTCAAGGACAACATTCGAACACTGAAGGCGCAGCTAGAGGAATTAGACAAGGAAAAGTAAGTGCAAGGGCCGTGCAAGGGCCGAATGGCTCCTGTTCGGTGAAGCGCCGACCAAAACAGCACTCAGCTCAGAGAAGATACGAGCGTAGAAATACGATAGTGGAAATAGAGTACGATGACGTATCGTGTAATGACCAGGCAAGAATAGAGAGTAGTTCTGTGACTACTATGAGAAGTTCGCTCGTCAGACTATCGATATTGTTCAGTTTAAAAAGGAGTTTATATGTTTGTTGCCGCGCCTGAGCGAAGAAATTCATCTCGAAAGTGATATCGCATAAGGAGAGCTATTGAAAAACTGAGCCTAGGATAGACCCCGAATCTCACGGTCTCAGCGGAGCTTTTTATAAAAAGTGTAAGGATGACATAAGCCTTGTTCTGCGGGATGTTTACGCCGAGTCTTATCAAACAGGAGTGCTACCTCCGTCCTTTCTTGTCACACACAATCTTTATACCGAAATCAGTGGACGACAATAAACGGAGGCAAATACCTGCATACCGCCCAATCAGTTTGACCAATGTCGATTATAAGTTCCTAATGAAAGTATCAGCTAGCCACTTGCAGAGTGTGATAAGAGACATTGTGGGACCATACCAAACTTGCGGAGTTGAGGGGAGGTGAATAGTCACGAATATTCACACCACCAGGAGTGTTCTTGAATGTTGTGACAGTATGCAAACTGCTGTGGCCCTGCTCCAGATAGACCTTGGAAAAGCATTCGACCTGGTATCCCATGAAGTTCTTTTGGACATGTTACAACATGTGAATGTAGGTTCTGTTGTTTACGATGGAGTAGACATGGCGTACAATGGGTGTTGCACTCACTTTGTTGTAAACCAAACGACAAGGAAAGCCATTGTGGTTCAACGAGCCGTGCGTCAGGGCTGCCCGCTGTCACCGTTCCTTTTTTGTTTGTATATTGAAGCGGTTTGCTTAGGCATCATAAGAAGCGAGAGCATCAACGGGTTTCAATTAGAGTGCGCTGAAGTGTGTCTTGGCCTACGCTGACAACATTTCCATTTTTGTGTTGACAGAAGCAGCATTAACGTTGCTGTAAGCGCTCTGTAAAGGGTTTGCAAATATAGTGCCACTGGAGTAAACTGACAAAAGTGCTTACGATTTCGGCATGGGGAATGGGAAAGGGTGCCTGGTATGTTTGATTGTATCAGATGGCAGACGACGTCAGCCAAGTACATGGGAGTGCCCTTAGAAAACTATGAAAACAGTGACACTTACTGGCGCAGACAGACTGCTGAACTGCGCGAAAAAGTCAAGAAATGGAAAGGCAGGAGCCTTTCCATGTTTGTCAGAGTATCAGTATGCAGCAGGTTTTAACAAGCAAAATACGGTAGGTGCTTCAGCTACTGCACTGTTCGCGTTCTCATGTACGAGCCCTGAACCGGGTGTTTGCAGTGTTGATCTGGGAATCGACATGGGGAAGAATAAGGCGTTCGAATCTTTTTCGGCGCATGCATCATGGGGGGCCTGTCTTTGTCACATTTCCTTTTGCGGCAAGTCGCCAATCGCTTTTTGTTCTTTCTTGATGTGAATGATCCTTTGTTCCGCGCTGTGTGTCAGCTGATGTTATCAAGGGGATTACCTAAATTTGTTGTTAATTCTGCACATATTTCTGTCGGAGTAAGCAAGAGTTACTTCCGTGAAGTGACTGAAGCCACCCGATCCTTGCGTGCACGTTCCAGTATAGACGATATATCAGCGTTACGCTGAAAAAGTTGTACCTTGCTTTGGTTGACATTACCTGTGCAGTTATACAGGACAATGTGCCGTGCAGGAACCGGACAGTACGTGCTCAAGCATGTGAGATGAATGGCGCTACCGCCATGGGTTAAGTCGTTCTTTTTTAATCTTCACGTGGGTGTCCTTCCCGTAAAACCGTGGAAGAAAAAAAAAAGGTTGGTAGCTTCCAAGGCGTTTGAGTGCTACCCGTGTAAGAAACCCGAGACGGTAGAACATGAGTTCCTCGAGTGCTCGGATGGGATTTTCTTTTGGGACGTGCTTCAGCGGACCTTGAAAACGGACTTCCCTTTGGACGCATGTGAGATCAGGTACCCACCCATTGTGGGTGACGACGGGGAACTATACGATCTCGTCATGGTCGTAGCCCTGCACGGTGTTTGGAAGTCACGTACGGCGATACGTCATCGTGACGTTGGTGCTAAACGATCGAAAGAGTATTTTGCTGATTCTATGCGATTGATGAGTGAAGTGTGTAGGGCTGAACCTGACCCGCCCGAGCAGCTGTCCGTGATGGAGACGCTAACGGACCTCAAGCAATTTTAGCCGCTTTGTGCAGCAAGGGTTTTGGCTTGTATGTTTTATTTTTATTTTGCTTTTGTCGCTTTGGTTCAAGTGCTCCGTCAAAATATGGCAACAAAAAAAGTGGGCTTGAAGCTCCATCGGTAAGACAATGGCTCTCGCGTCGATTCTCTATCTGTTCCAAGTTCCATTCCTAGCGGTACCAGCAACTTATTTTCTTTGAGGCGTTCTTTTATGCAATGAGCCTGATCCAGAAACCGAAACTGAGTCGGATAAAACCGCAGTGACAAGAAAAATTCGGCAACTATCACGAAAAAAGGGGTGGGTAGAAAATAGTTGAGCTAACGTCATGAAAACGTGTACGCAGATTGTAGTTCGTATCGAAAGTTAGCCAGGTCCTGCTGTTTCACGGATCAAAATGAGCCAAATAAATGTACATTTGTCATCGGGAGTTTGCTTTTGGCTTGAGTGTTCAGACTATTTCATGGGTGTTTTCGCGTTTTTTTTTTTTGCGTATGTTTCGGAGCTGGCTTATTATAATTCCAGACGGCAATTAGGAAAAGGAAGGATATTAGGGAAACAGCAATTCACACGGCAATTAGGAACGGATTTCGTACGGCAATAAGGAAGGATATTAGGAAAACACCCTGGCGACGGTGTTATCGGGTGTCGACACACTAGCGGCCGCGAGGGAGTTTACCACCGCCTGCTTCCTCGCGCAATCCTCTGATAGAATCCTGTTGAGCAAGTACTACGCAGCTATCTATGCGGACTTGATGAAGAAGGTTGAAGGGTACTGCTCCTTGGTGCACGACGGCCTCCGGGAGAGAAGCTTGTACCACTAACCTCACGTCTAGTTTACCACGCGGGGGCCGAACGATTTCGATATCGGTGGACAGTATTGTCTAAGTGGGAGGCTGGCGGGGTCGCGGGCGAAAGCCGGATCCTTTTTGTGACGAGGCCGGGTTGGAGTCAGTGGGCGTTCTTGGCGGGGAATTGGCGATTTCCTTCACCGCCACAATTCTCTCCATGGTCGAAAGATGTTCAAACGGCGCGCCGCAGGTTGCGTCTGCACCTGCGTTCCTACGCCAGCGACGGGTCTCGGTCCGGGGAGCAAGGCCTGCGTAGGCATAGCTCGCTGTGCGGCGTGGCATAAAATTCAAAAGGCTGTAACTAACTGTTGAAGGGCCCGATTTTTATGAAGTTAGTGTCTGTGCGATCGGTAGAAGTTTACAGACTCGGTGGTGTAGGGCTGGTCTGTGGTGGTGCAGTTTATGTGACGAAACTGGCCTTGAAACGACGAGCCGACGTGAAGGGCTGGATCATCGTGCGGCCCGCTGGCGGGCTCTTTTTTCGTAACTTATAGAAAGAACCTAAAGTGGAGCGAGTCGGGGTCAAAATGCTTGGTAATTAATAAAAAAATACGCAAAATTATTGCGCCTTTTCGTAGATCAAGTTGTGTCTGCCAGCATTGGTCGTCCATAAAAAAGAAACAGGAAAAATATCGAGTATCTCTTGAATGACCCTGTACTTTCACGTTACGAAAGTCTGTCCGTGTAGCAATGTATTCAGAAAACCACGGTGTCGCAGCTGTTCTGCTTGAAACGAGGTATGAAAAGTACATATAAAGATAATATATACTTCATTCCTCCTGCCTCCGCCTTTCCGCATCTCTCCTGCTTTCTCGCCTCTATTCTTTTCTATCGCCACGTGCTCTCTTCGCTGAGATCGGTCCGAGCACTTCGTCGTTTTCACTTGTACGCCGCGACCGAACACTGGCTCCGCGAAGAGCACCTCCTCAATGACGTAGTCTCTACTAACCCAGGTAAACGCAGAAGAAATCAAGTACCGATTAATATTACGAAAAGCATGTCAGAGTTGCCATGCTCTTCCCTTCCAGAATATTAGCTGAAAAGCAAATATTTCAGATAGGGCCAGGTACGTGGAATAAGCGGGCGTGTTTGAAGTGTTTGCTTCTTCGCGCACTGGATAGGAAGATCAGAGAACGAAACCGGAAACACCCTTTGCCGGAAACAGCTCGACTACCTTATCCCTTTCCGGAAGCGCGGCTCTCGCTGCCGTTTGCCGGCTCACATCTGCCAGACCGCAACACGGCTCGGGGGAAACGAAACGTAAGCAAACATTAACTGCAGTTCCAGCAACCGTCTTTCGCGTGTTTTACTCGCAAACGTACACAATCGTCGCTTTATATTACGTAACAGCGAGAAAAGGCAAGCAGCTAGAACGGCCAAAACAACTCGGAACGTTAGAGTTACGTCTGGTGAGAATTACGCAAAATAACCGTTAGCGCTGCTCTCATAACTTTAATGCGTAAAATGGTGCTCGACGAATCTGACGGGAAGTTGTCGACTGCATGAAGTGTACAAATGTATCTCGAAAGTGATGATGTGTGCAAGAGAAGAAGCTAACCATGCAGCAAATAGGCCCCTTCCTCGCTAATGACGCAATCAGCTTTGGGTGTTTTTGCCAGCTGTCTGTTTAAAAAAAATCTGCTATGCCTTAGTATATAACCAAATTAGCTGTGATAAAGGCAACACAGACGGTACAGAGCCACACGAAGGGGGCAGACAACGTTGCTCCTCTGAGATTGGGCCACTTGCATGTTTCTGTTTGTTCAGTGTCACGGCCGCCGCGAACGAGAAAACACAGCTCAAATTGGCCTTTCAGTTAGGAGAAGACCAACCGCCACATTTTCTACAAAGTCGTAAGACCTTCGCTCGAGGTTAGCCCATAAAAGAAAGTTTAGTTTCGGCCATAAGCTAAGCTGGGTGACAATATGTGGCTGTGAAACCATCGGCGGCTATATTTACTGTCAGTTTTCTATGACCCTTACATCTTGAAGCAGCCGCATGCGCCCACATTTACATTTTCATTCTAAATGTGTATTCATCGAACAGATTTCTGCACTTGTTGTTCGAAAGGTAACCGTTTTGATGCACAGGCATTTTGTTACCTCAAGACTGCTACAATTTGAATGTAATGCCTTAATTGTATGTAATGCGGAGAGTCTTATGTTGTACTGTAGTTTGCTTTGACATGATAATTTTCACGGGTTTTGAACCTTAGCCCATGTCTTCGAACTAAAAGCATTACTTCTTTCATTGTTTGACCAATTTTTAGATTGCGTAATCTGCTCTGGTCATTGTGACATTTGTAGATTGATATTGTAATTGCGAATCCGCCAATTCCTGAAGCACCCCGTCTGATCTAACACTAAGTATTTTGGGCGTTTGCAACCGTTACAAGATGTTTCTTCGAAATATTACGCGTTTCCGAAAATACCGTAGCTAATTGGAACATATGCTGCAGTCACTACATTATTACTGGTATTCCCTAAGAAACGTTTTCCTTCAGCGCGCAATGCTATAAAATTTTTCCTCAAGAGGATACGCACGAGGAGTTTTGCAGAATATTTAAACAGCCATAAATAAACACTCAGGTATCTGCAAACATCTTCTATGGTGGTAAGGACAGAAAAAGGACATTTTATTTCTAAAACTACAATTCATTACGGATGTATCACTCCACTCACAAAACGTTTTGCACAAATTTCAACGCCTATATGGACGTGAGGATTTAGCACGTACGAAGTATTATTTTTCTCCCCGGCAACGACTGCACGAACGAAAACCCGTGCTATTTACCCTTTTTTTCAGTGCCATAAATACAGAAACGTCTTTTTTGCATTGATAGTAGGTTTAAACTCAACAAAATACCAGTATATCACCTATTGGGGTATAACTAGCCAAATATTGTTGGAGAAGTGGCCGCTTCCGCGGTATGAAGCACAATTCTGCCTGCAATCTAGTGTTCATTTTGCACGCTTGTGGACAGTTTAGGAAGCAATCAATTTTCAGGTCTGACTATTATTTCGTTCGGAAAGAACCAAACCAACCAAAGTTTTAGGGCAGACACCACCTACCTACAAAAACACTGCAGGGCACTCCTGCAGTAGGAAGGGCCGTTTTGGGGGGAAATGCATTTAGCTGCACAATGCGCACAATCATACTACTTAAGTAAGACACTTCTACAAAGAAACAAGTGTTGAGCTAAAGAATCACAGTTTTTTTTTATACCAGCATAATTGGCTGATTTGCGACCCTCTAAACGGGAAAATCACAGAAACAAAGCTGAATAGCTGAACAGAGCTCATAGCTGAACTAGCTTAACAGTGCATAATTAAGGGTTTTATTTTTAAAAATGCCGAACAAACACAAGCAGGAAATGCCGAAGAAATTCGCGGGGTGTTAACACATCGAGCATAGCTCTGAAATCGGGCGATGTCTGCTTTGATTTTCTTTTTTCGCACTCGTTACGTATATTCATAGAGGAGCTCGAGATACCTCCTGTCTTCGGAAACTGTCTACTTCATTGACTACCACGGTAATCAGTCGTCCCCTATTATCGAACCTGCAATAAAGATTACGCGTAATGTGCTATGCTACGTCGCACCTGTAGATAAACTAAAGGGCTCCAGGCGGCTTCTGGCGTAATGGAAACGAGACAAAGCCCTCCGATCGATGGCTAGGAGAGACGGGGTTTTTCCGCAGTCGGCGTTACCGATCATGAATTCTCTTGCAGCGCGTTTCCCATTTGTCTACCGCGCATAGCAACATTCCTTAGGGATTCGGGACACGGGAAGGGAGAAACCCATTTCTGGGAAAGTCCGAGGGATTCGTTTATCACAATGCTGCACAACAGCTGGCCAAGTCTTTGCTAAGACTGCATTCCAATAGCCTGGATTCCAGAACTTGGCGGCCGCTACGTCATTGGCAGGTTGTGCGTCGTGCCGGGATAAAAACACGAACACTAAGGCAAATTCTGGCCGTAGCCTGATGGGCCGGATTTGACAAGCATACGGATATACCGGGGGATGAATATTTTTGCCAATCTTGTTTTAAATGGTATGGGGCGTACGTGGTTTATGCACGTTTTAGGCTGAAATTGTGATGTCATGTTTAAACCTTATGAGGTCAGACTCAACCTCAAAGCAGCATCCTCCTCAAATGAGCCTCAACCTCACCATGTAAAAGTGAGGTCAAAGGGGTGATCAATTCAGTTAGTGTTATGATGGTTTACGACGTGATCATCCCTGAGAAGTGTAAGGTCAAATGACGTTGCGGTTCGCACTGAGGCTGAAACGATTACATAAATCAGTGCGCTTTATTGCACGGACAGAGTACTCCTACGTTATACATTTAAACCCGGATGTAACGAACCTCTGCACAACGAATTCCTCGATTTAACGAAGTTTATGAAGTCCCCATTTCAACTCCCATTGAAGGGCATGCATTTGCGGCATCTGTGCAACGAAGGATTTGCGGCGGTTAACCTTGATGTAGTGAACTCGCTAAGTTGATCAGTCATTGTGTTTCTAACTTTTGCAAAACATGGGCTGACAAAACGCACTAACTCACCCAGTACTACCATTACTTATGTAACCAGCAGCTATGAAAACGTCTAGAATCACTGAAAACGAAATTTGTTATGATTTTGATGATGAAAGAAGGGGCTAGTGCCATCCGATGCCAAGCGTAGCAGCCACTTGAGCTTGCGTTTGTGTAGACTGACTGTCGCAAGGATAGCTACAATTCACTTCTATTCGTCCTCACCGCAAACGACGGTGCGGTGTGTTGCCGGTTCGACACTTATGTTTTGTGGTGCCAGGCCTGCCTGTCGGCGTCTAGTCGCGCGCCTCCACTGCAATATGTGGTGTTGGTTCGTTCGCTGGCAGTTCGGCTGCCGGAAAAAGAAACTTTTTTTTTTCAGAACAAGCAAGTAAATGCCATTATCGCACGGTACAGTATCCCAGCTAGCACCATCTTAACAATTTTGAGCGCGGAAGTGATCATCAAGTTCGCAAAAAGGCACCCTATTCAGCACAAATTTTGCTCTTTGAATACGTGTGGAATCAAAAAAGTTTCGAAAGGTAAAAGTGATACGGTACGCTTGCGAATACGGGGCAAAGTGACCTTGCCATCTTCGGAGTGCCGTGTAGGGCTTAAGCTCGTGCCAAAGCAGAGGCCGCAAAACACGCAGTTTTCTACTGTCAAATACGTCCTGAAAGGGTGAGTTCTCTTCCACTGAACTCCAGCATTTTGGTTTCGTTCTTGCTTCATCCACGCGAGCCTTAACTCTAAACCTACATGTAACGAAAACCTGGATGTAACGAAAAATTCCAAGATTTTGTCAACTTCGCTATATCCTGGTTTAACTGTATCACTAAATATAGTAGCGCCAAGCTGTAATCCAACGCGTACCGGTACAGACGCCGTTGCTTGCATGAGTACGTTTCCCGCAGTCAGTTAAAGCATCAAGGTCATCTTGATCTTTTTTTCAGTCCCAGTTTACGGTTGGTGTTGAAATGTTATCGAGCATGAATAACTCTAGTAGGTCCCATAGTCACAGAAAAGGGATGGACCCTACTTCCCAGCATATGAAGTGAATTAAAGTGAGAATCTTTTCTAATAATGTCAACTTCCAACACTGACAATTTCTGGTACATTGTGCAGTGGCTCAGCGCTTTTAGTTTGCTGTGCAAAGCTACGAGCCTGGGCAGGTTTTGGTGGAATTGCCGCGTGAATAATTGCGCTGGGTAGCAGCCCGATTGGGAGGGAGGTATGAATAGTGCGGCCAGATACGGCAACTTGCTTCTAGTTCATATGAGTACAAAGTTCAAATTTTTAATGCGGGGCATGCAGGATAATTTATAATAAGCATGGGGTATGACCAAAGCTGTAACATATAATGTTCCAGGCGTTTTGGCGCTCACCACGGGCGCTTTGGTCGAGTAGAGAAGGGCATTTGGTGGGGACGCAGAACGTCAAGTATATATTTTATTATCTTTGGGCTGTGTATTGTAATTCCTACTATAACCATTCCCAGCTGAAAGGATTTTCGGAAAACTGTAAGCTTCAGGTAATGCTTTGGCATATGACGCTAACGCCGCATAAATGCGAAGTGCGTACGATATCCAGACCATGGAACGATGGTCGTTGTTCTCTCTCTAAAATAACAGATGCAGGACAATAAACGAAATGGAATAGAAAGCAAACGCTAAACTCATTTTGATGTAAATACAAAACAAAACGTCTGGGTGGAGTAGGTATGACGTACATATCCTTGGTATCTTTTAGCAAATTTTTGTTGTTTTCAAAGGCAAAGGCAAAATAGAGCACTGGGGTCGTGGAGCAGACATCAGAGCCTCTAAACTTGGGGCATCCAGGTGGTTACAGAAAAATACTTATACGTGGGCGAAATTCTATTATCCATTCGGTTGTTCTTCCGTTCCCTCTCCTCTCCAACAAACCCCGAAATTTGAATGTTGGGGTGGCCCACGTCGGCAGCCCGCCCTCCTATCCCACACACGTACCCCGCCAGTTTCTGTATGCCACTGTTTTATTCCCTTTCCAAACATGTAGCAATGCTCCAGTTGCAGTATGTTTTTCGTTCGACATCGATTTTAGGCACTCGCTCGCCCCACGTCACGTGGCACTGGAAGCGGTAAGCAGGGGGCATTCCGCCTTGGTTGCTTTTTGGTTCGTCCTCTACAGACTGAAATGCATTAAATTCATCATACACGCGGGTACAGTCGGGCGGCAAGCAATGACTGTAATCGTCTCGGCGGGCGAAGCAGAGCGGTTTTTGCTATCGGTGGAAATTCCGCAAGATTTGTTGGCGGGCTAGCTGGTCTTGAAGAGCCACGACGATTGCGCAGAAGGACGACACACATAGGGACGACAACAGGACAACAACAAGACAACAGACAGCACTCCTCATCGCTTTTTAACTATCGGTTAAAATTACGCGAAAATGCCGGGCCAGCGTCGTATGTCTAACGTGCAAACCGATCGAAAGCATTACGTAAACTGCGGTGGCACAAATTCATCTGCGTTTATAAGCTTGTTCAAAGACACGTTCTAATATTACACCAGTCACCCCACTTTCTAGGTATACTGACATACTTTTTATGGTCTCTTCACTTAAGGGAATTGCGAAAATTTGAATAGGGTGTGGTGAATCACTGGTAGGAGGCGTCTTTCCTGCTTCTGAACAACCCCCGGCTTCCCTGACGGACGTGAAACACATCAATACTCATCGTGCGATGCGTTAGATACCTGAACGAGCTTAAGTGCAACCTCAACGCAGTACTGCTTGACCAAGCAGAGTAATAAACTCTGATATAGTCCTTTAAAAATTTACCCGGCAGCTTTGACATGTTTCCCGCTAGCAAGTACAAAAACATCATGTGCGCTGCCAAATTTGGGAATGACATGATACCACGTGGAACGATACTTAAGCGTCAAGCATGCTGCAAGTCTTTGGAAAGGTCTCCAGTTTATATTGCACATAGCTTCAGGGCTATCCAGTGCACTCATGGGTTCACTGAAAAAAGCTCTTCCAACCACGACAGCGTGTATGTTTGTTGGAGCTCCCCTGTAGTAACAAGCTGCTTTTGCGGGGGTTTCACACATTACGATCAGCCGAAAAGGTAATGCTATTTTAACATGTGGCACTTCTAGCCACATTGTAGCATACCATAGTGACATGATTAGAGGGCTCTGAGCTACTTTCGCCGCAGCGTTTGTTTTGTTTCTTGGGCCAATACGTGTACGGTCATTTGCTAAACACCAGGGTGTTTGGCAACTTACACAGGAATTGTGGTCGCCTGTGTGAGTGTATGGCGACTGACGACTGAGGCACGCGTTTAAAATCTAAAAGAATTCGAGGACGAGACGCAATATAGGGACAGCCCTTTTAAGCCACTAAATCTGGTAACAATATACTCCGAACTTATTAACGTTCACCAAACAAAATACGTTTGGAATAATTGAACCAAACCTAAACACATGATGACCTCTTTGAGTTCGTTCATTGTTCGAAATAAACGTTGGCGTAATGTTTTGATAGCAATTAGAAAAGCTCATTAAAATATCTAAACCACAAAAAATGCCCACGTGTCTGTCATTTCGCTGCAAATGTCGTCGAAAGACGTAACATAAATTCCTTTTCTCTCTGCCCCGGCAACCTGTCATTCTGTCGTGCTCACTCCGCTGATCAGTGCATTCTAGTGCGTTCAATTTTCCGGCGTGCCACTTCGTCCGCCACCTATGAACACGTAGTGTTGCTGTTGAACTCCAAATTTCACCACAAGGTCCTGGCTCGAGCGAAGTTTTTGTATTTTGTGTTACAATATCGCATTCAACACGTATTTTTCAAGAGAACCTTACTATTCCTCACTTCTGCCTTTGATCGCAACACAAAAACGCACTGAGGCAAAACCAACTTTACGCCATGGCTTTAGACAAAAGCCACATTGGGCAGACGATGTTGACAAAACGATAAGCGCTTGAAGAAATAAACGCTTCCCGTGGTCGGAATCGAACATGAGTCACCCCGCGTTATGCAACAGACGTGTATACGATTCCGCCATCCGGCACGGGCGAACATTTTTGGATTTTGGACTTTAACTCGGGCTGCATGGAAGGAAGCTTCACGTTTCAACCATCTTTCTCATATGAAGGAGCTTGGATTTTTACTTAGCACCGCATATGTCAAATAGATGTTTATTTTCGATGCAAATAACCGGGTCATGTGTGCAATATTTTGCCTCCAATATGTATTAAGTTTTCCTCTGCTGAGTAATGCTCACAAATATGAGCATTGAAGTACATTTAGTAGTTTGGAATTATTTTGCCTGTATAAACGTCTCGTTTAGGAATTCTTTTGGCTTTTTTTCCGGGTGGCTGAGTAGACAAACATACTTACAGGCTGACAGCTCAAAAATTAGGTGTTAAAGATTCAAAAGGAAGACCTCAAACCTTGAACTCCTGGCCACGGCGGCACAGCCAGTATGCGGTGGTCTGAAAACCCGTTTGTCTTCCTTCTACAGACCCTGGATTGCTGGGCCGCCTTTTTGCCGAACCTTCCGATCGGCAAGTGTAAGATGCGCATGCATTACACCCTGCGACCAGCCTCATCTTGCTTTGCGGGCCATCAACTGCACTCCCGGACCACCTGCATCTGCAGCTATCAGCCACGTGTGCATCACTGATACCAGAAGTCGTCTAGGCGTCGCCGTTGCGGATTCCGGGTATATATGAGCGTCCTGTTCACTTCTCGGCCACTGGGCACGGCGGCACCGCCAGTATGCGGTGGTGTGAAAACCCGTTTGTCTTCCTTGTACAGGTGAGCAAACGTTACGGAAAATGCGTTCGCTTAAGCGGCCCGTTCTTACTTCTTCTGCGTGTCTTATGATGTTTCTGGCTTGTTGCGACAAATGCTCCTTTTGGGCGGAGACATTGAGGCAAATCGTGGTCCTGATTTGGCTAAAATTGTTAAACACCTAGAACACATAGCTGCTGACATAAAGGAGATAAAAGAAAAGCGAATAACTGATATAGAGAAATATTGGACATCTTTGCGAATCTGGAGGACAAAGTTGCGGCTTGCCAAACTCAAATAGCTTCCATGAGAACCCTAACTCAGCAACTTGAAAATCAAGTTGTTAGCTAAAACCATTGTAGAAGATCAAACATGATAGTGTACGGCTTACCGTAAAATGAAAACGAGACCAGTGACACAATTGAACATGTTGTCAACAAAGAAGCAATTCAAGACATACCGGAGCTTGAACCAATTAAGATTGAGCGCATCCATCGAATAGGTAGGCCCGCACCAAACAACGTTAGACCAGTTATTTTTAAGCTGCAAGACGCAAGCGACAAGATCTCAAGTTGTAAGCAAGGATCTAAGCTGAAAGATTCAGATTACTCCATTGGTGAAGATTTCTCCCCTAGAGTGCGAGACGTCAGACGTAAACTGTGGGAAAGTTCGAAACCGAACCGCGACAAAAAGAAAAAAGTGTCCTTAGTTTTCGACAAACTATTCATCAATAGCAACGTTTACACTTGGGATACCGAAAAAGATGAACGCATACTCCTGCGAAAAAACCACGAAAGAAAGGCAAATGATCCAGTGACCAGACAGCAAGCACAGGCATTATAAACCACGCATCATGAACAAATTATTCCAACAATGTCAATCAACCAAAAAACCAGGAGCACCCTCAACAGTAATGCGAACCCAACCAAAGAAAAGCAACTGCGCCTGCTGAACTTGAACGCTCGTAGTTTAAAAAATAAAACTGACGAGGTTGAAATTATCTTGCTTCAAAATGACCCGCACATTGTCGTAGTGACAGAAACTTGGCTCTGAAGCGATATCACAGATGATACCGTCTTCCCGGGTCGTATCAGATAATACGTAAAGACAGGGCTTCCAGAGGTGGGGGCATAGCCGTTCTTTAAAGAACAACATACAGGCCGTTTTTTTTCGCCTGATATCGACGAACTTGAATGCTTGTGCATAAATGTTTTGTGTTTGGGATACTTTTTCGTTCTTTACGGGCTTTACAGGCCTCCTGACTCCTCGTAGGAATATATAACTAGACTTGAAAAGCACATGTCGAATTATCTGAGCAGCAGACTTTTTCTGATTGGGGATTTTAACCTTCCAGGGATTGACTGGAAACGATTGATGGCTAATTCAGAATTTTCGAAACACACAAACATAGTGTTTTATATCATGCTTACTCATAATCTAATACAAGTTCTAAACGAATCAACTCGTGTACAGGGCTCCTGTAGTTCTCTTCTGGATCTTGTATTTATTCCCCGCGATTTTGACAGATATTCTGTTGCAATAGAACCAGGAATATCTGACCAGCACTTAGTATGCGTTACTGTACCATTTCTCAAGTTCGGCTACCAAGATCAGTCCTCGACACGGTGTTTCAAAGATTACCCACGAGCCAATGACAAATCTGTGTTTAAGCATCTAGAAATATGTCATTCTACGTTCGACGGTGATGGCGTTTGCAACCTATGGGACTGGTATAAGGACATGTGCCATTACTGCCTTGAGAACTTCATACCGAGCAAGCGCAAGTAATTTCACAAGCGTACACCCTCAATAACATGTGAAATCATTCATTTGAAACGCAAACTCAAAAGAATAAAGAAGAATGCACAGTCTGACGTCATCAGAGAGCTTAGAAATGATTTGCAAAACACCGTGCGCTCTTTAAAGGACTACTACTTTCAAACGCTCCTGCCAAACTTCATGAAAAATGATCCTGATAAATTTAGCCATTACATTACTGGCAAAAAAAAACAGCCTGTAAATCCCCATCAAATGAAAGTCGATGGTGACGTAATTTCTGACCCTGGAATCATTGCTCAACATTTTAATTATTATATTCACAGTGTGTTTTCTCCTACGCGAACGTATCCACTGTTAATATCAGATCCTGCCATTTATGACGCTGATTTCGTATACTACTCTGGTGTACTATCTATGCTGTTAAATTTGAAAGCAAAGCCTTCTTGTGGTGCAGACCAAATTCCAAACGTCTTTTTACTCAGATATACAGAACTACTTGCTAAGTTCCTGGTTGTAATATTTTGCATTTCTTTGTCTACTGGGAAGCAACTGAGTGACTGGAAGATGGCTTTGATTTTTCCTGTTTTTAAAAAAGGTGACCCGTCTAGCTTTCAAAATTACCGTCCCATATCTCTAACATCCCAATGCTGCAAGATCATCGAACATATTATTTCCAAACAGGTTTTCGAATTTGTCGACGAAAATTTGCAACCACGTTTTACAAAAGGTTATTCCACGTCCACCCAATTGGTGAAAATAATTCATTCGTTTGCAGCGTCTCTTGACAACAATGGCCAAATTGATGCCGTATTTTTAGATTTCAAAAAAGCTTTCGACAAGGTACCACATAACAAATTATTAGTAAAACTTAAAAACATTCAAATTCCGGATATTTTTGTTTCTTGGATCGCAACCTACCTATCCAACCGCCAACAGCTTGTAAAAAGTAACGACGAACAATATCGGGGCCGTCCTCTCACCCCTGGGGTTGCCCAAGGTATTATTTTTGGGACCATTACTTTTTCTGTTGTATATTAATGATGTAGTAACTGTTGTTGACCCTATTGTACAAATTCGATTGTTCGCTGACGACTGTGTATTGTTTCGAGAAGTCACAAGTACTAATGATCGAAACGAACTCGACAAAAACATTGAAAACGTGCGTAAGTGGTGTGTAGAATGGGGAATGGAATTAAGTTTGGAAATAGCGTATATCTTTGTGTGACAAGAAAGAAAAACCCCAGTGAACACGTGTATAAATTAGGATCGTCTTCACTCATACAGGTTGACAGCTATAAGTACCTCAGCGTTACACTAACAAACAACTCATCATGGAACTTGCACATAGATAATATTATGCTTATTAAGATATAAGCGCCGAAATGCCCCCCCCCCCCAAACGTTAAGCTTCTTTCGTTTGGCCGAAGCTGGAATATGCGAGTATTGTGTGGGACCCCCACACTAAACAAAACATTAAGAAACTTGAAAGGATTCAGCGGAAGGCCATTCGGTTTGTTTATTCAAGGTTTTTGCGGACGGACTCCCCCTCAGACCTAATGCTCGCTAATAATATTTTTTCCCTTCAGGATAGTAGAAAGAAGCACCGCCTCGATTTTCTCTCTCTTTTATATAATCGCAAACTTGCCCTTGATCCAACCCCTTTTCTTTCTCCCTTAAACACAAGACCGACAAGACATCACCAACCAAACGCACTAACTCCGTACTTCGCGAGAACGGACATGTTCAAATTTTCGTTTTTCCCACGCATCATTTCAGACTAGAACCAGGCAATTGAATGAAGTGTTTCCGATACTGGGTAACTGTGCATTGTTTTTTGTGTATGTTTTATTGTATTGCTCTTTGCATTGTACCATGCCCTCCTGCTTGGACCGAAGTGTAGTCCGCAGTATGTATTAAATAAATAAAAAATAAAATAAAACTAAACAGAAACAAAACGTAGCAATTCATGGCGTGCCAGCAGTGCCACCGCGGGAATACTTTGCTTACCCTGAAGAAGAAAGTGTACGACAGCCGCATCTTACCTGTACTCACCTACGGGGCAGGAACGTGGAGGCTCACTAAGAGGGTTCAACCTAAATTGAGGACGGCTCAGTGAGCAATGGAACGGAAGATGGTAGGTGTAACATTAAGGGACAAGAAGAGAGCGGAGTGGGTCAGGGAACAAACGCGTGTTAAGGACATATTATTGGAAATTTAGAAGTAGAAGTGGACGTGGGCAGGGAATGTAATGCGAAGGCAAGATAACCGTTGTTCGTTAAGAGGTAACAGGGTGGATCCCTACAGAGGCAAGCGTGGCAGGGGCGGCAGAAAGTTAGATGGGGAGATGAGACCAAGAAGTTTGCGGGGACAAGTCGCAGTTAGCACAGGACCGGAATAATTGAAGATTAATGGGAGAGGCCTTCACCCTGCAGTGGGCGCAGATAGGCTGGTGATGATGATAATAGCTCAGAGACAGGACGAGAGGACCGGGAGAGACGGGCGGTGGATAGAGAAGAGGCAGTTACATTGGCGGGTCTACGGGAAACCGTTGTCTTTCGCCGGATATGCATGAAACTTTATTAACGATACGGGGGGCTTGGTAGCCTAGATTGGGAAGAGGGAAGAAAGAAAAGGGAGTGAGGTGGCCGTCAGATTTGTCCGATGAGCTCTGCCGCTCGCACGAACTCCTACAAGGAAAGGATCGTGCTCGCGGCGTCCAAGTGAGGGGGGGGGGGGGGTTGTCCTTTGCTCCAATGAGGTAACGCCGGCGCCCTTGTGCTTGTTCCTCAGCGGTGAAAGGCCAGGCCAGTCCCACAGTAGGTGCCTTAACATTGGAGAGGCACCGGTATTGCACGTTCAGCACGTCGTAGTGGCTGCCTGGTCACCTTTCTCGTTCTGATCGGTGATTTCCGCCTGTGGGTCACCGCCACGAATTCTTTTGGGTGCAGCGTGTGCTCGCCACTTTGCCAGAACATCTTCCGTAAGGGCAGCACCTGTCCTAGCCTTGTATATTAGCACTTCCGCACCGCGCGGAAGCCCTTTGGGAAGTGGGTGGGGATTGTGCGGCACCTTCGCCCTTAGTTCTCGTTTGGCTTGCACCTTTATCCGCCCGCGTTCCTCGTCCGGGGCAAAGAGCAGCGGAGCCTGAGGGACTACGTCAAAGGGGGACGAGCGGAAACGTACCAGCTCGCTCGCCGCGTCATAGGCGGCGCCGTTACCGATGCTGCCCATATACAGACCACGTTTTTGCATGAGCGATCTCTTGGGCCGATCCGGCCGTCGTTAACTCAATAAATAAACCCTCCGGTGGTAATGTGGCAACCTAAGAAGGACCACACGTATTATGCAGTGAGTGGTCGTTTCACAAGTACACTGACTAGTACCACCCGACGTTATCAGTGCCGGATCTGATGACCGCTTTGTTAAAGGAGCCATGAAGAGAAAACACAAGTTAGGTTCATTCAAAAGATTGCCTCGTTAGAACCATAACGACACCACTTATAACGCAAACTTCGCTGAAATAAGCTACATAATTCGGAAAAAAGGAAATGACCATGCGACCCACCAGCTCATTTTCAGCAACAGAACCTATGATGTCACTCGAGAATGCTCTGCGATTGGCGGAGGCCGGCAAAAGCAAACGCATGTTAGGCCGGGCTTACAGTTTGCATAGTGAGCTAAATGCCCGTGAAACATACTGCACATTCTTTTTATGACAAAGAACGGTGGAGTAAACGGTTGAAGTTCCGAACGAACACGCAAGCGTGTGCGCCAATGCGTACGAAACTACCGCCGACCGAACTCGACATCTCGCCGTCGCCACCGTCGCGCAGACGAATTTTCGGGTTCGAGGCTCTTAGGGGCCAACGAACCGTTCCAGCACGTACAGCCGCGACCTTGCTTGATATCTTAATCCCTTGACAGGAGGTTGGCCGTCATATTGCCAACCAGCAAAGGTAAAAATAGAAACGAGAGGAGTAAGGAACAGCAAGAAGCGACGAGATAGTGCCAGTCGTCGCAGAAGTTTCGAATGGTGTTGGCTTGCTGCTGTCGTTACGATCTCGTTTCCAGTTTACAACCACTGAAAACTTCAGTTTGTTCGAGTACTTTACAATGAAATTTCGTTGCTGCGTTTTGAAATGCCCATGTAGTACGGGCAAATCGTCGAGGGAGTGCGACATCCCCGCCGGTGAGGAGATCTCCTTTCATGTGCTGCCCAACGACGAACCTCGGCGAAGCAAGTGGCCACGTTTTGTGAACTTTGCAAACGGGGGAGAAAGAGAGCTAAAGGAAGTACGAGTGTGCTCGCTTCATTTCCGAGGAAGTGATTACGGCAGGGACCCTTACGTTAGCTCACTCCTGGGACATGCTGGCGCTCGTCGCCGACTTCGTCAAATCGCTCTGACCTTCGGGCAAAAAAATGCCGTAAACACCGCGCATTGACGCTCGTATCTTTCTAGTCGAAGCAGAGAGCTCGCGCGAACGGCTTTCCATACACGACACCGGCCAACTGGCATAAGTGATACTGCTACTGAAATTGAACTATTATTAACCGTAATAAAAATACGGCACATACGTACCAGTCTGTATTCGTCCGTCGCGACGGGGCTGACGAGGCAGCGGTGCCGACGGCAGGGCGTTCGCGTGTTGTGGCTATCGCGGAATGGTCATTTTCCCGTCCACCGAGTATCCCACGACTCTTGCCGCTCGTGCACTTAGAAGCATTGAGCGTTCAAGTGGTGTGAGGTTGTTAAATGCAAGCCCGAGCTCCTCTGCGAGAGTTTTGTTCTCCGGATCAGGTGATTCCATGACAAGGCTGCGGGTGCACTAGGTTTTACTAGTATTTTTAAAATGGCCGCCGTCTCGGTCGACTCCCGCGTGTGGGTGCTATATGGAGTCGACATACTAAGTATCTGTTTCATGGACCGGCTCGTATGAAGCCATTGTTCACGTCACGGAATGTGCAATTTTAGCGGGAGATTTAAAATTTTGGCCTAAATTGCCTTATTTCTCGTGAATAAAGCATCATTTGCTTCCGGGAAAGCGCTTGGGGTACTATGAAACACCTAATCTTTCGAATAAAACAAACTTTTGTTTTCTCTTCATGGCTCCTTTAAGAAGGCAGAGTTGTGGTTCACTTTATCCCTGGAACAGTAAAGGCGTTTGAAAATGTGTACAGGTGCCGTCAAATGTAAGTGGAACATGGTCTCGAAAATTTACAAACATATCTTTTTCCCGAAACTGTGTTCCTGCATTGGTGTGCACTTACATAAGTCCTCACAATAGAAAACGCTTCCTATAAACCTGTAATGGCTGTCATGAAGCCAATAAGACACACTGGTTTGTAATAATCCCAAATCCTTGTTCCAATTACTTATAACGGCTCCTGTACTTTCCTTCATCCTGCTTTCGTGTCTAATACAGCCGAGATTACAAGGCAAGCCGATCGTCACCTGTTCTTACGTGCATCGCTCGATTTTACACTTCATCGCCTGGTTTTACCAGATAATGTGTAGCGTTTAATAGTGCCTCACTGTGTTGTGTGTTAGAATAGTCTGTACAGTGCTATTATAAGTTGTTTTTCCCACATCTGTTTGGTACCTAAGCCGCACAGCTGAGAAAACTCATGTATTTTCTTTTTGCTTTGGCAGTGACGTGGCCTAGCTGTGATGTTTGTTTTTATTTTACTGTTGAGTAAGTACCGACGTCCAGTGCACCCATTTTCGTATTCATGCATGTAGCACGCCGCGAGCACCCACTTCCGGAAAGGCCCTGACAAGGCTTAACGTATTGATAAAAACTTAAATGAGCGCTCTCCATGATGGAGGGGGGGAGAGAACGAAACCTGTTGCATCCTGTACTTGTGTCTGGAAACGGGGCTGATACAAGAGGAAGTCCGCAATGGAAATTTGTGCACTAAAGTATGTCCATCTGGAAGAGTGCCTTTTTAACAGAGAAGCTGTAGGGCAAGCCATGGGTTCCGGCTTCGGAAAATCCCCGACAAATAAAAAATACCGAGTGCACGTGAGCGCCTACCTCGCGGCGACCACCCGGCCGTTAAAAGATAAGAAAATGCCGAGCGCTGAGTGAGCGCGTGCGTCGCGCTGACCGCCCAGCGTCCTTTGCGCCCGTTTATCAAGCCAAGGATTGGCCACGATTGTCCAAGATTGGCAAAAAAACACCAGCGTTCACCGTAATCGTGGCAACACTTCAAAAAACTGAAGGAACTAACCCTTATAGCCACAAGAATGGAGTAAAGGTAGTTGCGCCAGCGAAGAAGGAGCAACTCCGCTACAATCGTGGACTTAAAGGAGCCATGAAGAGAAAATACAAGTTGGGTTTATTAGAAAGACTGCTTAGTCCCGATAACAATGATACCAATATCATCGCAATCTTCGAACAAATAACGGAGATATGAAAGAAAACGTTTGAAGCAGTCGCGACCCCCTAGCCGATTTCCCGCAACTTTTCTATGACGTCACGGAACCTTTTTTGGGCGATTGGCGGCCGCGTAACTGACCTGTCTCGACGACATATGACTGGACGTCTGTAATGGGGCCTCTAGTTCCATTTCACCGCATCACTTGAATACTAACGTGCAGTTAACGCACTGAAAATTATGTTTTATTGTTGGCCCGTATGACATCATTCTTGCTCATAACACGTCACTGTGGCGCAAAATTTGAAAGTTTTTAAATACTTCTTGCTTTTTTTTTCGTTAAAAAACATCTTTTCTGGCTCTAATGGAGCTGAGTGAGATACTGAATCCTAGTTCTTTCAAATTAAACAAAGTTGTATTTTCTCTTCATGGCTCCTTTAAACCGTCGTGATGGTCGTGAAGGTAAGCACACAGCTTCACGACCTTCAAATCTTACGCGTTAGTGTGCCCTTCATTAATATTTTCGTGCTTGGATTTCGTTTCTCCGTGACATTGTAAACAAAGCCCTGGCTGGAAAGTGCCAGAAAGAGTAGGCTACAGTCAAATCACGTCAACAACAACCACGTCACCCGTTGTGCCCTCACCGGAGCCCCAGTCAACACGCTTCGCAATAATGCCCGCAACACCGCTTCTGAGCAAACCAGTTAACCAAGACCAATAAACAGCTGTGTTGATTTCATGCTCAACTTGTTTACTCCGTCATCAACGTTGCTGAACTGCCGGCTCCTGTCAGCCGCAGGGTGTCGGAGGGGAACAAAAATCAGAATCCAGAAACAAAAAAAAAACCAATCTTTCTGGCCCAAACAGAATCGAAACCAAAACTGTTTTTCATTATTCCGTTCGATAGCTTATCCAAAATGCATTAGGTTTTGATATTCAGCTTCAGTTGCTAGTTTAAACATCCATGCAGCGGGGTGGGAGAATGCTGCTGGTTCCCTGGCATATAAAATCGCTTTTCATTTCGCACGCTTGCTGCCTGCTTCTTTAGTCCCATCGTCTGATACCGTGCACTAGAACTTTCTAAAACACCACTGCCTCTATGGTCACGGATTAGACCTTCGCGTGATCGTCGGCTGCATTTTGGCCGCAAAGCGCACGTCGAAACCCTGTCATAATTTCATTTATTTAAATTTACTAATATTTATTTATTTATTTATTTATTTATTTTTTTATTTATTTATTTATTTATTTATTTATTTATTTATTTATTTATTTATTTATTTATTTATTTATTTATTTATTTATTGCAGACACCGAAATTCTCCAAAGGCATTGCTGTAAGAAAGTGCTACGTGTAAACAGCCAAAAATTCAAAAACACGACATAACATGCAGAAAAAAAATAGCAGTGACTTAGCTCGGCTATGGCAGGATATACGTAGCGTGAGCTGAGCTTAAGGTGGTTATTCTTAGGTTTCCTGGTTGTCTAGGATTAGCTGATTATCATGATTACTGCTGTAAAACGATTTTCAATCCAATCCAATCCAGCCCAGTCCACTGCAGTCACTGCTCCTCGCGCATGGGCAGCACGGCTGTCCAGGAGCCACGCGAAACGGCTATCAAGTGGCTCCGGCGTAGCGCCAGACTTGGCTACTGCGCAACCGAGAGGCACAACTAGGCACGCTCCAGCTCCAGTGCGTCTGCCTCGGCTATCACGTATTTCCCGGAATGTGCAGACCCAATTCTTTACACACCCGTACTCCAATTGAATCATCTAATTGAATTAGGTCGAACATCATCCTACATAAGAAAGGCGACATGAAGCACTTGAAAAATTACAGGCCGATCAGATTACTGTCAGTCGTCTACAAAACACTTACCAAGGTAATCGCTAACCAAATTTCTGCAACCTTAGATTTCAGTCAACCTAAAGAACAAGCAGGGTTCCGTAAAGGTTATTCAACAATGGACCATCTTCACACGATCCATCAGGTGATAGAGGAGTGCGCTGAGTATACTGAACCCCTTTATATAGCCTTTATAGATAATGAGAAAGCATTTGACTCGGTCGAAACCATAGCAGTCATTCAGGCATTACGGAACCAGGGGGTATACATAGATGAGCATTATGTAAGAATACTAGAGGAATCATCATCCTCCATAGGGAGAGCAGGAAAATACCTATAAGGAAGGGTGTCAGAGAAGGAGACACAATCTCTCCAATGTTATTCACAGCATGTTTACAAAAAGTATTCAGAACGTTGGATTGGGAACAGGTGGGAGTAAGGGTTAATGGAGAATACCTCAGTAACCTCAGATTTGCTGATGACGTTGCCTTGCTAAGTAACTCGGGGGACGAATTGCAAAGCATGCTTTCTGCACTGGGCGAACAGAGTAGAACCGTGGGCCTGAAAATTAATATGCAGAAAACTAAAGTAATCATCAATAACCTCGGACAGCACAGCGGTTTGAGATAGGTGGCGAGGCAGTGGAAGTGGGAAGCGAATATATCTACTTAGGCCAAGTTGTGACCCCAGATCCCAACCATGAGGCAGAAATAATTAGAAGGATCAGAATGGGATGGGGTGCATATGGCGGACATTCTCAGATAATGAATAGCAGCCTACCATTGTCGCTGAAGAAGAAAGTGTATGACAGCTGCATCTTACCGGTAATCACCTACGGGGGAGAAACTTGGATGCTCACTAAGAGGGTTCAACTTAAATTGAGAACGACTCAGCGGGCAATGGAGCGGAAAATGATAGGTGTAACATTAAGGGACAAGAAGAGAGCGGAGTGGGTCAGGGAGCAAACTCGTGTTAAAGACATATTAGTAGAAATTAAGAAGAAGGAATGGACGTGGGCAGGGCATGTAATGCGAAGGCAAGATAACCGCTGGTAATTAAGGGTAACAGAGTGGATCCCTAGAGAAGGCAAGCGTTGCAGGTGGCGGCAGAAAGTTCGATGGGCCCATGAGATCAAGAAGTTTGCGGGGATAAATTGGTCACAGTTGGCACAGGACCGAGGTAATTGGAGAATAATGGGAGAGGCCTTTGCCCTGCAGTGGGCTTAGATAGGCTGGTGATGATGATGATGACGATGATTCCAATTGAGTTGAATTTCAATCCAAGACAGTCCAATTTATTCCAAGCCAACCCAATCCAGTCGAAGCCAATCCGATCCGATACGATCCGATCTGATCCGATCCAAACCAATCCAATGCTCCTGGCGCTTGCGGTGAACTCCCGTTCACGGCCCACGTGAAACTGCTCCACCTCGGCCAGTGTGGCTTACGCTACAAAAAAGAAAACGCAGTGATCTGCGTTAGAAGAGCTGCGTACACCGATTGCAGGGAAAACAGCAGAATATAGAGGCACACTTAAAGGGGCCCTAAACAAGGCCCGAAAGGTTGCGATTTTCGATGCGCAATCGTTGGAGTACTATCGAAAGAACGTCCTGCCCAAAAATGGTTTAAAAGCGTTCAGTATTAGCCGAGTTATCGTTCATTAAGAAGGGGCCCGCAACAAGGCCTGGCGCATTTCCTCTTTCACCGCGCCTCCAAAGCGCAGTGGAAGCAGAAACGTCACCGACCAGGCGCAAGACCACCTAGAGAAACAGGGTTGCTTCGAGATGCGCGCACCCATTGGCTCCGCTCGGCGGTACGTCACGCTTCTCTTTAAGCAGATGGCGGCCAAGCTCCGCCTACTACATCCGCTACCCCTCAGCAGGGTCGGTCGGTGGCCGGCCCGCAACGAACGGCCCCTGCCCGCGTCGGCAGAAACAAGCGGAAACGAGCGTTTGAAGGCAAGATAGGGGCTTCCAAACACAACATGCTCGCTTCCGACAATAATTGAAGATTGCCAACGACGACTATAGCGGATCGCTAGCGTTTCGGCGTGCGGCGCTGTCGCGGTGAACTCGTCCCACCGAGGTCTGGGAAAAGGCTTAGCATCGCCGCAGTTATCCAGACACTGCTTTGCGAGGTCACGACGACGACGATACCCCGCGCAATGTATCACTGCACTATCACGCCCCTTCACGTATTTGCAGACTGTCTTTCACCAATAGTCCCGCTCTGGCGGCCGGTGACAAGTTTTAGCTGCCGCGGTGTATGCCGTATTGTGCATACACCGCACAGTGGGCTGCTTGTCGAACGTGCAGGCAGATGCTTGCCGCGGTCGCGCGTGTAGCGGACGTTTGTGCCCGCAAAGATGCTCCGTGTTTTTCAGCGTTATTCATACCTTGCAAACGACGCGCTGTATCTACAAACTCAGCCAGGCTCGTGTAACGGATGGCGACGATTTACATTCATCCGTGCCACCGGTGCAGGACGAATACTCTGTGCCGCCGGTGCAGGAGCGCTGCGCGCAACCGCGTTTCCCCCAGAGCCGGGAACGCTGATTGGCTACAGCATTTAACGGGGCCCACCAATAGCGCAGCCGTACTGTTGAGAGCTTCGTGCGTCACACTGGTGCGTCACAAGCGGTCTGTCACACGTCAAAGTCGGCAATGTGGCGGCAAGGAAGCGGTAGGGGAGCAAGTAAGAAAGAAAGCATTTTGTTGCGTGTTTGTGCGGCCCCTGCTTTACGCAGAGGTGTAATATTTGGTATACATTGTCGTGAAGGAGTACTCAAGTGATTACGCGATAGAAATGGCGACCTTCAGAAGCCTATTTAAGGCCCCTTTAATGAAAGGAGCTAGAAGTCATGCTGCGATTGTATTCAAGAGAGAGAGAGGAAGCGGAAGAGGAGGAAAACTTTTATTATGAGCACAAGTGCTGAAAAAGCGCCGCAAAAGATTCTCTCTCAATTGTTTTTGCGAGCTAACATTGATGATGATGATTTATGGTTTTATGGAGCAAGGCCGACGAGGGCAAAGAGCGCCATGACAATGGTGGGATGCTATAAGGCGATATTAAACTGGAATCTAAAAAATCTACTACATTAAAATTAAACTATGGAAGTTGGTGTATAGGGCCATAACTAAAAGTAAGAAATATTGGTTGGAAGGAGTTAAAAACCTTACAATACCGCCATTGTTTTCTGGCGGAACATGAGGACAAGTGAGATCATGGGAAGTATGTTATGTACTTTAAGAAGTCAACATCGGCAAGTTAATTAAAGACTCTTCTGTAAGAGAACATGGGACAATCTGATAAAAATAATCAAGGGTATGCAATGAGTGTATATTTCATGGAAGTGACGTTTTCTCGCTATGTTGCACATGTCGCATTCAATAAGCATATGAAGAACTGAGAGCTGCCCCCCACACCGATGACAGTGTGGCCTGTTTGCGTCTGTTAAAAGGTATGAGTGTGTGATGTGGGTGTGGTCAATTCTCAATCTGCATAAGGCTACCTCCACAAATCTGTCATGTTTTTCAGCAGGGGGCTTTTCTATTTTGGGTTTAACGACATGCAGTTTATTCTCTGCTTCTCTGTCCCATTGTTGCTGCTAGTGGTCCCGCAGCTTCCTTTTTACAAAAGGTTTCAGATCTTGATATGGGACCTTGTTTATGTCTATGCTGCTTCGAAGGGCGGCAGCTGCAGCACTACGGTCAGCAGCTTCATTTCCAGGAATGCCGCAGTGGCCAGGAACCCAGCAGACTGTGACGAGTTTCAGGCCATAAGCAGAGTGGAGAGCTCTTAAAACACAATTAAAAGTAGGGTTTCTACTGACCTTCCCAGATGAAATATTTGAGGCGACACTGAGAGAGTCTGTGTATATAACTGACTTCTTAACTTTGTTTTGAAGAATGTGGTTCAAAGCCAGTAGAATACCGAGCGCCTCTGCAGTGAATATACTTGTGTTCCTGTTCATTGTTTTGGATATATTAAGTAGGGGGACATTTGCAGCACAGGATACGGTTGTGGTAGTTTTTGAAGCATCTGTGTAAAATTCAGCTGCCTTGTATTTGTCACGGAGGAACAGAAAATGCGGAGTGATGACAAAGTTTGGTACATTTTTCTTTTGAATTTCTCTAAAGGACATGTCACAGTGAATTGGGAAAGTGTCCCACGGAGCGACCGAATCATAAACTGAGGTAGAGTAGACATCAGTGAGAGGAACTTGGAACTCGCTGACGAGGTGTGAAACTCCCAGCCGGAAGGATGGAGCTATGGATGGTCGGTTTTCAAAGAGATGATCAGTTATTTTCATTATGGTATTCAGAGGGTGTTCCTTCAAAGAAGTCATCTTTGCGGCATACATCAGAGCAGTGTAGGCGCGCTGGTACCCTAGAGACCACTGGTTTGATTCGACATGAAGGAATGGAATAGGACTTGTTCGATATGCCCCTGTCGCCAAGCGAAGCCCCAAGTTGTATACTGGGTCCAACATTTTGAGTGCTGTTTTGGTTGCAGACTGGTATACAATGCAGGCGTAGTCTATTCTTGGCCTAACAACACTATTAAGAAGTGCTAGCAGACATTTTGTATCCGTACCCCAGGACTGATGAGATAGTACCTTCAAAATGTTCATTGTTTTCAGGCATTTTACTTTTGGTAATTTAATGTGCGGTATGAATGTGAGCTTGTGGTCGAGCTAAATACCTAGAAACCTGTGTTCCTTTTTTACTGGTATGGGCTGACCTCCTAACGTGATGCAAGGAAAGGTTGTACACCGCGTATCCAAGAAAAGACAACAACAGCACTTTTATCAGCGTTAAACTTAAAACCATTTCTTTCAGCCCATGTAACCAGCCTGTTTACACTTAATTGGATTTGACGTTCACATATCGACAGATTACACGATTTAAAGCTAACTTGGATATCGTCAACGTAGGCAGAGTATGAAACAGTCCGAGGCAGCACAGTTTTAAGAGAACTCATTTTAACAATGAACAGTGCACAGCTCAGCACTCCTTCCTGGGGTACGCCATTTTCTTCGACAAATGTTCCAGACAGGGCAGTCCCCACACGGACACGAAATGTGCGATCAGACAAATAGTCTTGAATAACATTGAGTATATTGCCACTAAGGCCAAACGACTGCAAGTCCAATAGAATGCCATATCGCCACGGTCTATCATACGCTTTCTCCATATCAAAAAATACAGAGAAGCAGTGCTGTTTATGGACAAAAGCGTATTTAACATACGATTCAAACGCAACCAGATTATCTGTAGTTGATCTCCCAGAGCTAAACTGTGCCTGATTTGTGTCTAGAACACCATGAAACTCCAGAAAGTAAAAAAGTCGCCGGTTTATCATTTTTTCCAGGAGCTTACACAAACAGCTCGTCAGGGCAATAGGCCTGTAACTAGCAGCAAAGGATGGTTCTTTCCCCTCTTTTAGAATAGGTACAACGATTGCCTCTTTCCATGCTTTTGGAAAGCGGCCTTTCTGCCATATTTTGTTAAAGAGAGAGAGTATTGTGTAAAGTGTGTCAATGTGTTGTAAAGTGTGTCAATGTGTAAGTGCCTGATCATCTCATAGCTGATTCTCTCAGCTCCAGGGGCTGACTTACCCCATGTGGACAATGCAGTAATTAGTTCGGGCATCGTAAATGGTGCATTGAATCCTTCATTTGACCGTTGGTTCACACAAAGGGGCTGGCGCTCAGCTGCTTTCTTGTGCCGTAAAAATGTTTGTGTGTAATCAGAGGAACCCAATACGTGTTCAAAATGTTTGCCGAGAGCATCTGCTTGGCCTTTTATTGTGTTACCTACACTATTTACAAAAGGAGTAGGGTTGGTCTTGTAGCCTTTTAGTTTCTTTATTCTAGTCCATACTTTGCGAGTGTCTGTGTAAGAGTTGATAGACGATATAAACCTTGTCCAACTTTCGTTTTTTTGCTAAGCGCCGTGTCCGCTTTCCTTTGGCTTTTGCCCGTTTAAACTTGAGCAGGTTGTCTGCCCTAGGATAGCGGCGTAAGCGTGCCCATGCTTTATTCTGTTCGGAACGTGCACTCTTGCACTCCTCATTCCACCATGGTCTAGGTTTGGGGAGGGTTTTAGGAGTGGTCTCTGGAATGCTCTTTTGAGCACAGTCAAGAATATGGGCCGTAATAAGTGAGCTGGCTGCTTCAACACCTAAATGACTTTTTAGCGAAGGTGTTAGTCTTGAAAGTTCTTTGAATGTTTTCCAGTCAGCTGCGTGTTGTTTAAAAGTTCGAAGTGAGTCGGTGTGTTGGGAGTTATTGCTTATAGCTAGTAGTTTCACGGGGAAATGGTCGCTGCCATAGGGGTTGTTAATTACTTTCCACTCACAGGTGGGCAGTAAAATTGCAGAGCCAATTGCCAGGTCTATTGCAGAATATGTGTTGTGGGCCGTGTTGTAGTATGTTGGATGTTTCTTATTAAAGATGCAACTGCCGGATGATGTGATGAACTTTTCAATTAGCCGCTCTCGCGCATCAGCTCCCGCAGATCCCCAGAGAGGGTTGTGGGCATTAAAATCCCCCAAAATAAGTATGGTTCAGGTAGCTCATTGGTGAGGTTTTCGAATTCGACGCTGGATAGGCGATAGTCCGGTGGAATGTAAAGAGAACACACTGTTATTAGTCTATCAAAAATTGTGGCTCTAACGGCAACTGCTTCAAGTGAAGTTGGTAGCTGCAGGTGTTGACAAGCAACAGACGTTTGTACTATAATTGCCACACCACCAGACGGATGGTAATAGTTCAGTCTGTCTTTACGAAATATAGTGTATTGTGTTAAACAGCTTGTCTGAGATGGGCGTAGGTGTGTTTCTTGGAGGCACAGTATTTTTGGTTTGTGATTTGAGAGTATATCATATATATCGTCAAGGTTGTTCAATATCCCCCTACAATTCCACTGCATGACACTTTCAGCAACCGTAAATACCAAGAGAAGCGAATACTTAACCGCCTATCCTTCGGCACTTCGATCCCGGCGTTCCCACGGAGATCCACACTGACGCCAGTGGAGTTGGCCTGGGCGCAGTGCTGGCACAACGGAAACCTGGGTTTAGCGAGTACGCTGTCGCATATGCGAGTCGCACGTTGACAAAGGCGGAATGCAACTACTCCGTGTCGGAAAAGGAGTGTCTGGCCATTGTATGGGCGCTGGGAAAGTTTGGACCCTATTTGTACGGCCGACCTTTTGACGTCACCACGGACCACCATGCGCTCTGCTGGCTGTCCTCTTTAAAAGATCCATGCGGGCGCCTCGGGCGATGGTCTCTGCGGCTTCAAGAGTTCGACATACGCGTCATTTATCGGTCGGGCCGTAAAGATCAAGACGCTGACGCTCTGTCCCGATCCCCGCTTTCTCCTGAGGTAGCCTGTGTTTTGACTGAGGACATCATTCTTTCTGCTCTCTCCTTGGAAGATTTATGCACTGAGCAACGCAAGGATCCATGGATCTCTTCCATTATTTCCGTCCTCTCTGGACCATTCCCTCACCAAGGATCCCGTGCCCTTCGCAGACAAGCTTCCCACTTCGCCGTGCGTGACGGCCTTCTTTACCGCCGTTACTACCTCGATGAAGGACGTAAATGGCTTCCTGTTACCCCGCCCCATCGTCGTGGCGGCATTTGTGCTTCCGTTCACGCCGACCCAACCTGCGGTCACGCGGGTGTCTTGAAGACGTACCATCGGGTCCGTTTGCGCTATTACTGGCGTGCATGTACAACGTCGTTAGGAAGTACGTCCAGTCATGTGCCACGTGCCAGTGCCGCAAGTCTCCTCCCGCTACTTCAGTCGGTCCCTTACAACCGTTACCGTGTCCAGCGAACCCCTTCGACCCTGGTGGCATTTACCTCTATGGACCTCTGCCCTGTACGCCCGCTGGCAACCGGTGGATTATTGTCGGTATCGACCACCTGACGTGCTATGCCGAGACTACTGCATTGCCAACGGCTGCAGCAGGAGACGTCGCTTCTTTTATTCTCAGTCACTTCATTTTACGACATGGAGCGCCTCGCGAGCTCCTTAGTGGTCGCGGACGCGTGTTCTTGCCCCAAGTTGTTGAAGCACTGCTCAAGTCTTGCCGCGTCGTGCATCCCATAACAACTGCCTACCGCTACCAAATAAACGGCCTGACATAAGGTTTCAATCGCACACTAGTGGATATGCTCGCCAAGTACGTCGCCGATGATCACCAGAACTGGAACCTCGGACTACCCTATGTCACCTACGCATATAATACCGCCACCCAAG
This sequence comes from Haemaphysalis longicornis, assembly GCF_048455015.1. NCBI lineage: Eukaryota > Metazoa > Arthropoda > Arachnida > Ixodida > Ixodidae > Haemaphysalis > Haemaphysalis longicornis. The sequence continues at coordinate 15,981,993 of NW_027526233.1, forward strand.
CTACAACGGGTTTCTCTCCCTTTTTTCTGCTCTACGGACGTGAGCCCTCATGCACTCTGGACACCTTCCTACCCTACCGACCCGATCCTTCTGAGTGTACGCCCCTTTGTGATGCCACGGAACGGGCGGAAGACTGCCGACAACTGGCGCGACGTTTCACTGCAGAAGAACAATGGAGACAAAAATGTCGTCATGATGACGTTGCTGCAGACCCCACCTATTTACCTGGCACCCTGGTGTGGCTTTGGGTGCCCTCTACTACACCGGGACTATCCAGCAAGCTACTGTCGAAATATCACGGACCTTACCGCGTCATTTAACGGGTTTCCCCAGTCAATTACGTTATAGAGCCTATGACCCCTTCTGCGGAACTCCGAAGGCGTGGTCGTGAAACCGTGCACGTGCAGCGTTTGAAGCCTTACCACGAACCGATCGTTTCTTCGGCGCTATGACGCAACAGCCAGGATAGTCCTCTCTTCTCCGGGGATGTAATTGTAATGAGAAATTGGCGCAACCACTGGCCAACCCGCCCGTATGCCTGGTTCACGAATCATCACCAGCAGCGGCCGCGAGACAGCAGAAGCAGAAGACTGGTCTGTCCGACATAGCCTCGTCTACTCGTCTCGGTGACTGACCTTCGCTACCAATAAACCCCCTTTCCATGTATATATATATATATATATATATATATATATATACGAAAAATGTCGATTGCACTGCTTTTTCTAAAAATGCGAAACTTTTAAAAGTACAAATGAAACACTGGCCTCGATTACTTTCAAAATTGGTGAAAAGGGACTCCTGAACAGCGTCAACAATACTGCTGACAACGTGTTATTTCATTTTGTTCGTGGTGAAGTAGTAAGCGACTGAAATCACGCTTTCGAGACGCGTCTCCGCTCCGTGAGATCCGCTACTCCCGCTGCTTTTCTGGCTTGGCGTCTGTTCGCATTTTGCGGACACACCACGGACTTTTCAACCGTTTAAATTCTTCTAATGAAGAAATGCAAGTTTTCAATATTTTTTTTTTAATTTGCGAAATATCACTGAATCAGCGCTACCACATTTACGCTTGAGGCGGTGACGGGCCAAAAAACGCTCTTTCGCAGGCGTAACTTTGATTTGGCAAAAGAAAAAAGCAGGTTAATTACACAAAGTTATTTTGGTGCGTCCACTGACTTACCTTACCCTGTTCCGGCCACCTGTTAAAAAAGGGGGCACTTGTGTAATAAAGGAGCACTTGTTTAATTAATGAAAAAAAAAATGGAATTGATTTCGATGTCGGAACAGCGGCATTTAACAGGACACATGCATATCGTGCGAAATCTGCTGTGCAATTCCGTTATAACAGAGTTCTGACCACACCACGAGTAAACTGGCAGAAATAGATACAGGCGGGAGGTTTTTGGCCCGATTAAGGTGAAATAACGCGCACGCCTAGTAATTTTTGGATGACGTGGCTGAGATTCAAATCCATTCCTTTTTCTATTTACACCGCTCAGAAAACACCATTGTAACCATAAAAGTAAAGTGAAATGCCTATAACATTTTCGTTACAACATGGACGTTTGTACATTTCAACACAGCACAACAAATATCTTGTAAGGGCAATATGAAATGTTTTCCTTGCTGCTGTGCCATAAAACCGATACATAGACTGGGCTGCATCATAAAGACTACAAAACAAATTTTGGACAACTTTCATATTGAGTCCTTTATTACAACCGACTCGTTACCGAGCATCAAGATCACTTCCCGCGGTAGTGGCATCTCCCAGGGTCGCCACGTGAAATGGTTGTTTATGCGTACGAGCTTACTCGCTACCTTATTTGGGTTTTCACTGTTTGGCTCACCTGTACCATAGGTGAGCACAGATCTAATTGCATTGTTGGGGCGCGCCCAACTTCGGTCGCCTGCACCCGTCGAGGAGAGGCACTGAGTTTTAGGGGTGGAGCAAATTAGGTGTTTCTTTGTCCGTGGCTTGTCCATTGGCGTCCGTGTACACATTGTTGCGCATGCGAGGGGAACATTGGATTAAATTGGATTGCGTTTGGATTGTATTGGATTAAACTGAATTGTATCGATTGGATTGTATTGGAATTGTATATACTGCACACACGCGTTGTCACTCATTTACACGCGCGAGTGGACAATGCAACGGGTGATTTATGGTAAGAAAGATCCCCAGTGCTTCGCCCACTCGTCATGATTCACTTTGCCCACTCGTTATGATTCACCAGGCCGATAGATTCACTTCGTGGAGATGCGTGAATTTTTTCACTATAGCTGCCATTGGGATATAAATGTACCCCTTTTGTTGCGCCCACCCGGCACTCGGTCAGTTACGGCAGTCGTAACACCAAGAAAACTTTTTTTTCTTCCCATGCTCTTTGTTTTTGCTAAAAGAGAAGTTACGCCCGCAAAGGGGCGCTTTTTGGTGGGTCTTCGCCACCGGCCTAGCTGTGTGGTGAAACACTGCAAATAAAAAAGATTAAAAACGCAGATCTCTCTTTAGAAGGACTGGACAGGGTGACACTTCTCTGGTGGAACCGCAGAATGCGGACAGGCACTTTTTTATGAAAGCGCGAAGGCAGAAAAGCTGCGGCAGTAGGGGATCACAGGGCTAGCCCCTCATAACTTCGGTACAAACATAAATATGCAACATGTTTTTCAGCAGTATTTTTGACCCTATAGTCTCTTTTCTCTAAATGTGAAAGAAATCAAGACCGGAGTTTTTTTATTTTGATTTTTAAAGTTCGCATTTTTAAAGAAAGCACAACAGTCAATCTCTTTTTGTACCCGCCGACGTGGCTCAGTCGCTAAGCTGTTGCGCTGCTGAGCGTGAGGTCACGGGTTCGATTCCCGGCCGCGGCGTCCGCTATTCTGATGGAGGCGAAAAGCAAAAACGCCCGTGTGTACAAGGTCCGCAGGTGGTCAAAATTAATCCGGAGCTCTACACTACGGCGGGCTTCATTGCCTGCGTAGCGTAGGCGCATTAAACCCTACAATCAATCAAACGGTCCTCACAACATGCCTCCCCTGCAAGCAACATGGCCAGGACCCCCACAGTAACCTCCGACCTATTAGTGTGGCACTGGAACGCCAACGGCTACCACAACAAGAAAGCGGTCCTTCAACAACACGTACAGTGCTCCATCCGAGCCCCGGACATCATACTGATACAAGAGACACACAGCGAAAACACTCCGACTCTCCCCGGCTATCGAGCACATGCCAGCCCTCCGAGTGCGCGAGACTGCGGCAAAGGAGCCGGCCGAGGAGTATGTACCTTTGTTCGGAAAGGTATTACGTTCACGACACATGACATCGTTGGCTGCAGCACCATAGAGCACTGCACCACCGAAGTGATCGTCGGAAGGAAAAGCAAAGAGAGCATTCTTCTCGTCAACATCTACAGCAACCCGGCGCACCGCCAGCAAAAGTTTCGTGCCCTCCTGCACAAGGCCCTCCGCCTAGCGCCCGAGGACACGATCCTGCTGTGCGGTGATTTCAATGCCCCCCACGAAGACTGGGGCTACCTCAAAACAACGGTAAAGGGGCGAGACCTCATTGACGACGCTACCGATGCAGGTTTCCATTTGCTCACCGATCCAACGACCCCCACCCGCATAGGCACGTCCGTTACGCGGGACACCACCCCGGACCTAACCTTCGTCCGCACGTCGAAAGAACAGCGCGGGGTGCGTTGGCGTAACACGGGGCAAAATCTGGGCAGTGATCACTACATTATTGAGGTACTCCTGCCCATATCCAAACCTACCGCCACCGAGCCCCAACGCCGGCATAGACTCACCAACTGGGAACTATTCCGACGGACCCTGGCACAATCGGAATCGGTGATCACGGATATAGACGAATGGACGGACAACATCGTTCGTACGGTCACCAATACAACAACCGAAATTGACACGGACGAGACCGTCACGCAGGTTGACAATCGCCTCGCACACATGCTCGAGGCTCGGCAATCCATCCTACAGCGCTGGAAGACGCGGCGCACCAATCGCCGCCTGCGCAAAAAGGTGGCAGAACTCAACCGAGCCATAGAGTGCTACAGCCGCCAACTCTGCGCACAGCAGTGGCACGCCGTATGCAACGAGGCAGACGGCCAAATGCATAAGGGCAGAACTTGGAACTTACTTCGCCACCTACTCAATGAAACCAAGACAAAGGGTTTCCAACGCCACAATCTGGCGCAGACACTGCACGCGGCGATACGAACGCTAGGCGAAGACGAAACGGGCCGGAGAATCAACGCCCGCTACCTTCCCAGCACCCCCAAGGAACAGCATGACGACTACAAGGGAGCAGACAATCTGCTGTTAGACCGCGACATCGAAGAATGGGAGGTCCGAGCAGTGCTGCAAACCCTTAACTGTAAATCTGCAGCAGGCCCAGACCGCATCACCAACAAAGCCCTACGAAATCTCAACGACGGCGCCATCACGGCCCTCACTCAATACTTCAACGTGTGCTGGCGAGCGGGCCGGCTGCCCAAGCAATGGAAAACAGCAAAGACGGTGCTCATCCCCAAACCGGGCAAACCACCTAGCATAGAGAACCTCCGACCGATATCTCTCACGTCATGCGTCGGCAAGGTTCTCGAACACGTCCTGTTGAAACGATGGCAACGCTACCTCGAAACTGAGGAGCTATACCCTAACACCATACTAGGCTTCCGAGAGCGCCTGAGTACCCAAGACACCATGATCCTGTTGCAACACGAAATACTCGACGTGACCACCCCCACCCGCGACAACAGGGCGGTGCTCGGTCTCGATCTGCAGAGCGCATTTGACAAGGTACGGCACTCTGCCATCCTGGCGCAAGTATCGCGACTGAACAGGGGCAGGCGATCATTCGCATACATCCGCGACTTCCTCTCGGAACGCACCGCCACGATACACGTGGGTGACCTCGAACTACCGCAGAAATCGCTAGGCAGCACCGGAACGCCCCAGGGCTCGGTAATCTCCCCGCTGCTTTCACCCAGGAGGCTGCGACGGCCACATCGAAACGACCCTACAGCACGCGGTAGACACTATCGAACAACACCTCGAAGGCTCCGGCCTCGTCTGCTCCCCCCAAAAGTCAGAGCTACTAGTGATACCCCCACCGGGCACACCTCGCCACCGCATAACCACCGCAGCAATCACCGTGCGCACGAGAGACGGCACCGTCATCCCGCGAGTGCAGTCCCTCCGAGTTCTCGGCATGATACTTGAGAGCAATCGCTGCAACGGCACTACAGTCAACCGCCTCACCACCAAGCTCACGACAGCCACCCGCCTCATCAGGCGAGTGACCACACGGCACCACGGCATGAAGGAGGCCAGCCTCCTCCGACTGATACAGTCATTCGCCATCAGCCACGTTGCATACGTGGCAGCATATCACCACTGGAAAACGCCAGAACGAGCCAAAATCGACGCCGCGATACGGAAGACGTACAAGGCGGCCCTCGGGCTCCTCGACAGCACAAGCACGGCGCGGCTCCTCGAGCTGGGCATCCACAACACCCTCGACGAGATCGCCGAGGCCCACCGCACGGCCCAGCTCGAGCGGCTCTCAACCACGCGCACCGGTCGCTCCATACTCGACCGGCTAGGCTACGCATCCAGAGCAGTCTCAACCTCTAGTACACGCCCGCTGCCAGACGCCGTCACGCGCAGACTGCGGGTTAATCCCATACCAAAGAACATGCATCCCGAGTACAACCGCGACCGACGAGTCGCCCGAGCCAAGGCCCTCACGGAGCTCTACGCCCGCGACACCGGGGCCCTTTACGTTGACGTCGCCGAGTACCCCGACCGACCCGGCACGTACGCAGCGGTGGCAGTCAGGGCTACCACCGGTGACATCTACAGTGCCTGCAGTCTCCGCGTCCCGGTCGCGCGTCATGCCGAGGAGACGGCCATTGCCCTGGCCCTGACGGACCCTCAGTGCACCACAGTGCTAAGTGATTCGCGCTCCGCGATACTCAGTTATGCGCGAAACAGTGTGTGTGAAAGTGCAGTGAAAGTGCGAAGCAACACCACGACCCCATCAGTGTCCGCCACGTCCCTTCGATGGTTCCCGGCGCACATGGACTCGCTCGGCTCCAGCAACGGCCACGCCAATCGCAACGAGACGGCAGATGCCGCCGCGCGCGAACTCACCAACCGCGCGGCGACCCATCTCGCCTCTCGTTCGGCTAGGCAGCCGGCCATAAACCACGAACCCCTCACGACCTATACCGAGGTCCTCCAATGGTACCGGCTCAGCCGACGAACTATGCCACCACCTCATCCTCGGCTCACAAGGGCCGAGGCCGTGCTCTACAGACAGCTACAGACAAACTCTGTGATCACACCCGTGTTGGCGCAATACGTGTGTCCGGGTGCCTACGACAGCGTGCAGTGCTGTGTGTGCGCGAGAGCAAACGCGACTCTGGCCCACATATTGTAGGATTGTGAACGCAACCCAGACGAGGCGGCCGCCCCGACGCGGCTGCCGGACAGTTTCACGAGTGCCATGATTTCGTCCGAATACACGACCCAACTCCAGGCCGTCCAGCAGCTCGAGGCAGCTCTCGCACGGCAGAGACTCGGGGAGGCGGCGAGGCCGAGGGATCCACCCCCTCACTGCCCGTCAGCCGAGCCAGTCGACGCCTGCGGCGCACACCACGAGGACGTCCAGGCCGCGTCACGATAGGGTGCCTCTCTAGGAGGCGATCCTCTCGTTCTGCAGGCTAGCCAATAAAGTTGTCTCTCTCTCTCTCTCAAATAAATCTCTTTTTGTGCATATTTACAGTTTTTCTTGACGAGCCATATTTTAGAGATATTTTTACAAATATCTGATCGACATTACCGATTACTGGCAAGCTGGTCACGATGACAGATAGAGAGTGTAAAAGTTAGCGACAATCTGGCGTCCGGCGGAATTTCACATTTTTTTCAGATTTTGTGTTTACGGCTGAAAGACAAAATTTGTTTGACCTGTTTGTCATTTTGGTGTAGTCTTTGTTTTAAAGCAAATTTTAGCCAAAACAATCAAGCCTTGCCATGCGCAAGCACCGAAGTTGGAAAAAACTGCAGCCGCAAGGAAATTAAGCGTAACACACGCCACCTTGTCGAATTTTTTCTGCCGGAATACGCACGCTGCGGGAGAACGGACTGCAGTTTTGTGCTTTTCTCTGCCTTGCGCATAAGTCATAAAAATACGCGAAATAAACAAAAACATATGCGCGTGTACACGCATTCTCGTTTTTTCGTGGAATCACCCAGTTGCTTAGGAGCCCAATACGTGATAAATAAAGCTTGCAGAACAGATTTTCACTAAATTTCTACCTGTATTTTTACAAAGGCCATCAAACGTAATTTCTATGATACTCTTGCTGAAAAGGGGATTTGTGTGGCTCCATTCCCAGTGGCCCCTTTTTTGGCTCCTTCCGGCTTTTCCCTGGTGACTTTAGTTTCCAATAGGACCGGCAGCCCTTCCATAGGTGGTGTTGGAACCCAATTTATTGGCCTTCCAGAGGAGACACCTGGTGATACGCGCTTCGTGCGCATGCGTTGTAACTCCACTATTCTGTAAGTTCTTGCCGTTGTAATGCACCATTTAGGCACTTCTATATAGCTATCAGACACGGCCGGTCGGTGCTGTTCCTTCTAAATTATTTTTTTTTTCCGCCGCTTTACTGTTTCGTGATCTGAAGCCTTCGTGGAAGGCGTGTGAAAAGTTTGGAAGGCGTGTGACACTTCCATACGAAAAGTTGTTGAAAACTGCCGTGTCACGCTTTGCGTGCAGCGCTCTTGAAAGGATAGTCACAGGCCCGGTGTGGTGTATGGCGATTACCCAGCATGCTGAAGAGCCTTCACCGTGATGCGGCGTGCACCCCAGTTTGCCCAAAGCCTCGCTAAGCGAAGAGCGGCTGTTCCATACTTCGATCCTTCTCGTCCTTCTAATCTTCAAAAGGAGCTTGCAAACGAAGAACGAAAAACCCAGTGATCCCACTTCACTTACGCCTCCAGCCAAATGGTATATTTTCGTGTCGTCCGAAATCTGGAGCTGGCATGCGCCGCTCCCTTCTTCTCGTCGCGGAGACGTCCGGACGTCCGGCGGGGAGGAGGCTCTCTTTCCTGCGAGTTTTCCGCCCCGTATCGCGAACGCCGCCACCACGCACGCGCGCGAAAGCGTTCGATGTGAGAGTGCCGGCACGCTGGCCCGCCTCCGAGGGGGCTCCGCTGCCGCCACCGCACTACCGCCACAAACCCCGACCTCTGCACGCCGAGAGAAAACTGAGCCACGGAGTTTCCCTGACACCCGCACATATTTTACCCGGACCATTGACGCGTTAGGGAGAGCCCCGCTGAGCTGCGCGCGGTTTTTATGAATTCTGGCTGCCGAGATGCCTCCCTGTTTCACGCTGCAATTGCCAACACCTCTATTTTTGTGCCTGCACGTCTCGGCAACGACGTAGATTTCTCCGTTAGCGACGTCCCAACAACGCTGGGAGTTTTGCGAAATGGAAATGGCCATCTTAGTATTTCTTTACAGCCTTTGAGCCGGCCTGTTGTTTTGAAGTTGACACGTTAACTGCCTAGTCGCATTGGGTGACTTTCCAAGTGACTGCATTTTAGTATTTTAGTGTACTTGACTGTATCTTGAGCGAACTTCTGTGCCCTTACGAGCCGGCTTCAATGGATCGTTGTGACAGCGCTGGAAATGAGACCATCAACCTTCTTTCCGACACCTTCTTATCAACTCACCTCAGAGAGGACTTGTGGGTGACGTGAACAACCCCGACTATTTTGCATCTCTTCTGGCGCCCAGCAAGCAATTCCATATGTAAGTAAACGACAGTTATCTTAGAGATTATTGCGCTCATTCTTGGAAAGGATGGGATATCTTTAATAGTTTCTCTCAAGTTTTGAATGTACGGCGACATTCCAAATATCTGTCCAAATAGCATTCCAAATAGCTGCCAGTATCTATTTTCCCACACTTTGGAGAACTACATCAAAAGCGACCAGCATAGCAGTATTAAAACACATTTTGTTCACTCTTTTCACACAGTGACAAAATATAAACATTTGTAAGGGCGATTACATAGTTCTCTTTAAAATCTCCAACGATTTTAATTTCTTCAGGGATAACTGCACGCAAGCGCAACAATTAGGTCGCACCTCTTACACCACGGTGGCGCTAGACCAGCAACACGAAGTATAAATGCACTTTTTTGGATTTTTCTGTCCTCAGCCTATATTTCGCTGGCTTGGTGACTAGTGAAGTTTCGTATCACAGTTATTCCTGCATAGACTGAGATTTCAGGTGCCAGCAGTTTTCTTGCTACGTCGCTCTTTACGTTTGACATTTAAATACTTGTTTTTGAAAAGCTTGGTGAATTATTTATTGTTGGATTTTAAGGTAAAGCGGTCGTTTTGGTTTGCACGGAATAGCCTCAGGGGAAAGCAGTTTGGTGGCAGAAAAGTTGAAAGCAATTTACGCTCCCATGTATTGTGTCTCGACCGGAGGTTGTCAGCTGCCATAAGTCGCAATTTTCAAGGATTCAGACCTGTGCAAAAATTTCTAAACAGTCTACATCAGACGATAACAAATTTATCAAAAAAGAAAATCGCACTTTTACAAAACAAATATCCCAGAGTATTTCTCACAAAAGCGGGAATTTTATAACTCCTGTGGATATAGGATGCGCGCCCATAAAAATGATTCACAGGTAGAATCCGCGAATTCGAATACAAAAAAACCGAACACTCAAGTCGACCAGAAGCAGCGCGAGGTTGTTTTATAATTGTAGATTTTTTAATCATACCCAGCTTTCTCGCTCAAAATTACAGCCTCTCGGGAACCTAGACAAACCACTTTAGGAAAATGATATTTGGCATAATGCTAGAAGTCAACGTGAAGATTAAAACGCTAAAAGGAGATTTCAGGTTTCTGAATATTTTTTTGTGTAATTTACTGTCAAATCTAACTCCCCATGCATTTCTATGGGATAGTTCCCAAGGCTCAGGAACCCAGTCGCGCAACGTGCGTCACTTGAAACTGTGCACAAGGCAAGTATTCACCCAAAATATTAACTGTGCAAAAGAATTTTGATTTCGGGAAAAAAATTGCAGAAGAATCACTGTTGAAAGGACTGCCATGAGCTGGAAAGCTGCACATGAACAACTTTATGTACGCATTTATTTCCGTTCAGGGCAAACGATTTATTTGCCACGCCTTTCCAAATCAATCCACGCGGCGCGGCAACAAACACCCTCTCCACCTTTCTCTCCAAGAATTTTCGGGAATATCCACAAAAACCTGACTTCGCGGCTGAAACTGCACTTTTCCTTTCCCCTCAACATCTCCCCCTGCATTCTCCCAAACCAATCCGCTTCCTGCATTACACTTCCTTCGCTCCTCTCACCTGGGGACTTACCCCTATATAAAGCGTGCCAGCCAGGCGAGGGTCTGCCCTGACGAAGGCAAGTCTCTTGCCGAAACATTGGCAACAATCGTGGACGCTACCATGTTCGAAGTTCTATTTTCTTGTGTTCACATGTACATATATATAACTCTATTTGTTTTTATAGTAATTATATAATTAAAATTGTATTATAAAAGAAATGGCAGAGAAACACCACGCACTGCCGCCTACAGGGATATAGGTCATTTTTGTACCTATTTCGGACTTTTTTTCTTCCTATCCTAGGAAAACGGATACGTGAGTATTCAGGTGAATTTAGCTGGAATGACAAACGATGTAGTAATCAGGGAGTATGGGAGTGGCGGCCACGTTTCTGGCTTGCAAAGGAAAAAACCAATGTCGTCGTTGCATCTACAAGGACGGCGAGATTCTTTCTCTGGCACAAAAGTGTTCCTCGCATTGCTCAGATTCTCAAAATCCTCTCTATCGCCCTACAAATCTGTAACTGTACACAACAGTATCTAGACGAAAATGCGGGACATAAAGAAAATTTTAATCGTAACGGAATTATTCTACCGTGTAATTGTCCGGTTTTTTCTTTTGAATTCGCGCATCAAGCAGCGGAGACCAGCGAAAAACTACCCCCGAGATTCGTTTGCGAAAGTTCCACCAGTTTTCCGCCCAGAAGGCCTTGCTGACAAGCCCAACGGCATATCTGATGCTGCAAGCGAGAAGGCTCGTTGCGCGCACTTGGGTTTCTTGCTCCGGTTACTTCAGATAGACGAATTGGGACCAGAGGAATATCACTTTGTAAGGGTCACCCATTTCAATTATCTCTGATGTCACTCGAGCCGGTTTATTCCAGAAAAAACCTCAGCAATGGCAGGAACGCTGTGAATAACGCGAAGCACAAAGGACGCAATCTTATAAGAAGTGAAACCTTTTTTTCCCTTTGATAGGCCGTATGTTATTAACGGTCAATTAATACACACCCAAGTTCTGACATACGCGTGTGCACGCACGCACACACACGCACACACACACATACGCACGCACGCACACACACACGCACGCACGCACACACACGCACGCACGCGCGCGCACACACACACGCCCACCCACACTCACAACCACCCACACACACGCACTTGCACACACACATACGCGCGCCTGCACACACACACGCAAATACGCGTACACGCACACGCGTGCACACGTATGCAGGCATGCACACACGCACACGCACACTCACATACGCACGCATGCACGCATGCACACACGCACACGTACAAAACACACACACGTACACGCACGCACGCACGTGCACGTGCATGCACGCAGGGACACACGCACACGCGCAGACGCACATATGCGCACACGCACACACACACAAAGTGACCTATGGAAGGCATAAGTCTTTCGCGTCGCAGCTTTAACCCGCAGCCACAAATAAACGGAATTCTCAGCGTTCCCTTTCACCCTGAAATAAAATCCAGGCCTTCATCTGCGTGCAGCGCTGCTAATTTTTCAGTACTGTAGGCTTGAGATTCAAACAGGAGCCCAGTGATTTTTTTCATTTCAATTCCATTTTCCCCCAAAAATATTTCATTCCCATGATAGATGCTCCTGCTACATAAAAAGAAAAGCGAATATTTCTTTTTGTATGGTAGCCGGGAAAGCTTACAAAAATAAACTGAGAAGTGTTCTTTGTAGCTTTTTAATAAAAACAGCGATACCTACCTCCAAACATTCCAGATTGTCAAAGCTTGCTGATTATGATGTCCGTGATTCATGAATTCTGAGCTTAAGGGTGCAAATCATGAAAATAAAAATCAACCTAATTTTTGCGTTTACATATATCGATATATTCGGCTACGCTTAGGAATTTTCGGTTGCTTGTTTCTTGCCATACAGTTTCTCAGTCCGCACGTGTTTAAAAGAAGCCAGGTGTAATAGTGGAAGTGGAGATGCAAATGAAAATAAGCTAGTAGGCCTGCATTCCTGTTCAATGTTCTGTCAGCCGCGTAAGTGTAGCGTGGGTTTCATAGGTGTGCTCTTCATATAACGAGTGCCGTATATTCGACGGACCTGGACGCACAAACTCTAGCCGTCCAGCAGCTCGAGGCTGCTCTCGCCAGGCAGAAGCGGAGCGAGTCGCAGACGGGGGGGAAAGGGACGAACTCCCGAGTACATTTCGCGCACCGCTCACGCCGACGCCGGCGGGGCCTAGTCCCGAAGACATCGTGAACGTGGGTGGGATGTGGAGGCTCTGCGCATCCCGACCTCCCACTCCCTGCTGGCCATAAATAAAGTCTCTCTCTCTCTCTCTCTCTCTCTCTCTCTCTCTCTCTCTCTCTCTCTCTCTCTCTCTCTCTCTCTCTCTCTCTCTCTAAATGACGTCCCAAGGCGCAAAGGAAAGAACAATGTTGTGAAACAAAAAAAAAAAGAAAAAAAACGAGTTAAAATAAAAGTAAATTGAAAGACCCCCAAAGATTAAATCCAGGCGATGGCATGCGCCCCTTCCAGATAACTTTCATGTTGGTTCCGTCTTTTTTTCTTTACTGCAGGGACATTGCAAAACCACTCTTCGTAAAAGCTCAACAGATGGCTACTTATTAATGATGTGATCGGTAGTAGTGACACATGGTACGTGTTGAATAAAGAGAAAGAAGCGCGCCACGAGGCGGGCCGTGGGGGCTAGCTGCACGAGCGCGGCTCTCGCGGCAGTCGTTCGTAAGCATTGTTGATAGCCGGACGTCTCGTTTACTGGTTCCCTTTCGCTACACATTTCTGGTCCCGTGAAACACGGGAACGACGGACCAGCGGACTTCAAGGCGCAGCGCCTTCAAGGTAGTGCGTGGCCTCAGGTACGTCGGATCTTCTCATTTCGGAGGCCTCACCCTTGAACGGTGCCTGCCATGGCTGCGTGCTGGACACAGACCCCCCGCCTAGAACCCGGAGATGAACCCCACCCATCGGACAGTCCCGACCCTTGCGTCGCTCCCCTCTCTGGTTTAGATGACAGGCAGGTCGTGGACCAACTTATCAGTTCGCGGTTCATCCTCTGGGCGGACATAACAGAACTAGCCAACACCACTATTCGGGTCTTAGAATCGTCACCAACGAATATAAGTATGCTCATCGATTTGGACCGTATGGCAGAACAAAAACAAGACGAACATCGAAAGCTGGACGGTCATATCCAGAGCTTTCTCGACTTTGACAGTTTTGTGGCAGACTTAGAAGAAGGCGAAAAGTATTCATACGCGATAAGTCGCACGAAGGTTTTGTCAAAGGAACGAATATCTCAGGCAACGTTGAGGACGTCGTTCACCGCGACGAAGACTTTGTCGCCACCTCAACCGACGCAGGATCCTTTCAGAGGGGGCACCTCCCTGAAAAGGGACGCGGCCATTGTAGCACTCCCATTCGCAACAAAGGCTGCCTCCAAAACCGTGAGTTCGTCGTGTTCAGCGGAAGAGAACACGGAGGAGCACAGCGCCCCTACATTTGCAACGTCGTCGGTGAACCAGGCTGCGGGATGTAGCAGCAAGACCAAGTTCGACCAAGCAGCCGGCGCCGTATCATTTCGCTGAAGCGATGACGATACCATCTCAGACTCGGGTGCGCCCGCGGCCAAACCCAAGAAGACAACCCGTATGCGCAAAACTCGGATGAAGTCAACGGATGACAGGTGTGCCGCGTGCAAAGAGAAGACATTCACCCGTGTGCCAGCGTTACAAAACGAGTGGCTCGGCAGTAAGTCTCTGAAGAAGTGAATTCAAGCACCTGAAAGACAAGCGTCCGCTCGACCGCCTGAAAACAGAAAACGAAGATTCATTGCGACGATACATATGCAAATGGTTAAAACTCAGCCAGTACGCAGAAAGGAACGTCGAAGGCGAACAGGAAAAGGAAAGGGCGCCACTGGCCAGAAGGTTCAGGCTGCATTCCGAACACGATTTGTCCATGCTCACTCGAGGACTAACTTTACTGCATCATTTATAATACCGCCCGACCCAAGCAAAACTTGGAACCCCGTCCTACCTAAGAGAGTATCCAGAAGAAGGCATCCAGCCTCGAAGCATCGATGGAGGGTAAAGCAGGCGCAAACTGCCACCTGTCGTCTTCAAAGGAATGACACTCGACCACCCATCTATGGCAGAACCAATACTAACCTGTTCTGAACTTACCCACTAGTGTCACCGTCGGGGGCGGGAGTATGTTGCGGAATTATGCAAGACGAGGAGGGTGACTGCCTACTATCATGGCCATCAGGAGAGAGAAGAAAAAAGCGAATAAAACTCGGTCTGGCTCAGCCATGGCCACGTGTCTGCGTCCGGTTCCATAACAGTACGTAGACTGGCGGACACATTCAATTTTCCCTCAGTGTGGAAATTTCGTAGACCAGGACATGGCGTTCTGTAACACACCACGAGAACGCTAACGATTTGCAGGGATGGTTGTGTGCCGCACATAGGTAATTTTTTTCTAAAGTGCATCTCCTCTCAGGGCACTGGTAATAAAGCTACAAACGACTCATTTACCGAAGAACTGGCCTGCCTCCGGGAATATCAGCATTAAAAATCGTATGGCCTTGAATTTGCCATAAAAGAACTTCAATGTGTCGAGCATTCATGCAGCATTAATTTGTGACCTCACTTTCACATTTGCCTGCTCAATATTGAAATTGAATCAACTTTCCGTAACACCATTCGATATAACAGCGATTACAAATATTCCACCTCAGTAAAAACTACCTTTAGAAACTCGCAACGAGAATATTTTGTTAAGGTTCCTAAAATATATACAAAGTGTAGGTAACGAATCCCATGTGCCATCGTGTCTGCACTGATACCTCTCGCAGCTCGCTAGAGCTTTTTAGTGGCTGTACTTTCATTAAAACCACACACCCACGTCAACTCCAATAACGGTTTGCGTTCGGGCTAGTTTGTATTCTATACAGTTCATCTTCAGCGCATAAAATCACACGGATACAGAAGACAAGGACAAGCGCTACTTCCGACTGAATTTCATTGAATCGCGGTGAAATATATACCAGCAAAAAAACAAGGGATACAGAAAAGGTTACGAGCATACAGAGATTAGAATAACAAAATCACTTGGCGCTGTCCCACACGTGTCAGCCATTACCATGACCAGTTCTTTTTTACGAACGCTTCCTCCTTATCTGACACGGCTACCGATGTCGGCTAGTAACATTTTCTCTATCTCTTGTCTTTTCGCTGGTATATATCGCACCGCGATTCAATGAAATTCAGTTGGAAGTAGCGCTTGTCCTTGCCTTCTCTGTCCGAGTGATTTTGTACGCTTAAGGTGAACGTTATGAAATAACGGTATTGAGGGCCCCTCAAAGTAACATGAGTGTGGTGTACGTAGACTTATTTGTCATATTGCTCTTATGACCCTTATAGTTTATTTCCGTCTGTCTTTTGTTTACGATATAATTTTGTGTGTGCTGTTGGCTTTTGCAGCTTGAATTTCGCATTCGAACAAAGTTACCATTCCAGTTGGGTTGTGTACAACGAGTTCTTTTTTGTATTGTTTACGAACCTCTGAATCGCATAACCAAGCAAGAAATGTGGCGCGTTACACCGCGCCCAGCCCTTGTACAAAGGAGTCAGACACAGTACCTGAGCAGGCAGCGTCTGCAATGTTCAACCCCCTGGGGTACAGGTTCATGCGGCGTACCGTTTCCTAGTGGCCGCACTCAGGGCGCTTCATTATTTGGAAAGGAGGAACAGTTTCATGGAGTTTGTTGCCGTTTCGCGCTTGCCTTGTCTTCGTACGTACTTTGAAAACGTGAAATACCGTCTTCGTTGTCCCACTGCTCATCCGTGGCTTTGGTAAGGACTCGCCGGGCACGCCCAGCCCCCTAACTTCATTCCTACCCAGGCATTGTTTATTAACCGCAGCAGGGTTGACCTCGAGTAAGTATTGTATCTCCG
Organism: Haemaphysalis longicornis; assembly: GCF_048455015.1. Taxonomy (NCBI): domain Eukaryota; kingdom Metazoa; phylum Arthropoda; class Arachnida; order Ixodida; family Ixodidae; genus Haemaphysalis; species Haemaphysalis longicornis. The sequence goes on from NW_027526233.1 coordinate 15,998,397, forward strand.
TGTGCCGGTGGCTCTCGTGAATACTTTAAAGGGTCCGGAAAATCTAACACGGGCAGCAACCCAAAATATTTATAAGTGAAGCGCACACGAAAAGGAGGGGTCTGTCTAGCGGACCTATACTTTATGTGACCACAATGTCGCCAGCAACAATTCGTGACCTTACTTCCCCATTCACGTGATAAATACTGAAATTCACCTAATGATTTTGCAACAGAATTACAATGAATGGATTTGTGAACTGAGACGGACAATTGAAAACAAAACGGGCGTTTCAACCCAACCCGGGAAACGCAACGTTTTCGATATTCAGTGCTTTTGCTGTGCCGGCGTGGTAGTCTCATAAGGTTTGTTTACTACGGACCAAACTGATATGTGGTGCTTGGTGAACAAAAAAATGGAAGCATCTCCACTCCGTCGATGATGGCGAGGGTGCGAAGTACGGGGAATCGAAATGACATCCAAGTTGCGCCCCGAGTGACATCCGAATTGCGCCCCGACCGTCATTCGATTTGAGCCGTGAGTTGAACCTTGATTATTCCCGAATGAAACTGCAACTCACGGGTCAAATAGAATTTCGCTTAATTTTCGCTTGATGGTGGTGTGCGCACGAATGGACGCGGACGGACATTGGAAGGCCCTACTCCGCACCGTTACAGGCGAGGGAGTAAGCCGTTTGACTCTTGGCACTAACTCACGGTCGTAGCTCAATGGGCAAGACGAGTGACGCTAACTCTGTCTGGTCCACCAGACTAGGGCTCGAATCCTGCCGGTTTGATTTTTTGCGATTGCATATACTATGCGCACGGACGCGGACGGACCTTGTGCGGTCCTACGGTACTCCGCACCTAAAAGTTCGTTGATGGTTGTTTACCTTGCAAAAACATATTCAGTCAGGTAGGACCGTGTTTGCTCGGGAGTGTTTTTGTGCCGTGGTAGCGGCGACGGAATCATAGGCCCCCCCAAACCCTCGAAGACAGTCTGTGTGGAACATTGCGGTATACACTACTACGCAGTGCGAGGGTATACCGCATATTTAAACTCTGATTTTATAACTTTTGCGAGCCGAATATTAAGATATCTGTTGTGCTGCCATTTTCTTCAACAGAGTCCTGGCGAAAAATCAAGCTGTTTTTTTTTTCTTATTCCGTATTTTAGATGTTCGTACGATTAATCATGTTTAGCTAAATTACTTAGCTTCAAACTTATGATTAACACCTTGGGCACCTGTATTATGAATTCTGAGCTCAAAAATGTTTGTAAACTGTTTATTTTTTTCACATGTAACTTTCGTAGAGAGTAATAAATTTTAAAAACACTTTTACACACTAGAGCTTCAAAACCGATCCGGGCATGGAACTATTTTTCGGCACGGTATTACAATTACGTCGTAAGGTGTTATTTTTGCCAGCCTATTGATTACAATCTAAATATTTTGAAAGCTTCAGCTCCTGTCTTTTCCTGGGAAGAGCTTTTCTTGGGTCGTGTTCTATGAAGTGCCAGGTTCGGATGTTGCAGCCGTTATCTTTATACCATGCAACTGCCCAGTGAAAACTGCTGTTTGTTTTTTCGCTGGTTGTGCAGTCAGGAGAAAGTCATGCGATCGCAACTCGCGCGGACAGTCCTGTAGGATTTGCCAATTAATTATGAAAAAGCTAGTGACCATTAACGTGCGAAAACGTGCCTAATATGATACCATGTTTATGAATTGCACGTTAGTCAGTTATCGTGGCTGAAACACAGGTCATTCTGCCGTCATTCTGAAACACAGGTGCCTAAACTTAGGGACTGTCTCCGAGTCTCAGTAATTGTCACCGAGTCCACTAAGGTCGTCTAGACAGCGCAAATTCGTTTAGTAGATACAGTGTAACCCCGTTAATACGTTTTTCACCGCACCGGGAAAAGAAAACGTAACAGCCGGGAGAACGTTAGAGTGAGGAAAGCCACGAAAATGGGCCGGCGTCTAACTGGCGTCTTTAATCATAGCGCGTTGATCACCCTTTCAAAGTAAACGTCCCTCACTGTAGTACTAATCTGTGCTTCCATTCCTTCATACCAAAAACATCAGATGAGTGGAACCGCCTGCCAACTTCAATAGCTACAATCACAGATGCGCGCGCATTTCGTTCGGCAGTTGAACGTCACTTGTTTATTGTATAATCAAGTTTTTTGAATTTTCTTACATAGTCTTTTTTTCACAACTGTCTTTGTATAACTCCCCAGCTTTTGAGTTATATTTCCATTCGCACCAAATGGTTTTTTTTTTTCTCGGTGTGTATGTACGTGTATGTGTATATGAATGTATATATATGCATATGTGTGTATGTATGTATATATATATGCATATGTATAGTTTTTACCTCCTGTGATTTGTTTACTTTTTCGCTCTTGCCTTTAAGGCATCGCATCTATTCTTGCTTTGTATATTTTCCCCTTATTGTATATATATTTTTTCAATACCTTGTAAAAAAGAAACCCACTCTCTTCTGTAACGCCCCCTGGGCATTGAAGGTACCGAAATAAATAAATAAATAAATAAATCACACGCTATCTAGAGCTACATTGTTGCCAACTTGGTTTCTGCCCGTACTGCCAAATGTAACGGTCTTTTTTGCATTTATATGTGCACTATTAGTATTGCCAAGAGCAATTAGTTATCCGTCGTAAAATCACTGTACTCCTCGCTCGCCGTCACCCTACTCGTAAAGGTCGACAACAAAATCAGGCGACGTGAGGTCACCGTACCACTCGCTCGCCGTTTCGACCGTCTTTACCGTTGGTGAGAAAGCGCAGTGTGTAGAAGGGCGGTGTAGAAGGACTGGCGCAAGTGGCGGTATGGGTGGTGTAGAAAAAGCCGAGAGTAGCAAGGAAGGAGCAGCAGACGACGCACCTAGACCGATTTAATGCTACCGCAGCGAGACCACGTGGTCGGCGGTAGCACCGGCCCGTGCCGCGCGACTGGAAGGCCGCGCTCTTCCCCAACTGACCAAATCTAAAAACGCTGCACGGCACCATTGCAACAGTGCGGCGGCGCTAATATCACGCACTTACGGCGTTAGGAAGTGAAACTTCTGTCCTAAGCTCAGTGATGATTGCAATAGCACTTTCGACGGATGGCCATCTAGGGATGGCATCTTCAACTCGCTTGCGGCTTCTTGTAGCCAGTTCTGTAACAAAGCCTGGCCAAGACTCATCAAAAGCCAAAATGGCGGTGCCCAAGCTACTTCAGAGTGTCAGGTTGCGGCGCATAATATAGGAACGGGCCCACAGTTGCGACGTTACTGCGGGGTTCGCAACACATTATATCCTACGGTGGCTATGCGGGGACCGATGGCGCACAACGTAACAGCCAGGAAAACGCAACAGTGGTGATCGTAATATCGGCGTTCTACTGTACCTGTTTCAAAGTGGTCTGTTCCAGTAAAGCGCTTACGAAAATAACTGCCAAGTGTTTAAAGTGATTGGAATATACTTTCATAAAGTGCCATAAATACAAGTTATTTAAATGGAACAAAGTGCCTTCTGCTGATAAAAATAGTCAAATCAATACTCTCTTTTTTTTTACTACAAGGTCATCCTACGTGTGGGTGTTCCTTACGCCTGCTTGTTTATCTACCACACGCGTCAATACATTAACCCTTTTCGGCATTTTCATGAAGAGATGTTAGCTCTTCAGTGGGGCCTATTTCAAACTCTCAAGCAATTACCTATGCAGTCCCGCTTCACATAAGCACGATGTGTAGAGCTGTCCTTGGCTGGCTGGTATAAAATAACATCGGTTACCAGTGAGGCAACATTGAATATGTGAATATAGGGGCACTTTTTCTTGGGCAATAACGACAGACCCTCCGACAAGACGTCGTTGCTGCCGTCGTGGCGCATTCTTTAATAGCAGCTACATCGGGGGGGAGTCTTCGTCGTGCCGTTGCCATGAAGAGGCCGAGAAAAAGTGCGTTTGTTTTGTTCATTGAGGTTATATTGTATTTTTGTTGTCTTTAGAGTTACTCACAGTCGCCGACACCTCGGGGCTAGATACAACTTGATTATTTGATATTTTTAATTATTAATGTTTATTCTTATAACGATCATGAAGCTGCTGCATCATGAGTGCTTCACCATTTTGTGACTGTATTTTCAGGTTTCTGAATACTGTTTATTCTTTTTTCTTTGGCAAGCCGGATGAGGGTTGCTATACGTGATTATCCATAGCCAAACTACGCAATTTTATTTACGTGAGGTATTACTTCTATGTTGTTTTTGCGGAGATACACATATCATCATCACGCCCAACACAACAACAACCTTTTTTCGGTCCAATGTGCAGGGTGAGGGCCTCTCCCTAAGATTTCCGCCTTATTCTAGTGTGAACTACCAATCGATTTTTGCTCACATATTTACTGTTGATAACTCTATCTATTCCTGTGTGGCAAATGTACAGTTAAACTATTTTGAAGAATAACTATCTTAGTTTTGTTTGGGTACATGGCATTATTATGGTGTTGGAGGTGTACTGAATAAGAACCATTGCTCAAAAGCAAAGACCTTGAGCTAGTATATGCGTACATGAACGTGATGGCTGCGATGTATGCATAGGACTATTCAGCTTGATATATTATTTTTTTTCGGGCGTTTGACTAGCTACTCGCGAAATTCACGTTTTGTAGAGCTATCCTTCAGCAGCAATACCTTTTCTGTCTGTCTTTGCAAACGACCGGTACACGACTTCTTGCCTCTATCTCTCAATTTCAGTAGCTCTTCTTCCCATATGCCCGATGCTTTCACGTATTCGGATCCTCGTGAAGCCCACGAAACGAGTCGTTTCCATTCCCCTTTTGTGCGCCCTCGTGTATGCCCCACACGTCCCGACTTTTCAACCCATCCCCGTATCGGCCTGGCGTTCTTTGAATTATGCACCACACGTAGGCCATCCCTAACGTTTGTACTTTGAGCAAGCCTGCGTCTGCCCACCCGGGTGAAACGATGCGCTTCGGGGTCACGTCCACTGGTGCGTTCCAAAGCTCACGTTGCGCATTCTGTGGACTCTGCCTCCTCCTGACTACGCGAAAGGCTCCCTCTGACCTTTGTGCCGGCCGGAGTTCATTAGGCTGAGTAGCATCTTTACGCTCGCTTGCTTCTGACGACGTGGCTCCCATCGATGCGCAAAACGGTAAAAAAGAATGCGGCAACAAGCCTTCAAAGAGATATAAAGCTTTTAGGGCGGCATGTCGATTTCATTTTTGCCTCTTCCGCCTCTTGTCCTTTACGAGTTCTCGTTAGGGAATCTTCGTTGTAGGCGCCTATTGTCTTTCATGAATTCTCGTCAAAGTTTGTTGCTTTCAGCGTCAACCCAATGCTCTCTCTAGAAAGTTATTCTCCGAAATATAGCGGAGAATAAGAGGCTGATTTTATGCTGTAGCTTAAGGGATGTTTTCTACAGGAGGGCAATTTTTCCTTCTGAGCACGCAAAACGAAGTAACCATACGGACTCCGTTTTTAAGTACGCTTTCGTTAAAATATACCGAGTTGTTCATATCAATAACCAGAGTTTTCAGTCAGTGAACAACACCTGCAATTGTCAGAATGTCACATTGGGCGATTAGTTCTACTTTGCTGAATCAGGGCATCTTTTTTTAGATTTCACGGAAAGGGTATGTAATCCATATAATTAGTGTTCGCACAATGTTTAGATGAGGGCTACGATCAAAGCTTACAATGCGAATCTTTCGAATTACCTTGCAAGGAAAACTTTTTCTAAATAACCGGCCCCGAGAACACCATTTATTTCAAGCAGCTCCACTATGTAAGAAGCAGACGTCAAAATTACCCCTTGGGAATCTCACCCATTTTTTAGGTCAGAACATTTCAGTTTCGCAAGTGATTCGCCGTTTGATATCAGTTAAAGCAATGTTGTTTTTATGAAATCTCCTGAAAAACGTAAATTGACGCGGGCTGATATTTTGCCGGCACGCCTGATCGGTGACGTCACAGACAGACTCGAAGACAAGATATTGCGCCTTTTTTAGTCACTCACAGTTGGAGTATCGATGAAAGGGCCTACATATATAGTATGGGTTGGGCGGCTTTTTCGCATGCAACATAATAGGGTATTTAGTCAAATACGGCGCTATCTTGAGCGTCTTTCTTGCGCGAAAAATTCTTCCGCTTGGAGTGACTCCACATGTAGAGCGCACATGGAAACACAAGTTTACGGGGTGGGCCGGCCGCATTTCCTACCGGCCTATTAGAGTTATCACCGCACGGGAAAGTCCTTACGACAATACGTCGTCAAGAGGCGCCAAACCTTGCAAATCACCCCCGTCCCTCCACTTCATAAGTGCTGGATCCAATTAGGTTTGCGTAATTATCGGTAACAAGTGGAGGTCATCAGTTCCTCCTGGGAGGAACGTGCTTTGTCGTACCTGTGAAAGAAATGAAGAAAAATAAAATCTTGATGCGATAACTGTATAAAAGGGGAAGCAGTGCACCCGTGGCACTACTCATGGTACCACGCATGACCCTGAAACTACGCATGACCCGTGATTTTCAGCTTTCGGGGTCGTAACCTGGCAATTTGGGGATAATAGGCCGGCTTACTGTGGCAGCCGTTTTTAAAATGGATGACCTCGCGTGTTGTTAATGTGGCGTCTTCTGTAAGTGCCGTGACAAGAGGGAAAAGAAGTGCACCCGGCTTGCCGTCTTGCACCTTGTCCCCAACGCGAGAACATCGCAGTGGCCATATTGAGCGTAACATGTTGCGCTTGAGACCCTTACACCCCCCCTACCCTTCACACCCTTTCGACGCGAAAGCGGCAGCGCTGGTAGCGGTGTTCCTCTCTTTCTGCCCTCTCCTGGCAATCGGTAGTTTAGGGACCAAACCCTGCCTTGCACGGTTTTTGCATGCCCGGCAAAGGAAAATTACCCCTGTAAGCTACTCTCACCTGTTACCGTGAAATTGGGACTTTGCTGTTCCTTGTACAAATCTACCGCCGTTACTTAGTTTGATGCATCTGCCATTGTTTAAATGATCACAAATAATTTTTGGTGATTACTACAAACAACAGCCCTTTTGTTAACAGTAATAACGAGTTATTGAGCCATGCAAAAAAAGCATAGGTTTCGTTTTAATTTCCAACAATAGTATCAAAATTTTAGCACCTGGGCTTACACCAACAGCTGGTATTAAATTGTGATTTTAAAATTAAGTGCAGCAGCTTTTTAAATCAAGATGAGTGGCACAGAAGATTTATACTATGCAGATTATAACTGGCTGCGTATGAAACTTGCATAACGAACTGAGTAAATTTCAGCTTGAGGTGGATCGCACGGGCTGATATTACTTTTTTGTTAATTGCCACTGGCAATGGCATCCACGCCGACATAAACCCCTCCGATAAAAATTTGTCGCAAATTGCGCGATTAGGTTTAAGGCACTGGCTCAGCAGAAAGGACATCCCACATAGAAAACTTCGTGATTCTTAGAGTGTTGTAGAGTTCGGAATAATTATCAAATTGACAAAGAACTAGAAGATGTTCCATTCATTGAAAGTCGTACCGCTTCTCGTACTAAATATTACTCACAAATGCATGGCCTCCTATTCGGGAATGTTTTTTTTCTTTTCAGATACTTTGTTTGCAGGGAAATTTTCATTGGAATCCAAGTGGAAAAAAAACAAGTGGCTGCATTCCATTCTGAAAGCATCAATGTCCACTACGGGGGAAGATGACTCGCTGGACGCCACGCGTGCGGCCTGCCGAGCGGCATCGGCGCCAAAACAGGCCTGCAAGGATCGCAAGCGTATTGACTTTAATGGCGGCGATTGTAACAATTGTATTCTGGACGCATTCTTTGTTACAATTTTCGCGAATATTGGCTGTGCAAGGAGCAGAAGAGCAAGCTGACGTTATATTGACTCTTCACGAAGAAGAACCTTCAAGAACCCCTGCCACGACCTTCGTACGGGAGAGATTATCCTCGTTAACAGAAGCATCGGTCACCTCGCCGCGGTCTTCAACCATCGGGCACTTCGAAACGTTCAAGGAGCAGCCGTCAGTTGGTGGCGATTGGGTGTCAACAGACGCATATCCCAGAACAAAACTGAGATTGTTCCTCTATTCGGCATACCTTGACTCACGCCTGGACGTGCCTGCGGTTCGAGTGATAGGAGCATACGCAAGTGTTGGTGGCGCTCAAATCTCTTGTAGGTTAGAGTACGCAAGCGGGGACGTCACAATTGTCGCCGCAAGTCGGAAGACTATCAACGAGAACTGGAAGTTAAAATACGGCGCAGCTTTCTTTAACTGTCCGTACCAAGAAAATGACAGCCGCTCACCAGCGCCGTCGCGTGTGCGTCTGAAAGAAACATACGAGCTTCAGTGGAGCCCGTCGATACCTGTTTTGCCCCTCCAGACCCGGCCTGGTGAAAAGAAGGGTCGTCTCGCGGTTTGTGTGAAGCCACTACACTACGAGTATGACAGAGCCAGCTGGTTGGCCGAGTTTGTGGAGTTTCATCGTATTGTCGGCGTGGAGCACTTCTTCTTCTACAATCACAGCATTGGGAGCAACGCAGAGCGACTCCTACAAGTGTATAAAGAGCAGGGCGTCGTTACCAGTCGCCCCTGGAACCTGGACATAAAGTAAGCAAGAAAAATTCTTGAACTGTTTTTTCTAAGGTGTTTCTAGAGAGTTGTGCATTTCCTAAATGAAACTGCGAGAATGAAGACAAAAGTTAGAACTAATAAAAGACGCTCTTAGACTATACGTTGCGATGTAAGCGAATGTTAAACAAAAAAAAAACTAGACATGGCCAAAAACATTGTAAATGATGCGAATATTTTGTAAAATGTGGTTTGAATAAGGAGATAACAGAATGTAAGTCAAGTACAGCAGCCGCATCAAGAGATAGTTTCGAACGAGAGCGCAGTTTTGTCACCTTTAATACCAAAGACTTAAAATTTCCGCATTTTTGGCCAAAGAAATTCATAGATTTTCTTTTCGCGTAAAAGTGCCCAACACTCCAAACTACAAGTGGGCATGATAGTCTCTCACTTAAGCCTCTGTCCTTCATGAAAAGCCGAAGGGCTTTTGTCGCCTTTTGTGAAATCGATGGTTGGACACCGAGTTCAGCTGACTGGACAGTAAACCGTTCACAGTAGAGACTATCCTAGGACATCTACCTCTTAACGTTGGTTAGAGAAATATGTGAATAGAGAAGTATAACACTATGCATATTCAAAGGAAAAGAAATACATAACCGACGCCAGCAGGGCTTTTTTGGTGAAAAATAAAATTGTGCCAATATGTGGGTATGTAAAAAAAACATTGCTTTGAGATAATTAAGTTTAAGGTAAAAACAGAGTTCAGAAACAATACTGTTTTGAAAAGACACCACTGAAGTCATTTATTTAGTGAGCACAAGCTTCGTAACCACCATCGTAGTCATTATTTCGCTTTTCGGCCTGCTGTCTGTCCTGCTTTGCCTATTTTGTGAGCTGGCGTGCATCTCTGTTCGCAAAGTATCTTCACATGTAGCCAACCTCTTTCAGCTACTTGAGGGTTGTGGAAAACGTCCAGAGAAGCAAGGGAGGAGGCCATCGTCGATGGAAAGCAGATATACTTACACTTTGTACAGGGAACCATTCCTCTATGCAGCCATCTCGTCGCCTCTCCCAGCCGTCGTCTTCTTCCGGGGTACCCGTCTGCTGGGCTCGATGCCTGCGTCGTCTTCTTTGCCATCGGAAGTCTCAACAATGGTGGTGTTGCTCCCAGGGCTCAATCCGAATAATTTCAAAATGCTGGCTCGTGCAATGCTACCATTACTGCATGAAAGAACAGCATCAAATGTTTCAATTTGGAGAGTGTGAAGCGCAACAAAGATTTTATGGCACGAGGGCTCCGAAGCACAAATGCGCAGAAGAAACATGCTCAGCGTATTGGGATTGTCTTGTCTGAAGAATCAACCATGCAGTGTTTGCAAACAATTTCTTAACACAGCTGGTTCAAACAATACTTTTGACCTGGAGCTTAAAGTTTCTTGATGGCAAGAATGACAATAAACACGGCGCGCGTTCTAAAAAGGGGCCTGGTCACTTAATACTTGCTTAGTGAAAAACTGCTTTTGAGCAAGAAATACGACTGTCTAAGAAAAGTGTGATTACGCAAAATGTGCATAAGATGAAATTCCCGAATCGCGGAGCAAAAAAGGTAATTTTTTTAGTAATTTCGCGTTACGTGTGCCCTTAATGAAAACGTGTAGATTCAATTTAAATAACCCGAAGAAGAAAATGAATTAAAGTTGCGTCATTTGTGACGGCCGCTACGTTAACTCAAATGTCCTCAGACAAGTTGGAGATGCGTTTTAAAACAGCGTCAGACTGGAACATTTTGACTTTCGCCCGTGTCGTGCCGAATATCGGCATTTGATTAGTTTCCAAGTAGGTTGTACCGGCTGTTTATTGCAGTGATTTGTCGACGTAGTGTTGTGCCTTGAAATCCGCGTCACTGACACGAGGCTTGGTGTAACGCTAGTAAAAATGTTACTAGATGTTCTATTTACCCCGAAAGTAACGATTTCTGTAAGTTTGGTAACTTATCCTATTGGTTCTTCCCGAGCGTTATAAAACTTGGTAAGTGAATGAATGTTAGGGAAGCATTTAAAAAAGAGTGCATAAGCTTTAACCAGGCAATCGGGAAAGTGAAAAGTTTATTTTTCTATGGTATTTAATATTTTCCTTACGCAAATCACAACAACAAAAAAACGTACCACAAAGAACGGAAACGTCTACAAAGCGCGACCGAACACGTCCCCTGTCGCCGGTAACCCATATCACGCCCACATCCCAAACTCGGTGGTAAGACTCTTGATTTCAACCCAACGCGAAAAACCGCTTCCACTGACTAACCAGCCATGGTCGTTGTGGTTGAATATTTGCTACCAACACTCTCAGATTCTGGGGCGTTAACTATCGGAGTGCTACTTGTGGGGAAACTCCGACCAAAGAAAGCGAACCGTCTGAGCGACACCTCAATTCGTCGGAGGGGCAAAAATGACGGCTTATGCTCTCACGATGAGTTATGTATAATGCGGGCACCACAAGGTTTGCCAGGGCAAAAACTGGTGCTAATTTCCCGATGCGAAATGGAGGTATTCAGCCAACATTAACGTACTTACGGCCCGTGTAAGCGATCTCCAATTCAAACTTCGAATCGAAATGAACCACTAAAACGAACGCTGACATGATTTGTAAATTTTGCGAGATTACTTGCCCAAATTGTAGTCTGGAGTGCCTAGGAAATGTTCCCACCACTCTCGGAACTTTTATGCGACGTTATTTAGTTGAAAAATCCATTCGAAAGTCCTGTTTCCACTCTGCATCCCCCTAGCGGATTTCCTATGACGCTTCGTATGACGCTTACTCGGGACGGCTGGCTATACTGCGCTACTGCGCTGCTCGCGGACAGTCAGTCGGCCGGCCGCCGACGCGGACTCGCAATAGGTGACCGGTAAAAAGCGCAAAGGCTCATGGGTACGTCATCTGCTCCAGCCACTTCCGGTTCGAGATCTCGCCTGGCCTCCCGTACGCCGGTTACTTTCACACGCGTGTGTGCGTGTTGTTTATTTGTCACAGGGTGCTTTCCTTTCAAAGGAGCCCCTAATAGGATTCACTGCACTTCACAATTAGGCCATTTTGCTACCTGTTTTCTTTGTTTACTTTCAATCACACCCTTGATTGCCGACTCTCTTCTCACGTTCTATGTGCCTGCTGCCCGAGCCTGTGGAACATGGAAAGTAGTTGTTTTTTTACCCTGCAAATTGACTTTTCTTCAATCAAGAAAAAACTTGGCTGTTCGCCCCGTTCATTTATTTTATATTGGCTTTAAACCTGCCATAGCCTTGCTGGAGCGGGTATTGTTCCCCACTTTACTTTTCTTTATTTTTTTTTGGGGGGGGGGGAGGCGAGGGAGGAACACGGGATTTTAAATGGAATTAAAAAAGGATTCATCGTTGTTATTCATTCAATGTGCGATGCATGAACGTTTGTTTTTCCGGTGAAAACAAATGAACAACACGCATACGCGCGCATCAAAGCCGCCGGCCTACGGGAGGCGAGGAGAGCTCTCGGACCGGAAGTGGCTGGGCTCCGCGGGAGCAGACAATGCACCCATGAGCCTTTTCGCTTTTTACCGGTCACGTATTCGTTCGCGCAGTTGAAACTAACATACGGCACGATTTGTGCCCCGAAGAATGTGGCTTTAGTTTGTTAGTTTGTAGACTGTATCAAGCTTAAGTCGTTCCAGTCAAGTGCACATGCGACGCTTCGGTAACTGGTACGCAGCTAGAAATATCTTAGACGTGTCGGGGTAGCTCAGTGTCCAAGCGTTGTGCGGCTGCGCCCAAGGATGCGGGTTCGATTCCCGGCCGCGGCGGTCGGTTTTCTGATGTAAGCGAAAAGCGAAAGGCCCGTATGTGCGAGATATCGGCGCCTTTAACGATCCACGGGTGGTCTAAAATTAATCCGGCGCCCTCCACTACGTCGCGCCTCATCACCTGTGTAGCGTCGGCGCATTAAACAGGTCTCTTTAGCAGAGAAGCTACCGCAAATGTGTGGTCGTGCTTCTGACCGCTCTGCTAAGTAACCCAGTTGAAAAGTGCTTCCTGCACCTTGCTTTTACGCTTCACAATTAAACGATTCGGTTGCTTTTGTTTTCTTACTACCTACACCAAATGTGATTCCCCTTCGTTGTTTGATTGATTGATTAAGACAAGCAGTCGCTAAAGATGAGATATTTGTAGGAATTTGGGGGACGCTCACTGCACTAGCGTTAATCAAGAAATAGCCGTCTAAACTGCTGGGAACGCTGAAATTGAACTTAAAAACAACCTCGCTATACGCTATATACTTTATATTTTCTCAACGACAGCCATGTCGTTATGTCGAAACGGCAGCCATGTCGTTTGGAGCATTATCTCTATTGTTTTGAAATTCCAAAGTGCGAGTCTCCGGTAGCGGATACTTTTTTCGTAGTTGACGAGTTAGTTTCTGGATAACGTTTTTAATACTGAATTCACTATTTCACTCTTCGAGCATCATTGCTCCACGAACTAGCACGCAGATAGAGAGCGGACTGCAACTGACGCGCTAGCGAGTTCTCGTTGGCGTGGTGCTGACATAAGCCCCAGCTGCTTGCAGTCACAGTGCCGAATCATGCAGCCGACTCCCGGCCTCGTGAGAACACGCCTTTTACGTCACAGACACGAGACAGGCACGCTCGAAAGGTTGTGGCAAAGAGCCTTGCATTTGAGCGCCTCTGGTACGCGGAGGGCGTTCAGCCACTGTGTACGCCTCGGGTAGGGATCGTTACGACTCTAAGCCGTTATGACAGGCTTAGACGCATTTTACAGCCGACAACATGGAAGAAGTGCGGAATGCCGACTCCTGAGACGTCGAGAATGGCCAGCCAACGGCTTTCGGCTTCCAAACATGTTGCTTCACAGAGCCAACACTAAAACTGGTTTTAATTAAATTCTTGGATATCATTGAATCACACCGCATCACGAATGCGAGTCATTGCAGTGAGTTGTTGCGGGCGCCGCCAATGCGCGTGCTATCTTTTCTTTCAGGATTTATAAAGAAATGTGTTTATTTGGGCCAGTCTACACAGTGCAAACAAGAACACAAGCTTGAAAAATTCACTTCAGTGTCCTTTTAAAAGTTTAATCAAATTGCAATATGAATCCGGTCAAAGAGACAAATGTCAAATTAACTACTAGAACGTCAAGCCGGCCAAATGAGCTTTTTGGTAATGAAATAGCCGCTGTTCCGGGCGTCACTTTCTGCTCGTGGGCTGTCTATTACCTCAAAAGATATATAATATTTGTACTTGGGCAAAGCGCGACTGTAATATTTATAATAGCGGAAACGTCGCGGCAGGCAACATGTATTTTCACAGCGAAATGTGCAAGTGGTTACCGTAGCAGTGTGCAATCACGGTGCGCGTGGACGCCCTTTTGCCTAACTTTTTTTTTTCTGTTAAAGTACTCAAGCGCACTTCTTGAACCCTAAACGCCTCCATGTATGCGTACCGGGTCCTGTCCTTCTATTCCCTTAAGTACTGTGATTAAGCACTGTACAGCTTGGACCCTGGCGAATAACTTTGCCTGGTGAAGAGAGCCAAGGAGGCCGGACGGTCTCAACGGTTGCTGGAGTGAGGTCTCTTCCCAAGGGCTGACTGCTCCACAAAGAAGTTTATGCCTCCGCCTTATCAACGCCATGTGTTCGCACTTGCAGATAAACAATGGCAGTATTCACATATCGCGCTTGTCTACAATGAACTGTTAGTCTTACTTCAAATTTTAAAGTATGGCAACCACCACATCGTTTTATTAATAAATAGACGCCCCCCCCCCCCCAATTATGTACATGTGAATGCACTGTTTCATCATCAAGATTCAATGATAATTACATGAATTATGATGGGGAACAGGTGTGCACCGAAGCATGTAGCCCCAGAAGCTCGAACAAGGCCATGTAGCGATGATTTCAAAGAAGAGTTTTCCTGCTAAACGGGAAGCGAACAATGTTTATTTTTCCAAGAACCTTTACTTACTTCGCGTTAGGAAGCTTTTAAAAAAGGTTTTTCCGCTCTGCATGTAAGCAGGAGCTGCGTCACCGTATTGTCGTCTTCCGGCCTTGCCTTCCAACGTAATGGAGTTTCGAGAACCATCCCAAAACTAGTGGACAATGATTTCGCAACCTCCACCGAACGAGGAAATGGGTGGAGGCTGGGGAAGTTTCGGCTGCAAAGTATGTAACGTCCGGTGGCTAGTCAAGGTAGGATGGCGGGTCGACTTGTGACTGGGTGTTACGATGAAGGACGCCGCTTGCACTGCTCGCGAGCAGTTTCGGACTATGAACACAAGCCGAAAGGCGGCTGTGCAAACCCAGAAGACCCGCTTGATACACCAAGCCGCAAACTCACCGGGTCCAATAAGCACATCAGTGTATTGTATATCGTCCGATCGCACAAACACAGCGACTTTCACATCATTATATTAGCGAAGCCCGTATTGAGGGGAATAAACTACGCATTTATTTTTATTTTTACATGTTCTATAGAGACCGTGACATGCGCGCGTAACTTTCTGCCTGGAGGAGCAATATGTGACTCGTTGTTCTTGAATAGACTCATAAAAGATCGATTACTCGATAAACAATGAACAGCACCAACCTTTCTTCATTCACAGGTCGCAGAAAGAAATCCGCACCGAGGGCCTGTTCGCGTCGCTGAACGACTGCGTCTACCGCTGCATGCACCACTTCGACTACGCCCTTGTACTGGACCTAGACGAGTTCGCCGTGCCGCGCAAGGACGACACGCTACCCGCCATGATTTCGCGGCTGAACAAGAACTCTTCGCCTCGGACAATCACGAGCTTCGTGCTGCTCAACAGCTTCTTCTACTTGTACTGGGAGAACGACACCTCCGCCTACGGAGTTCCGCCCGAGACGGCCCCGTCCGAGGTGCCGTACCTGCTCACCCAATTCAAAACGCGGCGCTCAAGGAAGGTGTTCCGCGTTGGTTCACGGTCCAAGTACATTGTGCGCCCACTCACGGCCGTTGAAGTTGGCAACCACGTCGTGTGGAGGTACCTCGGTGAGTTTTCGCAAAGTAAATCCGGACTGCGGAAATGGGTCGACAACCTGTCTGTTCGGCGAGGCGGATACATATAGTAGCGCGCCGTCGGACGTAAAAATCGCACCTTGGTGCACTTTTTCTGTTTTATTCTAACAGATTATGAGCAGTTTCTCGGGTAATGGTACGCTTGCAGTCTAATAGATTTTAAAGCCACGAATATTGTATTCTCACGCAACCTCTTTTTACCCCTGAGAGCACGTTACCTATACTTCGTACGGTCGACTGCACAAAATCATTTTTATCGTTCGGTTTGCCTACTTAGCAAAATTAGCTATAGCCGTTTCAATGGCTTTCGTTAGCTATTCGTATCGACATTTGTATGTATCCCTTAGCCAGAAAAAGTCGTACTTTCAATGTATTTGGAATATGAGTTCATACAAATGCAAACTTTGAATTTATTTTGGTATATTTTTCCACATTTCCTATACATTTTAGATACCTTAAAATGCATTGCGAATTTACTGCCCAAGTACATTCGGAGTGCAACAAAACCAAATATCCAATGCATTTCAGATTCACTGCAAATTCACACAAAATACCATTTTAACTGCAAAGCTGTTGAGCAAAACATTTGTGTATGGTGTGCGCAGTTCAAGATGACAAGAATATGCCCAGTTTGGGTGGCCGCTTCCCAAGTACGGAACCAAGGCTACGGCGGCGGTCACCACCATAGACACCCTGGTGACCTGCGCATCGGTCCGCATGACCCAATCGATCGAAGCAGAGAAGTTGCCGTGGCCCCCATGCTAACACACCCGACGGCCGGCACTATAGTCACGGACTCTCGTACGCCAGCTTCCGAAAAGGGAGGGTGTCCCCCGCGGCACATGCGATATTGTCCAAGCGAAGGCCCCTAAGGCGAGCCTTAGAGTTAGTGTTGGTGCCGGCTCACTCGAAGGTGGAAGGAAACGAATTCGCCGGCCACCACGCCCGAGAGTTATCCGTCCGGGCCGAGCCGGCGCAGCTGCGCCCCGTCACGAGCTATAGAGAAATTACTGAAATGTACAGAGAGCGTAGATGCAGATTTCCCAGGCCTCACCCGCAATTGAGCCGAAAACAGCAGACCGAAATCCGAAAAATACAGGCGGGGTCGCTAGCGCATCCCACACTTCTAAACAACATGTACCCGAACAAGTACGAGAGTACTTGCCCGTTCTGCAAGGACAGACAAGGCACTATGGCACACGTCCTGGCCGAGTGCGCGTCTCTTGAGATCCGCCCGCCCCCCACCCCTATTCCTACACGCGACCCCCGAGAGCGATGGGAGACCTTGTTGTCTAGCCCCGACCTGACGATCGAGCTCGCGCTGGCAGCCAGGGGCAGGAGCTGCTAGACGCATATGGGACCAGAGAAGAGGGTTCCACCCCATTCGGTGCCTGCGTGCACTAGCCAATACCTTATTGGGCTCACTAAAAGTTGATTCTTTCCCCCGCGCTCCTCGAGCGTAAGTTCATACAGCCAAGCATAGCCACTTTTGGAGATTGGTCAACATAGGCCACAAAAACACTCCAGCGTTCGCCGTACCGTTGCAACACTATCTCGGAACAATAAAGACAAGTAATAGCGTACACTCCTTGTTTGTTCGTCCTTGCGTCTTCGTGCTCATGTGCTCTGTGCCGTAGAACAGCCGTGACTTGAATGTTGATGCTGCTGCAGGTAATCATAGATTCAACATGGCCCGGCGGCGGCGCATAGTTCGCGCAGCCGCAGCTGAGGCCGCGCTTCGAGAGGCTCGACGTGCAAAGCATCCGGTAGAGGCGATAAGTCGCACTTGCAGGGTGGCGTATGACAACGTCGACCAAAACGACGCGCTCACTGTAGCCTTTCTCAACATAAGGTCATTAAAATGCCGTGCGACCTACGTCAACCACGACACCACAACGATAATAAGCTCAACTTTATGTCTGTCAATGACCAGCTACAACAGCTCCGCCATTCAAGTCTTGCGCGTGAGTGGAAGCTTCCCTGAATTTTTTAATACATACAAATTTGCGAGTAATGCATTTTGCATTAAACTGCATTAATACAATAAAATGCTGCTTAAGGCATATTAAAAAGATTTTACTAGTGTACACGAGTACAACCCTGCATACTTTGAGAAAATGCGGTTGCAATATGTCTTAGGGAGATTCGTTAACTATCAAGTCAGGAAATTTTGTTTTGTGGTTTCAAAAATGGTAATAGCGTCTAGCCTGTAGATATGCTGGAATATTGTATAAAGCTAAGCCGGTCCTGGTCGGAATGGGGGCCAGCAAACGACTCAAAGAAGGGAACTTATGTAACCAGATTGGCATTTTCAAATTTGTTTACTGTGAACTTCAGCCGAGTGCCCATTTGCGTCATAACAATCAGCAGCATGAAATAAAGGCCCTTCAGCCACCTGTGTAGCCAACGTAGCTGCAGCATTGTACACCAGAGTTCCGGTACTTGGAATTCTCCCAGGTTCTCTCAGCCGGGGATTTTCGCCAGCACCTGGAGTGAATAGAACAGAAAAAAGGGGAAAAATAGTGAATCACTGCTTTTTAAGGCGAAGTGTATGATAAATCTGGCAGTTCTTGTCTCTATGGGGAACCTACTTTTTTCAAGGGGCATTATTTCTTACCTGCAGCGTTCAAAAGACAAAAACTTGTCATCTGAGCAATCCTACTTTGACGGACGTAGAACAATGTATGTAGTGTTAAGCATATTTTAAATTGCCACGTGGTATTATCTTTAATACCTCTATCAAGAAGGGCTGGTTGGGAGGTTGGTATGTTAGGAGAACATGTAGGAATGAAAATTAGCAGAAATTAGGGAAAAAAGATACAACCACGATAAGAACGCTATTAAACACGCGACAAGATTCTTAGCGTTATGGGGGATTTTCGTTTTAAGGCCGGCTAGTTAATTAGCTTCAAATGGTGGTCATTGTAGTTTTTCAAAATGACTTGGGCAAAGCTAGGCTGTGACTCCACAGAAAGCTAATAAAATACAGTAGTGGTAATAGTAACAACAATAATTATCCTTATGTGTTCCGTATTTCGCCGCCGCCTTCTACAGAGATCACGTTCTAAAAATATTTCGCAACAAAACAGTTTAAAAATGACGGCGCGGGGAGTTAATGGCTTACATAAAGGTAATTATATTAGCATGTTCACTAAACAGTGCCTTCACGGGAACGACACAGTAATTTTATGACGAACTAAAAAGAAAAGTAGAAGTTTACAAGCCGTCCTCAAACTTATATGGGAAGCACGTAACCAAGGCGATCTATACCAGCATGCCAAATATGAAAATCCATTTCTCCTTTAGACATATCCATTTTTATTCCTCTCCGCCGCACATCGCTGTAATTTTATACTCTGTTGTCCGCAACAAATGTAATTCTTTAACTGAGGGAAACAGCGAAAACATTTGTGAAAGCTGACGTCTTTAACGCACACACAAAAAAGAATATGAGCACTTTTTGGCGTCAGGTACCAACAAGTACAGAGTAGAGGGTTTAATAATACTTGGGACTCCTAAAATAAACTCCTTCAATGTGCACTTGGGAGGCAAACGGGAAATGGACCATTTGTCAGTACCGGTGCTCCTAGCGGCCCCCACGGGGAATTTTTAATAGCAGTTCATGGCCTCCGCGATCGGCTGCCGGCGCCGCACTGTGGCTCAGGCAGTCCCATTCGGCCCGAGATAGCGTTATTCCAGAGGGGCCGTTCCGCCGTTTTTCGCCGAAACACGGCGCTCGGAGCCGATGGATGACACAGCAGAGACTGCGAATTGGGTACAGAGAATGGGAGCCAAATAAACCCTTGGCACTTATAGAACAGAGAAACGAGAAATGAGGAAGGAAGGTTTCTATGGCAACACGCGAAGCAGTACATTGCTCTTTGAAGCATGGGCGGAGTGTCTGAGAACACGGGAATACACGGCTAATTACAGGCAACACGACGAAACTTGTGTACGCTGCGACAGGGATCGGGAAACCGTATTGCATATTGTCATTGACTGCAGAGAGATACGACCGCGGCGAAACGATGGGAAAACGACGTTGACGGAGGCTATGGGATTTGGTTGAGGGGTAGCCTCAACTTCACGGCCATAGAGGTGACGAAGAGGCGGCTGGAGTGATGGTGGAAGAAAAGAAGGGAAGAAAGTGGGATGTAGAAAGAGTAATATACCGAATCAGAATTTAGAACAGAAGGGTGGACGGGTCAACAGGTGTACAAGGGCAGCAAGGGGGGGAAGCGATGGGAGTTTAAAACCGGGGGGAGTGGGGCTAATCCATTAGGTTAGTGAAGGGTAGAGCAAATAAGTAGAATGGCACAGGCAAGGTGGTTGGTAACAACCGACGTCCCGATATAAAGGGAGGGCATCTAATCATCATCGTCATCATCATCTCTCTTCATCATGAAATTAACAGCCGTTCATGCTGCGGCACTCCTCGAAATGGCTTATGGCTGCTTTTGCGCTCCGTTGACAACAATCAACTGCCACAGCTGCTTTTAGGAAGGCAAAGCATTAGTGTTGCACCTGGTGATGCAAATATGTCAGCCTAGGCGGGTTTATTTCACATGCGCCATCCCGCAATACGCGCTCCCCCCAACCGCTTATGTTCTTCGATAATATAGAGTTTTAGTATAGCGTTTTAGCTGTGGCGTTAACGTTTGTGCGTCGCAATCGCAGACGGATATCACCTCGTACGCGATGGCTAGCGTGCTCGCTAACGATATGGGGGCGCTAAATTGGTGCTTTCCGCTATACTAAAACTCTCTAATACCGCCGTATGGAAGCTTGCCACGTTTAAATGATATTCAACTCATAAATAGATGTTGCTATTTATTACGCGGGCGTACGGTCTTAATGCAGTTCTCTAACGCCAAGGCTGTTATGTTGAGAGTAGGATATATGGGACTGCCTCGTCGCCGTAATGGGTGGCAGCTCTCTTTTCTGGCACTTGAATCAATGTTTATGGAGGTAACACCTGTTGTATTGTTAAGAGACTAAAAAACGCCGGAAGCGAATTATGTTGAATGACTGTAATCTCTGTGGCGCATGCGTGTTATGCTATATTGCGTTTTTAATTTCTGCGGCAACAACCAAAACACTTTAACTTAGATATACCGCTTTTTTTATTTCGTTCCTAAAGGTGTTTATGTGCCCACTCTGAAGCGTTGTAATCACTGTAATTGGTATGGAGACCTATAATACAAGGACGTTTCATTGTTTATTTGAGGGCACATCTCGGAAGTAATTATATGTAAGTTGGCTTTCATTTTTGGTTTGAATAATATCCGTTTCTCTCCGAACTATAAAGTTACCTACCACGTGGGCACCAGAGAGACCACGAACTGCACGGCTTATAATCACTGCGGAAGAAATAATACCCCATTACGTAAAAATCTTATTCGGCGGTCAGGGCCGCCGAGATATGGCTCCAAAAATGGCACACCGCCCAAAGAAAATAATTTTGAAGACAAAAACACGTCGGATCAGGAAATGGAACTCGGAGCCGAGGGATAGCCGGTCCCCTGCAACATGGACAGCGAATGCGTTGGGGCCTTACAGACTGTGGCTCAGGCCCACATTTCTCAGCGGGAGCCGTGAAACGTGAGCGACTATGGGAATTGTGAGAATCACCGGCAGACATTTCTCACGGCAGTCGACTCTCATTTGCTAAGCACGCTGCCCCGAGATTTTATGGGATAAAATATTGCCTAAAAAGCCGTTTCCTTCGCAGCCGCCCCTGTAGCGCTGTGGTATGGTACTTGCTTTTGAACGAGAAGGCTCAGGTTCGGGTCCCACATTCCTGAAGATTTTTTTTAGGTTTCTGAATTTTTCAGTCATCGTGGTTTTGTTAACGCATGTTTATTCTGGTTTTTACAATATCAAGAGATCGACGCACAGGACTTCTCTTGCAGTCGGGGTGGGTTATATTAGGTTCGTTGCAGTTAACCGGGCTGAATTTGGGTAGTCTATGATGCATTCGGTTAGGTTACGTTAGGTTCGGTGAAGTTCTCTTATGTTAGGTACGTAATATTATTCAGTGAATTTAAGACCAGCCAGCTTCGATGGAAGCTGCCGTGAGAATTTGCTGGAGGTAATTATCACAGTTGCCGTGAGATTAGACTCAGCCATAAAATTACGCGAAGAGGCAAGTGGTCTCTGCAGCTAAAACCACTCTTAATCGATGATGACTAAGACATTGTCAAAATAGAAGGTGACACAACCACGACAGACCTACCATTAGACATTGAAAATCGCATAGGGGAAAATAATGTGTCTTTATTGTATTCGTGCAAGTTACCAAAGTGTCTGTGCGAACATTTTTAGAGGTGGAATATTACAGGCTAGGTTCTGGCCAAAAACTGCATGCGTCGACAGGGTGTGTAGAAAAAAAAGTTGTGTCGACAGCGCTTATTTTGCGGAAAGAAAAGCCATCTTTCTGGCGTTTGCTCTGTATATGTCAATCTAATCTAGGTAACCTAAATAAATAATAAAGAAATTTGCGACAAGTGCGACCACATCATAACAGCGTGCTTCATTAAATTATCATAATTGGTTTACAGGCACGTTCTGAACGTGACAGCATTTCCGTCTGTTCTACATAAACGTACACGGGGAGTGTATGGATACAGAAGTCGGTTGTGACTTTTGTTTTCTCAAAACTACCCCAAAACAAAGTATATGACAATTAGCACCGGAGACGACTGGAACATTACGCCAATTTTCGTTCTACTATTCCTCATAACGTTTTTAACAGTGATGTTGCAATTCCCATCTGCTGTTAATACACTTACGAGAAGGAAACGGACAGCTCCATGTTTGTCCGCCAGAACAAACATACGTTCCCCCAAATTTCAATAAGCTAGTTAGTTAAGAAGCATACGTTACAACAAATCGCAAACGTTTCTATTTCATGCACTTCCTGGATTGCACACTGCCTTCACAGAGTGGAACGGCAGCGGAATGTTTTTTCGATATAACCAGAACTTTTATTCCCGAATGTAGAATCCCAAAACGTTTGCATTTCGCAAACGTTTGCAAAACGCAGAAAACAATTCAGTGCGGTGAAGCATTTCACAGATATGCGGTAACCAACAACATAGCATGGCAGCCGCAAACCTGTTCATGACCAGAAATCACTATCTATAGTAATTCTATAAATAACCTCCGAGAAACTTGTGCGTACCACTCCGTGCTCGCACCACGCCTGAAACATTGGTAAACCTGTCGTTGGTCACTGACACACCTTTGTTTCAATTCAGTTTCTCTAAGCTGCTGGTACAAGCCGACTTCAAAACACCATCATTGTAAAGTGTCTTCATTCATCAAAACTAACGCCACGCGTTACAATTGAGAGGAATTACGACAGCAAAAACACCCAGCCGCCAAATCTCCGCCAAGCCATTCAGGCGAGTCGGTGCGAGCGGCCGATGATGATGATGATTAGTGGCTTTGCCTTTGAATCGGTGTGTAAGTTGTCACCAACCGACTTGCTTGCTAATTCAACTTACTTGCCCTACCCTGACTTAACCTAATAGATTTGCTTCCCCCATCTCCCCTGTTTTAAGCTCTCATCGCTCCCACCCCAACCCTTCTTTTTCCCGCCGCTGCTCTAAATTCTCATTGGTGTGATTCCCCCGCGAGCCATCGGCTAACACCGCCACCTCACTCGACTTGCCTAGTTAGACGAAGTACATTTTTCTTTTTGCTGGGGGACGGCACCGAAAGGAATGGCCGGAGCAACGGCGCGCCGCCGGCAGCCGATCGTTGAGGCCATGAGCAGTGAGGCACGTCCCCAAAAAAGTCGTGCTTTCGGAGAACTCGTGCACAAAATATCCTGGTCCTCCAGTCCCTCCCGCACCCATCGGTCACCCGTACGTTTCAAATGAATGTCATGGTAGCAGGCACACGTTCCCGTGGTCGATCTGCAATGGTCGAAGCGCCCCTCTACCTTTTTATCTCATTTTTGTTACTCCCTCAATGCCAGCCATGTGTTCCAAGCGTCATCTCCCTCAAACATCTTTGCTCGTTTCCTTAATAGTCGTTTTTGTGTGCACGTACAAACCCACCAGAAGCTGTTGAAAGAGAAAAAAATAAAAACGTGCAGAGCTAGGCAGCATAGCCGTTCCCCAAGCAGAACGCTGAAAGGCGCCTATTTGTTTATTTTGTCGGAGGTGCCTGCCGAAACTGCCGGACCGCAGCTCGCGCATGCGGAGATCGCTAGTGGAAAAAGGTCCATTGCGGCTGCTAAACGCAGACAACCCTACCAGGGGCAAACGCGCACTCGCCCTAGACTTGCTGTTCGTGTTTGTGTTTGGGCAGATTTGTTTTATTCTCACTCGGCCGCAGGCGTCCAATTGGCCGCTCGAAACAAGCCAACGCCGCCTGTATTAACATTGCCTGACGCGTCGCGTGCTTTTCAATGGGAAGGGTACGGACGCTTAGTTCAGGCACTGATCCGCAATGTGGCGCGTGCCGGCGGACATCTCGCCTTACGTCACTGCTCGCGAGTCGCGAACGCTGCACCCACTTCTACGACGAGTGTCTGTCACCTTGCCTGTTGGGCTTCAGGGGCCGTTTCGCTTACGTCTGAGCCGCGACGGGGCGATAGTTCTGTGGCGCACTGGGGACCTCGTTCAACGTGTCGCTCGCTTCATACTTGCTGCATTTTCCCAAAGATAAAGACGGAGGCGGACTGAAATAGTGCAAGAACATACTGATTGTCGGGTAGACATATAGCTAACAGAAAAACGATAATTTCGGATGGGGCAGCCATCATTTTACTGATATTTTTTTTCTGGAGTATTTACAGAAGAAAAAATTGCGTGTACGTTTTTTGTTCAGGCGCTCACTTCTACGATTACTTTCCAATAATATCATCATCATCATCATCATCACCAGCCTATCTACGCCCACTGCAGGGCAAAGGCCTCTCCCATTAATCTCCAATTACCTCGGTCCTGTGCCAACTGTGACCAATTTATCCCCGCAAACTTCTTGATCTCATCTGCCCATCTAACTTTCTGCCGCCCCCTTTATGCAGCGATGGCGTACAGGTAGAACACCCGCCTCGCGTGCAGAAGGACCGTGGTTCGAATCCCGGTGCCGGACAATTCCCACCAGATTAAAAAAAAAAAAATCCGCGTATTGATGGAATTGCACAAAGGGGCTTTGGGGTGCGGCCTGACTCCGGCGACCATTGCCGGTAATACACTCCCTCACCAGAGCAGGATTGGCCACCCTGGTGTAGTAACGGCCACAACCTCCCATGAATACGCCAATTAATCCAATAATATCACGTGCTTGTAAACTTCAGAAAATTATAGGAAAGAAAAGGATAAGCAGCTGGGATCCCGCCACGCTGTCCGGAGCTTTTACAGTGCAGTCCTCAATTTTAGAAATGCGTACCGATGCGGAGTGCGAACAGCGGGGTCAAAACAATACCTAAATGCGGAGGGGACAGAGGTGGGATGCCCCACTCACAAAATTGCAGGGCCTGTGATCCGAGTAGAAAAGCGCGCAAAGCCGGCATCAGCCTGCGGCAGCGCAAGAGATTTTGCTTCGTGACAAAGGAAGTTTTATCAGTGACAGACCAAGACAGACAGGCATGGTTGATTGATTGTAGGGTTTTAACGCGCCGACGCAACGCAGGCGATGAGGCGCGCCGTAGTGGAGGGCTCCGGATTAATTTTGACCACCTGGGGATCTTTAACGTGCGCCGAAATCTCGTACACACGGGCGTTTTTGCTTTTCGCCTCCATCAGAAAAGCGGCCGCCGCGGCCGGGAATCGAACCCGACAGACAGGCATGGTGAAAAACAAGAAGGCGTAGGAGCGCCGCCTCCGGAACGCTAAACAAACTTTCCACTATTTTGCATAGTTTCCGAGAAGCGGCGCTGGCTGGCGGACACGAAAGCACGCTGGAAGGCTACGGAGCGGGGAAGGGTAGGAGAGAGCAACAGGAGAGTGGCTGTTAGGCCATTTTTTGCTCACGCGTTAGGCAATATGTTTATACAGGCGGCGTTGAACAAGCACGCCTGTTGGTAATGAATGCACCACGAAAAGAATACAGCAAAGATGGAGGAAGTTGATAGGAAACAGAAAGGAGGAAGGGTGGAACGTCCCGAAGTTTCTAGCAGTTTTGGGAGGAATGATTACATACACATTGAAAGACGAACACGGCCGTACAGGAACCCGTGCAGGGAAGCTCGGGGGCTCATGCCGAGAACTCGGTGCCTCCCTCGTCGCCCCCCCCCCCACGTCGCGCCCCTCTACTTTCCCTCTGCTCTTTCCTTGCTGGTTCTTGGTTCTCGGTGGCGGTAGGAGCGGCAACTGATGACAATGCAGATTAGAGACTTTAGTACTCCGCATGCTCCATCTGTTCCGTGGTTACCGTGTTGACCGGGACCCGACATCGCCTGCGCGCTCAGGTACGGCGAGGACGGCGCACCCCACCGTAACGAATGGGAGGGCAGGGCGAGGGCCAGCCTGTGGGACTAATCCACCGTACCGAAACGAATGCGCAAGGGCCCAGACGGATTTCGGTCAACACAATACAACGGAACTCACGGAACATTCCGTATGCTCCGTATTTTACGTGCGTACCTGATGCCCTTCCCTCTAACTTGTCCAATCAAATGGTGCTGCCGTCTAGGAGAGGTGAAGCGAAGTAGTGCGTCATGACGAGAATGAGCGCCGATAGCTGGCGCCTCGATAGGGCAGCGTGTAGCAGCGGAAGCTGCTGTGTTTACCACCGCCGTGTTCAATAATCTGAGCTCGTCGGAACGCAAGCGTCTGGCGTACACGCCACAGAGCAGCCCAATGTGGTCGCACCTTTGCCTAAGTGACCCGCGAGCAGGGCGTCGCTCGCCAAGCACTCCCACAAGACTGCTGGAGACCAGCAAATCGTGCTCATTTCGCTGTAGCGTACTGTGACTTCACCGAAAGGTTCGCTGACAACCTGTTCGAATTCGTTCGCACGGTTTGCGAGCGTCTGGGGTTTCAATCGGAATTACGCGATTCTCCCTCCTGTGTAATGCAGTGTTTAATGTTGATGCGTCTACCGTTGCCATACCGACGAAATATCAACAGCGATGTGCAAGTTCATATGGATGCACAACAAACATTCAAATGCTCTGGTTCATATGAAACAAGGACCAACCACTATTTTTTTCTCTATTTATTCTCGATCTACTGCTGTCGAAATGTCACAAAATGGCAGAGTGACACACGCGTCTGCAGGCTGCAATGTTTGGCTGCACCGGCACAACACTCGTGCCTGAAATGTTCGCTTTAAAACTTCGGCAGTCATGATCCCCGCTTGAAACTGTACCTCTAAACAGCTAAAAAAAAGGTAGACGAGCGCATTGCGATTGACAGATGTCGAAATATCCATCAGCGCGGGCAGAGCGAAGCTCGAATGCAGGCCCGAATTCGGCTGCACCGAAACAACTCAGCTGCCTAAATGTTCGGCGCTAATAACGGTGGCAGTTGTGACCGCCATGTGAAACGCAGCTCTCAAGACAGTGTATAAAAAAGACGCATTGCCCCATGGAAATTGCCAAATTAAAACGGGAGACGCTAAAGGTGTGCATTGTACATACCCTTAGCCCAGCATCACTGCACGTTCTGAGCACGAAGTCGCGGGTTCGATTCCCGGCCGCGGCGGCCGCTTTTCCGATGGCGGCGAAAAGCAAAAACGACCGTTTGTACGAGATTTCGGCGCACGATAAAGATCCCCAGGTGGTCAAAATTAATCCGGAGCCCTCCACTACGGCGCGCCTCATCGCCTGCGTTGCGTCAGCGCGTTAAACCCCACAATCAATCAAAGCATCACTGCACGTAAACGTGCCGCATGCAATGAGGTATGCCACAGTGCGTGGGAATCTTGCCTCTTAATGCTACAAGAGAACAAACCATGTAATTAAAATAACCCAAAATATCTCTTTATGAAGCTGCCGAATGGGGAAGCGTTGGTGCAAAACGCGTAACTGCAATGGCGTTCCTGAGCGATCTTTATTATGGCGTCGTCGCGTAAGCCACCAGCGTTGCCACCACTGAATGTTCAGTGTGGCCCGCCTTTCTGCAAAGGGCCTTTTAAGGTTATCGCGTCAGACACGCGCTGCCTCCGCCCCGCCCCCCTTAAATGTCCACCCCGAGAGCACCAACGTCATTTACGCGCTCTCCCCCTTCCTATCCAGGTCAACCTTTTTAACCGCCAGAACTCCCCGCTTTGCCGGTTTTGCGGAAACCCTGTATGCTGCGCCATAAGTTCGGTGTGTGTGATCAATCCCCACTGATTCTCCCTAACCTGCAACTTTCTACTGCCAAGTTTTGGGAGAGCGCCTTCGCGAGCACCGGCCTGAACGACCAGCTACGGGTAGCCCGATGGGCTGTTGTTGCCGCCCGCCCTCAAGGCACCTTAGATTGAAGACGCCTTCTTCAAGCTCCACTATAACCTCACCTGCTAATTTGAATAAACGTCTATTTTCTTTCTCTTTCGCTCTCTCTCTCTCGCGTACAGTCGTGCTTGATGGATAGATAATGATACGTCCCTCGGCATGCACCGCCTAGTGTCGCTATACCGTCCTGCAGCAAAGCTTACGTGGGCCGCATTTAGCACTCTTGGTTACTTCCAAACAGACGGCAAAAACTCCCATGTCTTTTCGGTTTAGTTGACAGCACGGCGAAATGCGACCGACAAAAATCGTGCACTGCGTTCACGTGCACAGCAGGCTACTCGGCTCCCGGCCGTCCGGCCCGGTTATGCGTATTAGTTACTGATACGTGTATGTGCCAAACTCGGTTCATTTCACGTACGGCGGCTGTTGCGAACATCTGCGCAGTTGGCTCTGACAGAGAAGCCAAACGTGGAAAATAGGGGGTGGGGGGGCCGACAGTAAACAAAAAATTTCCTCCAGTCAACCCCCCTCCCCCCCCCCCCCCCGACCGCGTCTCCGCCGCGTTGGAAGTTTATTGCCCGGCACGCCGCGAAAGAACCGTTGGCTGGTAGCGGTAGAAAGATTTGCTTTGAAAAAGCTGCATTCCTGGATACACTTCGCAAATTTCTCCATCGCGTCAACATGGACGGCGGGTTATCTATGAACAGGCCGCACTCCAAACGTCCTTAGCAGTTCTTTGATGCAAGTGCTAGTCCTCAATAAGCTTAGGACGGAAAACTCCACCAACAAGGACACTCATAGCAATAGCCTCTTCATAAAGGACGGTCCGTCCCCACTCCACTGAGCTGGACCCGAGCTAAAAAATAAGCGCAAAAACAAAGCCACTGAAATGGGTTTTATTTAATTTAGGTGGTCTCGTTGTAGTCGACTTGTGAGCACGTTGCGTTGCAAAGAGTACCTATGGTAGGAGATGGGTAGGACATTAACCTCTCTCAGAAAACGCAAGTTCATTTATAACCTAATTGGATGATCTCCGTGGCTCCTTACCACCAAACAGCTTACTTTGCCTAATTGGGCACATTAATATTGGCACCCTATTGCCGTCAAGGTCAGTTGTTTGTGAGTACCTAAACACACTATAGAAACGGGGAGTCAGTCCAACCATTGATGTGTATACACGGGAAGAACATTTAGTAAGCAAACTTGTGTAATCTTGCCTCGACCATGTTAATGTGAGAGCCCCCACGGCTGGCACAGTTTCATCAGTAGTCAAGTGTAAACTGACCGATCATTATATTGTAGGCTGTCATTTGACATTTCCAGTTCCGAGTGATTCGCGCCCCAACATTTACGTCCTGAACATCCTCGATATTGCTAGATTTGACAAAGTTTTTGCGCCCTTGATTGGAACAAATTCTTACGTAACGTCACGAGTTGTACTGCTCACACGCGTTTTGTTGATACAATTCATTCTGTACAAACAACCGCTCAAAAAACAATAACAGTAAAAAACGTAACCCCAAGCTTCCCTGGTTATCGTTAGGTATACTGATAGCCGTTAAGAAAAAAGACGCCCTTTGGTCAAGTTATAAGCGTGCCCCAAACAATACAGACCTAATATGAAAAGCTCAATGCGGAACAGGGTAAACGCCGTGATTCGGTCGGCAAGATGTAACTATTATAATAAGACCTTTTACGAAAAGAAGCACTCCTTCGGAAAAATGAGGTGAAATATAATGATGTATTCGTACGAAACACACTTCAATCTTTAGAAGATGTATTTAAAAACATCTTAGGAGTGTAACGTCTGCGCACCAAGAATTTTTCTGCTTTTTTTCTATATCATCTTCATGTGATCAGACTTTCGCCGGAGATGCACCTAGCGCTATTACCAGTACTGTATCAGCGGCATTTTTGCCAGCGGTTACTTCAGAAGACTTGCGCATATGTTATTCAGTTTTCGACGTAAAACAACACCTGGCATAGATAGCATCTACATGAATGATCTGCAGAGTAATTATGCTGTGCTTCAATCCGTACTGAATTTTATTAATAATGGGTGCATAGAGCATGGCGTTATTCCTGAGGATTTGAAAGTTGCTGTAGTTAAACCACTCTAAAAGAGTGGATCTCGTAGGAAAGTAGAGAACTGAAGACTGATTCCTATACTACCTGCAATCAGTCAAATATTTGAAAAACAGCTGCTCATAATATTGGCCATATTTCTAAATAAGAATAATACACTGTCGCAAGCGCAGTTTGGTTTTATACAGAGAAGGAGCACAATCACTCTGCTAGAAGACTCTTCGGCATTTGATAATAACGAATTTGCGTGAGGTCTCTTTGTAGACGCAAGCACGGCGTTTGATTCGCTCATTCACGTATTTCTTCTTAAAAAGTTAGAAAGAATTGGATTCTGATGTTGGTTTATAAAACTATTGTCCAGTAATTTTTCTAATCGCTCCCAGGTGGTGCGCATAGGTGACTACCCAAGTTGGAGAATAATCTTAAAATTTGGTGTTCCCCAAGGTTCCGTTTTCTCTCCCTGTTATTTAACCTACACGTCAATTGATTACCCCAGTTTGGATCAAAATGCCGTCTATTCCAATATGCTGATGATACGGTCCTTCTGTCAAATCAAGCCTCGTTTCATACTTGCCTAAATTGCCTTCAAGCAGATGCCACAACTATTATGAACTGGTGTACGGATAACGGAATCGGAATTAATAGACATAATGCTAAGCTTGTTTGTTTTCATAACCCCCATAAAACAATTGATCATCCTGTGTCCTTCTTTGTTCATGACTCAAAATGTATTAACTACAAATGCACGCCACTCCAGTTCTCAAGTAATTCAAAATATTTAGGCATCATGCTTGATTCTGATATGACATAGAACACTCATTTCACAGGTAACACGGATTCCCCAGGTGGGCGTTTCACATGCTCGCTAACATTGTAAATATCACTGTAATGGTGTGAGGTGATCGTCGTTAGTCAAGAACCCCGTTTTGAGAATGACTGCTGATCGAAAATAAAGGCCCTTTTTTATACGGTGTTTCCCAACAGGAAATTGAAAAAAAATTCCCCCGCACCTCCCCGAGGGGGATTGTGAGGATGCAGAAATGCGAACGTCAAACGCAACATCCTCGGGTACCATGCGAGGAAAGCACCGCACAACCTTCGATACGTCGATGGGCACGTTCACCGCCTGTCCCTTGATTCCAAACTGCCCGTTGCCTCGAGTCAGCCGCCTGATGCTCATGAAGGGGAGTTGAGGCGCGATGAGCCGCTCTTCGACCGGGTTCAGATCGGGAAGATGCGCCGGCCGAGGAGGATAACGGTAGCCAAAACTCACGCAGCCCTCCTCTTCGTAGCTTTGTCTTCTTCTCCTTCTTCTTCTTCAGCGGTTCCCTACGCGAAGATGACGATGGTGGTTGAACGCGAAGCTATCTCGTGATGGATTGTTTGGTTGGCCAATCCCTAGGGGCATCATGCCACAATCATCATCAGACGCGCTGCGCCGCTCTTCGATCGGGTTCAGATCGGGAAGATGCGCCGGCCGAGGAGGATAACGGTAGCCAAAACTCACGCAGCCCTCCTCTTCGCAGCTTTGTCTTCTTCTCCTTCTTCTTCTTCAGCGGTTCCCCTACGGGAAGATGACGATGGTGGTTGAACGCGAAGCTATCTCGTGATGGATTGTTTGGTTGGCCAATCCCTAGGGGCATCATGCCACAATCATCATCAGACGCGCTGCGCACGCCGGCCAAGAGACGCACGACAACCCCCGACTATAATGCATTTCTGTATAAAAATGTATATATTCGGGTTCACCGTCAACCTCACTAATTTATGGCACCCTCTGCCACCACGCAGTCTGCACACGACTAGCATTCGATCAGCTTGGGTTATTCTTTGATGCAAACATCCCTCAGAACAGTTCTATACAAAACAGCGGTTCCCTTTTGCTACCTGGCCTCCAAAAATGCACGTACGTCTGAAACCTACATTCGACAAAGCCTTTTCTGTCATGAGAATATATTCTGCATTAATTTGTGGATGCGAGGGAACAGCTCAAACATTACTATCGATGGAAGTACCTGGGACGTTTTTCTCCAAAACATGCATTGATTTGTAACGTTTGGAGTACTGGAGTACTACTGACGTTTTCTGACAACCTTAACCTAGGTGCAATATTAAGTGCAGAGCACTTTAGGGGCCCGCCTTGTCGTCGTTGCTCGTTCGCTGTTGCAGTGTCAAGCAACTGCGTGAATTCGGTGGTACAGCGAGATATTGGACCTAAATAGAGCCCCACGGCGTTACCGCGCAACGGACCCGCCCAGAGGCTTCGACAAACCAGCGGCTTGTATGGGCGCAACCATTCGGAACTCCTGAACCGGTTGTGCTTGTCATACACCTCCCCATTGTTTACCGCAAAGAAACTGCACGTACATTTCAGACACAATCTTTGTAAATAACCGGAAGCTCCCACGTACATTTTGTTCGGAACGTCCGTTTTTTTGGGTTTTACGACAGCAGGCTAAACAAATGTCCGCCAAAAACGACGCATGCCAAACTGCGCAGTAAGGGGCCGGTGCGGGCGAGATGAAAGCAAGCACAAAAACCACACAATTCCCGCTCGCGCTGTTTCAGGCAGGGCCTGCGCGAGCACTACGAAGGCGGAAAATTTGAATTGCATTGACTAAACTCCCTTCAATTCATCAAGAGAGGAGTAAGATAGGAAGTTGAAGGGCGTGATGGGGGGTAGTAGTGAGCAGATACCGGCGCCACAGCCCATTACGGCTAATCACTGCTCTGCACTTCCGGCAGCTTTCACGTTGATTGGAACGGCTTTAATTTTTTGCCCTGTGGCGCGATTGCATATCATGACACCGTTGCTCTTCCGAGTTTCCTTATCATTGCTCTTCTTTGAAATTCAACACTTTCAATTAGTACGTTTATAGTCACTAAAAAGTTGTCAAGTGCTCGGCTATAATGAACAAATTATGTTATTGATTGATTGTGGGGTTTAACGCGCCGACGCAACGCAGGCGATGAGGCGCGCCGTAGTGGAGGGCTCCGGATTAATTTTGACCACCTGGGGATCTTTATCGTGCGCCGAAATCTCGTACACACGGGCGTTTTTGCTTTTCGCCTCCATCAGAAAAGCGGCCGCCGCGGCCGGGAATCGAACCCGCGACCTTGTGCTCAGCAGCGCAACGCCTTAGCCACTGAGCCACCGCGGCGGGTCAAATTATGTTATTAAAGTTCCCGTGCTGCACGCACGTTTCAAATGTTTCTTAGGCCGCAAAATCAAGAAATCTTTGTCGGAACTGATTCAGAAATAGTCAGAAAAATTCAGCGAACAGTTGTAGAAAAAAAATGAGCAAAACAAGTAGAGTTTCGTACCACGACAAACTTTGTAATTGTTAAAATGAAGTTGAAAATAAATAAATCTGGAAAATAGGTGCGCCATTATGTATGCTCTGAGTACTGCTATTACTAAATTCACTCAATTTATTTCTTCGCTATGTCGTGCGCAGGTCGCCATGCAATGCACCGTGTGGCGCCGGAGGATGCCCTCCTGCATCACTACCGAATCTGCGAGTTCGGGGGCTTCGACTGTGTTCGCCAGCCGTCCCTTGTGGACCGCACTGCGCTCCGCTTCAACGCATCTCTTCTGGAGCGAGTCAACAGCGTCTGCTCTCAAGCATTCCCGCACATGGAAGGAAGGTGTCCGAAAGCTCCAAGACTTGGAAACCCCTGGTAGAGATTAAAGCGAAAAAATAAGAAACAATATATGCGCCTTATACAGATGATAGCTAATAAAAAGCGCCCTAGATTTTGCCCGTACCTCCTTTGGCTAATGCGAAATTCTCGCAAACTCGCGAGGCATTCTTTAGGATTTTGTATTTTTTTTCGCGTAGCAATGTGTTTGCGTTTCTAAAAGTGGCTGCGCATGCACGAATTTTCGAGGGCATTCATCAAGCACAAAGTAGGTGGCAGGTTAATATAACTTTCTTAGCTAACATTCCTCATGGGCAGACAATTAAGAGAATATAATTGACTATTGACGCGTGAGGTTATAATTGACAGTATTGACACGTGAGGTAAATTAAGCCTTACTCAATGCCACCAGAAAGGGTTTCATTATAACCGATGTGAACCGGCGTTAAGTTTTTAAACTTGCAGTGAAGCCGCACTAAATTTTCGTAGATCAAGGCCTGCACGCAAGGTATCTTGTAGTCTGTCGGCAATGGCTATACGCACAAATTTGCATATTCTTCGCAGGTGGATACAAAGCAGAAATCTTTGCTGCACTTCATAGCGTCAAGGTAAAGCCTGTGAAGAATAAAGAAAAGGGTAAAACTTCGTACTTCTTCACAGAAGCTCTGGTTCCATTACCTACCTATTGAGGCTCTCGTTTTTCTTTTTTTACTGTAAACACGGTTTTGGGCATTTTTTTTACAATGGCCACATTATTTTTCTGAGTCAGTCAATTAATTAATTAATTAATCAATCGTTTCTCCTATTGTTTCCTGCCGCCGCCGTGATCGTTCGTCAATTCGCATCACGGGACATTTGTTTACACTATGACGGTTTGTTGTTTACGGATTTTCTGTCGGTCAACTATGGTAGTCTCAGCTTGTCCTCTCTGCTCTGCGGCTGCCCGCGACTGGAGTCGTTCCGAACGCGAATCGAAGATAACACTCTTCGCAGCCCAGCAAACCACTAACATCCCTGCGACGTCCCAAAAAGATCCGAACGTCTATGTCCCAGCAGTATCTCTATTAGACATCCGTACAACGTGCAATATTTTAATAAAAATTTTTGGATGTTGAGATAACGTTGCTGGTACCTTAATGTCGGACGTTCTTTCAACTTTGCTAAAGACGTACTCTCGATGTTGCTGTTGCTTCATTTGGGGACGGTATTTAGGCACATTTTGCTGACGTTGTTCAGATGTTGCTGGTATGTCCGTTTTTTACGTCGAACATGTCTATCGCAGTTACATTTATTTCAGCAATATCTGCTATACTTTATTTTCAAACTCTCCGCAGGCGTACTGTACTGAAGTTACCGAGGGGTTTTGTATGTGTTGTGTAAAGGTTTTGTACCCATGGGTTTTGTGCAAGTATTGTAATCCGCCACTATTGCTTTGAACCTTTGACCTTAAAAACAGTAGCCCAATACCGAACCTCGCGGAGAGAGGCAGGCACTTAGTGCAGAATTCGTTTACAAGCGACGTTGCCAACGAGCCTTGTAAGGTTTTTTTCGGTGGGGGGGGGGGAGTAGCGGGGGTCATTGCCGTCAAATCTGAACAAAATAAGATAGGATGATGAATAGAGACGCAATTAGCACAACTTTACTTGCTACTTGATTTAATCTTGATGTTACGCACCGACTGCAGCTTCATGAATTCAAAGTGTGAGCATAGCAAATTTCGGGGCTGCCTTGATCCTGAGGTTACCGTCAAACGTCACTTGTAGCTTAAACGAAAAAGTACTCTGCCTTTTTTTTTGCCTTGAAAAAAAAAGTAGATGACACCCCCATTGCAAAAAAACTAAAAAAATCCGTGAGGTTTTGCCACGATTCGAACCATAGACTTTCAAAACACAACACCAGCACCTAACCTCCAATCCACTGGACCACGCTGGAAAACAATGCGTGCTCCCAAGAATTTGCTACCCTAACAGAGGCTGCCAACGAATATTGTCGGGTGATTCGTTTTGATCGTATTTCATAAACTTCGGGAGTGCTAACGCTTATTTCTTCCGCACCGATCTTGGGGCGAGGTCAATTATGCTAATACTGCAAGTGATGTAACGAAACCTCCCTTATTTAAGCCAAAAAAAGCTGTCGCACTTCATCGTTTCCCCTATGCAAGCTACGGTAGCCGCGAATGAAATTGAATGCACAGCTAGATTTCTGGCGTTGATAAACTTTGTTCGTTACGTACCGATCTTGCAGACAAGCCCTTCATGCTAACACTACAAGCGATGTAGCCAGAGCTCCCGTATTTAACTCGCAAAAAGCTTTCCCAATCCCCCGATCTCCCTGATGAAAGCCAAGCCAGCTACGGAGGATTGCGCACTTTCGAACAGAAGTAGCTTATAATTTGCTGCAAGTTAAAAAAATGATTGTTTTCTGCGAACGTAATGACCCCAAACCAGGAGATGGACACGGAATCCGGACGATGTCGCCTGCTGTCGGATGCTTTCGGGCGCTGCGTCGACGCTGATATCTGGCGAGCAGCATAGACATCGGCGTAGCTACATAGGAGCAGTGGGAGAGTGAACTTGCCAGCACGGACCTAAGTATCTTTGGCTCGCTGAAAGGGCGAAGACGGCAGGCGGCACCAACGGAGTCCTGGACTGAGGACCCCGCCCACTTCTAATCTCGATCTACCTCTTCAATAAAGTTTTCTTCTCCTCCTTCCCCTCCTCCTCCTCGCCGTACATTTTGCCGACGCCGTCAACGCCGGGCGATGTCGATGCGCGAAAGCGCAGAAAATACGCTGCAAGTGGTTGCGGCCTCAGAACAAACCGTAAAATTACGGCGCCCACAACCCCAGGGCAGCTGTATTTCCACCGCATACCCTGAATGCCTTTAATGCCGTAATCGAGATTGTCGGTACAATTACTGTTTTCTTTAAGAGATACCAATCTCAAGCTTTTCTTGTACATAGTTGGTAATTAATATCTCTATTTACCAATAACTTGGGCATATATTTCTCAACGCGTTTTTATCGATGCGGGTGTCTTTCAGGACTAGTTTCTTCCTCGGACGAACACGAGACAGGAAGTCGCTGCGCGGCGAGTCAGATCGTCCGACAGTGTACTAACTGCACTCCGTATCGATACGTGTGCTACAGGCCGGTGCCGGCACGGGTGTGCACGCCTTCAACTGTCGTTATTTCTGTGATTTGACTACCATGGATTTATCTACCGGACGAAGAAATACTGCCAAGTAGTGGAGGTAAGTGAGTACTAGGCAGCCTTGTTTTCTTGTCATATGTATTTAACGTAGCAGAGTTGCTCTCGAACTTCGGTACGCGTAAGCGGGTAGCCCTAACAATTTGAGAGGCCCGGTTTGTGCGTTGCGGAGATTTGTCGGTAGACCTTTATAGGCCTCCTGCGCTGGAGTTTTGGCGACATGCAGAGCCCCTAGCGGCCGACGCCTCTGGGTAGTACAAAAGCAGACGACCCTCGCCGCCCTCAATGTGTTTTCAATTACAAGCCAGAGTGAAAGTTAGTTGTGGCGCTTTGTGGCGTGTTTAAATGACTGCATACTGTATGAAATAGCCTTTAAAGTAGTTGAAGAGGCTAAACAAAATAATATCAGCTTAAAGAAGCCGATTTATCGGCTTTCTTTTGAGCGAGCTGTCGCGGTGGTCGCGGCGTGGGACAGTATCGCCAGGTCGGGTGGTTTAACTGTTTGACGACCGTTACAGTTTTTTCTTCTTGCGTGCGGTCGACAAAGGAAAGTTCACACGGAACGCTGCTCATCCTATGTCCTGAGGTAACTGCAAAAGGTTGCTTCAGCGGGAGCATGCAAGCAAACGCAAGAATTGCGCAGCCGACTCAGCTGACACTGCTGGCCTGGCACCGCCTTAAGAAACGAGTGTAAATTTTGTTTCGTATTTTCGCAAACTAAATGATTCTTGCGTAACTTTTTACGCCGCACGGTTTACGAACGGCAGGGTACATGTATACTAGCGAGTAGGTGGGGCAATAGCGCCAAATAAACAAATTAAGCGCTATTAAAGGACGCAAAACATGCACCAAATCACACGCCCGCTGCCTGCAGAGATGTGTACTTCTATAACATCACATAACACAGCATAACATAACACAGCCGCATAAACGGCGCGGGGCCCCGAATATTTACATACGATCATCACTAACTGTGTTGGTTTTCTAGTGCAGTGGTAATCGAATCTGAACGCCGACACGCCAGTTTTGACTTCGAATGGAGTTAGACAGCGAGACAAGAACAGGGAATTGGCGTCCTCCAGTTGAATTGCCCCCCCCCCCCCACCCACCTTCACACTTCGCCAGATTATTGTCAAATATTCTGGCAAATTAGCTGAATTTTTCCTCTTTGCATTCAAAGCCCCCCCTCTTCCTCTCACTGGATTTGCCGTCCAGCCCTCCGCCGTGTCAGCTGCATGGAACTCGGCCGTTGCTGACCCTCATTCTAGGCTATTAAGTGCGAACTGGGAATGTATTCTGCAAGAGCGTAATTAAGTAAAGTGAGAGCAAACAAGGAAAGCAAGCGGCCTCTTAATTCGCCCGACCACTTTGTTTTACGGCCACTAATTTCGGAATCGCAAAACAGATTTCACGCTTCTGACGGTTGCAGCATTTTGTCACCGAGACACGCAACAAAACGGTAAGCTAACGCTGCACCATGTATTCGTAACGGCGACGCAAACGACCACTGTTTAATGAAAGTGCACGCATAGTGTGCAGGTACGCAAAAGAGCGGCGCACCGCAGTAGGCGAGCATGCGGTCCGCCGGACTCGTTGGCTTTTTAAAGCGCGATCATCGCCGATTGCGTCACTCTTCTTTTAAGTGCGAAGCACTTCTTAGTCGGGCCTACTCCTGCTTCCACCGCCGTCCTCCGTCCGCAGCCTAGCAACGGAGCTAGCTACCGTGCCTAGCAACGGCGCCGGATTTCCGACGCGTGAGGGCGCTCGCATAGCGCCTCCTCTCCCCCCTCGCCTACTCTCCTAAAGCCCCTTTACTACTCTCCAGCTCGCAACACCCTCTCTCGGCGCGCCAGCCAGGCCACTACACTATATAAAAAAAAAAAACAGCATCCGGCGCCAGGTTTCGATCCGAGGACTTTGCGGCCGCAGCGCGACGCTCTACGGACCAAACCACGGACGCGACGCTTTTTTTTTTTGGTAACGATAACTTCATTTACAAATATATACAGAACAGTATGCAGTGATTACAGTGGTTTCCGAGCGCATCAGAACATGGCTTCACTTAAACATAAAAATGAGGCGATCGGCTATCATGCGAGGAGAGGGTCAGAATGCTTTGCCGAGTAACTGTAAGCCAATCGGGGAGTATTGCCCGCGAAGTCACAGAGCGTTTGTGAAACTTAAGCAAGAGAGATTGCCAACAGGGCTACTGTGTCATTGCACAAAGTTTGAAGTGAACGGGATAGAGGGAAGGGAGAAATTAGAGGTCTTGGCTAAAGCCATTTCTTGGTATAACTGGACACCAGCGTTACCCGGGGCTAGCCCTCAAATTGCGTCCCATCTCCTCTGCTGTTGTGACTTGAAATCCATGAGTGCTCGCGTTCCCCGTTCCAGTGCGTCGCGTAGCTCGGAGTCTGCCTCATCCCCGTCGAGGGCGGCAATTGCCCATTGTGCCTTTTGGACGAAGTGTCGCCACGCCGGTCGGGGGCGCTCAGTACATTCGATGGCGTCGACTCTCGCCCTCCATAGCGAGTAGAGCCCTATTACGTGGACACAGTCGCGAAGGAGCGGGCGTTCCGAGGCCGCGTCTAGGAACTTCAGATTTGTCCAAGTGATTCTCCAGCGCGTGTTGAAGGAGCACTTCAGCTCATCCCAGAAGTAGAACGCCGTGTTACAGTCCATGAATACGTGCTCGGCCGTTTCCCTCCCTCCGCACAGCAGACAGTTGGCCCCTCCTGGCAAAAAAAACCGTGTTCCTCCTGTTTTGCCTTTGTAGGCAGTATACACGTGTGAAAGCGGAAGAAAAAGTCCTTCGAGCCGGTCGGGATAGGGAGCTTCCGTACTCGCCGCAGGACGTCACTTTTCGGCCGACCAAGGGGTGGCAGGCGGTACATTGGCGGTGGGAGGGTCTGCTCTACGAGGTCCCAATACAGCTTCCTTGGTTTCACTGAGCAGAGGTATTCCCACGAGAAGCGCTCCTGTAAGAGGGCCACCGCCCCCGCCACTTCTCTGTAAAAACCTGTTGCACGGGCACCACCTAGGAGCTCCGCTGTTGTTGCGAGCCAAGGGGCGAGGTGCAACGCGCCTACATTTTGCACTGCCGCCTGGAGGAAGCCATCTCGGTGATCTTGAAAGTACAAAAATCGTTGCACGGTTAGTTTAAGCTCTAAATTAACGAGCCCAAGCCCCCCGGCTTCAGCGCTCCAGAAAACGTTGGTGCGGCGCATGGGCTCATACGTGGATCGCCAGACAAAAACAGCGAACAACCGATGTAACTTGGCCACTGAGCCTGCGTCAATGGTCGAGACTCGGGCCGCGTACGAGATGGCTGGGTATACCACGGCGTTGCAGACATGTGCCCTAGAGAAAAGGGCAATATGTCGCGCTCACCAGGGTTCCAAGTTCCTTCCAGCAGCTGCCAGTTTCGTCTGCCACCTGGGGGCGGTGGCTGTGCGGTTTTCTAGGTTTACCCCGAGGTAGCGGTTGATGACCTCCCTCCATCGAACTCCGTAGACTTGTTGTGGTTTGGTGGGCCATTCCCCTAGCCATGCGCCCTCTGACTTCAAAAGATTGAGTTGGGCCCCCGCGAATCGACAAAATGCCTCAGCCAGTGCGACGACCTCCCCTGCCTGATCTCTCGAGGAGCACACAAACGCAACATCGTCCGCATAGGCCAACACCTTGAGCTCTTCGTCGCCGAGAACCAAGCCTTTGGTTGACTTGGACGCTATTGCCATCCTGCAAAGTGGTTCAATATACAATGCGAAAAGGATCGGGGACATAGGGGGACATAGGGCAGCCCTGCCTGACTGACCTTCCGATGTCGATGGGCGCCCCCACCTCCCAGTTTATGATGATGCTGGTGGTGATGGCGGTGTAGCAAATTTTTATCCACTCGACCATTGTATCCCCTACCCCACATTGACCGAGGAGCGTGAACAGGAAGGCGTGGTCAACCTGGTCGAAGGCCTTTTTAAGGTCGAGTTGTAGGACAGCTAAGGGGTGAATGCCTGATTCCGCCACGTCACAGATGGTCCGCATGCGGTGCAGGTTGGTGTTGATGGAGCGTCCCTTAAACCCGCATGTCTGGTGAGGACCCACAACACTACTGTGGGCTGTCTCGAGGCGTTGGGCCAGGATGCGGGCTAGGATTTTATAGTCGGTGGAAAGAAGACTGATAGGCCTGAAGTCTTGCACGTTGGGTGGTGTGTTATGGGAGGTTTGTTTGGGAATGAGTACTAAGTTACTGCTCCGCATGGAGGGTGGTAGCAGTTTTGTGCTTTTGGTGTTTTCAAAGACCGCCGCCAGTACCGGGCTGATCTCTTCACGAAACACCTGATAGAATTCCGAGATTATGCCGTCAGGCCCCGGTGACTTATTCTTTGAGAGTTTCTTGATCACGCGCTTGACCTCTTCTACCGATATGGGTTCGTTTATTGTGGCCTTTACGTCCTCTGCAACCGTTGGCAGCGCGCCTGTGACTTCCGGTGGAGGAGCCTCAAGGTGAGCGTGCGGGGAAAACAGCCTTGCGTAGTATTCACTGAAGGCCGTCTCCACCTCCTCGCTCCCACTAGCAAGACCACCGGCGTGGTTCACCTCGGGAATCCTTTTAGTGGCGGTCTTTGCCCGTTCGAAGGCGCCGAAAAGCTTCGATGGCTGTGCCTCGGACTCCACTCGTTGCTCCCTGCTCCGCACAAGAGCCCCCCAATACCGTTTTTCGAGCTCAGCGCGGATGTCGTCTTTCACGTTACGGATGTCTTCAGAGAATTCCCCCGGCCTCTCCTCGTCCGCTTCTACGAGGGAGCGCAGGCACTCCACCAGTCGATTTACTTTCGCCCTTCTGTCTCTCGCCTCTTGTCGCCCGATTGTGATTGCTGCATCTTTGACATGCTGTTTGAAACGCTCCCACGCAGCTCCATCAATGGGCGCAGTGCTCATTGCTTCAATTTCACATCTTACGCGATCGACGAAGGACGCGTGTTCGAGGACCGTGGAGTTCATCAGCCAACGGCTGCCGGCTTTTTTTCTGATTTCACGCTCACCTCGGATGGTACATGTCATCAAGCCGTGGTCCGAGAACGCGACAGGAGTGACGGCGTAATCGATCACTAATGGCAACGCGTCCCCCGTCAAGTAAACCCGGTCGAGGCGGGCCTGTGACGTTGCACGCCATCTAGTGAAGCGGGTGGTTGACCGACGCTATCAGTGTTAGTAACGCGCCTTATATCTTTAACGCATTCAAACTACGTCGTCAGCGGCGTGCGTTGGCGACTCAGCGGCGTTATAGCGGCTGCAACAACCCTTAACGGTCCACTTTAGCGACCACAAGGCGGTCGTAATCACCGTGGCATACAACGACAACACAAACAAGTGCTGAAATAAATACTGTCGTTTCACTTTACTTTGCGTGTGTGTGTGTGTGTGTGCGTGATTACATTCCCTCTCGAACATCTCTCGAACATACACGTTAATTCACCAAGATTTCCGCAGAGGGACAAACGAGGCGTGTTAAGGCGAACGTGATCACGAGGGGGTGTTAATGTAACTAACGGGCAAAATGCCACCAAACTTCAACAAACTCCCCCTCATTTCATCACCCCGTGCTTCGCACTTCCTCATACTCCCCTTCGGGGAAATGCGGGGGAATTTTTTTTGATCGGCTGTTTTTAAGAAGTCTTTCTCACCTAGAGTGTTAGTATAAACTAGAAATTTCACTTAAATTTAATTTCACTTCGTACGACCATCGATCGGTCAACCTGCGACTAGCAGACGCCGTCACGGTACCGGCACTTTCGTCGGCGCTGTAAACGTGTTTGGCGCTGCAAAGCGTTTTCCCCTAATGCCAAGTTGATCGCTCAAATAGATCGGACGCGTCCGGGATGAGCTGGTGACCACGTCGCAAAATAATCGGGAGCGTCGAGCTCATTTTGCTTCTGTCAACACGGGATCCTATGGGACCCGCGCAGCTTTGTACTACCCGGAAGTCGCTTTCGCAGCACCCCCTGGGCAGCGCAGGAGGCCTATATCTGGCTGCTGCGTTTGTAAACAGAATCAATTCTCACCCAATTTCTAGCCCTATGTTTGGTGAAGAGTTTGTGTTCTGTCCTCTTTTGCTAGGCGAATGTTTTGATATGAAATGAAATAAGGGAAGCTGGAGGGTGCGAATATACGTGCGTGTGCAAATATAGAGCGTGTGCGAATAAAAGCGTGTATAGGTTACACGCACATTGTGTACTTTTAGAGTGATTTTGGTTTTTGTTTCGTTTCTGCAGGTGCCGTTTTTTTTTCGTCA
Organism: Haemaphysalis longicornis; assembly: GCF_048455015.1. Lineage (NCBI taxonomy): Eukaryota > Metazoa > Arthropoda > Arachnida > Ixodida > Ixodidae > Haemaphysalis > Haemaphysalis longicornis. The sequence continues at coordinate 16,041,698 of NW_027526233.1, forward strand.
TAATAGATTTCGGTTAAAAAACGTGCACAATAAATTGAATGATTGCCGTGCGTGGAGAATTAAAATAAAATAACAAATCGAGTGAATTCCTAGAGTACAGCATTAGATTAAAATGCCATCTGTATGATTTTTTCGTGTTTCCATTGAGTGTTCAATCTTTTCGAACGTAAAGTTTGGTCGTGAAATGTTAAAATGAACAACGTGTATGCAAGCCGAATTTATTTGTATCGTCAGCACTACACGCATGTCGTAACTGGTACAGTAGTATGAGGAGCGCTGGTTGTGCTTCGTATTCTCACTGCAGCATCGCAAACGTAAATTAACCTTTCAGAACCTAGTAAAAATATTCAAAAATGGCTGTTAAATTTCTGTTACTTATGGAATTTTCAGCTTAATGAATTTAGTGTGGAATACACATTGGTGATCAGAGTAACACAGCATTTTGGATTTCGCAGGTTTAAGGCAGAGTATGATTCTGGTGTGTAGCCTGTCGTTTGCTAATAACTTACATGTTGCAGGCTGCTGACTGGTGCGACTTAGACTACGTGTGAATGTGATTATGCTGTAAAAATGTCTTGCACTACTTTGATGCTCCCCGCTGTACAACGTATACTTCAACTAAAAATGTAGGCCTAGCAGGACCAGCGAACAAGACAACACGACGAGTGTTTCAGTGATGTGCTTTTTGAAGGTTTAGTTATGCATATATACCAGCTAGCCCACCTCGCTATTCTGCTGCACGAAGTATACGTCCATGGCAGTGACGCTGTCCGGGTTTGCGCATGTTTCCATTTTGCAAGTTCAGATGGACCTGTAGGTGGCTAAAATGTCCTCAGAGTCCCCATTCACGAAATATAGTTCTTATATTTACTGGTACCTCAAATTAGCTGTCATAGTTAGTGTTAAGGTTGCCTTAGTAGTGCCAATGCTGACATTAAAGTATATCCACTCCGCTCTCTTCCTGTCCCTTAATGTTACACCCATCTTCTAGTCTTCTATTGCCTGCTAAGTCGTCCTTAATTTAAGTTAGACCCTTTTAGTTAGCCTGGAAGTTTCTGCCTCGTAGGCGAGTACCAGTAGGATGCAGCTGTCATACACGGTCTTTTTCAGGGACAATGTAAGCGGCCATTCTGTATTAAACCAGTCTTAAAAATCTGTATTAAGAACACAGATATTACTGTACCCATGCTTAGATTGATGAACTGGCATGCAAGGGAGGTGCTACTGCAACAGTCTGCACAAGGCGCCTGCTCAAGCTATTGTTGACGGTCAACTTGGCGCAGGACTTCTCGTGGTTTGGGAAACAGAGAACACGCTTTTTTCCACCTGCGAGTGGCATCCTGCATTGCGTGTAACTAGATATCTTGGAGTTGTTACAGACATCAAATTCTTTCACCAGACAATGTATACGGCCAAGATTTTTATTGTCAGTCACATCCTGCGCAAATATCAGCTTTGTCGACAACCTGCGGCTTCTTAGTTTTTATTGCTAGAAGCGGTGTTAAATTTCTTTCAGCCTTTGAACCATGAAATTTCTACTCACCTTCCAACCAATCCGGTCTGACAACTATTTTGGCAGTTTCTGGCACCACAACGAAGAACGCAAACTGTTCAAGAATCCCTATCATAACTGATGATTGAGGCATGCACCATTGAAACACCATTGAATCATTTCCGTGCTTCTATGCGTTTTTATTTTGTGTGATTATTCTTTGAGCGTATCACTTTTTGTGAATCACGTAGTCAAGTAAATCTGTCTTCTTGTAACTAATATTCAAACATTTCCGTGTTCCCGGTTTTTTTGTTTGTTCCCAAATCATATCACTTTGTGTGAAATATTGAAAAAGTGTGAGTTTTTGTTTTCCTAACCAGAATTCAATAAGTTGTTTCTAAAGTTTTTGTTGTTTTATTGTTGTCCTGCCATTTCACTAAGTGTGAATCATTTCATCACGTAAATTTCTTCTGCTCTTGTAACCGCCGTGATCATTTCTTTATACACACCTTTTCTATAGATCATAACCATTTCCCTAGATGTTGGTTTGTTTAAAGTAGCTTAAATTTGTATGGCACTCACAACCACCACTCAACACCACTTCTGTGTTTCCTAGGTGCTTTTGTTTTATTGTTCCACAAACTTTTCACTACATGTGAACTATTTAGTTCCGTAAATTTGCTGTGTTTTTATAACCACAATTCAATCATTTCTTTGTTCTCACCCATTTCTTGCGTTGTTTTTCACCCAATTATTTAAATGCGCGATATTTCAAGTTGGATAACTATCTTGTGCTTGTACCCTGGGTTTACATGTTTGCTTTCCTTCCTATTTTTTGTCAACCTTTCTGCTGTGTGTGACCTGTTTACAGTCATGAATATCTGTACTATTCTTGTAATTGTACAATGTGTACCCTGTGGGCCAGGGCAGATAGGAATGAAAATTACCCTGGTTGTGTTGCGAAAGCATATTACATAATTTTGAAGTCAATATAAACTGTTTTACCTGAACTCTTTTGTGTTTTATGTGAACTTTGAAAGCGTTCTTACTACCGAGCTGCAGGTTGTTACAGATTGGATGGGAGACCGTCCTTTTAATTATTTTAATGTTTTCAATTGTGATAGTTTATTTGCCGAAGGCCTGTACAGCCGCGCTGTATGGTTCAATTCGATGACGCTACTGTGGTTGCCTTAGTGTCCAGGGCGCTTGTGCTTATCAAGACTAGTTTGCTGTTACTTACTGCCTCTTGTTTTCGATGCGACATTTCTTGTTTAGAGCTGTGCTTCGTGTGCTTCTGCGAGAGTGTGTGGTCAGCTTGGCACTTCACATATGAGACTTCATGCAGTATGCAGCACTTCAAAAGTGGAAACACATTAATCTAGTAACCAGGTGACAAGTAACAGCAAACAGTGCTGAATAGCTAGTAAGACATGTATTTGAGGTATAAATGCCCACAACACGTGGAAAGGGGGCTGGCCGAACTTCCAAATAATGTATAAAGAATGTAAATTTCAGGCATACAGGTTCATCTCAACAATATCATACTAACGTACACAAGTCATGAATATAAAAAACTAATGCTTGTGCAAAAGACAGAAAACGAATCTAGAACAAACATTTATATACGTCTTGCATGTGTACCACGACAATATCCATAAGACGTACCACTAAGGTAACGTCCTGTAAACAGCGTATAAAAGTACCATGAGACGTTTATTGTACGTTATCCTTCGTGTGATTTAGACGGGTTTCTTGCAGTTCTAGCAACGTTGAATATATGTAACCTTGAATATATGTAACATCTGCAATGTCGATTGCTGACGTCTCTGGAGTATCTGCACGACGTAACGTGGTTTGCTGGGAGCATTTTAGCTGCAAAAGTTCCCCGGAAATGCCGTGTTGCTGCGTCCTTAGCTTTGTTGTTTTTAATGACCTCCTTAAATGACCTCCTTAAAGTGGCAACACTGAGAAACACCAAAATGACCGGCATCTCACTTGCCTGCCTCGATTTCGCTATCCAGTATCTTATCTAGCGACACCAGAATATTATATATGTTGCAGTTTTAATTATTGGAGTGGCGATAAGGAGCTAATAAAAAGCGGGAATAAAGCCAGGTTGTTTTTTGAAGGAAACTGAAAAAACGTGGCTGACAATAAATATAAACGTTTTTGGTACCAAAAATAAGACGAAATAGTCTATGTGAAGCTTTCATCGACAGTTTTCCGTGCGGTATCGGCTACATCAATGCACTATAGGAAGTTTAGGTAATCGGCTACTACGTTCTCCATCGCAGACACAAAACAAAGTATTCAACGTAGACACTTCGAGTATTAGGCATAAGAAATCGCCACAGAAATCAGCTGCGTTCTACTCGTGATGAGGGATAACCAACAAGGCTGTTCGCAGTGCCAGTGGTACACGGGGCAACTCCGTTGTTTTCTATTTCATGATGGAGCATACATCATAGCATATTGGGGAAATAGAACTTGCAAGGAGTGGAGTATAATTCCTCCGGACAGGCATGGGTCTGTCCTTTACCCTCCCTTAGAAGCCGATGTGTTGGCAATGAACTTGTCAACTTCACTGTGCATTGCATATTTAAGAGAAAGTACATGCAACTCTCTGGCCGAGCTCTCGAAGTTAATCAATAAGCGTAAGACAGCTGACATACGGAAGTATAATATGGAGAGGATCGAATACGCTGTAAAGAACGGAGGTAGCCAGAAAGCAGTGAAGAGACGTCTTTGCGTGGAGAAAAATCAGATGTATGCACTTAAGGATAAGCAAGGCAATGTCATCACAAATGGGGATAAAATAGTCACAGTGGCCGAGGAGTTCTATATGGATCTGTACAGTAGCCGGGACATACAGGATAATGCCGAACGAGACAGTAGTTCAGAGGAGATAGACATCCCGCCAGTAACGACCGAAGAAGTAAGGAAGGCTTTGAAAGAAATGAAAGGGGGCAAAGCACCTGGTGAGGATCTGATTACAGCAGACCTCTTGAAGGATGGCGGAGAAATTGTACTTGAAAAACTGGCAAACCTGTATACGCAATGCCTAATGACCGCAATGGTACCGGAATCCTGGAAGAACGCGAACATCATCCTAATCCATAAGAAAGGTGACATGAAGGACTTGAAAAATTACAGGCCGATGAGCTTACTGTCAGTCGTCTACAAGGTATTTACCAAGGTAATCGCTAACCCAATCTCTGCAACCTTATATTTCAGTCAACCTAAACAACAAGAAGGGTTCCGTAAAGGTTATTCAACAATGGACCATATTCACGCGATCAATCAACTGATAGAGAAGTGCGCTGAGTATACTGAACCCCTATATATAGCCTTCATCGATTATGAGAAAGCATTTGACTCGGTTGAAACCCTAGCAGTCATTCAGGCATTACGGAACCAGGGGGTAGATGAGCATTATGTAAGAATACTAGAGGATATCTATAATGGGTCTACAGCTACCATCATCCTCCATAGGGAGAGCAGTAAAATACCTATAAGGAAGAGTGTCAGACAAGGAGACACAATCTCTCCAATGTTATTCACAGCATGCTTACAAGAAGTATTCAGAACGTTGGATTGGGAACAGGTGGGAGTAAGGGTTAATGGAGAATACCTCAGTAGCCTCAGATTTGCTGATGACGTTGCCTTGCTAAGTAACTCGGGGGACGAATTGCAAAGCATGCTTTCAGCACTGGGCGAACAGAGTAGAACCGTGGGCCTGAAAATTAATATGCAAAAAACTAAAGTAATGATCAATAACCTCGGGACAGCACAGCAGTTTGAGATAGATGGCGAGGCAGTGGAAGTGGTAAGCGAATATATATACTTAGGCCAAGTTGTGACCCCAGATCCCAACCATGAGGCAGAGATAATAAGAAGGATCAGAATGGGGTGGGGTGCATATGGCAGACATTCTCAGGTAATGAATAGCAGCCTACCATTGTCGCTGAAGGAGAAAGTGTATGACAGCTGCATCCTACCGGTACTCACCTACGGGGCAGAAACTTGGAGGCTCACTAAGAGGGTTCAACTTAAATTGAGAACGACTCAGCGGGCAATGGAGGGGAAAATGATAGGTGTAACATTAAGGGGCAAGAAGAGAGCGGAGTTGGTCAGGGAGCAAACTGGTGTTAGACATATTAGTAGAAATTAAGAAGAAGAAATAGACTTGGGCAGGGCATGTAATGCGAAGGCGAGATAACCGCTGGTCATTAAGGGTAACAGAGTGGATCCCTAGAGAAGGCAAGCATTGCAGGGGGCGGCAGGAAGTTAGATGGGCAGATGAGATCAAGAAGTTTGCGGGGATAAATTGGTCACAGTTGGCACAGGACCGAGGTAATTGGAGAATAATGGCAGAGGCCTTTGCCCTGCAGTTGGCGTAGATAGGCTGGTGATGATGATGATGACATGCAACTCTGAGGTGTTGGGGTCGTCTTAGCGGCTAATTCTAATTCAATTTGTTTTAGGATAGCTTTGAGAAAACATGAGTCACGGCCGCTATCTATAACCACGCACTCGCATTGTGTTGATTGGAGACGGAATGGCTGTAATATTTACAACGGCACTCTGAATTGCACTAGCTACAATCTGAAGTAAACTGAACTCGGCAAATTTCAAAGTCGTTGTCGCGGCAATTTGTGATATCAACTTTTTCTGGATAGTTTCGAGCATATGAGACTTACAACCGCTTTCTGTAACCATACCACCCACTCCCGCCCGTATAAAATCCCGTATTAACAGCCGACGTCAATTCTGTAACTTTTCCAACTAACTATGAATTAGTTATTACAACTTAACCAATCTAGGTTGATTTTTAAACTATGTTTAGCTGCGGATTTTGATATACAGTAATACCTCGTTAACTGGAACTTTGCATATCTTGAAACATTGGCTAAGTAGAAATTTTCCGCGGCACCGAACCATTTCCTATACATCCAACGCATTTGTTGCCCTTTATTTCGAAGTATTTTTTGGCGGAACTCCGGATATCTCGAAACCTTGACTAAGAGTGGAACGAAAATTCCGCCGCCGCAGACCGTTCCACAAGATTCGCGTGATGCTGCCCAGCCAAAGTCTCTCGATTTTTTTTCTCGTTCAGCCGCGCCTACCACAAAGCCGATGTTTTCCCAGAACGTGAAGTCTGGGCCTAGAGGCATGTCAACTTCGGCAAGCAACCCTGTGGCACGTCATGTGACGGTAGAGCCATGCGCAGAGGTACCGTGCACTAAAAGATGGAGGCGTGTTGTGCAGGGAAAAACCCAACGGAGATCAGCGGCGGGAAACATCGGCTCCTGCAATGCGTCCAGCAGCTAGAGGACTCTTTACGACGCCTGAGTGCGACCGCAAAGCAGACCAGCATTACGCAGTTATTTTCTGCTAAGTAAAATTGCAGTGCCACAAAACTCAGGCGGTGAACATCTCTTGCAAGTTTTTTTTTCTTTCAAACCTTTACGAAAAGCAATATTGCAAGTTTGTGTTGAAGAGCTGGTAAGGAGTGGGGCCCTTTTTTGCAACGAACTCGATATTTCATGGCAATTCGCTCGACTTCGAAAATCCGCTATCTCGAAAATTCGCTTATCCCTGAAAATTTCCTTGTTTCTACTACTTCGAGTTAACTTGGTATTACTGTAATTTATGTGAGCGTCGCACGGGACCGAACGGGACCGAACGATTGAAATTAGTAGTACATGTGCTCTTCTTGCTTTTATATCCAGCAGAGTACAGCCCCCCACCGCCCCCCCCCCATCGAGTCGGTGGGCTTGTCGCAAAAAAAATATTTTAGCGCTAATTTTATAACTATGGATTTTATTATGAGAATATACAAATCAACACGCGGATTTACGAAATGTTTTAATCGCGAGTCAGCTTTTAAGTTCTATAAGTTATAGAACTTTATTAAATCCCAAAGAAATCTTCCCCACCACCTCAACACCCTTCAAAAATGGTGTTCAATATTTCCACACACTTTTTCTCAGACGGTTTTAAAGCTCTAAAATAGGGTGTTCGCAGCTAAGAAAAAGGATGTAAGAAAAGAGCGCCAACTACAAAGAAAAAGGTGAAGAGACCTCCATATTCAGAGGCATTTTGTACCTGTTTACAGGGGTGGACTGAACATTTTCTACAATCGGGGGGGGGGGGTGTTTTGTACCTCACGATGTTTAATGCAACATGAATTGGCATAATTTATTACCAGATCAGCTGTTTAAGTTTGAGATATTTTCGTTGGTGTTAGCAAAAAATACAAAGAAAAGGAACTCCGGCCCCTGTGAAGGGCGCACCACCGCAGATAGGGTATTATAACAGTGAAGTCGGCTTTCGAGCTTGTTAGAGTGTGAGCACAAGGGGCGTATGCGTATGCGCACCTCTTACTACACCAATTCAAAGGTACTAATCTTTTTTGGATTCTAAAAGGAAAACAAAATTGGCGCAGCGTGCAATGGTGGTGCAAGGCTGGAGAAACAGCATAGCTGGGTGTCGACCTGGCTTGTTTCCCCCTTGGATCCCTTGGCAGTGGGGGGTGCGGGGACACACTGGAACAGCCTTGTAAAATCCGGTTAAACTTGGCCTCACCCCTCAGCGGTCATCCTACCTTAGCAATAACAATGCAAAGCTTAGCAAACATAACAAAACTTAGCAACCGCTGAAGAAACTAGGTCGACCTTCAGCTCCGCTGTTCTTTTTTTCCAACTGAACACCTATTTCACACGTTTCTACAACCTAGAGAAATCCAATCCTGTTGCACTACGGCGTTTCTTAAAGGGGTTCTGAACGACGATTTTAGCACACAAAGTGAAAAAACGGAGAAGTTAAGACGGGTGGTCAACGTCATCGCGGCCCAGTATGACGTTTGTACTTGCAGCGGAAAGCTCACACTTTCGATGCAAAGTGTTTGCCCCTTTCACACCCTTTCCTGCGTGTTTTTTGATGCCGCCGTTTAAACGCATGTACGTCATCGATTCTGCCAAGTGCGTGATAAAGCAGAGATCCTCCTATTGGACAGCTTTTCCTCGCAGTTTCGGCGAAGAGAAGCGTCATCTACTTGTTCTAGGTTTTAACTAGCGCTTCTTGCATCCCGCCTACACGCTATGGTGTTCGTCTGTGTTTACCATTATTACTCTATTATCACAATCCACGTTCGGCATGCTCATACTCGGCAGACATGACGACGAGGCGGCGGCGACACGGTTTCCTGAGTTGGCATACCTGGTTGTCACACGACGCCAACGGCGAGACAGACACGTAAGCCGATCAAAAATCCGCGTAGTGTGATGGGCTCGCCCTGAGAAGACGACGACAAAACCGTTTGGTCGATGGGGAAGCGACAGCTGCACTCTAAAAAAAAGGGAGTCCAAAGGGAGTCGTCGCTGCAATGACTCCCTTAGACTCTACTAAGACTCTCTTTGGCGCTCCACGACCCTCTTTAAAACGGGGAGGGGTCACGGGACTCTTGCACTTTGCAATGGGAGTCACGGGTCAACAGCATTTGTAGCATATATTTATTGACTGATTGAATTTCCACAGTAGTACTTAGGTTTGTTGCTACCGTATTGCAAGATTTTATGGCGCAGATACAAAAACATGAAAAGTAAGGGCACACAGGTGTGTGTCCCGTGACTTTGTCCGCTTCTGCGCAAACGGTACAAAATTTGATTTTCTAGGACTGCAAAGCATAAAAAATCTAACGCTGTTTATGGAAAACACAAGGTTGAAACACCAAGCTTTCTACGATACAAACGCAAAGTCCACAATGCAAAGTACTGAGCTAAGCTAATGTGGTGTTTATGATTTTTAGTGTGTACTTGGGTCATCTGAATATGCTGCTTCGGTTAGCTGAGTGTTGTCGTTGATTTGGACTTTGGCGGATAGGAGTGTGGACTTTTCATTTGTATCGAAGAAAGCTTCGCCTTTTTCATCCTGCTCCTCTTCGTCTTCTTATTCTTTTTCAATATGTGCCCTCCAAATTTGTAAAGTTGGCTTTCCTACTTCGCGTTTTATCAACTACACCACAATTTGCCGTCCCATTGTTTAAAGTTGGCTTTCCTGCGGTGAGCTTATCATCATCATCACCACCATAAGCCCTCCCATTTGATAAAGCTGGCTTTCCTGCAGGGCGTTCATGCGTAAAAGCGCCTTGAGTGGGCATAGAGAGCTTCACTTTAACAAATTTTTTGAATATGTCGTATCAGAAAGCAATCATCTGCAATACATACCATACCTGTGGTAGCCAAATTATTTTGTTCTTACAATTGTCGGTAACTATGGGCGAATGAAAATGCTAAAGTGCGCAAAGACTAGCAAATATTTTAACAATGCATAGAAACCACATGTAACAATAACACAATATACTTAATATATACGAATTAAAGTCTTTAGTGCAATGCTGTTCAATGTTGATGAAATAAGCAGAAAGTATGATGGACATTGCTGCTGTATATGATTTAAATGGGTTGTCTATTTTTTACGTTAAAAACATTGCTAACTGTGCACCGGATAACGCTCTGCGAATAAGAACACGAATAACACTATGCTTCGTAACATATATTGCTACGCAACTAAATGGCTTCTCAGGAACCCTACAAAATTGGCGGGAGAATATCAGGACGCGCGGCGTGTTCGTAACTAGCTTTTGCGCCACAATTCTGCCGCTCTACAATTCAGCCTCTTTATGCACGATGTTGCACGATTATTCGAGTGCTACGCGCACTTGTTTTGCCAACTAACAAAAATAAATTTACGCCCAAGCTTGCCGTTTAGTCCCCTGTGATCATTGAATCAAATATAGTTAGAAAAAAAAACCATTCATAAATCCACTTTTATAGCAGAGATTTTTCTCGATTGCAAGAAAGTGCAGCACTGAAGCCACGTGGTTTTATATTTGATTTGATTTCATTTATGTGCCTTTTTTTCTAAATTCATACAAGTATGATACAGAGTCAGGGAGTGAGTAACAGAAAAAAGGGGCTAGCCAAAACGCGGAAAGCGTGACAGAGGCCTTCCTTTAGGGCACTGTTTGCACGCAAGCACATACGCACACAATCAAAATGTGACAGTGTATATACGTACAAAAAATGCTCATGGTTACTATAGTCCCTAAAGCGAAATTTCCACGCAGTGCGAACGGCATTCTCCTGCGTCACGGCGCATAGCTGCTGAGTATGCGGAAGTGACCGCGTGATGAGCGAACGCACCGTGGTGGGAGCTACACTGCCGCTATTTAGGAGCACATCTCCATCGGCGAGCAGGCTCTTGTAAATCGTGTTTGGAACTCCCAGGCAATTGTCAGTGATTGTAGGCCTTTTGCCTCGGGGGCTTCAATTGATGTTGGGAAGTGATAGCAATCTGCGTCTCAGGAAGGGACCGTGAACTCCATTTCAGGAAGTGAACACATCATTGTCGCGCTGAGGGTGGCACGCACTGCTGTGGCGTCATCTCGCAACACATTGCCACCGCCGAGCATGTGTCACTGGCTCCCTCTCACCCTTTTGCCTTGCGGCGCCGCTGACGAGCATTTCGCGCAGAGTCGGTGTTGTGCCAGAACGGCAGGCCCAAATGCGTTGCACGGGGCGACGCGCCGAAAGGGGGCCGATTCACGCCTCGTCCAAACCAGACGAAACCACCCGCGGTGGCGAAGCTGAAACCCCGTGTGGGTATGAGCGCTCGAGCGCTCGTCCTTGTATCCCTCGTACTCTGTTTTCTTTGCTGCGCTCAACAAAGTTATAAAGCTGAAACACGCACAGCCGCAGATGCGCCTCTCCTTTTACGTCGCGGCGGCTCGGTCAGATCCGGCATAGGGTGAACGACCCACGATGGGCTTGTCGGTAATCCCTGAAGGCGAGGTTACGGAGACGGCGTGGGCGTAGCCCCCCCTTTCCCCATCGGGGCGGCTTGGCTGACTCACTGCTTCGCTACCATTTGTCGGGTTTCAAACTTCAGCAAGCGAGAGCCCATATTGGAGCGATTCAAACTTCACGGGGCTCCAACGACCTGCCGGGGGTATAAAAACCCGCCCGGATCGAGCATCATCGGCTTTGTCCAACGGCATTCTTCGGAACCACACTTTTTGAAGGCACCGAGTGGAGAGGTGCTGTCGTCTCTGTGCGAGAAATGTAACGTTTGCTTACCCTTGTACATACTGTATATTAATGTTACTTCAACTTTTCGTCGACTCGAGAACTTCATCGCTCTGCTCTGCGCCGCGTCGATAGCGGACGGGGCAAGGCAACGCCGCTACATCGGTGGCTGCGTTCGCATGGCCAGTCGCAACATTGGAGGCTGCGGTGAGCGGGCCCAGTCCCAACAGCGGAGACAGCGTCGGGATGAGTAATTCCCAACATCGGTGACGAGCTGGATGGGAGTCACCACCTTAGCGGCAGGAGAGAGAGAGAGAGAGAGAAATGACTTTATTGAGGTACCGGCAGTCGGGGACGGATCAGGCCACGCAGGGCTTCACCGTCCCGTAGTCTTCACCGCTCACCGCGGCGTCGGGCCGACCCCGAGGTCTGCTTCTGGTCGGCGCGGGCTACTTGGAGTGCCGCCGCTGTCACCCCTAGCCCTCGCTCCCGCAGGAGGAGGCCGAGGGGAGTGCGGGTTCCCCTTTCGCCTTTGCCTGTCCAGTGCAGTCTCTAGCCGCTGGATGGCCCTTAGCTGATCTTCTCGCCCCGAAGCGCGCACTGAGTCCGCAATGTCCGGTGGGAGGATCGGCCTCCCCGCACTTGAGTCGTGGTCCGCACATCCCCACATCAAGTGGGCCAAGTCTGCGTTCACACGCGCACACACACTGCACACCTCGTCCTCGTACATGTCCGGGCACACGTGGCGCGCGAGCGCCGGCGTAAGCACCGTCCCGGTTTGCAGTTGTCGTAGAAGCACGGCCTCTCTCCTCAAGAGCCCCGGGTGGGGCGGAGGATAGGCTTGCCTCTCTGTCCTATACCAACACAGCGTAGCACCGTATGTGGTCAGGGGCTCTGCGCCGTTGTCGTCCTCGTCGTTGCTTGGCTCCTCGTCGACGTCGGCGTCCGTCGCTGGCGCGGCCCGGCACGCGGCGAGATCACGGGCCGCAGCGTCGGCTGCCTCGTTGACGTTCCTGTAGCCGCATTACCAACATTGGCCTACCGCCATCCCGTTCACCCTTTCGCCACACTTTCTCCATTTTATGCCTGTCTTCGGTTCGCCCTTCGTTCGCTCGGTAAAGAGGACAATGCCGCTGTCAAATTACAGTAACGGACGCCACGTTCTCCGCTCTAGAAACGCAGTAAAATATATCATGTGCGCAGTTTCATGGACGACGGCTCAAATTTGTGGCGAAACGTGACTTCACAGCGCCTTCTTCCAACCCTTTACTGGATCAAAATTCCTCTTGGTGCTCTTTTAATGGACGCCAGGTGTGCACGCTCCTGATATGGATATTCTTCCTTGCTATTTGACGAGCATTGTAACAAAACAGAACATGTTGTCAGCTACCGGTACTACCCCTAGCCTATAGGGGCCATGCAGACAAAGCACAAGTTTAGTTTATTCGAAAGATTTCCTTGTTAGAATCATTGTGACATCACTTTAACGAAAACCTCGCTCAAATTAGCTACATAGTTAGAAAAAAAACAGAATGGCTGTGCGACCAGCTAGCTCATTTCCCGCAACAGAACCTGAGATGTAATACGCCTACCTGTGCGATTGGCCGGCCAAAGCACACGCAAATTGGGCACGACTTTCCGAACGAGCCATTTGTCTTTAAATTTAGGGCACATTCTTTTTATAGCAGTAAGAATTGTGGGGTAAACAATCAAGCGTACGAATAAATACGTAAACATTGAATCAGATAGTGCGGCACTTTGCCGGCTTACACTGCCTAACACAGCCGTCGGACACGTTGGACTTCCCTGACACAACACTGACCAATTGACATAAGCAGCAAGGTCACATACATGGCCATGTTTGTCGAGCCATAGCTTATGTTTTAGGAAACGATTAGTTCGCACTCTAATAAAAATACGACAAGTATAGAAGTCCCGGAAGGAGCAAAGTCCGAACACTGGTACTTCAGTGATATTGCAGCACCATCTATGAAAGTGGGTGATGAACAAGAAAACTAAAGGGTCCTTTTTGAGATGACAGCAGTCATGGCCAGCAATACATCTTAAGCTTTAAGGCCCTGCTCTGGATATGTAATTATCGAAGTCCCTAAAACGGACTATGTAGCGGTAGAATTAAACTTACATTCTTAAAATGTATAATTTCTCACTGAATAAAGCATCATTTTCTACCGTACAAGCGCTGATGGCACTATAAACACTATATCTTTCGAATAACACAAACGTATTTTGTCTGCCCGGCCTTTTTAATGAGCAATATCAACATATGGGCAGTGGAGACTAGCCTGGGACGTATGGAGACATAAACACTCGCTATCGCTAGGCCGTCAGACCTCTCTACGAAGCAATCCCTCCCTAAACCATCACCAATTATTGGTGTGGCGTATCTTGAAATCCAACAACTTTCGCAGCAACGTGGCGCAAAAAAAGCCTCTATCCAGAAATCTACAAAGCCATATGTAGATGGTGCTCGAAACGAGGTTTCCTGCAATATATCGTGTCGGCCTATCAAGAAAACACAAAACACGCATTACAAAGAATAGCGATTGCGGCCTTAGAAAAATAGAAGTTCAGGATGCTTGGTTCCGACCAGCTGAGATTAAACGCATCCTTGTACAACTGGCGATGACGCCCATAGACCTCACGGGCTCATGGTAGCTGACGAAGATGGACTGTCGAACACGTCCCTTGGCCAACTTTCCTCTCCCAGTTGGGCGAAACAACATTTTTTTTATCCGCGTCACTGTTGTGAGACAGGAGGTATCTATATACCGATCATTGGAGTACTAGCTCTTTGATCTGGGATATCTTGTTCTTTATTCCTGAGCCACCATTCATAACATGTAATTCAGCCTGCCTTGCACCACGCTTGTGGGTGATTTTGTTTTAGTAACCGAAGGAAAAACGTCAGTACTTAGTATAAAGCGAATAAGTTGTCTTTTGTGAAGGTTTCTGCTTAAGTCTTTTGTAGGCATTGCTCTTTCTGCATATACCACTTTCGAAGATTAGTAACACCAAAAACGTGGATTGATATCAAAGGGTGCGATGCCTGTATAAAAATTTCCAGAAACAGACTTTCCATAGTCACACTTACTCCTTTTAGTAACCCGCGTTCCCCGCAATAGACTTTATTCGCAAAGATTGGTTTTAACGCACTGCTACTCTATCCGACCTGAGGATTGTGAGTTGACCTTTTTACGAGACGGTTTCGAAGTGAATGGACAGGTTCAGTTCAGTCTCAACACGTGGCGTGGTTAACAGCTAAAGATAATCAAAAAAATAGAGCGCGACTTGGACAACAACAATAAAGAAAGACGGCCGGACAAACGCTCCGCGATGGGGAACGCTTGTCCCCTCGTCCTTCTTTACTGTCGTTGTCCAAGTCGCGCTCTATTTTTTGAATCATAATGCCCCAACTTGCCCAACAGATTTGCCTAATGAAGGTAAAGATAAATTGACATCTTGGAAGAAGGGCTTTGATAAAATAAGATTTCGTAGGTAGACGTCGTTGTGAATGCTAAATAAATATTAACCTAAATTCCCTCTTTCAGAACTTCAAATTCCGAAATCTCGGCTTGAACGTGAAGAAAACAACATGAAAGGAAATTGGCCTCAAGCGTTTTTTTTGTCCCAACCAGTGTCACACTGGGGGCGTCCATTCCCCCCCGGGCCAAAATGGTATTGCTTTGACCCATCGGTGGGATCGAAACTTCGTGCCCGGATGCCCGTTGGTGTTTCAGGAAAGTTTGATTTCACCAGTGTGGTAAGAATTCTAAACGCCCTCCTTCAAAATAGCCTCCGGCTGAGCCTTTGTCCACAAGACAAATATAAACACAATAAGGATCCCTCTACCCTTCCGGGTTTGTCGGAAGCTGTCGTTGAGGATTGCTTTGATTTCTACGGATTTACTTTTAACACAAGACGTAGGCCCGTTCACTGAGTAAAGCAGCGGAGATTTAACAACAGAATCTGTCTACCATTTTGTGGATCTTCTTCCCGTTAGTTGATGAAAAAGGAAAAGAAATGACCTTGGGGTTTTGTAAATACGGTGAAGACAGGAGCCACTCGGCCCCTCAGACTTCAAACCAGGTCTACGAATTCGGTTATAACACGTTTTATCAATTTCAGGTGTGTTGTTGGTGCCTCTAGAATCACTTATAATTGTTGTAACGATCAGATTCTCGTTTACAACTCACCTTCATTCGGCGTATTAGGACGCTGCTGCTCGCAGATCAAACGGGTATGTGTAAGAAGCGAAGCGCAATGTGGGTACCCGCTGGAAACGGTGTCCAATCCAGCACACCTACTTTAGGTATCTATTGTTTGCGTCCCTCCATCAAATGGGCGTACGCTGAGACAATTTTCCCACTGAGAAATAGTCAAGAAAAACTCAGTGAGAACGATAGATAGCCCAAATTGGGAGAAAAAAAGTGAAATTACGTTTCGCGTGTAATGCGGGGAACCGAGAAGAGGTTAACCACCAGTGTTGCAGAATGGCCAGGGAGAGGCGGTACTATGAGGCGCGAAACGGAAACGAGAAGTAGTGGTGAGATGTGTCGTGGCGAATAATGGCATTGGACGGCACACAGCTGGAGGTATTGAGAGCCCCTGGGAAATGTCTTCATTTTCCAATAAAAATACATCAGTCTCATGACGGCCACGCCGATGATAGTTACCACGATACTACGGGTAGGTGCCAAGTACGGAGCTACCTGTGCGTTTTTTGAAGTAAAAGATATAACCCACCCGTAAAATTTTCTTTGCTGGGCATACCGCCCATTTAGTGTAGCTGAAAACAGGCTTGTTTCTGTCGCGCATAAGGTTCACGGGATTATTAGGTTACAGCTTTTCTTATGAGAGCAGGATCACCAAAAGCTTAGCAAGTGTCGTCAAGGCACATTTTATGCGCGCGGACGGCGAGGGAATTGGATTGTTGAGCTAACATTGCAATACCAGATGTTACGGTGGAGACCTTTTATTATGATTTAAACTATGAAGCGTTTGTTCAAACCATCTCCAAAGACATTTCCCTGCTTAATTATTCAAAATATTTACAATGTATGCATCTCGGTCAATTACCTGCGATGAAAGGTGCCACCTAATATCGAAAATATGGAATGATATCTGATTTTCGCAAGAAACTACGAAATTTTTCTTTGCGTGGACCGTACCGACGTAGCACTAAAACCGGCTAAATGGGCAAGGATGCACGGCCCTCTAAAGAATTTATATTTGTTTGATTACTCAGCCCGCTTGCCACGATATTGTTCAGTTGGTAGACAAACTGTAGCCGAAAATGTGGTTTTGTTTCCGCATCAATACCCTCGTCATGATTCTCCACGAGAAAAGTATTCAAATCAGCCGTTCGGTTATGCTCCCCCAGCTAGATGACTGTGTGGTGAATCTTATTGTTATCCAATAAATGAAGTAAACAAATACTGCTCAACTTCGATGGGAGTTTCAAACATTTATTTTTTACACAATGCAATAGTATACTGGTAAAAGCAGCAGAAATGGTACGAATAAATATTTGCGTCAACTTGTGGTTAGCACTGATCAAAACTGGCGGAACACCCGACGTCGAAGCTGTACAGTAGACAAGCATGAGTTCTTCCGAATGCTCCTGCTTAACATTACCTACGCATGAATTCCCTAGGCGCGCAGGTGCAACGAGTGGATGCCTCACGATTGTTTTGTGTATTTAAAGACAATATTGCTGCGAACCATACATTCGGTTTGTTTATTTGTGTTTTGCTTTTACCGCCCGGCTGCGCCGGTCTGTGTTATCTCTGCGCCAAGGGAAGCGCGTGTTCCATTCTTTCTTTCTGTGCCGCATGTGTCATCTGTCGTGATAGGGAGAGCATTCCGATCCAACGTGAACAGCCCAGAATAATCTTCTTGGACCTTATGTTCTCGATGTGAATCGACGTTTCAAGAACCACGCGCGCCGAAAGATAAAAAGCCTGCAGTGCGGACGCCGGAGCATTCGATTCGACGACACTCGCCTGTGCAAGTCACTTTGTTGACCGCTGCTTCGCCGCCTCTGTATTCTTTTGAGTTGTTAGGGGAGCACAAGTTCGCTCCAATAAACGTGTTTCTCATTCAAGACAACTGCATCGTCCTTGTCTTCGCGACATCTGGTAGGTGCTGGGTACTAAGCCTTCATGCTCTTAACGACATCTCGAAGCCGCCAAGCCAGTCCAACCAGAGAAAGCCCCCGACTGCCAGGATTGCTACCCGAGTTCGGTCTTCTGCCAGAAGGGCCCAAGAGAAGGAACGCTGCAACCAACACCATGGTGCAAGAAACAACGTCGCCAATCATCCTGCAGCAGCCCCGAGAACCGCCATCGTTCCGGGGAGCCCCCGCTGAAGACCCCGAAGAATGGTTAGAGAAGCTGGAGCGCGTCCGCATCTTCAACAGGTGGGACGACGAAGAAACTTTCCGGCATGTCTTCTTTTACTTAGAAGGTGCTGCTCGAACTTGGTTGGAGAGCCATGAGAGCTCTTTGACCGACTGGACTCAATTCAAGAGGGAGTTCCTTAAGACCTTCACTACCGTGGTGAGAAAAGAGCGAGCTGCGCTTTTGCTTGAAACTCGAACGCAGCACCCCAACGAAGGAGTCGTGATTTTTGTTGAGGAGATGAAGCGACTTTTTCGTCATGCGGACCCTGAAATGACCGAGGAAAAGAAGCTCAGGTTTCTAATGCGAGGAGTGAAGCAAGAGCTTTTTGCTTGTCTAGTTCGTAACCCTCCGAAGACAGTGGCGGAATTCGCGTCTGAGGCGGCCGCGATGGAGAAGACGCTAGAAATTCGAACGAGGCAGTACGACCACCCTGTCAACGCGCTGTTCTCGGAGACCATCGGTGCCGCAAATGGAAGCTCCGATACATTGCGAGAGACCATCCGAGCAGTGGTCAGGGAGGAGCTTCGGAAGCTTTTTCCAACGACACCGCCACCTCAAGTGGCTTCCCTGACCGACGTAATCCGAGAAGAAGTCCAAAACGCACTGGGAACTTCTACGCCGTCGGAAGCACCCCGCGAACCCCAAGCCATGACCTACTCTTCGGCTGTTCGTCAACCCCGCCCTGCTCCAACCCGTCGTCAAGAGGCCGAGCCATACCGCCGTCCAATGCCGCCCACCCGACGCCCTGTAGACCAATACCAGACGCCAAGGAAGACCCACGTGTGGCGAACGCCCGATAATCGCCCGCTGTGCTACCACTTCGGAGAGGCCGACCTCATCTACCGTCGCTGTCCCTACAAGAGGCTCTGTTTGCGAGGGTTCTCCGTCGACGAACCACGCCCCCGATACGGCCAGCGCCCTGCTGAGATCGAAGACTACCTGACCAACACCAACCGAGGACCAGCCCGCTTCAACCGTTCACCGTCGCCCTACCCGTCTCAGTCACCGAACCGCCACAGCACTGCTGACTTCTCACGTGGAAGGTCCCCCAGCCCACGCGGGGGAAACTAAAAGCGGCAACTTCGGGAGGTAAAGTTGCACAACGGCGGAAAAATGAAAACCCTCCAACGACGCAGCGACTCGCTGAAGACCATAATTCACGACATGCCCTCATCCCGACGACCCGACCTAGCCCTAACTAGACTCCTGAACACGACGACAGCTACACGGCGCGACGCGTACCCGACCTGATCGAGACGTCCGTTGAGAAGACGACGACAATGACGATGCACACTGCCCGACCGTCAACACGTACAAGCAGAGATACGACGCCCCGACGAACCCGGAACTCGAGGAAGACTGCATCTGACGTCAAGGTGTCCATCGACAGCTTTGACGTAGTCGCCCTCGTAGACACGGGAGCTGACTATTCGGTAATGAGCGGACCATTTGCGTCTAAACTGAAGAAAGTTATGACCAGAGGGGACGGTCCGCACATACGCACAGCAGGAGGCCACCTCGTGACGCCAAGTGGAACGTGCACATCGCGCGTCACCATAGACGGCACAACGTACCCTGCGGCGTTCGTCATTCTGCCTAACTACTCCCGCGACGTAATTCTTGGAATGGACGTTTTGATGGACAACGGTGCAATAATCGATCTGCAGACCAAGTCAATAACTTTTTCCCCCAATCACTCCATGACGCCGGAACCGAACCCCGAACGACGGGCTGCTGTAAGGATTGCCGATGATCATGTCACCCTGCCACCCCGCGCAAGCTTGATGGTCGCAGTCTACTGTGAAGATGCTGCTCCTGACGTCGACGCTATCGTAGACACTGATCAAAGGGTGCTTCTAGACCGTGGTGTGTCGGTCGCAAGGGGCATTGCGCGCTTCAAGGAACACCAATCCCACATTTTGGTTACTAATTTCACCGAGGAGTACCAGCATTTAAACAAGGGTGCGGCAATTGCATTCCTCGAAGAAGCGCAAGAAGCAAGTGACGTGATCGCGGTCGCCGACTTTGAATGCACACCCGTAGAAACCTTCAAGCTCCCGCAGCCCTTCGACGTGAATCCGGCGCTACCGCAAGAACAACGGAACAAATTATTGGCTTTGCTGCGTCGCTATAGCGAATGTTTTTCGTTGAGCGCATAACGACGTCAGACCCCTCTAGCGAAGCACCGAATAATAACCGAAGAGGGAGCCCGACCTACCCGACAGTCACCGTATCGCGTCTCTTCACACGAACGGGAAGCCATCCGGACTCAAGTCGACGACATGCTCAGCGACGACATTATACAGCCATCGAAAAGCCCCTGGGCTGAGCCCGTCGTACTCGTAAAGAAAAAAGACGGCACATTAAGATTTTGTGTTGACTACCGGCGACTGAACAAAATCACGAAAAAGGACGTGTACCCCCTCCCCCGAATCGACGACGCCCTCGACCACCTCTGCCACGCGAAGTACTTCTCATCGATGGACCTGAAGACCGGCTACTGGCAAATTGAAGTGGACGAGAGAGACCGAGAGAAGACTGCATTTATAACCCCAGACGGCCTATACGAGTTCAAGGTGATGCCGTTTGGGCTGTGCACAGCACCAGCGACGTTTCAAAGAGTCATGGACACTGTGCTAGCTGGCCTTAAGTGGCACACCTGCCTCGTATACCTCGACGACGTAGTGGTATTCGCCCGGACTTTCGACGAACACCTTGCAAGGTTGGAGTCTGTACTCGAGGGCATTCGTACGTCGGGGTTGACGCTGAAGCCTGAAAAGTGCCGTTTCGCATACGGGGAACTCAAGTTCTTGGGCCACGTCGTCAACGCCGCGGGAGTCCTACCTGACACGGCAAAAACTTCAGCCATTGAGGATTTCCCAAGGCCGAAAGACAAGAAGGGCGTGCGAAGATTTCTCGGGCTGTGCGCATACTACCGGCGCTTCGTCGCAAACTTCGCACGCATTGCAGAGCCACTCACGCGCTTGACGAAAGATAGCACCCCTTTCAGCTGGGAAAACGACCAAGAAAAAGCATTCTGCGAGCTGCAAAAACGCCTGCAAAGCCCGCCCGTGCTCGCTCATTTCGACGAAAATGCCGAAACGCAAATGCACACGGACGCCAGTGATATAGGCTTGGGTGCCGTCCTTGTCCAAAAGCAAAGCGGCTGCGAAAGGGTAATCGCCTATGCCAGCCGTGGTCTGTCGAAGGAGGAGAAAAACTATTCTGCCTCTGAGAAAGAGTGCCTGGCTATTATATGGGCGATTTCAAAATTTCGCCCATACGTGTATGGAAGGCCATTGAAGGTTGTAACAGACCACCATGCGCTGTGTTGGCTCGCTAATTTGAAGGACCCCTCTGGCCGTCTTCGGCGGTGGAGCTTCCGCCTGCAGGAGTTCGACGTTAAAGTCGTTTATAAATCCGGCAGGAAACACTCCGACGCCGACTGCCTGTCCCGCGCCCCCGTCGACCCACCACCACAAGACGCTGATGAAGACAGCGCGTTGTTCGGGATCGTGACGGAGAGCGACCTAGCCGCCCAGCAGCGTGCGGACCCCGACTTACGCGTCATAATCGAGTACCTCGAGGGATGCAACGTTGCCGTTCCTAGGACCTTCAAACGCAGCTTACCCGCATTCAGCCTCAGAAACTCCGTCCTCGTGAAGAAGAATTTCAGCCCCGGAACAAGAGCGAATTACCTTCTCGTCATCCCCGCGGACCTTCGTAACGAAATTTTGGAAGCGTGCCACGACGACCCGTCTTCCGGACATCTCGGCACAGCCCGCACTATTGGAAAAATCAAGGCGAGGTACTACTGGCCCGGCCTTACCTCTGACGTCACCCACTACGTCCGGAGCTGCCGTGACTGCCAGCGACGAAAAACGCCGCCGACAAGACCCGCCGGACTTCTGCAACCGATCGCCGTCCCTTCGAGACCATTTCAACAGATTGGAATGGACCTTTTAGGCCCGTTCCCTACGTCACGATCACAGAACAAGTGGATTGTCGTAGCGACAGACTACATGACGCGCTACGCAGAGACCGCCGCTCTTCCGAGGGGGACTGCACAAGAAGTGGCAAAGTTCTTTATAAGCCAAGTTGTGCTGCGACATGGAGCCCCGGAAGTCCTAATCACCGACCGCGGAACGGCATTTACTGCGGAGCTGATGCAAGGAGTATTACGCTACAGCAACACGGATCACCGAAGAACGACGGCGTACCACCCCCAAACGAACGGACTAACAGAACGTCTGAACAAGACAATCGCAGATATGCTGTCAATGTACGTTTACGTTGAACATAAGACTTGGGACGAAGTGCTCCCGCACGTCACGTTTGCGTACAACACGGCTATCCAGGAGACGACGCAGCTGATGCCGTTCGAGCTTGTCTACGGTAGAAGGCCGACTACGATGCTCGACGCCATGCTTCCGCATGTAGAAGACGACGACCTCAACGCCGACGTCCACGGATATCTTCAACGTGCGGAGGAGGCCCGCCAGCTCGCTCGAGTTCGTATAACGGACCAGCAGCTGGTGGATGGGGGCCGCTACAACCTCCGACGCCGAGACGCCGAGTACCAACCAGGGGATCGTGTGTGGGTTTCGACTCCCATCCGACGACGCGGACTCAGTGAGAAGCTCCTGCGCCGGTATTTCGGGCCCTACCAGATTCTACGACGTGTCGGCCAACTTACCTACGAGGTGATCCCCGATGGTGATTCCGGAACATCACGACGACGCACGCGGCCCGAAGTCGTCCACGTGGTTCGCTTAAAACCTTTCTACGGTCGATAACGAATTTTATTTTTATTTTCGGACTGTAGCTTATGTTAGCATCGGGTCGATGCACTCTTAGAGGGGGGGTAATGCCGCGAACCATACATTAGGTTTGTTTATTTGTGTTTTGCTTTTACCGCCCGGCTGCGCCGGTCTGTGTTATCTCTGCGCCAAGGGAAGCGCGTGTTCCATTCTTTCTTTCTGTGCCGCATGTGTCATCTGTCGTGATAGGGAGAGCATTCCGATCTAACGTGAACAGCCCAGAATAATCTTCTTGGATCTACTATGTTCTCAATATGAATCGACGTTTCGAGAACCACGCGCGCCGAAAGATAAAAAGCCTGCAGTGCGGACTCCGGAGCATTCGATTCGACGACACTCGCCTGTGCAAGTCACTTTGTTGACCGCTGCTTTGCCGCCTCTGTATTCTTTTGAGTTGTTAGGAGAGCACAAGTTCGCTCCAATAAACGTGTTTCTCATTCAAGACAACTGCATCGTCCTTGTCTTCGCGACAATATCCTTCATAGCACTAACTACAAGCAAACATTTTGGTCTCTTGTCACTTCGTCCGACCATAAAATCAGGGAGTGATTTTCACGCGAGAAAGAACAGGCCACGGAAACAGGCTATGAAAACAGCCTCGCGACTGAATTTTAAACAGTTATACCCCAACTGGAAGGGGCACGAGAATTAGAAATGTAGAAAGGCGGAAACATTAGAGTGTAGAGGTGCGCCCTCAAATAGATAAGTGAGCAAGTAACGGTGGACTTTCTTTTGAGGAGGAGAGTAGACTTCTGTGTGGAGCAGCTTTTTCCACCGCGTGGTGAGAGTGTAACAGCGTATCTGTTGCTATTTGTTCAGATGCTGCCTCAGAAAAATGGGCACTAATTGAGGACTAGCGGCAGTACTTCGCATTATTTTAGATTTATTCACATTTATTTTTAGACCCACGGCCGGGCTTTCTGATTGTAATTCCACAAGATTTGTTCGCATGTGTTGTGCAGTCTTACCCAGGTAGAATATATGTCGTCCGCAAAGATCAAATGGCTGAAGTATCCCCGGTTTATCCTTAACCCCATACTCTCCCAATCACACTTTCTAAATACCCCCTACAGATATCCGGTGAATAGTTTTGGCGAGATGGTATCTTTCTGTCTTACTTTCATTCGGGCCGGAAATTTATCGCTTTGCTTGCGGAGGGTTATACTTCAAGTGCATTGTTCATATATGCCTTCGGAAGTCTTAAGTAGGTCTCCTTTATTCACTGGTCATTTAATGCTTCTTGCACGGCTGCGGTGAGCACGGAATCTAACGCTTTCTCATAATCTACGAATGCCATGTAAAGTAGTTCAGCGTACTCTGAGAAATTTTACATCACTTGATTTAGGACACAGATGAGACACATGGTTTAGTTCCCTGTCCCAAACCCAGCCTAATCTGGGTTGTTGGGAGTTGGGAACTATAACTTTGGTAAACGCCTTCTAAACAACTGGGAGCAGGGTGATGGTTCTGTAATTAATGAGGTCATCGGAATCTGCCTTCTTACAAATGAGAACAATTTCGGATGGGGAGGGGGTTTCCAGGCTATAGGCACCTCTTCACTATTCAAGCATTCCAAAAATAGTACAGGAAGCTTTTTCAGTACAACATTTATTCCCTCCATCAAAAGATATACGGTTATGCCGTGGTCACTGCAGCTTTTCCTACATTCATGCTTTTGAGAGCCTTTCCAATTTCCTCTTAAAACACTAGTGGGAGATCGCAAGTTGAGTTTGTGCGTTCAGTTTTTTCACCTGGTATAACGTCACTCGCATACAGATTGGTTGAGAACTTTGGAACCTGGAACCTTGGCGTAACAAATTGTACCAGTACGGTGCGCTCCAAAGGCTACTCACCCATGGGAAGTGTTACCTCAGTAAGCATAAAGGATACTCATGAGTCACAGTCTTATGATAAATAACATGGGCCCTACAGGAGGCACGAGGTTTCAGATTGTCTCGAAACATTGCGAGCGCTATGCGAGAGCGCCAACTCCGGACTTAATTACACTTCGCAAGGAGTGTAATTAAAAAAAAAATCCCGCCCCTCGCTTTTTACGCTTGTTGGTACAAAATACTAATTTTGGTTTTTGGACAATTTTATGGGAAAATTTTACAAGCAAAAATAAAGTCCATAGATCGATGGGCCTAATAGTTACAGGAAAATATGCACAAACACGTCCTTTGGGCAAAAGTCATGATGCCCCTGTAACGTGGCGTGTATGTAAAAATGTTGTGTACCAATTTTTAGACAGTTGTGTGGAGTACCCACATAAACAAAACCCCGCTAGATATCTCAACAAGTGCGCGACAAAAATGTTTTTGTGGAAGCATTTCACAAATTTTGTACTGCCTCATAGCCGTATGTGTTTTGAAAATTTCAGCAATATTTTTTCCACACCAGAATGGGTATGTACTCGTGTAGTTTTACGCATCTGCAACCGGCAGTTTTGGCACGCGTTGACATTACTCGTCTAGCTTATTCGGCCAGTAAGGGCTGGAAAGTAAAAAAAAAAGTTTGTTTTGCTCTTTTGGCAGCGTCGCAGGGCGGAACCCTTAATATAGGGTTTGTGTATTTGTATGAGTAACATTTCGTAGCAAAGCGATTTCGAAAAATAAATCAGTGAAACATTTATTGCAAGATATTTACAAACACCACTTTTGTTCCAAAATTCGGAATCGGCCTAACTGTGTCGGTCGGTCGGTCGGTCGGTCCGTAAGCGAGTGGGGCACTTTCTTTATAGGTATAGACACGTTGAAATGCCTCACCGAGAAATCAGTGGAAGAAGAAGGCGCTAAATATCCTCCCGATGCTAAAATCTGGGATATTGCGAGCCATGTTTCGGGAAACCGATTGGAAGACGGAGGAGAAGAAAAATTTCTTAGCCATACAACCCTTGAAACGAATTCAGTTACGGCTGATAGTGACGGTGTTGCGAGGGCAGGGTAGAGAGAGGCGAGTTCTATGCGACCGTTTTTCTTCTACCCGGGCTACTGCGGTTGAAGCCAGCTGGGAAAAGTGTTTCCTATTCATGAACACAGCTGTTCATTTCTTCCATCTGATGCCTGCATTATAGGTGCCACTTGGTTAGGATATTTTAATCCGCGACATGAAGAAACGCTGCAATTTATTGTAGCTTTTTCATAACAGGCGTTGATGCATTGGTCAGCCCTCTCTGAACGCAGGTGCTCGCAAATGTCCTGAGACCAACGTGTTTGTTTGTGATAGCTTCGTCGTTGTGTTGTCACAGCGCAGATAAAGGTCCACGATTTGCAATATGCTGGGAAAGACGGGCGATACCGTATATGCCCATTGCATGTTGCTTGTTGGACGGGGGCTACGCAGGGAGCAGTGGATAAGCCTTTCTGAAGGGCCTGAGATTTCTTCCATGAATACATGTGTGTATCCCGCAAAGTAGTCGTGCAATCGCTGTTCTACATCCTATCCCAAGGAAGAATGAGAGAAGTTTGTCTAGTAATCTTTGCAACGAGGAGAAAACCGCGTGCAAGTAGCTGGCTGGGAGGCGAGGCTAAATTATCAGGCCATAAATCGTGCTACGACTTGAACTCGGGTGAATCCAAAATAAACCGATGCTACCCTGGTGAAACGTAACATACCGGCCATTCAACACAATACTGGCATCGCGGCAGTTCGCCACGTCATCGTCGAAATTTTATTCGGTGAAAAACGCGCGGAGGGCAGCCTTTTTGTCCTTAACTTGTATAGCAGCCCCCGCCAAAAGCACCGATTTGCGAATCTTTTTCGCAAAACGGCAGGTATAGCCCGAAAACAGGCACTTATTATTGTGGGTGACTTTAATGCACCTCACTCTGCTTGGGGTTATACGAAGGACCTCAGCAAGGGCCGGCAGCTTTGGCAAGATGCCAAACAGATGGGCGTCACCCCGGTCACCGATCCTACTTACCTCAAAAGAAAAGGCAACGGTATTAGCGTGGACACCCCACCAGATGTTACATTCACAAGGAACACACAGAATGCCACATGGCTGAACACTCAAGAAAACCTAGGGAGTGACCACTGAATTTTAAGAACTACCATTCAATCCTCACGAACTAGGGCCACAGTTAAGCAGCTCAAAGTCACAGACTGGGACACTTTCCGGGAAATTAGGGCTGCTAACCAAAACGCAACTTGTACAGTAATAGAGGACATCGCAGGATGGACATCAGATATTCATGCACATGTCCAGGCAGCAGACAAAATTATACCCGAGGAAGCCAACATACAACAAGCAAACTCTAGGCTACAACACATGCGGGAAGCCAAGGCGGACCTTGAAAAACGCCTTAATAAGCAGAAAGTCAACCGCGGCCTTCGCACGCGGCTCGCCTTACTAAATATAGATATTAGGAATTACGCCAACCAACTCACGCGTCAAAACTGGGATTCTACTTGCGATGGGATGGAGCTCCAGATGGAACTCGCGAGAACGTGGAGCATCCTGAGATACCTGCTAGATATACAAAAGAGCAAACTGACTCAGAGACACAATTTTAGTAAAATACTCCCTGAATACAAAGGCACAGACGAATAATTTATTCAAGAAATCAAAAACCGTCACCTTGGTACTGACATACAGAGAGTCTCCCAGCCTACAAAGGACCACCAAATCCAGAACCTGAACGTCCCATCACTGCAGCAGAAGTGCGACATGCCATACATTGCCTACGTACCAAGCCCGCCCCGGGTACTGAAGGAATAACTAACAAAATGCTTTGAAATCTGGACCACAACTAAACAGACGCAGACTCCAAGTACATGAACCACTGCTGGAAAAGGGGAACCTTACCAACCTAATGGTAATCAGCTGGTATTGTTTTTATTCCTAAACCAGGCAAGAAACTCCAGTTTGATAACTTCAGACCTATATCGCTTACCTCGTGCGTAGGCAAACTACTGAAACACGTCATTCTCAATAGGCTCAACAAATTCATTGAGGAGAGAGGTCTCTATTCCCACACCATGATACGGTTCCGACAAAAACTCTCAACTCAGGAGTTTATGCTCCGACGTAAGCGTCAAATTATTGATGGAGACGAATGCTCACAACTAGATACAAGGGCAGTACTAGGCGTCCACCTAACAAAAGCCTTCGACAATGTGCGGCATGATGGAGTGCTCTCAAACCTCGCCCAGCTTAAGGTAGGACAAAAGGTCTATGCCTATGTCAAGCATTTTCTCTCGGAGCAGGCTGCACACCTCTTTATTGGGGGATTGGAATCTGGCGAGATCAAAATTGGTAGCAGAGGGACGCCGACAAGGTCTGTTCTCTCTCCCTTCTCTTTAATGTCGCCATGAATAATCTGCCACAGCAGCTAAACAAAATAGGACTGCACCACAGCATATATGCTGACGACGTCACACTGTGGGTTGCCGGTGGCAGGGAAGGACAAATTCAAGAAAAACTACAAAAGGCGATAGACGTGGTAGCGGCATAGGTGACCCCCGAGGACCTTATCTGCTCGCCGCAAAATTTCGAATTGCTTATTTACAGAACAACCAGGAGAGGCTGCCAACGAGACCGCGACGTTGCCAATATCCAACCCCATGCGAACGGCAGACCCATTCCCTTGGTAGGGAGCACCAGAGTCCTTGGTCTTCGCATACAGGCCAATGGTTGCAATACAGAGACCATAAAGGCGATCGAAACAACTGTACACGAGACAGTACGCCTCATCTCTAGAATTGACCACCGGCATCATGGTATGAAAGAAGGTAACCTCGTCAGAATAGTGCAGGCTTTTGTTCTTAGCCGCATAGTCTACGCGACGCCATTGTTGGCACTAAAGGCAGATGAAAGAAAAAAAACAATAACATCATTAGGCGAGCCTACAAGCAGGCACTAGGTATACCCATTACGGCACCAAATGAACGCTTTGGAGCGATGGGGCTGCACAATCGACGAGCTTGTAGAAGCCGAAAAAATAGCACAGCTAGAAAGACTCTCCAAAAGAACAACAGGCCGACAGACCCTACAAGAACTTCAAATCACCTATGCGACTCATCAAGAAAAGATGTTGATATCCTTTGCGAGCAGAGCGCACCTATATACACTACCCTTCTGCCCAGAAATAGGGATCCCGTGCATAACCTACAGCGCAGGAATAAAGGAGCCAAAGCCTTCCAAGAGCGATTCGAACGCTGTGATGACGTGGTCAACGTGGACGCGGCCGAGTACTGTGGACACAATGCCATGGCCATGGCAGTAGTCGATCGGCAGGGCCATTGCATAGCCTCCGCAACGATCCGCACGGACAACCTGGAGGTAGCAGAATAGACAGCCATTGCACTGGCGCTTTCTTCTACAAAACCGAAATTCATAGTAACCGATTTAAAATCTACAACCATAAACTTCGCAAAGAGAAGGATCTCACCCGAGGCCCAAGGAATCCTTAGAGGATTGAAAGAAATTACGGGGTCCGAATTATATGGCCACCGGCGCACTCTGCACTTCCGGTGAACGAAAACGCTCACGAGGCTGCTCGAGGTGTGAGCTTCCGAGACTGCTGCAGAAACACCTGAGGCATCGTTCCGCACGGGGTATAGGTACCGCATGGTGACCTATAGGGAGATAATCGATGATTGCAGATTAGAGAGGGCCAGATATCCCACAGCTCATCGCACCTTGGGAAAGTGGCAGTCAGTAGCATGGCGTCTACTTCAGTCCAACACTTTTCCGAACCCGGTGACGTACAGTCACTGTTACCCCGGACTATACGAAAATAAGTGGAAATTATGTTCAGCAAGGGCCGACCTTGAACACATTTTATGGGCCTGCCACCTTAAAGTGAACACCACACCACACGCACTGGACATCACTTCCTCAGAACAGCGGGAAACCGTGCTGTTCAGTTCAGACGCGGACGTTCAACTCCGGGCCGTCCAGGTGGCCGAAGACACCGCCAGGGCGCAAGGACTCCTGACCGCCGTCTGAAGGGGGAAGAACGAAGGGGACTCCTATCTCACTTCTTTCTTAACCCCCGTCTCGGGCACAATAAAGTTATGCACTCACTCACTCACTCGATATATTTAAGCGACATATGACTACATAACCGAATCTGTAGAGTTTTGGTACTTGCTATACCAGTTGCACTGTTTGCTTCGCAATAGTAAATGAAAAACGACGGCTTGAAGATGACCTCGAAGACAGGCGTGATGAAATACACTTCAACCTGTATTGTCTGTAGTCAGGCCCGCACCCCACTTTCTCCAAAAATGATGCACAAGCATTCCGAGCGCAAAACAAATTGAGTTGAGTGCAGAAGGCCTCCACTGCATTGACCACAGAAGGATCGAGAGGGGAGAATAAGATGTTAAGATGTGAGAAGGGGAGAAAAGTGGATTTTACATCGCAGGGGTGGCAGAGGACTCTGCTCTTTTGAAGGCCATTGAGTGCGTATTGGAAGCAAATATCCGCGAATTTGGCATGTCGACTGGGGAAGTATTCAACCGAACCACAACGTGACACAGGATTAGGCCTTTTCGGGGCACAGAAGGCTTGATGTTTAAAGGAAACCACCAATATAAGTTACTGCTCGAGACACCCTTGACAGACATTTCGGATAAAAGTGCCACATTGGGCTTTATTTATTGTAAGCGACAATGTCAACTGCGCATTGGGTATGTTTGAACCTTACTTTAAAATGCGTACCACTCAGCATAGTCGTGCAATCTAAACTCACTGTATTAGCCGGTAGGTGAGGAACAGCCTGCCACCTTCACATTATCTTATAGAATTTGCGTGCGCAAGCGTCTCAGACCGGGTTGATGCCAGATGCGAAAAAATCAGTGCAAATTTCTGCAATATCACCACTATAACAACTAGCTCTGACCCTCAGGAAAACAAAATTTCTCACGAACTTTACCTAGCACACACCACGATGGCAGGACAAGGAAAAGTTTCTTGTTTAGGTTTTAGGTCAAGTGGCGTTTTGGAGGCTAAAGCTATTGTTCGCCAACAGACTTCAGATCAATTTGCTATTGGCTGCATGCTAAGAGGATATCAGATACGACAAAAACAATATTTCCGGGTGTAGACAGCGATCGGCCGGATTTTGGTAGGTGTTTTACCTTTGATCATGTCGGCAAACCCTGTTTCCGCTGGAAGTACATCATGGTCTCACCTCATCCTGGCGATTTAATGTCAGCCAACGTCGGTTAAATATGAAAGCGGCCTAGCCAAACAAAAAGGACAGAATAGGCATCTAATTCTGTCTCGCCGCACCTGAAGCGTCTGCTCCAACTACAAGCGAGAAACAAAAGCCACGGGGCATAATCTTACTTATTCGACAGATGGGCTTATCGACATCTGCTGAAGGGTTAAGAAGACTATCCTTAGACTAACGAAACTTTGTTCATAGCTGTCAGCGTGGCGCATAAAAAGTCTCCCTAGCGCGAAACCAATCTGTAGCGACGTCGATACTTCGGAGGTTATATACGGAGCTTCGGAAGCTCAGGTACGCTTCCAATTCCCCGATAGAACGACGCGTCAACAAAACTTTAGTTTGAGTTCAACGAAAATAGGCGACCAAATTATAATTCACTCCTATCTTTCCTGAGGGCAACGTGAAGCTTGAAAGCAAAATTTGGGATCCTTTGTGCTTGCTTTAAAGCAATGCAGTTCCTTGAGTAAGCAAGCTATACGAGAATGGAATAGTTCAGATCCCTCCATTGCTAACACAAATTCACTTAAGGACTTTGCCTCAAAAATAGAAAATGCAACATCTTAGCCCACCGTGCCTTCATTGGTAGATGCATTAGAGCCTCCCATTGAACTGTTTGAGTGGCCGAGGACTCTACATGTGTGCAGTTATTTGTAGGGTTTTATCCCTTTTCATGTAACATTCATTTTCTGCTAGCGTTACTGAGGTTTGAAATGTTTTTTTATGTATTTCTGGTACAAATGTGTGTTTTGAAATAATTAGTTTTTGTGTTTATCGTTTGTTCAGTAAATATTTTATGTATAACTATACTGAAACATATTTCGTATTCTGCTGTGTATACTTTAAACACCATCCGCGTTTAAGATTCCAGTTCTTCTTTTTTTTTCTTACCGCATGTTTCTGCTGTTTGTGTAGACTACGTGTATGTAAAATCTGCAATCCCAGCTGCTATGGTCTCGGGAAGAGACTGGCAGTATTGTAAATAAATAATAAATAAATAAATAATCCCACATTTATTTATTTATTTATAATTTGTTTATTTATTCATTTATTTATGTCAAAATACTACAGGCCAATGCGCTTGCCCAAAGAGCAGAGGGCACATCAAAACATAACTGTAAATAAACAGGAGACAACACTACAACAGAAACATGAAAGGTTATGAAAGAACGTGACATTAAAATTCACCAACAAGACTGTTAGAATGAAAAACATCAAAGGGCAATGAATTGCAATCCTCCATAGTTCAAGGGGGGGAGATAGACTAAGAAAAAACGTTTATTGCTCCCATTGAACGGGAAGAAAGGAGCGCGGGATGGTTTTCGGTCATCCGTGTTGGGTGGCGTCCCTAGTCCTGGGTGCCAAGGGCAGCTGCAGCTCGAATGACCCTGGTCACCAGACCACGCTTATTTTCCAGGGCATCGCTTGTCAGCAGGACCTCCCACTGCTCCTGTGTCGGTGCGATGACGTCAGGTAGTTCGGTGACGCTTTACATTCCCACACCATGTGGTACAGGGTGTTGGGCATCCCAGAGCAGAAGTTGGAGTCGTAGCTGAAGAGCGTGGGGTACATATTGGACAGCTGCGTGGCGTGCGGAAATGAATTTCTCTGCATTCTCCGTTATTGTGTGGCTTCTTCTTTGGTTAGCTCCGGGTGGGGTGGCGGGTATCGTGTTCTTGATATTCTGTAGTGCCCTAATATGTCTCTGCTGCGGTTGGGGATGGACGGGTGGTTGTCGGCAGAGTGGTGAGTGCCTATATAATGGCAATTGGTAGGGCGAAAAAGGGGCGAGACAATATTGACAACTAGGAGTACGTCGTGCTGAAAGCGGTTTAACTTTGTCAAGGAAAGCAATTTTTATATTATAGTTTATAAAAGGAATGAAACGGAACTTTCTCCGACCATCTAAGTAAACAAGACCGTTTAATCGCATTAGACTGGTTCGGGAATCAAACCTGCGATATTTTCCAAAATAAACCTTTTTGAAAATAAAACTGCTTTTCTGTAAATACGCTCCAGTTGCATGGCAATTTTTGCGTGGTGACTCCAAATAATAGACCAATACTGAAGCTTTGAACGAACACAGGCATTATAGGGTAAAAATTTAGTGTGCGAGGGTGCTGATGCCGCAGTTCTTTTTAGAAATCGCAGCTTGAGCCTTTCTTGTTCGTCAGGTTTATCCTTTAGCGTCATCATCTAGAGAAAGGCTTCACACACGCTCGAAAAAAGAAGGGAACCGGCCCTGGCTTAGCCTCGAAATCTGGTCCTGGAAACTAACCTCCAGTTTGCACAATTTTTTCAAGGCTCCGTGAATACACGTCATCGCCACATCCCTTTTTACTAGTTTTGAGTGCACACTATTAAAGGGACGCTGTTTTTGTGGCCTCGGACTGTACTGCCAGCAAACATGTGATTATTTTGTGAACGAAGGCTCCAAGTCCAGGAAGCGGATATCATTATTGCTTGGAAACTCACACGTAACTTTGAGAGCTTTTGTCGCCTGACTGAAGGTGTAATCACAGTGCTTCCTATCAAATCTAGCTTCCCTATTCCCAGATTCACCATCACAACGTAGTCATCGACTTACCTACAAATGGTAAGGTCAACCGAATTATCTGGAAACAAGCTCACACGCTTGCCAAAGGCCCTCAAAAACACTTCGGACAAGATTTAGCAAAGGGAAGAACCAATGAAAATTACACTACGTTGTGCATAGTATTTCTCCTCAAAATTAACCAACGTGGAATGCAGGTAAAAGTTCAAAAGTTCCAGGAAATGGTTGCTGTTTACTCCCGTTACGCTACTTAACCTTATTTCACCATAATTCTCCATTTTTTCCCGCAGGACACTTCACAGTTGAGCGACAGGAATATTGTAGTAAGAGTCCTCCACGTCGAGTGAAAAGGCATACACCCCACTCCACGTGCCTTCTTCCAACTTCTGGATGAAGGTGGTGGTGGCTTAAGAAACGAAACTGTATAAGAAGTAAAAGAATACAACTACCTCGGACAGGTTGTTACTGCTGACCCCAACCACGAAAGAGATATCCGGCGCAGGATAGGTATGGGCTGGAGAGCACTCGGCAAGCACTCCATAATAATGATATGTAAGCTAATTCTGTCACGCAAAAGAAAAATCTGCAACCACCGCACAACGCCGGTCATGACCTATGAAGCTGAAACTTGGCGCCTTACTAAACTTTGGTCAGCTCAACTGGCTATGGAAAGAATAATGTAAGGAGTAACACTAAGAGACAGAAATGAGCAACCTGGATAAGAGAAAAACTAGAGTAGAACATATTGTAGGTTCAATAAACAAATAGAAATGGGCTACCTCAGGCCAAGTAGTGAGGCAAACCCACAACCGGTGGTCCATTCAAGAGGTGGGTCTGTAAGGAAGGGAAGGCCAGTAATTCGTTGGAGGGATGATGTAAGATAATTCGGGGGTATGCTCTGCATCTGAGCAGCGCAGGACTGAGCAGTTGAAAGTCAATGGGAGTGGCCTTCGTGCTGCAGTGGACCTGATTAGGGTGAAGATGATAATGACTATGATTATGATGATGATGAAAACAAGAGCTTTTACCGATGTATCTCAGGCGACGAAAACACTATACTCGGATGCAAAAACATGATGGTCCCGTTTGTATGCTGTTACCGAGCCACATGTTGCTGTTTTGATGCACCGATCTTTATTGGAGTGAAGGGTCTCTGCCGTTTGAAATGCTACAGGCTACGGAAGAAGTATTGGTTGAAGTTAGATGAAACGACCCAGTATGTGAGACTACAACTGTAGCAGCAACGTCTTTGTCGGCAAAACCAGCCTTCATAATAATCATCAGATGCAGCTTCAGCACCAGCGGCCCGTTTCCTCGGCGCGTGAGACAGGCCACGCGCCAGAGAACACCGCTTTGCCTGGTCGCAAGCTACGGGCACTCCCTGGTCCACAGGCCCATGTTGCCTTTGAGTTCAATATGCAATAATAAGTACTCGCTGCCACACTGTCAAATCGGCCGCCTTTAAAAAAACAAACGCACCCTGCTTATTTCCACATTTAAAAAAGCCAAAAATATGGTTTCTGCAGAGGTCATAGGTGGTCTGGAAACATTCAGATGGCACTTAATATTATGCGATGGCAGGCGGAACGTAAGGTATTGTACGCCTCTGGGCAGCGCCAAGAACTCCCGAAGAGACATTTACCGGCATTATTTCGTTTCATCTCACCTCTTGAAACCATTACAGCCATAAATATACTGTAAATAACTGCGAGCAAAGCATACGTTCAGTTACTTTTTTCGAGCCTGCCTGCATATCCTGGTGGCAACTTCAGTATTCATGAACACATCAGCCTGATGGAGCAGAAAGTGCATAGAAGGTTTCACAATTGGCAACTAGTATAGAGGTGCACTAATACGCTGCTCCAGTTTTTCCGAAAGTTTTTTTTGATACTTTCAAGCAAATTTGATACTTTGCGGCTTTTTTCGAATACTTCATGAGGCTTGCGTTTGGCTCAATATATTTTACTTACTCTGTCTTGTGCAACCAATATTTCACATTTACAATATAATAACGAATAAATTGGCTGGCTTTGCCAATAAGGCCTTCTGGTGCAGATCCAGGACATTGCATGGTTGGTGCTGTGTGGTATTGGCCAA
Source organism: Haemaphysalis longicornis (assembly GCF_048455015.1). Classification (NCBI taxonomy): domain Eukaryota; kingdom Metazoa; phylum Arthropoda; class Arachnida; order Ixodida; family Ixodidae; genus Haemaphysalis; species Haemaphysalis longicornis. The sequence continues at coordinate 16,077,351 of NW_027526233.1, forward strand.
AGTATGTTTTCGTATGAACAGTAATAATCAATTAGATATTCTTAGCCGTACCACGGTAGAACACAGCAGTTGGTTATCTCTAATGAGGGGACATCGCCTCATGAAAAAAAGTGCAAAAACAATACAAAACTCTAAACACCAGGGTGAGGTTGATCAATATCTATTCCTTACAAACATTCCACTGTCGACAGATACCCGGATCGGAACTGGGGAAGAAACACAACACCTCCTGTCCTATGCAAAACTGTGCGCTCACTTTTCTTTTAACGTTGGGGTTTTAGGGCACAGCTTGTGAATATTCGATGCACCTCGCCATTTAAATATTTTCCCATGTCCCAAACGCAAAATTAATGGCACAATCTGCTTATGCATGTAGATGCTCCGTGAGTCATGCCGGCGTCCTCCATATTACAGCGAGTTATTTATTGGTGCAACCGGCACTGAAGGCACTGCAACACACATAGCTCGTCTATTGCTAAACTGTTTCATTGCTCATCGCATGGAATTGGGGGGGAAAGTAACTGGAACAGAATACAAACACACAGAAGCGCAATTTTCAACAGGAAATTTTGTTCAGGAAATATATTGTAGAGCTTACCCGTATAGCTCATTGATGCAAGAAATAACAAAGTATACAACTGCTCACTACCGTTGTTTCTTTGGCTACGCGGCCGTGTTTTCTCAGAATATGCGAGCCCCAGGATGCCGATCAAGCCACGTTTAATGGGTCATAAAGAAGAAACACAAGTTTGTTTAATTCGGAAGAATTCGTCTGCTGTAGTCTCCCCAACGCTTGCCTTGATGAAAAAATGTTTTATTCTTTTATTCTATTTATTTTATTCTTAGCGCTTCACATCAGGAAATTGGGAGCTAATTGTATAAGCCAAACGTCGATTGCGCTGTGTGACAAAGATAATGCGTACTTGGCTAGCACGTGCCGTTATTCTCGATGTTCCGATGTTTTGTATCCCAGTTATCAGCCCGGTGTGGCCCTCTGTTCATTGTTCATGAGTTTTTGCAACACAAGCACCTAAATTTTGATGCCTATCTGCCCTGGCTTATAGGTGCAGATTGTATAAATGTAAGAATAACACATATTTGCATGACTATAAATAAGTAACAGAAAGTAGAAAGTTTGGCAAAAATAGGAAAGAAAAGAAACATGTAAACCCACCGTGCAAGAACAAGACAGTTATGCAGCTTGAAATATCTCACAGGAAGTGAAATGCGTGAGAAACAATGCCAGAAAAGTGTGGAAACAGAAATGATGGAATGTTGGTTACAAGAACAAGGCAAATTTACCAAGCTCTAAATAATTCACATCTAGTGAAAAGATTGGCAAACAATAAAACAAAAGCACCTCGGAAACACAAAAGTGTTGTTGATTGGTGGTTGCGAGTGCCATAGGCTACGTTAACTAAACCCACATCTACGGAAATGGTTATGAACACTAGAAAAGGAGGTGTACATACAGAAATGACTGTAAGGAACTTACACGAGCAGTCGACATTTACGCGACGAAATGATTGACACCTAGCGAAATGGCAGGACAACAAAACAACAAAAAACTTTAGAAACAGAAATTATTGAATGGTGCTTAGGAGTACAACACAAAGTTACACCATTTCGATATTTCACACAATTTCATATGCCTTGGGAACAAAAGAAAAGCCGCCCGCCCGCATCTTCCAACGGGGGAACTCGAGTAAATGCGTCGCATAGGGGTGATTTTATTGCGTGAACTCTGCGTAATTGGGTAGTTCGTGTTTACCGTTCAGATGTGGGGAGGGTTTCGTCTTTGTTATTCTTATTTTGTGTTTTGTAATTTTGGGACACAGGAAGGACAGGCGAAGGTATTGTGGTCATTATTATTTTTTTATTCCTTGGTGCTGTCGTTGTATTGAACGGAGAGAACGACTGTTTTATGGTCGCTAAAGTTGACTGTCAAGGGATCTTTGAGCAGCGGTCGTGCGTTGGAGTAACTGGTGAAGACGAGGTCGGTGCAACTGCCGTGGATGGTGGTGGGTTGCTTGTTGTCATTGTTGTTCTTGGGAGTGGTGGAGACGCAGTGCAGGCCGTGGCGGGTCCCCATGTACTCGACCAACCACTCGTCCTTGCGTATGTCAACGACGGAGCTCCGTGGTGGGACACGAGTAACGTGGATCGAGCATCAACCAAGGATCGCAGTTGACTGAATTCCGAGCGCGCGCTCCGCTGCATATATACACAGCGCGCGCAGTAGAGGGGGAGGAGTACGGGAGAGAGATGCGGATGCGCACACTTCCGTACACAAGTGACAAGCGCGCGACCTTTCCACGCCCCCCCCCCCCCCCCGCCCCGCGCTGTTATCACGCAGCTGGCACTTCGCTAGCACGCCGCTATCACGAGTACACCTGCCACTGTTGCTGCTGAGCGCGACGGAGCGCACAGGGTAACTACTGCGGATGCGCGCACACACACGCGCTTCCTGCCGCACCGCCGCAGCTGTTGTTGAGAGCGACGAGGCGCACGGGGTAGCTACGGCGCATGCGCGCGCAGACGCGCTCCTCCCGCACCGCCGCAGCTGTTGCTGAGAGCGAGGAGGGTACGGGATAGCTACGGCGCAGGCACGCGCAGACGCGCTCCCCCGCACCGCCGCAGCTGTTGCTCAGATCGAGGAGGGTAGGGTGGAGAGACGGCCACCTGCGGAGTGAACGTGTGGACGGCGCCGCAATCAACGACGGAGGACCAGGCGAGCCTAAGAAATGCTCCGCATTTAAAAAAACGGGGAAACACAAAAATGATTCAAAAATAGTTACAACAAGACAGATTTACATGACTACGTAATTCACACCAAAAGATACGATCACAGGTTAACACAAAATAAAAATGCATGGAATAGAAATGATTAATGGTGGTTGAATGGTGCGTCCCTTCATCACTCCGTTATGACAGCGATTCTTGAAGAGTTCGCGTTCTTCTTTGCCATGCCAGAAACTGCCAGCATGGTCGCCGACTGGAATGGTCTGAAAGTGAGAAAAGAGTTCCTTCTCCAAAGGCTGAAAGAAATTTAACACCTCTTCTAGCAATAGAAACTAAGAAGCCGCAGGTTGTCGACAAGCCTGATATGTGCACAGGATGTGACTGACAATAACAATCTTGATCCTTTACATTATATGGCGAACGAAATGAATGTCTTTAATAACATGAAGATATAGTTACACATGATGCACGATGCCACTCGCGGTTTGGAAAGAGCATGCTTCGCTTTTTTCCCAAACCAGGAGAAATGCTGTGCCAAGTTGACCGTCAACAGTAGCTTGAGCAGGTGCCTTGTGCACACTGTTGCAATAGCACCTCCCTTGCCATTCAGTTCTTCAATGTAGGCAGGGATACAGGAAAATCTGCATTGTTTTTACAGTTTCTAACACAAGTATAATAATGAATGGCAGCCCACCATTGCCCTTGAAAAGAAAGTGTATGACAGCTGCATCTTATCAGTGCTCACATATGGGGAAAAAACTTCGAAACTCACTAAAAAGGTCTAACTTAAAAAGGACGACTCAGTAGGCAATTCAACGGAAGATGATGGGTGTAACATCAAGGGACAGGGACAGAGGGGCGTGGGTCAGGGAACAAACTTGTGTTAAGGACATATTAGTAGAAATTAAGAATAAACGTGTGTGAGCGGGGCATGTAATGTGAAGGCGAGATAACCGTTGGACATTAAGGGTAACAGACTGGATCCCTAGAGAAGGCAAGCGTGGCAGGAGGCGGCAGAAAGTTAGGTCGTCAGATGAGATCAAGATGTTTGCGAAGATAAATTGGTCGGAGTTATCACAGGAACGGAAAAATTGGAAAATAATGGGACAGGCCTTTGCCCTGCAGTGGGCGTAGAAAGGTGGCTGATGATGATGATGATACAGAAATCAACGGTAATGTTCATTCGAGATAACTACACTGCACACCAATGACTTTCAGCGTGTACCGAGACATCATGCCAGTTTTTGTGACCAATGAATCACTTGCTACAGCATAAATGAATATGTATATTATTTAATTAGGCGATGGTCACCTGAAATATAACACATTTTCTATGGGCACCCACTGCTAGTGGAGCACCTAAGAGCCATTTGATTGATGAAAGGAAAAAAAACAGAAAGCAGCCATCTCACCCAGTACACTCGCTCCCCTCCGCAATCTACGCCACAATCTTCACACATTTCACTTCATGCAACATGATAACCCCAACCTCAGCACACACCTGAAAATAACGAGTCACAGTGCACATAAATTGTCTTTAACGGAAGAATGTAGAGCTGCCCTTCTTGCTGGCAGCAAATGATGTAGCTAGAAAATAAAAATTAAAAGATTGGGCTCTGATCATGATGCACATTATGATTTCTGGAATTTGGAATGTAGATGCACTGTTTTATGATCAGTAAAAAACTCATGAGGATGATGCAAGTGAGCATGTGGATGAGAATGTTTAATCTGTTTTTGTCGGAGTATATTATGTGCGTAACAACAACATACATGGTTCCATGTAGTGACCAGTAAAAAGTTTAAATTTTGTAGATTTAACACAGTAGGGCGACACCTAGACATGTATGCTCCACTAAGAAAAGGCCTATATATATAGCATGATAAAACCATGAATTTGGATTCAAGTCTCGACACCTGGGAAATATTTTTTTCACCTCTAGTTCCGATACCGCTTCAGCTGTCAGGGTCAAACCGCATCGTTCGATTATTAGTCTGACACCTTACCTACAAACCTTCCATGGCATGCATGATAAAGATATCTTAGGCGCGTTGAAGATAACCAACCAATAAATACTCATTGCTGGGGCCTCACTACATGAACACATAACTGGAAATTAAGAAAGAGACAGGTAGACCTGCAAAACTACTGAGGTTAGTTCCCACAATTGCTGTAGCATTCAAAACCTGATGGTGATGGCTGTATGTTAAAGGCGCAAGGCCAACTGGGCCGAAGAGCGGAAAAACAATGGTTATATATGAGAGGTGAAACCGTTAACACAAGAAAAAAACGCAAGTAAAGTCAGAAAATGACAATGAGCATGGCTGGTACCATGTATATGCATGGTATGAAATGAGGTCTAGAAATATAACTTCCAAATATTTAAAAACAGGCTTGATAGAAATCATGGGATCGTCAGACAAGGAAAAAATGCTTGGTGTAGTGGGACGTGTAGTCTCTATTGTTGTGGAAAGTGTTTGCGTCGCGTTATGTGAAGTGCTGTGCACTGAATGAGTATGTGAGCTACGGATAGGGCCTCTCCGCATCTGTTGAATTGGGTGTTGACGATGCTGTGAGCAGATACAAGTGCGTTGCATGGGTGTCGGCTATCCGTAGACTAGCCAAGGCGACTACCGTGTGTCTGTTGCGTGTGTCAGTGGTGTATGGTCCCAAGCGTGGTTTTATAACATGTCACTTGTTATCTGTCTGTTCACTCCAGTGTGTTGGCCATGTTCTACGCAAGTTTTGTCTTATGTGTGACTTGAGGTCAGTATACGGTACCGTTGTAAAGTCTACAGTGTTCCCGAGTGCAGCAGCAGCGGCCCTGTCGTCTGCCAACTCGTTCCCAGCGATCCCAGCGTGTCCTGGGACCCAGCACAGGAACAGCTCAAGCTTTTGCCCATACACAGACATGATAGTGCCGAATACAAGACTACCGATGTGGTTTTCGGGGGCCTTGTGCGATGATAGTGCGCGCACAACACTCAAGAAATCTGTATTGATGATGGAATTGCGAATTTGATTTTCAAACATTTGTCATACAATCAGTACAATTCCATACACTTTTGCTCAAAACATTGTTGTGGGCACGCTCGTGGTTTTGGCTGCATTGAAATTCAGACCATGAGCAGCGCAGGAGACCACAGTTAAGGTTTTAGAAGCGTGATTGTAAAATTCTGCACGTGGGTATTTAAACTGCAGAGACAGAACGTTCTGCAGTATTGCCGCTCGTGGTCCCCGTTTTTTGTCAAGTTTCATAAAAGAAAGGTCAGAGGACCCAGGGCGAACTTGTCAAGGCAGTAAAAAATTTGAGAAGGACGACTGTACACATCTAAAAATGAAGCGCCGCGATCCTAGGCTCGCTCTCTGACTCTAAGCGAAAAGGACAGAGGAACGGATGGGCGATTTTCAAGCAGCAGAGATGGGGATGTATTATTAAAGACAGGATAAAAAGGATGGTTGTTCAGCAATGAAATTTTAAAAGCATAAAGCCAGTCCATGTACGTCCGTTGGTTCTCAAGGGACTAAATTGTTACACTCGACAAACAGACTCTCAACAGGGCTAGTGCGAAAAGCACCCGACGCAAGACGTAGCCCCAAGTGTAGCACTGGGTCAAGCATTCGCAACGCAGTTTTAGTCTGCGACCCATACACCACACTGCCAGAGTCCAAAAGAGACCCAACCAAAGCAGTATACAAGCGCAGCAGGAGTTCTTTGCCAGCCCCATACAATGGGTGGGAGAAAATCTTAAGGATATTCATTGCTTTCAGACATGTATGCTTAATTTCCTTGATCAGTGCAATGAATGTGAGTTTGTGGTGAAACACAACACCTAAAAACTTGTGCTCCTTGTTCACAGGAAGCGACACGCCATTAAGAGTAACTACTGAATCCGGATGATCCCCGCGCTTCCTGAAGAACACAACTCAGGAGCTTTTTCCAGGATTCAATTTAAGACCATTCTTGACTGCCGAGCCGCAAAGTGTCTTGACACCAAGCTGGACTTGACATTCGCATATTTACCTATTACATGATTTCAAAGATATCTGTACGTCGTCTACAGACATGGAATAGGAGATTCCAGGTGGTGGTGCCTTTCCAAGGGAGTTCATCCTTACTATGAAGAGAGTGCAGCTAAACACGCCACCTTGCGGTACGCCATTTTCTTGCACGTGAACCCTTTAGAGATCACTACCAACTCTTATTCGAAACGTCCTCTCTGACAAGTAACTAAGAAGGGTTTTCAACATGTTACCCTAAACACCGAATGACGTGAGGTCACTAAGGATCCCATAACGCCACCCGGTGTCGTAGGCCTCCTCGAGGTCGAAACCCACAGTTAAACAATACTGCTTATGCACGAAGGCATGTTTGATGTACGAGTCAAGTGCTACCAGTTGATCGTTCGTCGATCGCCCCATCCTGAAGCCTGCCTGGCAGCTCTCGAGAAGACCGTTGTACTCAAGGAAGTACACGAGCCTGCTATTGATCATCTTCTTGGGGAGCTTGCACAGCCAGCTCGTCAGGGCTATAGGACGGTAACTTGAGGGGGACGACGGGTCCTTTCCCTCTTTCAAGAAAGCCAGTACTATGGCCTCCTTCCAAGTGTAGAATCCCAGGCAGCACAGAAAGCTTGTCCCAAGTCCGGCCCATCTACGGCTGCTTTCTGGCATGTCCGGCCAGCATCCAGGTTCTGGCAGCCACTGTTCAACTGTTAAACAGCCAACATTCGGCTCCCAGCACTTAGGTATTTCCCCGGCCGCCCATGTTCAGACACACAGTGGCAGGCTCCTGCCTGCCAGATATTCAGTTTTCTTTTGGCTGCCATTGTTGAGAAGAAGAACGGTCGACGGACGGCCATAGGGCATCCGTTTGCCCTTGGGAAACGGTGTTCAGCCGAAGTGTGGGAAGCGACCGGGCACAGAAGATTCGTACTCTTGTGGCAGTTGTTGTTAGGAAGGACACCGGCCGGAGTGCGGCTGCCGTGAATTTGCTCTCTCCACGGTGAACCACGCGTCCGGCGGCAGAATATTCGTTTTATTCGGGCAACCGGTGTTATAAAGGAGACCGGCCTACGTACGGCCCCAGAATGTACGTTTTTTTTTCGGTTAGTGGTCTTCGGCCGAGTTACGGCAAGCGAACCGCCGCAGAATATTTGGCAAGCGGTGTTCAGCTGGAGATCAGTCGACGTAAAGTCCCAGGTTATCAGTCGTTACTTCAGAAAGCGGTGTAGAGCCGAACAACGGCACGTGACTCGGCGCAACAAAACCGATGCACGTCTTGAAACTGGCGTTTCGAAAAAGCCATTAGGGATCCGAGCGATCCAGACGCGTTTTTCATACGCTCGGTGTTTCTATGCTTTAAATAAAAGAACTTCGTTTGTCAAGCAGTAATCAGTAATACGTGAACTGGCAAGATTCAAGGACTCAGTCGACATTACCAGCTCACCTTTTAGGCCATCGGAATACCATTTATTGCCACAAGAAGACTGTGCCGCACCGACGGGTCAGCTAAGCCTCGCCAGTCGCAGCGCTACCACGCCTCGCCCGCCGGCCTCTTCGAACCACCAGCTCGGCGGTATTCGCCCCCTCGAGAAATGGAGAGCATTGGAGATATCGACGCGGCATAGTTGTCCGAATCTAGATAGCCGTGGTTAATTAATTAACTGGCCAACAAGGGCGTCGAGCAAGCGGCCACCACGAAAGAGCTTAACCGGCGCCATATCAAGGACTCCGCACCAAACAAAGGCAAGGGCGCGCAAAAGCGCAAGTTACCACTAATTCTTCTGACAATAAAGAAAGGAGAAAAAGTGGCGCAAACTAGACATGGACGAAGAAATCAAGGTAAGACAGATAGACGCGCTACGTCCACGTCTAGTTTTCGCCACGGTTTCTCCTTTCTTTAAGTATGTAGCAATTAGCTCAGCAACAAGTTTTGTTAAATCATAATTCTGAAAATACCACTGCGAAAAAATCATGTTGCATTGTTTTGTTCGAATCTAAGCTCGTGCTTTTGCCGGCTCAACTTCGTGCCCTGCACTGTTACTGCGTCAGATTTTTTGACTGCCTGTTTAAAACAAGTGTTATTTTAAATTTGCGAAAACAGCAGAGCCCTGTCAATGAAGAACCCGGATTTTAATTTAGCTGCGGTGTATAAAGGTGAGCTAAGCTACACTTGGGATATGACACATTTGGTTAAACATAATCTCCAGCCTCGTAGTCAATAGGGATTTTGTCAAGGTTTTTTTTCTGCTCAACTCAGCTTGCTGAGTTCACGCATGACTTACCTCTAGCAATCAATAAGCGCAAAGCAGTTTACGGTTTTTCCTCAGTTTTCAAAAAGGCATTCGACGTTGTTTCATGTGACATTGTTAGTAAAGTGCGAGGCTATAAACTGAAGGAATCGGTTGCTGCATGGACAACCCAGCACCTCATTCTGAGACAACAGTCGGTAGTGCTCAACGGTTGTTCTTCCGGATATGTTCACGTGGACTCAGGAATTCCCCAGGGCTCACTTGTGGGCCCTCTTTTGTTTCTGTTATGTATTAATGATATCACTATTAAACTCAAATGTTTGTTCAAAATGTTCGCGGATGACCGTGTAGTTTACAGGACTGTAGAGAGTGAACATGATTCTGAATACCTGAAGCATGATTCGAAAATATTAGCATCCTAGGGTGCCGAGTCAGAAATGCCGTTGAAGGTAAAACGTTTGTTGACGTCCCGTTTACAATAAAATGTTCATACCAGTTGAACATGTATAGTGTAAATGACACTGCTTTAAGAACGGCCAGGGAATACAAATTACTAGGAGTTTATCTAACGAGTGGTTTGAGGTGATCTAGGCACCTTTAGAGTATAAAAGTTAATACTGCACGTATTTTGGCTTTTCTGAGACAAAATTTAAGCGAACATTTATCTAACCTAAAAGAACAATCGTAATTCTCTCCTGTGAATTCAATCTTGCAGTACGCGTGTGTTTGCTGGGATCCGTTCCCCAAAGAGCAGGTCGGTACGCTCGAAAACGTACAGAATGGGCAGTGAGATTTTTTTAGGTGATTGGGTTCGTCAACGTAGTGTGACCGAAAGCAAAAGTAAACTTTAAAGGTAAGACGTGAAAAAAACTCCCACCTCCCCTCGCGGGAACCCCTGTGTAGATGCGACGCATAGGGGGTTCGCGTTGCAGCGTTGGACAGCGGAGGAACGGCGCTGGAACGATGGAGCGGAGCGGCGCAGGCACCGCGTTTTATAGCGCGCATAACAGCGAGGGGACGCGCCGGTGCCAGTGCGTCTCCCGCGGCTATGACGCAACACAATCCAACACATTCCACTTTAATCCAATCTAATCCAATCCAAATCTAATCCAATCCAATCCAATCCAAGCCAAGCCAAGCCAAGCCAAGCCAATCGAATCCAATCCAATGCCCCTCGCGAGAGAGTGTTAGCTATCGGAGAAGAGAGGGGGTGAGCGGCGGAGAGCGCAGCCGGCGCGGCGAGAAGAATGGGGGAGGGGCGGACGCCGACGACGACAACGCCGGATGCAGGGACAAGGCTGGTGAATGAGATGCGTTGCATCAAAAATCGCAGACGAAACCGCAGTTACAAATTTTTTCATAATACCTATCTCTCGAAAACTGGAATTCATTAGGAGAAGTATACACAAGCGCGATCCTACATATCCCAAAGTGGAACCACAATCGTGGAGTAAATTGTTAACTATTTTAAAGACGATAGTCTTCCTTGGGCTACTTAAACCCAAAAATTTCGGTCTGTCTGTATGTCTGTCTGTCTGTCCGTCTGTGTGTCTAACTCGATTCAGCCACCCGACCAAAGAAAAATGCTTAGACGTGCTTGTTGTCGACCTCTGTAGGCGCGTAAATCCTCCTATGCCCGAGTTCGAGAAGATCAAGCACGTCTTAAAAGGCATAGAAGACGGCGCGTTCCAGATGTTGCCCAGCAAGGACCTGCAGTCGGTTGGAGACGCCATTAAATGGTGTATTAGTTGCGACGAGCTCAGGAAGCAGCGCATTTCTACCCGCCAGTGCTCCCCGAATGACGAACCGCATCGGGCCTCACTTTCAGCGCTTGCAATCTCATGTGATCTGGCGCTGCTTCTTCCTCACATTGAACAATTCGTGCGCGAGGAGGTTGCGCGTCAACTCAACCTTCAGCCGTTGTCATCCACACCTTCATGTCCGTTGCCTACGACGGTGCGCCGCGTAATTCACGACCGAGTCGTTGAGGCGCTGCCGTCAGACCGCCAGCCTACGTCCTCGACTGCGCACCTGGTCCCACCTGTTAGTGCCCAACTCGACTCGTCCATGGCCGCGCCCCGAGCCGTACCCGTGGCCGCGCCTTTCTTTTCACCGATGGCAGCACCGATTCCTTCCGCTGTGGCGGGGCCATTCGCCTCGCCCGTGGCAGGGCCTTACACCTATGCTGCGGTTTGTGCGCAACCGCCGCCAGCCACATTTCAGCCGTTGCAGTAAGCCACGAGCCAGCGGGTGCTCCCATATCCTCGAGCGGTAGCTCAGGGCCCCAACCCGCGGCGCACGTCCGATAATCAGCCGATATGTTTCGCGTGTAACGTTCCCTGACATGTCGCACGTTTCTGCCGGCGCCGACCCCCTCCAACGTGTGACGTTCTTCGGGGGTGCGCATTTGCTCCTCAGTTGCACTCCGCTTCCGTTCCTTCCGGATCAACACCAAACTCGTATTCCCCAGATGGCTTTCCCTTTTCTGGACGCCGTTCCCCTTCACCACGCCGCCGTTCTATTTCTCCGATGCGGCACCGTGGGAACCCTGCAGCCGAGGGAAACTAGCAGGCGCAGTTCCTGAGGCACGAGCTGCGCAACCGTCGAACGTTCCAAGTCCTCATATTTCGCCCTCAAATGTGATTGATGTGATTGTGGATGGTACCTCTGCACTCGCGCCTATTGACACTGGAGCCGCCGTATCTTTTATTCAAGAGACTTTTTGCCGCAAAATTCGTGAAGTGATGACGCCGCTTTTCGCCCTGCCAACGTACAGCCTGTTCAACCGCTAGCCCTGTGACGGCCCGCATTACCATTCAAGCCATCCCTCACATAATCGAACTGGTCGTCCTGCGAGCAAGTTCTCACGATGTTATCCTCGGGTGGGATTTTTTGTCATATAACCATGCTATCATCGATTCCTTCCGCACAGAAGTTGAATTGTTTTCACCCAGTACTAGTACCGCGGAGACTAGCAGCATGAAATTGGTTGCTGCTGAAGATGCCACCATTCCCCCATTCTCTTCTGTCATTGTACCTGCGCTGTCACCCGATGCCCCAGACACTACCGTTGTCTTCACGCCCTCCCGTCTATTTTCGTCGCGCACCAATATTCTCCTGCCCTTCGCTGTCCTGGAAATGAGAAATGGTTCGAGCCTGATGTCGGTTCCTAACCTGTCACCTTGCCCGTCCCGAGTCCTTCGTGGCGAATGTCTTGGATGCATCGACGTTGTTCCGCCACATCTTGTCGTCGACATCCCGAACGAGTCCGCTCCGGCCCATCTCAACGCCCTGAGCCCCGACGTCCCTTTTAGTCCGGCAGCTTTTCTGCCCTCCATCGACGCCGACCTCACCCATGAGCAAAAAGATCAGCTCCTGGCTCTTCTACAACGATTCCGCATATCATTCGACTCCCACCAAACATCCCTGGGGCGCACTTCAACTGTCGTGTCATCCGATTGACTGTGGCAACCATGCACCACTGCGCCAGCCACCGTACCGTGTATCCCCCAAGGAACGCCGTGTTATCGAGGAGCATGTAGCAGATATGCTGAACCGGGACGTTATTCGCCCCTCCACGAGTCCCTGGTCTCCTCCAGTCGTGCTAGTCCCAAAGAAGAATGGTTCTATTAGGTTTTGCGTCGACTATCGCCACCTCAATAAGATTACACGAAAGGGCATCTGTCCACTACTTCGAATAGATGACGCGCTAGACTGCTTGCAAGGTGCCGAGTTCTTTTCTTCACTAGATTAGTGCTCGGGCTGCTGGCAAGTACCTATGGCTGAGGCTGACAGACAGAAAAGGCGTTTGTGACACCGGATGGACTCTATGAATTCAACGTCATGCCCTTTGGACTATGTAATGTGCCAGCGACATTCAAGTGAATGATGGAAAATGTTCTGCTTGGGCTGAAGTGGCGTATCTGTTTATGCTACTTGGATTACATGGTCGTGTTTTCACCGGACTTTGCGACCCACCTTCAGCGACTTGACCAAGTGCTTACGTGCCTTACTTCGGCTGGCCTGCAAATGAACCTCACAAAATGCCGTTTTGCTGCCCGCAGACTTAGTATATTAGGTCATGTGGTATCTAAAGACGTTCCTAGCAGACCCAGCCAATCTGCGTGCGGTCCGCGAGTTCCCTAAACCGAGCACAATGAAGGAGCTTCGGAGCTTTATTGGGCTTTGCTCCTACTAGCGGCGGTTTCCTTACGAAGGCTTCTTACGTCGCCGCCGATATTGCGCCATTTTGATCCTACCGCGTCCACTGAACTTCACACGGACGCCAGTGGTACCGGTCTCGGCGCTGTCATGGCTCAATGCAAGGCTGGTTTTGACGAGTATGTCGTGGCGTACTCAACTCGCGCTCTGTTAAAAGCGGAGTACAACTACTCCGGCACAGAAAAAGAGTGCCTTGCAATTGTTTGGGCGATTGGTAAATTCCGACCCTACCTCTATGGCCGCCCATTCGATGTAGTCACGGACCACCATGCTTTATGCTGGTTGGCATCATTGAACGATCGGTCCGGTCGTCTGGCCTGCTGGTCCCTTCGGCTCCAGGAGTACGCCGTTTGTGCTGTTTATTGCCCAGGAAGAAGACACACCGACGCAGATGCCCTTTCTCGTTCGCCATTACCACCGGAAGCAACGACGTCAGCGCTGGTGTCGAATATCGAAGCGTCGTCGCTACAAATTGACGACATGGCTGCCGAGCAGCGCAAGGACCCTTGGATATCCTCAGTACTAGACTTCCTTGGAAACCCCACAGTCTTCCGCATCCCGCACATTACGGTGCCAAGAAACGCATTTCGCCATTCGAGATGAGCTCCTATACCGCCGCAACTATTCCGCAGAAGGCCGCAAATGGTTACTGCGATCGCATATATGCGCATTGTTTCATGCTGACGCATGGTGTGGGTATGCTAGAACACTTAAGACATATCAGCGCCTACGCCTACGCTGCTACTGGTGAGGCTTGTACACGTTCGTCGCGAAGTACATTCGTTCCTGCACTGACTGCCAGCGTCGCGAGACCCCTTCACGGCACCCCACTGGAGAGCTGCGGGCACTACCATGGCCGGAACGGCCTTTTGATCGGCTTGGGATTGACCTCTACGGACCCCTTCCGAGCACTCCATCAGGCAACCGTTGGATCATCGTCGCGGTGGATCACCTGAATCGATACGCCGAAACAGCCACCCTGGCCTCCGCAACGGCATGCGACGTCGCCATTTTTATACTCCGGTGTTTCGTCTTACGACACGGTGCTCCCCGAGAGCTTCTTAGTGACTGCGGCCGGGTATTTCTCTCTGACGTCGAGGAGGCGCTGGTACAGCAATGTCAAATAGTCCATAGAACCAAGACTTCATACCACCAAAAGACAAATGGCCTAACTGAAAGGTTCCACCGCGCCCTTGGAGATATGCTTTTCATGTGCATATCGTCCGACCACACAAATTGGGACATGGTGCTACCGTTCGTCACGTACGCTATAACACCGCCACGCAGGCGACCACAAGCTTTTCACCGTTTTTTTTCTGTATGGACGTGAGCCATCTTGCTTGATCGACACTATTTTGTCCTATCGCCCCGACGGCTCTGAATGTGCCCCAGTTTCCGAGATAGTGAGGTATGCCGAGGAATGTCGACAGCTCACTCGCAAGTTCACATCAGAAGACCAAGGACGCCAGAAGTCTCGACATGGCAGCTCCGCCGCTGCACTAACGTTTGAACCTGGATCCCTTGCATGGCTTCGTATGCAATGCCCCACTCCTGGTCTTTCGGCGAAATTCCTTGCTGAATACCACGACCCATACAGGATTCTCGAACAAACATCGCCCGTTAACTACCTCGTCGAGCCCGTGACTCCCACCTGAGACCTTTGTCGTCGATGTCGTGAAATAGTGCACATTGAACGTTTAAAGCCCTACTACGATCCCCTCGTCGTTTCGTCCCCTTAAGTCGGCAGGATGGCTCCTCTTTTCGCCGCGGGGTGATTGTACTGGAGATAGTAGTCCCCCGACACGACGACATACCTTGCGTTTAGTGTGCGCCAATCTTCCCTGTGCAACCGACGCGGTATGTGGCGGAGAAAGGACTGCTATGTGCCGCATAATGATGGCAGGCGCTAGGTGCTGGGCGAGAGAAGAGGAACGGTCACCATCGCAAATGGCTCGCTCTAAGAGAACGCACCGAGACATTGGTCTGCGCGGCCCTGCCCGTGTCTGGTCTCTGCCTCTTTCCAAGCGTCTTGATGGTCCCTTGCTATAATCCTCATTATAAAATAAATAAATAAATGAATAAAAAAATAAATAAATGGAGACCCAGTGAAACGTGCCTCTTTTTGGGCATCCTTTGGAAAGTGGGAATTGCAGGGAGCAAAAATTGTGTTCCCGGAGTGTCAATTGTCGTAACAAAAAATGACTAACGCACAGCCTTTGACGCTCCTGAAAGTGTGAAAACGTGGCCACTGGAACGGTAGGGTGCAAAGCACGACTAGCGCTGTTTTCGAGGGCGTGCCAGGAAGGTCATGTTACACTCTATACCTGTAAGAAGGTGTGTATACATAAGGCGGAGCCGCAAGATCACCCCCGAGAGGTTGAGAGCCTTACGCATTGAAACTCAACGAATTAAATATTGATTGTTTCATTCGTTCTCATATGCAAGGATTGCTGTATACATACTACCATTGATATGTTATTGCTTTGAAACAAATTATGAAAATCTTGTCTTACGCCTTGAACACAACGTGGGATAGACCTGCAGCCACCAGAAGCGGGGCGTCATTGGCCACACGTCTACAATTTTTTAGCGAAGCGCGACATTAGAGAAAACAAGTTCTTTTGAACTCTTAAGTGGTATGCACGTAGCTCATTAAAACAACATCAGAAATAGATTGATAATGAAGGTGCATGTTCGATCTTTGCTAGGATCAGCACTGGCAACGCTAATCAGAAAAGCTGATCCAGCATAAAATTTTTTTCAAATATAAATGGCCAAAAGCTGGACACACTTTCTGTGTGAAGGAAATTATATGGAATGTTTATGAGAGTTCTGTGGACTACCAAAACGCTTCGTACGGGAATATCAGCCGGTTTTTTATACGACGTAACTGGTCACGCAATTGTTGGAAAAATAGTTGATTCAGTCAGAGCATGGACGTGTTCGGGAAGATTGTTCTAAAAGAAATTGGTTAGGAGCGGCACTTTCATCTTTGTGAAATTCAACACACTAAATTAATCTCCCCCCCTGCCACCCCTTTTTTTACAGCTGGACCGCCGAACAGAAGATATCAGGACCTGGACCATACAACTATTCCAGATATAGCAATGAAATAAATATTTGCTGTATCCGGCGGAAAAAGAGGCACAGCATTTATAGGAATGACAAGCTGTGACCATTGTTTAATAAATAAATTTTGCTGTCAACTGAGGCTGGTTAATAAGCAGTGCTGCGCTGAAGGCTGGATGGCTGGTGGTGTTGCGCGGGCTCGCTTTGATGTGGGTGCAGTGGACCCAAAATGGTGGTTGTGTGCTGCTGCACAGTGCGGCTGAGTCATCTGCTTGCGTTGCATGCAGTGGTCGTCCAGCGGCCTGAGTACAGTTAACGCACTGTGGCTGAACTCCAATGCCCATAACATGGCTGAACTTCTGGCAGCTTTAAACCAGCTGGAGTTCGACGACTGCATCTCGGCTGACCTACGGCTGCCGTACTTCGGCCGCACATGGGCGGCTTTCGAATGGCCGTAACCCTACGGCCGGATTCTGGCCGTATAAACGTTAGCCGGTCCACTGGCCGTCTGATGCTGGCGAACAGCTGTGTAGGGCCAAAAGGCCCACATTTGGACACGGGGCGAACACGTCTGCAGTAAAAAAGCCGGTTAGAAAATCACTGGCCAAAGTATACCGGCTTGAGTTAGGCCTTACGGTCCTGTGCTGCATGGGTAGCTCTCTCATTCTAAGCGAAAAAGGCAGAGGAATGGAGGGGTGATTTACAAACGGTGGAGATGTGGATATATCATTGAAGACTAGATTAAAAGGATGAGTTTTCAGCGAAGAATTTTTAAAAGCATAAAGAAAGTCCATGTAAGTCCGTGTGTTCTGAAGGCTCCACTTGTTACATTGATACGGTACGGTACGACAACTTTATTGATAGTGCCTGCAGACGGCTTGTCGCCCTGGTCTTGTTAGGGTACTTAGCCGCGACGCGGCCTTGACGTGGTCTCGGTTGGTGTCGCCTCTACTTTGGCCGCGGCCCCGCTACTCCCTCGGGTCGACCACGCCTGCCCCTGGTCTGGAGCGGCAGTCTTTCCTCGGGTTCGCTGGGTCGCTGCCTTTCGAGTGCGGCCGAGACCTGCTGGACGGCCTGGATCTGGGTCTCCCTGTCGTAGCTCCTCGTCGCTGTTTCTAGCAGCGGCGGGATCGTCTTCCTCGTTGCCGCTTCGTGTGGATTTTTGCTGCAGTCCCATAGGACGTGAGCCGCTGTGGCTCTCTCCTTCTGGCATGTGCGGCATAGGTCACTCGTGTACACGTCCGGGCACACGTGCTTCATTAGGGCTGGGGTGGGTAGCGTCCCCGTCTGGAGTTGCCGATATAGTACCGCTTCCTCCCTGGTCAGGCCCGGGTGGGGTGGTGGCATCGTTCTCCTCTTGTGTCTGTACCACTTCGTTATCTCGTTGTATGTGGTCATGTTGTTTTTGGTCTCCCACCACCACGTTGGATCGACGGCGGCAGTTGCCGCAGCGCGGTTAGTGAGGCCTCGCGCCACGGCGTTCGCCGTCTCGTTGTGGTTTGCGTACCCTCTTTCCGATAAGTCTTCGCCCATGTGTGCAGGGAACCATTTGATCGCCACGTGGCGGCTCTCGATTTTTGTCATACAAACATACAAACTCTGGACCGGGCTAGTGCGGAAAGCACCCGACGCAAGACGAAGCCCCAAGTGTAGCACTGGTTCAAGCATACTCAATGACGTCATAGTTACTCACCCATTCCCCACACTGCAATAGTCCAAACGAGACCCAACCAAAGCAGTATACAGGGGCAGCAGGTCTTTGTCAGTACCATACGATTGGAGTGAGAGGACCTTTAGAATATTCATTTTTTTAGAGGTTTATGCTTGAGTTTTTTTATTTGAGGAATGAATGTGGGTTCGGGGTCAAACACAACATTTAAAAATTTGTGCTGGTTGTTCAGAGGAAGCGACACACCTTTAAGAGTAATGTCTGGGTCCGGAGTGACCCCAGGCTTCTTGTAGAAGCCTTCACAAGAGCGTTTTGCAGGAATCAGTATAAAGCTATTTTTGGACGCCCACCCGTCAAGGTTTTTGTCCCGGCACTGGACTTGACGTTGGAAGATTGACATGTTACATGATTTAAAATATATCTGCACGTCGTCTCCATACGTGCAACAAGAAATTGTAGGTTGCAAAGCCTTCCAAAGAGTACATCTTGACTATGAAGAGAGTGTAGCTTAACACTCCAACATTAAGCATGCTGTTTTCTTGAACGTGAACTCTCCACCCTTTAAGGCCCAGCTCACCCACACAAACGTGTGGGTCAAAAAATTCGGTTAATTAATGGCGCCCGTTTCGGTTTCAGTTTCACAGCCCTCGGTAGCCGCTGCGAACTCTTCCGAGACTTTATTGGTTTCGGTAGTTCACTCATTCTGGCACCAGGAGGCGAGAAATCGCACATGAAAACGGCGCCGCCGCAGGCGCGATCATAGAGTTTCTCAATATTGAGAAACTCTATGGGCGCGATAACCCTAGACGCCTACCAGATTAAAACTGGTATTTCTTCTTGGTGTTCTCGTATTTTCCAAATAACAAGCGTAAGACGCGACTTGCAGGACCTGGAAAAACATGATCGGCTAAAAAATGCACCCGTTCCCTTCGTGTGCGTTCCGTCATCAAGCTTAAAAAATGCACCCACACGTTTGTGTGGGCTGGGCTTTCGTCGTTACAAAAATTTTGCTGGGCAGTATAGGATGGCGGGCTCGTGCACTGCAGCGCTAGCGATAAATAATTTTTTTCTTGCTTTCTTCGTGTCTATTTGCGGTTTTGTGCTGGCTCGTTGGTCATGTTTTCTTGCGCCTGAACGTTGAACTAATTCCGTAATTACTTGTGATATTATATTAATAAAGTTATTAATGATTTTTATTAAAATTTCATTATTGTGTATTTCCACGAAATCCCATTTTTTATGTAAGTACTCCTGAACACAATATAAAACTCATAAATAATACGTAAAAATGCATTTCTTCTGCGCCTGCTGCCGTCTTTAAGGTATTAATATTATGCGCCGATCATACGAATAGAAGCCCAGCCCACACATATGTGTGGGTTTGTTTTTTGTGTGGAATACTCCGAGCATTACATTTTCACTTGTGGAAGCATCATTAGAAAGGGGTAAGTACACAAAATGTAATTATTTGTGGCCATTTTTAAGAGTTACAAGTGCACTACCGACTCTCACGTAAAAGGTTCTCTACTAAAAGTAATTAACAAGGGTGTTTAACATGTTACCCGAGACACCCAATGACTTAAGGTCACTAAGATTGCCCTAACGCCAAGTGGTGTCATAGGCCTTCTCGATGTCAAAAAACGCCGTAAGGCAGCACTGTTTATACACGAAACAGCTCTATATATGATTCAAATGCCACGAGTTGCTCTTTCGTAGGTCGCCCCGCCTCTCGAAAATAATATTGTGTTCAAGAAAGTACATCCGCCTCCTGTTTACCATCTCAAAGAGCTTGCACAGGCAGCTTTTCAGGGCAATGGGAAGGCTAATTTAGGGGGACGGCGGGTCCTTTCCCTCCTTCAGGAAAGCCACTACTATGGCCTCCCTCCAAGACTTAGGAATGTGCCCCGAATGCGATATTTTGCTGTAGAGATGATGAAGTGTTTCAAGTGTGTCTGTATGTAAGTGTTCTATCATAGAGAATGTAATGCTATCTGGCCTGGAGCTGAGGGTTTACACGTGCTCAAAGCAGCCCTCAGCTCATGTAGTAAAAACAAGGAATTGTAAGAAGTCTTGTATTGGTTGTTGTCACGTAGAGACTTTTTTTCACAAGAGGCTTTATGCTTCAGGAAAGTGTTCGTGTAGTGTGCTTAACAAGACACGTGTTGCAAGTGTTGTGCGAGTATGTTGGCATGGTCTTGCAGTGTGTCCCCGGTTGTACTAACCAGAAGCAGAGCAGGCTGTGTGTTTGTCGTCCTTTCAGCTTGCGTATACGTGTCCAGAATTTGTGATTGTCGGTGTACAAGTTTATGGATGTTATGAATTAGCGCCAACTATCTCCTTTTAATTCACGGCGCACACGTTTTCCGAACGCCTTTGCGCATTTGAACAATAAAAGGTTACCCGACGTGCGGCACCGATGGAGGATACCCCACGCCTTGTTCTGGGCCTCTCGCGCAAGCCTACAGTCTGCATTCCACCACGGCCACCTTCGGTTGCGCGGGGCACCAGAGGCGGGGGGAATGTACTTCTCGGCGGTGTTTACATCTCAAGGTTTATGGTTAGGCACTTGAAAATTGCGCTGGTACTTGCTAGGAGAGTCTACTTCACGAGGCATGTCTTTGCATCAGACCTTGGCAGTATTTTTTCATTAAAACATTTTAGGGTTGCATAGTTACACGATGCGTTTGCATTTCGAGACATTGGTTGGCATGTCAAACTCTCTGTGGCTGAGCTACTTCACTTTATCAAGGTAAAAGGATTTCCATTGAGATTTTAGGGGCGAAGCCAATTAGAGGCTGGAAGTGTTGGCGTCTCATGTCATCATTGTAAGCGTCGTCTCATGTAGTTACGGTACTAAAATAACGGGAAATTTGTAAACGCGACGCGTTAAAACTTAACGCCTACTAAAAACAACGGGACATTCGTTTGCACCAGCCGCTGGAGCGCTTCGTAACGCGTGCTAAAAAACACCGCGACACTTGTTTGCGCTTTGCGCTGGAGATCTTCATCCTTCAAAGAGAAGAAGGGACTTTTCCTGTAAAGATGCATACCTCTGCCCCCAAAGGGCTTCCTCTCTGTTTGGAAAAACGCCAAGGTGCCAGGAATAGAGTTAAAACCTGCATGCTTTACAACTCCAAGGATTTCGCGTTAGTGGAGATGGCCCGGGATTTTTTAGGGAGATACAATCACTGCCGTGCTTCATCTCTAACGATACTGCTTTTGCATTTCTTAAACTCGCCCTACAGCTTCTATCATGGAATAGGCCTGCGTCTAACTGCCAAGCCCGGTTATTGTGTGGGTTCCCTATCCTGCGTATTTTCTTTCCAACCAGCAAGTAATCCAATATCGTTGTGGGAAATGATGCAATTTTACTAGCTCGCATTCCGTGGCAAAGATTCCCCACACGGCCGAGCGGCCTCATTTTGAATTTTAGTTCAATCTATAACTTAGTATGACTGCCCGATACTGGAAGTATTGCTTTAATTTACCTCGCGTGATTCCGTTAATAGGGACCTTTAACTTGATACCTTACACGCCTTACCGACATGAGTTTGAATTTTCACACAGTCAATCTCGTAATATGGTCATTATTCTATCTAATCTGACGTGGCCCAGGCAATTCAGTCGACAATTCATTTAAAACAGCGGAAGGGAATGCCGCTGCCCCTTCTCCCCCCGGCACTCACCTCTTATGTTTGGGCCCTAGAAAATCAAACCGTTAACACAGGCAGACGTACAACCAGCAAGCAAGCTCCGCCTTGTGCTTTCTCAATACCCTCTTAGAAGATCCATCAAGAGGAAAAGGTAAGACGACCCTTTTTTATGACATCACAAGGCGAATATAATTCACTCCCCTAGCCGCTAAATCAGACAACCCCATCCCCACAAACCGATCATGTGCATTGCGAAGCTGCCCTACCCACAGCTAACCTGAATTGCGAGCCCAAAGCGACCCATGAAACTTAACAGCCAACCCTAACTGCCTCCTAGGCTACTCATATGAACTGATAATTAAAAATGGACTCCAAACTCATATGTACTGGGAACTCAAAATGTACTCAAAACTCAAAATGTACTAAAACCTCAAAATGTGCTCAGACCTCAAAATGTACTCAGAACTCAAATTGTACTGAGGGCTCAAAATTGACTCAGAACTCACTCGGTCTCAGGCGTACTTAAACTCAGTTGTGCTGATTCTCACTCAAGATCAAACCCAGCATGCCACACTAGCCTCGCGCTCACTGAAACTCCAACTGACGCGTGAGTTTTTGAGTCCAAATGAGTCTGAGTTATTGGACTCATGAGTGAGCCCGCCGACCTCTGGTCACCATTTGCCATCATCTGAAAATATTTTCGTTTAGCAAAATAATCAGTTCAAATATTGTGCCTCCTAAATATAAATAGATAGCCGTAGTTTAAAATGCGACAGCAGGTAGTTCAGCGTACCGAACCTGAAGGCACACAAATTTACATATACGCACAAAAAAGACACATCGGAAACATTGAAACCTAATTTCACGCGGCGGAATTTTGTAGTCCGCTACATCCAACGTGCCATATCATCAAAGGACTCTCAAACCTAGCCAGCTTCAGTTTACTAGAAAAAATATATCCGCTCTTCCTGACGGACATTTTATTCACCACGCCTATTCCAATAATTCGTCTTCAAAAATAATGGGTTATTGCCTTGTTTCTTCTGAAATATTTGCTGAACAAAACATATGCAAAGTAACCGGAAATGTAAGACAAATTTGTGTGGTAGCCATTTTTTAAGAAATGGTTAAGCAAAATAGGAGCACCGTGACAGGATTACATAGCATCTGTATATACTCTGAGTAGACACAATTGCATCGTTACAATTTTGCTTTTAGCAAGATGTTTTTTTCTGTGAGTATAAGTGCAGTAATAACATTTCGAAGCAAGTGAAGCCCTTCAGAAATACTAAAAAGCTAGGGGATTAAGAGCGACCCAAAATAACATTCCTAATGCGTCCCCGTACACAGCTCCTCCGCCTGCGTCAGGTAGTGTTAGAATGGCTGAAGAGCGCCAAGAAGAAGAGCTGACTCGGTGATGACGACCAACAGCCCAGAGCAAACCTTAACTGGTTCGCTGTGCACCGAGATGAATAGCGATGATACAGGCACCGCAGTCCACTGGCGTGCTTACATGATACGAGCGGAATTCCGCCAGGACCTTACGGCGCCGATGTCCTGAAAACAGCGCAAGAGAACGCAAATTTGTCACCAAAATTGGCCACGTCGTTCAGGGATGGAGGTTCTTCCGCACGCATCTAAAAATGTAAAAACACAAATCTCAAGTCCCATTATGCGATCGCATTGCTGGTTCATATTGCGACCTCAGAGAGGAGAAAAGGAGGATGCTCTTGCAGTGCACTTCTGAATGAGTCAGCCGCCGCCCACAACTACAACCATTGGAAGGAGAATAGCCAAGCCGCATTTTCACAGTCTTAAGATCGACGTAAGTGGCCAACCCTTCCATGCGCAAATGTTATCTGGGTAACCATCCCGGTGCGCTGTCATCATGTGCGGTAACCAAGCTCGCGAATCGAGTCAGGATGCGCGCGCACAGTCTTATTGGGGCAGCGCACAAAGCAGGGCGCAAGGGACGGGTACAACAGTTTGTACGCGACATTTTTAACCTCTTTTGTTTCCTAGACAAAAGGTGTTTATTTTCGGCGGAGTAAATATGACAACTATTGCCATTTGTTACATCGACAATTCTGTATAATAGTTGGTGGGAGTCGGGGGGAGCCCCCGTACAAAAATACTCACCAGCATACCAGCCCTCTGGAGCTGTTTTCTCGTACCTGTACGCGTGCGCTCTGTTTCGTCCCAACTATGCCGATCCCTGCTTTGTCTGAGTTTGAGTGTTCGTCTCAACAGCAGCCAGACAGTTATACGAAACTTCGTCACTCTGTAGGTGAGGCGAATGGTGCAGTTTAAATGGAACTTCGCATAGGGAACAAAAACATTTCTGGTCTTTCGTTAGCCGAAAGTTTTAAAACGCATTTTGTGAACATGGTGAAACCTTCCGATAAACCTTGCGAGGTTCCGCTTAGCTATAAATGTGATGAGTCTATTTTTCTTCGACCTACAGAAGAAGCAGAAATATGCCAGACATTCAACAGCCTGAAAAACAGTTCTTTCACGGACATTGATAGCATCCAAATTAAACATGTTAATTATGCCAATGATCTTATTGCTCCTTGTTTCGCACACATATTTAACCTTGTTCTGTAGTCGGGATGTTTTCCAGATGCCATGAAAATAGCGAAGGTTTCTGTTATTTTATAAGGGAGGGGACAAAAATGAAATGAATAACTACCGGCCGATTTCCATACTTTCAGTGTTTTCCAAGGGGTTAGAGAAAGTAATTTTATTCCGCATCAATAATTTTTTTAGTAAACGCTCTATACTCGCAGAAAGCAAACACGGATTCCGTCAGGGAAAGTCCACTCAGACGGCCCTTTTAACAATGAAAGAACTGATCATAAAAAATATTGAACGCAACAAGATCACGCTTGGTATATTCATAGACTACAGTAAAGCTTTTGCCTACCTAAATTATAACATATAGCTTCATAAGTTGGATGCGTATGGTGTTCGCGGTGTTGCACATGCTCTGTTTCAATCATACCTTTGTAATCGGATGCAGTGTGTTGCAATTGAAAACTTTGTTTCTTCGCAGAGCAAAATATGTTCCGGTGTACCACAGGGGAGTGTTTTAGGTCCCTTTATTTTTAATGTTTATAGTCAACGACATTGTTAAACTTGACCCAAGTGTTGACTTTATAATTTATGCAGATGACACAAGCCTCTTTATTTCAGGGCCAGATGCAAGTGACGTAGCAACTAGGGCAGAAAAATGTATGTCAGAACTATCCAGATGGTCTAACTCAAATGGTCTAAAAATAAATATGCAGAAAACAAAAGCTATAATGTTCAGGGCCAGGAACAAACAGGCAATGTTAAATAAGCAGCTGACACTTGCGTCTGCCCCTATGGAAATTGTCAGCAGACACAAGATTCTTGGGGTAACTTTTTCTAATGATGTGACGTGGACATGCCATGTGCAGTCTGTAGCGAAATCTTTATCATCTGCATCGGGAGCGCTAGCTAGATGTCGTCATTTTTTCCCAACAAAAGCCAAGCTGCAAATTTATCATGCCCTATTCGCTTCGCATGTCAATTACTGCACACTTGTTTGGTGCACGACTACAGATAAAAACATAAACGCAATTCACCTTTTGCAAAAGAAAGCACTGCGTAGTATTGCCAATGTCCCCTTTGCGCACAAGACAAAGCCGCTGTTTACAGGTTATAAGATAATAGCCCTTCCGCGAACATACGAGTTTCGTCTGCTTTATTCTTTTTTGTTCTCAAACCAGAGCTTCAAATCATTTTTGCACTCAGTATCTGGGTTATCCAAAAATGTTACTGATGTACGCACTAGATGCAATGACAACTGGCTTGTACCACGCCGACGCACTGACTATGTACAGCAATCACTCGCATACTCATTACCTGTTCTGCTTAATACGTGTGAAAAAAAAAGGTGTTGATATTGGAAGTGTTACCCGGAAACAACTGGTGGAATACTTTTTAGACGACACGCTGTGAACAAATAATTTGTAGACATGTTTTTTCCTGGTTGAGTGCAGATTTTTAGGTATGAGCATACGATTTTATGCTACTTTTTTATCGCAAGTACTTTAGGTTGTAAATAGGCCATTTTACGCAGTACTTTTTATTGTGAACATTCTGTTGTCCAAAGGTCGTCAGGCACCCTCAAGCAGTACGCAACTGCTTTTCGCCTGATGTAACCCCAACCTTGTGTTGAAACAAATAAACCTTTGATTTGAAACCTTTGAAATTTTGAATAGGGACCATGTGCTACACTTTGCCCAACATTTTTGTAAAGTTTACATTGTACAACAAAGTTTTATTGTGTTTTTTCGTGCTTCTCGGTAGTAACGACAGCAACCTATCTACGGAAAATAACCAGCGTCAATACCGAGATAAACGTCTCATTTTGAACTTGCTTTTTATGAAACTGCAGAGCTAGGAAGCTAGGTTGTCGTAAGGGAGGCAATGCAAATATGCCAGCTCTGTGGAATTTTTAGAGTAAACATTAATGATCTAGAGTTCACATCGTTTTGGCTCTTCTTATCTGTAAATGTTCCTGCCGGCTGTTGTACAGTCATGATCAATGTTAAAGATATCGCCAGAACACCACCGAATCAATATCACCGCGGCATTGTGCAGCGCGTAGCTTGACTACCTAAATGGGTGTTCTCTGAATTTTGCTTACTCACTTTAGCAAAGGGTGACAACCACACTCTGTTCTTGTCTTAAATTGCTTTTTTTACGGCGTCATGAAATTTTGCCTATCGTTTTTTCAGAAGTGGTGACTGTGCTAATTAGGATAAAAAACGAAGCAAGAAATGTTAGTTCACACCACATACATCGAAATCTAACAAAAGCACACCATTGTGTCAAAAGGATGAAATACCCTTTCAGATGCACTGCGGGACCAGGGGAAGTAACTTCTTTTTTGGTCTTCTGGATCGACTAAAATCCACAGAGAACAGGTTTTCAGACCGGTTAACAAGGCGGAACCAGTTTGCAAAAGAGTTCGGAAAAAAGGCTTACGAATAAGTGTCAAAAATTTTAACACAGTACCCGACATTGACTAGGACCGAAAATTACAAGCTTGGTTTATTTAAAAGATGGCGTTGTCTAAAAGAGCATTGGCGTTGTCTAGAAGATGGAGATACTGATAGGCTTGTTGCCAGTTCTTATGGTAAACTTAAACAATTAGGCTTGAAATCGGGGAAAGTAAATGACATAGTTGCCGTTCACGAGGCACTCTCTTTCTCAGCCGTTTTTACGTCACAAGAATATGTTTATGCTATTTGCAGCTCCTGACCAAAGGGACATGTAAAAATAAGGTCTGCAATTTTTTGTGGGGGCCATCCGTGTTTCTCTACCTTACGTCTTTATAGCTAAAATATGGTTAAAGTACTTATAAATCTGCTGTCCCAAATTACGTAACCGCTAACGTTGGGTACAGTTCAACTTGACGGTTTTTCAGTACTTAATGTTGCTTTCGGTTCATTAAACATTCTTGGGTGCCGGACTAGCGTAGAGCGTGTTATCAACAGGAATTGTTTGGCATAAAACAAGTTCATGGTATATTTTGCTTTCAGGGTTATTTTAAAGTCTCACGGCCACTCTGTAAGCACATGTCCAGAGTAATCCCACAGACCACCGGTTTAGGTAACATTGGTCTGGAGTTGCCTCTCACACAACGAATATATTAATCTGCCTGCATTCTTCCAGCGCAAACACTTCTCGAACATGGAATAGAAATTCTCACAATTATCTAATAATGCGTGAACATACATTCTTGCCGCTGTGTGATGCAACGATCAGCTACAGTGTCGGTTTCACCTCTATAAGGAAGTGAATTGCTAGACAATCATTTTACATGCGTAATGTCACACACCACAAAAGCATCATGTATACTTCTGTATCACAATGAACCTTGAAACACCCCGAGCAGGCACCTTTAAGCTGTTGATAGATGTTGCGCACTGCAGAAATCTGGTGGTACGCCCTGTTTGCAGAAGCGCAACTTTGCAGCGAAAGCGACCTATGTGGGACCGTAGACGTACACTCAGAAAACTAATGCATGTCCTCAAAGACTTGGCCGATCAAAAAACTTACACGTGGACACATATCTGGACACATGGCACGTGCGTGAAATCGGCCTTCTGCGTTTTCAAAACGGAAGCTTCAAAATGGGGCAAGGAAGGCTGTAAGTAAAGCAATACACGCATCAATCATAAAGGAAGGCTGAAATTGTACCCCAACATCTCATACACCACTCAGCGGTATCAGTTAGATCGTTCGTAGATGCGTTTAGTTAGTGGCTGAAAACGTCGCATGGGTTCGTCCTTTATTTCCTTTTTGGGTCTTTAAAGGTTTAGCGATCTACTGGGCGCACTTTAAGTGAACGTTCGAAGCACGTTATGGGCGAAGGACCTTAGGGGCCGCGGCTGTTGGCTTCTCCGGTCGTCGTCGTCGTAACCGTCGTCTAATGTAATCACGGTAATAAAACACCGGGAAACTCGTTGATGTCACGAGCCAGAACATAACGCGTACTAAAAAAATACCAGGACGCTCGTTTACACCTCGCGCTTAAGAGCTTCGACCTTCAAAGACAAGAAACGTTTTCGTCAAAGTTGTACACCCTACCTCCCAAACGGTTTCACCTGGGTTTAAAAAACGCCAAGGTGCTAAGAATACCCCTATACACAGCATTCTTCGCTCCTCGCCAGGTTTCACGTTACTAGATATGACCCAGGATTTTTAAAGACGATAGTATTCTTAGGCTACTTAAACCCAGAAATTTTGGTCTGTCTGTATGTCTGTCTGTCTGCATGTCTGGGACCCGATTCAGCCATCCGGCAAATTAAAACACGACCTGCGCAATAGTCTTATGTAGTCACAGCGAAATCTGCCCCTCCAAGTCCGGTGTAATGTCCATATTTGTCAACAATGTTGAACAAGCACAAGACATTTCACAAATATAAGACAACAAAATAATACACAAGTAATATTTGCAGTGTGCTTTTATAAAAAAATCATAGATGCTTCATTTTGTGAAATGACATACTACATTTACTGCAGAAAAAATTCACTCCGCCTTAGCCTATGTCGCCCGCGCCACCATGGCTTCTGGCGGCATTTTACGAAATCAAGCGGCAACAGTTACGAAACGTTCCACTAGATAGGCTCCACGTTCTGCTTGGAACGCACGTGGACTAGGGAAACGTGGTACTATAAGCATTGTAGTAGGGCGCCTGAATTCACGTGGGTCTCCGCCGTACTGCAGCGCGGGCATCGATTCACCCGGCCTGGAGGAGTCGAACGCGGTAAATTTAAAGCAACTTGAGCAAACCTTCAGCGAGTTTACCTTGAGAGGAGCGCGACAGAAGAGGAACAGCATGAGAGCTGAGCGGGAAAGTGAAGGGAGGCATTTACTTGGCAAATGTCGGCAAAGGCTATCGTCTTTTGTCGACATTTGCAACGAAAGGAGCAGATACGCGGCCAAATTTTTCCTAAGGTTCTCACACATTTTTGACACAGTCTAGCTGCGCGCAGTCTTAAATGTTCCTTAGAAGGGCATGGTAATTTCTGTATCACATGGGATTTGCCGTCAACTGGGCAGTGGGTGACCTCTCTCAGGTCGACCAAAGAATGCATAAAAATGTAACATGAGAGGTAACACTATCGCCAAAATGGACATGCATACCATCCACCAGATAAATCTTTAAGTGGTATTCAGCCATACAGTTTCTCACCAGCTTACTCTATGGTATTCAGCATTCCACGTAGAGGCAGCTCCACGCTATATCATTAAAATCGTGTACAATTGAAAGTTATCATAGATATATCCAGTAGCCTACCGCCGAAATGCCTCCTATGCAATGAAAAAAAAATACATTTAGCTGATCTATTTCATGGATGCTGCAAAGACCCCCACCAAATGCCTGAGGTCACCAGATTCTCAGCAGTTGGAGGACGAAGTGCTGAGCAGCGACCTGTCGATGCAAGTTTGGTCCGTGATACCAGCAGAGGAGGTTGTTAAAAATATCGTCTTGTCTCCAGCACCCACCCCCTCACCGCTATGTCCGATAACCTACCATCTGTTCCCCTTTTCTACGAAATTATTCTCTAATTTTATTTATTCAGCGCGGCAAGACACGAGACACCACTGCCGTTCAGCAATATATAACGGGTTTAAACAAAATTGCATCTTTAAAGTTTGTTTTCTGTCGTATAAAGAAAAGTGAAAAAATAATCAAACTTTGTCTATAAAATATATTGTTTGGTGTTTTACTTTGAGTATTTTGTGCGGGTACAATGCTTGTTTAACCCCAAAAGTACCTGTACCTGGAAGCGAGAGGCTTATGTTTTGAATTGTAACTTCAGCTCATAAAGCTACTACGCCAACACTGCGGTTGACGCACCCACGTTCAGACGCAGTTGGTATTTTTGCATATAGATAATAAAATGAAATGAAACACCAAACAGGGGAGCACGAATGCTAACCGTTAAATTTGAGAGACACGTTCGTGGCTCTCAAACATGCCCTCTAAATTGTTGCAGAGCCTGCATTCCATTCGGGCCAATCGCTGCAGTTGCAGCCCGCCATCGCCACTATGTCAGCGCGAACTACCGGCATAATTGAGCGAAGCAGGTCATTCGATGGTAACACCATTCGTATTCAACGGATATAATATGTACTCTTTGTTGTGGCATGAAGGAAGGTAGAACAGACAGAATTCCCAGTGCACCCGTTAGGCATAAAGAGAAAGTAGGGGCGTCCAGGATCCTTGCGGTTTCGGCGGATACACAATAAATAATGCTTTCACTTCTAGAGTTCTTTCCTTTCTCCACTGAGAATTGTTTTCACTTTGCGTGAAGCATGGCACACGAAAGTATGTCACAATCCAGGACGAGAGCACACACTAGACCGTCCGACACTCGTGCAGTTAGGGAGAAAATCCGAACAAAATTAACAGAAAGTAAAATAGAATACATCACGACCCTGCACGTTGTTTATGTGTATCTTTTTGTCGCTGGGCCATGATGATGCGCACTTTTAGGTCTGTAGAATTATTTCGCTGCTGTTTTGTCTTTTGCTTTTTTGTCACTAGGCATGGTCAAGCGCACCTGAAGAGACGACAAGGTGACGTTGGTTACACTGGTATTTTTCTCCGCTGAACAGAGTTGCGCGATTGAGCTTTTTTCATTGTTGTTCTGGTATTTCCGCAATGGAGAATTCTGGTGTTACATTTTGAGTTTTGAGTACATTTTGAGTTCTCAGTACATTTTGAGTTTTGAGTACCTTTCGAGTTCGGAGTACACATGAGTTTGGAGTCAATTTGGAGTCCTGAGTACATATGAGTAGCTTCGGAGGCAGCTATGGTTGGCTGTTAAGTTCCATGTGTCGCTTCGGGCTCGCAATTCAGGTTAGCTGTGGGTACGGCAACTTTGCAATGCATATGATCGGTTTGTGGGGATGGGGTTGTCTGATTTAGCGGCTGGGAGTGTGAATTATAATCGACTGGTGAGGTCACAAAACTGGTTATCTAACCTTTTCCTCTTGATGGATCTTTAAGAGGGTATTGGGAAAGCACACGGCGGCGCTTGCTTGCTGGTTGCTCGCCTGTTTTTGTTTACGATTTGATTTCTAGGGTCCAAAAGTAAGAGGTGAGTGCCGGGGGGCGAAGGGGCAGCGGCATTCCCTTCCGCTGTTTTGAATGAATTGTCGACTTAATTGCCTGGGCCACGTTTGATTAGATAGAATAATAACTGCATTACGAGATTGACTGTGTGGAAATTCAAACTGATGTCGCTATGGCGTGTAAGGTATCAAGTTAAATGTCGCAATTACGGAATCACGCGAAGTAAATTATAGAATGCTTCCTGTGTATAGTGATCAGGCAGTCATAATAAGTCATAGGTTGAGTTAAAATTCAGAATGATGCCGCAAGGACGTGTGGGGAATCACGTGGGGCAAAAATGCGTTATGTTTATATCATGACTTCGTCATGGCTAGTCATAGACTGGGTTTAAACCGGTACCCCACTCAACATCGACAGCTTCGGACCTAAATACGGCTCCCGAAACCACGGCGATCAATGGGCACGGCGGCACCGCAAGGATGCAGAACGCTAATCCGTTCCTGTATATTCTACAGATCGGCACTTTCCTGCTGCTGATACCGGCGGGACGTGAAGGAGCGGGCAACTCGACGACAGCGTGGACAGCAAATCCAGACCACGATAAAGCCTGCCACGTGCCAAATGCTCCGGTTGGTCTGGATGGTCGGCCCTACAAGCTGGATCCCCTCGGTCCTGCGGTGTACTGCGCCGACGCAGCCTTCAGCGCCCCCGCGGTACCCCACTCAACATCGACAGCTTCGGACATAAATACGGCTCCCGAAACCACGGCGATCAATGGGCACGGCGGCACCGCAAGGATGCAGAACGCTAATCCGTTCCTGTATATTCTACAGGTGAGAAAACGCTACGGCGAATGCACTAGGTCTGACTACCCCTGCTTGATTGTGCTGCCGTGCCCACGGTCGCTTTGTGAACCACTGTGTAACTTGGCGTTGTATTTGAAGGAACTGTTGTTGCTGGGAGGTGATATCGAGACAAACCCCGGTCCCGACTTAGCTCAAATTTCTCTACAACTGACGCAAATTGCTACCGACCTTAAAGAAATCAAAGAAGAACGACTAACGGCTATCGAGGCAAAACTAGAAAGCTTGGCTGCCATGGATAAAAAAATAATGGATTGTACCACTAAAGTTTCCGCCTTACAAAAAACCGTGTCAGACTTAGAACTGAAGCTGGATGACTTAGAAAACCGGTCGCGAAGACCAAATTTGATTGTGTATGGCATTCCTGAAGATGAGCAAGAAAATGAGGAATCTTTAGAACAAGTAATAAATGACAAAATTGCTAAAACTATTCTAGAAATCGAACCCGTTTCAATCGAAAGGATACACCGACTCGGAAAACCTAACCCGAATAAAACCAGGCCGATAATCCTCAAACTTCTTGATGATCGCGACAAAACAAAGATTTTGAAAAACTGCAACAAACTAAAGGGTTCTGAAATATCAATTAGCGAAGACTTTTCGCAGCGCGTACGCCTTATCAGAAAAAAACTGTGGGACTCGGCCAAACCAAACAAGGAATCAGGACAGAAGGTGCACCTAGTTTACGACAAAATAAGTAATGATCGTACTCTTTACCGCTGGGACGATTCCATAAACGATAAAGTTTTAGTAAACCAGACATCAAATTCCTCACACGATAAAAAAAACCATCAAAGCGCAGGACCGGCGACACGTGCTCGCAATCGCCAGAAATAAGATTTATAAATGTGAATTGTCGAAGCGTTGTGAATAAATTAGAATCTCTTGAATGCCTACTCCTCGACATCGAGCCTGACTTCGCTGCACTGACAGAAACTTGGTTAAATAATGACATTGTAGATAGTGAACTAACACCCCCAAACTACAACATAATACGAAAGGACAGACCGACACGAGGCGGTGGTGTAGCCTTACTGATAAAACGTGGAATACCGTTCACGGCTCTGCCAGATGTCGAGGGTGTTGAAGCAGTATTTTCGAAGCTGATATTTGGCCCTCATACCATAATTGTAGGATGCTGCTATCGCAGTCCTAGCTCTGGCGAATATACCCTGCAATCCCTTTACAACTATATTGAACGAAATATACAGAACACGAGATTCATTTTGCTGGGTGATTTCAACCTTCCCGATATCGACTGGCAGTCTATGAATTTCCATTCCGCATGCTCAGAGGTTATCATCGACACAATGCTGCGCTTTAATCTTCACCAAGTTATAGATCAACCGACACGTGTTCACGGACCAACTTCAAATATTATTGATCTTATATTCATAAGTAACCACTTCCCAGCCGATAAAACTAAAGTAGAAATAACGGATGGCATATCAGATCACAAGCTTGCATTGTGCACTGTACCCTTCCAAGAAAAAAAGGAACCGTCAAACGTGAAAACTACATACCCAGATTTTAATTCTGCTGACGATACCAGCATAGTTAACCACCTAATTCTCAAGTTTTCTCCCTTCGAAGTGCTGTCAAACGATAGTTCCACGACCATCGAAATATTATGGCGTGAATTAAAAACAATTATTCATGAGTGTATTAATGATTATGTACCTACTCGAGTCAAAAAAATTAAGAAACACAACCCGTGGATTACGCGCGAGGTAATCCACGCAAAACGCAAAGTAAAGCGAACAAGAAAGAGACTTAAGCAGAAACCTGGAGCAGTAAATGAACTTAACTCTGCACTGAAGGACTTAAAAAGGAAAGTGAAATCAGCTAAGAACAATTATTTTAATAAAACACTACCTAACTTTCTAAAAAGTTCCCCTAGCAAATTTTGGAACTACCTCAAACCAGCAAAAAATAATAGGATCAACACACCCCTGGAAGAAGAAAACCCTATCAATGCAAGCACTCTGAACAGCTACTTTCAATCGGTATTCACTGTAGATGACGGAAACATTCCGGCCATCGACACTAGCGTGGAAGCTACCCTAGAATCTATCATCGTAACTGAGACGGGAGTGCTTAACTTATTGCTAAACTTGGACACGAAAAAAGGAGCAGCCCCCGATAACATTCCCAACATTTTTCTTGTCAGATATGCGGAATTACTGGCTAAGTATCTATGCCTCATATATAACAAATCACTGTTAACGTGTTCGCTGCCCGAGGATTGGAAAAAGGCAAAAGTAATTCCTGTGCATAAGGGAGGGCGCAAAAATGATATTGCTAATTTTAGACCAATCTCTTTAACTTGTACCATTTGTAAAATCCTGGAGCATATCATCCTTAAACACATAACCGTTTACCTAGAAGAACAGCGTATATTATCTCCCTATCAGCATGGCTTTCGTCGAGGTCTATCAACCATAACTCAATTACTAGAATTAACACATGAGGTAGCCTATAATATTGACAATCAAAAGCAAACAGACCTGATTTCCTTAGATTTTGCGAAAGCCTTTCATAAAGTATCACACAAGAAACTACTAAAAAAACTCGAAGTAGCACTAGGAAATTCAACCGTTATTAAATGGATCGATAATTATTTGACTAACCGTTCTCAATACGTAGAATTTAACAAAAAGACTTCAGATGTTACCCCCGTCACATCTGGAGTCCCGCAAGGCTGCGTCCTGGCTCCCGTTTTGTTTCTTCTTTATATTAATGATCTACCTATGAACCTTAATGTGAAAGTCAAACTGTTTGCAGACGATTGCGTACTGTATCGTGAAATAAACTCCCCCGACGACCACGCAGCTTTAAATACAGCTTTAAAAGACGTTTCCCGCTGGTGTCGTAAATGGCAAATGTCCCTGAATATAAACAAGTGTACCATTTTGTCGGTAAGCCGAAAAAAAAACAAGATCAAATTTCCATTACACTATTGACAACATTCCCATAGCTAGAGTAAATCAGCATAAATATCTTGGAGTAATTATAACTGAAGAACTAAGATGGGATTCTCACATCAATTATGTAACTTCAGCTGCCTTGCGGCGCTTGTTCACACTTAAATATCGGCTCCACCAGGCGCCGCCTCCACTGAAGCACCTGGCATACACTTCGCTTGTACGATCATTACTAGAATATGGTAATATCATTTGGTCACCCTTCACTAAACAACAAATAACTAAACTCGAAGGAATACAAAGAAAAGCAGCTAGGTTCATATACAATCGGTACAGACTTGCAGATTCACCAACCGAACTACTAAAAAATGGTGGTTTACTTACCATAAGGAATCGAACGCGATTGGCACGTGCAAAATTTATGCATCAGCTGATTCACGGTCATTTCAACATTGATTTATCTGCCTACATCACGTTTGATCAAAGTAGAACGACACGCCTAAAACATTCAATGAGACTAAACGAATATTCATTTAACACAAATTGCTTTAAGTACTCTTTTTTTCCGTTAGCAATTTCTGAATGGAATCAACTAGATCCGAATATCTCGAGCAGTACCCAGTTATATAAATTTTTAACACTGGTTGAAAACGAACTTAACAAAATGCAAGGGGAAACAGTTAGGTGATATTCGTTTTGTGTATTTGTGTGCATATTTTACCCCACTGATTATGTACTTTTAAGTTACGCTTAAGATGAAATACCCTTCAGTATTGTACGTTGCACTTAAAAAATTATTCCTGAACTCCAGTACTCTGTTTTCAGATCATGTTCTTTATGCACTTATATTACACTTCTCTTACTGAATTCTTTACCCATGCTGTACTTTTGCTTATCATTGTTTGCGTTACATTTATCAATAGTTCATACAATTTTCCAGTATGTGAATTTGCTTTGTACTTGCACATTATTAGTAACCCACATGTGTGAATCCTGTTCCGATTTTGTTTTGTTAAACCGATTCTGTTACTATATTTCAACTGTTAATCTGTGTGTCTTATTGTACACCTACTCTGTAACTTTATGTCTCAAGCCCTTCCTGCGAAAATCCCTGATGGGATTGGCAGTATGTTTAAATAAATAAATAAATAAAATACAATCCATAGCACTAGGGAGTGTGGCGTATGAAATTCAAGGCCTTGATAAGGGGAATCATGTGGGGCAAATGCAAAAATGCTTCCTGTTACCACGACGTAGGCATAATGGGTGATTAGTTTGGTTAAAATGCAATACGATGCCACTAGGGTGTGAGGGTCATCAAACTGAAGGTTGCGCTGAGGGAAATCACACGGGAAAAAAATTTATATGGCTATATCTTGAGATTTTCATAGTTAGTCGTTGTTTGGGTTAATTTTCAAATAACTGCCACAAGAATGGGCTGGGTATCAATTTATTGGTCCCGATGAGGGGAATCCCGTGGGACAAATATGAAAATGTTTCCTGGGTATAGTCATGAGATAGTCATGGCGACTCTTATATTGGGTTAAAAATCGAAGTGACCCCGCTCGAGAGCGTAGGGTATCAATTTACCATCTTGATGAGGTGAATCAAGTAGGACAAATAACAAAAGGCTCCGTGGTTCTAATCATTAGATAGTCATGGTGAGTCATAGATTGGGTTAAAATTAAAGGTGAGGCCGCTAAATCATGTAGGGTATCAAATTGAAGGGTTCAATTAGGGGGATCAAGTGGTGATTAAAATAATTCGTCCTGCTTATAGTCATGAGAGTCATGGTTAATCTGATTTGATTACAATTCCAAATAATCCTGCTAGGCTGTGCGAGGTATCAAAAATAAATGTCTCGTTGATCGGAATTATTTGGGACAAAGATATAAATGCGTTCCAATTATAGTTGTGAGATAGTCTCGGTGAGTCATAGATTGAAAGTGACGCCAATATGGCTTGTCAAAAGTGTCGATGAGGGAAAGGACTTGGAATAGGTGAAAAAATGCGCCCTCCTAATCATCGTGATATAGTCGTCGCTAGTCACAGTATGGGTTAAAATTTCAAGTGATGCTGATAGGTCGTGTAGGGTATCAAAATATTTGTCTTGGTGAAGGTAGGCGGATCGGATGCAACCATCGGAAATCTTGGCATTGAATAAATGACCAGTGAAGCTAAAACGTCTGATTCAGTGCCGCATAGATATAACTGTGCTCGTTAATTGTTGGCACGCCATCTTAAGAGCATTGCTAGTTCGGCACATTAGGGCCCTCAACATCTGTCAACAACCTGCGTTCCCATGTAACAGCTTAGGAACTAACGGGTTGATATGCTTTCTACGTACGATCAGAAGTAAGTGGGATGTCACAATCAGCGAATGACTCTGATCGCGCGCGATAGTGCAAATTTCCAAGCCTAGCTCACTGCTGTCGGTGCGTGAACGTGGTGACATTTATTACACGCTCCCATTCAACATACTGAGATGGTTGTTAAGCAAGGCCCTGAAATACTCCAACTGTTCCGGTCGTAGACGTACATGCTCATAGAAGTAAAATATTGTCACCGCATAAAACATATTTTTGCTGTCTTAACGGCGCACCATATTTGATATACCAAGATTTCAAGGCCGTTTGCTTTATTAAACGAACTTCAGCGTTTGAGCGTAGACTGGGAACCGCGAACAGCTATTTCCTGACACGAACGGGCCTTCTCTGCCACCGAGACCCTTTTATTTCGCTTTCCGCTCAACTTTATCGCATATCCCGGCTGAACCGTAGGTGTCCGCATGATTTTTGACGGCTTCGCAACGATGAGATCAACAGAACATACTTCTAGAGAGCAGAAACGTGCCTTAGGGATTGAGCATGAGGGTGAATAAACAGCGCTACCAAAAGAAGGGTACTTCCATAATTATTCTGGCTAATTTTCTTGCTTCTAAGTCTTCCCGATTCAGCATCACGACCAATTCGCGGCGGCATTCAAAGGGCGCAGGTAATTTGTGTATCGAACAGATTCTGCGCATGTAGACAATTCTTTTGTCATGGTCTGCCTCAACATTTCTTGTACGAGCCCTTTTCCCTTACGCTGATTGTGGGTGGAGCCCAGCATGGCGTAAACACGCACGGACGAATAGCTTCTGTACATCGCCAAGTAAAGGCCATGATGTAAACCTTCGCGCAATTAAAATAATAAACATCAATTGGGGATTAAAAGCCGGGCGTCCTGCTGGCACGGCGAAACGTAGCCTCACAAGCAACCCCCGTTGGGACAAAGCGCGTTTGGGGTGGCCCGCCGCCTTAGCGGGTTGATGAAGAAATTTGCGTGCAAATCTGACATTTCCGGACTTTTTGACCGTTCTCCTTAAAGCACTGTTGAACTTGTCGCTGCTGACGTACCTAATAAAAGACACTTACCAATTTGCAATGCCCCCTGGACCTCTGATATCCTCGAGCAGCACGGAGCAACAGCGTGGGCATGTCGTTTGCTCGCCTCGCAGTCCCCAAGAAATGCCGGCCAGGTGCTGCCTCCGTAGTTAGAAAATGACCGACCAGGCAAAATTCTGCCGATACAACTGATAGAAGCTGGGTGCAGTAAGCAGTGGGTGGCTGCGGATGTTGACCATTCCCCACATTTAATAAACGTTTCACCGATCTCCATCTGCATCTTGCTCCTGTGGCTGTTCACCACCGTTGTTTTGGCAGCTACGCAGGCTCTTTTTCCAGACATTGCGAGCTGCATTGTGTCGACCAAGACCTGGTCAAATGCCGCTAGCGCGATTGATCCCTCTGAAGCACTAGATGAGGGTTTTTGAATATTGTATCGGCTTTGGGTACTTGCTGAAGTAGGACGTTTATTTTAAGACACAGCCGTCTCTGAACACCGGTCCTAGAACCAACGATGATGATGACCAGCCCAGAAGACGAGGTGATTCTCGAAGTGTTTGTTCATGGGGATGATGTGGATAGGAAGTAAATGAATTTTCACGCTTCGGAGCTTCGCGCTAACAATATTCACGGCCTTCAAAGCTAAACTCACCATTACTAAGTAGCATGTCTTTGCTTTAGCAACACGTGAATCACGACACGGAAACGATGTCACAATGAGCTTACACAATGAGAACAAGCTTACGAAACGACTCCAAATTTGTACTTATGAATTGACTGCACCTAATGATCTTACGGCGCGGTCATTGCCTGGTTTAAATATTCGCCCTCAAACCCTTCCCTTTGACACAACTCCTTTTGCACTACCATTTTATCATCTGCAATGCATTTTCGCAGTTTATCTACCCCTGGTTAGTACTGATCAGCGGGATGCCCTTTTCATCTGCCCTACATGATTTTAATCATCGAAACCTTTGGATTGATACCGCACACACCCTGGCGGCTTTTACTTGAATTTTAACTTAATTTATGACTTTACATGGCTATCCCATAAGGATAATAAGGAAGCATCTTTTATGTGTCCAAAGTGATTCCCCACATCAAGACTTTCAATTTGATCCCCCGTGCCCCCCGGTGACATCACTGATTTTAATCCAATCGGTGACTCACCATGACTAAATCATGACTATGACCAGGCGGAATTTCTATTGGCTCACGTGATTTCCCTGATAGAGACCTTCGATTTGACACCCCACACGCCCTAGCGCACATTACTTTCAATGTTAACCACATCTATCACTCACCATGACTGTGTCACGATTACAACCAGGAAGCAATCTGTTGTCCCACATGAATCTCCTCACCGAGATCTTCCTATTCATATTCCACATACACTAGGAACGTGCCAATAAATTTTACACCATTGCATGGCTCACTGTGACTATGTCATAACTACGTCCTGGGGGCATTTCTTATTTGTCCAAAGTTATTTCCATAATTAAAACGTTTATCTTTGGACCTCACACGCCTACGGGTCATCATTATGATTTCCCACGCTTATTATGACTCACCATAAATAAGTCATTATTATGACCACGAAGCAGTTTTTATTTGTCCGACGTGATTTCCCAGTTTGAGACCGTCAATTTGATACCCCACATGCCCTAGCAGCCCATCACTTTGAATTTTACCCCAAGCACGGCTCGCCATTTACATGGCTTGCCAATTTCGATAATTTTTTTTTATTCCCTATTTTATAGTTTTTTTAATTTTGTTTGAATAAGTATCTACGTCTACGCTGTTATAAACACATCTACATTTACGCTTTTACAGGTGAAACTACCGCGATAGCTGCATTTTTGTGGAAATGCAGGGCGTTACACGGTCCTGCCGGGGGGGGGGGGTAGGAAGGGGGTACGCGGCAAAGAATGCTACGCATTAAAAAGCAAACGCATATCCATGAAGGCCTCCCGCTTCAGAGATTCGCAAGGACAGTTCACTTTCACACCAGGCGTTTTGTTCAATATGCAGACCAGAAATTCGTGGTACCGTAATCTTAAAGAGCTTCGACGTAAATGAACTGAGCAGTGAGCGCACGTCCCCTCGCCCAAAGTTGTTTCTCCCCAGGGCTCCAGCCAACCATTGAGTCTGGACCCCCTCTGTCATGAACAGGAACACGCGAGCCTATATCAAGAGTTTCGTATTCAGTATATGCGTTCAATTGCTTGCAAGCAGCGCTAATCATCATGGTCAGCAGGCATAGCTGTATTAAATCTGCAACGAAAACTGTTTCGGACTTCGCAGGAGTTACGTTAATCTTGCGTTTACAGGAGTGAAGAGTTTGAGCTCACGAATTTGGAGCCGGTATATTTTTACCAGGCATGAACTTTAAAACTCTGAATGCTAATTGATTGTGAGTTCATCTGAGCCCGAGTAAATTCCTTGCACGAGACAGTTGTGAGTCCATTTCAATTCTGAAAGCATTTGGAGTTTTCCGTGCATTTCGAGTTCTCAGTTAATTTTGAGTTCTGAGTACGTTTTGAGTTTTGAGTCCATTTTCAGAGTTTGAGTACATATTGAGTTTGAGTTAAAATAGACCTAAAACTCAAAGTTTTCAGTATATTTTGAATTCTGAGAACATTTTGAGGTTTGAGTACATTTTGAGTTTGAGTACATTTTGATTGTTGAGTGCATTTTGAGTTCTAAGTACATTTTGTGTTTGAGTACATTTGCAATTCGGAGTACATTTGGAGTTCTGAGTACATTTTCAGTTTGAGTACATTTTTGAGATTTGAGTACATTTGTAGCGTTGAGTACATTTGAGTTTCAGTACATTTTGAGTTCTCAGTACATTTTCAGTTCTGTGCCCGAGTGAGTTCTGAGTTTTTCACTCAATACGAATACGAGTTTGAGCGAGCACAGATGTGCTGGTGAGCAATGAGTTTGACTTACACTTAGTGAAATAAATTTGTGAGTGAGTGAGTTTGTGTGAGCCTCGCCAACTCTGCCTAGATATGGAGGTAGCACAGTCTTGGTAACCCCGGATATCAGATATGGCTGATGACTTTACAACCGTTTGGATGGCCATCTCGGAATCATAGCCTCAAAATAAAGATATAGAACACCATCTGGAGCGTAGCTTGACGTGGCTACACTTTGTACGCGGCTACCACAGTACGATCATGTGGACCCAAATCTTCAGCTAACTTAGTGAAACATCCAGTTCACCATAGCACTGATGACGCTCAGATCACCAAGTCTGCGACGGCATTAACGAATGGAAAGGCCGAGCCGCAGAACAACACATGTACCTTACATAGAAAGCAGCAGCTGACACCCCAAAGCTGGCGATGCTGTCCCTGTGGCGACGCGTATAAGGAGCCTCAGAGGGACGCTGCTCAGAGTCATGATCCTAAGAGGAAATCGCAATGCTTCGAAAGTTTACACTTTGAGTTTCACCATGTTACGTGTGTAATATTCTCTGAAGTATTATTTACGATCATGCATCCAACTCATTCCTGTTATTGATGTCACGTGAACGGATGGTAGGGTGGTCTTTACCACCTTGGAGCAATGGACACAGGGAAGCCGTTGACGTGTTTAACAACATACATTTAATGCACACACAAAACAAAACCTCAGGCAAAGCACTCAATATTTAAACTACACACAAACGATAAACACTCAGATCTCTAACAATCCCAACCTACAACTCAACTGTAACCCAAAAGTCTCTACAATAAAGTTCTACACAATTCGTCCGAATCAACTTATAATATCACCCGTGAGGTGATCTCTCTAAACCACAACTCCTTAGTTGTGTCCTATGAGTGCGTCCGTATTGGACTGGCCTACCCCGGTCGTTGGCGCTGACGTGTCGCACCCTTGCGTGGCCGTGACTCGGTGGTAGCCTTCCTCGTCTCGCTTGTTTGGTGCCGGCATTCGATGCGCGCGGTCACTGCTTGGACGGCGTGGGC
Organism: Haemaphysalis longicornis; assembly: GCF_048455015.1. Classification (NCBI taxonomy): domain Eukaryota; kingdom Metazoa; phylum Arthropoda; class Arachnida; order Ixodida; family Ixodidae; genus Haemaphysalis; species Haemaphysalis longicornis. The sequence continues at coordinate 16,119,736 of NW_027526233.1, forward strand.
TCCACGCGTCCTGACGTTTCCTCTGCGGCTACTTCCTGGTATCCGCTCCCGCTGGATGTCCTTGATGCCGGCGTTCGATGCGCCCGGTCATCCCTTCGGCGGCGCGCTTCCTCGGTGGCTACCCCCTGGTTTTTGCTGCCACTGGAGGTCTCAGGTAGGCTTGGCACGAACGACGCCTTTCGGGGCCGTCGAGACGATCGTCGACGGAGTGTGGACGCTGGCCGCTGGTGCCCGACCGATGCCGCTGGGGCCACGAAGACACCGGTTCGTGGTGCACCTAGGATGACGGTGCCGATGCCAAGTCCGCCCACTCCCGCCGAGGCTCGGATGGCGTGGTCGATGGCCTGGCCCCTTCTCCCCCTGGCTCGTTCGTTGAAGCGCACGTGCTCCGGCCGCCTCCTGGTTTCTTCGGTTCTTTGCCTCCCTCCTCTCTTTGTGCGCCGCCTTTTTATACCCTCTGAGCTCTCCCGTGGCGCACTCCCATTGGCTTCTTGCTTCCTCCCTGTCCTTATATGGCCATCTCGCCACTTGTCCCATGCGTGGCCTTCCCTGATTGGCCGACCAGTGTGCTGCCACCTTTGCCCATGATTCCTCGGTGCGTCGGCGCTGGCGCTTGCTGATTGGCGCGCTCCTGTCGCGCACTTCAAATGGCCGTTCCTTTGTTCTTTTTCCTCGTTTTTTCGGGGGTTTTGATGCGTCCCCCTCTCAGGGGGTGCCCTGACACATGACAATTGACATTTATTTATTTGCCTGCCAATTTCAAGTAATGCATTTTTTGTGCAGGGGTGTGGGGTCATAGGTTTTGAAAGCCCGAAAAAGTGCATCTTTTTTTCCTGCGGTGTCTGAAATCCCGTGGTTTCCTCGTGAATGTTGTCTTGTTAATTCTGTTGACTTGGCCTTGTCACACTGGTCACACTGGTCGCACTGCTCGCACTGTAAAGGCATGCCTTTGGGCATTCCGCCGAAAACTGAGGTACTTGAATTTTTACATAACGGAAAACCAAGAAGAGAAAAGACAAGAAAAATCAAAATAAGTTAGCGAAAACAGAAATATCCCTCACGCGTTTTTGATGCTCACAGGTACACGGAAACGACCAGCTTCTGGCTGCATTGTGTCGAGTATGGTCATTTCCTCTGCATAATACAGTTTTCTGTCCCGCCATAAAGTGCTCCGCCTTCATATTGTTTGACGTGTGCCAGAACAGGATGATTAGTCTGAACGGGGCGAAGGTTCTTATGTTTATTGTAACCAGCCGGGACTGCCAGTAAATGCGGCCACCAGTTTTGTATTGCCTTGATCGCCACAGGGTCCTAAACACGCAAAGATAACAAAACCACGAAACGGTGAATTCTCTCGATGTCACACTACAACGGTTTTCTTATGACCTGGTCATGGAAGAATGCATGATCAGAAAAAGTCTCTTAGAGACAACGTTTTCCAGCGTTCTTTGAACTCGTATGAGATACGGCAAATGGAATAGATCAGAAATACTGGTTAGCCTGTTTGTGCTCAGATTTATTTTCATTCCATTCAAACCGCGTAGGCCCTCTCATGATTCTTATTTTAGCCTCTAATCAAGAAGCTCCAATACCTGTTTTTGATAAATTCAGACTTACCCAGTTCACAAATTCCGAAAAGAAGGCCGTTCATATCAAAATAAGAAAGACCTGGCTATTTTTCTACACTACGCAGTTGGGGTGGGCCACAATTTGGGGAATGCGGTCATTTGAGTGGGCGCCGTAGGGCGAGGGTACGATTAGCGCGATTCCTTTCCAGAACGCTCTCATGAATGGCATAATCAGCTGGTGCCTAACATTCGAGATATTTGCTGTAAAAACAATTCGGAATAATGTCTAGTGGTAACAGAATTGCATGAAATGTATAATTAACACAATCACTTTTTGAATCGGGCATTTAGCACTCGGCTTAGCCTCTAGTTTGATAAAGGCAGCTTTAACTCCCATGTGTAGAAAAAAAACCCGTCACTGTGGCAGGCCGCCCCATATACAGACGAAAACCAACCTACGAACAAAACTATTTCAGCCATCGGAAGGTCCGCAGCAAGTGTGCCGCCACAAGGTTGCTGGATTAGTGCGTTTAACATGTGATTTAAAGCAGTGGACAAAACTGGGAACAAAAAAATACCTTCCAGAAAACAATTTCCCGGGTCTTCTGCAATAACGGGAAACCTGGAGAGGGGCGAAGCTTGCAGTCTATAAGTGAAGCCTTGGCGCCTTGGCGTTGTTGGCAACCGAGATTATGCCGTTGGGAGATAGCGGCATACAGCTTTGTGGTCAAGGTTGAGCAGGCCGAGGTTGAACAGTTTCCCGTGTGCGTTAAAGGGCCGCGCTGCGCCAGCGCGAGGAGCATTGGATTGGGTTGGATTAGATTTGGATTCGATTGGACTTAATTGGATTCGATTTGATTTCATCTGCTTGGATTTCGATTGTATTGAATTGAATTAAATTGGATTGTCTTGGATTGGATACTTATTGGAGTTAGGGTGTGTAGATATTGGGTGGGCAAATTCGCAGGTCTGCGCATTCCAGAGGAGTAACGTCATAGCCGCGGCAAACGCACTTGCGCCGGCGCGTGCCCAGCTGTGCGCCTACGTTGCGCGGTAGCCAAGTCATACGGTGCGCCGGAGCCGATTGATAGCCGTTTCACGTGGCTCCTGGATAGCCGTGCGGGGCATGACCGCGGAGCAGTCACTGAAATGGACTGGACTGGACTGCACGACATTGGATTGCATTGGATGTAAATTGTTTTAGCAGCACTAAGCATGATAAACAGGTAATCCTAGACAAACTCAAAACCTAAAAAAAAACAGCTGAACCTTAGCTCACGCTACGTATATCCTGGCATAGCCGAGGTAAGCCACGGCAAATTTTTTTAGCACGCGTTAGATTCTAGTGCGAGGCGTTAACGAGTTTCCTGCTGTTTTAGTACCAGGACTGCACGAGACGACAGGAGACAACACCACCAGCCTCTAAGTGGTTCCGCCCCTAAACAGGCCTAATTGTTCTTATTACACCTTTAAAACATGAATCCCCTCTGAAGTAATTATTTTTTATTTTTTAACTGGTCAGGCCGGTGTACATTTTTTCACCTATACCCACAAAAACTAAGTTGTAAGCACAACACATGACAAAAACGAAGTTACTTGAAGGTGCCGCCGCAACAAATGGCTGAGGTAATGGTCCTGTTGGTGATGTATTAAAGCTCTAACCGAGAAAAAAGCGGCAGAACAAGCGAAAAATATCAACAGTGCAAAAAAATTTCAGCTGACGTACTAAAATTTCTTTAAATTTTAGTTTTACACACAAAAGTAGTGTTTGTTTTCAAACTTTTCGTGCGTTTGCTATAGGCTTTTATTCAGAAAATAAACATATTTATTCGTTTATTGTAAAATACAATAAAACCAACACAATGCTGGGTAAGTAAACATCGCGGGTGGTAATTTGTGAAAATTGTTATGCGTTAGGCTGAATACTGAGTATCAATTTCGTGGTCCGACAAGCCATACGTCTGGTCCATACATTAGGACAATACTGCGGCTGCGCCTTCTGCAGTAACACAGATGTAACGGACTGACGTCACAACTGCGTGAATTACGATGCCCCTTAGGTTCTGGCTTATGAAGAGGTCCGCTATGTCGAAAGGCCTATCAATTTTTTTGTGTCCCCTAGAAGGTTTCGTAAAGTTAACGAAGTGATGATTATGTTAGTAAGACATAACATTTTAACTGACTCTAACTTGCTCACGAATATTTTATAAATTAAATTCATTGGTTAGATAACCCATAGGTCACCAGTACCTAGAAACCTTGTCATTTGGCTGTAGACAACATTATGATGATGCGTTCGTTCATTGTGAATAAGTTTTGTTTTTTATTCGAGATGGCATTTTTGCACTGCGACCACCTAATTAGAGGCACCAGAATATTATCGAGCATATTTCTGAGGGGTAAGATTTCAATGTTCTTTGGTAAGCAATACATTTTAATTAAGCTTTCGGCGGTTTCCGGTAGACGTCCCGTAGTTTGGCTCAACTTCCCATCTTTTAAGGATCCGAGACTTGCTCAATTGGTGAGGCTCTACCTGGCCAGATCCTGGAAAGCGCCGGAAATGAGCGATCTTATCGCAACCAGATTACCAGAGTAAGAATATTCGGCAAAACTGCTGAACAAATGAATGAACCGTTGGACCAAATTTCAGATTTGTCATGTGAATGCGAAAACGGGAGACCACAGTGTTGCAGCCGGACTCGCTCGTTTAATCGTTGAATAACAACAGAAAGAACAGTTGCCGAGAGTCCACACGTAGCCAGCAAAGTTTGCACATGGATGGGGAAAGTGAGCGGTTTGTTGGCAGAATGTGAGTGAATTCAGTGAGATCAGTGGGTTTGTTTGTAGCCGGAAACTGAGATTTGCTTTCACACTTGCGACGTCAACCGGTCTGAGAAGATACATCAAGGGCGACGGCTTTCTCACAGTCCAAAGTGGCCTCTACTATTACAAACGTGTTCAGGGTGCCCAGCTGGTGCGGGTCTATGAATGAAACTACGAATGGCGGGCGTTTTTTTATTACCAGAATACTATTTCTGTACCAACCCACGAAACGCCTGGTAGCGTTTATTTGATGTTCATCAAACACTTCTTGCAATGAAGGTCAAGCAAGGGCCTCGAGTGGTTTAGCTGCGGAGATGCAAACGCAACTGACCATGATTGCCTCTCCAGATGAACCTATTGGCAGAACAGCACCACAGATAGCTTTATTCATAAACGCTCTAGCCTGTATGACTTTGCGATCATTGCTTATCATTTCAGAGATTCTGAAAGCCAAAAGAATATTGGTAACTTTTCTTGGAATTATAATATTAGGGTGAGAGACATGAAGCTGTTTATATGCCAAGACTGTTGAAGCGTAGGCAGTGCGTGTTAGGTGGTATCACAAACATTTAAAAAAACACCGATCTAATCAAATTCGGTACTTAAAGAAGCATTGCATTGTATGCGTAACAACTGCCCTCCGCATGCAACGCCATGAAGATAACTTAGACATGACTTAATCTAAGCTTTTCCTTTTTCTTTTATTAACCTGGAATTGGAGGAACGCCTGCCAGGAGACCAGAGGTCATACCCTTAAAAGCACCATCAGCATCTCCCATAAAATCAGACAGTAGGAATGTGGATGCATTCACCAGCCTCGTCTCAATTGCGCAAGCATCGACTACCGACGGGTCAACCATCGAGGCATCGCCCAGCCAGGAATCAGTACCTGTCGCCACAGCCGAGCAATCTGATGTCTTTAGAGAGGCTTTTGAAGTTGCGGGGGAACAACAACAACAGGAGCTGTGGTAAAGACAGTCAGCTATTAGGAGGAGCAAATTATATTTCCCACAATATTGTGAACCTAGATACAGAGATCCTCGAAAGACAGTAGGCACGACAGTGAGACCGCTATTCAGATTTTGCAACGAAATCCAATTTCAACACATGTGCTCCCCCAATTGCGTACTGTTCGTTTTGCATGGTGCAAGACTAAAACAGTGCTTTTTGAAGTAGTAACAGTTTGAATGAAAACGTGATTTTTGGACATGGCATGTCAGACGGTTTCATCTGACGAGCGTACTGCGCTACTGACGCAAAGAAGCTGCGCAGGATCTCCGGTTGGTACTTGAGATTTTTAGCGTATATCGAACGGGTCGCCCAAACGCTCGCGAACATCGTGAAGAATTCTATAATTTTGCGCAATGCTTTGCACATTTTTAAATTCACCCTCCTCAAGTCCATTTTAACACTTTATCTTGCCAAAATTGTTCCGCAGGCACTTTCAATTACGCCGCTCCCTGTGAAGATGCGTTTTTGAACATTTGCAAAGTGGGATGGTTTCACTTCTGTGAAGGCAAGGCTTCATCAAATGGTGCTTCCAAAGCCTGATCACCGAGGAGAAGAGCTCATATTGGCATGCCGTTAAAGACATTTCTATGTAAAGTAAGTAGTTTCGTCACAACTCGATTGGTGGCAGGAAAGTTATTTCATAGTTGCGCCAGGTATGCGACCCCAATATCGTACACAAATGAACAAGAACATCTAGTTATTGTTGGTGGAACATTTTTGCTAAGTAGTTTGGAGCTGCAAAGGACGCCGGAAATGGGAAACACGAATGATTTGAGATAAACTGAACAAATCATTTAATCCGTGGTAGCGTTCTGTTCGGTTGCGTCCATAGGTCATTTCGCTGGCCTGGTGCGAATGATGGCAACCATGTGTGTTCGCTGTATGCCTGTGCCTGCGCGCCTCTGCCACTGTATGCAGGGGCTGTACGCGGATGCAGGCACCTGTGGCTCCTTGGTGTGCCCCGTCATCATTGGTTCCGCAAAGAGAGTGACTGTTCCGTTCATCAGTGTGCCGACCTTGTGCTACAACTCAACCTAAACTTCCTTACGAGCGAGTACAAATGGGTCGTGGCTCAAAGTCGCAAATGAGCACCGTACTAGCGCTGTAAGGTAACACCGTCTTTAGGAAAGGCAGCTGCAGCAGCAACAAAATTGTGTATCGCGAGCTCAAAAGCATTACCTTGACGTCTAGTGCAGTTTTCTGTAGCGTCCTACAGCCTACCTGTCCCAATAGACCATGCTAAGCCATCGGCACAGATCAGCGGTTTGCTAGCTGCCATGGTTTATTAACGCCAATAGATTTCTCAGCTGTCGGCGAGGGCGTTCTCCTTCGGCCAATTTCCGATAGCTGTCGTTCTGCTCACTACTACGCTATCATTTTGTCTGCACTGGTCTGCATTCGATTGTATTGGATGTAAATTGTTTTAGCAGCACTAAGCATGATAAACAGCTTATCCAAGACAAACAAAAAATCTAAGAAAAACCAGATGAACCTTATCTCACGCTACGTATATCCTGGCATAGCCGAGGTAAGCCACGGCAAATTTTTTTAGCACGCGTTAGGTTCTAGTGCGAGGCGTAAACGAGTGTCCGGCTGTTTTAGTACCGGGACTGCACGAGACGATAGGAGACGACAACAGCACCAGCCTCTATGTGGCGGCGCCCCTAAACAGGCTCATTGTTCTTATTACACCTTTAGAACATGAATCCCCTCTGAAGTAATTAATTATTTTTTATTTTGAAACTGGTCCTGTAGGTGTGAAGCTCTTCACTAATAACCCGCCGCGGTGGCTCAGTGGCTAAGGCGTTGCGCTGCTGAGCACGAGGTCGCGGGTTCGATTCCCGGCCGCGGCGGCCACTTTTCTGATGGAGGCGAAAAGCAAAAACGCCCGTGTGTACGAGATTTCGGCGCACGTTAAAGATCCCCAGATGGTCAAAATTAATCCGGAGCCCTCCACTACGGCGCGCCTCATCGCCTGCGTTGCGTCGGCGCGTTAAACCCTACAATCAATCAAATCAATCTTCACTAATACCCACAAAAACTTAATTGTAATCAGAGCACATGCGAAAACTATTTTTGCGATGGCGCGGCGACATCGAATGGGTAGAGTAAATGTCGTGTGGGTGGATGTATTAAAGCTCTAACCGGAAAAAAAGCGGCAAAACAAGCGAAAAATATCAAGAGTACAAAAAAATTTCAGTTAACTTACCAAAATGTCTTTAAATTTTAATTTAGCACGCAAAAGTAGTGCTTTGTTTTCAAACTTTTTGTTTTTTATAAGATTTTATTCAGAAAATAAACATATTTATTCGTTTATTGTAAAATACAATAAAACCTCCAAAATGCTGGGTGGGTAAACATTGCGGTTGGTAATTTGTGAAAATTCTCTTGTGTTAGGCTGAATACTGAGTATCACTTTCCTGATCCCACAAGGCATACGTCTGGTCCATACATTAGGACAACCCTGCGGCTGCGCCTTCTGCAGGAACACAGATTTAACGGACTGACGTCACAACTACGGATACGTAAGGCGTTTAAGGAATATTTAAAAGTAGGAAATACGCGTCATGTCGCGCGGTTTATTTTAATCGTCTTTTTATCATTGCGTGAATTACGATGCCCCTTAGGTTCTGGCTTATGAAGAGGTCCGCTATGTAGAAAGGCCTATCAATTTTTTTGTGTCCCCTAGAAGGTTTCGTAAAGTTAATGACACTATGATTATGTTGGTAAGAGATAACATTTAAACTGACTGTAACTAGCTGACGAATCTTTTATCCATTCATTCGTTGGTTCGATAAACCATAGGTGACCAGTACCTAGAAACATTGCCTTTTGGCTGTAGACAACTTAATGATGATGCATTCGTTCATCGTAGCGCTCCCTGAACCAAATAGTGAACAAGTTTTTTTTATTCGAGATGGCATTTTTGCAGTGCGACCACCTAATTAGAGGCACCAGAATATTATCGAGCATATTTCTGAGTGGTAAGATTTCAATTTCGTTTGGTAAGCAATACATTTTAATTAAGCTTTCGGCGGTTTCCGGTAGACCTCTCGTAATTTGGCTCAACTTCCCATCTTTTAAAGGGGTACTAAATACCTTCCGCCGATGCGTGGATGTACATGTAACCAAATAAAGCAATGTATTAGCAATCTCCTCCCGCAAGAATTTTGTTAAAGCGATGAGTATCAGCTGAGAAATCGTAACTCAAAAACCGCGCATTATCATCGCTCCGCGTTTCCTCCTCCTTTCGACTTACTCTCCGCTGTTGACGGCGTGCGAGCCTTCCCTCCCATGATGCTGCGCTCCTCGGCGGTGACGTACTCCCGCTATCACGCTGCTCACACTGCCGTCTGCTACGGCAAGCTTTCTTGACACCATGAATCCCGCACTCCTCTCAAGGCTGAAAAAGCGAACGAAAAATCTGGCCGCATGTGTGCGGCGGCCTGGCCTTGCCCTTTCGCGGTGCACGTTGCGCAGTTGCTCAGTTGCTGTCGGCGGTACGTCACTTTTAATCGGCGGTGAACTCGCAGCCGCACCGGGAGGATCGTGCGCTCGTTTTCTTTGATGCACCGCGCACTGTTTATCCAAAAAGCGCCGTATCAGATGTGGCCCCGCTGGTGCCGGGTCTTATTTTGCGGCGGTGGTAATTCCTGCCGGCGGCATGTGAAAAAGACATTTTAAACCGATACAGTACCCATGCACAAAACGCTTCAATCATTTGACCAGTTAAGCTTGGGGCGACCTGTGGTGGAGAGCGGCAACGTTGGTAAAACATGCTCCACCGCGGCTCTGAGCTTTCTAGCGCAGGAGCGAGCGCCATTTCTTTGAGAATCTCAAACATCGGTTGCCTTGGCAAAAAGGCACAAACCACTCTAGAAGGAAGTCCGTTACGGTTGCGTGATCCCGGTTCAGCTCGGGGCCCCACCTCGCGACATGTGGGCACTGCAGGCGTACACACACTCCCGTTGGCAAGTGCGAGATGCGTTTGGCATTACAGGAGGCGATGGTGTGTGTGTTGTGGACGCCTTTGTTGCGCGATGAAATGCGACGTTGCGCTTCTGCGGGTGGATAGTGCTTCCCATGTTCTGGATTATCTTTCTCGAGCGACGTACGACTCAACCTCGCATGGGGTATGTGGAGTGTGCGCGGTTAAAAGCCATCTCAGCTTGTGCAGCAGAGTTAAGTGACTTGCTGTTCGTCCCCGCAAACCTCGCGCGAAGTGAGTGCCAAATTTACGACGATCCGCTAGGAGGAAGCAACCCACCGTCTCTCAATTGCGGTTCAGACTTGCAACGCATGTTGTGACGTTGTGTTCGTTCGAAACTCATCTCTGGATTGTTTTGAAGTTGAATAAAATGTGTGAGTCAAACCGGGGCATTCGGCTCAGGGCGTTCTCTGCGATTGCACGAAAGTGCCTGAAGGCTTCAACGCGTTTGATATGGAACGTACTCAGGAAAGAGAATATCTATGTCGTGTTATGTCCATGTTGCATTCAATATAAACGGTTAATCATTTGTTTAGACTTGTTTTGTTTGCCGCAAAATGTCCAAGCACTCCGGCACTACGCTGGCACATCAGCCGGCGAGCCGACGCTGAGCAGACGACTCATCTCTTTGCCGGAAGTGCGTGAAAAAGTCGCCCAATAGAAGGATGGTTAGCTCATGACGAACATCTGGGAATCGATGACGTAGGCATGTGAAGATGGCGGCGTCCAAAAACACGAAGGGAAGGGTGAAAAAAAAGCGACAAACTTTGCAACAAAAGTGTGAGCTTTCCGCTGCGCGTGAAAGAGTAATACTTGGCACAGGTGACGTTGACGACCCAATCTAACGATTGCGCTAGTTCATTTAGTGTGCTCAAAACGCCTTTCAGGGCCCCTTTAAGGATCCGAGACTTGCTCAATTGGTGAGATCCTACGTGCCCAGATCCTGGAAAGCGCCGGAAATGAGCGATCTTATCGCAACCAGATTACCAGAGTAAGAATATTCGGCAAAACTGCTGAACAAATGAATGAACCGTTGTACCAAAATTTCAGATTTGTCATGTGAATGCGAAAACGGGGAACCACAGTGTTGCAGCCGGGCTCGCTCGTTGAATTGTTGAATAACAACAGAAAGAACAGTTGCCGAGAGTCCACAGTTAGCCAGCGAAGTTTGCACATGGATGGGGAAAGTGAGCAGTTTGTTGGCAGAATGTGAGTGAATTCAGTGAGATCAGTGGGTTTCTTTGTAGCCGGAAACTGAGATTTGCTTTCACACTTCCGACATCAAATGGTCTGAGAAGATACATGAAGGGCAACGGCTTTCTCACAGTCCAAAGTGGCCTCTACTATTACAAACTTGTTCAGGGTGCCCAGCTGGTGTGGGTCTATGAATAAAACTACGAATGGCGGGCGTTTTTTTATTACCAGAATATTATTTTTGTACCAACCCACGAAACGCCTGGTAGCGTTTATTTGATGTTCATCAAACACTTGCAATCAACGTCAAGCAAGTGCCTCGAGTGGTTTTGCTGCGGAGATGCAAACGCAACTTACCATGATTGCCTCTCCAGATGAACCTATTTGCAGCACAGCACCACAGATAACTTTATTCATAAACGCTCTAGCCTGTGTGACTTTGCGGTCATTGCTTATCATTTCAGAGATTCTGAAAGCCAAAAGAATATTGGTAAGTTTTCTTGGAATTATAATATTAGGGTGAGAGACATGAAGCTGTTTATATGCCAAGACTGTTGAAGCGTAGGCAGTGCGTGTTAGGTGGTATCACAAACATTTAAAAAAAACACCGATCTAATCAAATTCGGTACTTAAAAAAGTATTGCAGTGTATGCGTAACAACTGCCCTCCGCATGCAACGCCATGAAGATAACTTAGACATGACTTAATCTAAGCTTTTCCTTTTTCTTTTATTAAGCTGGAATTGGAGGAACGCCTGCCTGGAGACCAGAGGTCATACCCTTAAAAGCACCATCAGCATCTCCCATAAAATCAGACAGTAGGAATGTGGATGCATTCACCAGCCTCGCCTCAATTGCGCAAGCATCGACTACCGACGGGTCAACCATCGAGGCATCGCCCAGCCAGGAATCAGTACCTGCCACCACAGCCGAGCAATCTGATGTCTTTAGAGAGGCTTTTGAAGTTGCGGGGGAACAACAACAGGAGCTGTGGTAAAGACAGTCAGCTATTAGGAGGAGCAAATTATATTTCCCACGATATTGTGAACCTAGATACAGAGATCCTCGAAAGACAGCAGGCACGACAGTGAGACCGCTATTCAGCTTTTGCCAACGAAATCCAATTTCAACACATGTGCTCCCCCAATTGCGTACTGTTCGTTTTGCATGGTGCAAGACTAAAACAGTGCTTTTTGAAGTAGTAACAGTTGGAATGAAGCCGTGCTTTTGGACATGGCATGTCGGACGGTTTCATCTGACGAGCGTACTGCGCTACTGACGCAAACAAGCTGCGCAGGATCTCCGGTTGGTACTTGAGATTTTTAGCGTATATCGAACGGGTCGCCCAAACGCTCGCGAACATCGTGAAGAATTCTATAATCTTGCGCAATGCTTTGCACATTTTTAAATTCACCCTCCTCAAGTCCATTTTAACACTTTATCTAGGCAAAATTGTTCCGCAGGCACTTTCAATGACGCCGCTCCCTGTGAAAATGCGTTTTTGAACATTTGCAAAGTGGGATGGTTTCACTTCTGTGAAGGCAAGGCTTCATCAAATGGTGCTTCCAAAGCCTGATCACCGAGGAGAAGAGCTCATATTGGCATGCCGTTAAAGACATTTCTATGTAAAGTAAGTAGTTTAGTCACAACTAGATTGGTGGCAGGAAAGTTATTTCATAGTTGCGCCATGAATGCGACCCCAATATCGTACACTAATGAACAAGAACATCTAGTTATTGTTGGTGGAACATTTTTGCTAAGTAGTTTGGAGCTTCAAAGGACGCCGGAAATGGGAAACACGAATGATTTGAGATAAACTGAACAAATCATTTAATCCGTGGTAGCGTTCTGTTCGGTTGCGCCCATAGGTCATTTCGCTGGCCTGGTGCGAATGATGGCAACCATGTGTGTTCGCTGTATGCCTGTGCCTGCTCGCCTCTGCCACTGTAATAAGGGGCTGTACGCGGATGCAGGCACCTGTGGCTCCTTGGTGTGCCCCGTCATCATTGGTTCCGCAAAGAGAGTGACTGTTCCGTTCATCAGTGTGCCGACCTTGTGCTACAACTCAACCTAAACTTCCTTACGAGCGAGTACAAATGAGTCGTGGCTCACAGTCACAAATGAGCACCGTACTAGCGCTGTAAGGTAACACCGTCTTTAGGGAAGGCAGCTGCAGCAGCAACAAAATTGTGTATCGCGAGCTCAAACGCATTACCTTGACGTCAAGCGCAGTTTTCTGTAGCGTCCTACAGCCTACCTGTCCCAATAGACCACGTTAAACCATCTGCACAGATCAGCGGTTTGCTAGCTGCCATGCTTTGGTAACGCCAACAGATTGCTCAGCTGTCGGCGAGGGCGTTCTCCGGCCACTTTCCCATAGTTGTCGTTCTGCTCACTACTACGCTATCATTTTGTCTCTGTCGGCAATGGCATCAACGGGTAAATTCTGGCAGGAAAGAAATTTTCTGCGGGAAAATGGCTTTCCTTTAGGAGAACGAATTTGCCGTGGAATGGTGCGGACGCGCCAGTATCGGTGTTGACGTCCGCAGGCAATTGCACTGCAGGGTTGGCATTTTGTGCGTCGTGCGCGCTTTCTTTTGCTACCACTGCTCAGTTATCTTATGGTGATATGGACTTCTCCCGAGCAAGTAAAGCACCACAATGAAATTTCACTGCGATACTTTACATCTGTTGACACCACAGATGAGAATCGTGTGGTAACAGCGAGCGCGACCAACGCCAGGGATGATTTTTGTTTCAGCGAAATGCGCGAACAGGCGGACACAGTTATGGCGCCTTTCTCTGCTGCCAAGAGAAGAAATGGCCAACTAAATTATTGTGTGTCTACCATCTATACACCTACACATCACCATTGCCTGGCTTTCCTCCGGTTTATTCTGAAGCAAACAGCCGCTGCAGTCGCTGCTTGCATGACGTTTGATGGGCGTTTGATTATCAATTTTTTCAGAAGTTAAAGGATCTTCCTGGGCTGCATCGACGCTAAAATTGCCACTAGAATGTCAGAGCTTCTGCTGGTTGCCATATCCGTACCTTTAGTTCCAGCTATTTCATGCGCCGCAGTTGCTTATATCATGCCCGTGAAATAATGTTTCCTTCGCGTTTTTTATAGAGAGGCTGTATAGGGTATATATAATTCAACTACATGTAGGGCAATGTATGTGTAGAACAACATGCGTTCTCCTATTCGCACGCGACGTATCTTTATGAAATAACAAATCAAAAACTAGAGTTGTGTCTCGGCAAACACTTTCGAAAGCACTAAATGTGATACCACTCTACATACTTGTCAACGTTGTTGAAAACCGAGAAAGTATTTCAAGAACACTTGCGGTAAATTATAAGCACGTAATGGGTACTCGCTGTCTTCTTTACTTAAAGTGAATTTTTCGCTATACAGAAGAAAAATATTGCGTTGAAAACAGCCTTAACAGCACAATCGTTTCGTCGAGGCTTTTATTGCAAGAAGAGTGAAAACCGGGCGCAGCGAGGTAGAGAGGGCTTACCCTTGCGAGAGGGATAGCAAGGCCAAACACGTGCACCATAGTGGGGAGAGGGCGACCAAGCGCTAGCTGAGGTGCAGCGTAGTGGGGATAAGTGCGAGTGGACCCCAAGAGTAGATGGGCGGAACCTAGCCAGGGGTAAGAGCAAACGACGTGCATAGTTACGTGGACTCAATGATAGGAGGACGAAGTCGATCAATTGGAGAACGCGCCAAACAGATGGCTTGGAGGAGCGATCGTATACGCAGACGTACGCTATGCGGTTGCTGCTGGAACATAACTAGTGGATCCCACCATTCTGCTGTTATTCCAGCCCCTACCAGAGCCAAGAACGCCCTCAAAGCAAACTTATCACGTCAAAAATCTCTCTTATAACAGAAAATACCCAAAGTATCGTGGAAGACGTTGAAATGATATTACGAATTGGCTGCTGCCACCAGAAGGCAACCTTCTAAACCAACCACCCCCATCAATCCCTGACATACTAAAACTGGCACTCCTATCAGGCACACGAATAGCCCACAGGTATGCAGTAAGCACTGGCAGACCCCCCGGATTGCAACATTTACATCCGTGTCCAGGCCGCCTAACACCGATCCGCCATTCAGCGTGGCAAAAAATGGTTGGATTTTTCTTCCCAACACTGGAAGGACTAACAAACTCCTTACGGGGCTGGTGATGAGTTCACTCCAACTTGAATTACCGATATCTCACGTGCGGGACACGCAGAGTTTCTTGCTGACCAGCTCACGCGCATGAACCGCAGCACTCAGATCCCGGATACGCCCCATCCACAGACAGACATGTATGAATTTGTCACGACTCAAGCAGCTCACATCCTCCCAAAGCCCGTCACCTCCTTATCGCCCTTTTTTATTTCCTGTGGCGGTACCCACATTTTCGCAGACTGGAACGCCAAAAGAAAAAAATTCCTGAACGCTATGCAGCACTCAAAATTACAAGGCGTCCAAGGACACTCAACAGATATTAAAAACCTCAACCAGCACGAAACCCCCTAGCATCTGTAACACCTTAGCGCCTACAGTAGAGCCCATGTGTTCAGAGACCTTCCCACCAACATACACCTTTCAGTAACCATCTACCTACTTAAGAAATGCACACCCAGCTAATATCCCACATCTTACCGGTATATACACGTAACCTTAACCATAGATAAAATAATAAAACACATTGGCCTGTGCCACCTATTGCGTATTATACAGAGTGATGAAAACTGAGTCGACAGGTTTTTTTAAAAACTGGCGCTTAGATTCACGCGAAGTTCACCTCTACAGTGAGGTTCTGTGGCCAGGGGGACACATAATTGGAAGGTAATTATTGATGTGGATGGCTTAAAGAACTAAAATTGATTAATTAACTTTTTAGTGGCTGCAGCAACCAGGCATGTTTGTGTTTGAAAGTTAGACGCAATCGTGTTTCTACGCAGTTTCAACTGGTAGAATTCTTCTAGCGCATTCGTAGTCCGAGATATCGAACGGCGAAGTTTAATTGCCATTAGCACGATTCATCCAGGCCTCAAATACTCATTGAAAACACAGAAACCCTCTTCCCGCACCCAGAACGGCCGAAAAAACTAGGTAACCTCAGAGGTGATCTTTAAGACGTACAATAGTCCCCAAAGGTTAGATATCTAGGCGTCATCATCGACGCCAAGCCTACACGGAGGCCCGCCCTCACCGCCCTAGCAAGAGAGGCTAAAGCTGCAAAAAAAGACTGCACCCGTCTCGCACGTGGGATGGGCTGCTGACACGCCTGGGCATTATGAATACACAGACCTTAGCAAGCGCGCGTATCCTGTAAGCCCTCCCCTAATACTCTCTCAGTCTGATTCAATGAAAGAGACCCGAGGCCCATCAACGTAAAAGAATGCCTCTTATTGCCTTGCCGATCTCAAGTGGCCAGGACCCTTGTTAAAGGCCAGGCCCGTCGCTTTCTTCTACATGCTGCAGAAAGGGGCTTCAAAGATATGACGCTCCTCCACAAAACGTAAGATGGACTGGCCATAGCGTGCGCAGAGGGGGGGGGGGGAGGGGGGGATCTGATAAGCTTGCACAACGAGCTATTTGTGCCTAAATTTAGGGCACATTCTTTTTAAATCGATAAGAATGGTGGGACAAACAGTGGAAGTGACGAAAACGCATGTAAACAGATGTACTGATGCGTACTCCTGTTGGTATTGCGCGCACTATGCTTGGTTTAGCCGCACACCACTGAGGGGCTTTGGGATTCTCTCAGGCGACACTGGCTGATTGACGCAACCAACATGGCCTGGCGTGATCAAATTTGTTAAGCGGGCACTATGTTTCACGAAACGATTCTCTTCTCCCACAACCAAATAAAGCCACATTTATATACGGCGTAAGAGGGCTCGACACGGTATGAAGGCGCTGCTAGGTTTAGTAACGTAAACAAACGCGCGAACAACGCCGCTATTTCCCGCCCGTGTGCAATCGCCTGCAGTAGAGAACCTCGATACCAGCGCCACCGTACAGGGTCGAGACAACCTGTGAACGGTCCCGTGCCGCCGCAACTTGGTCAAGGTGGTTAGCACATCGTTCTTTTCGTTTCTCTCGAGGCCCAGCAACGCCAAAAATACAAGATAATTCAAACTTCACGAGTAAACCGCGTTGCGGCGATAATTCCAACGCGAATTGGATACAATGACTAGCTTCAGCGGCGAGCGCGTGACCTAAAATGGCGGCGGCAGCCTATACGTGTCTCCACCCTGTACGCGGACGTTTGAATCAAGGTACCCTAGGCGGCAGAGCGGTCGGTTACTGTGATGTCCTTGCAAACCACGCAAACACACTATTAGGCGGCAAAATCTAAAGTTTAACTTAAACTTATTAGTCTCACAGTCAATAGAGCATCGTGGGCATCCGGAAAAGCGCGTGGGACACTATAAAACACGAAATCTTTCGAATAAAACACACTTGTATTTCATCTGCATGGCTCCTTTCAGGAATTGAGGCCAGATGTGCGCCATCCCCGCCGCGGCGCTAGCTTTTCTGATGGAGGCGAAAAGCAAAAACGCCCGTGTGTACGAGATTTCTTATGTTGAGTTTTTAAGTTGAGTCTTTTGAGTTTATGTTGAGTCTGTTTAAAATATGCATTTAATCTTGCTTGTTTGTGTCCTAACACAAAATTCTCAGCGCTGCAGTGCTAAAGAACAAGAAACAAAATGACACCACCTTCCCGCGAGGGAACCTTGAGTTGATGCGAAACATCTCGGAGGTTCCGAAACATTCATGAGATTGGGTATCCAAATAACGAAAAATGACGGATCTTCGGACGGTGCAGCGTGACTGAACCGAAGCAGCAACTGAGAAAGCGGCGCGCGGATCGGGTTTATTATATTGAGCATATGGAGTGGAGAGGAGGAGATGAGACAGGAGACGCACATGCGCGCTTATCGCACAGCTGCGGTGATGACTAGCGTGCGCGCTATCGTACAGCTGGTGGGGAGATGGGGAGACGAGGAGCAGCGCGCGAGCTATCGCACAGCTGGCGTGGAGAGAGGGAGAGGACGAGAAGCGCGCGCGCTATCGCACAGCTGGTGGGGAGAGGGGGAGAGGTGCGGATTGACGGACGACGGGTGACGGACGACGCAGCCGAGAGGAAGAAATGCTCTGCATCTAAAATTTAGCACTCTTGAGAAGCAGCCCGCGTGTTTCCGAAACGCTACTTTTACACGAACGCCAGGCTAACTTGAGGGTGATAACACGACACGGAGGCCTGAATAAGGCAAAATATTTCCGCCACTCATGGTCCAGATCGTTCACATGAAAGTAATATTGATGTCGTTCGTCACATATTAGCACCTTTTGTTTAAAATGCAGCGCGAAGTAAAAAACGAAGCTTCCCTGGCACTACCAGCCGAAGACTGAGGCTGTTGAATGGGAGAGCCTTCATAAGAAATAAAATCTGAAGATGCCACATCGTTGATGCAGTCATCACTGTTGCTGGGTTAAAAAAAACAGCTGCAGAAGTTTTCAAAGTGCCTGAAACCTTTTTTCGCCTTTACAGCATCCACAGTCGCTTGTATCTTGCGTTCAGATTTCACTCAGGACGCCTTGTACTCCCGCAAAATGTAAACAAACGCCCACGAATCTAATTAAGGGGTTTACAATGAACACATCAGATAGCGCCAGTTGTCCGAATAGCGCCGTTTTTAGTTTTTGCGCGATGTTTCAAAATCATTGTTTATCCGTGAACGATGGTTTATGGCGCTGTCCCGAAGATTTACATCAAAATATGAAATACCTGGCCCTTTTTGTGCAATACGCAGTTGGGGTAGACCAAAATTTCCTGAATGCAGTGACTCGAGTGGGCGCCGTAGGGGTACGGCACGCTTTGAGAGATTCTTTTCATCAACGCTATCGTAAATGGCATTATCAGCTGGTGTCTACCCTTTGAGAAATTCCCTGTAAAAGCAATTTGGAATAGTGTCTAGTGGTAACAGAATTGCCTGAAATATTTAAAAAACACAATAGGTGCTTAAATCGGGCAGTTAGCACTCTGCTTAGCCTCTGGTTGGGTAAAGGCAGCTTTAACTCCCATATGTAGACAAAAACCTCAGCACTGTTCCACTCCACACCACATACACACAAAAACCAACGGAGAGACAAAAATATTTCAGCCATCGGAACTGCCGCAGCAAGTGTGCACCAACAACGGTGCGGGTTTAGTACGCTTAACGTGTTGATTCGAAGCAGTGCACAAAACAGCGAGCCGAGATGCGGTCGTCGGACTCCAGCCGGATTAAGCTGCCGGAAATTCGGCCGTGCTACGGGCATTGTAGTTCAGCCACAGTACGTTAACTGTACAGAGGCCGGTGGACGACGCTTGCATGCACCGCAAGCAGATCACGCAATCGCGCTGTGCAGCAGCACAAACCCACCATTTTAGGTCCAGTGCACCCAAAGAGCAGGTGGGCAGAACCTATGCAATGGTGAGACCAAACACCTAGCGCAGTTGGGCCGACTCAAGGACAAGAGGACGGAGTCGATCAATTGGAGAACGCGCCAAACAGATGGTTTGGAGGAGGGATCATAAGCGCAGAAGTACGCTTTGCGTTCATTGGTGGAAAATGACTTGGGGATCCAACCATTATTGTATCATTATAGCCCCAATCTGAGACAAAAGCGCCCTCAATACACATTTATCACGTCAACAATCTGCCCAATACCATAAAATACCCAAAGCTATCCTGGAAGACGTTGATTTTATCTTACAAATTGGCCGCTGCCCCCTGAAGGCAACCTTCTAAACTAACTGCACTAGCCCGTCCCTGACATAATACAACTGGAACTACTTGCAAACACACGGATAGCCCAGAGTTATGCAGTAAGCACTGGCAGACCCCTAGATTGCAACATTTACTTCTGTCTCTACTCCGCCTAACGCTGACCCGCCATTCAACGTCGCAAAAAATGGTTTGAATTACCCTGCTGAACAACTGAGCAGCAAACTCCTTATGGGCTTGGCGGTTAGTTCACTCCTACTCGGATTACAGCTACCCACACAAACCAGCCCTAACCATAGTAGTCATATACGTATCTCAAACGCGGCACACGCCAAGTTTCTTGCTGACCAGCTCATGCGCATGATCCGCAGCACTCAGCTGACGGACAAGCCCCATGTATGACTCTAACAGCTCACGTACTCCGAAATCCCCTCGCCTCCTAAGGACCTTTCTTTTATTTCCCGATAGGGTACTCTCATTTTGGCGAACTGGAATGATGAGAAAAAAGTCACCGAATGCTAAGCATTACTCGGAAACACAACGCGTCCAAGGACACTTACAAGATATTTAAAAACCTAAACCAGCGCGAAACCCCTACCGCCTGTAGCACCTTAGCACCTACAGTGTACACACTAAGAAAAAAGGAGTCCCTGTAACCCTCTTTGGGGGGTATTTACTTGCCACAGGTTTGACTCTTCATCGACCCCCTTTCGCAGAGTCACGCTACTCTTATTGAAAGGGGGTCACACGGACCCCATCACAGTAGTCACAGTAGAATATGGGTGACTACCTCCTTAGAGTCAGCACTGACCTATCTAAAGAAAAAAGAGAGTCACGGGACTCCTGCCTGATGATCATTGCGGCCCCGTAACAAGAGTTGTGAGGACGCCCCTTTTTAAAGAGTCCCGTGATGCTTATGGCGACAGAGTCGTGGAAGTGTATGGGTGACCTTCCCAGAGATGGTCAATAATACTGCTGGTGGAATCATTGCAGTATACGTGCAAGTGCAATTTTAGCCCACATGCATGCAGCTTCATGAGCAGTTTCATACAAGTATAGCAAAGCAAACCAAAAGTATTTGAAAATTATTTTATTAAAGACGAAAGTGATACACATTTGAATGAAAAGCCAGCTTAGGGTATCACAGCTGTTTTAAATTACAAAATAACCAGCAAATAGCCTAAAAATACAGATACACTAAGCATGTTTTACTGCTTGCTATGGCTTGTCACAACGCAGGTTTGCTAGACTAACATGCATGATATTAAATCACAAAACAAGTGTTGTGTTAACCAGCTTGGCATACCTGCTGGTGCAAGGTTAAACTGGTGTGGAAAAAAATTGCAATAATTTTTAAAGGCTTCTTTCCTTGTTGCTGTTTTTCTAAGGCAGGCTTCTTACACAAGTCCATGAAGTCAATCCAGAAATCTTCACAGGCCGTGCACAAGCGTTGCAAGGTGTCCTCGGGTCCTGGCGTCTCGGACCAGGCCTTGTCTCGGACCTGCCAGAAATATCAATGAAAAGAAATTGAACGATAAGACAAAAGCAAAATGAAATTGTAGCCAGCACAGTAAAATCATCAACAACAGGCTAACTGCCCAGTGCTTGACAAAAAAGAGGGCGAGGAGCACACCTCTTGCCATTACATTTCCTTGCTTCGCCATTTGGCTTTTGTTATGAAATGTTTTGTATGAGGGAACATATGTATAATGTATGAAGTTACGTAAGGACACCCCAGAAATGCAAAGGCTTCAAAAATAATTGCATCCATAAAGAGGATCTGAAAGCTCCAGGGAGGGAGACTAAGCATTTATGAGTGCAAAAGGCTGCTACTCCCCCCTTTTGATGGTATGAAAATATCTATGTAAAGCTTAAAGGCAGCACGAGTAACCAAGCAGTAAGTGAACTGAGACACCTGCTGCACAAAGGGCATGCTCCACACTGCAAAACACTGGAGGGGTACAAAGTCTAACTCAAACTGTTCAGTAAAAAGCATGAGGCAAGTTGGTACATAGTTCTTAAAAAGTCGAGTCAAAGAAGATGACAAAAAAGATGATAGGACAAGCACTTGCTTGCAACTAAGTGTATTGAGTGCATCGTCTAAAATAACACCCCTTAATAGTGGGCCGAACAATGGTAACAAAGGAATCATAGCGAAGTGTCTAAATATTCAAGCTCATTGCAATACAGGTTCACTGTGCTCCTGTTTTTTATGTAATAAACATCTAAAAGCTCCCAAATCAGTGCTTTCGCTTCTTTGCAGAAGTCAAACTTGGCCCAAGAAAGGCTTGCACTTGCATGATTCGCAATGTGTGGGTACATGCAAAACGCCAAGGGACAAATTGGATACATCGACTCTCCAGATGGGAACGACACATCATAGATCCCCCCATTCCCTGGGCAAAAACCGCTGGGTGTGCTGCTTATTGCGCTTTTCTTTTGCTTTTAGGCTTGATAGCAATTTGCCTGAACCTTCTATCTACGCTTCACTGATTAACTTTAATGCTTTTTTTAAGTTATGCAATACACTAAATATATTTTCTACTCTGCATGCAATGTCTGCACACCGTTTACCTTCCTTCAACAGTTTTCCTTCAACAGTTTTTAGCTTAAGTGAAAGCATGAAGCACTAAATAATGCTTAAAGTTGTAGTTATCGAGATCACACTTATTACTGATGGAAAAGAAACCTAAGTTGTCAGTACAAAGGGCACCACTGCCTTGTTACGTGCCTCGGTTTCTTCATGTTTTTAGTGGCCACAAGAAAAAATTTTAAACCACTTGTCTATTTGAATTGTTGTCAACGCGTTTAGTTTCCGTACCCTGATTTTTTAACTTCTCATATAATTAAATTTGGCACATAACTTGTTCCCAAGTTTCTAATTCCCTGGATGGGCTTTTCTGCACGAGTTGTGAGCGATGCAGTAAAGCTGACACTACAGGCTTGATGGGACATGCCATAATAATTAGTTTCCCTATCCCAATTTATTGACTTTGGATGTCCAACTTTTTGTTCTCGAACTTCTCATGCACTAGAGGGGCTTCTCTGCACAAATTCAGAGTGATGCAGTAAAGCTGACACCAGCGTTGATTTCAACTCTTTTGTTACCGCAGAAAATTGACCAGTTTTTAGGGCTCTAAGAAAACATTTTATGCTAAATGTGTTGGTTAGGCACGTAGTGCAGTGGCAAAAATGCGGATGATTCAACGCCCTTGCTAGCACCAGTTGTGTAATGTTTGCATAAATAATGATAGCAAAAAAAACCCAAATCAAAATTTTGTCACCGTAAAGAAAAATGAAAAAAAAAGAACTTGTGTGTAACAAACCACCAATAGTGAAAAAAATTTAGAATACGCATTTTGAAGGTTTACATTAAAAAATCCTGTCCAAGAAAAAATTGACTAGTGCAAATAATTTGTCTCCGTGGTGCCCACGTGGTGGTTGCACGCATGGTGCCCGCGTCTCGTGGTGAAGCCGAACATTCATTCCAAAATACACAATTTTGGATGGTTCTCTGAAATGGTTTGATATTATTAGGGGCCCAACTTAGTCCCCACGTGATGTAAAAACATCTTATTAAGGACTACAGCAAGCACCACATTCACGGCAAGCAAGAGATGCCAAAAAATCCGCTTGGAATTTAAAACCAATCTCAGTGGTGGATTTTTGTTGACATTCTGACCATCAATTATCTACCAGAACATCCACTTGCGTTTTATTGTCATCTTCTGACTCGCTATGGTAGCCCTGCTCGCAGGAATAACTTGCGATGCACTAGAATTGTGCCCAGCAAGCTTTCGCACGGTGAAAAGAGTGCTGCCTAACATTTTCAAAAAGGCACCATATCAAACCTTTTGGAGACTGCCAGAATAGACACGAAGCAACACTAGACCTCCAAAAATAGCCTCGTACTAACAAAACTGGCCAGTGAACAGCTGGCAGTGTTCAAGGCTGATTGGAAATCTCTACTTGTCTGAACTGATATCCGATGACTTGGTGTTATTTTTTGAGTTTCAGCTGTAGCTGTTATCGCAAAAGTAGGGCATGAGTGAAGCGATATCACAAAAGGCGTTCTTTTTTCGAGGAATAGTAGAGGGCGACGGGGGTGCTATGGCAAATCGGCTTGAAGTTGGGTAACTGCGTAGTAGCACGAAATATTAGGTTTGGAACACAAAAACAGAATGAAAACTGCTGGAAAGTGGCTGAAAATGCCAGGTCCACTTGATACACATGCGGGGAACCTTCAGAAATAAGCTTTCACAAAATAAAACGACCCTTTCTTTGAACCAAAGCTCAGTAGTGGAAAGCTCGTGTCATTTCCAGGTAATTATCATCTGTCACTGCAATCGGATTGCGAAACTGGCAAAATGGTTTGGTATTTGGCTTGCTGGAAGACTTTTGATCAAGAAAATTCCATGGTAATGCAGCATGACCACGAGTCGCATGCTTTTTTATCAAGCGCAGCAGCAACGCTCCCTTCTGAGAAAACATACACACATCACCTTGCAAAAAACTGCCGAAAATCTGAAGGTTGCCTAAACTTGAAAATTTAAACCAATTGTAAAGGTGTAGTGCCTAGACTAACTACCGGGGTGCATGAGATACAACTACAACATCACAAAATCGGCAATATAAAGCACCGATCACCGATGATCAATGCTGTATATTCCTGATATCCATGTTGTTATTTGTCTTGCAACCAACGCATCCCACTGGTTAGTCTAGGAACTGCAGTTTTAGAATCAGTGCTAATTTTCCTGCTCTGGCTACACTGAGATTTCTGACGGTGTTTTTGAGGGTTGAGCAGCATGTGTTGTTTCGATAGGTGCCGTAGCTGCTGCGCTATACAAAAAAGGATGTCACTTGTGGTTACGCTGCATTACCATTAGATTTTTTGATCAAATGGCTCACAGAAGTCAAGTATCAAATGATGTCGTCAGCTTTGCAATCCGACTGTGTTTAAAGGTGAGAACTACTAGAAAATGACACCAGGTATGCACTACTGAGCTTTGGTTTAGAGGACGGGTAGCTTTTTTTCAGTCAAAGTATTCGTGGATGTCGCCGCATGTCTGACAAGTGCACTTCGCATTTTCAGCCCTTTTCCTGTCATCTGTTTCATTTCTGAATTGCGCAATTTATATTTGGCTCTACTAGACAGACAACTTCAACCCGATTGGCCTTAACGCCTTCGTTGCCCACTACTTTACCTAAAAAAAAAGCATGCCGTTTGTGATTTCACTTCACCCATGCCTTACTTGTGCAATAAGAGTTCCAGTTGAAAGTCAATTGATAACCTCAAGTCATCGGACATCAGTTAAGGCAAGGAGAGAGAGCTTAAAATTGGCTTCAGTTTTGATTCTGTACGAGGATATTTTCGGAGGTCTAGAGTTGCTCCTCAGTAGAACTACATATTCTGACAGAGTCTGCCACAAGTTTGGTATTGTTTGTTTTCTCAAATGTTAGGTGTAGGTGCAATGCGGGAGGCTCATAGAGCTGAACGCCTTTTTCATTTGCCACGCAACAGTTACTCGGGGATAGCTAGCTGGGCACTGTTTCAGTGCATCGCACCTCATTCCTGAAAGCAGGGTTAGAAAAGTGAGCCAGAAGATTATAACAACCAGCAAGTGAAAGCTTCAACAGGTGCATGATAGTAAACTGACAGTGACCGAGTTTTGTTTTCAGCCCCAAGCAGTTTTTGTCCTATCCCGAATTTTTACCTGACCATTAATGCGATGTCAACCATTGACAAGACGTTTCTACATCATGTGGGGACAAATTAGTGCCTCTAATAATGCCAAACCACCCGATTTGTTTCCGTAAACTATCCGAAATTGCATATTTTGAAACAGAGGTAGGGCTTCACTGCAGAACGAGGGCACTACACATGGTAACATGTTTTTCATATCTGACAAATTGTACTGGGCAACTAAACTTTTTTCCAAGATGTGTTTTTTATGTTTGGCAAAAATTATACTCCAAACTTTTTAAACTATTTGCGAACTGATATACACAACTTATCCATATTTGCAACGTTTGGCCAAAAACTGATTTTGTTAATTTGCGAATCTGCTTTTGTTGGAAAGGGCATCGAATAATCTGCATTTTGAGCTGATGCAGAATGTGCCTAATCAATATGTTTACACAAAAATGTTTTGTTAGACCCCAAAAATTGGTAGACTTTCTGCGATAAAAAGAAAGTTACCGCCCTGTCTGCGTGCCATATTCCGAAGTCTATTCTTTGCAGATATCAGCGTCAACGCCAGAAGTAGTGTACTTAGCGAGCATCACAACGCATACGGCAGCTTCTGGATTTTCGGGCCGTCTCGAGCGTTTTGATGTTCGGGACAGGTTTTAGTAGTAGGAAGCATCGCTTCGTTCACAGAAAAAGAATTACCTTCAAACTCTAGCTTTAATCAGCTGTCATGAGACAAATTCAACCAAGCTATTTTTCTTAGAAAACTGTTACTAAAGACAACTGTTTTTCTAGTGGCTCATTTTATTCATGACTACGTTGGCTGAAGTTGTTGAAATTGCAACTGTGTGAGAGCTTTTTATGAGTTGAATATGGAAGCTTTAACCTAATTGCTTGTAGTATTAGCATGACTAGGCCGATCTGGAAGACCATTTCGTGAGAAACGAGCGTTATCACTGCCAAAATAGCTTAAAAATACAAAACCCACCCACACATCTAGATATTCATTGATGCCAGGGTCCGTATGGGAAATTTAGGAGGTGTGTCACGGTGTCACAGTGGTGGCGTGGTTATCAAACCAGGTAGTCGTTTTGAAGGTTGGTAGCTAGTAGCTCACAATATGCCTTTTTTGTCTGCTTCTTCGAGTTTTTTTTTTCTCAAAGATTATTCGGAGCGAGATTATAGAGAAATCGATAGATGATTTTTGAAGACTGGGAACGATTCCAAGAAATTTAAGCAATTTCGCTGACACAACCGTTTTTCTAAAAATTCTAAAACCACACAAAGAAGCAACACTCAGTTTTTCCAAAGCTCCTGCGAAGTGATTTCATTAAAAGTAATTACTGCTGTACTTAGCAGTGCTTCTCTGAAGGCTTCGACACCACTTTCATTCAGCAAAACAGGCCGCAGGACAGTGTATCCACCCCTCTTGCATCTAATGATAAAAAAAATACACATCACTGACATGGAAATTAATAAGATGTGGGGGACCAACAAAAGACTATAGAGGAGGCCATAAGGAAAAATATCCACAGGGCTCCAGCTTAACAAATGCAATGTGGTAATTGCTACGTTCCTCATATTTTCACGGTGTATTAACAATTGCTTTATTATCAGGGTCTCTACTTCCGCACTACTTTCATTAAGCAGTATTAGAAGTGGAACTGGATTACAAGTTTGTGAAAAACGCGGAATTGCTGTAAACACACAGATGACAACGTCAGCACTGTTTCTGCAGCAAGCAAGCAATAACACATGCAGTAAAGGGTCCATAAAGACTAAATACAGGTTTGTTTAGTTTGAAAGAACTAGCTTTTCAGTACTCACTCGGCTCCCTTCCAAGCCGGAAATACATTAGTCAGAAATACGCAAGCAACACAGAATATTTTCAAATTTCTCACCCAGGCTTTGGCATGAGAGACGCAATATGGGCTAGCACTAAAAAATGTCGACAGACAAGAGTCTTCTGCCGGCCCTGCTACATTAGAGTGGCGCTTCTCCACCACGTCCTCTTAGGTGTTTTCCTAGCATTTTCTGGGCATGTGTTCGCTTCTAAACTTCACTTCACATCAGACTACTGCCCTGGTCAATGAAGGTAGGAAAACTGCTTCTTCCTGTGTTGTGTTCCACAAAAATGATTAAACATATCAGATGTGCAATATACATAGCAAAAGTTGCCGCAAGTGAAGACAGAAGCCGCACCGCACATAGTGAACTCCGTCTGGAACCACTTGTATCTATCCTGATAATTTTACTTAGATTTTGTTTCGACGGTAGGCCATATTTGGCCCCTCGCACCAATTTGAGCCCTCCGGGAAGGGGAAGGCGTTGTTGCACTGTTCCCTTCAAGTTTCCGTTCTTCTATTGCTCCCTTTGTCAATTTCTGCTCTTAAGGCTAACCAGCCCTCCTTTTCTTCTGTCCCCCATTTTACCCTCTCCCAGTCTCCTTTGCCTTTGTGCTATCGAGAATCACTGGTTTGCATGTTTTCCTTTATGTTGGTTACATTGCTCACAAAACGGGAGGGTGGAAAAAAAACTTTTCCGAACTAGTGTTTGCCGTGCTCGGCATTAGTGTAATATTGCCTTGAGGAAGCTTTGTCCACTGATCAAATCTGTCTGAATATTCAAATCCTCGTTAGGGTTTCTACAGCTGTTGTATGAAGGTTTCGACGTATTCATAGTATTTCAGGATTCCTTCACCTGCTTTTCTCAACGGAATTGGCGGTGGCCAATTTTTGTGCCAGAACGTTTCGCGTGGAATGACCCATTAGTATTATGAAGCTTTGGTTTTTTTTATGTGCAGCCTTTGATGCGTAAACGAAAAGCACAAAACTGACACAACCTCTCTGGGAATAAAAAAAGTAGTGACACCAAGGTTCAATTTTTAACAATTTTCACAGCATTTTAACATCCAAAGACGCCTTCGTGCAATAACAGTAGCCAACTGTTATTTGGAATTAATTTGAAATCAACAATATTTATGCGATCTCTAGGAGAGCAAATGGTGGTTATGAGCTGAACTGAAAGAACTAAGATAGAGACAAGTGTAATACAAACCTCCAAAAAGGCAAAGTACCCCGTGAGCATGGACATCCACATGACTTGAGGATTGAGAGCAGCCATACCTGATAGAGCCAAAGGTGAAGGCAAAAAGTAAGGGCAGGAGCAGTTGCAACAAATGACAATTTTACACAGACGTCAACCGCACAAGCAATTCGAAGTCTTAAGGGCCAGTCCAAAGCAGGCACAAGCAAATTTTATATCCCCTGAAACCTACTACAAACCCGCATAACCTCACACAGCCATGTCGATGAAAATCTGCAGCCCTGCAAGATTTTACCTGCTGTTATGACATGTTTCAAATGCTGGGTCTTTCCATGCCAAACAGCCAAGTGTATGGTGCTTGACACTCTAACCTTTCGGGAAAAATTAATTGTTGATGCGAAGATTCTCTTGGCCTTGCAGGAGTGTGACACGTTCACACGGAACTCGGGAGAAAGGGAACAGAATGAGTTACAATGGCGAACGGTGAAAGGGAAACTTAGCACCAAACAAGGACACAAGGGTCAATGTGCAGCCCCCGAAATCCCGTTCAAGCGAAGAGAAAGACGGAAATGCTCTCACCAACACGAGAAGCACCATTCAGCGATGTGTGCCGCGGGTCATCGTTGGTCCAGGTTGCAGCATAGCATTGGCCCCCGAATGCATGTACTGCTCGGACAAAGCAGCACAGGCAGCACCCCGCCCTGCGTGGCAGGTGTAGTGATCCATCCTGGGCCGTGGCCACCAACCGCGGCCAGGTGTAGAACCGAGCCCGGTTGTCTGCAAGCCAACTCGCTCGTCTGGAACCTCTGGTACACAGAATCCGCAGGCCCATCTCCAGTCCTGGTTAGCTCACCAGCTTCAGAGTCCCCTGATTCCGCGATCGGCCTCCATCCGAACCTTGTTCCTTGCTTGAGCACCTCCTCCTTAATTAATGTAGACAAGCTGATGTGTTTATGGATCTGTAATACAGTACATACGAAATATAACGAGAGGGAAGATGAAGACTTGGTTCCTGGCTAGTTGATTTATGGCGCACAAAGACTGCGCAAAAGATGAGGGTGACAGGAAGAGCGCTGAAGCATGTCTACTTGTGCAACACTGGTCTGCACGCTGGAGTAATGCCCAAGTGACAACATGTCTGGCAGACAATAATGATGCAAACAGCCGACTCACTAAATACAGAAAGTACACTCTGAGTGTGTGATCAGGACATGTAATATTTTGCACAGCTTTATGTCGGGCTAGTTGGTGTAAGCTTTTGAAGGTAAGTTGCTCTTGTTACGATCACAGAGACGGGCGCAAGAAAAACGTACGCTTTCACGAGAAGATGGCGCCGTCTACTCGTGAAATTGTACGTAGTTTTCTTGTGTCCGTCTATGTGATCATAAAAAGCACAACCTACCTTCAAAAGAATATTTAGCATGCTCCAGGCTTCTTTTGATGCCTATATTAAAGGATTTATTGCATTGGGGCCTATTTTCTTTACCTGCAAATATCGCGCGAACGTGACAATACAAGCCAATATGCCATTCATAATGGCTTTTCCCCATAAAAAGGACACTAAACGGTCCCAACAAGTTTGCCTATACGGGCAGACCAGTGTTAAAAATGACGCTGCACCAAAGGGTTCAAAACGATTTACACCCCCCATGTACTGTTTTTTTTTGTAGTTCGGTTTGTTATTTCACGAAACGTCAAAGAAGAAAACTACAGAATAAAAAGGGAACACTGGACACAATTTTGAATAGCCTGCCATGGCAAACTAGCGCCGTGTATTACAGAATTGTACCGCCCCGCCCAACAGTCAAATGGTTTTCTGCGACCGACGGTGCAAAAAGCAGCCGTTAGACAGCGAACACAACAGTAGCGCTAGAGACAAGCTTGACGTGGGTTAATGGACGAGGGCAAAAGGAGGGTGTGCCAAAGAATACGGACGGCATCAACAAGTTAGAACAGGCGCCTCGTAGGCGTTGTAAAATACCCCTCCTCCCCACATGTGACAAGTGTGTGGCGCCCCCCATCCCTGATATTCGTTGGCCGCTAAGTTCAGTGGCCCCACCAGGCTCGGTGGGCAACCTTGTGTGTGGCCGGGCAATAAACACCTCCGAGCACGGCTGCTCGGGGGGTCAGTCACCGTCACCACCAGCACGCTGCATGTCGTCTCTCGGCTGGAGGGTACCCCTACCCTCACAGGTTCACGAACGCGGGTCTAGATCTTGACACTGGCGACGAAGGAAGAAGCCCGCGGAGCGGCAGAAGCCCAGTGAACGCCGCCACCGAGAACGCCGAGACACCGCCCCCTCAAGCCAGCGGCCATTACGCCATGCCGCTGTACGGGAGGCTCGAGCCGTTCGAGGGTGAAGGGTCCCCCTGGCCGGTCTACGAGGAGCAAGTCGGCGTGTTTTTCCGGGCTAACGACACACCCGAGGCAAAACAGCGCGACATCTTCCTGGCCAGCTGCGGGACCCGCGTCTTCGCTCTCCTGCTCGACCTGCTCAAGCCGGCCACGCCGCACGACAAGTCGCTGGGTGAGCTGCTCGCGACGCTACGCTCGCACTACAGCCCGGCTCCGTCGATGCTAATGGAGCGTTTTCGCTTCAATAACCGGAGCCGCCGAGAAGGAGAGACGCTCGGGCAGTTCGTCGCAGCGCTGCGAGGGTTGGCGAGCGGCTGCGCCTTCGGGGAGCAGCTCGACTCGCTGCTCCGGGACCGTTTCGTCTGCGGCATCAACTACCCCGCCATGCAGACGCGACTCCTGGAGCTTCCCGACCCCTCGCTGGACGACGCCGTGAAGGCAGCGCTGGCGATGGAGGCTGCGGCCAAGGACGCGGGCGAGCTAGCACGTGCGGCCGGCTCACCGTCGGCGGAGGCGGCGGTGACCAAGATGGCGGCACGGCATGGCAGGTGCGTTGCGTGCGGAGTGCTTTGCGTGCGGAAGAACTGGGCACATTGCTCGGGCGGGCCGAGGGGGGACGACGGCGGACAGACGGAAGCAGCAGCCGGCGTCGAGCACAGGTTCCGCGCCAGCCCACGGCCGAGGGAGTCGGCGCAAGGGTAGGCGGCGGGGGCGTGCGGCAGCAGCTTCGGGTGCAGCGGCTAGGCTTCACGTCGTGGCCGAAGACCCGCAGATGTTCGACATGTGGCACGCGGCCACAGTGCAGCCGCCGGTGCCACCATACTGGCTGACCGTCGAAGTCTGCGGGCGCCCCATCTCCATGGAGCTGGACACAGGGGCCAGTGTGTCGGTCATGGCCGAGAAAGCCTTCAAGCGCACCTTTGCTGGCGTGTCCGTCGAGGCGTCGGGCGTCATGCTGCGCAGCTACTCCGGACAGCTCGCCTAAGTCGAGGGTAAAGCCCAGGTCAGCGTCCGCCTTGGCGACAGGGAGGCCACCCTTCCCCTGTACCTGACCAAGGGGCCGTCACCGACGCTGCTGGGCCGGAACTGGATCCTGGCGTTGGGCGTGAGGCTGCCGGAGTACCAGGATGCAGTGCATGCAGTGGCAGCCGGCCCGAGCCTCCTGACCAAGTTCGAGGCCCTGTTCCAGCCCGAGGTGGGGACATTCACCGGCACGGCGGCAAGCATTGAGGTGCCAGAGGGAGCACTGCCCCGTCCAGCCCGACTGCATGGACGGCGTCATCGAGCAGCTGCTGCACCGGCGAGAGGCCGGCACCAACGGCGGCGGGGTGCTGGGCACCAACGGCCGCCGGCTGCACCTGGTGGTGCTGGGTGCCAGGGCCAGCGCCCAGCAGGTGGCGCAGGCTATGCGGCAGGTGCTCCCGCAGGGTTTCCGGCTCGACGACAAGGCCCAGTACGCTCTGGACTTCAGGATCATCGACGGCGACGTGGGCCTGCCGCACAACTCGTTCCGCACGGAGCCCCTGCCCCAGGGCTGCCTGTGCGTGTACGCCAGCCAGCCGGGGCTGGAGTACATCCGCGGGAGCCTCGAGAAGACCCTGCTGGCCAACCTGGAGCAGTAGGACCAGCTGCCCTTCCACGGCCTGCCCCTGGTCATGGTGTTTGCGGGCCAGGGGGACTTCATGCGCGAGGAGGGCATCAACCGGGCCAAGAGCCTGCAGTGCCCCTTCGTGGACGACGGCGGCGGCCTGGACCCCGTGCGGCTCGAGCAGGCGCTGTGCGCGCTGGTGGAGAGCATCGAGCGGCTGCACATCTACCAGGCGCTGCCCGCGGTCGCGGGGCCCCGGCCGGACCTGCGGCTGATGCTGTGCATGGTGTGCGGGGACCCGTACGCGCCCGAGCAGGTGCTGGCGCAGCTGGGCTGCTTGACCACGGGCCCGCTGCACTGCCTCCGCCTGGACTCCTTCAAGGGGAGCCAGCTTCACCGACCGCTGCCAGCACAGCACCAGGGGCTGGTGCTACTCGCGCCACTGTGGTGCCACGCGCAAGTCTTTCGACACCGGGAAGGGTGACAGCTGGTGCGAGTGTGACACAGGTGGCACCCAATTCTGCCACACACTCTAAGAAATCGGGGGAGTACTTGAAGAGTCCAACAGTCATTGCACTCTTGTGAGCATTGGCGGACTCCCCTCGAAAGCTGCGGGGCGTTGGATGCAATGTTCGCTCCCCATAAGGAGGAGAGCGAAACTGACCGTGTAGTCTTCTCGTGCGCGGCGGAGTGCAGCCCCAGTTCTGCTCCCGCACCAGTGAAGAGTAAACCTGCGCATCGTCTCCCATCTCCAGTACGAAGAGTACAATTGCAATTTCATTTTTGTGCAGTGCGGGAGTAAGCATGGAGATGCACTCCTGCCATCTACGCACACCAACTCATCAGCGATGTTTTATTTGCATACGAATATATTTAATAAAGCAGTTGTGTAAAAAGTGCCCGATTACTTCTGCCGCGCATTCTAAACGTGCAAGAATAGAAATTCGTGTAACGATTGCTCGCAGCGTTCAGT
The DNA here is from genome assembly GCF_048455015.1 of Haemaphysalis longicornis. Lineage (NCBI taxonomy): Eukaryota > Metazoa > Arthropoda > Arachnida > Ixodida > Ixodidae > Haemaphysalis > Haemaphysalis longicornis. Next base: position 16,152,760 of record NW_027526233.1, read on the forward strand.
GGCGCAGGCGGCAAACTGAAGGGATCAACCTCATGCAGCCGCTGTAGACGGCCGTTTTGGAAGAGTTTTATAGACGTACGCTTGTCCCGCGCCTAGTCGAGCAAAAAAAAAAACGGATTGTAAATCTGAGGTCGATTGAGGAAAATGGTGTTGCAAGAAGTGAAGTCCGCGCTCTACTGATAGCTCAAGCCGCAAGCGCAACACGGACCCGACCCAACAACTGTGGCTCGCCGACATAGGCATGTACATACGATAGCTTTCATTAGGTTAAATAAAGGAAATCCGGCTACAAAACTGGTATTAACGGCAATATGGGGCCCGTCTGCAAGATCGGCGTGTGAGGAACAGGCGATATCATTGCGAGGGCATCTCAAATACACAGTCTACGGTGAAAACTGTCCCGTCGGCTTACGAGCGACGATATAAAAGCGTATACACCGATCGGTTGCTGGAACTCAATCGCCTTTATTAAGCGAAGAGAAATGATGACCCCCCCCCTGTTCCCGATGGCGGGGCGGCGCAGGCGTGGAACATGATACGTAACGTGTCATACATCCGGCGGGTCAGGTAACGCGAACCGCTCGAGCAAGCGTAAGAAAGGCACCTTCAGCGAGCCGCCAAGTGTGCGTGTTCTGCAAAAACCAAAACAGGCGGTGAACCCGCGAAGACCGGACGGGCGACTTACTGACCGCACCAGACCGTGATGTCCCGCCAGCGCAGAATACAGGGCTGCGCTTTGTAAACAATGTGCTATGAACGAAGTGGGCTTTCAAGCAGACACTTCGTGCAACATGGGAAGTTGAACCTGCCCTTATCGTCATACTAGCTTCGACACAGTACGACGCGTCTGGGCTAACTGCTGCATCCCTGTGCGTCAGCGCGACATCATGAACACGCGAACAAGTTGTATATTCATTCATTCGTGCGTGCGTGCGTGCGTGCGTGGAACTAGTTTTTCTTTCGGACGAACATCACAGCAGCGGCAGCGCTAAGGCTTCGGAACTATGTGAAGTACTGTGTAGCGATGCGCGTGCTTTGGCCGGATAATTTCCATTCGCGGCCGTCGCAGGCTTCGCGCCTTGAGCCTGGGATCTTTCGCAGCTATGACGACCTTGGATTTATCTACCGGACGAAGAAACACTGGCGGGAAGTAGAGGTAAGCCATTAGTTAACTCCGTATTCTTGTCTTGTGTATTTAACAAAGCAGAGTTGCTCTCTAACTTCGGTCCGCGGAAGCGGTTAGCCCTAACGTTTTCGTGACTCATTTTGACCGTTGCTTAGATTTGAAGGGCGGCTTTTGCAGCCGTGTGCAAACAGCGTCGAGTCTTGCACCGTTTCAATCCCTTTGATTCGTGAAGTGTTTGTATCCTAGCCGAATGTTTTCGCAGGTAAGAAGCATGGTCGCGAGAGGAGTCGCAGCGCTACCCTGTATTCTTAGCTCGGCGGCTAGGGTTAGAGTGGCTGCCGTGCAGTAGCTGTGGCTACCTGCGCGGCTCCAAAGAATTGCGTACAATAGGCTGAGTGATAGGAGCGCGTCTAGCGTGTTGCAGTCACTAAAATTACAATAATTTTAGTGACCGCCACACGTACTGCAGCAGACTGAAATGCTGTCCAGACAGGTTTTTTGCGTTTTGATTTGTACTCTTAGCTCGGCGGCTAGGGTTAGAGTGGCTGCCGTGCGGTAGCTGCGGCTACCTGCGCGGCTCCAAAGAATTGCGTACAATAGGCTGAGTAATAGGAGCGCGTCTAGCGCGTGGCAGTCACTAAAATTACAATTATTTTAGTGACCGCCGCGCGTACAGCAGCAGACTGAAATGCTGTCCAGACAGGTTTTTTGCGTTTTTATTTAGGGCAGGATGGACGGAAATGGGACTTTTCGGGGCATACGCCCCGCACTGTTAAGGGGTAACTACATGCGTCTAAGCCGATCAGCGACGCAAGAAACCTCACTCATTGGGTACGGCAAACAGGTATTGTGGGCGACACAGACAAAATTATTTTACACAGGCCGCTGACGGCGGCAACTTCGGCAGGCGACGGGCCGTCGCCGTCGCGGGCTTATACCGGCCAGAAGCAGCCCACAAGCGAGCGGCAGCAACGACGACAAATGGCATTGGCAGCAATGCATTATTTTTGTTTTCGTTTGTCGCTGTCGCCCACACTGTTTGTTGTACCCATTACGTTACTTTTTTCGCGTCGGTTGTCGCCGTCGCTGCATGTGGTTTAATGTTCGAGCGTTCGGATCGTTCATTAACGAGATTTTTTGTTCTCATCAAATGTTGCGATCTGCAGCGTGCATGCAACGAAGCGTACTTGAGAATGAAGAAAACAGTAGCTATATGACCCATTACCTACTTTTCCACGCTGTACTTGTGGACGTATAATGGGCCGTACGTTGCAGTCGGCTGAGGGCAAAATCCAATGCAAATTAATCAGAGATTATAACCTTACAAAAAGAGTTCTCGTTACTTAAATTTTAGGCAATGTTTTTATACCGGGAACGATAGCGGGGTAAACAATAGAAGCCACGGACACGTAAGCACTAATAGGTTTGGGGCGCATTGCGTAGGCAGACAGCTGTAGGGCGTGCTGTCTGACATGGCCATGACCAAGTGGCGCAATGAGCGTAGCTGCATCCAAGGTCACCGCACATTCCCATGTAGACTGGTGACTGCGCCAAGCAGTTTTGCATTCCAATACGGGTTCAATGCGTTCTCTCGGCGCAAAAACTAATCTATCACGTCGTCAAACTCGTCAATTTTTTTTTTCATTGTAGAACTTATCTTTGCTGTCCCCCTCTTTCTTCCTATGTAGGAACCACGGGAAGACGCTACTTGCCCGATGATTTTATTTTTTTTTTGAGAGAGAGAGATATATATATTCCCGAGGCGTCAGCAGGAGTGGCCGTCGCATTCAAGGCACTTCTGACATCTTTGGACATCGTGGATGGGTTCCCATTGCTGCTGTCTGTGTTTTGGCTGTTCAGTGTGTAATACGCTTCAAAGGGGAAGCGCACCTTCTTGCTTCTGTAGACGTTACTTCGGCTCAAGCACGGTGCCCTGGTCCGTACTGTTCTGAAGGCCGCCACCAACATTATGAAGGAGTCAGCTCGAACGTGTTTGTTTTTAATACCAAGTTATGCCTTTTTTAAATCTTACTAGCGCATCCTCATTTGAGTACCACCTGCTTAAAAAACTTAGTGGGAATGTTTCCGGTGGTTTCCTATTGTCCCACCAACGTATATCTGTTGCAAAGTTCCCGTGTCAATGGCTTTGTATCTTTGTGTTGGTTGCACCTTGTAATGCGTTAATAGTAATGCACGCTGAATTGTTTTAGTCCAAGATTTGTGTTTCGCGAAACTTATTTGTAAATATTTTTAAAGTGTCCTAAATAAGAGCTGGCTTTCCAGTCCATGTGAACCACTCACTGATGTACTAAGGCCATTTTGTTTTGTGTTAATACTGTTAACTATTCTCCCACTGCTGTATTTCTACTGACGCTTTTCCTGCTAATGCCAGTACCTTTTATTTTGTGGGTGTTAATGTCATTTTTATTGTCTTAATTTAATGTTTGTATTTCAGTGTTATCAATTGCTTTGCTGCATTTTTATTTGTGAATATTTCTTGGATGTATCTTTATTAGGCGCTACGTCGCCTGTGTGCACAGTGCATGTGGAGTAGGAACCGTTTTTATGGTGTGATATTTTAATTCCAAATAAATTGCTTTTTGTGTGAAAAAACAGAATGAACCTAATGTATTGTCTTGGAAAATAAAGTCTGAGCTTGTTTTTTCTTCTATTCCATGTTTCAAAATAGCTTGTCCTGTTCTGTTTACTTGTAACGGTCTATAGTACCATCGTGTCAAAGCGGGAAGGGGTTGGGGGGGGGCTAGTAGCAGGCGGAGCGAAAATACGCTGCCTCGCGGGGAATAGCAGAACGCTCTTGGGGCGTAACGGGATGCTTTCGAAGAGAGACTAGCAGTACCCTTGTGCAGTATCCGGGAACGCCGCAGCCTAAAGGGAGTGACGGAACGCTGCCTTGGAGTTGGCATTGCAATTCCCAAAAAGGGTTCAAGTACTCCGCTTCGAGAGCAGCAAGTAAATCCCACGAGGAGTGTTTCGCCTCTCGTTTGGCCGCCACGCGCTACTCCTCGGAAGAGTCGCCCAATGCTTCCAAAGGGAGTAAAATATGGGACAGAAGTTTTTACTCCTAGACAGAGGGCCCAGCACTCCTCGACTTGTGAGAGTGCACCTGCATCGACACCTGTGCCCAGGCGGAGTGCGAGACTGCGGAGACCTCCGGACCGGTACTCGCCGGGGGGACAGGTGTTTTGTGTTTGTGTAGGACAAACAAACTTGGGGGTGAGGGGTGTGACAAGTGTGTGGCGCCCCCCATCTCTGATATTCGTTGGCCACTAAGTTCAGTGGCCCCACCAGGCTCGGTGGGCAACCTTGTGTGTGGCCGGGCAATAAACACCTCCGAGCACGGCTGCTCGGGGGGTCAGTCACCGTCACCACCAGCACGCTGCATGTCGTCTCTCGGCTGGAGGGTACCCCTACCCTCACAGGTTCACGAACGCGGGTACCGCTTGCGCAGAAGCGGACAAAGTGACGGGACACACACCTGTGTGCCCTTACTTTTCATGGTTTTGTATCTGCGCCACTAAATCTTGCAATACGGTAGCAACAAACCTAAGTATCACTGTGGAAATTCAATCAGTCAATAAATATATGCTAAAAATGCTGTTGACCCGTGACTCCCATTGCAAAGTGCAAGAGTCCCGTGACCCCTCCCTGTTTTAAAGAGGGTCGTGGAGCGTAAAAGAGAGTCTTAGTAGAGTCTAAGGGAGTCATTGCAGCGTCGACTCCCTTTGGACTCTCTTTTTTTTAGAGTGTAGCCCGAGTGTGCAGAGACCTTCCCACCAACACACACCTTTCAGGAACCATCTACCTCTTTAAGAAAGGCAAACCCAGCTCCTCTTCGACATCTTACCGGTCAATAAACATAACCATAATCATAGAGAAAATAATGGAACACAACGGCCTGTGCCATGTTATGCGGATTGTATACGGCAGGAAAATTCCACGAAAAGCAGACCAATGTTGGTCATCACCACTGCACAGCCGACCCCAAAGTCGACTTCACCACTTTAATGGAGGAAGCCAAATGCTCCAGGGAAGCTCCCATTGTTCTCCCCGATATCGAGGCACCTTTTTAAAACCAGCGAAATTGTGCAATAAACAAATTGCTCGATGACCTTGGAATCCTGGGCTACATATAAAATGGTCTTCACGCTGCACCGAGGCAACAAGCTGTCTCCTCTTCTTCTTTAACCTCCTCCTCAACCGGCTAATTTGTACGATCGCTCAGAACCGCGCACACAAGGTGTATATTACCATTCACGCAGACGACACATCTCTGTCTGTCCACTGGCCCCGTGTTGTACATCAGATTAGCCGAAACCACATCCAAGAAGGTTCGGACGTGGGTATTAACACACGATTCATTCAGGCCTGAAATACTCGCTGAAAACACAGAAACCCTCTTCCAGCACACGGAACTGCCAAAAACACTAGATAACCTCAGAGTTGATCTTCAAGACGTACAATGGTCCCAAAGCTCACATATCTAGGCCTCGTCATTGACGCCAACCGTACAAGGAGACCCGCCCTCAATGCCTTCAAAAGAGAGGCTGAAGCTGTAAAAACGTCCGCACACGTCTCGCACATGGGATGGGCTGCTACACGGCTGGGCATGATTAATACACGAGACCTTAGCAAGTGCTCGTATCCTGTACGTCCTGCCCTAATACTGTCTGAGTCTGACACAATGAAATAGACCCGAGGCCCGTCAACGTTAAAGAATGCCTTTGATTGCCTCGCCAATCTCAAGTGGCCAAGACCCTTGTTAAAGCCCAGGCCCGTCCCTTTCTTCTACATGCTGCAGCAAGGGGATTCCAATTTATTACGCCCTCCACAAAACTTAAGATGCACTGGCCATAAGCGTGCGCAGAGGGGGGCAGAAGAGGCGGTAGCCCCTTCTGCTCCCCTCTGCGGACGCCTCTGCTGGCCCCTCTAAGCATCTTTGAGAGGCCAGCAGCCCCTCTAAGATGCTTATGTGGTTTTTATGTCGTTTTGCATCGTGCAGATATATACATTGCTTTTTCAATAAATCACCATTTGTAATCACCGCTTGCCCTGTGTCTCTAACCTTCCACCCCGTGTGTCGTCTCGAGCTATTTACAATCAGTATGAAGAACCAACTAGCCAACTCAGCAACCGTAGTGAGTACCATTTTCAAGTTCGATTTTTTTGCAGTTTACAAAAGTCAGATCTGTGATCTTTCTGTGCTTTACGGAGGTTGTAAGTACTTTCCGCAGCGTGCTGTCAAATTGATGCTGCATCAGCGCTGTTACTTGACCCCTTGCCGATGTTACGCATGAAACTACAAACTTCGGCTCAGAAACGTGTTAAAAGTACATCTCATTCAACTAAATATTTTATTACCATTTTTCGTGTTTCCACTGCGTTTTAACCATTAGGCCTTCTGTAGTAAGAGGCATGGAGTTGCCGGGAGGGGGGGGGGGGAGGGGGCGCTGCGGTAAGACTTCGCCACTTATAATTGAAAACCCTGCGCACGCCTTCGTGAATGACACTCACTGACCAGCTGAAATGCCCACCACACATTGAGATGGGACATCTCGCCCCACTGTTTGCACAATTTGATCATCGCTGCCGCCGACAGACCCGACAAGCGAGTGCTGCCTCAGCGCGCTGCTGCTGCGCCCAAATATAGCATTAGGAAGTATTCTAATCGCCAGCAACATTTTATTCTTTCACTTCACCCTTGATAATTCAGGTAAAGTTGGTTTTGCTGCCTGACGTATTGGCGTACATCGCATCACTGAGAGCACAGCAGGTTCGCCTAAGTAGAATACCAAAAAATACCGAGTGCACGCGGGCGTGTACCACGTGGAAAGCGCCCGGCATTGTCCAACCCCACTTAAGAGAGCACACTGCCGCGCTATCGTGGCTGTGCTTCCCCGCGTGCTGATCTAGTCACAAGTTAACCGGCAGCAGCGCCTAAAAGTGAGAAGCGCAGATCAGCCCGCGCTACCGAAACCAAATTTGTTTCGCCGGTTTCCGCCGTTTCCAGCGCGTGCTGACGTGGTACACAGTCTTTGGGAGAGATGTGCAAGCCTACGCTGAAAACGATCAGGGCCGAACCGTCATAGAGAACATTTAGAGGTAAGTTCGAAACTTTATGTGAGGTGCGACAGCCGGCCATCCTACGAAGGAAGAGGGGACGCCAGTTCTCCTGTTTCTCCAGTTTGCACCTCAGTGGGAATTCCGCCTTTTTTGTTTTCGGATTATTATGAAAATTACAGAATTCGCTGGTGGACACGTTTCAAGTCCAGCAGCAGCGAAAGATTCGAGAAGTTGGCGGGCCGGTAAGATGTGGAATTCGGTCAAACTGAATAAGTTTTAAAAAAACCCTCACCGTTCTTATCGTAGATGGAGCGAGTGGGTAGGAGTAGAGAGTGAGCGACGGGTGTGAAAGAGAAGAGAGATATTGCAACGAAGTGAGCAGTTACGCGACGCGCGTCTTAAGCTGGGAGGAAGAATTGTCCGAATTGAAGGAGCATTATTGTTCCGCTTGAAGAAGTAGGCCGGGATAGCTCCGGTAGTTTTAAAATCCTCCATAGCGACAGCTTCGCTGCCTCTCATATTCAGACGGTGACAGCATTCCAAATTTTTTTGAACAGTTGGTTGGCGCAGATATAGTGGGAATGCCTTGCAACGTTTTTGTAGCGTTTCCAACGACTTTTTATAAAGCCTTGTTCCTTTCAATCGCATAACAAAAACATTGCAAAACAAAACTCTTGCTAACAATTTTGTCCTACAACTTTTAAAAATATATATTGTGTTTATATACAAAAAAAAATTTATTGCTTGTTTTCGTAAATAATATTTTGCACTTTCAATTATCTTTCATTATGATGTAACATCTTTGGTTCAGTAGGAGTATTTTAGAAACTAGTGTCAATATTCTTTCTCCTTTTCTATTCTACTAAATTTTACGTATATTAAATTAATTTTTAGTCACTTGCAATCGGCAGCACATTGAACCCTTAGTGCAAGCGTTGTATCTAATGTGTTTGGCGTATTTGTTTATGCTGTGTAACTGAGGGCATAGAGATTATATGCACTCTAGTTATGAGAGTGTCGCTGTTGGTTTTTGCATCCCACGAAACGTATCGTGCGGGCCTCATATATATCGCGATATCATTCGGTTGTCAGCGTATCATTCAAATTCACTCCGGATGTTTAGCACGTGCTCAGAATGGGAATTGTTAAGCCAGTTTGCGTCTTCTGTTGAACCTAGGGACCGCGCCCGCAAACACGTCACCTGCACCCACCGAAGTGCGTTCCGCCACTTACGCTACTTGCCGCTGCAAACTGCAGCGCTTTTTTCTGAGCCCTCCTCCTACCCACCTCCCGCACTGCTTTTTTCCTCCTTGGTTGCTATCCCCTCCTCGCGCAACTGCAACTTTTCTAGAAGACCTTTTTTCGGAATCCTACAAAGTGTGTGCCTCAAACAGAGAATTTAGCATTTTGCATTTAAGAGCACACCAGAAAGAGTAGAGCCGTGAGGAAAAAGAGGTGCGGTAAGAAACCCAAAATTTTAATTGTGACAGCACAACAACCGACAGGGAATTTCGAATGGTATTCGTAACGCATCAATGAAACGTCGAGATAAAAAAAATGTCCGCATACCTGCTGCTATCGTTTCAAACGTCAGCGAAATACGATAGTCGACTGCGCCCCTGCCAAGTAAATATCTCCCTTCTCTTCCCCGCTCTCCTCTCATGCTGTTCCTCGCGCGTCTCGTCCAACCCAAGATAACAAGCCAGAGATTTGCTCAGGTCCATTTAAATTTTCTGCCCTCCACTTCTCCCGGCAGGGTGCCTCGAGGCGAGTGCTGCCGTAAGGTGGAGACACGAGTGAATAAAGGCGCCCTACTCACGCATATACAGGACCCTGCTGCCTCACTCAGCGGGTATTCCAAGCTGAACGTCTATCCTATGTAGTGGAACCTTTCGTTGCTGTTGCTGCTTGGTTTCTTTCAATTCCGTAAGACACTATAGTGGCGCAGGCGGCAGCAGGCGAGAGTTTGAATGTTTTTTCTACAGTTGATGTGGTACTTTATTTGCTCTTACAAAAACCAAGTACTCGCGGATTTTATAATAAAGGAACACTGCAAATTACCACTTATCGATTGGTTTCCCTCATATATCCGTAATGCCTTGTTCTAACTCGATAATTTTGAAAAATATGGACACTGCCACCAGAAATAGACATTAAGATTTTGATGTGGGTTTATAAACCCATTGCACAGCTTCTGTTTCACTTTGACCGTCTGGCTGGATCGAGTTACAGAATGGAGGTTAGTGTGTCTCGCCATTCCAGCGGAAGTGCCTCCACGGCCCCTCGTCACCGTTCTACTCGTCCAACCGGTGGGATGCGTCCCCTTGTCACCAACACTGCAATACGGGAGCCCTCTGGCACGTCGGTCGACGCCGTAATCGATGCGGCCGACGCAATTGTCCCGCGAACGGAGCTGTACAGCGGGAAACACATGGGTGGACTGGGTACTAACGGTCTACGGAAATGAAGTAACACTGTCATTACAGCGTGTTCTTCGGTAGTTGGGGCATCTTTTCAAGGGTGAAAAAACTGCGTGTAAACGACATGACAATAAGGAAGGGACAGGACTGCACCCGTCCTATCCCTTTTTGTGTTGTTATTTAAACGCAGTTTATCGCCCAGGAAGACATTGTCATTCTTGCACCAGCCTACAAGCAGTATGCCAGCATCACGTCTTTTTAGGCCAATGTTCGTCACGCAGGACGCACTCGATCAAGCCCTAGAACCTTACTGGAAAGGCTTGCAAAATGGCTCGAGCCGTTTCAGAGACATGCCGTATTTAAGGATACGCCAGCGATATGTGAAAATGGAAATGCCAACGAATAACCCGGTACCGAACGTCTTGGGCATCAGCGGCCGAAGGCCTACGTACCACTACCGATTTTTGCGAAAAGTTTGTCGGCTCTGTGGCACGGAAGAAGATTTCAAGGCTCAGTGCACCACTCAGGGGTGTGATAGATTAATAGTTTTGGGGCACGCGACGAAAGGCTCTGTGCGAAATTGCTCGCGGTGTGGCGGGACACACGCCGCAGTCAGCTGCACAGCGCGCAAGTCGCACTCAGTGGTAAAAGGCAGGAGGCTTTCGGGGGGTTTCCCTCCCTGCGGAACGGCGAGGGAGGTGACCCAGGCGGAAGTCGACCGAATGGAAGGCCGGTAAAGGTGAACTTGGACAGCGAATGCAGGACAACCCCTGCAACCACCGACGACATGTTGAGGGAAGACGATACGAAGCCTCACAACATCAAAGACAGTATCGACAAGGTGGAGAAAGATAACAGAAAACGCCACGTTAAACAGCATATATGGCAGACGACAAATGCGCAGAAAGCGAAGGCGCCAACATGGCGCCACCCGGCGAGGAAGGTAGCCAAGGTGGTCCGGCGGAAGCCTGTGGATGGCAAAGACGGCCGCCATATTGGGTGCAGCATGGCGCCATCCGACACACATAAGGAAGCTAAGATGGCGGCGGCTGCACAAAACATAGCCAAGGAAGAAGGCGAGCGGCTCGCGGAAAACTGATATTGCGTCGAGATGACGGAGAAGACAACCTGGTGAGCGACCGCTCGGACCATCGCGTTGGCGAGCTGGGCGCGCGAAGAGGCGACGACGGACGCGACCCGGAAGCGAATGAAACATGGCGCGCATAACGCGCAGTGGGCTTCGGGGCTGGATGATTCGGGGACTCCAGGGATTTCAACGGATAACGGGCGCCTCGTAATAGATGAGCAAAGGGCGCCTGCAACCAACATACACAAGGTGACAAGTTTGGAAGAGACGGACAGTCAACAGTGGGTTTGAAGTGCGTGAAACCGAGCCCTGGACGAACTGGAAGGGGCCAGAAAACAGACTGACATGCTTCGCTCGGGCGAGTGACCGAGTAGCGATGCCTTCGGGTACTTCGAGGACGATTAAATGTTTTTAGTGTAATACAGTAATAAGATTGTCTTTTTGAAATAACGTTTTTGTTTGGATCATTTCTTGTGTGGACGTAGGAGGGGGACGCACTCGCACCCAGAATAGGCGTCAGTGAGTAAACATGCCCCACAGAAAAAGTCTTCTCAAACTACAGGTACAACAACGAAAGGTAGAAAATGACCAACCGTGTGGGAGCGGATGTGCGCGTGGAGGCTGTGGGTGCAGGAGCAGCAAAACTGGGTTTCAGCCTTTTGGCGTTCATTTTGTGCCTACATGTTACGCGAGCCCACTGGTTAGCAAAAGGACACACTATTACTTGGGACCAAGAGCAATAAGAGGTGTACGCGCACACGGACAACGCACAGTATCAGGCGGCTAAGGGCGATAAATAAACGCACGCTAGATAAAGAGTATTTCACTCTCTTACTTCCTAGCTTCCGCGAGCACCGGAGCTGGTCGGGTGGACACGATCCACAGCCGTGCCTGAAAGGGGCAAAGTGTGCCCGCGAACGCTGCATGATAAAGAAATTGGTACACCAAGCGGAGGTGCCCTTGTGAAAGTAGTCAATTCTGTGTCCTCTCCTCCCCCTCTGAGGTGGCTTCGGCCTTGGTGCCACAGCAAATGACGAGATTTCTTGTTCAGTGTTGGTGTTTTTTTTTCGTTTTTTTCGGGGTCTGCGCGAGAGTTTTTGTTTACCCAAAGAGCAGCCTGCTTACTCAGTGCAAAAAACGGCAGTGCTGTGTGCTCCGGGGGCTTTTCCCTTTTTTCTCAAAAAAGACAAACAATACCTAAAGACAGGACTGAGATATGGGAAAATGATAGCGTTGCAAGTGTTTTACCGAGCGTGTCGACACTGACGGTGTGTTTGTTTGCCGAAGGCATGGTTGTCTGCCGGAGCACGAACTATCATTGCTCTCGTTTTCAAATGTCATCGATGCCACTGTCATACTTTGAACTTGTGAAAGACCTCCACCACTTACCAATAAAATAACAATGAACAGCCGGACATGGAATATCCGGGGCTGTGTATCACATACCAATGAAAAGCAAATATAAGACCCTACTCTACAGGAACGATATGACATACTCTGCTTACAGGAAACAAACATGAGACATTAGGATCCCGTCAGGATGTCTGGAAATTCGATGCGCAGTTTGGACCGACAGGCATCTTTTTATTATCTCGGGCAACTTCTCGGGAGTCGGTATAATGGTCTTTAACACATTCCTGCTGGCACACTGTCATTGCAACTTGGACACAGAAGGCAGAACAATAGTTCCAGATCTCCACTGGAATGTTGACCGATACCGCCTAATCCATCTGTATGCTGCCCCACGCTACTCCACAGGGAGAAGTTTGTTTAAAAAGTATGAAGAGAGATAGAATGGAGCTTAATGATGCTGACGAGGTCTGTCCAGCAGATAGCCTAACATGCTCGGTTAAGCGAATAATAAGAAAAATGAAAAAACCCTACATGAGATCTGGAGGCAGAGTTCAGTAGTTTGTGCTAAAAATAAAACAAATGGTAAAACACAATGGAGAAATGTTTGAAAACACTAGAGGAATGTCAGCCGTCAATTTAAGCAGAGTTCTGGCAACGACGAGCGACCACACGCGGTGATGAGTTCCGTAGGCTGGGGTAAAAATAAAAAGTGGTAAAAATACACTGGAGTAATATTCTCTTTCAATTTTGGAACAGTTGAGGAAACCGTGGAGCAACCACACGCGATCATGGCACATTCGGAGCTATTAAAGCAGTCATGCTGAAACCAACCCCGAAATGTTCACTTGGACACCACGCAGAGCTTCAGAATGCAAAAGGACAGTAGCACACTGGACGTCAATGGTCGGCATTGTTAAAGAATGGTAACTAGGCCTGAACTGCGATGCAAGCTGAGGGAGGCCTTCGTGGCACCTGAAGCCATCTTTGCGCGTAACCAGGGCCCAAGCAGATCATTCAACGTAAGACGCGATGTAGATAACCTGCCCAAGGGCACTATATAGGAGCGCCTGGGTTCGTCATATCGTTTACACACACCTAAGACCTGGTGAATATCTTCAAAACAGTCACAGTCTGGACAGAACGATGAGCTGGTCTGCACAATCCTGAAACGACAAGGCGAGTGTAGGTGACGTTTTAGGTGCATGCGGTGTATGGCTGCATCGTGTTTGGTGAAATTAGGGCGCAACTTTATAGCACATTTTGGGTCGACAGAGTAGAGCGGGGTATAGCGCTGCGCTGGATAAGCCCATATAGAAAGCTGTACCAGTGGCACAACACGACCCGCATGTGCGGCCGCATCCTTCCTGGAGAACGGTATGGCCTCAGTAGCACTTTTGATTGTGAGCTGGGGAATCTGTAGCTTCTGCTGTAGATTTACCCGACAAATCACAATGTGCTAGTATTCACTATAGTTCAACGAAATGGTGAACACTTACAGCTTGGCAATGTGAGAACCGAATATCCCGCACTATCTGTTCAGAAGGAAACGACTGAAGATATTTTATTGCCCTGCGGGATCTGTAGAGATAGCCCATGGGCTGTGTGACTGCGTGGCTATGTATTATGGAGGGGGCTAGTTAAGTCACTGTAGATGACGTCCTGTGACTGAGGTTTTTGGTTATAGTTGTGCACAACGCAGGTATGCGAAAACCAATCGTGGAAGATAATTCTGTGAATGAGCCATCAGTGTATAACGGACAATCTCCTGTTTGGTGGTATGCGTCAGTGCGAGGACGGTGCAACGGACAATATTCTGTCTGTGGGCATGCACCAGGGTCAGGACACTATCATGGTTCAGTTTTGGTCACGTCCTATCGCACCCGCTTGTCTCGTGCTCGCCCTGTTCCGACCGGCTGAAACGACCGCTTGGTTTGGCCCAGCTCATCGTCGTACCCCTATCTGCTCTCCCAATAAAAACCATTTCATTTGGTGGAGTGTGCGGGTTCACCCCATCCTGACCCCAGCTTGGCACCTTCGCGGTAAACACCCCTCGATCCGCAATCCTGGAACTGCGAAACCGGACACTACCAGCCCTCTCTGCTCCCGGCATGCCTGATAACAGCAGAACCGCACCACCGCCTTCGTCACCGGCGATCGTTTCTTCCGGGGCGATTCGACAGCGTGATCCTGCAATCTTCAAAGGCACCGGCGACCAGGATGCCGAAGACTGGCTTACCTCTTACGAAAGGGTAAGCGCGTGCAATCGGTGGGATGACGCGATGAAGCGATATAACGTCGGTTTCTGCTTTCGCGAAGTCGCCGAACGGTAGTTTAACAACAACGATGCCAAGATAAGCACGTGGGAGGCATTCAAGACCGATTTTATGGAAGTCTTTGGCCGGCCAGCCCTGGGCAAACTTCTCGCACAGCAGCGCTTAGGTGAACGGGCACAACAGGCTGGCAAAACCTTCACCAGCTACATCGAGGATATTGTCGATTTGTGCAGGCGCGTCAATGACGCAATGCCCGAAAGCGAGAATGTCAGACATATCACGAAGGGCATTGAAGAAGACGCTTTCCAGATGTTGCTGAGCAAAAACCCACAAAACATCGGTGAAGTCGTCAGCTTATGTCAAAGCTACGACGAGCTGCGAAAGCAGCGCGTCTACGCTCGCCACCGCCCAGCTGCAACCGACGCATCCCTTTCAGCGCTGTCCTTCGACGACCCTTCACTACAAGAGAGGATTAAGGACCTCGTGCGCGAAGCGGCAGCCCGGCAACTTTCTCTTCTCTCGTGTACACTACCGACTTTGTGTACTCAAATGCCTGGCGCGGCTTCACCGCTTCATCAGATTATTCGGGAACAAGTCGCTGAGGCTCTTCCTTCCACCTGTCAGCAGACAACTGTGACGGCGCCCCTTTCTTATGCCGACGTTGCATGTGCACCGCGCCACCGAGGTTTCTCTGGGCCATACCCTTTGTCAACGCGTATTGCGTATGATGGAGTCATTGCCAGACCTCGTTACACCGGCCCCCCTTTGGTGCGCTCTACCCCGGCCCCAGCACGTCCTCCCCTTCGAGTCACAACGTCCGCCAACCCGAACCCCTGGCGCACTGCGGACAATCGCCCTATATGTTTTGCTTGCCGCATCCCGGGTCACGTTGCTCGTTTCTGCCGGCGTCGTGTTCAGCGTCCCGATTACGCCTACCGAGGTCCCCCCTATGATAGCAATTCCTATATGACGCACCAACCCTACGCGCCCACGTCTTCCGGGCAGACGCGTAGTTCTTTTGCTTCTGATGAAAAGAGCCGCCACCGGTCGCCTTCGCCCCGTCGCCGTTCCTTGTCGCCGATGCACCGTCGCCCCGGCGCACCGCCCGAGGAAAACTGATGAGCGCAGTTCCGGAGGCAAGAACTGCGGCATCGTCGAACTACCGAAGTCCTTCTGTTTCTCCTACGAATGCGATCGAAGTCAATGTTGAGGGAGTCGTTACGTATGCCCTTGTCGGTACTGGAGCTGCCGTGTCCGTCATGCATGCGAAGCTCTGCCGCAAAATTCGAAAAGTAACAACTCCGGCACCTGGCCTTCGTCTGCGCACTGCCAGCGCTCAACACGTGGCTCCTTCGGCTGCGTGCACGGCCAGAGTGGTAATTCAAGACGTTCTTTACTTTGCCGAATTTTTAGTGTTGCCGTCATGTTCACATGATATCATATTGGGCTGGGACTTTTTGTCGCGTAACGAAGCCGTCATCGATTGTGCCCGCGCGGAAGTTGAACTGTTTCCCCTGTGTACAGCGCCATTGGCCGATATTCCACTTGTTCATTCTTCTAAGCTTGTCGCCGCTACATATACAGATATACCGCCTTTGTCTGCCATTCTGGTTCCCGTGTCTTGTGCTCCTGTCCACAACTCAACGATCCTCTTCACGCCTTCCGAACTATTCTCACGACGCAAGAATCTTACACTTCCTACTGCTGTTCTTTGCTTCAAGAATAGTTGTTCCACCTTTCCTGTCTGCAATACTTCCGTATCGCCACTGACGTTGACTGCCGGAGAGTTCCTTCGATCCATCGAAGTTATAGACAACACTTTCACCGTGGACGTGTCTGATGATACCCCTCCGCCTGCTATCAGCGCTCTTACTCCAACCTGTGCATCGACATCAAGCGTTTTCCTACCTTCCATCGACCCTGGCCTCTCCTCGCAGTACGATCGCTTCATCACGCTTTTGGACCCGTTCCTTGGCTCCTTCGACCATGAGCAAACTTTTTTGGGCCGTTCTTGGAATGATCGTCACCACATTGACACCGGGACCCATGCTCCCTTACGTCAGCGACCATACCGCGTCTCAGCTACTGAGCGCAATGTCATTGAAGCGCAAGTGACCGATATGCTGCAACGAAATGTTATTCAACCATCCAGCAGCCCCTGGGCATCCCCGGTTGTCCTGGTCAAAAAGAAAGACTGCTCCATTCGATTCTGCTTCGATTACCGACGCCTCAACAAAATTACCCGCAAAGACGTCTATCCCTTACCGCGTATAGACGACGCTCTGAACTGCTTGCAAGGCGCAGAGTTTTTCACATCCTTAGACCTGCGATCTGGCTACTGGCAGGTTCCTATGGCGGACGCCGACCGCCCTAAAACGGCTTTTATTACACCTGACGGATTATACGAGTTCAACGTTATGCCGTTCGGCCTCTGCAACGCTCCAGCTACATTTGAGCGGATGATGGACAGCATTTTGCGTGGGTTGAAGTGGAAAATATGTTTATGTTACTTAGACGATTTTGTCGTGTTCTCTCCCGACTTCGACACGCACCTCCAACGTCTGGAACAAGTTTTCAAATGCCTCACTTCAGCTGGGTTTCAACTTAATCTAAAGAAATGCCACTTCGTTGCACGCAAACTTACCATCCTTGGCCATGTGGTTTCCAGAGGAGGCATTCTACCAGATCCTGCTAAACTTCGAGCCATCACAGAGTTTCCCAAGCCGACAACTATAAAGGAGCTGCGCAGTTTTATTGGGCTCTGCTCTTATTTCCGCCGTTTCGTTCGTGACTTTGCCTCTATTATTTCCCCCTTGACGCGCCTGCTCGGGAGTGGCACTGACATCACTGCTTGGTCACCAGCCTGCGACAATGCATTTGCCCGACTGCGCAAACTACTTACAACGCCACCTATACTTCGACACTTCGACCCCTCAGCCCCGACCCAACTCCACACCGATGCCAGCGGTATCGGCCTGGGAGCTGTTCTCGCACAGTGTAAACCGGGAATCGCTGAATACGTTGTTGCATATGCCAGCCGCACCCTTACGAAACCAGAATCTAGTTATTCTGTGACCGAAAAAGAGTGCTTGGCCATCATATGGGCCATCAACAAATTCCGCCCGTACCTTTACGGCTGCCGTTTCCATGTGGTTACGGACCATCAAGCCCTTTGTTGGTTGGTGTCGTTGAAAAACCCTTCTGGCCGGCTCGGCCGCTGGGCTCTTCGCCTCCAAGGATTTGACGTTAACATCGTCTACCGCTCCGGCCGCAAACATCACGACGCCGACGCCCTATCACGTTCTCCTCTATCTATTGATAGTGCTTCGCTCGACGAGTCGGATGGCAACCTGAACGCCCGCACGTTCGAGGACATGGTCAACGAGCAGCGCAAGCACCCCTGGATAGCTTCCATCCTGGCATATCTTTCCAACCAAGCTACTGCTCCCGTGTCCAGGGCACTTCGCCGACAGGCCTCTCACTTTTCCATCAGCGATGGCCTGCTTTACCGCCACAGTTACGTCCCCAGAGGCCGCAAGTGGCTACTAGTCATACCTCGCCACTTGCGTTCCACTTTTTGCGCTTTCTTCCATAACGACGCCCAATGCGCTCATGCCGGCGTGCTGAAAACGTACCAGCGCCTCCATCTACGGTACTACTGGCGCGGGATGTACAGCTTCGTCTGCAAGTTCGTCCGCTCATGCCCTGACTGTCAGCGCCGCAAGTCGCCGCCTCATCATCAGGCCGGCCGATTACAGCCCTTGCCTTGGCCAGAGCGCCCCTTCGATCGTGTGGGCATTGACTTGTACGGCCCACTGCCTTGTACCACTGCCAGTAACCGTTGGGTCATTGTCGCCATTGACCATCTCACACGCTACGCCGAGACGGCCGCATTACCGGCTGCCACAGCACGGGACGTGGCTTCTTTTATTTTACATCGCTTCATCCTTCGCCATGGTGCCCCTAGGGAATTACTCAGCGATAGAGGCCGCGTTTTTCTGTCCGAAGTTGTTGAAGCTCTCCTTACTGAATGCCGCATTGTTCATCGGACCTGCATGGCATATCACCCTTCAGACCAACGGTATCACCGAGAGATTTAATCGCACTCTATGCTCGCCATGTACTACGTTTCCTCAGACCATACTAACTGGGACACAGTCCTCCCATTTGTCACGTACGCATACAATACCGCGACGCAGTCTACTACCGCCGTTTTTTCTTCTGTACAGCCGCGAACCGACTCGCCCCCTTGACACCATTCTCCCGTACAGAGCTGACGCCGCTGAGTATTCTACTGTGTCTCAAGTATCCTCTCATGCCGAAGAATGTCAACTTGCCCGCTCATTTACATCCGACGATCAATTCACGCAAAAGAATCGCCATGACAAGAACCTCCCAAATGTGACTTTCTCCCCCAGTTCACTGGTGTGGCTGCGGGTACCATCCACAACTTCTGGACAATGCAGTAAGTTTCTCTCTAACTATCACGGCCCATACCGGGTCCTGGAGCGTACCTCGCCCGTTAATTACATTGTCGAGCCAGTAAAGCCTTCACCCGACCAACGTCGACGTGGAAAAGAGACAGTCCATGTGCAACGCTTGAAGCCTTACTACGACCCCCTGGTCTTATTGTGCCCCTAGGCAGCCAGGATGGCTGCTCTTCAGTGGGGGAGTGATTGTAAAGAAGATGGTCACCGAGTCAATGCAACGGACAATCTCCTGTTTGGTGGTATTCGTCAGTGCGACGACGGTGCAACGGACAATCTTCCGTCTGTGGGCATGCACCAGGGTCAGGACACTATCATGGTTCAGTTTTGGTCATGTCCTATCGCACCCGCTTGTCTCGTGCTCGCCCTGTTCCGACCGGCTGAAACAACCGCTTGGTTTGGCCCCGCTCCTCGTCGTACCCCTATCTGCCCTCCCAATAAATACCATTTCATTATATATATATATATATATATATATATATATATATATATATATATATATACACACAAAGTAGAAGTACGCTCTTCGGAGACTTTATTTCCAACGTTTCGACCTGAGACAGGTCTTCCTCAGGAATGAACGCTTTGGGTAAAATCGTACGGACTCAGAGTGGGGGCGGCGCCCCGAAACCCAAGCCACATGGGAAACAAACACACAAACGACCACACACAGCATACAGAGCTTATTCTGCCAAAGGCAGGCGAAAAAGAGCCTTCAAATAAAAAAAAATAAAATAAATAAAGAAGGCGAAAGGAAGAGGGAGGAACAAGGTGGCAAGGAGGAGGCAAGAAAGAGGCAAGGAGGAACACACTGCATGAACGCGGGTGGTGGGGATAATAGGAAATGTGACGAGTTCACGGGCGGCGAAAGGCCCAAAAACATCCGGTGTCTCCGGGAGGGAAAAACTACAAAGCACACGCCGCCACGAGCAGTGAGTTTACATGCGCGTCACCGGTAACAAGGATTAACTACTGACCGTCTTCAGCGGCATGGTGAAGAATGCAAGCGGGGCCAATTACTGCATCTGAAGCGCAGGCAGCCTCCACGACTTTGGGGGGTCCCACAAAAGCCAATGGGGGAGCCCATTTGAGGCGTCCCCTTCTCCGCCTACGCCTCCATTTGTACACGGCGTCGCGTCGTGTCGCGCCAGGTCAATGTACGGCCTGATAACTGTTAGTACTCGGCTGTCGCCGGCACGCGTGGAGCCCTGGGCCCAATCCACGAAAATATGTCGCAGCGCGGCAATTAAAAAAAAAACATGAAAACAAGAAGAGAGAGACGACCGTCGGTATGTGCCGTGCCTCTGGGGCAACCAAAGAAAAAGAAAAAAAAGAAGAAGAAAACGAGCGAAACAATGAAAAGGAGAAACAAAGCAAAACATGAGTGGAAAGACAGGAAGGACGCGTGCACTCCGTGAACAACAGCATTGGGGATCACAATGTGATTACAAAACACCCGAGGCATAAGCCACAACAGGCAGCAAAATAAAATACTTCTTACACGCTCGGTTGGAACGTGAGAAAGAAAGAAAGAAAAACACGCGCCCAGAGTGGGGACCGAACCCACGCCTTTCGATTAGATCTCGAATGCCTTACCAATTCGGCTATCTGGGCGACTGTGTTCTGCTTGACTTTCTGGGGTATTTATATTTACTACAACTGTATCTGACGCTTGAGGGTGGTAGGCAGCGCCACTCAGATTACACGGGGAGAAGGGGACCTTCTTTTCAACCCCCGGGGCGTGACGCGAACGTCTACAGCCTGTCATAAGCGGGTAACTGGCGGGAAACCCTCTTATGCTACCCTGGCATCAAGGCTGCCAGAACCGAGGCCCTCACTAAGCTTTCGCACGATAATACGGTTTGGAAATGAGGGGCTCGTTAGGAAATACAAAAAGAAATGCCGGCAGTCTTCAACGCCAAGTAATGCATAGGGGAATGGTTAGACTTTTTTTTTTACCCTTAGTGAAGTGACATTTTTGGAAAGTTTATTTCCAAAAAGATCCAATCAATCGTCTTTCAATGTCGTTAGCATTGAGAAGAGAGGAAATACCATCAAAAGACATTTTAGCGAATGCCCCCCCCCCCCGTACCCGAGTATCAACCCCACAATTTCCCCACGCCTGTTTTCGCCCTTTATCTCGCTCTCACTTATTCAGCGTCATAGGGTAGGCTGCTCCTTTACTGCTGAACGGAAACATTGGCTAAAAACACGAGTCCCCTTGTGGCACCTATGTCACTGCACATACCATATAATCGAAAACCTACCACACGTGTGCTCTGTCCTTGACTGCTTTCGCGCCCCCATGCTCAGAACACTGAGAAAACTTAGACCCCCAAAATCTACATCCCAACGCGTCCTCTTCCTATGTGGACCTGACGCTGGCCGCCTCAAGGTCGCCTCTCTCGTTGTCATATTCGTCAGACGCTTGTCACTGGCTTCCTCTAGCTGACATTCCTTTCTCCAGTTTCCTCAAACCCACCCAGTGCTGCGACTTTCAATCTGTCAAATCACGTCAGAAACTTAGCCGTCCGGCACCCCCTTCCTTTTCTCCATCATTCCTACCATTTCCCCATCTCCCGTTCCCACTCTACCTCAACCGAATGAAAATCCACTTACGCTGTCCTTAAGAGACAATGGCAGGGTTGCCCCCATTGTTTTCTATTCCCTTAAATAATAAAAAAAAACAAATGACAATTTTGGAAATATGGGCAAAGTCGAGTGCTCTCCCAAAGAAGCACTAGGCTGGTGCGCCTGAGAGACTGGTCGCGCGGCCAGGAATCGATCTGCTAGCTTTGAGAAGTTCTATGAATCTTAATCTTGGGATTAGGGAGCGCCAGCCAGCTTCACCACGGGGCGGCCTCTGTAGCTTCCACCGTGGTCCCGCGTTATTCGAGCCAAGACCAGCAAATCCTGCCCTAGTTGTACATGACGTCTGATAGACGTTGCATTTATCGTCGTGGCAATGGTTGGCGAGGGGGGAAAGAAGCTTGGTGGCGTCCCGGAGACAGCTGACGTCATTTGTTTGGCGGCAGCCGGGCCGGGACGCTGGGCGCCGGCCGCAGCAACCGACACTCGCCCAACTGTCGCGCCTGCCGGCTGTCGCTGTCTAATGGTCCACTCGGCAATGACACCAGGCGCGAAAGTTAGACGAGCGGTGGCGATGCCTCAGAATGGTCGCTGCCCGTCGTTTGGTATGTGTTAGCAGTAACGTGTTCAATAATTGAACGAAGAAAACGAAGGTAATAGTGTGTATTCTGGTGTCGAATTGTTGACTTTGTGGCGTTATAATAAGAATTACACAAACATTCTTTCCGCTTTCTTTATTTCAGAATTCATATGAGGACATGTTTGATTTCAAGTCATGAAAACACATGCCCTACACTGATATATTGCACATACATTTTATGAGCACACTATTGGACTCTAAGCAAAAATATGACATGCAAATTTAGGCATACAATATTGCACAGTAAGAAAAAACGTGCTATATACATATTTAGCTACCATAAGAAATAATTGATTACGCAAGAAAAACTTTGAAAGTACTAGTCACTGCGCAGATTTTTTTTCCCGCACACCTTGGCAGGAGAAGAAATGAACTTGGAAGTTCCACTCAATGTATACTTATTTCTTGGGCTCGACTCGAGACAGGGATGTTCTTTAGACATCCGAAAAATTCCTTCGAGTACAGATACAGAGTAATCGGGAACATATTTTAAATGAAAGCACGCACCGGTATGCCTCAAGGGCTGCCTTTTGGGCCAGTTAACGCAAACTATGAAAGAAAGCGTTGACCCGACAATTAACCTGCATACACTACCGAGAAATCATGTTGCAACACAATAACAGCACTATTGACCACTCCTTGCTGGGATATATCTACGTATTAAAACAATGCACAACCACGTCGTAGAACACAGAACACAATCGCAACACAAATCGAACACACCCGTTTTTTCCTTTTAATGGCGCGTGGACAGTCTGCTTACAGGGGGGGGGGGGGGCGATGTGCAGGGGAGGAGATGACGTAAAAAAACGGCGTTCCTGTATTGTAAGCCGAATGTACGGCGCTCATTACTTGCAGATATAAGCTTGGTTGTCACCTGCTAGCCTCTAGCTCGTGCCTGGCCAGCGCCTCTTAATTAACTCATTCTGTCCGATACAGCATGACCATTCTAACATTAGAACTATGGAACAGCAAAGCCACTGGCGATAAGATGACAAGGCGCAGGCGCCCAGGTTAGATTGAACAGCAAAGCCGGCAGTGCTATTTTGTTTTTAGATGCCACGCTGAGAGGAGCGTTTTGTGCCGGCGGCCCTGTCCTGCGTCTGTCGTCGTTGTCCACGTCCGCACAGCTGCGTCTCTCTTCCGCTCACCCCTCTCCTCTCTCCGATAGGGAACACTCTCGCCCAACATCTGCGGGCGCGTGGCGCAGCGCACTCTCACTCCGCCGGTGGGCGGCGCTGTGCGCAGCGCAAGCGCGCTATGCGCATGTGCAGCGCCCTCTCTCTCGGCGGTCTCCTCTCCTTCGGGCGCGCTGGGCATATAAGCCGATTGCCGCGCTCCGGCCGGTCTCTCAGTCGACGGTCGTCCGTGCCACGAATGCTCTCTCTCTCTCGCATTACCCGACGATTGCTCACGCAATTTCAGTAATCGACCCAACGGAAACGCACAATGGAACTTCTTCAGCGTCGCATCACACCAGGGTTCCCGCGAGGGGATGTGGGCATAATTTTTTTGAATGAGCGATGCACTTGCAATGGCGGCTGCAGACAACGCATGTATTTCGGCTTGGCCTTCCACTGCTCCTTGGGCACATCAAGTGGCATTTGACACCGCGGTATTACGTCAGCTTTTTCGGAGCACTGAAGCAATGCTTGACAGCAGTTTTGTGGCAAATATCCGTTTTGGAGCAGGATGGGACACCACATCCCCGCCACCAATCACCGTGGTAGTACGTACGAAGCCATAGACAAGAAGCGCGTACTGTTGAGCTTACCTTTTTTGCGAAAAGGTGTAGCTGGATGACTTTGGAAGGGCTGAGGAGATTCACCAGAGGAAACATCCCATGAAGTCTCAAACCGTCCTCGACTTGGGGCCACAACCAAGACAAACTCACTGCACAAAACAACAAAAAGAAACACATTTTTAAACATCCTAAATAGACGTTCAAGCAGTTACTAAGGAAATCATAAAACGGCAATGCCGCCTCAAATTCCCCTTACGAGCAAGAGTGGCTCACCGATGGCGGATAAATTTTCGTATCTGCAGAGCTCGGATATATTTGCACATTAGTTTCTACTCCAAGATGACTGACGTGTCTCTGAACTTCATCATACATGCGTGAAGAAGTTTGAAAACAGAAGATTGTCATCGATCGGCTTTTTACTGCAAAGCAGTATATGTTCCCTCCCTTCCCCCCCCAGTTTTCATTCCGGTGTCATCGATTTACTCGGCGCCGCTCCGGGGCTCCTCCTCACCACTGCTGACACCTCTTTCACAACTCCACCTCCGCCAATACCCCTTTGGCAAGTTGCGCAGTCAGCAGGTAACGGCGGTGGTGCGGTTATCAGATGATTGCAAAAAATAAACAGAAGCACGGATGGGCGTAAAAATGCACTGACAATTACTGCACTCCCTAATAGGAAATTTGTGCACAGCGCGAGGTGCAGTCTTCTCGGTCGCGGAGCATTTCTGCTGCGTCTCAACAAGTGTTCGCTTGATGAGTGAGCGTACGCCGGCGTGCGCTACTCCGCTGCTACCTCGCAGTGCACCGCCGGCGGCTGCCAGCATGTTGTAAATCGTGTTTGAACCTCTCGTGCAAATGTCACGTGGTCCGGATTAGCCCCATGCAAGGGAGCAGCAAGCATGTTGTTGCATATCGTGTTTGAACCTCCCGCGCTAATGAAACATGGTTGGATTAACGGAGACTGGAACAGCGTCTGGGGAAAGTGTCAGGGGGAGGGAGCTCCTTGGTGGCGACACATGAAACATGTGTGAGTGAAAGGCAGCGAGAGAGATGACGCCGTAGCCGCTCGTGTCGTAGTCCACTTCACCCTTCGCAAGACCGTCCTCTCCGTTTTTTTTTTTTTGCTGCTGCATTCGCTCACTCTCTTACGCCGACATAAACAGACGCCGCTCCCGCGAACCCCAGGTAATGGCTGCCAAAGGGCTGCCCAATAAAACGACCGAAACCCGTCATATCGGCATATGTCACTTCTAAGCACGCGTACACGACCGGTTCCCTCTTTATGCGTGCGCAGTTTTGTAGTGCAAAATAGTGGTTGGGAGGAGGGGAGGCGTGCCCGGCACGCGCACGCCTCCAATGGTTTGTGCTACAAAGCACAAACCTTTATGCTGGTACGAGATTTACAAGCGGACGTTAACCAGCCCAACGGGACCTCTCCGGAGTCCTTAGTGGTAAAGCGGATTGGGTTTGTGTGAGGCTAAGTTCAGATTACCGACGCAAAACCCACATCGTGATCTATGGACGTAAAAAAATGCCGTGTCACGCCGTTCGGTTAGCTGAGACGTGAAATAACGTCTTTCTTGAAGTCATTGCGACAGTTGCGGCGGCAGTCTGAACCCGACCTTGCACAAACAGTAAGATGCTCACGACGCGGGAGGGACAAAGAACAAAGCTTGGGTCCCTCAGTAGGTCATTCAGCTAATGGGCTAGGAAACGTGTTTTGTTTCGTGCACTCCGTGGACTGCGTCCAGCTTTGCAGGTCATCCTTATTCACAGACTGGAAAGGCGGTAATTTTGTTAGTTCACTATAACTTTACAAAGCTCATTTGACTACGTGCCATTTTTGGATAAGACGAGAAACTTGCCCGAATTGTTTCTCCCTGTGTCGATGCACGACAGAGCTGCGCAGGACCGGTGAAACTCCTTCCTCCGCGGCCCCATATTTAGAATTCATTCGAATATATTTTATACTGAAACAAAACTTTCAGCCCGTGGAGGCGTTCAGGCAACCCGCGCAAGCCTTCGCACGCCGACTCGCTCACGTGTGCACCTAACTAGCACGCCGTGCGCGCCGAGAGAAAGAAAAAAAAATATTGGCGCCGGTGAGCTGTTGCGCATGCGTGAGGTGGCGCGGAAGCGTAGATGGCGTGGAAAGAAAAAAACGCTGAGGGAAAGGGAAGCGCCACGCCGCAGCACCCTGGCGCTAGGAACGCGCCATTTGTCAAAACCGAAAATAGCCAACGTCGCCGACCAGTGGCTTCATTGTGAACATAAAAATTCGCGGTCCAAAGTCAGTGAATCTGGGGTACTTTTCTGATAGGACAGCTTTTAAAGCTAGAGCTCGTTTCATGTGTGATCGCAAAAAAATACAAAAAAAAATACCGAGTGCATGTGAGCGTCCACTCTTTGAGCAGCAGCCGGCTTCTTCCGACTTGGCCTTCGAGAACAAACTGCCCAGCATTCGTGACGTGATTTACCGCATCCTCTTGCAATCGCCAGTTTACAGTCGCTCGCTCCTGAGGTGGGAAGCACAGACCTCACGCTACAGACGCTGAGTTTGCGAAGCCGGTTCCAGCCGGTTCTAGCACCTTCCA
The DNA here is from genome assembly GCF_048455015.1 of Haemaphysalis longicornis. Lineage (NCBI taxonomy): Eukaryota > Metazoa > Arthropoda > Arachnida > Ixodida > Ixodidae > Haemaphysalis > Haemaphysalis longicornis. The sequence goes on from NW_027526233.1 coordinate 16,179,154, forward strand.
ACGCGGTCCACTTTGGGAGAGATATGAAAGTCTGCGTACAAAACGATTCGGCCTTACCATTTAAAAAAACATGCAGCGGCAAGTTTGGAAACCTATTTCAGGTGCAACAGCCGTGTCTCCGCCGAAGAGAGAGGTGCCACCAACTCTGCTTTTTCTCTAGCCTGCACCACAAGTAGAAGATGCGCCCAATTTTTCTGTTTGTTTTTGCACCGTAAAATAACAAATGGGTTGTGGTGACATTCCACGTCCAAAAGCTGTGGAATGTTCCAGAAGATAATTGACGCCTATACGGCAAACCCGGCGAGATTGAATGTATTTTACAAAACATTCGCCATGTTTCTCGTCGAAGGAGCGATGCGGGATGAGAAGAGTATGAGCGGGGGCCGTGGAAGAGAGTAGAGGCATTTTCGTGGCAGGGGCTACAAGAAATCGTCATCTTTTTACGATATTTAAAAGAAAGTGATGAGTTTTGCGGTGCGTTAGGTAGCTCGGACGAAGAAGGGGCACAATTAGAAGAGACAAATGTTCGTTGTAAGAATATGGCCGCAGAAAACCACCGGACACTTTACAATTAGCCATGGTCATAGCTTCGTTGGCTTCCATTGACGAGCGCTAACCACATATAGAGACCTATGTAAGCGAAGCGACGAGAGATGCGACGGGGATCCTCAATCGCTCGTCTCAATCGCTCGCCGAGGCAACCGCATAATAGCAATCGCGGGACCCACGGTGAAACGCGATCCCAATATTGCCGCAAAGCGCACAATAAGATTGTCGAAGTACACACGTCCCCGAGGTTTTTTATGTGTGCATGTGCCAGAGAAACGGAAAATAAACGTATTCCAGTAAGCACAGGGTTGCACTTTGCTAGGATGGACTGTGCCACTGCTCGCCCTTTCCTCTCGTTCTCTCCTCCAGCCGGAAGTTGCGCCCCTTACGGATCTCCTATTGGATAGTCGCTGCGGCCACTTCCAGGAGGTGAGAGACTTTTTCTGGTGACCCAGAACCGAGCGATACGATGAGCGATTTGGTCTGGGGCGAAACGTAGTTCGTCCATAGAAGCGGTGCTCCCGAAATCGCTTGCTAAATCGCTCCACGTGGCTTGCGCTGCACAGAACAGAATCGTACCCTTTTTTAACACGAAAGTGTTTTATGACCGGCTACACAAAATTTTGGTGAAGTGACATGCGTCACGGAAGTGACGTCACCAGAAAAAGTGTCATTGACGGGGCGGCGCCCGGTTTCGTTCTCCCGACTCTGGTCTCAAAGCGAGCTACGCGGCGCTCTTCCCACTGCGCTACGAATCGAGACGTCAGGAATGATACGAACGCGCCTTATGTCCTTCCTTATCACTCATTCAGGTGCGCGCCGTCTAGAAGAGGCGAAGCGAAGTAGCGCTTCATGACGCTAATGAGCGCCGACAGTTGCCACCTGGATGCCGGCGCCTTCGTGTAGGGGAGACGCGCGTAATTTGAGGCACCCTCCCTCTTTTTTTTTGTTTCTTGCTTGTCGGTGTCACTTCGTCTGGCGGAGTCAGGGTCGCGACTTCGCACAAGAATGAAATTTTTTTAATATTCTACTGCTCTTGTGAAGGCCCCTTTTCACTTTTGTGTTTTGCGGATTCGCTTACCATACCTAATGCTCAGAGGTGGTATGTAAAAATTTAATGGGAAAAAAGATTGCATCCAGACAAGCTGGAAGATTTCTTCCCATGCAAGTGCCGAAGCGCACGTCACCACGGATTGCATTAGCTTTGAAATTGTTTATTTAGATCTCCCGTCGTCGCTTTTCCCGGTGGTAATATTAATCAATATCTTCTCCTTCTGTATTGCTGCCTTTCTCATGCATAGGTTGCGGACAAGGATAGTTTTGTCTGCAGTCTTTCACATTCCCTCTAAATTTAAACGCGTCAGCAAGCGCTAAAACCAGCGGAAGCCTCCTCCGCGGCCTGGGCGTCCGTAACGGTAGCAGCCTTGTGCAAGCGACTGATGCCCACACGCACGTGACCGGTTTTCTTGCTGTTTTTGCTAGTGCCACGCGCAAGCCTGTACGACGCCGGAGGCTCACCGTGAGGCGCGTACTCACCTACGCGGTAAATGGTGGGAGTAACTAGAGTCAAATCTCAGTACAACGAACACCACATTAACGAAATTTATATATTAACGAACATTTAAGAAATCCCACGCCGACTACTCATAGTTTTAATGTAAAATAATTTCACTACTACGCACTGCAGAATAGCGAACTTTTCAAAATAACGATCGTTTTATTTCGTTCTGTACCATTTTAACAACGCCTCTGTACTAAGAACTCATATTTTCAGGGCCGGAGATTCTTAGATATCCGTTAAACAATCGCGGCAACCGGAGCCGTAAGCTAGCAGACGACAGGGCAAAGCGCAGCGCAGAATAGGACGTCTTGCAACTCTGCGCAAAATGTGCGAGCCGATGCGAGAGAGAAAAAAAGAAGGCGAGTAGAAAAAAATGGAGCAGGGGCTGACTCGGGGAGATGGCCAGGGGGCGCCGACTAGTACGAACGAGCAAACATCGGCTCGTCCTTTTTTGAACGATTTCGGTCTGAAAATTGTGCTGCCAGTTTCTGATTTCTGTGATATCTCATGCGGAAGCTCACGAGGATCACTCCGATACCAAATATTCGTCGCTGAGTGGTTCCTTAGTGGATTTTTCAAGACGTTTCTACCATACCATGCCACTGGGCTGCCAGGCCTAACCGGCTAGGCCTACTTCTATGTCGAAGGCGCGGCGGGGGAGCGTCTCCCCGAGGTAGTGTGTCGATTATTCTCAAGATGCCCATGAAAGTGACCACGGAGGGGCAGGATATCACCCCCGAAGAGTGCCTAGAGTCCGGGTTGGAATACGGCGTTTGAAAGCGCAAGATGCAAGGGTCGCCCGCGCTGGGCGGGAAGACAAGTTCAGCACAATGTGGTGACGGCCCTGGCGGGGTCCGCACTCCTGCGGAAGTCAAGAAGCGTATCGTCGCAGTGTCAACGCTCCCCCACCTGCGGAGGGAGCACTACAGGATCATCGTTAGGCCCAGGGGAGGTATGAACGTCAAGAACGTGAGTCAAATCAAGGTGGCCCAATCTCTCGCGTTAGAGGCGCAGCTCGATCCTGCCGAGATCGCCGACGATATCGTCTGTTCCAACGTCATGCAAAACATTTTTGTCCTGAGTACGCCGACGCAGAAGAACGGAGGGCATACTCAAGATTCACGGTGAAAAGCAGCGCAAGGACCACAGGGACAAAAAGGAAGAGTGGACGACGCACAGCGCTCACTCTTCCTCCACTCTTCCTTTTTGTCCCTGTCTTCCTTGCGCTGCTTTTCACCATGAATTTTCATCTGCACCAACTAGCCCAACTTGCCATCTTACTGCATACTCAAGAGTGGAGTCAATCACGGTTGGAGTGGCAAACTACGAGGTCAGCTCCTACTTGGCAGCGCCGGACAACACGTACAAGGGGGTCGTCAGGGGCGTCGACCTCGACTTCGACGCAGGAAAGTTAAAAGACATGATTGTGCAGCCTAAGAATCCCAGGGCCCTGGCGATCAAGCGTATCAAAAACACCACTACGGTCGTCTTCCTTTTTGATATCTGGCTCTGGATGAGCCGCTCTGAATGAGCCCTTTACCGTCCCCGAGGCAAGGGAGGCCCTCGCGGCCCTCAACGGACGTTCTACTCCGGGTCCGGACAGAATTTCAAACAGATTTCTTTGCAACTTGGATGACGAGTCGATCACATTCGTTACGGAGAAGATAAATCGCGTCTGGGAACGGGGCGCGGTTCCAGAGTCGTCGTCGGTTATGCTGATCCCGAAGCCGGGGCGTGCTATAGACATGACTAATCTCAGACCGATCTCGCTCACATCGTGCATAGGCAAAATGGCGGAACATCTCATTAACAACCGCATCTCTAAGCACATCGAAGACTTCGGTCTCTTTCCATATAACATGATCGGCTTTCGACCGTCCCTTTCTACTCAGGACGCCATAAAGGTGATCAAGTATCAGATCATCGATAGGGACACGGGGGACGTTAGAGCCATCCTAGGCTTATTTCTAGAGAAAGCCTTCGATACGGTCTCGCACGCCCACATACTCGATTCTATCTTGGAGCTGGGCCTTGGCCAGAACTTTCACGCGTTTATCAGCTCGTTTCTTAGACATAGAAAGGCCACGCTAAAGATTGGGGACCTCAAGTCAGAGCCCATCGAGCTGGGCACGAGAGGGCCGCCGCAGGGTTCAGTGGTATCCCCGGTCCTTTTTAACACTGGCATGTGTAAATTGTCTCAGAGGCTCTCGGAGGTCAAGGTCATCAACCACACAGTCTACGCTGACGACATTACCGTATGGTGCGTCGGAGGCTGCGAGGGTAGGGTAGAGGAAGCACTTCAGGAAGCGCTTGATCGCACAGAGGCTTTCATCGCTGGGACGGGGCTTCACCTCTCCTCGAGCAAGTCGGAGCTCCTATTGTACAGACCTAGCAGGACAGGGGTTAAACCCAAGGGCTGGGTCCACTTGCGCTCCGCACGAGCGAGGGACACCCCATTCCGAAATTTGAGGTTATCCGGGTTATCGGTATGCTTATCTAGTCGAACGGTTGTAACAGGCAAACCATTGCCAAAATCACTGCTAAGACTGATAGCATGATACGGTTAATTACTCGAGTCTCGAACAGTCGAGGAGGTATCAAGGAAGACAATTTCTTGCGGCTCTTCTATGCATTCTTGATGAGCCACATCACGTACGTGGCGGCCATGCACTACTGGAAGAATCACGAAAAGGCTAAGCTCAAGTTACTAATTCGTAAATGCATCAAGTGCATGCTGGGTATCCCGATGAATACAAGCACAGAGAGGTTCATGCAGCTCGGTGTGCATAACACTTTAGAGGAAATCATCGAAGCGAAGCACACAGCTCAGACTGCCAGGTTGTCGTCTTCACCCGCTGGCAGGGAGATTCTGACTGTTCTGGGCTGTTCCATCGCTAGAGGAGGAGCGCAAGGCTGGCCTTACTAAGGAGCAGAGAGCCGCTATAACCATCTCCCCGTTTCCGCGCATCGTGCACCCGCCGCACAATGCAGGCAGGCGAAGGGCAGAGGCGAGGCCCTACTAAAACAAGTTCGCCACGACCCGCACTCCGCGTGCTTTGTGGACGCCGCGCAGTACGGCCTATCGGCAAACTTCTCGGCAGTTATGGTACATCACAGTGGCACCTTTCTCAATTCTGCATCTTTCAGGAACCCCACCCCGGCTAGAGCCGAGCAGGCCGCATTGGCTTATGCTTTACTTGACGACAACCGGCATCGAATTTACACCGATTCCCGCGCAGCCGTTAGGGCCTTTGCATCAGGTTCCGTTTCGGCCAAGGTAGCTCGCATTCTAGAAAATAAGGGCATTTCCTCCCACACTATCACCTGGTTTCCCGCTCACCTGGGGTCGCACTTGTCCTGTTTAACTAACCTCAATGAGGTCGCCCACACCCGCGCGCGCGACATAACCCACCGCGCCCGGTCGGACGGAGCGATTCCTCGGGGATTTGTTCGGAAGAGACACTTTATTCACGTTCAACGAGATTATTCAGCACTATAAGCTGAGCAGGCGGACGTTTCCTCTTCCGCACGAGAAACTCTCCAGGCCGCAGGCAGCCACGCTCAGGATGTTGCAGACCAGGACCCACGACGCGGCGGTGAGGCTCGGCCTCCGCGTCCCCACGTGGGAGCGGCCCGCAGCGCTGCCGCCCTGAACGGCGGCAGTGTTCCTCAGGACCTTCTATAAAGTTCATTGTCTGTCTGTCTGTCTGTCTATGGGTGGACTCCTCCGTCCAGAAAGCCGAGGCCGCGCTATTCGCACCCCACGGACATCAGCGGAGCTTACAACAGAGGACGTTCTCCAGAGCGTGATCGCTCAGGAAGAAGGAGGCAGCGAGGATGGCATGAACGACGATGCCTCTTGCCGCGGCAGCACTCGAAGACTGCGACGAGCACGTGACGACTGCGGATGTGCTGGGTAGCATACGAACACTCCGCATATTTCAGGGGAAAAACCGCCCGCCCACTGAGTCAGTCCCCAGGAATGTGGAAGAGTTGGAGTCCTTCGTGCTATGAAGCTTGTGCTGAACGCACCAAAAGAACATTGCCAACAACTTTAAATAAACGTGTATTGTTTCATGATCACTTGTGCATTTTTTGTGAAAAATGATTTCAAGGATGCACTGCTCTACGGGTAGGTCGTTTTAGGCATCGAAGTATTATTTGTGTTTTTGCGTTTTCCGATATTCGCTACAACGATCTTTCAGCATAACAAGCAATTTTGCGCAGTCCCCTGAAGTTCGTTATATCGAGATTTTAGTGTTTTACCCGGGGTTTTTTGACCATCACGGCCAGCAACAACTCCACTATTAAGAAGCGTGCATGGCTCTGCAAGTTGTCGCGAAGGCGCGAGACATTTTGTGGTAATTGCTCTTCGTTTCTCACTGTATGATTCGGTGTTGAGTGTATTAGGAAACTTTTTGGCGGATGCTGACCACTTTCTCAAAATGTGAATGCGAAAGCCAGTTTGGGCCTTCTGTTGAACTTTGCGGTTGTGTCCGTAAACACTTCACCACGCAGTCCGAAGTGCATTCCGCTCGCTACTTGTGTTACTTCCCAGCGAAAGCTTCGGGCCTTTCTTCCGACCCTCTTCCTGCACTGCTTTCCCTTTTCTTGGTGCAAGGTCACTGTCTCGCGCAACTTCCAATTTTCGGTACCACCAATTTCCGGAATCTTTAAAAGTGTGTGCTTCAAACACAGACTTTCGGCTTTCGATTTAAGAACACCGTCGGAGAGCCATGCGAATTAAGACGCGCGCTAGAAAACCCAAACTTTCAATTATCCCAGCACAACTAGGACGAGGGAATCGCGAATGAGTATTTTTCGTAACACATCAAAGAAACATCCAGATAAACAATGGCACAGCGTCAACTAGTGGTTCCAGGCTGTAGAAATGGTGCAGATGGTGCATAAACTAATTTCTTCCACCATGGGTATGCTGGCAGTGTGGGGAATCGATGAGCCGGGTACTCGCGATCTTCTGCTCTTCGCTACCGTTTGAAACGCCGCCTTCCTCGCAATAGGCGCGGAGATAAGAAGGACTAATTGCCGCCGACGCGGCGTTTTATAGATGCCTCGCTCAGCTACGAGCAGGATCGTCGGAACCGCTCTTTTCAACGAGGGAGTGAGCCGTGGCTCAGTAAAAGAGAGTGTCAGTTTTTTGCACAGCCATTTCCGGCATGGTGAGCGGGGTGTTGGGTGTGAGTGTCCTGCTATCTATTATGGTTGCAAAAATAAATTACGCATCCGCGCCAGCTGCAGTTATTTTAGAAATTTTTCAGCCTCTTCCCTCGCTCCTGTGAGGTGGGCAGAACGTTAGAGTCCGAGTAAGCCGATTTTTCTGAGTCACGGTTTTTGAAGAGATAGTGAGCCGTTTTGCGTCAGTTCTTTGGGAGAGCCGTTCCTTGGTGATGAGCGGCTCGCGGCGGTTCTCGACTTCAAGCGATTATTTAGGAGAGCTTCTTCTTGGCGAGAAGCGGCGCTCCTAAATTACCGCCGCTCAACCGATCCTCGGTCGCTCAGAGAACCGTGCTTGAACCAGGTGGCTCTGGACGAATTGTGTCGGCACGTTCCGGTAGTGCCAGCAGCGGCGAATAGGCTGACTCAGCCCGTTCTTGTGTACATGGTTCTGCGACATTTATCAACGGCACGGAAAAGCAGAGCCATTGTGATTTGAATCAATAGAGTAAAGTGTTGTGTAAATAATAATCTACATTTCCGGTAGTGAAAATAGATTTTTGTATCGTGGTTTCCAAAATCATTTTTTCACTTGTTACAGCTCACTAATAAAAAGTGTGTTTGGGAGCTAAAAAATTTGACCGAATATTTGCGTATGTTGGCCTATATTTTGACCGAGAATGATCTTGATATACCACAAAGACATAAAAAAGTTTTATAAGGATGAAGCCCATTTTTGCCTGAAAAAATATTCCGGCGGCGGCCACAAAAAGAAGGTCTCTATAACAAGGAAATATTCCGGTTTTAGGTAATAATTTAGACCATGCCTAATATAGCTTATAGACTTTAATGACAAGCTGAGCCGTTCAAACGCGATTGGTTCACTTCAGTGGACTGAGCCATTCTAACCAGCTCCATGAAGTGAGCCGTTTTACCTATCTTTAGGTGTTAGCCGCGCATCCCCCAGTAGAGTTGAGCCCGCCTGAGAGGCTACCTTGATGCTGCTGGAAACCTGGCCCGACTACATTTGAGCCCTGTCGGGAGGCTAGCGCGTTCCCTACGCTGTCATCGGACGCGGAGTGCTTTCCCACTGCCCGCTGTTGCCAGGAGGAACTGCGTGCGTGTTTATCTTGGTATTATTTGGGCTCATACGCCACCAGTTCTACATCAAGCTTAACGGATCCGCTGTAAATAGGTTTAATTGAAATGGGCACATTTCCAAATCAGGCGAATGTAATATACAATCTACATTAACTAAAATGCCGACTCCTTGTGCTTTACTTTTGTAATGAAGCGTATCGTATTTTTCGTGTCGTATGTGAAGCCGAAGGCCTTCCAACCGCCGAGAAGTTGTAAAACCATTGTGCTGTCTTCCAGACTAGTAGCCTGCAGCCACCAAGCCAAGTCGTCCGACATTGAAAATACACTGTGCACCTGAAGCGTATGCGTTCCACACAGCACCACTGAGTCGTCTTATATATATACATATATATATATATATATATATATATATATATATATATATATATATATATATATATATATATATATATATATATATATATATATATATATATATATAAATCTAGAGAAAGATAAACTCACAAAGCGCGAAGAAATAGTATAAGTAAAGAGTCGGATACACAGCAAGAACAATAACAAACAATGTTTACTTACGTAGCGGCAACGGGACTTGCCTTCATCAGAGTAAAGTTACATGATTTTGCTGTCGCAAACATTTTGAACACATTTCTTATATAGGTTTGCATAAAACTGTGAGAAAGAGCGGAAAATGTTTCGGAAATGGGGATTGTGTATACAGTGAGGCTACGCCTGTGTTACAACATCAACAAACAAACAAGAAAAATAAAAAAGGGGGGGGGGGAGCGAGAGAGAGAAAAAGGGGTCGTGTTAACAATGCAGCGTTCAAGGTTTCACCATGACGGGTCAACGTATGCCGCGCGGGCTGCAAGTTCAGACAATGAGGGAAACTGGACAACCGCGGTTTGAAAAGAAAGGGAAGAGTATACAATAAGGTATTCAGTGACTGCTGAGACTGGTTCGGGGGGAAGCGAAGATGGGTGTGCCCCCCCGCGGGTCAAGAGAATAGATAGGGAGCACAAAAGAGCATTTCACAGAAGCTAGCAATTGAACAGGAAATAAGCAGGGTCACAAAAGGTTAAACATGAATAGATCACAAAGAGGTAAACATTCTTAAGTGGTGGTGGGAACGAGGCCTCCCTCCCCAGGACAATTGGCATTGTTGAGCCGCATTAGGCTAATAAAGCTGCTGTATTTAGGAGAATTTCTGCGAATTCTGATGGCAAACTCGAGGGTAGGAATAATGAACATAGTTATAAAAATTATGAAGCCGCTAATTTTAATCGAGGGATAAGCACGTTAGTTTTCCGTAACTTTCATTAATTCCAAGCGTGGCTGACCCAAACTTATAAATGAGATAAGATTCCCGAACCTCGCTGTCGTGGTGTGTTTTGAAGGCGGATTCTAAAATCGTTGCTTTAAGATGTTCAAATGCATGCCCGGGACTGTTCACATGTCTTGACAGGGGCAAATAAGGGCAGCTTTTTGCATGAGAGCGGTGATTATTGAACCGTATTCGGAAGGGCGTTTCAGTTTGGCCGATATATTGTTGCCTACAAACAGTGCACTCTAGAAGATATACGACATTAGCGGAGTCACAGTTAGTTACCTTTTATATTTATGTAGTAGTCTGAAGCCGTGCTGGTGGCGCGCTGTGTAGTGGTCATGTGTGGGCATACTTTACACCGGGGTTTATTGCAGGGCATGCAGCCAGTAGTTGCCGGTCGGTTGATACGAGAGTTAGTAAGAAAGTCAGCTAAATTCTTATTACGCCGGTAGACAACGCGTGGTGGTTCGGGGAATATGCTTTTTAAGCGGTCACTTTGCATTAGGATATTGTGATGTTTTTTTAGCACGGTTGAACTAACTTAGTTTTAACCCACTCATCCTCCGCTCCAAGAGTGTCAACCGTGCTAAAAAAAACATCACAATATCCTAATGCAAAGTGACCGCTTAAAAAGCATATTCCCCGAATTTTTCTTGTTTGTTTGTTGATGTTGTAACACAGGCGTAGCCTCACTGTATACACACTCCCCATTTCCGAAACATTTTCCGCTCTTTCTCACAGTTTTATGCAAACCTATATAAGAAATGTGTTCAAAATGTTTGCGACAGCAAAATCATTTCACTTTACTCTGATGAAGGCAAGTCCCGTTGCCGCTACGTAAGTAAACATTGTTTGTTATTGTTCTTGCTGTGTATCCGACTCTTTACCTATACTATATATATATATATATATATATATATATATATATAGCGTATGAACAAAGTACTATGGAGCCGGTAAAAATGTGCCGTGAAAAAAAAAAGACTAAAGGGTAACGAACGAACATTCGTTACCCTTTCGCCTTCTATTTTACTATATATAAACATATATATACATATATATATAAATATATATATATATATTTTTTTAATTATTTATACATACACACTACCGGTAGTACCCGGCGATGCCCTGGTGGGCCATTGTATTGTACAAATGACACTAATGGGTATATTACGTGTTAAGTTATTCAGGACGATAGTCTCTCTTGGGCTACTTAAACGCGGAAGTTTTGGTCTGTCTGTCTGCCTGTGTGTCGCTCTGTCTGTGACTCGATTCAGCCAGCTGGCGAAAGTGAAACGGAAGCAGCACGACAGTTTTATCTGCCCACAGGAAATTTAAACGTCCTAGTCCAGTGTCAATGTTCATACTTGTCGACATTGTTGAACATGAACAATACTCTACCTAAATATGAGGCAAATAATCAATACATAAGGAATATTTGAAGTGATCCTTTATGAAAACTTTATGAATGCTTGATGTTTGTTATAGCAAAGTGTTCGTCCACTGCAGAAAACTAAAAACAAAATTCACTCCATCGCCTGCTTTGTCCGGCGTTACTATAGCTCCTGGCGGCGTTTCAAGAAATGAAACAGCAACAGCAACGAAAGGTTCCACTAGATAGCTTCCACGTTCCGCTAGGACCGTACGTGGAGAAGGACAACGTGGTTCTATAAACGTTGAAGTGTGGCGCCTGGATCCAAGCGCGTCTCCACCATACGGCAGCGCTGGCATCTAGGCACCCGGCCTGGTGGAGTGGAACACGGTAACTTTAAATTGACGTGAGCAAACTTCTAACGTCTTTACCTTGGGAGGAGCGCGATGAGAGAGGGAAACCATGCTTCACGAAGTGATTATTTCCTTTCAGAACAAAAACAAGCCAGGTTTAAATACGGCAGAAAACGACTTGCCACGGTACGGTGGCGCTGCTAGGTTCATTAACGTAAGCAATCGCGCGAACGCCGCCTTAATTGCCCGGCCGTGCGCAATCGGCTGCAGTCGAGTACCTCAATGCCAGAGCCACCGTACAGGGTCGACCCAACCTTTGAACGGTCCCGTGCCGCCGCAGTTGGGTCAACGTGCTTAGGGCGTTGTTCTTTTCGTTTCCTTGGAGCCCCAGCAATGCCACACAGACAATAGGATTCAAACTTCACCAGTAAACCGCGTTGCGGCGACAATTCTACCGCGAATTTGATACAATGACTTGCTTCGGCGCCGAGCGAGTGACCAAAATGGCGCCGCCCGCGTACACGTGCTCCACCCTGTACGGGGGACGTGTGAATCAAGATACCTTAGGCTGAAGAGCGGGCGGTTCTTGTGATGTCACTGCAGACCACGGAAACACAGTATTTAGCGGGAACTTAAAATTTTAACTTAAAGTGATTAATCTTACTGTGAACAAAGCATCGTTTGTAACCGGAAAAGTGCGGGGGCACTATAAAACACGAAATCTTTCGAATAAAACAAACTTGTGTTTCGTCTTCATGGCTCCTTTAAGGGATTGAAGCCAGATGCGCGCAATCCCGGCCGACCGCGCTAGGTATTTTTATGGATGCGAAAAGCAAAATCGCCCGTGTGTACGAGATTTCTATTGTTGGGTGTTGTTTTGCATCTTGCATATATATACATTGCGTTTTCAATAAATAACCTCTTCTTATTATCGCTTGCCCTGTGTCTCTAATCTTCCGCCCCGTGTCTTGTCTCACGCTATTTACCATCAGTATGTGACAACCAACTAGCCATCTCAGCAACCGCAGTGAGTAGCATTTTCACGTTCCACTTTTTTTTTGCAGTTTACAAAAGTCAGATCTGTGATACCTTCGTGTGATTTACGGAGAGTGGAAGTTCTTTCCGTTGCGTGCGTCAAATGTACGATGCCTCCACCCTGGTACTTGAACCCTTGACTATGTTACGCATGAAAGTAAAAACTTTGGCTCAGAAATGTGTTACAATTCCATCTCATTTAACAAAATATTTTATCACCATTTTTCGTGTCTCCACCGAGTTTTAACCATTTGGCATTCTGTAGTAATGTGCATTTGCCGGGGGCCCGCTGCGGTAAGATTTCGGCACTTGTAATCGAGAACCCTACGCACACCTTCGTGAATGACACTCACTGACCACCTGAGATCCACACCACACTTTCAGTTGACATCTCGCCCACTGTTCGCACAATTTCATCGTCGCTGCCTCCGACAGACCCCACGAGCAAGTGCTGCCTCAGCGCCCTGCTGCTGCGCCCAAATATCGCATTAGGGGGTATTGTAATCGAAAGCTATATTTTATTCTTTCACTTCACACTCGATAAATTATGGTCACCTTTATGTAAAGTTGGCTTTCCTGCAGGGCGTATTGGCCTACATCACATCACTGAGGACACTGCAGGTTCGCCTAATTAGAATACCAAACAATACCGAGTACACTAGCGCGTATACCGCGTGAAAAGCGCCCTGCATTGTCCAACACCACTTCAGAGAGCACACTGCCGCACTATCGTGGCTGCGATTCCCCGTGTGCTGATCCAGTCACCAGTTCCACGGCAGCAGCGCCTAAAAGTGGGAAGCGCAGATCTTGCTCGCGCTACCGAAAACCAATTCGTAAAACCGGTTCCCGCCGTTTCCAGCGCGTGCTAACGCGGTACACTGTCTTTGGGAGAGATGTGCCAGCTTGCGCTGAAAATGATCAGGGCCGAACCATCATAGAGAACATTTAGCGGTAAGTTCCAAAATATATGTCAGGAGCGACAGCCGGGTATCCTACGAAGGAATAGGGGAACCAGTTCTCATGTTTCTCCAGCTTGCACCTGAAGGGGAATTCCGCCTTTCTTGTTTTGTTATCTCTAAGAAAATTGCAGAATTCGCTGGTGGACACGTTTCAAGTCCAGCAGCAGCGAAAGATTCGAGAAGTTGGCGGGCAAGTACGATGTGAAATTCGGTCAAACTGAATAGGTTTTAAAAAAATCCTCACCGTTTTTATCGTAGATGGAGCGAGGGGGTAGTAGTAGAGAGTGAGCGACGGGTGTAAAAGAGAAGATAGATATTTGCACCGAAGTGAGCAGTTATGCGACGCGCGTCCTAATCTCGGAGGAAGAACTGTCCGAATTGAAGGAGCATTATTGCTCCGTTTGAAGAAATAGGCCGGGAAGCTCCGGTAGCTTTAAAATCCTCCATAGCGACAGCTTCGCTGCCTCTCATATTCAGACGGTGAAAGCATTCTAGATTTTTTTGAACAGTTTGTTGAAGCAGATATAGTGAAAATGCCTTGCAACGTTTTTGTAACATTTCCAAGGACTCCTTATAAGGCTTCGGTGCTGTCAATCGCATAACAAAAAATTTGCAAAACAAAACCTTGCTAACAATATTTTTGTACAACTTTGAAAAAATATATTTTACTTATATACAACCAAAATATTAATTGTTGTTTATTGTATGTAATGTTTTGCATTTTTATACATCCTTTATTAACCTGTTGCCACATTTTGTTTAGTGGGATTATTTTAGAAACTAGTGCCAATATCCTTACTCCTTTCCTAATTTTTGAATTTTTTGCCTATATTAAAAAATTTTAGTCAGTTGTTTACTAGTAGCACTAGGTGGTGTACCCCGTCGGCTTGCATCTACTGTGTTTGGCGTATTCGTTTTTGGTGTGTAACTGAGAGCATATAGATTCTATGCACTCTAGTTTGAGAGTGTCGCTGTGGGTTTTTACATCCCACGAAACGTATCGTGCGGGCGTTGTATATATCGCGATAACATTCGGTTGTGAGCGTATCATTCAAATTTTCTCCGGATGTTTAGCACGTTCTCAGAATGTGAATTGTTAAGCCAGTTTGCGTCTTCTGTTGAACCTGGGAACCGCGCCCACAAAAACTTTACCTGCACCCACCTAGGGCGTTCCGCCACTTACGCTATTTCCCGCCGCAAACTGCAGCGCCTTTTTCCGAGCCCTCCCTCTACCCGCTTCCCGCACTGGTTTTTTCCTCCTTGGTTGCTATCCCCGCCTCGCGTAACTGCAACTTTTCTGGAATACCTTTCTTCGGAATCTTACAGAGTGTGTGCTCCAAACAGAGGATTTAGCATTTTCATTTAAGAGCACAAAAGAAATAGTGGAGCCGTGAGGAAAAAGAGGCGCGGTAAGAAAACCAATATTTTAATTGTGAGAGCACAACAACCAACAGCGAATTTCGAATGGTATTGGTAACGCATCAATGAAACGTCGAGATAAAAAAATGTCCGCGTACCGGCTGCTATCGTTTGAGACGTCAGCGAAAGACGATAGTCGACTGCGCCCCTGCCAAGTAAATATCTCCCTTCTCTTCCCCTCTCTCTTCTCATGCTGTTCCTCTCGCATCTCGTCCAACCCAAGATAATAAACCAGAGATTTGCTCATGTCCATTTAAATTTTCCGCTCTCCACTGCTCCCGGCAGGCTGCCTCGAGGCGAGTGCTGCCTTAAGGTGGAGACACGAGTCAATCCAGGCGCCCTAGTCAGGCGTTTAAAGGAGCCTGCTGCTTTTCTCAGCGGGTATTCCAAGCTGAACGTCTATCCTATGTAGTGGAACCTCTCGTTACTGTTGCTGCTTGGTTTCTTCAAATTCCGTCAGACACTATAGTGGCGCAGGCGGCAGCAGGCGAGAGTTTGAATGTTTTTTCTACATTTGATGTGGTACTTTATTTGCTCTTACAAAAACCAAGTACTCGCGGATTTTATAATAGAGGAACACTGCAAATTACCACTTATCGATTGGTTTCCCTCATATATCCGTAATGCCTTGTTCTAACTCGATAATTTTGACAATTATGGACACTTCCACATGAAGTAGACGTTAAGATTTTGATGTGGATTTATAAACCCATTGCACAGCTTCTGTTTCACTTTGACCGTCTGGCTGGATCGAGGTACAGAATGGAGGGTAGTGTGTCTCGTCATTCCAGCGGAAGTGCCTCCATGGCCCGTCGTCACCGTTCTACTCGTCCAACCAGTGGGATGCGTCCCCTTGTCACCCACACTGCAATACGGGAGCCCTCGGGCACATCGGTCGACGCCGTAATCGATGCGGCCGACGCAATTGTCCCGCGAACGGAGCTGTACAGCGGGCAACACATGGGTGGGCTGGGTACCAACGGTCTACGGAAAGGAATTAACACTGTCATTACAGCGTGTTCTTGGGTAGTTGGGGCATCTTTTCAAGGGTGAAAAAACTGCGAGTAAAGAACATGACAACAAGGAAGAGACAGGACTGCACCCGTCCTATCCCTTTGTTTTTGTGTTGTTATTTAAACGCAGTTTTCACGCTTGAAGACATTGTCATTCTTGCACCAGCCAACAAGCAGTATGCCAGCATCACGTCTTTTTAGGCCAGTTTTTGTCATGCAGGATGCACTTGATAAAGCCCTAGAACCTTACTGGAAAGGCATGCAAAATAGGTCGGGCCGTTTCAGAGACATGCCGTCTTTAAGGATACGACAGCGATATGTGAAAATAGAAATGCCGAAGAATAACCCGGTACCGAGCGTCTTGGGCATCAGCGGCCGAAGGATTACATTCCACTACCGATTTTTTGCGAAAAGTGTGTCGGCTCTGTGGCACGGAAGGATATTTCAAGGCTCAGTGCACCACTCAGCGGTGTGATAGGTGAATAGTTTTGGGGCGTGCGACGAAAGGCTCTGTGCGAAATCACAGTATTTACAATATGGGGAAATGTAGCAGAAGTTTTAGAGTAGAACTTTCTGTACGAAGAAGAAGTAGCTCTAGCTGTCCAGTGCCCGTAGTAAGTAATTTAGTTTGGCTTGGCATATACAAAGCACGTTAGCCGAGGTAATGCCTCCGAGAATTTTCGTAATGCTGTAGTGTGCGAATTAGCATTCTTCAAAGGTAATTGGCTAGGGTAAGGTCGGAAGAACTACACATTGCTCCAGCACGCGATGGTGGGACGTTCGTTTGAGGCCCGGTTCGTGTTATAGCTTCATTCGTTTATTGAACGAGGATTAGTAGATGCGTAACCAGGTACTTAGTTGATTTCATTTCTTGTCAATCATGATGCTCTCCGGAACAAAACTTCTAATTCAGATATATTTGTATGAGCGTTCAAAGGTTATGTAATCTATTTCGTGTAGTATGAATAATTACGATGAGATTCTTCTGCACTCATTAAGACAGCAAGGCAATCCTAGAAGGAGCTCGTGTCCGTTGTTGAAAATTTTGTTGGGATGATTTCCATACCCTGAGATATACAAAGCTTTGCTGCAGACACATTGTAATAATGATCAGTAAAGCTCGAAACACAGTCAACGCAACAATGTGGTTAATCTGCTCGCGCAATTGGCTGTGCTTAAAACTCTCTTGAGTGTCCCATTATTCATGCACACAGCCGACACTGATAATCTTTCTGATTATAGAAGTCAACACGTCAGCTGAAAATGGTCTATATTCCTAATGTGCTAGAACGGGTAATGGTATTAATACCTCAAAGGAAAGTCTGGAGGGGTTGTCTCATGGTCCCATTCAACAACAACTGCGGTCTGCTTACCGTTGTCAGATGATGGAGGGGTTGGCATGGAGTGCTGGTTATGAGATAGAAAAATCCATACTTTATACTCCCAACTTATATACTCCAAGGACGGACGATTCTGAAGCACAATATTACGGTATGATATATTCGGCGCCGTAACTCCTGTTTCTCTGATGACAGTACTCACGTTCGCGCTAATGTTTGTACTTTTTGAAATCCGTTTGGTGTCAACCTTCTTAAAAAACGCATATGACGAACTCGGAGACAGTCAGAAATCAGTAATGATTTATTACATCCTGAATTAGAGGGTTTAGGGATGTAGAAAATATATTGATTAGGAAAAGGTGAGTCTCAGGGGGAGTTCGTGGTCCACAGCTCCAGTAGCGCTGGTACACACACCTAGCTTCACCTTCACGGAATCGAGTTTAGAACACTTCGACAGACGGCACACATACACGCAAATAAAGAGGGGACACCCGCTGGCGAGAGAATCAACGACTGTTTATGGTCTGTGTCACTTGAATTCTGGAGGTATTGTACAGGTCACAGGAATAAAAATTTCAACACATTTAGCGTCGCTTTCCGCTTTAATTGCCCTTGCCGCCACTGGAGAACAAACCTTTCAGGGCAAACGGCTTCAACACCTCCGCACCCACAGCTGTGTGTTGGGTTACCGGCTATGGGAGCAAGGATAAGCAACAAAAGTCAATCCGACCCCCATTCGGTGATACTAAATTTGTTCGACAAAATATCTCCCGCCACTGACATAGGATTTGAAACAGAACACGCTACCAAGGCGCATTTCTCCGCTTGAGACCCCGACGTTTCTTTTTCCTTTTCTTGGCGCCGCTCACTCTCGGTTTCTTTGGCCATTCGCACTCCCATCTTCGGAAGATTTTCTATTCGCCCGAAGTTCCGGGAAATGGCTAATCGATTGGCAACTTCTCTTTAAGAGCCCTCTGCTCTCTTCGCCGAGCCTAGCGACTACTTCCGCATCTCAATTACCCAATAACCACTGCAAATATTTGAGGATTCCAAGGAGTTGGTTTTTTTGAAATCTGGTAACAGGGAGGAAAGGCAGAAGATCCAGAAAGGGAAGCAGGCCAGATGTTTAGGCTATATATTGGGGCTAGAACATACACTGTCGTCTTTCGCTTTCATCCAAGTAATGTACATCCGAATGGCATGCGGTCATGTCAGAAAAGGGCGGTCCACAAGCAAACAAAAGGTTCAAGTTTATCTTGACCTACACATGGGGCAGAACAACAGAAAAAGTTAAAAGTATAAAATTATTTGTCTCAATTGAATACAAACGCAACGTTTATTTATAATTATTATATTTATTCATTGGATTTTTATTTATTTATATTTTTATTTTTATATATTTATTTATTATTTATTTATTTATTTAGTTATATATTTGTTTATTTATTACACGGTACAAGCCACCTCTTGGTGGCCAAGACAGGAGCGATACAAACTTGAAAACTTGCAGCCACGTAACACAGTAGTTCACGGTTCAGAAATAAAACCACCACATATACAGGCTTTGTTCCCAACACCAGGTGGAAAAGCATGGTAAGAGGAATCGAAACCTCACATGTGACCACACAACTTTTAGTACAAACCGGCTGTGGCAGCCGATAATAATGCGTCAGGCGCTAAAATGCTGGTGACGTCATGGGGTATTTCATACCAATCACAAATCGTCCGGGGAAAGAAAAACATATCACTGAGAATTTGTTTTTGTAAGCGGCATTACAATGGGTTTACCATGCATATTCCAAATTTTCCGCGATGTTTGTACTGCATGTAAGTCTGAAAGGCGAGTTCTGAGTTTCCATTGACTATGTTATACAGGAATTTTATGCGATGTAGCTTGCTACGGGACTCTAATTTGGGAAAACCGTATCTATTACGGAGTTCAGTGAATAAAACGTGTCTAGTGTACGCGTGGTAAATAAACCCAAGGGCTTTATTTGAGATTCGTTCAAGCAAGTGTTTTTCGGTTTGTGTGTGAGGATCCCACACAACGTCAGCATATTTCAGCAATGGGAGTACCAATGATTTGTAAGAGACTAGTTTTGTTTAGCTGGTACAGTGACTTATGCGATGTCTTAAGAACCACAATCGCCGAGGTGCTGCTGATGTTACACCTTCGATATGCGTTTTCCAGCCAAATTAGAAGGGATTGTCAGCCCGAGGTATTTATACTGGTTAACGGTTGTTATAGCAGTGTGGTTCATGATGTACGTGAATTGGAAGGGTTGTTTTACATGTTATTGTCATCTTGACGCACTTTGCTATGTTCTAGGAGTTACACCAGGCTTTAAGAACCAATAAGTATTCATTTAGGGTGGCCTGATCTATTCTCATTCATTCTTGATTGAATTTGCAGGTACACAACGCAGTCATCCGCGACAAAACGACGCCGCACGGTACATCCGAAAGACATGTTGTTTAGATAAATGTAAAATAAAAGTGGTCCTATGACGGAGCCCTGCGGTGCCCTGGAGTGCACGACAGCAGAAGTAGGGTTTCTATCGGCTATCGAGCGTGCTGCTTTCGGTGGGATAGATCAGTATCAAGAAATCGAAGAATTCATTCATTGGTTAGGATTCGGCGAAGTTTAAACATCAAGTGACAACGAGAAACGCGGTCGAGAGCTTTTTCGAAGTCAAAAATATTCCATCAATTTGTCCACCTTTTTCAAGTGCTTTCAGAAAGCCATCAGTAGTGTGAATTAACTGTGCTGTGGTTGAAAAGCCTCGCAGGAAACCGTTTTCATTTGGTGAAAAAAAGTGGTTACTCTCCAAAAAGAACTTAACTGTTTTAAAAAGAACTGTTTCATAACTTTGCCGGCTGTACATAGCAATGAAATGGGGCGGCACTTCCTCACTTCACATTTATCACCCGATTTATGAGTGGGTATCAATTTCCCCTTCTTCCAATCTACTGGGACATCGCCTTGCAACAGGCTTTGCCTAAATATTTAGCCTACGTTTTTGGAACCCCATTCGGCATACCGATAAAAAAAAGGGTTATGTATTTCATCCGGCCCTGTCGATTTTTTTTGTGCTAGGATGAAGGAGAGCTGAGATGATGCCTTCCTCTGTTATGATGAAGCCTGGTAGTCCGAGATTGTTTGCATGGAAATCAGGAGGGGTGTCACCCGTTCGCACAAGGACAGAAGACAAGTTGACTTTAAATGCCGTCGCTATGCAGCTGGCGTCCGGCACGTCCGCATCCTTGACTTTAATTATAGTAACTTTGTCTTTTTTGTCGGAGAGGTGCATCCACAATTTTCTTTTGTTAGTAGTGAGAAAGTTAGGCATTTTTACGTTCAAGAAATGTAATTTGGAGCTTTTAATCTTTTTGCGCAGTTCGGTTCGGAGGCTCGTCAGAACAGTGCCACGTGATCGTGTTTTTGAGAGTGACAGGCGTTTTATCTTGCGTTTTACGTGCAGTACTTCGCGTGTAATCCAAAGACTTCGACCGTGTATTTTTTCCCTTTCTTGGGAACGATCAAACTGGTACATTTATGGATGGTTGTTTTAAAGTGCGACCATAGTTGGTTAACGTCACAGCGATTTTGAAGATGTTCATTGAAAATGTTCTGATATTCCTCCCCGAGAAAGTCCAAAATGCCTTCGTCCGAAGCAGCATTCAAATCAAGGAATCTACGTACTTGGGTAGTCGCGAGTTACAAAGATAGCTAAGTTTTGTTTTTCACTTCCGTTTCTATTTCACGGAGATGTGTCTACCCCAACAAGAACTTTTCATCTGCTGCTCTGTAAATTATGTTCCGGAGGAAGCTTCTGGGAATCTCTTTCCCGGTTTATGACGCTCCCCAGTGGGGCCATAATTACACCCGACTGAGCGTTGTGATATTGGGACACAAAGAAAGGTGTGGTCACCGAACTATAACACTTCAAAAATTTTTCCTCGGCATTACAAACAGCCACGGGAATCTGTGGTTCACATGCTAAGTTGTAGCATCAAAATAGTTCTAGCGCACCAAAATATATTTGCTTTTCATGCCTTTTCTAGGTCCGATCTGGGGACCCTGTTCATGGAATAGGAGAGGCGTGGTCAGAGATCGTAGCGATATTTTACTAGTAGTGTAATGCACTCGTGTGGGCTTCTGAAGATCGCAGTGGCTCCTTTAGGCGAAATAGAATCAAATTCGGGCGCATAAAATGAGAACGGTGGACAGAATGTTTAACCAAAGGAGCTGGTAGCTGAAAATTAGCAGTAAAATAATTCTGTGGAGTTCGAGAAACAAAGGAAATGATGGAATCCAAGCCACTAAGCTTCCCAAGGGACGATGACGAGAGATTCCGCCTTTAGAACCCAGGATTCCGCTTACCCGCAACAAGTGTTACGCCTGTTTTGATCGTTTTGCCGCAACATGCGGGTAATGACATGCCGGCTGCAATGTGTCAAGAAGCTAACCTGGAAGCCCGAAGTCATCCATTCACTTCACTATGGCCTCGCAATCCCCCATCTGTATTTTGGTTTTTCCATATGAACAAGCAGGGCTACTTCCTTCCCAGCCTACATGTCGTGGAAGCAAAGGACAAGGCGATAATCACACGCAAGAAAAGTCAGTTCTTAGTTTTAGTCACATGGTTTCGTTGGGGGAAGATACTACTACTGTGGAATTCTACCCAGAAGAACTGCCATACACGAAGTACATTTTGTAAATCGTTGAACAAGCTAGGAAGACCAGAAGTCTGAATGGAGCCGTTGTCCAAATACTAAGGAAGCTCAACTAAGATTGAAATTCAATGAGACGATTGCAGATTAGGAATTCAGTGATGTGGACCTGTAGAGTGCAATGATAACGCAAATGAGGGCGGGGCACATGACTATATTGCTGCACAAGTGTTCAGGGACTTCATAAAACTTCATTCGCCGCGAGAGCATCCGTCGTGTGATGTCATTTCTTCTCGCTCCGATTTCTGTAATTACAAAGAACCAATGAAGCAAATTACAATTCAAAGAACGAAACGTGCACTTCAGCCATATCATTTCTACAGAAAAGCACATAGGCTGTTTAATGGAAGCCGGAAGCTTGAACTATTCTGCTTTCATCAGTATTCGGACGTCTGAGCGTGCGGGACACCTGATCGGTTACGCAACACGGACTGGTCAACACGGAACTGACTAATACCGGTTTGAGCGGCCTTTGCAACCTGCCTACGTACTCTTAGCCTACGGCAAGGTGAAGCTGCAGTGACACTGCAGCAAGTACCGCTGCGTGTCGCATTACTCACTCTTGCCGTAAAGCAAAAAATTATGATGAGCCTCTCAGCCGTATGTGCTGGTGTTACAACAAATTGTTCAAATCACGTTATACGTCTGAGATTCTCCGGTATTCACCGTTCGCTCAATGTCGCGGAGTTCTTGAGTTTCCAGGAGTCAACGGGAATTCCTGTCTGCCCGTTTGTGGACTTTCAAGTGGCACTTTTTCGCGGCCAAGAAAGTTGTTATAATTAAATAAAATTCTAAACTAGCCCACTCTGTGCAGGCGGATTACCAGTGAAGGTATTTGAAGAAGCACACGACATGAAGGTGACACACAATCTAGGAGAAACTTATCAGCAAATTTCCTTTCCCTGAACCACAGAATGTGATTATCGCTAAACATGACTTTTGCAACCCGGAAACAGCAGATACATAAAAGTGTAGGGATATTTTTTTTGCTTACGAAAAACGCAATTAACACAAGTTTTAGCGATAGCTTAGTTTACGCAGCGAGAGCCTGTCGTGAACCCGCACACCACTGCACGACGAAAAAAATTACAAACGCCGCTCGGTGCAGTCCCCGGTGTAGGCCCGTTTTCGCAGTAAACGTGGGTGCAAACAAAACCCCATTGTATGATATTTTGATTGCACGTACCCTCACTGTTTTCCATGACCCCCAATCCGCACCATTCCTCTTGCAACGAACGAGTGATGAGACGCTGACACTGCGCAGCGGCACGAGCGGCTGCATGTCTGGTTGTATCGTCTTCTGATAGAACTCGACTTTATTCTTTTCTCCGTGTCCTCTACAAAAACTCTTGGAACAAATGAGCGGTTCGACGATTTCACTGGGGAACCGCACGAAGCGCTGGCTGGGCCTTGATTGACCATGAACGTGATGTTGAGGCTACGAGGAACGAGCCGTTTTATGTTTCACCCAAGATAATGAGGTTTTATTCCAAAATCGCCCATTAGAGTATGAAAATCATCAATATGCCGTAAGCACAAATGGGTTACGCCGCAGTCATACGCAGAATGCTAATAAAATAAGCCCGGCCCGAAGCATTACAATGAACTTACATTGCGCACATATGGTCCAAATACACCCGCTGAGTCTTATAGGCGGTCAAAAGCAGCTTGCAACTATACTGCGATTAAAAAGAACCGTTTTGTTAGCATTGAATACGGCTTTTTGAACCACCTGCCAAATACCGTTAAGAAGTAGCCATGTTTCGTAGAGAAAGCAGCTTTCCGTAGAAGGCAACAAAGCATTTACCGTTGGTGTTTCATACGTGTATGCGCAGCCCTTGATGTAAATGAAAAGAAGAGTGCTACTATTGTTAAATTTTGTTAACGATTTTACCGCGCGAAAGTATGAAAAATTTCCTTGTCTGAAAGAGCACATTCGTCTCTTTGTAGATATGGTTTATTTAAACAAGGCGTCCATAGCATTTCACTTGATATGAAATAGAATATCTTTCTTCAATTTTGCTGAAAGATTTTTTTTTAAATTACACCAAATTTTTTTAGATTTAAAAGCAAATTAACATAACAACTCTAGGATGAACTTTGCTAAAAACAAAAAACTAAAAAAATTGCGAGCTCCGTATTTTTAGTATCATTGCTACGTGTTTTATATCTACATTTCTAGTTGCCCTTTTAAGAAAGGCAGTTCATTTGTTTGATTGTGTCACCTGTCAATATAACAAGTGGTGCAGCTAGGTTTGATTGTCTTCAATAGTAGATTTAGGAAAAACGGTTCAGTTTACTGAAGTGAACTGTTTCGTTTGAACGGTTCAGCGGTTCATTTAGGTCTGTAACCTGTGTTAAGCATGCATAATCTAAATTATTACTTAATTGCTATTGAGTAATTTATTTTGTAGCAACATCCGGTGTATTTGTACTGAGAGGCATTGGCCTCACCACCATTACAAAAGTTGTTATGTGTCAGTGGTATTTCAGAATAACTCTCGGTCGATAATAAAGAAAAACATGCAACTCTGTCAACTTTATAACCTCACAAATGTGATCTCTACTCTACTCGGGGAAAACTTTCTGTGGCAATGGAGACAAAGCTACGCGGGGGGAATGCGTTGTGCTACTGCGCCAAAGTAGTTCTCAATAAACTAGTTTCGGTTTCGGTTTCGGCGTGACGCATACGCATTTGCTACAGTTCGTTTCTTCGCATGAGCCCTTTGGTTGAGTGCGCTGAACCGCAATCACCAATCATGCAGGCACATTGGCGTATCCCTGTCTACGTTTCATATGATTCTAAGCAAAAGCCAACGCATTCACTGGAGAACTCGGACCGACTTAATATATTTTAGCGTGGACGGTACCGTCGAACTCTGAGCCGCCCAGAAACGCCGTTAATTTTGTAAGCGCTGCAGTTTCGAGGGCAGGCACTGATATTTAAACTCTTCTTTAGCCGAAAACTGGGCAGCACAACGCGCACGTGTAGCGTGCTTACATAGCGAAGGCTCGCTATACCGTTAGGGCAGCACACGGCACTACGGCGCGAAGTGAAATCCCATTTGGATCGCGCTGAGTTAGGCAGGCCCCAAGAAGTTTCGGTGACCCGCAACTCGGAAAGCGTATAGGGGAAGCTCGCGCTGCAGACCCATGAACCATGAATCTTGCGCTCAATCGCCACGCCTTCTTATTCCAATATCTTTGATGAACAGCGGGCTTTCGGGCGTGTCTCGCTATACTACGTGGCAGAGGTTTCATACCTTATGATAGCAGTTGTACTTCACTGGCTGAGTTGCCTATTGACAGCGTAAAGGCGTGTCAGCACTTGGACGGAAGAAAAACGTAACGCTGTCTAAACATCTGCACAGTTAGCGCTGGTCGTAAAGTTTAAAAACAATTGGTCACTGAACATTTTGCCAGGAATGTGGTCACTGACATCGTAAAGCACATTGCATTAGCTAACTTTGCCAAACGCCAATATATCGAGCCGTTCTCAGATTGGTGGTTAAGCCACCCCTTTCCGTTTTTAATGTGTGGTCCCTCGCATACTTCTTGGGTCACTTGCCGAAAAAGTCACCGTATCCAGAACACCGCAACTGGGCCTGTCAGCAGAATTTCAATTGGCTTCCAAACCAGGCAACCGAATTCGCGTTGGCTGAGTGTAGCTGCTAACTCTTCATCAACATTCCAATTGGCTGCATCAGCCTCCTTTCTTTGTCACTTACATCAGTGTTATGGGACCATGACTGGCTCTACATTAAATAATAGCTGACTGGTATTCATGGCTGTAAATTTGATGTTGGCCTCCCCGTGCTCTTACTTGTTCCCAAGCCCAACACGTGGGTTCACCAGTGGTGGTCCTGCCCGTCCAATTCACCAATTTTTATTTGGCGGCGACGTGACACCCCACCATCGCTAAAGTGCTCCAAAATTTCGCAAAAATGTACGATTTTGTGGCTGTGGCCATGATTTGCCCACACAATTCCAGAACCAGCAGAGACACTCCGACACTCAGGGCTGCCACCGCCAATAGCAAACCGTTTGACATCGGTACACCGTGAGCATTAGTCAGCAAGGATAATATGTGCTATGTGAAAAATTGAAGCAGAAGAAAGAATGTGTTTAGTTTCATTTATTTATTTCCTGCATAATCAGCTGGACAAAATCTGGAAGACACTCCAAGTAGTCACGCAACCACAAACATGCACACGAACGCCAGTCACAGGAGTAAACCTTTAAAACCATGCCCCATCTTTCAAGCCCACTTGAGCACTGAAAGGCACGTAGCCACGTATTTCGAAACAAACATTTCTGGCTCTGTTAGCAGTTATTCGCAGTCACTGAGTACGGTGTGCAGTAATTTCTTCATGAGAAATGTGAAAACAACATAAATGTACCAGACATTGCACCACAAACATGACAAAGTGACACTGCCCATCCCCATGACAGTGAACATTTCTGTAAATTCTGTTTCATGAGAGCGTGCCGTTACCTTTCGGGTGTTGGACCTCATATCCCAGGGCCTCGGGAAGGTAGTATTTTTACAAAAGTTAAGGCTGGTAGCAAGGAAACCCACAGCGTTTCGACATTTGGAAGTGAGGCATTGACGATTCGTATTACTCCTCTCCATTTAACCCTGTAAATACGCATTTGAAAGAAATTATTTGAGCCGGACATGGTCTTTTACTTCAGCAATCTACCCTCTGTAGTTGAAAAGACCAACAAAACATGAGCAAGTGAGTACAAATGATTACCTCACTTACAATGTGCAACTGATGGTAGTCTATTTTTTTCAGATGACTGAAATATTTACAAATATTAGACAACTCAACAATGCGTTTCTGGGTATCACTACCATCTCAAAGTTCTTGTAAAATAATTCTTCCAGTATTGTCATGTCAGGCACCGGTTATTGCTGTTTGCAGAGGCTGTTACAACCTCTTGGGTTGTAATCAAATTTTCCAATTTCATTTCTTCTGGGTGAAACAGGATATGTCACGTGCCACTCCTCACTGCTTGCTACCAGCGTTCGTCGTCAGGTTTCATTTTATGCATGACAAAGGTACAGCAAGTGCATCTTAGCTGCCACCCACAACCGACAACCTGAAGCCTAATTCGAACACTGACAACAAGCAACAACTACTCCAAATAATATCCTGGTGCTGCACAAATCCACCACTGTGTGAGCAGCTACCTCCTAAGTTGCGGGGCATGAGAAAAGTAAACAAGGTGTCCTGTAAGTTGTTGCACACAAGCAGCACCACATAAACCAACAGAGCGTACTTCCAAGCTTCTGGCGAACAGAAAGGAAAACAAAGTACCTCGTCACATGCCACACAAGGCCAGCCCCACATAACCTACAAAGCGTACTTCCAAGCTACTGGGCATCGGAAAGTTAAACAGGGGGCTCTTTAAGTTGCCACGAAAACGCAGCACCAACCGAGCGTACTTCTAAGCTTTCGGTCACCACAACCGTAAACAAAGCACCTTGTCACTCGCCACACATGACCAGCACCACAAAATTCAGCGTACACCGGTTTCATCACAGTTCCTCTACGCCGCTCATTTCGCTGTCACTGCAGTCACTAGAGCTGCTGGAGTCAGAACCTAGCAGAATCACAACGTTATCGATTCTGGTGTCGATTGCACCATCCTTCTCCCAGGCCTCGTTCTCAAGACGCTCCACATGAGCGCAGTCCCAGGCCCAGTTTTCGTGAGTCACGAGGGCGATGGCTTCGTTGAGTAGTTGTTCAACGTCAACGAGAGTGAATGAAGTGTTGTTGGCAGCAATATACCCCTTAACCTGGCTCCACATCATTTCAATATGTTGAATTCACAGTGGTAAGGAAGAAGCCGAAAAATGTCATGACCAGCAACTCTGCCCACGGCTTCAATCCGGTATCCAAAATCTTGTGTTTGTTCTCATTAACCAGCCTAAGGAGCTCGTGTTTCAACTGGTCAGCACGCCACAGGATGGTTTTTGCAGTCAACCAAGACTGAATGTCGGCCTTGAGCCACGACGTCGAGGGCAGCTTTTCGGTCCGAACACTGTGGTACGGAGCATTGTCCATGACAATAACACTGCGTGGCTCAATGTTGGATAGAAGTTGTTCTGCGAACCACTTCTCAAAGCGTGGGCCATCCATTTCACAGTGGTAGTCACTGGAAGCACTCTTTGACGCACGGAAAATGAGACATGCCCCGTCCACAAAGCCCTTCTCACTTCCAGCATGAAGGACGATGAGCCGACCACCTTAGCCTGATGGTGCACGAAGCCCAGTAGTTCGACCCTTGCGAAAGGCATCTTCACGGGATGACACAGTGGTGTCCTCCCACACCGTGCCCTTGGTGTGCCCAGCCTTGACCCAAGTCTCGTCGAGGTAGTATATAGTCCTGCGAAAATGAAGGGAATACGTGTCAGTTTTTCTTTGGGGAGTAGGGTTAGTAAAGACAGAGAAGGCACTTATTGCTTGCACCTAACATCATTCTACTACGCAGGCAGGTATGTTTAGTTTTTGGTGGCACCGCAAAACACCAAAATAAAAAATGTTCGCAGAATGTACACCACCCACATGGCTAACGAAATCCACTCACTGAGTGCTATCCATACATTATTATAACATGTCGATGCATACTTGTCCCTTCAATTGCTGAACAAGAATAGCCCTCAAAATACGAACAACAGGCAGGGATACAGAAAAACGTCAAGAAAAATATAAAGTGAACGCCAGTATGCATGTGGAGCGGTGTTGATAAGTACCTCTCAGCAATAAAATATTTGGCTGTACGAGAACTTCCATCGTTATTTTTTCTTGTTACATTTCAACTGTCAAATAATGTTACATACGAAATTTTCATTTTAATCACAGGAATTGACGTTTATCTATCCGTCCGCCAAAGAGAAAACACGTACCGTTTCTGCTTTGACATTTCTCGAAGAGTCCGCAGATATTTCCGCCGCCACACGATGATGTCATCCCTTTCCAGGAGCGCAGAGTTACGTTTTCGCTTCAGAAAAGCCAATCCAATGTCATTCGGAAGCCTACGCATCGTTCTGACACTCAGCTTCGGCAGCCCCATATCGGGGTCGCTGGTCACATCGCTGAGGATCTTTTCTGCAGTTGGCGCCTCGTTGCGAATGAAGTACTGATGCACTTTCCGTCGGAGAGCAGCAAGGGTGAAGCTGTCGTACCGATGTGCTCTTGTCTGTCCTGTAACTGCAGGTGGTTTCCCCGTCGACAAACGAAGCCTTTTGCGCTTTGGGGACTTCAGGGTGCCACGCAAAACCTCATTCTTGAGCCGTGTGACCGTACGCTCGCTTACGCCGGTAAGCTGGCTAACAGAACGAAATGCGGAAACGACGGAGAGTCCTGGTTGCTTCAGTCTCACTTGGGCGTACACGTTGCAGACAACTTGCTTGGTCTGGTTTGACAGCTTTTGGTTGTGAAGCTTTTTGAAAATCCTTTGAGGCGAATTAACTGGCGGGCTATCGGACGGAAAGTACCTGCTGCCGATGAAGACGCCATTTTTTTTAAGAGAGCCGTCGTGCCATCAGTGGTAATTTCCGCAACCAACAAAACCGATAATTAAAAAACAGTAACGCTTACTGGCTATTATATTCTGGCGATTTTCTCGCATTGTCAAAGCAAGGCTTGAAAAAAAGAAATATATATTTTTGAATTGCATAGGTTCTGCGCATTGAATAATGTTTGTAGAACTACTTCCAACTGCGCAGCGAAATGTCGTGGTTCGGCCAGCCACTTCGCCCCTCCTCCCGTAGCTTTCTCTCAATTGCCACAGAAAGTTGTCCCCGAGTACAGTGAGCTGTGACGCCACAAAAAAAATATTCTGGAAAACATGATACAAGAAGGTAATTTTAATACTCTGGTGCTGAACAACACTTTGTTGAGTTTATTCGAAGCGAGACAGGTCCGCTTTTTGGCAGCGATAATAAATGACGCGAAAGTTGCACACAAGACCTAGCTGTGTCGGCCGATACGCCTCTAATAACTCTACCTAAACGTGCCGACACGACTCCTTCAGAGCCATGCTCAGCACGATTCTCTAATCGAGCGAGCAGCCGCTGAACATCGGTTCTTAGGAGAGCCGCTCAGCCAAAGAAACACCGGGAGCCGAGAATCGCCGCGTAAGTGTGTGGTTGAGAAGATCAGGCTCGTTCCTGACTCGGACAACAGCTGCACGCACAAATGTAACTGTGGCAAATCATATGGTCACAGGAGTTTATTTTCCTATTACTTTGAAAATAAAGACGCAGTTCGTTTACTGCTCCCATTGCGGCTTCCCGATCTGTCATTCACCGCCGCCACCGCGGTTCCTAAATGGCGCCTCAGAAGATCCGCTTCGCGAAGAGGGGCTCTCGAAAAGAGCGGGAGCCGTTCTCCGGCTCTTCGGTTCAATAACTGAGCGAAAAAGCCGGGTGAGCCGAAGAACGGGTCTAAACTGCATCCGGTTCTCCTGACTCGAATTGTCTGCTCCCACGACAGGGGGCGCGCTGGAGGAATTTGAAAAATTACCCCAGCTGGCCTGGCAGTACAGTTGCTTTCTCGCGCCGACAATAGATGGCGCAGCGAGACGGCTCTTTTGACCCAGATTTTCGGTTCTTCGGCTCAGTAACTGAGCGGGTGAGCCGGAAGAGCCGAAGAACGGGTCAAAACTGCATTCGGTTCTCCCGACTCGAATAGTCTGCTCCCACGATAGAGGGCGCTGGAGGAATTTGGAAAATTCGCCCCAGCTGGCCCGGCAGTACAGTTGCATTCCCGCGCTAATAATAGATGGCGCAGAGAGACGGCTCATTTGACCCGGGTATTCGGTTCTTCGGCTCAGTAACTCAGCGGAAGAGCCGGAAGAGCCGAAGAACGGGACAAAACTGCATCCGGTTCTCCTGGCTCGATTTGTGTGCTCCCACGACAGGGGGCGCTAGAGGAATTCGGAAAATTCGCCCCAGCTGGCCCGGCCGTGGAGTTGCTTTCTCGCGCCGGCAATAGCTGGCGCAGAGAGCTTTGACCCAGCTTTTCGGCTCCGTTGGCTTTTTCTCCATGGTTTTGCTGTGCTGTGAGGCTGTGGCTCGCCCCGTTCGACACGGATCACTGAGGGGGCGAGAAGGAGGCTCTCTCTCTCCAAAAGAACCGCCGCTCAGTTTTACTGAGCCACGGCTCACTCGTTCTTCAAAAAGAGCGGCTCAAAAGATCCGGATCCCTCCTGAGCGACGCACCTCTATATATTAGTGATACTGTTGACGGAAGGGATGGCCTTTGTCGGCTTTGAACCGTGGCTTTTGTGCCTTGTGTCAGCGTGTTAATAACATTACCAAAAGTAAAATTATGCGCTGCGATCGACCACCATCACGGGAATCGTGGCCGACGCGTATACATAGGAAGCCAGTGCACCGGGAAAGTGATTTGACTTCCAGGCTCCGCAGCTACTTCGGTTTTGTCTGCTCCCCCCACCTGCGCTCATTGAAGCCACGTAAAAGTTGCTTGAAATGCCCCGTCTTGTAAATATAGAGGGATGAACGAAACGGAATTTTAAACAAACGCTTGGTTATTCTCGTCCAGCTGCTTCGGCATCGTCCACAACTTGACCTTCATTTGACCGCAGCCCCCTCACGCGCTCTGCTGCGCGTAACGTGACTCGTCGGGCCCGCTTTCAGTGCTGCACAGTAAACGCTGTTTTCAGTCCTTTCAGCTTGAGTAAGCGGTGGCGGCTGCGGTTGGAGCGCACCTCACCTTATAGGCAGCCATGCATGTGCTAGCAGCGTCGATGCCCCGCAGCTGCTAGCACATGCCACTAGGCCCTCTCGGGATACGCGGCTCGGCTTGCGTCCGGCGATGAGTAACGCCAGCTGTGCCATGAACGAAAATAAAGCCGTACCTTTGTTGATCGTTGTGTGGCCTGGATTGGCTTTGAACCGTTCTCGGGAAGTGGCGTCTGACCACCCAGGGAGTGTCTCACAACGTGTGCTTACTCGAGCCTAATCATAGTCATGTTTAGCCAATGACATATTCATAGCCATTATACCTGGCTTATGAATGAGTGTATACCTAAGTATAATAGTTACACGCAAATGAAAAGTTCACCACAAGCAAGCTCTTGCTTTGCATATCCGTGGTTAGATGACGTAAGTCGCAGGCATTTTTTAAAATTTTGGCTTGGGCAGTGACCTGCATTTATTCTTTTCTAACCATATTTCATGCAGCGGAAGTAGCAAACTGTGTTTCTGTCAACGCGAGCGACAACTGGTGATGCGTCGTTCAGCAGCATTTTCAACCTGCCCACGGCCCAAGGTTTGGAGAAAAAGAACACTTCTTTATTCAGTTGTGCTCGCATTCGGCATAACAAATTTACTTCGTCTACTGAGTCGTGGCAGTTAATAAGCCGACGCTAAATTTGCAGGGTCAAGGCATGTAGTAGACGGTAACATGCCGGGGCAAAAGTCTACTAAGGGCCGCCAAATGTGCCCCGCCACACCAATCCTTTGCAGCCGCAGTCACGCCCGCATTACAACAATCAAAACACAATGCGGGAGAAGGCCGTAGGTGGAGAGGTGCGATATTTGGCGCTGCTAACTGGCCCCTTACGAAAATTTTACTTTGCGGGCACAGAATAGGCCCTATACTTCCCAAATATGTCTGGTCATTTTGAGGTACATTTTTCTAGGTATCTCTTAACAGTATCTACATAGTGTGGACATCATTTTCTTTACAATTTTATGCTCTTTTCACGATGCCATAGATTTTTAGAGCATGATAAACACAAATTGGAAATATTTTTTCCGCCAGTACAAAAGTTTTTTCTAATTTGCACATTGAAATTTTTGCAACCAAAAAACCAATACGTGCATATTCTCAATGCTGGCACAGTGGATCTAGGAGCCTAAGTAGATAGCAGGAAAAAAGAATCAGTCAGTCATCCTAGAAGATATAGGAAAGAATTTTATTGATGTAATAAAAAACAGTTTTGACATAATTGAGTTCAAAGAAAGAAAATAGAAAAAAACAATATTAATTTGCCGCCAAACACCACACGAGTCACTTCTTTAGTGAGCACCAGCTTCGTAATCACCATCGAAGTCGTTTTTTCGCTTTTCAGCTTGTCGCCTGTCCCGCCTTGCTGATTTCGTGAGCTGTCTTTGAGCTATGTTCGCAAAGTAACTTTGCTAGTAGGTCAACCTTTTTTAGCCACTTGATGATGGTGTTGCGCCCAGGGTTCCACCCGCATATTTTTAAAATGTTGTCTCCTGCGATCATTGAATGGATGAACAGCGTCCAATGTTGCAATCTTAAGAGTGTGAAGCACAACAACGACAAGTTTTGACGAAGGGCTCCAAAGTACAAATTTGAGAAAATGGGCAGAGCGTTTTTTGACTGCCTTGGATGAAAAGTCAGTTATGCAATACTTTCCAAACCATTTCTTAATACAGCTGGTTTGAGACCAGCGTTTTGATCTGCAGCTGCGAGTGTTGTGATGGAAAAAATGACTATGAACATGGAGTACATTCTAAAATAGGACGTGGTCACTGACTACTTGCCTACGGAACAACAGTTTTGGAGCCATAAAGACATCCGTGTACAATAAGTACACCTCACCTCCTTATGTATAGTATCTATGCATAAGGAGGTGAGTTTCTAAATGACGAAGAACAAATATTTTGTTTTTTTAAATTTCGCCTTACCCTGTGCCTTCGCCTTACCCTGTCATTATTAAGACTTGTATGTAATGCAAAAAAATTATTACAATGTTAAAATTGCCAGCCTAGGAGCTAATATTGCAACGGCGGGTTAAAAAATCCGCTTAAGGTCCAGGACCGTGAACCATTCCGGTAGTTCGCTTTCGGCTTTGAACACATCTGTAATAAATCCAATGCCCTCCGGATGGGCGTGTAGTAAAGCCATCCCAATCTTCCTACACTGTGCAGGTTTAGAGCCATGGACATGTCGTAAAGCACCCCATCTTCGTTATCAGTCGGCAAGAATAGCAAGCCGCAAGATGTGAGATGTAAGGATTTTTTTAAATTGGCCTGCAGAATGTCCCCGCGACAAAAAAAGCATCTTCGCAATATAAAACTATGTGCTGCATGGTTTCTAGTTTTATGTAGAGGCGACCGCTCTTCAAGCCCGGTCAAGGCCACGGTGTTAGTGTGGAGCTAATACAAGAAAGTTTTGGCCGATGACCATACCCGCATAACCTTGGCCCTTTTCAAAACGTCATTTCCGGGCTGAGAAGAGCACCTTGATCTGCGCAAAGGTACAGGCAGAGTAATATCAATTATTGTACAGACGTCTCCGGGCTAGATCTCTGAATCAGTTCCGCGACAATCAGCCTTTGATAAAAGTGAAAGCCAAGAAAATGTTTCCTGGGTATTCTTGCATGCTTGCTCCTCTGGTGAAATCCGTAGACATAACCCAGCCCGGCAGGGCATCTCTGTGTCGCACTTGCAACACTGTACGTGGAGAATCTTTTCGTTAATCTCTAAATTAAAATAACACAGAGATGACTTGTGTGAAAACATATAAGCGACAAGTACACCTCTTGTCAAAACGTAGGGAAAGAAGTCTATACAACTCATGCGCTCCCACTAAGGGACCCCAACAAACATAGCAAACACTCTGTGTGGTTATTGTAAATTGACACGTGAAATACACAAGAACTGCAGGACACGCCAATCCTTTGCAACTAAAAATAAACGACAAACAGTATTACGCGAAAATCTTTACAGGTAATGAATACCCCAGTTGATAGTTTTAACACACTGAGATTTTTTGGCCAGTTTTGTGTCGTGTTTTGGTAGTGCTCCAATGGTACGCCGGAGTATACAACTGGTGCATCAGTCCACTAGATTTTTTTAAAACAAGCTTGTTTACATACCGAATCTACTTGCCAGAACCCCATAAATTTGTTCAAGTTTATCGTACTTCCATTCATTATTGTGGGATTCATTACTGCAGCTCCTCAGCTTTGTATGTCAGTACAAAAAACCGCTATTTCATCGCATGTGTGAGCATATTCACCTCAATTTCGTGCAGTGTAAAACCTGGCCGACGTATATTGTGCAAAACCTTCGAACAAAAGGGTTCGAAGACTATGGCAAAAAACAGGGCCGCCAAATGACGGAGAATCGAACAGAGTCTTGCAATGGCGTTCTTGTTTACTACCAGACTGCCCTCACACATTGATTAACTAATTTTTACCCAGTCTACGATGGCATATCCTATGAACCACAATGTCGAAGAGAATCTCTTGTGCTACCCCGTCAATGGCGCTCCCTAAATCGAGTTGCAGAATGGCAGCCTTTCCACATTTTGCGCAAGAACATTCTAAAATGCTTATCAACGCATGAGTCTTGGTCGTAATCATTATTTTTCTTAATACCACATGTTTAACACGGGCCAAGAATGGGTGTTTTACCACCCGGTGATTTCTTTCTTAAGAGTTTCTTAAGAATGTTTGAAGTCTGCATTTGTGAGCCTGATGTGACGGTATGGTGACACCGGTAATAATACCATAGCCTCTGGTTATTTAGGAATCAAAGCAAAGTCGGATTTTCGCCAAAATATGGGCAGTTATTTTATTTCGTAGGCTTTCAGAATTAATCCCTACAGGGCCATTGCTAACTAAAATTTACATTGTTTGTAGAAGCAAGCTCACAGATCGTCGCCTATACGGGCGATTTACGCAGGGACTACTTATCAATGGCCCTTTCTATTGGCGATAGGCTGATGTGCTCTCCCAGGTTCATTTTCGCTTTAATTTTCATCATCTATCTTGGGCAACAGACGCCGAAACATTGTTGCGAACCCCTCTCAGTAATGCCTGCCTGTCCAAAGGAATTCCCGATAGCGTTCATAAAAGGCCCGTTCTAGCTTTTCGCCTCGCGGCCCCGCCTCGGTAGCTTCTGGCTGCAATTTCGTTGCGCTCGGCGGCGAGCATTTTGTGGGCCTTTTGCCAAACCATATCCGTTTATGGAGCCCGTATTTTGGCCCCTGTCTATCTTCTTGTGTCGAGAAATTCCAGATCTGCTTTGCCTCCCCTTACGCTGCCTTTACACTTCACCAGTATCTGTCTTCTAGAGGTCTGGGAGGTAAGGGGGCAGCAATTTCCAGAACAAAATATTTCTCATCCGTCCTGAAACGCGCTGTGTTGAGTGGCATGCTGTACATGTGTTCCTCACAACAAAACACAACTGCACCAGTCCTATAATTTCGAGAACAGAGTATAACCATCACACATCTAATTAACTCCTGAAAAGAGGAGACAGCACATGGGTATTGTACTCACCTGACCAAACGAAACGAATGTCCTTACGCCTCATCGGACAGGACGTTATGTTTTGTGGCTTGATAGCGTCCTGTTGCTCCACTCGCAGAAGGCTCGAACAAAATTCGGGGTTCGCAACAGAACTGTTTTATCTAGTGCATTTTAAAGAGATCTGCGCATGCGAAGTAGCCCAAACCCTCGCCCACGAATTTTCATAGGCACCACCGCTTCCCCTCACAAACAGAACGCCGTTCCCCCCAAAAAACGTTCGGCAAATAGTCCGGGAACAAATAAATCGGTACCACGAGAGCGCTCACACAAAACGGTAATTTAAAAGTGTAGCTTTTCAACCAATTGCGAGACAAAAGTAAATTGACCCCCCAGCAATCGTAGTAAGTGCGTCTATCTCGTTTGACAATCTGTTTCAGCCAGTGTTTCTGCGAAACAGACGTCTGGGAGACGTTTTGTGCTAGTTGGATTATATAAGGCCAGGCGCACCAAAAATAATGCCCAAATGTGGCGTCACGTAACGCCGGTGTACAAACAGCAGTATAGACAATTGAAGAAGTGAACTGAGAAGGGGTAGTTTGTGCACGAATCTACTCAGAAAAACAGCGCAAAAACGGTGCGAAAGAAAATAGTGTTTGTTTTTTTTTGTGTCGTTAGAAGCGCTGTTTTTTATTAGAGGCAATTGGAAAACAAATATTTTTTTTCTTGCCCATTTTTCGCAACGACTGGATAAGCATGCTTTGTTAACAATTCTCGCAGCATATTTAGACGATCCCTGGCAGCCTATGATATCAAATGAAACATCCGGAAACTGCAAATTGTATACTGCTACTACTACACCGAAGGTTAATTGGCGTAGTCGTAGGAGATTCTAGCAATTACTAAAACCAGCCTG
The DNA here is from genome assembly GCF_048455015.1 of Haemaphysalis longicornis. Lineage (NCBI taxonomy): Eukaryota > Metazoa > Arthropoda > Arachnida > Ixodida > Ixodidae > Haemaphysalis > Haemaphysalis longicornis. The sequence continues at coordinate 16,216,276 of NW_027526233.1, forward strand.
GTCAATCCTGCTCTTCTGAGAGAGTGCATATCCGGCAATGGTCGCCAGATTAGGCCGCCCCCACACCTCCGTCTGTAATTCAATCAACAGTCGTTTTTTTATTAATCCGGTGCGAACCGCGCGGCACCGAGTTTCGAACATCGGTCCTTCTGCACTCGACGCGCGCGTTGTGCCTCTACGCCACCGCTAAATAGAGGGGAAAAGCAAAAAGCCCGTGTGTACGACATTTCATCATCATCATCATCATCTCCACCAGCCTATCTACGACTACTGCAGGGCAAAGGCCTCTTACATTAATCTCAAATTACCCCGGTCCTGCGCTAACTGTGACCACTTTATCCCTGCAAACTTCTTCATCTCATCTGCCATTCTAACTTTCTCAGCCCTTGCCACGCTTGCCTTGTCCAGGGATCCGCTCTGTTACACTTAATGACCAACAACGGTTATCTTGCCTTCGCATTCCATGCCCTGCCCACGTCCACGTCTTATTACTAATTTCTACTACTGTGTCCTCAACACGCTTTTGTTCCTTGACCCACTCCGCTCTGTTCTTGTGCCTTCGAATTTCCCCAATACCAAAAGTTGCGTTTTTCAAAACTGGTTTGCAGTTACCAGAGGCAGCAAATTGTACCAAGACGTCACCTTTACAGTTTTGTTGCACAGATTTTTTCAGTAGGAAAAAATGCCGACTGTAGTGTAAAACACTCAATTTTTTAAAACACTCAAGTCACTTTAACGACCACGTGAACACCGCATGTACGAAGTGTACACCCTAGAATATACTGAATTATGGCATAAAGCCAAAGATAGCGATTGCCACCATGGCTTTTATTACGTCATCAAGTTTACCGAGGCGGAAATTGAAAAACAAAAGTTGCAGCCACATCTACGTTTGTATCGTAAGATGTAAGGCGCGATAGCAATACTTCGACTTCCACGGAGCGTGTTCGCACGCAGCTGCTGCCTTTCCGATGTATACTTCACGAGCGCGAACGGTTATCGAAAAGAGAAAGACTAGCAACCAGAGTTTTTAATCGCTGTGTCGCAGGAGAGACAACGGCTCTCTGCGCTTCCGTAGCTTTACATTTAAGCGTGAAATGTTGCAAATCCGATGTGTTAGTTTGAACCAGAGGTCACTGTCAGCATTTGAAAATGTGTACTCCGTGATGTCTAGGCCGGGCTGAACAATGTTCCTTTTTTTAAGAGAGAGGGAAAGAGAGAGAGAGATCTTTGTTCAGGAAGAACTAATTGTGGTTTAGAAAAATAGGGTAAAGCGATGGCAGGGAGCTGAAACCCGAGTCTACGGCAGCAGTTGCAGCAGCTCCTTTCCTTGCCCTGTCAATCACTTCGCGCTGATATTCTGGTTTAAAGCTGGCCAAATCTTCCTCACAGGCTGCGAAGAAATGGAATATGTTATGTTTCAGTTGCTCTCCCCTGGCTATACCCTTGGGCATGGCCAGGTTGCGCGCAATAGGGTGGATGCTTCCCCTATTTTAGCAGAGTTGAAAGATAATTTGTGATGTCCCCTTGGAGCACCTTGACCCACATGGATTTTCAGATAATTGTTAGTTTTTCGTCCACAAAGTTTGTGATTCATTGGAATTAAGACTTTATTGCCGCGAGGGGAAGAATCGCGTTCCTAGGCACACAATGAGGATTGGTTCGTATCGTTTTTCGAAGAAGGCAGTGCGGTACTCATGGTGACAGGGAGCATGATATGCGAGTTTGTGAGCCTCTTGTATAGTGTGTCGTTCGCTTCCAGGACATTATAATCGGCTTTCAAGGTTACGTTGTTAACTTCATGCATTATTAATGGGAATATTTTACAAAAGCGCTTGGTATGCTGCCTTCAGAGAACTGTATAATGTTCTTTGTGACTATGTAATGACGTTACGCTCCTAGTTGATACTTCCGCTATTCGGATTGCCAAAAAAATGACTCCAACATCCGCATATTTGTTTCTGTATGTTGGAAGGTGATGCAGTGCCAAAGATTGCAAGAGTAATCAGCTACGATAATTGGGGCCTCGTGCTTTCGTACATCCCAGACTCGATGCATACTGTGGTCTCATAACAATGAAACTTACCCGAATGAACTTGAGCCTGCCATACCGCCCCTTCTTGTGTAGGATTGTATCCATATTTTTCGCAGAGGAGTTTTTTTTGCGGGGCCACTGTATCAGTGCCAAGTCTATCATGGCGTGCCGTGGTTTCTCTTCATGTGGGTGGGGTTGGGTGTCTTTTTTTCTGTTAGAGGGTGCGTGTTTTGAGGTGCATGTTTCTTTTCAGAGGGAGTATGACGGCCCCGCCCGATTTTGGTTTTACATCCGCTTTCTCGGTGCTAGGAGAGTGGTTTCTCCGATTTCTTAAAATGCATTAGAAAGACCCAAGTTGAGTACCTATTCACCGTCATCATCACCAACATTCAATTTAGGACGACTGCAGCGTGAATGCCTCTACCATTGGCCTTCACCCGCTGTTGTCCTGCGCTTCCGGAGGTCATTGTTTGCTCGGAATATTGTTATTGTAACCCTCCATCGTGTAAATAGCCCTCCCCTTCTTCTAGACTCATCTAAGCACTATCATTTTGTCACCCCAAGAGGTCCGCGCTTTCTTGGCTCGTCTCACAGTCAAAATTGCTAGATTGAGAACTGCCTGATATGCTGTCATAATGGTGGTGTTTGTTTCCCTGTCTTTGGTGCGGGTAAAGTTGTGGTACGGCAGGCTCTCAAATATTCTTGTGATGATCAGTGTTTGCATGAGTCATGTCGTTTCTTTTCTCTTTTTCGCGCTCTTCTCTTCGTTGGACTCAGCTTGTGGCAAGAATCGGTTAAAGTGTTTCTGTTTTTGGTGTTTGTGAGTTGGGAACTGCCGGCTTGTCTGGAAATACGTCGCACAGTCTTACGTGGCTGTTCTGTGGCAGGATATTCGTGCCTAGTTTTAGGGTGATTTTTAACTTGGCTGCGTGGCGCCATTTGTCATTTACCAAACCGAGCTTGCAGCGGAGACATACCCATAGAATATTGAAAAGTATTTTGAAAACTTATTTGAGTAGACGCTATATAGCGGGCGTTATTTAAGCTATTTTCGGCTTATAATCATTTCTTTCCTTGCTTTTTTACAGACTAACGTTAATCCTTTGTTCCCTGTTTTTAGTCAGGTCACCCACTATTGGTGCTGACATAAGACCCTTTGCATAACACAGCGCGGTGGCTCAGTTTGTAAGGTGTTGCGCTGCTGAGCCAAAGGGCGCTGGTGAGATTCCCAGCCGCGCGGCCGTATTTCCGATGAAAGCAGAAAACAAAAACTCTAGTGTGTCGAGATTTCGGCGCACGTTAAGGATCCTGAAGTTGTCAAAATTCCTATGGACACTTTCACTACTATATTCCTCGTTGCCAACGTGTAGCTTCCAGGCATCAATTATCGGAAGTTTATATTTTTGATCATCTGGTGGAAACACGCTTTGGAATGATGGCGTAAGTTGCGGGCACGACTGGAGACCGTGTCTCGCGAGCATGCTACCACCGACTGGGCATAGGACGAACTTCCCCATGCCGACGCGGTACCTGCTAAAAACACCTGTCCTTTCTTTCGTATTCGACGTTGTATCATTGGCCTGTTTTCCAAACTGCTGTAACCGTAGCGCCACATTACAGCATCAGTAGAGCCTTTGCATCTTGCTGCCTCAGTCGTATCTTCCGGGTGGCAGCGTTGACGTATTTCTGCTAACGCCTGCTGAGCACGGCTGAATCACACGTCTAGAAGACACAGATAATTCCAAAAATAAGCCTAATAACGCTATCGCGTCGAAGAACGCCGAGATGGATTCTCCTTCCATAAAACGTGCACATTTTCTGTTACAATCAGTTTCAAGAAAATATCAAGCTCGTCTCAGCTTAGAAGCAGACACACAAAATGACTGCCGCTACCATCATGACTCGCAGACCTGTGTGTACGTGTACAAAGCAATACTTTAAACGGATCGCGTCGCACTGTCGCTGCCTACGTTTTCATTCCACAGGATACACCGCGTCGGAAAGCACCTCGTTTTGACAACTTTACGTGGAGCTTGATAGCAGCCTTGCCGCATTGTGTACTCTTATATTGGTTGGTGTGCCATTCGGTTTGACGCAAGGCAGCCGCTGCCTTGTCTTAACTCGAATTCCTTTGAAGAAATACCTTGCAATCCATCAATTTCTGCTACTGAAATACGTTCAGCTTCTCGCTGTGAACACTTCTCAACAACTGTGAAGGACCAGATATTTTTTTACGAAAACCTGCACAAGTGGAGAGTCAGCCTTAAAAAAACCTGAACAGTCACAGCTTAAGCCAAATATGCATTTTTGTCCTGAAGTTACAGAGGGAATGATATAAACATACTTAACTCAATATTGGGCAAGCTACAACCAAAATCACATCTCCTGAGTCGTGCTTCTGTGCAGTGCGGTTTTTGGGGATTTTATCTAAGTTATGCTCCAATGCATTAGAGTGAAGTACAAAAAACACCGATAATGTTAAAAAAAGACATCCCGTTAGTCATGACTAGCCTCAAGACAGGTGTTCGGCTTCTTGCTACGCTTTGGTTTATTGAAATGAAGGTAAACTTGCCTACGGTTTTTTATGTCATGACATTTTTTGGGGGCTTCTATTTTTTATGCTCACCTGCACAAAGATGAAGTGTATATTCACTGATACGTTTATAGAATGTTTTTCGCATTGTCTTAATATATTGCGATACACTTTCGCGCAATGACCTGAACAAATTACGAAAAAAGTCCGGTTCAACACCCCGCGACAGCTGCAGTGTCGCACACAGTATGTTTACAGGGGGTAAAGAACTGGCGGGGAGCCATATCTCGAATTTGGGAGAAAGATATAGGTTAAACTCGGTGAAAAAAGTAGAACAAAGAATTTCAACAGTTTCGCTTTGGCAGGACCGCCGCTGATAGCGAAGTCAAGCCTGGACGAGAAGAACCCTTCGGCAGACTTGGCGGCCAGTTTTATGCAATACATTGGGAAAGGGCGGCGGGCACAGGAAATATGAACGCACATAGCGAGCTCGCACCCCGATGCGATGATAAGAGCATTCCACACGCGCGTGTCGACTGACGCCCTTGCCGCTGCTATTATGGAACACGAAACATCTACCCTCTGAATAAACAAAGCAAGTAACAACGATGCACAATAACACAAGTGATCACTTTCAAGAGCACCAATTCAAGTTCTCATGAGTCAGGCCTCAATAAAAAAAGGTAATAACGTGCATACGCAACAAAACACTTAATCACTTTCAAGTGCACTGATAGAAGCTCTCGTCATAAGTCAGGTGCTGAGAGGGTCTTCGCTGGTGTGTTGACCTTCTTACCGGTGGGCTCACTGCCGGCGGCGCCCCCCCCCCCCCATCCTGTGGTGTAGTACTGCTGTGTTGGTATCTGGTCATCGCCCGCTTCGTAATCGGAGCCGTCGTCATCGGAGGTGTCAGAAACGAAAGGTTCTGATGTCTTCAGAAGATGTTGCCGGTTTCGGAGAAGAACTTTGCCGTCTTGAGTGACGACATGGTACGACGTAGGTTGCACAGCACGGATCACCTTTGCTTTCCTGGCCCACGTGCCATCACGAATTCTAACAATGTCCCACTCTCCTAAGGGCTCCAGGAAACGTCTGGGATGTTCTTGTTGATGTTGTCACACAGTAATCAGAGGCCGTTACTGAAGTCAGGCCGAGGGGCCCGCAGCCACCGGCCTTGGAGTAGGTCGCCAGGTGAATTTCCATCTTCCAAGAGACTGGACCTGTAACTAAGCAGTCCAAGCTAGAAGTCATCGCTGCCTTTGGTAGTTTTCTTTAGGATCCTCTTAACTACATGCATGCCCTTTTCTGCGTTGCCATTGGAATGACGAAACCGAAGGCTAGAGGTGGTATGTGGAAATCATATTTCTTTGAGAAGAGGGAAAATTCATGGCTGGTGAACCGCGGGCCGTTATCAGTGCATATCTCCACTGGAATCCCGTATCTGAAAAATATAGCTCTAAGCTTCTCAATGACTGTTGCTGCGCATGTGTCATGGAGCAATTGCACCTTGAGAAAATCGGAAAACGCGTCATACACGCATAGTTACGCCTTGCCACCGTGTTCGTAGATATCCAACCCGACTCTAAACAAGACATATTCAAGAACGGGAAGGATCACACGTGGCTCACTATTACGTTTATACATATGCGTCTCACACAGTGCGGATTTCCTGATAAGGTTATCAATGTCCGCTCCGACGCGTTAAAAAAACGTAATGGTGGGTACGTGCCTTGCATTTATTTATTCCCAAATGGCCATCGTGAACTATGCGGAAAACTTCAGCGCGCCTATAACTCGGAATAACAAGCTTTCACCCCTTCAAAAGCACGTCGTCAACTGTCGACAGCTCTGCTGGAAACGGTTTTAGTTGGCCATCCACGGGGTTGGTTTATCTGAACACTTTCGATTACCTTTTTAAGTAGCCATATTCGCTTGTTCCTTGTACCAGGTTGTGCCGTGTTGCCTTGCTTACAAGTGCAAAAATGCTACTTACAGGTTGAACTTGGACGTTCTGCTCAGCGTCGTCCTTTCGCGAAGGGCCGACGGGCACCCGTTATAGAGTATCAGCAAATAGCAAGACGATTTCCGGGCACACACTGCAAGGTAAATTCGTACTTGTGTAGTGGTAGTGGTAAGTTTCAAGCAACACTTTGCGGCCGTACAAGAAATGGTGGAATTTCTCGTATACGTATACGACTGCCATGGCCTCCTTCGATCAGGTAATATAGTCTCTGAACACTCGGTAGTACCTCTGATGCATGAGCAACTGCTTTCCATCCATCACCATGCCGTTGCAGCAGGGCTGAGTCAATGCAGTCTTGCAACGCATTTGAGCTTATGTTCTTGTCTCGGCTGGAGTCGAAAATAACTGCTTCGAAGAAGACGGGCTGCCGGAGTCGAAGAAGACGGGCTGCTCACGCAGTGCCCCACATATGCTATCCCATTTTTCTCCTTGTTTCTGTCCACTCAAAAACGTTGTCCCTTTTTATTAGCTACCGGAGCAGTTTTGTTTTTTGGGCCAGCGCTGGTATAATTTTCGCAAAACAGTTGACTCCTAGTATTCTTTGCACAACGTGCTGATCGGTTGAAGGGGGTATTCGTCGTACCGAAGAAACGGATGCGGGGCTCAGGCGTATGTCTTGCGGCGATATTACGTCACCCCAACAAATTTTTGTGGCGCCTATCGCGCACTTCTTGGCAGGTTAACGTTAGTCCCGCTGTGCACGCGGGCTGCATTACTGCCCGTAGCCTGTCGTCATGCTCTTCTCTAGGGTATCATCATATCATCATCATCATATATTCTACGTACATCTACTAGGATATCATCTACGTACACTCGTGTTCCCGGGATTGTATCCCATACATAAATCATACACTTCTGAAAGGATTCGAGACTGACGCTATTCCAAAGTGGAGCCTGCGGAATCTATAGCTTTTCAAGGGGGTGGCAAATGTGCATATTCTGGATATTTCCTCATCAAGTGGAATCTGATGGAACCAAGAGCTTGCGTCTAAGCAAGAGAAAAATTTTGCATCTGCAAGCTCCGATCCGGTGTCCTCGTAATGCTCGCGTTTCAAGCATTGGTTATTTTTTCTGGGACCCAGGCATACCCGCAGTTTGCTGTACTTCTTTGGAGTGATCCCCGAAGTGTTTACCCAGTTTGCTGGCCCTTCGACCTTGGTAATGATGTCGGCACTCTGCACCTGGTCGATGGAGAGCCAAGGGGACTTGTCTTGCTACCTGCACTGTAGGAAGGCTGTTTGGTTGCAATGCCTTTTTTATTGTTGAATGCGGACAATACCCGTGAAGAGATCTTGGTATTCCTGCAGCACTTGTTCACTGGTGTTCGGCGCCATATCGGTGATAGACCTTGTAAAAAGTCCAAGAACGTCACTGGCACGCAGGCCAAGGATGGCTTGCCATCCTTTTTTCACAACAAAAACAAGGGGATGTTGACAGTCTTGCTGCCGATGCTGACCTTTAGCGTCGTGATGTCATGGTGTTGATGGCTGCACCCCGTAAGAACGCAGCACTGCGTTGCTGGCTGTTAGCTACGTTTTCGGGTTGAGATTGCGATACTTGCTGTACGGCAAAACGTTTGCATGCGTCCCTGTGTCTATCTTCAGGGTGAGGTCTCCGTTTGCCACTTGTGCTCGCACGATCCAATGCCGCTGATTCATCACGCTGTCAATCGAAACGTCGAGAATCTCGAAGTCGTCCTCACTGTTGTGGACTTCTGCTACTTCTTTTCCGCTTTGGAATTTCTCGACAAAATGATTTTTTCCTCCGCACCTTCCGCAAGTGCTACTGAAGACCAGGCACTTTTGTGGAAATGCTACTTCTCATTAGTTGTCCTGACCCGGTCAACCTGTTCTTGTGTCGTCTCTCACAATTTCTGTCTTAGGATAGGGTTACTTCGTTGTCAGGCAGCAGTTTCTCCCGGACTTCCTCGCTGTTTGTTCTGCAAACGACTTGGTCTCTAATCATACACTGAAGTTACAGGACGGGGCCAACTTCCTTAGGTCTAATGAACTGCTCTCAAGGCTCACCGTCAGCTTCGACTCATTGTTGGAACAGGGAACGCTCGTGCACTTCGTTATGCTGGGCTGCGCAGTATTCATCAAACTTCTTCACAAACGTGACGTAATCCTCTTTGCTCTCAACTTCTAGGAAAGTGAAGTTGTTGAAACCTCCAAGGCGGCGTCGCCAGCCAGGCTCACAAGTAGGGTGGTCTTCATTGCGCTTCCATGGGGCTGCGCTCGGTTTCTGAGGCTGTCAGAAAGAATTGAAACTTCTGTTTACACAGCTGCCAGTGCTTACTCATGTCGGATTCGATGCGTATCGATTCGGGGAGCTTCAAAAATCCCATACTTCTGGTCGCTTCTTCTGGCCGTTCAGTTGGACGTAGCTTCGCATCCCCCTTCAGGCACCAAGTCTCGTGTTGGCGTGACCGCCACTGAAAGTGAAGCAAAGAACGCTTTGGTTTATTTTGCGGCCAGTTTTTTGCCATACATTAGGAAAGGGGGGGGTCACAGGAAAGACGAACGCACACAGCGAGCATGCGCCGAGATGTGGTAATACGTACATTCCACATGTGCGTGTCGACTAACGGGCTTGACGCTGCTATCACACACGACACGAACAGAGTAAGCAATCTTCCTGATTTAAAGAAAATCCACAATGTGAAATGCGTATCTGCTAAAGAATTTCGGGCATCGACCTCAATGTAGCCGTACGGCTAGAAAAGAAAGCGGTACAGCTTTATGAAAAATTTTGCAGTTGAAGAGAAATTCGCCCGCTCGAGGATTCAAACCAGTGAACACCGCCTAACTAGGGCGGTTGCTGTACCCACTCAAGTAGCGAGGAGGCTAGCAGTGTGTAGCGAGAGATCGAATCGATCAACAACGCGAATTGATGGACAGGCGTTATTGTTCTAGATTTAGTGGAAATCCACAAAATGTAGCAGGTTTCTCCGAAGGTGACATTTGACATCCGCCTCAGTGCAGCCGTATGGTTACAAAGGAAAGCTGCATAGCTTCCGCAGAAACTTCGCAGTTCAGAAAGGGAGAAAGAGAGCAAACGTAACTCAGAAGCAGTCAGTGGGGATGCAGACATCCCTAGTCCTGGCTGTCTTGTCAAGTGCAACGATCCAGCGCCTTCTCAATGTTGGTTACCAGAAGGCGCTGGTCAGGGAAGAGGCAGCCTGAGTCACCCCAAAGTTACTTATGCTGCTTTTTTTAATGAACTGCCAATATTTTGGAAATAGTACAAGGGCATTCCCTAAGAACGCGGCTCAAATTGGGGATAGACGCCGCTGTAGCTGCAAGGGGGCGGTTAAGTTCCAAGAAAGTTAAGGATGTGTAATCTGGCCGGGGTGAGTAGGGTCTTTGTGCGTGACGAAATACTATGCATTCTTGTCTAGCTGGGATGTTGTGACGGATAGGAGACTCTTTTCTATTTAGATTTAACTGTTCGAATATTTTCTGGCTATGGTGGACCTCCGCATGCGCAATACATTGTGCTCAGTTTCCCATCGCATCGCAAAGGAAGTTCATCTTTGAGGAGGTCTTCCCTTGTACATCTCCACGGGTACATTTTATGTCCTATGTACGTTTCATGTCGTTTTTTGGAACTGCTGTGTCCTTTGCGAATGCATTCTCTGTAATTTGCCAACATCCTTGCTTTGTGTCAGTGGATATAATGACCAGCATAGTATCTGTCCTTGAATTTTGGGGATAGTTTTCTTTGTGGTAACTGATGGCCATGGCTACACGCCTCAAGCTTCGCGATGGCTGCTCCTCCTGCCGACACTTATTCGCGGCTATACGGGAGCAGCGCTACGCGGCTAACAGGCGCTCATTCCGTGTTTGGGAGTTTTTCGCTTGTTTTTGACTTTCAGCTCCCTAAACAACGTGCTATGGTCACGACTCTAAGCAAACGGTGCGTTTAGGGCACTTTAAAAAAACAGCTGTGTCTTGCTAGGGGGCTCGAACGCCGACAAAAGAAATCTGGGGACCCGGTTCTGCGCGCTTTCTGGCCGCTATTACGTGAATCGGCGATGGCAGCAGCATATCACCACTGTCACCTCCGATCAAGTCAAGCAGAAGTGAATTATTCTGCACAAGCGATTCTTTTGTCGCTCCGTTTAGGCCTGATACTGGCACAGTGAGAAGTGTGCTTCGTCTTCCAGCACGGAGAACAAATGCGGCTCTGTTTCGAATTTGCACGTTGGAGAGAAATATGTTGCAAGGATGGTATTACCCAAATTGTGCTTGTGCCATTGATGGGAATATGAGCCACCCGCAGATGGTAATTATAATCAAAGACCACGCGTCATTCCATGTGGGCCCACTGATGCGTTGTAGCAAGAACCAAGGTACCTTAATTAATGAAACCACAAAAAAATAAATGGTCTCATAGTCCGCTAAATATGGAGTAGCTCGTACAGAAATGCAAAACTCATTGTAGCTTCGTAATCCCTAAGTAAGTTCAACTAAATAGAGGTAAGACGAACTAGACCCGTATTGCACTGCTATATTGCAAAAGATAACGGGAGAACAGAGGCATTTAACTACTGCTGTGTTCAAATGTGGAGGGAAATCAAAGAATGAAACTTTTAGTTATCACACAGAAGCGCGCGTTTACTTTCCTTTTGTTTTTTGACTTCAATGAATGGCTGATCACACGGTGGACGCATCTTTTGGGGAGTACCGTGTCGGCAGCTCACCACAGATAAAAATATCGTTGGAAGAGTGTGTTATCTGATAATGCCCTCTGATTTCCGTTTGTACTGCATTTTTCAGGCTCCCTGTGTCATATGACGAACTGTCGACGAAAAGTTTGTCACGTGTGCTGACTTCACTATAAGCCCGTCTCCGCGCTGCTTGCGGACGATAAATGTAACATTTTGGAGAGCGCTCACATCAGGACAAGACGACCCAGCATTAAATTTCGGTCGTGTGCTGATTCACGACTGTAATTTTAGATTATCGAACGCACTGCTGTTGTAAAGTCTTCGTAAAATTTATGCCACATTAGCTTGTCTGGAGTAGTGATCAGTGTCTAAGGTTGGATACTGGCAAGCATAACTGACGTGCTGTCAGGTATGAGTGCTCCGATAAATTATGTAAGCATACACACAAAAAACCGATTTCTATCGTTGTTTATATCCGTAGCATGGCCACCTGTGCGGACACTGCTTAAGGACACACTGATAGTAAATTTCAGGGCAGTATAATTACAATCAACTCAATGCCGGTTTTCCTACGCTGGTCTGCCACCCACACCTGGCGGTTATTCACAATGAATGTACCACACTACGATCGTGTCAGACACATTCACACTCTCGTAAATACATTACATTTGCAAAAAAGGTGACTCCTACAAAAAAATATAAAGTCCAACGCATACAAACGTAGATCTCAGTCGCGAACGCGCCACAAAAGAAACGGCGACAATGGGGAGCGGGCCGGAGAGTCCCGTAGTAGTTATCCAATCGGGCCGCTAGGAGAATTTCAGTGGCGTCCCTACAGGAAGCGCTCGAGGCGCATAGCCTGAGTCTCCGTGTCTGCTACTGTGGAAAGTCTGTCCATATTAAGGATAGCTAGAACTGCTGGGTCGAGACTTCGATTCAAGACTGCAATGCTGGACTGCCTGGTGTTGCCTACGCTCATATATACATAATATGTCGCCCGGATAGGGTCCACTCATTCACATAACTTCCTATAAACAATTCCTCTGCCTCCTCCTCTCAACATTTCTTTGAGGGTGCATGTTCCTAGGCAATCTTGCAACTCTCAGATTTTGTAATGTCCCAGTAGTCAGGTGTGCTGCCTTAGCCCCGTAAGGGTTGGGGCAAAGCTTAGAGTCAATAATTGCCCTCTTGAGTCAACCAGCCTTGTGAGGATTTAGGTAAACGCGGAAACTCGGTTGCAAGTCTAAACGTTATGTCCTATAGTTCGCGAAACCTTCTGTGGATGATCGCTCCTTTTCCCCCTCGCATGATTTCTTTGAGGGTGCATGTCCCTAGGCAATCGAGGAAATTTCAGGTTTTGTATTGTCCCACTAGTCAGATGTGTTCCCCAAGCGTTGGAAGGGTCAAGGCAAAGCTTAGAGTAATAATTAGTGCTGCCTAGAATCAACCTGTCTGGTGAGGATGCGCGGAGGCGTTAAAGCGCCTTGCAAGATGTACAGTTAAACGTTGTTATGTCATCTACGCTGTTATATGTGCCTTTTGTCGCTAATACCTCATTGCTATCACTAATCGGGGATCCAATGAAAACTATAGTGACCTTTTAAAGAAGCTTCTCTAATCAAATTTTCTTTCATTTATAATGGCTGAGGTATGAAAGGAGTTATCTCCTTTTTGATGCGAGCATGGCATACAAAACACGCAACTCTTCAACTTCCACAAACAACGTTCACATTGGTAATCCTCTGTAAGGAGATGAATAATTAGGTTTTCCTTATGACGAAGTATTGTTGTCGTCCACGTGTGAGCTCCCGTTTCTTTGGACTTGAAGGCTTGGAGTGGTAATTTCTTTTTTTTTTACTATTACTGAGCCATTAGGGTAGATTTCTATATTTACTGTTCCTGGCTTATGCAATGGTTCATTAAAATCAGAATACCCGATTTCTTTCGAGAGCAGCGATACCCTTTTTTAATGTTTTCCCTTGTATTGGTTAAAGGCTGTCTGTACCACCCTTTCGATATGGCCCAGTGATCCTTTTGTGATTCCCACTGCCATCTGGTCGGCATATAATGGATATTAGATGTTTCGCATGTTATTTGGCCGCTCAAAATTACGAGCATGGCTATATTAAAGAGTGCAGGTGACATGTCAGAGCGTCACAGTGTTCCTCTGCCTATGTGTCGATTGTCTTGTCTGAGAAGTCCGTGCGACCAAAGACAAATTGAACCTGCCACCTGGGTAAAAGTTGCATAGGTGCGTCTCTTGCAGCCTGTTGCCTCATGTTCACTGTGAATGTCATCGTGCGTCTTATAACCTAATGTAGTTGTCAGATCTGCTGCTAGCATAGCTAGAAATTGCTCAAATAGGTTCATTACACCAGACTTATTTAATCCGATGTATCACATTTTCTGTGGACACATGTGCAATAAGCCCGACAATCTGATTGGATAACAAATTGTTTCCCTCTCGGTGTTTGACCAGGCGATTAGGATAACTGTTTCCATGCCTTTTTCAAGGTAGGGTGTCAGCGATATTCGTCCGAGATTTCCAATTTCCACGGGCTCTTCCGGGTTTAGCGATAAATGTTACTGTTGCGTCTTTGCTTTGTTTGGGATGGAGGTAGTTTCAAAGGCATCGGTCATCACATTCAGGCGAAGCTAATTATCAGCCTAACTTACCTAGCTTAGTTGCACATTGGTAATTTGTTCCGGGCCTGTGGCTCTCTGGAACCTAGAATCCATTATTGCCTGTATTTGTTCTTCACTAATTATTGTATCATTAATGTACATATTGTTGCTGTCTAATCCTCGGTAATCCATATAGGTTGAATAATCTTCCGGTGAAAGGTACGTTTGTGCCAGATCCCGCATCAAATCTTCAGGCTTGTCATACTGGGCTGCCAGCGTGTCTGGGCGCTTTCCCACCTCTGTTCTCGAGATTACCGGTTGCAACGAATATCTCATTAGCGACCAAGCACGTTTCAAGTCCAGAGTTCTATTGAGATTGTTGCATAGAGTGTGCCAAATGTTACGTGTATGATGAGGAGCGTAGGATATTATTTTTAAAATTATTTCGGCTATGCAGCTTTTGGGCTTTCTGGTATAGTGGTTTCTTTTCAATTGTTTAGTGAAACCCCGTCTCGCCTCCCGCATATCCCTCAGGTGACTTTCCACATCGGGGAGTTTCTTCGCAGTTTCTACACATTTAGTGTACCGCTCTAAGTCCTCGCGCACAAGGGTGTTACATTTCTCGAATGTTTGATGCAGGTCTCTGCTTGAGCTTGTCCGAAACATTACCTTATTAGAGATGCGAGCCTTTTTGTTAAGACTTTCATATGTTGATATAGCCAACGCTGTGTGTATAACGGCATGGTCACCTGTGAAAGGTTCATTTAAAGCTCCCCATCAGCATCTACGCTTCCCCGTACAACAAGAGTGAGAAGTGGGCTCATGTCCTTTTGCACTGAATTCTCTTCTCAAGTCCTAAGGAAAGGGTATTTGGTAACCTATAGACTTCCTGATGAATGAAAGAATCTAACTTTCTACCCTTTAGATTGCCCGTCTGATACACACACGCCATGATCTTGGCATTAAAATACAAGGTCATCAGACCGGTACAGTAACGAGTAGGCTGCTGTGCTAGTTGGGTTCGAAGCTGTCGCTTTTCATCTGAGGTTAATTGTGTACACCAGTGATGTACGTACTTTTCTTGCACTGTGTTCTGCTTCGTAGCGGGTGATCAATTCTAGTGTGAGGTAGTTTGGTTCTGTCTTGTTTTTCTCTACAGAAATCAATACTCCCGTGTCTTTCCCTAATAAAGCTGCCATGATTTGTTCCTGTCTTTGGTTCGTATATTGATTGTTGAATAACAAGTAAGTGTACGCGTCCGATCTGTCTCGTGTAAAGGTATCACATCCAGTTTTACCTGAGAATGGTGTATATTGTACCACTAAGTACCCCTTTTTTGTTTCGAAACCTAGGCAGTCCCATTTCCCAGAAAAGTATGGTCCTGGTCCAGGAATAAAACCCGGGACCAGCCGCTAAATAGGGTGGTCGCTGTTGCAACTGAGCTGAGGGGCGGGGTAATAGAATTGAATGGGTACGTGAAGTAGTCCCTTCGGAGGCCTTTTCAGTTTGACCGCAGAGCTTCATAATTTCGCGCTCCCTTGAGGACATAACGGAAAAACGACGTCCCGGAAAGACCCGCGCAAAATCAATATCAGTTTCCTCTTTTTGTGATGCACAGTATATATGCGGGCGGTCACTGGAATGGAGTTTATGTAACAAAAAGCATTAAAGAAACCTGTCACACTGCTCGAGGAACATTCCAAGGACTGAATTGAGCTTCAGAGCATGCAAATAACTCTAGAACATGAGGGACGTAGAGGGCGTGGATAGAACTTCTCGTGACAAATCCCGCAAATGAAGTAGGTTAATCATCAAGAATAAGTGAAGACCTATGATTTATATTAGGGCAGATTTATAGCGCTATTTCACAGCGGTTACCAAACGAACCTCCAAACTCTATGAAAATTAGATACAAAACGCACCTCTTCTATATTAGTACCTGGGAATAGGCAAACGCCATTGCCATTTAGACGATTTAAGCGAAGGACATTCATATAAGACTGTTCGTGAAACCTAAATGCCAATTTTTTTAAGAGTATGTCGAGAAATTTTTTCGAGCATATGCTGCCGCGTAAAATCTTTCGGAACGTGAGGTTGTGGATATTCTGCGAGTGGCGCTGCATTGAAATATTCAATTCCTAAATTTACGTTTTCTTCAAATTTATGAATTCGTGAGTTAAAAACCATGTACCTTCATTCTCACCAACTCTCGCTTGTTCTTTTGCGACGCCTCCAGTGAACGCTTTGCTCACAACTTCCTTGCTATAATGGCGTGACAGCATATCTGGGAGAAGAGTGGAGTTAAGCGGGGAAAGGGGGGAAACTGTTGGTGAAACAATTACTCTGCTCAACATATTCATTCCGAACAGGCAAGTTAAAATGGTAGTCGCAACAATTTGATATTAACCCATAACTTTGCTTGGAACCTTAATGGCCATCAAATGGTTTTAGAATGTGCTCGGTAGAAAGTATGGGGCCACTAATGACAATATTAAAACACAAACATAATTTTCACCTTTGCAGAAAAGTAGTGCCTCTCTGGAAATGACTGAGCAACCTTGGTAGGGCCTGGACTTTTGGCCTGGACAGATGAATCCACGAACACATAAGCGATGTTATTCAGCACTAATTATTGAAATTGCCATGTCAAGCAACGAGAGCTCAAAATAATGAACCATCAATTTATTATTATAACAGGGTATGCTTACATTACTCAGCATTCATAAGTGAAGATATAAACATCAGTCGTAATTATGCCAACCAGAAGTAAAGGCCGCTAAGCGACACATGATTGCATGATATATAACAATCATTTTCGGGCACAAGAACCCCCCCGTGCCCACGCCAATTGCTGGATTATTTGCGTATATTGACATGACTCACAAGTTGCTGAGAGTATTTGCAGTTTACCAGTCGCGGGTGAATTAATGACTTCGCGATTCAATGCACTGGGCTCGATTGTTGCGGTGCAACTTTCTGCAGTGTTTGTCTCGTGCAAATACAATTTAAAAACGATTTGAACCATACAAACACACACTTGCTTTTTGTGTGTAGGGTTGTTTCGTTCAGAACTGCGCTGTCCTTCGGACACTACTGCAGGCCAATGGGGTACCATCGCATACATTGTTGGAAGCACTACGGAACTGTACTAAAATAAAGTGTCATAAACACTACATTGATGTCGAGTTTAAAAGTAAGTTAAGTACGGTATCGTGTTTCTTGTGCCGTAAAATGTTGCCAATAAAAACGGCAAAGACTGGTATAAAATGCAATTGTAAAAAAAGATCAACACAAGTTTCTTTTTATTTTGCATAAGTTCACTATTAACAAAAAGAGCACAAAAAATTTAATGTACAAGTAACAAATAATTGGCGGAGTTATACCGTTTCTGTATTACTCACAGTTTGCTAAAACTCGGCTTTGTTGTGTGGTTATCTTTAACATTTTTTTAATAGATGTTTTATAATGAGGTACAATGCCGAAAATTCCTAACCGTACTGCTTCAACTCCAGCCTCGCTAAGGTATTTCTGTTGAGTTGGCTGTTTGTTTCATAGTTACAATATTATACTATACGGACCCTGTAATATCTCAGTGCACTGCGGTAACACGTATATCTCATTAGTTACCCTAGTGCTCTCTGCGGAATATTTTATTCAGTGTTTACAATATATTTTTTGTATACATTTCTTGTCCTTTGCTTTCATTGTGCCAGCCTAAGACTTACAATTGCGCAATACGCTTTTCATGGGTCCGCGGTTCACAGTTGCCCAATTTACTCGCCATTACAAACTGTTAAGCGACACTTCTGGGAATGGTTGGTGTCTGCGAACAAAATCTTCCAAGGGTTTTCGAACCACGAGTCGTTATATAGCGTGATACATTGGAAATCGAAACGTACTGGTGTGTGTACTGTTTGCGTGCGATCACCAGGCAATTTGCACGCCGCTGAATACTGCATTTGAAGCTCAAAATGTGGTTCATTTGGTTGTGCTTGTCAAGAGGATTGCCTAATAACAGGCATACGTTTCAAGATGAACTCAAAACACAGACTTCCACATTACCTGCTTCAGCACTGGGAATGCATTTTGAGTGGATCAGTTGTCAACAGACTGCATTTTCATGTTCAGTAAATGCAGAAAATGGGTTGGTGCGTGTATGAATCTGTCTTACATAAAGAGTATCATCGTCGACCCCACGAAGAATAAAATGTATTTTTACTTTTAAATGCTGTGTATACTCAAAGTTGCGCCCTAAAAAGCTGCAATTGTCATCCACCTTTACAGAGTGGAAAGGCTCATAATTTTAAATTACTTCATTATTTTCATTAAATGCGTAAAAGTTTACACAGTTCTACGGTGAAGTATTAGATCTGACATTATAATGCGGCCGTACAAGCTTTCAATCCGTGACTACAGGGACCACACGTCAGGAATATCATGAAACTTCAGTTTATAATTTTTATGAGAAGATGTGAGGTGCCGCTGGATTGTCTTAATGTTTTTTTTTTACAATTTCAGTATTCCTCTCTCAGAAACAAAACACATCGTAAATGTGTACTCAATTTTCTGTAGGACGTGGGAATGAGTCAGGAGTTTGGTCACAGTATGGCAAAAGAGTTTATACTTCTGCTACTTCTGCTAAAGGGACAACGACGTCATTTATAAAGATTGCAGGATTACAAGCGCACATTTTGGTCTGGAGTCTCCAGGCTAAGTTTGACCACTGTCGCTGCGTTTGCGCTACTTTATTCAGTAGAAAAATCAACTTGAAATGCACGGCTCGCCTACCATCGGGCAGAATTGGTCGGCCCAGGGTTAGTCGGCTGCCGCCGGAGATTCGTGGCAAACCGTTCGCTCAATTGAGACTACTTCACGACATGTTTATGCTCGGCAGAATGGCTCTTTAGTTTCTTAGTTTTTTAGGCTGTGTGAAGCTCTAAGTCAAAAACGCTCCACACAAGCGCACAGGCGACGCTTTGCTGACTAGTATGCTAGTAGAGAAATCTAAGGCCAATTGAAGGTGGGAGGAGAGATAGTGAAGTTATAGTAGGTACTAAGGAAATAAAATCAACCAAACATTTCATCGTACTGCGGAAAACCAAGATACGGGGAGCAATTTTTGCACTGGGTGATCTACGAAAGCCGTCAGCAGTACGACCACACATCTGCGAACGCTTTTCTCGTAAGAAAATGCGGCCGCTAGAGATGATATACTCGCACAAATTTGGGGGATCCTTATTTTACAATCGCTGTTCAAGAAATAGTCATCTGAGCTTTTTTGAATGCTAAAACTGCATAAAAATGTAAACAAGCTATCCATTATATACTTCATAGTCTGCACCCTGGCGGCGCTGCCTTATGACAGAGTGGTCTCAAGTAGTAGAAATGTTGTGAAATTGGCAAGTTGGAATGTAGATTTTTTTGTTCTTTGGGCAGGGTTTTCAGTATTGAATTCACAATTTTTCCGCTGTAGCGCTCCTTCTACACGAGCGAGTTCGGAGAACGCATGCAGACTGACAGGGAAGGCCTGGCGAATTCTCGTTGGCGTGGTGTCGCCATAAGCACCGACTGCTTGCGCGCAAAGTCCCCAATAAGCCGACTCTTGGCTTGGTGCGAACAAGCATCTTACAGTGCATTCATGAGCCAGGCAAGCTCTAGAGACAGGGGGAAAAGGGCATCGTAGTTAAGGGTCTCAGTTCACGCGGAGGCCGTTCATCTTATGCTGGTGCTTGTTATGATTACATGCAGAGCTGCTAGGCCTATCTTATCCACTGAAGAGCGCTATTTTGATAACCGAGATATCGAGGATGCCCAACCAATAATTATGTCGGATTCAAAACATGCTGCTAAACATAAATTGGTTTGGATTCCAATCATGGACATCGTCCAATCACAGTAGAACTCATATGAACGTCACTTCCTTAGTGTCTGGTATGGACGTCACTCGTGTGGCCGTCACCGCGCATGGTACGTTTTCTTCTTTCGTGCTTTATACAATACATACCGCCTTATCGACCAGATCAAGAATGAAAAGAGTGTTCATTTGAACCAGTCTAGGCAGTGCAGGCAATAACAGCAGCTTGAAAAATTAACTTCGGCGTCCCTTTATTATTTGGGTTAGCTACCTAAAGTTGGGATAGTTTCCCGTATGCATATCTGGAAACCTTGAAGTAAGGCATTTGCGATTTCAGCGTTTCAGAATCATGACAGGCCTCAAAACAGACGTTAATACTAATTAGGCCTGCATTTAGGTCAGGCAACTATTCGAGCTGTTGTGTCGACTCGCGTAAAGCCTTTATAAAAATCTGACGTGATCGACGCACATTGTCTAACTACTTTACCAGGTTTATATAATCCGTAAGTCACGTTGCGCGTTTTTTTCTTTTGAAGTTTGAGCGAGAAAAGCTCTTTTCACGAGTGCCGTTCCTCTAACGGACTAAAGTCTTTAATAGGAACGGCACTCGTGAAACCTTCCCATTTCTGCCGCCGGTTTTGACGGCGTATCCGCAACTCCGCATGTCTGAATTAAGTAACTGTTTCTATATTTACCAATTGTGCCCAATCCAAAAAGGTATTATAAGCTTTAGGTAACCCATCGTAGAAAGTGTAAGTAATAGCGGTACTAGGTTTGTTGGTGCACTTCGGTGCTAACACTGGCCACGCTGTGAAGGACTAGCAGAGAACAAAACACATTTGATTTCGCATTGGGACTGAAGCAGCCTTTTCAAAGTAGGAGCGGTGTGCGTTACCCCCGCACTACGTCATCACCTTGCCACCGGCGGACATAGTGAGTTACGCGGTACCGGTGACTCTGATGATACGTCACTGGAAAGGGTCCACGCCGGCTATGGAGGATTCTGACACTGGGTAAGCGGTTGTTTGTGATATCGACTCAATGAATGCCGAAAAAATCCTCACAAAAGGCAGAAGAAACGAACGCGTGGAATCAGACACAAACACTACAAAACAGTAAACATGTCTAAGATAAGAATCGCCAATAAACCCAATAAATATTTTGTCTTCAATCACTCCCTTAAGTACTTCCGATGAATTTTACGTATGAAATCAGTGGAGAATAGCAATTTCCGGCGAAGTGATGGAGTGGTAAACATGGAACGAATGAGTCAATTTAATTCCTCCAAACGTACTTTTGCCTTATATATTGCACGGCGGCCAATCGGAGCAGGCGATGGTGCGAGAGAAAGGATACCGTCAGAGGCACTTTTCCTGTTAAAGAATTGGCCACGCATCTCCTGGCTTTACTAAAGATGTCGCACAACGACGATAGCCTTTTCCTCCTCTTGAGCCAAACAATTTGCCCACCGAGGAAACCCCCGCAACAGCCTACGCGGTTGGCTTGATTTCTTAATCTTCGGATTATGAACGAAACGTTGGTTTGGTGACTCAATTCGATTTCCTCTCGTCCGCTTTGCTCGCCCGCCATGTGTTGGTGCATCGTACTGTTTCCCGTGAGGATCGAGCACGAGCTTCAGACTAGAGCCGGAGCTCTTTTTGTATTTTGTAATGAGAGTAATGTTTTTGTTGTGTCTGTTGCGCTTTTTCTACTTTTTCTGCAAATATTGTGGCCACATGTATTTTTCATTCAAAGAACAGTGCTATCATTCACGCATTTATTTTTGTCCAACAAATACACCTCTTTTTTTCTTTTTGCTGAGAAATGTTGAAAACTACGAAGTATGATACCGGTTTTTGTATGGAAATATTTTGCAGACATAATCTCTTGTCTTAGAATTCTTTCAACTTGTTCCCGGCCGGCTGAATAGAAGGAAAGAAAGACGGAAAGACAGACCATATTTTTTTCCTTTAAGTAAGTAGCCTAAAAAACACTATTTCTTGTAGGACCACAAATTAATTCACATTGGCAAAGTACTTGAAAAACTCCGTTCATCAAGAGCAACATAAAAACAACTTTAGCCGGGGGCAGGCAACCCAGTGCAAAAAACAATACTTCTGAGTGCAATATGCGAATTAGCATATTTTTAGCAAATATCTCAGTGAAGATTGAAAAAAAAACTACAGTTTAATCTCGAGGAAACACATAGATACAATATTTTCGACCTGGATTTGTGATGGTGCTGTAATGGCTTGGTAGCGGCGGCTCCACATTAACCGCGTTAAAACTGCAGCCGGTAGTTATCCCTGTAGCATGATAAAATAACACTTCCCAAGGAGATCAATTAATTTATGCAGTACACTGTCACAGAATTTGATCGATGTATTTAAAAATACCGAAATATTTTTTCTTAAAATGGGCCTGCTGGCAACCAGTAGGACCGGAGCGCAACCAGCAGCGCCAACAATTCGCCCCGAAGCTAACCGCGTTGGCACGCAGGGTTATCATAAATCCCGGCCAACATTTTGGAGCACTCCAGTGATGGCGTCGAGCAGGTCAGTGCCTAGGGCGTCAGACTACACTTTGTAGACCACACTGGGAAGGATGAGTGCTCCCTGCCCAAGTGTCTGCTATGTTCCTACAATCACATGGCAGTCAGAACCGAGTGCTCCTGGCGGAATCCTCTCGAAGTTGGATGAGTGCAGCTTGAATCCCGAGAAGAGAGGGGATCAACGCGGCCTCCCTCGTCTCATTACTTCTGATACCTGCGCCTTGTTCAGGGAACTGTGCTTTGAAATTCCAAACAGCGCAAAAAGACGGGACAAGGAAACCCCGACACAAGGCGCTGAATAACAACTGGTTGGCTTATATCATGACTTGCGAAATATACCCAAAATAGAAGATGAGAAGGAACGCGATAAAAATGAAGGAAGCACAAAAAGAGCACGAAAAAAGACGTGCATCGAACAACTAGCCCAAACCACCGTTCTAACTGTGCTTTATTGGGGAATTGCCAGATCTTGTGTTGTAGAGTGGAGGCTGCTATCTCGCACTGCCTGCATGTGTCATTGTGCCGAACGCGATAGTTGCGCTTTCACAGGACAAGCTTATGGTAGCTTTTTGATCCCAACCCGCGGCATTTAACGATTAGATGTTTGTTTTGTGCAGTATTTTATTGCCATATTCTAGAAATGACACCGCAGCTGAAAAACTGCGGTTGCTCTTACGTATACATTTTTTCGGGGAAAACGTTGTGACATCGAATGGTAAAATTTAAAATGCGGTCTATAAAATCAAGTCTTTAGTCTGCAAGCAAACTTTGCAACTAGCAAACTTTGCAACCCACTTCAGTGTGCATCGAAACTAACACGCCACCGAAACACGCATATTTGTTTGTGGAAGGCAACACATAATCTGACAATATCACCATATCTTCCATCAGGTACCCACAACACAAATTTCAAGGTTCCGTCACAACGCCAACATGTGGATGCCTCCAATCCCCACAGCCACCACGCCAGGAATCGAGGTATTTGACAAAACACAATTGTGCTCTTATATCCTTCACAGTGTTTGTTCGGTAATACAAAGTCACGCGATAGACAAATAAAACGTGCGTAGATACACGCCTACACAATGGCAAACGTTTATTAATAGACATAATAAAACTCAGATCGCTGAAACAACCCGATAAAATTTGAAGCTACCACTCCGTATACGCGTGTTTCTGCTTTGAAAGCTTAGCTTAGTTTAAAGGTTTTGTTAGATCTCGAAAATAAACGTGTCCAACTGTGTTTGTTTTGGCTATAAAACAATAAAAAAAAACATACGTACGTCTGCATAAATTAACGCAGGTTTGTCTGGCAAAATAAAGCTTAGCAATCAAGTTGTCAAACCCATGTGGGTAAAAATCGCGATTATGGCTGCATCATTATCAAGCAATACGGCGGCGATCACGCAGCGGTGGTTCTGGACCTTGTAAAGCAACGCTGTTTTCACTTGACAGAAGATTCTTACTCGAGGCATTCTGTTAAAATAACATAAAAATTAGCATTGGCTTAGCTAGTCTATCCCACGCTATACGTATGGTGAGCTAAGGTACAGCTGGTTATCCTTAGTTTCGTGCTTGTCTAGGATTAGCTGTGGTATCATTGTTACTGCTGCTTCAATGATATACACACGGTATACGCATTATGTGACACATGTATATTTATGAAGCGGTTGCGGCGCGGCGTCACCAGTCTCCCCAGAACTAAGCAAGTTCCACAGGCGCACGCCGGTTTTCCTCGACTCACGAGCCATCGGGTCCACGCAAGGCACACCTCGCATGATCATCAAGTGGACCGGGCCACAACGTGCGGAACGGAGGTCGCCGAAGACATTCTGTTCTGTGCATTGTGCGACGCCACTGCTCCTCGCGCATGCGCATCACGGCTCTTCAGGAGGCACACGAAACTGTTCAGCCTGAGCCAGTGTAGCTCATGCTACAAAATTCTGTAAATAACTTCAGCTCTCGTAGGAGTCATATTAATTAAAACTGTTTGACGAACTGTTGGAACTTGTTTATAAACCGATGTGAAACTCCCTGGAGCATTTCATGGGATAACATAAATATTTAGGCTATGCTCTACGTATTCAATGTTTCGATTCAGAAACTAAACCATAAAACATTAACATATAATCTATGTTATTTGATTACATTGATTTGATTGATTGACTGATTAAAGTTTCATGCCTTTTGCAGAGGTCGAAGTCTCCTGGAGCACATTTAAATTTATATCCCTGCTGAAGTGGAGAGGGAGTGCGCGCTGTGGTTTCTCAATTGATATTGCAGCGCATTCGTTATGGGGAAACCGGCCTACGGAACGCAAATAATTTTTCATCGACTTTTCATTCTTTGGCTTCGTTTTATTCATCATTTATATGTAGAGGTACAGAACTCACCATGCACCGATAGCCGCCGCCTCGCATGCTACCCAACTGCCGCAAAGTGATTCGGAATGTTAAAACAAGTCACCTCAGCCTCTAGTATTTCTCGACTCCCTCAAGGCGAAAGATGTAAACATATATGTCGCATTGAGCGCGTTTTGTAATCTTCACGAGATAGGGTGCTAAAAAGTTAATGTTCCGCGAGACGGTGAGAAGGAGACAAGATTCCGCACCAGGAAAATAAACAGCACTGGGGAGGTGGGTTGCACAAGGACTCTACGAAATGACGACGCAGAATTTTCTCGGAATAAGTGTGGCTAGGGAGCGGAATAAGCTTTGAGAGTGCTGGGCTAACATTAACACCAGGTTGAGACGAGTGAAAGGGCAGATCAATACCAGGTTCAACTATGTTTTCACGAAAGTTCTTTTCGTTTTTGGAAAGCTGTAAGCATCCCACGAAACTTTTGATGTTTTTACTGACTAGTATTGATGTCCTTAGTTGCGCACACGGTTCGAAGTTTTAAAGCATGCTTATAAAAGCTCAAGCCTAATTCGTCACGCGTGCTCGTGCGTTGTCATAATAGGGGTAGGTCAACCGTCGTCGCGATGGTGCTGGAGAAACAATGTATTGATAAAAATACCCTAGTAATAAACTTCCCGCAATTCCCCCTGTATACGTGGTTGGGCAACCCAGCCTCACAAGGGTATATTGGTCAATGACTGTGTGCTGGAAAAATACATTTAGGGCGAAAGCCTTTCGTGCCCACTGCGCGGAAAAAACGTCATTTTTGTTGCTGTCTCCTCAAGCAAACAGCCACCGCTGTAAACAGTAAAAACACAGGCGTGATTAGATAATATTTTAGGCTGTATCTCCAAAGTAGCAGGCCCGAGCGCGACCAATGTTCTTTGGCCATACTTAATCCACACGTATTACACCTTGCCGTTAGATCTTTTCAAAAGGGAAGGCCGGGGGGCATGGGGGCTTGGGAGCGGGCGGTAAAGAACTCAATTATCAAAGGGTTTCGCAAGTCACGACTGGTGTCTTACACGGGGTAGACTTCACATGTTGCCAATGGTAAAGAAAAGTTTAGCTGTGCTTTTAATCGGGGCGTACACCCATTTAGGTTGACTGCGCAGAAACGGGGAGGTTTGAGCAGTAATGTTCTAACTTCCCAGGATTTACAATACTGGTTATTGGAGTTAAAATTGTAGAATGTGGCTTGCTGCATAAAGAACAGAACGCACGAGCTCTCCAGTGCCCTGACGCAAACGGTAGTGGTTGAGCCGTCACTCAGTGCGGTGGGTTCGCCTCAGTCCAGGTACCCTTAAGCCTCGGCCGCAGCCCTGGCATGCGTCCCTGAACCAAATAGTGAACAAGTTTTTTTTATTCGAGATGGCATTTTTTGCAGCGCGACCACTTAATTAGAGGCACCAGAATATTATCGTGCATATTTCTGAGGGGTAAGTTTTCAATGTTGTTTGGTAAGCAATACATTTTAATCAAGCTTTCGGCGGTTTCCGGTAGACGTCCCGTAGTTTGGCTCAACTTCCCATCTTTTAAGGATCCGAGACTTGCTCGTTGGTGAGGCCCTACGTGCCCAGATCCTGGAAAGCGCCGGAAATGAGCGATCTTATCGCAACCAGAATACCAGAGTAAGAATATTCGGCAAAACTGCTGAACAAATGAGTGAACCGTTGTACGAAATTTCAGATTTGTCATGTGAGTGCGAAAACGGGAGACCAAAGTGTTGCAGCCGGACTCGCTCGTTGAATCGTTGAATAACAACGGAAAGAACAGTTGCCGAGAGTCCACAGGTAGCCAGCGAAGTTTGCACATGGATGGGGAAAGTGATCAGTTTGTTGGCAGAGTGTGAGTGAATTGAGTGAGATCAGTGGGTTTGTTTGTAGCCGGAAACTGAGATTTGCTTTCACACTTCCGACGTAAACTGGTCTGAGAAGATACATGAAGGGCAACGGCTTTCTCACAGTCCAAGGTGGCCTCTACTATTACAAACTTGTTCAGGGTGCCCAGGTGGTGCGGGTTTATGAATAAAACTACGAATGGCGGGCGTTTTTTTATTACCAGAATATTATTTCTGTACCAACCCACGAAACGCCTTGTAGCGTTTATTTGATGTTCATCAAACACTTCTTGCAATCAAGGTCAAGCAAGTGCCTCGAACGGTTTAGCTGCGGAGATGCAAACGCAACTAACCATGATTGCCTCTCCAGATGAACCTATTTGCAGCACAGCACCAGCGATAACTTTATTCATAAACGCTCTAGCCTGTATGACTTTGCGATCATTGGTTATCATTTCAGAGATTCTGAAAGCCAAAAGAAAATTCTTAACTTTTCTTGGAATTATAATAGTAGGGTGAGAGACATGAAGCTGTTTATATGCCAAGACTGTTGAAGCGTAGGCAGTGCGTGTTAGGTGGTATCACAACCATTAAAAAAAACACCGATCTAATCAAATTCGGTACTTAAAGAAGTATTGCATTGTATGCGTAACAACTGCCCTCCGCATGCAACGCAATGAATATAACTTATGCATGACTTATTCTAAGCGTTTCTTTTTTCTTTTATTATGCTGGAATTAGAGGAACGCCTGCCAGGAGACCAGAGGTGATACCCTTAAAACCACCATCAGCAGCTCCCATAAAATCATACAGTAGAAATGTGGATGCATTCACCAGCCTCGCCTCAATTGCGCACGCATCGACTACCGACGGGTCAACCATCGAGGCATCGCCCAGCCAGGAATCAGTACCTGTCGCCACAGCCGAGCAATTTGATGTCTTTAGAGAGGCTTTTGAAGTTGCCGGGGAACAACGAAAAAAGAAACATCCCCCTCGCGAGGGGCACGATCAAACGCAGAGCATTTCCGCGGGGGACGCGCCTGCAAGTCGTATGGATTACGTATTGGTTGTTGTTGTTGTAATTATTGTCTTCCCGCGTAGACATTGTCGATGAAGTCGATGGTGAAACGTGAAACGTGCCGTGAACCCCCTGCCGCGGCTATGACGCAACGTGGAGCGGCTATGACGCAACGTGGCGCGGCTATGACGCAACACAATCCAACACAATACGCTTTAATCCAATCCAATCCAAATCCAAACCAATCCAATCCAAGCCAATCCAAGCCAACCCAAGCCAATCCAATCGAATCCAATCCAATGCCCCTCGCGAGAGAGTGTTATAGCGCCGAAATCGCGCCACCACACGAACGCGTGATGTTGACGTCACGATCACGCCACAGATGTTAGCGACCGGAGCGCGCGCGAACGACATATGTGGTTTAAGCGCGAACCGACCGCGCCGAGAGAGCGCGATGCGAGCGCCCCCACCTGTTCTTGCGCGCGAACCGACTGTTGCTCAGCGCGAACCCAACGCGGCAAGAGAGGGTGTTGCGGACGTCCCCACCTGTTGAGCGCCCGAACCAAACGCGGCGAGAGAGGGTGTTCCGAGCGGAGAGAAGGCGAGGAGGACGCGGGGGAGAGGGCGCACCTGTGGCCGACGGTTCAATGAGTCAAGGATATAAGGCGCGTTCGTAACCTTCCGTTCTGTGTCGGCTTTGTGGCCGAGTGGGTAGGGCACCATGTACCTTGCGTTCCGCCCGCAGAGTCGTGGGACTGAAACCTGGCGCGGGTAAGTATTATTTTTTTATATAGTGTAGGGGGAGCGATGCGGACTACGGACGTCAACGCGGATAACATCGCGAGTTACTGAAATGCTCTGCATTTAAAAAGCAACTGTCGTAAAGACAGTTAGCTATTAGGAGGAGCAAATTATATCTCCCACGATATGGTGAACCTAGATACATAGATCCTCGAAATACAGCAGGCACGACAGTCAAACCGCTATTCAGCTTTTGTCAATGAAAACCAATTTCCACACATGTGCTCCCCCAATTCCGTACTGTTCGTTTTGCATGGTGTAAGACTAAAACAGTGCTTTTTGAAGTAGTGACAGTTGGAATGAAAACGTGCTGTTGGACATGGCATGCCGGACGGTTTCATCTGACGAGCATACTGCGCTACTCACGCAAACAAGCTGCGGAGGATCTCCCGTTGGTACTTGAGATTTTTAGCGTATATCGAACGGGTCGCCCAAACGCTCGCAAACATCGTGAAGAATTCAATAATCTTGCGCAATGCTTTGCACATTTTTAAATTCACCCTCCTCAAGTCCATTTTAACACTTTATCTAGGCAAAATTGTTCCGCAGGCACTTTCAATGACGCCGCTCCCTGTGAAAATGCGTTTTTGAACATTTGCAAAGTGGGATGGTTTCACTTCTGTGAAGGCAAGGCTTCATCAAATGGTGCTTCCAAAGCCTGATCACCGAGGAGAAGAGCTCATATTGGCATGCCGTTAAAGACATTTCTATGTAAAGTAAGTAGTTTAGTCACAACTAGATTGGTGGCAGGAAAGTTATTTCATAGTTGCGCCATGAATGCGACCCCAATATCGTACACTAATGAACAAGAACATCTAGATATTGTTGGAGGAACATTTTTGCTAAGTGGTTTGAAGCTGCAAAGGACGCCGGAATTGGAAAACACGAATGATTTGAGATAAACTGAACAAATCATTTAATCCGTGATAGCGTTTTGTTCGGTTGCGTCCATAGGTCATTTCACTGGCCTGGTGCGAATGATGGCAACAATGTGTGTTCGCTGTATGCCCGTGCCTGCGCGCCTGTGCCAGGGTATGCAGGGATTGTTCGCGGATGCAGGCAGCTGTGGCTCCTTGGTGTGCCCTGTTATCATTGGTTACGCAAAGAGAGTGACTGTTCCGTTCATCAGTGTGAGACCTTGTGCTACAACTCAACCTAAACTTCCTTACGAGGGAGTACAAATGGGATGTGGCTCAAAGTAGCAAATGAGCGCCGTACTAGCGCTGTAACGCAACACCGTCTTTAGGGAAGGCAGCTGCAGCAGCAACAAAATTGTGTATCGCCGACCTCAAAAGCATTACCTTGACGTCAAGTGCAGTTTTTTGTAGCGTCCTACAGCCTACCTGTCCCAATAGACCATGTTAAGCCATCGGCACAGATCAGCTGTTTGCTAGCTGCCATGGTTTATTAACGCCAACAGATTTCTCAGCTGTCGGCGAGGGCGTTCTCCTTGGGCCAGTTTCCGATAGTTGTCGTTCTGCTGACTACTAGGCTATCATTTTGTCTCTATCGGCAATGGCATCAACGGGTAAATTCTGGCAGGAAAGCAATTTTCTGCGGGAAAATTGCTTTCCTTTTGAAGAACGAATTTGCCGTGGAATGGTGCGGGCGCGCCAGTATCGGTGTTCACGTCCGCAGGCAATTGCACTGCAGCGTAGGCATTTTGTGCGTCGTGCGCGCTTTCTTTTGCTACCACTGCTCAGTTATCTTATGGTAATATGGACTTCTCCCAAGCAAGTAAAGCACCACACTGAAATTTCACTGCGATACTTTACACCTGTTGACACCACAGCTGAGAATCGTGTGGTAACAGCGAGGGCGACCAATACCAGGGATGATCTTTTTCAGCTAAATGCGCGAACAGGCGGACACAGTTATGGCGGTTTTCTCTGCTGCCAAGAGAAAAAATGGCCAACTAAACTTTGTGTGACTACCATTTATACACCTACACATCACCGTTGCCTGGCCTGCCTCCGGTTTATTCTGAAGCAAAGAGACGCTGCAGCCGCTGCTTGCATGACGTTTGATGGGCATTTGATTATCAATTTGTTCATACGTTAAATGATCTTTCTGGGCTGTATCGACGCTAAAATTGCCATTACAATGTCAGAGCTTCTGCTTGTTGCGTTATCCGTCCCTTTAATTTTAGCTATTTCGTGCACCGCAGTTGCTTATATAATGGCCGTAAAATAATGTTCCCTTCGCATTTTTTACATCGAATGTATGGGGTATATATATTTCAACAACATATAGGGCAATGTATGTATAGACCAACATGAGTTCTCCTATCCGCACGCGACGTATCTTTATAAAGTAACAAATCAAAAACAAGAGTTGTGTTTCGCAAACACTTTCGAAGGCCCTAATGTGATACCACTCTTCATACTTGTCAACGTTGTCGAAAACAGAGAAAGCATCAAGAAGAGTTGCGGTAAATTGTCAGTACGTAATTGGTACTCGCTGTCTTCTTTACTTAAAGTGAATTTTTCGCTATACAGAAGATAAATGATTGCGTTGGAAACAGCCTTAACAGCACAAATATTTCGTCGAGGCTTTCATTGCAAAAAGAGTGAAAACCGGGCGCAGCGAGGTAGAGAGGGCTTAGCCTAGCGAGAGGGATAGCAAGGCCAACCACACGTGCGCTATAGTAGGCAGAGGGCGACCAAGGGCTAGCTGAGGTGCAGCGTAGTGGGGATAAGTGCGAGTTGACCCCAAGAGCAGGTGGGCGGAACCTAGGCAGGGCTGAGAGCAAACGCCGTGCATAGTTGCATGGACTCAATGATAGGAGGACGGAGTTGATCAATTGGAGAACGCTCCAAACAGATGGCTTGGAGGAGCGATCGTATACGAAGAAGTACGCTATCCGGTTGCTGCTGGAACATAACTAGGGGATCCGACCATTATGCTGTTATTCCAGCCCCTACTGGAGACAAAAATGCCTTCAAAGCAAACTTATCACGCCAAAAATCTGTCCAATACCAGAAAATACCCAAAGGATCGTGGACGTCGCTGAAATCATCTTACAAATTGGCTGCTGCCCCCGGAAGGCAACCTTCCAAACCAACCACACCAGCCCGTCCCTGACATACTAAAACTGGCACTCCTAGCAGACACACGGATAGCCCACAGGTATGCAGTAAGCACTGGCAGACCCCCTATATTGCAACATGTACATCCGTGTCCAGGCCGCCAAACACCGACCCGCCATTTAGCGTGGCAAAAATGGTTGGAATTACTCCGCTCACCACTAAAAGAACTAACAAACTCCTTACGGGCCTGGCGATGAGTTCACTCCTACTCGGATTACCGCTACCTACGAAAACCAGCCCTCAGCATAGCAGTCATATAGGTATCTCACCTGCGGCACACGCAGAGTTTCTTGCTGACCAGCTCACGCGCATGATCCGCAGCACTCAGATCACGGACACGCCCCATCCACAGACAGACATGTATGACTTTGTCATGACTCAAGCAGCTCACATTCTCCCAAAGCCCGTCACCTCCATATCACCCTTTTTTATCTCCCGTGGTGGTACCCACATTTTGGCAGACTGGAACGCAGAAAGAAAAAAATTCCCGAACGCTATGCAACACTCAAAACCCCAATGCGTCCATGGACACTTAATAGATATTAAAAAACCTCAACCAGCACGAACCCCCTTAGCGCCTGTAGCACCTTAGCGCCTACAGCAGAGCCCAGGTGTGGAGAGACCTTCCCACCAACAGACCCCTTTCTGTAACCATGTACCTACTTAAGAAAGGCACACCCAGCTAATCTCCGACATCTTACCGGCATATACACGTAACCTTAACCATAGATAACATAATGAAACACATTCGCCTGTGCCACCTATTGCGTATTATACAGGGTGATCAAAACTGAGTCGACAGGTTTTTTTAAAAACTGGCGCTTAGATTCACGCGAAGTTCAGCTCTACAGTGAGGTTCTGTGGCCAGGGGGACACATAATTGGGAGGTAATTATTGATGTGGGTGGCTTAAAGAACTAAAATTGATTAATTAACTTTTTAGTGGCTGCAGTAACCAGGCATGTTTGTGTTTGAAAGTTAGACGCAATCGTGTTTCTACGCAGTTTCAACTGGTAGAATTCTTTTAGCGCATTCGTAGTCCGAGATATCGAACGGTGAAGTTTAATTGCCATTAGCACGATTCATCCAGGCCTCAAATACTCACTGAAAACACAGAAACCCTCTTCCCGCACCCAGAACGGCCGAAAAAACTAGGTAGCCTCAGAGGTGATCTTTAAGACGTACAATAGTCCCCAAAGGTTAGATATCTAGGCGTCATCATCGACGCCAACCCTACATGGAGGCCCGCCCTCACCGTCCTAGCAAGAGAGGCTAAAACTGCAAAAAAAGTCTGCACCCGTCTCGCACGTGGGCTGGGCTGCTAACACGCCTGGGCATTATGAATTCACGAGACCCTAGCAAGTGCACGTATCCTGTAAGCCCTGGCCTAATACTCTCTCAGTCTGATTCAATGAAAGAGACCCGAGGCCCATCAACGTAAAAGAATGCCTCTTATTGCCTTGCCGATCTCAAGTGGCCAGGACCCTTGTTAAAGGCCAGGCCCGTCGCTTTCTTCTACATGCTGCAGAAAGGGGCTTCAAAGATATGACGCTCCTCCACAAAACGTAAGATGGACTGGCCATAGCGTGCGCAGAGGGGGGGGGGGGAGAGGGGATCTGATTAGCTTGCACAACGAGCTATTTGTGCCTAAATTTAGGGCACATTCTTTTGAAATCGATAAGAATGGTGGGACAAACAGTGGAAGTGACGGAAACGCATGTAAACAGATGTACTGATGCGTACTCCTGTTGGTATTGCGCACACTATGCTTGGTTTAGCCGCACACCACTGAGGGGCTTTGGGATTCTCTCAGGCGACACTGGCTGATTGACGCAACCAACATGGCCTGGCGTGATCAAATTTGTTAAGCGGGCACTATGTTTCACGAAACGATTCTCTTCTCCCACAACAAAATAAAGCCACATTTATATACGGCGTAAGAGGGCTTGACACGGTATAAAGGCGCTGCTAGTTTTAGTAACGTAAACAAACGCGCGAACAACGCCGCTATTTCCCGCCCGTGTGCAATCGCCTGCAGTAGAGAACCTCGATACCAGCGCCATCGTACAGGGTGGAGAGAACCTGTGAACGGTCCCGTGCCGCCGCAACTGGGTCGACGTGCTTAGCACATCGTTCTTTTCGTTTCTCTCGAGGCCCAGCAACGCCAAAAATACAAGATAATTCAAACTTCACGAGTAAACCGCGTTGCGGCGATAATTCTACCGCGAATTGGATACAATGACTAGCTTCAGCGGCGAGCGCGTGACCCAAAATGGCGGCGGCAGCCTATACGTGTCTCCACCCTGTACGCGGACGTTTGAATCAAGGTACCCTAGGCGGCAGAGCGGTCGGTTACTGTGATGTCCTTGCTAACCACGCAAACACACTATTAGGCGGCAAAATCTAAAGTTTAACTCAAACTTATTAGTCTCACAGTCAATAGAGCATCATGTGAATCCGAAAAAGCGCGTGGGACACTATAAAACACGAAATCTTTCGAATAAAACACACTTGTATTTCATCTGCATGGCTCCTTTCAGGGATTGAGGCCAGATGTGCGCCATCCCAGCCGCGACGCTAGCTTTTCTGATGGAGGCGAAAAGCAAAAACGCCCGTGTGTACGAGATTTCTTAAGTTCAGTTTTTTATATGAATTTGCATCTTGCATTTGCATACATTGATTTTTCAATAAATCACCACTTGTAATCACCGCTTGCCCTGTGTCTTTAACCTTCTGCCCGGTGTCTCTTCTCGCGCTATTTACACAACTAGCCAACTCAGCAACTCTAGTGAGAAGCATTATCAAGTTCGATTATTTTGCAGTTTACAAAAGACAGATCTGTGATATCTTTCTGTGCTTTACGGAGAGTGGAAGTTCTTTCCGCAGCGTGCTGTCAAATTTATGATGCCTCCATCCTGGTACTTGACCCCTTGCCGATGTTACGCATGAAAGTAAAAACTTGGGCTCAGAAACGTGTTAAAATTACATATCGTTCAACTAAATATTTTAGTACCATTTCTCGCGTTTCCACTGCTTTGTAACCATTAGGCCTTCTGTAGTAAGAGGCATGGAGTTGCCGGGGGAGGGGGGGGGGGACACTGCGGTAAGGCTTCGCCACTTATAATTGAAAACTCTGCGCACGCCTTCGTGAATGACACTCACTGACCAGCTGAAATGCACACCACACATTGAGACGGGACATCTCGTCCCACTGTTTGCACAATTTCATCATCGCTGCCGCCGACAGACCCCACAAGCGAGTGCTGTCTTAGCGCGCTGCTGCGGCGCCCAAATATAGCATTAGGGAGTATTCTAATCGCCAGTTACATTTTATTCTTTCACTTCACCCTCGATAATTCAGGTAAAGTTGGTTTTGCTGCAGGGCGTATTGGCGTACATCGCATCACTGAGGGCACTGCAGGTTCGCCTAAGTAGAATACCAAAAAATACCGAGTACACTCGCGCGCCTACCACGTGAGGAGCGCCCGGCATTGTCCAACACCACTTCAGAGAGCACACTGCCGCGCTATCGTGGCTGTGATTCCCCGCGTGCTGATCCGTTAACCAGTAAACCGGCAGCAGCGCCTAAAAGTGGGAAGCGCCGATCAGCCCGCGCTACCCAAACCAAATTCGTTTCGCCTGTTCCTGCGTTTCCAGCGCGTGCTGACGTGGTGCAGAGTCTTTGGGAGAGATGTGAAAGCCTACGCTGAAAACGATCAGGGCCGAACTATCATAGAGAACATTTAGCTGTTAGAAAATTTATGTGAGGTGCGACAGACGGGAATCCTACGAAGGAAGAGGGGCGCCAGTTCTCCTGTTTCTCCAGCTTGCACCTAAAGGGGAATTCCGCCTTTTTTGTTTTCTTCTTTCTGAGAAAATTACAGAATTCGCTGGTGGACACATTTCAAGTCCAGCAGCAGCCAAAGATTCGAGAAGATGGCGGGCCGGTAAGATGTGAAATGCGGTCAAACTGAATAGGTTTTAAAAACCCTCACCGTTTTATCGTAGAAGGAGCGAGGGGGTAGGAGTAGAGAGTGAGCGACGGGTGTGAAAGAGAAGATAGATATTTGCAACGAAGTGACCAGTTAGGCTTCGCGCGTCTTAAGCAGGGAGGAAGCAGTGTTCGAATTGGAGGAACATCATTCTTCCGTTTGAATAAGTAGGCCGGGATAGCTCCGGTAGCTTTAAAATCCTCAGTAGCGACATCGTCGCTGCCTTTCATATTCAGAGAGTGAAAACACCATTTTTTTTGAACAGTTATTGGGCGCAGATGTTGTGTAAATGCCTCGCAACGTTTTTGTAGAAGTTACAACCATTTCGTAAAGCCTTTGTTGCTTTCAATGGCACAACAAAAACTTTGCAAAACAAAAATCTGTCTAAGAGGTTTCCCGAGTACAATGTTTACAAAAACGTATTGTATTTCTATACTACCAAAAAAATTTATTAACTGCATACTGATGTATATAATATTTTACATACGTAACTGTTCTTCATTCCGTTGTTGTTATCTTTCTGCAAAATTCGAGTATTTAAGAAACTGGAACAAATATTTTCTGCTTATTTTTAAATTTTTTATAATTTGCGTAAGTTTAAATAATTTTTAATCACTTCATAAACCGTAGCCGTCTTCAGCTTATCCGTCGGTTGTGCTTGTAATATGTATTGTGTGTTCTTTGATGGTGTGTAACTGGGAGTATCTCTCTGCGTATTTACATACCGTGTTTACCAGCAACCCTGCAACTCTAAGCTTCATGTGCAGAAACATCACTGCAAGTTTGTACACGCCGGTGTGGAAAACACGCTTGCAGACCTGCGAGAGCGGTACTGGATTCTTCACGGATGACAGCTCGTGAAGAAAGTTGTTTCTGAATGTACTGTTTGTCGACGGCACCATGCAAAACTCATGGAGTAAGTGGTTCTTCCTTTGCCAAAGGACAGCGTCAGAGAAACCGACCCGTCCGATAATGTCGGCATCGACTTCGCTGGTCTGTTGTTTGTACGCTCGGAACGAAAGTTCACGAAGGTGTACCTGTGCTGTTTACTTGCGCTGTAATCAGGGCTATACATCTCGCACTCCTAGACGACCATACAGCGCCATCCTTCTTGAATGCGTTTTAAATGCAGAGCATTTCACTAACTCACGATGTCACCCGCGTTGACGTCCGTAGTGCGCACCGCACCCCTCCCTACTATATAAAACAAATACTATCCGGCGCCCGGTTACGATCCCTCGACCCTGCGGGCGGAACGCTATGTACATAGTGCTCCACCCACTGCGCCACAAAGCCGACACAGAAAGGGACGCTACGAACGCGCTTTATATCGTTGACTCATTCAAATTACTGCTGAGGAGCGCTCTCTCGTCAGCAGTTGCCACAAGTGCAACAACATTAACGTAACGCAAACTACTTAATGTCGTGCGCCCCCGGAAATGCTCTGCATTTGATCGTGCCCCTCGCGAGGGGGATGTTTCATTGCGTCTTCTCTCGGTCGAGGGACCCGTGGCGCCATCTGGTGGAGGCGCGGCACAACTTGTAGCACTTTCTTTGAAAAAGCCCCTCGAAAGCGCGGCAAATACGAAATAGGGATGACACGTTTTCGAGGCAATCCGCCGAAGCGGCTGCTTTGTGTACAGACTCGGCGGCGAGCGTCCCGGGATTCTGGTGCCGACCGAACCCCATTTTTCCGTAATGAAATAGGAATCTAATTACATATATAAGTCCACAAAATAAATGAGCGGCATCCGCAAAGAAACCGCCACCCGATGAGCATTTATTGAACAGACAGTATAAGTCGGCAGCAAAGCTACGTCTGAGCCATAGGGGCTTATGGATCATAATGCATGTTATTTATCCAGCGCTTATCGATTCTGCATTTCGAATGCCAAATTATACAATGTTTGTTGAAGCATTCTTCGAGAAGCCGCTTATTAGAACCCCGTGAGGTAAAATGTGCCGGTATACCCTCACATTAAGGCAATTTAACGCATTTTTTCACGCTCTCCCTTACCTGACAGGCCCACGTCCGACCAAAATGTATTTGGTTGGGCTATTTAAACATTGTTGGAGGTCACGCGCGTCTGCTCTACATAGATGACAAAAGACGCACATAATCTCATTACGACCACATTCAGTGCGTGGGGCCTCCACGGAGGAGTAACAGCGAGTTGGTTGCCCCACCAGCGTTGGGTGCAGTTACTGATATAAACTTTGATTCCTGGAGGCAGATGCAGGCGTGCTTACGCTTGAAAAAGTGTTACTAATCTGAACAAATAAAGATTTCATGTCTTCAACTATAAATAAAAAACAAAAATTTTGTACAACCGTACATACAAAATAAATACAGTCAAACCTCGTTACTACCAGAGTTACACAATATATACAGTTATGGATCCGGGCGGAGTTAGCCCCCCCTGCTCCGTGGAAGCTGAGGGGCAAGTCCACCCGCGCGGCACCTATTAGAAAAAAAAACTGACTTTGGCTAAACTACTATTATTCAAAATTTTGTTCTAAAATAAAGAATGCATTTCAATTTAAAATACTTTAATTACGAAAAATTTTTGTTGCTTTGTTTCACGCAGAATTTTTCCGTGTGTGCTGTACACCGGTAACGCCCTCACCTTCAAACGCAGCAAAAAGGAAGTCACACAACTTTGGGAGAAAAATTCGCGATCCACAAGTGCAAAACACCTTTGCCAACCACAAGATTGAATGGAAATTCATCTTGCAGCGGGCGCCATGGTGGAGACGATTTTGCGAGCGTCTCATCCGTTCGCTGAAGCTGGCACTGAAAAAGACTCGGGACAACAATGTGTGGCAAGAGGTGAACTTGTTACCTTCCTCACGGAAGTAGAGGATACTCACTTACGTTGTCCGCGATCGCCAGGAACCAGAGCCACTAACTCCAGCCCAATTTATAACAGTAAATCGGCTGACCTTTGTTCCTTGCCCCACATCATCAGAACTCTGTCGTTTCCAACATTAGCATCTTCATATCCTGTGGGAAAAAAAGGGAAGATCTCCCGGAAACCTCCTGTCGAAGATGGGCAACCGAGTACCTGCTGGAGCTATCGTCTTGCCCCATCAAGTCAACAGCAGCTGTCAGAGCAGAAGACATCGTATTACTCGAAGATCCTCTCAGGCTTCGCCAAACCTAGAGACTTGCGCGCATCACAGATCTTCACGATGGACGCGAAGGAAAGATTGGAGCCTGCTCCGCGAAACTCGCTGATGGATCACAGTTACAGCGTTCCATTCGGATGCTGTACCCCTTAGAAGTGCGGTCTGAGGAAAACTCATAATCCCCGCCCTGTCAATTTCGTGGGGGCAGGTTGTTGAAACTTGGTTGTTGGAGGAAAAAGAAGCGACACTGAATGGGGGAGCTGGGCCTGCACTGCATGCTTCGGGGAAGGGCCCAGCACGTGCACTTCGTCTGCACCTCTTCATGTTCGGAAATAGACGCGAACTGAGGGTGGTCTCCGAGACGCTCAATAAAGGCGCCTGTTGTCTGTGAATGGCGCCGTCTTCTTGTCAATAGCCTTTATTACATCCGGAAGACGCTAGGTCACGTGGCGGAAGCGGGAGTGAAAGGTAAGATGTTTGCAGCTTGGGACATCTCGAAATGGACAGCTAAAGTTGAAGCTGGTTGGCTCCTTACGAATGCGGAAGAGGCCACGTGGGGTTAGGGGAGAACAGTACAGAAGTTCTATTTTATGCTGTTTTTCTCAGTCAGGCAATCACGAAATCATTCTAGAGTTCACTACCCATTATTCCTTCTCACGGCTATATCTTCAGTACAGTCATAACTCCTAATACCTTCATGAACTACAATAACAACATGAACTTCAATAACAGCTTCAATACCTTCATGAAGCTCATGAACAATATGCTCGTAATACTTACGCTAACATTACCACTACAATATGAAAGCCATTTTACTACGTAACAGAAAAGTAAAAGCCCTTTACTGTAATTTTTCTTTCCTCAGGTGGAATGCTTCACTGCACAACACACAATATGGAAAAACCAGCTTACAGAGGACGCACCTAAACCGATACCCTAAGAAGTCTAGTTCACCTTGATACGCCAACGCATTGCTGGTGGGCGCATTTTTTTTCAGTTGTTATGTACCTGGTGTTAACTCTTTTTCGACGCGCAGGAATGGCCGATTGCGAGTTCTTCAAACAAATTTTTTTGCTTTTGAGCTACTGGACACATTTACCATTGCTACGCATGATATTGTAGCTCATAGATTTCTCTTTTAGACCCATGAAAGCAGTTTTCGGAAAAACGCAGTTATTCAGACTTTATTGGTCAGCGATTAAACAATGCGGAATAAAGTATACACAAAAATCACATAGACGATTTTACTGCTTTAAAAATTATTTAGAAAATTTTAAAATAAGCGAAATGTTTCTACGTACCTAAGCTCTCGTTCTATATGTACATCAATGCTGTATACAAAGTTCTTGATTGTTCCAGGAACACCAACCTAACGGTACTTACGGATGTGCCACTCCGTGACGCCACTCGAGAGTCAGTCAGTCTGTTTAAAATATGCATTTATTCTTGCTTGTTTGTGTCCTAACACAAAATTCTCAGCGCTGCAGTGCTAAAGAACAAGAAACAAAATGACACCACCTTCCCGCGAGGGAACCTTGAGTTGATGCGAAACATCTCGGAGGTTCCGAAACATTCATGAGATTGGGTATCCAAATAACGAAAAATGACGGATCTTCGGACGGCGCAGCGTGACTCAACCGAAGCAGCAACTGAGAGAGCGGCGCGCGGATCGGGTTTATTATATTGAACAGATGGAATGGAGAGGAGGAGATGAGACAGGAGACGCACATGCGCGCTTATCGCGCAGCTGCGGTGATGACTAGCGTGCGCGCTATCGTACAGCTGGTGGGGAGATGGGGAGACGAGGAGCAGCGCGCGAGCTATCGCACAGCTGGCGTGGAGAGAGGGAGAGGACGAGAAGCGCGCCCGCTATCGCACAGCTGGTGGGGAGAGGGGGAGAGGTGCGGATTGACGGACGACGGGCGACGGACGACGCAGCCGAGAGGAAGAAATGCTCTGCATCTAAAATTTATCACTCTTGAAAAGCAGCCCACGTGTTTCCGAAACGCTACTTTTACACGAACGCCAGGCTAACTTGAGGGTGATAACACGACACGGAGGCCTGAATAAGGCAAAATATTTCCGCCACTCATGGTCCAGATCGTTCACATGAAAGTAATATCGATGTCGTCACATATTAGCACCTTTTGTTTAAAATGCAGAGCGAAGTAAAAAACGAAGCTTCCCTGGCACTACCAGCCGAAGACTGAGGCTGTTGAATGGGAGAGCCTTCATCAGAAATAAAATCTGAAGATGCCACATCGTTGATGCAGTCATCACTGTTGCTGGGTTAAAAAAAACAGCTGCAGCAGTTTTCAAAGTGCCTGAAACCGCTTTTCGCCTTTACAGCATCCACAGTCACTTGTATCTTGCGTTCAGATTTCACTCGCGACGCCTTGTACCCCCGCAAAATGTAAACAAACGCCCACGAATCTCATTAAGGGGTTTACAATGAACACATCAGATAGCGCCAGTTGTCCGAATAGCGCCGTTTTTAGTTTTTGCGCGATGTTTCAAAATCATTGTTTATCCGTGAACGATGGTTTATGGCGCTGTCCCGAAGATTTACATCAAAATATGAAATACCTGGCCCTTTTTGTGCAATACGCAGTTGGGGTAGAGCAAAATTTCCTGAATGCAGTGACTCGAGTGGGCGCCGTAGGGGTACGGCACGCCTTGAGAGATTCTTTTCATCAACGCTATCGTAAATGGCATTATCAGCTGGTGTCTAACCTTTGAGAAATTCCCTCTAAAAACAATTTAGAATAGTGTCTAGTGGTAAGAGAATTGTCTGAAATATTAAAAAAACACACTGGGTGCTTAAATCGGTCAGTCAGCACTCTGCTTAGCCTCTAGTTGGGTAAAGGCAGCTTTAACACCCACATGTAGACAAAAACCTCAGCACTGTTCCACTGCACACCACATACACACAAAAACCAACGGAGAGACAAAAATATTTCAGCCATCGGAACTGCCGCAGCAAGTGTGCACCAACAACGGTGCTGGTTAAGTACGCTTAACGTGTTGATTCGAAGCAGTGCACAAAACAGCGAGCGAAGAAAATAACAAGCAAAAGAATTCCCGGACCTTCTCCAATAACGTGAAACCTGGGGAAGGGCGAAGCATGGATTCTGTAAATGTACACCCGCCCAATTTTTTACCAATATCACGGGAGCGTCGACCGCTCCGTCGATCAGCGCCGTACGATGGAGCGATACGACAAACTCGGCGAGAGTAACCGCACGCGCATTAAGCAAAGGCCGCTGCTATCGTCTTGTGCTGGGCTGTTCGAAGAGCAGACAACTACCCTCGATTATTTTATTCGCTTATCACACTGCCCCCCAACCCGCCGTTAACGGGGCGAAGAGGGCAAGTGAAAGCGAGTGGTAAGAGCAGTATGGGGTGGCTGTCGGCTCTTGGAACAGCCTAGCAGACGACGGCAGCAGCGGCCTTCGCTTAGTGCGCATGCGGTTACTCTCGCTGAGTTTGTCGTATCACCCCATCATACGGCGCTGATCGGCGGAACGGTCGACGCTCCCATGATATTGGTAAAAAATTGGGCGGGTGTACACTAACGCCTTGGCGTTTTTGGCAACGGAGAATAAACCTCAGTAGCGTAGAAATTTGGGCTTGTTAGTACATAACTTTCAAACATGTAGCGCAGAAGACGAGAGACACAGGCAAGTGGAAGGGTGTGTTTCTACTTGTCTGTGTCTTTCATTTTCTGCGCTACATCTTTGAAAGAGATTTTGAAAGCATTGTTTGAAACTATTGTGAGATAGAGGCACATAGCTTTGTGGTCAAGTCTCTTGTATTTGAAGAAGAAAGCTCTCCAGCGCGAGTCGTAAACGTGTGCTCCGGTGTTTTGTAGCGTAAGCTACACTGGCCCAGGTTGAGCAGTTTCCCGTGGACCTTGAAGGGCCGTGCTGCGCAAGCACGAGGATCATTGTATTGGTTTGAATTGGATTGGATTGAATTGGATTTGGAATAAAGTGAATCGAACTGTATTATATTGAATTGTCTAATCAAATCCAGTTGGACTACGGGTGTGTAGAGAATTGGGTCTGCACATTCGCTGGTCTGCGCATTCTAGAAGAGGGACATCACAGCCGTGGCAGATGCACTGGCCCCGGAGCGTGCCCAGTTGTGCACCTCCATTGTACAGGAGCCAAGTCTCGCGGTGCGCCGGAGTCGCTTTATAGCCGTTTCGCGAGTCTCCTTCACAGCCGTCTGCGCATGCGCGAGGAGCAGTGACTGGCGGGGCTGGATCGGACCAGACTGGACTGGACTGGATTGGACTGTACTAGATGAGACTGGAAATCGTTTTAGCAGCAGTAAGCATGATCATCTGCTAAACCTAGACAACCAAAGAGCTGAGAATACCCAGCTCATCTCATGTTCGGGGCAGTGTCCCTCCCTCCTTCTTGTTGTCCACCGTTCGCACTCTACTGCGCATGCGTGTCTTTTCAGCCCTGTCAGCGTTTGGGCTGACGTCAGCGCAGTTCACTATAAACTAAGGGTGTGCGAATACCAAATTTTTCGAATACAAATGGAATACGAATATCTACCATCGAATCTCGAATCGAATATCCAATAATTAAGGGGAACCCCAAGCAGCACAGAACTTGTCGGCCTAACTCAAGCCGGTCTACTTTGGCCGGTGATTTTCTGACCGGCCTTTCTGCGGCAACCATGTTCAGCCCGTGCCCAAATGTGGGCCTTTTCGCCGTATACGGCCGTACTCCCATTACTGTCCAACGGCCAGTGTCCGTCGGCCAGTCGACCGGCTAACGTTCATACGGCCAGATTCCAGCCGTAGGGCTCCGGCCATCGCAAAGCCACCTGTGTGCGGCCGAAGTACGGCCACCGGAGGACAGCCGAGATGCGGTCGTCGGACTCCAGCCGTATTAAGCTGCCGGAAATTCGGCTGTGCTACGGGCATTGGAGTTGAGCCACAGTACGTTAACTGTACTGAGGCCGGTGGACGACCATTGCATGCAGCGCAAGCAGATCACGCAATCCCGCTGTGCATCAGCACATACCCACCATTTTGGGTCCACTGCACCCACATCAAAGTGAGCCCGCGCGCAACTACCAGCCGTCCAGCCTTCAGCGCAGCCTTGCTTAATTATCAACGTCAGTTTACACCAAAATTAATTTATTCAACAGTGCTTACAAATAGTCGTTCCTTTAATTGCTGTGCCTCTTTTACTGTCGAATACAGCAAATATTCATTTCTTTGCAGAGCTGGGATAGATGTATTGTGCAGGTCCTGATATCTTCTGTGGAGCGGCTTACCTGTAATAAACAAGGAAGGATGGGGGGGAGGTGGGGGGGCGGCGGAAGGCGCATACTTTAGTGGGTTGAATTTCACAAAGATGAAAGTGCCGCTTTTAGGCAATTTCTTTTAAGACAATACTTTCAGGCTCTGATAAATCAATTATTTTTACAACAGCTGTTTGACCAGTTTTTTTATATAAAACTGGTGCGGATGCCTTTACGAAGCGGTTCGGTACTCCACAAAACACTCAGCCGCATTCAATATAATTTACTTCACACAAAAAGTATGTCCAGCATTTGCCCATTTTTCTTGCAAAGAAATTTTCTACTCCATCAACTTTTCTGAAGATCTTTGACAGGGCTGATCCTAGGAGAGATCAAAGAAGTACTTTCATTTTCAATACACTTTTTATTTTGTTTTCATGAGTTACGTGCACACC
Source organism: Haemaphysalis longicornis (assembly GCF_048455015.1). Taxonomy (NCBI): domain Eukaryota; kingdom Metazoa; phylum Arthropoda; class Arachnida; order Ixodida; family Ixodidae; genus Haemaphysalis; species Haemaphysalis longicornis. The sequence continues at coordinate 16,260,557 of NW_027526233.1, forward strand.
CCTTAATAGTCCAAAAAAACTTAATTTTCCTCTAAAGTCTAACTACGTTAACAAAATTCTAGACGTGTTGCGAATGACGCCCTGCTTCAGGTGGCTGCAGTTGTATCCCTCTGTGGTCACGCAAGTAAAGGCGTAAGGCTAGAGTTTAATATTTTGTTTCAAACAAATAACTTAGCAATGGTAGTATTCATTTCGCAAACCTTGCATACTGCAACGAATATAGAAATAAATAATTTATTGGTCAAGTTTGAATGCGCAGGGTTCTCAATCCGTCGGAGGCGAGTTTGCTAGTCCGCAAGCTTATTTATTTATTTATTTTTTATTTTTTTATTTTTTTACCCTCTTGCCTTTGCATACGTTACAGCAGGGAGATACATAACACTAAGCATCAAATATGAGGCCAAATAACAAAATAATTCTACAAAGCGTGGGGAAAATCGTCATTATAAACAGTAGATACAATCATACGGGGAAGATAATTACACTGCAGTATTGATGTAAAATAAAATGAATCGCGCAAGGCGTCACCTTTAAAGTAAAGTTAATAATGTGCTTCAAGCTAGCGGTCCCACTTTGGGATACGTAGAATGGCGCTCGGATATACTTCCCCCCGTCTATTCCAGTTTTCGGATGATAGATATTACGAAAATAGATATTACGAACCTGAGGTTTCAACTATGATCTTTCCCGTCTTACCATTTAGGTGAACTTTTACTTTCCCTCATCCTAAGTTGACAGTGCCAATACCTAATACGAATCGCACTGCCCTATTCTGTATGTTTTCAAACGTATCAACCAGCTCTTTGCTGTAGGGATCCCAGAAAAGACACGTTGACTGCAACATTAGGCGCATATGAGTGAAATACGTTTGTTCTTTTAAGATAAGGGGGGGTTCGCTTAAATTTTATCTAGGAAAGCCAAAAACACGTGCATCCATATCTTATATGTTGTGAACGTGATTATTTTTCTAAAAAACTCGTTAAATAAACTCCTAGTTATTTATATTCCCCGGCCGTTCTTAAAGCAGTGTAATTTACTGTATACGTATTCAATTGAAATGAAGGTTTTCTTGTAAAGTTGAAGTTAACACACTTTTTAAGATTCAACGACTTTTCTGAATCAGCACTTCACGAATCAGCACTCCACTCCACTCCAGCACTCCACAATTCCTGAGGTCGCGGGAATATATACGGACGAACAACCATTGAGAGCGACCAACTGCTGCCTTAGAGAGATATACTCGGCTGTCCATGCAATAACCGATTCATTCAGTTTATTGCCCGCAATGTCTTAACAAGAAAATGATATGAAACACTGTCAAATGCTTTTTAGCCGTAGAAGAAAATAGTCAGCTACTTCAAGCTTATCTATTGCTAAAGCCAAATCGTGCTTGAACTCAGCAAGCTGCGTTGAGCAAGAAACACCTGATGAAAACCGTGTTTGCTAGGATACTGGTTATTATGTTTACCCAAATGAGTCATATCCCAAGTGTACCTAATCTAAGTTTCAAATACCGCAACTAAATTAATATCCAGGCTTCGTTATTCACAAGGCTCTGTTGTTATGGGAAATTCAAAATAATACTTGTTTCTAAATAGGCAGTCATAAAATCCCAGGAAGTAACACAGTGCAGGGCACGAAGTTGAGCCTACAAATGCACGAGCTTAGCCTCTTCTACGTTTATCACCAACAATATAGTGCAACATTGTTTTTCGCAGTATTATTGTAAGAACAGTAGCCGGAAACTTGCTCTTTTGCGCGCCCTTGCCTTTCTTTGGTGGGGAATCCTTGACATGGCGCCGGTTCAGCTCCTGCGGGGGGGGGGGGGGCCGCTTGCTATACGCCCTTTAAGGCCACTTATTTTGGTGAACCACCGACATCTCGTGTCGGACATCGCTGCCGGGTCGATGTCTCCAATGCTCTCCATTTCTTGAGGGGGCGAATATCCTCGAGCTGATGCTTCGACTAAGCTGACGGGCGAGGCGTTTTAGTGGCTATGACTGGCGAGGCTTAGCTCACCCGTCGGCGTGGCACAGTCTTCTTGTGGCAATAAATGCCATTTCGATGACCTAAAACTTTCCCTGGTAATGTCCAGTGAGTCCTTGCACCTTGCACGTTCACCTAACACTCAATACTGTTTGACAAATGTAGTTTTTTCATTTAAAACGCAGAAACACCGAGGGGATGAAAAACGTGTCTGCGCCATTCGACTCCCTAACGGCTCTTTCTTCACCCAGGGAAAAACCGGTCCACCATCGGCGGGTCTTCTTCCAAACACGTTTGTGCATGAATTCTCGGCGCCCAGACGCCCGCCGTTCTTCGCATAATGACGTATAACCTAATACCTTACGAAGGCTGGTGTCCTCTTGAACACCGGTTGCCGAAAATTCGGCGGCCGTTCGCTTGCCGTAATTCGGCCGAGGACCGCTAACCGAATGAAAAACGTACACTCTGTGGCCGTAAGTCGGCCGGTCTCCATTATAACACCGGCTGCCGGAAGAAAACGAATATTCTGCCGTCGGACAAGGGGTTCACCGTGGAAAGCAAATGCAGGGCAGCCGCGCTCCGGCCGGTCTCCTTTCGAACACCAACTGCCACAAGAATACGGATATTCTGTGGCCGGTCGCTTGCCGTGCTTCGGCTGAACACCGCTTCCCGAAGGAAAAAACGGATGTCCTAAAGCCGTACTTCGGCAGTTTTCTTTCTCAACATGGGCAGTCGAAAGGGAACTGAATATTTGGCAGCCGGTAGGTGCCCTTGTGCGTCTGAACACAGGCGGTCGGAGAAATAACGTAGCGCTGGTTGCCGAATTTTGGCCGTTCATCGTATGATCAGTGGTGGCCAGAACCTGTATGCTGGCTGGACGTTCCAGAAAGCGGTCTTGGGACTTAGGACACACTTTCTGTGCCGCCTGGGACGTGGGTTTCAAAACCAACTTTTTATTTCTTTGTGGATTTGGATGACAAATGGCACACAACTGTAAATGCTTGTGTGATACCACCATGATAATTTCAAAGTATTATATGAAAAGCTTTTTATTGATAAAATTTTATTTCTGTTCACTTTGTACCGAGCTTGACCGGCCTATAAAACATGATAGAAAACTTGTTTGAAGTGCTTTGCATTCCCAAATGAATGGATAAGGTCGCGACAGTTGGATTTGTTTTTTATTAAGGCAATTTTTTTAGTTCTCAGTTTTTTTGAAGTGAATGTACAAAAGGCATATAGAACACGAACGACTATTGGAATAAAAATCTCACAGAAATTAAATCTGAGAAAACGAGAGTGTCACGACCACTTCAAGGAATGTAACGCAAAGGGCGGAATTAAAATACACCTCGCGGTCACAAAGAAATCACTGGAACAAACGACGTAGGAGGCAAAAAAAAACTTTTGAGAAAACGGCTTCCGAGTACGAGGTTGCAACATAGATATCATTCATGAAAAGTCAGAAGGGTTGTAGGCTTTCTTCTGCTTTTGAATACGGGGTTAATGGGATGCCTTGCCTTGAAATTGGAGTGCCTTTGGCAGCCTTTTTCTTTCCATAAAACATCATCTTCAGCTCGTCTGTGCAGAGTACATAGCCCAGTTTGCGGAACAAATGGGGGGAGATAGCTTTCTATGCAAAATAGGTTAGCTGGTTGCCTGTATTGCACTGGACAACTTCCCTCTGCTGTGTTGCGACCATGGCAACAAGTGAAGCACTCCTTTTTTTAATTTGAAAACAGGTTTGACGTATTTTATGCTTTAATCATAACCTTGCCTGGAGCAGCAACTTCGTACTCGTACGCGCAGGTGTTCATTGCCAAAAGATTACATACCACAAGGATAAAAAGGAGCTACTTTGAAGCCTGGTTTAATATTATGCGTAAAGTTTTTAATATTATGCATGCAAAGTTTTTTAGTACTCTTGAATTTCAGGGCATCCAATATTCCTCGAAGCACAACCAATATGCACTAACTTATAGATGTATGCATTGTTCATAATTGTTTCCCCCAAAATTCAGTTTTTTATATGCTACAACAGTAAGGTAAATTTTTAACGCATTGGTATTACTAATTTCCCTAAAAAATTTAATTTGTTAAATGCTACGAAAGTAAGTGTACATTTTTAACGCCGTCAACGTTTTTATTCCTGACTCAGACCTGTTTGCATGATTATCAAGGAGGTTAAAAAAATTGCCCTTTGGTTGATATAGGAAACTTCCACTCCAGTAATGTTTTTAACCTCTTTGATGATTACTCAAAGTGGACAGGAAACGTTGCGCAAGAAAGCGAAATGGCTCGCCCCCATCGCGGCGCTCGTATACCGCACCATGTATACTTTGGTTATCCCTGAAATGGCCCTTCAGGTCGCTTTTAGGAATAAATTTAATGTCACAGGAATTAATTCGGCCTACTGGCGTTCAATCGTACCCGGTTTCACAGTCAGGCGATGCTCCAACGCACAGCGGCTACGCCGTACGCGCCCCAGCTTCTTACGCGTCGGCCGTTTTATCGTGTAAGCTCACAAATCAGACGAAACGTTTACTTCGAGAACCGCTGTCACTAGCGCGCACACCGCGTTTCACCCTCCGGGGTAAAATAACGCGCATTATGAAGCGTTCGGTGTCCTCCGCCTCTCGAGCCACGCAACTTCCCGTAATCTGGCTTGTAATCTCAGGCATTCTCATCTCGATAATGTCCGCGTTTAATACCACAGGAGATAAAATGACTGAACACGAACATGGCCGAGCTAAGCAGCGAAAATGAACCTTGAAAAGCGGCCGCCATCTTGCATTGCCACGGCGACACCCAATCAGCAGGGCCGTTTCAGAGCGCGCCGACTTCGAGGTCGTTCGTGCATCAGAATCTTTCTGGCTTCGTTTGTGCGTCTCTCTTTTCCTGTTTGACCAGTTTTTTTATATATAAAACCAGTGCGAATGCCTTTACGAAGCGGTTCGGTACTCCACAAAATACTCAGCCGCATTCAATATAATTTACTTCACACAAAAAGTATGTCCAGCATTTGCCCATTTTTCTTGCAAAGAAATTTTCTACTCCGTCAACTTTTCTGAAGATCTTTGACAGGGCTGATCCTAGGAGAGATCAAAGAAGTACTTTCATTTTCAATACGCTTTTTATGTTGTTTTCATGAGTTACGTGCACACCCCTTAATAGTCCAAAAAAACTTAATTTTCCTCTAAAGTCGAACTACGTTAACAAAATTCTAGACGTGTTGCGAATGACGCCCTGCTTCAGGTGGCTGCAGTTGTATCCCTCTGTGTTCACGCAAGTAAAGGCGTAAGGCTAGAGTTTCATATTTTGTTTCAAACAAATAACTTAGCAATGGTAGTATTCATTTAGCAAACCTTGCATACTGCAACGAATATAGAAATAAATAATTTATTGGTCAAGTTTGAATGCGCAGGGTTCTCAATCCGTCGGAGGCGAGTTTGCTAGTCCGCAAGCTTATTTATTTATTTATTTTTTATTTTTTTTTATTTTTTTTACCCTCTTGCCTTTGCATACGTTACAGCAGGGAGATACATAACACTAAGCATCAAATATGAGGCCAAATAACAAAATAATTCTACAAAGCGTGGGGAAAATCGTCATTATAAACAGTAGATACAATCATATGGGGAAGATAATTACACTGCAGTATTGATGTAAAATAAAATGAATCGCGCAAGGCGTCACCTTTAAAGTAAAGTTAATAATGTGCTTCAAGCTAGCGGTCCCACTTTGGGATATGTAGAATGGAGCTCGGATATACTTCCCCCCGTCTATTCCAGTTTTCGAATGATAGATATTACGAAAATAGATATTACGAACCTGAGGTTTCAAGTATGATCTTTCCCGTCTTACCATTTAGGTGAACTTTTACTTTCCCTCATCCTAAGTTGACAGTGCCAATACCTAATACGAATCGCACTGCCCTATTCTGTATGTTTTCAAACGTATCAACCAGCTCTTTGCTGTAGGGATCCCAGAAAAGACACGTTGACTGCAACATTAGGCGCATATGAGTGAAATACGTTTGTTCTTTTAAGATAAGGGGGGGTTCGCTTAAATTTTATCTAGGAAAGCCAAAAACACGTGCATCCATATCTTTTATGTTGTGAACGTGCTTATTTTTCTAAAAAACTCGTTAAATAAACTCCTAGTTATTTATATTCCCCGGCCGTTCTTAAAGCAGTGTAATTTACTGTATACGTATTCAATTGAAACGAAGGTTTTCTTGTAAAGTTGAAGTTAACACACGTTTTAAGATTCAACGACTTTTCTGAATCAGCACTCCACGAGTCAGCACTACAGTCCACTCCAGCACTCCACAATTCCTGAGGTCGCGGGAATATATACGAACGAACAACCATTGAGAGCGACCAACTGCTGCCTTAGAGAGATATACTCGGCTGTCCATGCAATAACCGATTCATTCAGTTTATTGCCCGCAATGTCTTAACAAGAAAATGATATGAAACACTGTCAAATGCTTTTTAGCCGTAGAAGAAAATAGTCAGCTACTTCAAGCTTATCTATTGCTAAAGCCAAATCGTGCTTGAACTCAGCAAGCTGCGTTGAGCAAGAAACACCTGATGAAAACCGTGTTTGCTAGGATACTGGTTATTATGTTTACCCAAATGAGTCATATCCCAAGTGTACCTAATCTAAGTTTCAAATACCGCAACTAAATTAATATCCAGGCTTCGTCATTCACAAGGCTCTGTTGTTATGGGAAATTCAAAATATTACTTGTTTCTAAATAGGCAGTCATAAAATCCCAGGAAGTAACACAGTGCAGGGCACGAAGTTGAGCCTACAAATGCACGAGCTTAGCCTCTTCTACGTTTATCACCAACAATATAGTGCAACATTGTTTTTCGCAGTATTATTGTAAGAACAGTAGCCGGAAACTTGCTCTTTTGCGCGCCCTTGCCTTTCTTTGGTGGGGAGTCCTTGACATGGCGCCGGTTCAGCTCCTGCGGGGGGGGGGGGGGCGCTTGCTATACGCCCTTTAAGGCCACTTATTTTGGTGAACCACCGACATCTCGTGTCGGACATCGCTGTCGGGTCGATGTCTCCAATGCTCTCCATTTCTTGAGGGGGCGAATATCCTCGAGCTGATGCGTCGACGAAGCTGACGGGCGAGGCGTTTTAGTGGCTATGACTGGCGAGGCTTAGCTCACCCGTCGGCGTGGCACAGTCTTCTTGTGGCAATAAATGCCATTTCGATGACCTAAAACTTTCCCTGGTAATGTCCAGTGAGTCCTTGCACCTTGCACGTTCACCTAACACTCAATACTGTTTGACAAACGTAGTTTGTTCATTTAAAACGCAGAAACACCGAGGGGATGAAAAACGCGTCTGCGCCATTCGACTCCCTAACGGCTCTTTCTTTACCCAGGGAAAAGCCGGTCCTCCATCGGCGGGTCTTCTTCCAAACACGTTTGTGCATGAATTCTCGGCGCCCAGACGCCCGCCGTTCTTCGCATAAGGACGTATAACCTAATACCTTACGAAGGCTGGTGTCCTCTTGAACACCGGTTGCCGAAAATTCGGCGGCCGTTCCCTTGCCGTAATTCGGCCGAGGACCGCTAACCGAATGAAAAACGTACACTCTGTGGCCGTAAGTCGGCCGGTCTCCATTATAACACCGGCTGCCGGAAGAAAACGAATATTCTGCCGTCGGACAAGGGTTCACCGTGGAAAGCGAATGCAGGGCAGCCGCGCTCCGGACGGTCTCCTTTCGAACACCAACTGCCACAAGAATACGGATATTCTGTGGCCGATCGCTTGCCGTGCTTCGGCTGAACACCGCTTCCCGAAGGAAAAAACGGATGTCCTAAAGCCGTACTTCGGCAGTTTTCTTTCTCAACATGGGCAGTCGAAAGGGAACTGAATATTTGGCAGCCGGTAGGTGCCCTTGTGCGTCTGAACACAGGCGGTCGGAGAAATAACGTAGCGCTGGTTGCCGAATTTTGGCCGTTCATCGTATGAGCAGTGGTGGCCAGAACCTGGATGCTGGCTGGACGTTCCAGAAAGCGGTCTTGGGACTTAGGACACACTTTCTGTGCCGCCTGGGACGTGGGTTTCAAAACCAACTTTTTATTTCTTTGTGGATTTGGATGACAAATGGCACACAACTGTAAATGCTTGTGTGATACCAACATGATAATTTCAAAGTATTATATGAAAAGCTTTTTATTGATAAAATTTTATTTCTGTTCAATTTGTACCGAGCTTGAGCGGCCTATAAAACATGATAGAAAACTTGTTTGAAGTGCTTTGCATTCCCAAATGAATGGATAAGGTCGCGACAGTTGGATTTGTTTTTTATTAAGGCAATTTTTTTAGTTCTCAGTTTTTTTGAAGTGAATGTACAAAAGGCATATAGACCACGAACGACTATTGGAATAAAAATCTCACAGAAATTAAATCTGAGAAACCGAGAGTGTCACGACCACTTCAAGGAATGTAACGCAAAGGGCGGAATTAAAATACACCTCGCGGTCACAAAGAAATAAAGAAATCACTGGAACAAACGACGTAGGAGGCAAAAAAAACTTTTGAGTAAACGGCTTCCGAGTCCGAGGTTGCAACATACATATCATTCATGAAAAGTCAGAAGGGTTGTAGGCTTTCTTGTGCTTTTGAATACGGGGCTTAAGGGATGCCTTGCCTTGAAATTGGAGTGCCTTTGGCAGCCTTTTTCTTTCCATAAAACATCATCTTCAGCTCGTCTCTGCAGAGTACATAGCCCAGTTTGCGGAACAAACGGGGGGAGATAGCTTTCTATGCAAAATAGGTTAGCTGGTTGCCTGTATTGCACTGGACAACTTCCCTCTGCTGTGTTGCGACCATGGCAACAAGTGAAGCACTCCTTTTTTTAATTTGAAAACAGGTTTGACGTATTTTATGCTTTAATCATAACCTTGCCTGGAGCAGCAACTTCGTACTCGTACGCGCAGGTGTTCATTGGCAAAAGATTACATACCACCAGGATAAAAAGGAGCTACTTTGAAGCCTGGTTTAATATTATGCGTAAAGTTTTTAATATTATGCATGCAAAGTTTTTTAGTACTCTTGACTTTCAGGGCATCCAGTATTCCTCGAAGCACAACCAATATGCACTAACTTATAGATGTATGCATTGTTCATAATTGTTTCCACCAAAATTCAGTTTTTTATATGCTACAACAGTAAGGTAAATTTTTAACGCATTGGTATTACTAATTTCCCTAAAAAATTTAATTTGTTAAATGCTACGAAAGTAAGTGTACATTTTTAACGCCGTCAACGTTTTTATTCCTGACTCAGACCTGTTTGCATGATTATCAAGGAGGTTAAAAAAATTGCCCTTTGGTTGATATAGGAAACTTCCACTCCAGTAATTTTTTTAACTTCTTTGATGATTACTCAAAGTGGACAGGAAACGTTGCGCAAGAAAGCGATATGGCTCGCCCCCATCGCGGCGCTCGTATACCGCACCATGTATACTTTGGTTATCCCTGAAATGGCCCTTCAGGTCGCTTTTAGGATTAAATTTAATGTCACAGGAATTAATTCGGCCTACTGGCGTTCAATCGTACCCGGTTTCGCAGTCAGGCGATGCTCCAACGCACAGCGGCTACGCCGTACGCGCCCCAGCTTCTTACGCGTCGGCCGTTTTATCGTTTAAGCTCACAAATCAGACGAAACGTTTACTTCGAGAACCGCTGTCACTAGCGCGCACACCGCGTTTCACCCTCCGGGGTAAAATAACGCGCATTACGAAGCGTTCGGTGTCCTCCGCCTCTCGAGCCACGCAACTTCCCGTAATCTGGCTTGTAATCTCAGGCATTCTCATCTCGATAATGTCCGCGTTTAATACCACAGCAGATAAAATGACTGAACACGAACATGGCCGAGCTAAGCAGCGAAAATGAACCCTGAAAAGCTGCCGCCATCTTGCATTGCCACGGCGACACCCAATCAGCAGGGCCGTTTCAGAGCGCGCCGACTTCGAGGTCATTCGTGCATCAGAATCTTTCTGGCTTCGTTTGTGCGTCTCTGTTTTCCTGTTTGACCAATTTTTTTTTTATATAAAACCGGTGCGAATGCCTTTACGAAGCGGTTCGGTACTCCACAAAATACTCAGCCGCATTCAATATAATTTACTTCACACAAAAAGTATGTCCAGCATTTGCCCATTTTTCTTGCAAAGAAATTTTCTACTCCGTCAACTTTTCTGAAGATCTTTGACAGGGCTGATCCTAGGAGAGATCAAAGAAGTACTTTCATTTTCAATACACTTTTTATGTTGTTTTCATGAGTTACGTGCACACCCCTTAATAGTCCAAAAAAACTTAATTTTCCTCTAAAGTCGAACTACGTTAACAAAATTCTAGACGTGTTGCGAATGACGCCCTGCTTCAGGTGGCTGCAGTTGTATCCCTCTGTGTTCACGCAAGTAAAGGCGTAAGGCTAGAGTTTCATATTTTGTTTCAAACAAATAACTTAGCAATGGTAGTATTCATTTAGCAAACCTTGCATACTGCAACGAATATAGAAATAAATAATTTATTGGTCAAGTTTGAATGCGCAGGGTTCTCAATCCGTCGGAGGCGAGTTTGCTAGTCCGCAAGCTTATTTATTTATTTATTTTTTATTTTTTTATTTTTTTTACCCTCTTGCCTTTGCATACGTTACAGCAGGGAGATACATAACACTAAGCATCAAATATGAGGCCAAATAACAAAATAATTCTACAAAGCGTGGGGAAAATCGTCATTATAAACAGTAGATACAATCATACGGGGAAGATAATTACACTGCAGTATTGATGTAAAATAAAATGAATCGCGCAAGGCGTCACCTTTAAAGTAAAGTTAATAATGTGCTTCAAGCTAGCGGTCCCACTTTGGGATACATAGAATGGCGCTCGGATATACTTCCCCCCGTCTATTCCAGTTTTCGAATGATAGATATTACGAAAATAGATATTACGAACCTGAGGTTTCAAGTATGATCTTTCCCGTCTTACCATTTAGGTGAACTTTTACTTTCCCTCATCCTAAGTTGACAGTGCCAATACCTAATACGAATCGCACTGCCCTATTCTGTATGTTTTCAAACGTATCAACCAGCTCTTTGCTGTAGGGATCCCAGAAAAGACACGTTGACTGCAACATTAGGCGCATATGAGTGAAATACGTTTGTTCTTTTAAGATAAGGGGGGGTTCGCTTAAATTTTATCTAGGAAAGCCAAAAACACGTGCATCCATATCTTTTATGTTGTGAACGTGCTTATTTTTCTAAAAAACTCGTTAAATAAACTCCTAGTTATTTATATTCCCCGGCCGTTCTTAAAGCAGTGTAATTTACTGTATACGTATTCACTTGAAATGAAGGTTTTCTTGTAAAGTTGAAGTTAACACACTTTTTAAGATTCAACGACTTTTCTGAATCAGCACTCCACGAATCAGCACTCCACTCCACTCCAGCACTCCACAATTCCCGAGGTCGCGGGAATATATACGGACGAACAACCATTGAGAGCGACCAACTGCTGCCTTAGAGAGATATACTCGGCTGTCCATGCAATAACCGATTCATTCAGTTTATTGCCCGCAATGTCTTAAAAAGAAAATGATATGAAACACTGTCAAATGCTTTTTAGCCGTAGAAGAAAATAGTCAGCTACTTCAAGCTTATCTATTGCTAAAGCCAAATCGTGCTTGAACTCAGCAAGCTGCGTTGAGCAAGAAACACCTGATGAAAACCGTGTTTGCTAGGATACTGGTTATTATGTTTACCCAAATGAGTCATATCCCAAGTGTACCTAATCTAAGTTTCAAATACCGCAACTAAATTAATATCCAGGCTTCGTCATTCAAAAGGCTCTGTTGTTATGGGAAATTCAAAATAATACTTGTTTCTAAATAGGCAGTCATAATATCCCAGGTAGTAACACAGTGCAGGGCACGAAGTTGAGCCTACAAATGCACGAGCTTAGCCTCTTCTACGTTTATCACCAACAATATAGTGCAACAGTGTTTTTCGCAGTATTATTGTAAGAACAGTAGCCGGAAACTTGCTCTTTTGCGCGCCCTTGCCTTTCTTTGGTGGGGAGTCCTTGACATGGCGCCGGTTCAGCTCCTGCGGGGGGGGGGGGGGGGGCGCTTGCTATACGCCCTTTAAGGCCACTTATTTTGGTGAACCACCGACATCTCGTGTCGGACATCGCTGCCGGGTACATGTCTCCAATGCTCTCCATTTCTTGAGGGGGCGAATATCCTCGAGCTGATGCGTCGACGAAGATGACGGGCGAGGCGTTTTAGTGGCTATGACTGGCGAGGCTTAGCTCACCCGTCGTCGTGGCACAGTCTTCTTGTGGCAAGAATGGCATTTCGATGACCTAAAACTTTCCTGGTAATGTCCAGTGAGTCCTTGCACCTTGCACGTTCACCTAACACTCATTACTGTTTGACAAACGTAGTTTGTTCATTTAAAACGCAGAAACACCGAGGGGATGAAAAACGTGTCTGCGCCATTCGACTCCCTAACGGCTCTTTCTTCACCCAGGGAAAAACCGGTCCTCCATCGGCGGGTCTTCTTCCAAACACGTTTGTGCGTGAATTCTCGGCGCCCAGACGCCCGCCGTTCTTCGCATAATGACGTATAACCTAATACCTTACGAAGGCTGGTGTCCTCTTGAACACCGGTTGCCGAAAATTCGGCGGCCGTTCCCTTGCCGTAATTCGGCCGAGGACCGCTAACCGAATGAAAAACGTACACTCTGTGGCCGTAAGTCGGCCGGTCTCCATTATAACACCGGCTGCCGGAAGAAAACGAATATTCTGCCGTCGGACAAGGGGTTCACCGTGGAAAGCGAATGCAGGGCAGCCGCGCTCCGGCCGGTCTCCTTTCGAACACCAACTGCCACAAGAATACGGATATTCTGTGGCCGGTCGCTTGCCGTGCTTCGGCTGAACACCGCTTCCCGAAGGAAAAAACGGATGTCCTAAAGCCGTACTTCGGCAGTTTTCTTTCTCAACATGGGCAGTCGAAAGGGAACTGAATATTTGGCAGCCGGTAGGTGCCCTTGTGCGTCTGAACACAGGCGGTCGGAGAAATAACGTAGCGCTGGTTGCCGAATTTTGGCCGTTCATCGTATGATCAGTGGTGGCCAGAACCTGTATGCTGGCTGGACGTTCCAGAAAGCGGTCTTGGGACTTAGGACACACTTTCTGTGCCGCCTGGGACGTGGGTTTCAAAACCAACTTTTTATTTCTTTGTGGATTTGGATGACAAATGGCGCACAACTGTAAATGCTTGTGTGATACCACCATGATAATTTCAAAGTATTATATGAAAAGCTTTTTATTGATAAAATTTTATTTCTGTTCACTGTGTACCGAGCTTGAGCGGCCTATAAAACATGATAGAAAACTTGTTTGAAGTGCTTTGCATTCCCAAATGAATGGATAAGGTCGCGACAGTTGGATTTGTTTTTTATTAAGGCAATTTTTTTAGTTCTCAGTTTTTTTGAAGTGAATGTACAAAAGGCATATAGACCACGAACGACTATTAGAATAAAAATCTCACAGAAATTTAATCTGAGAAACCGAGAGTGTCACGACCACTTCAAGGAATGTAACGCAAAGAACGGAATTAAAATACACCTCGCGGTCACAAAAAAATCACTGGAACAAACGACGTAGGAGGCAAAAAAAAACTTTTGAGTAAACGGCTTCCGAGTCCGAGGTTGCAACATACATATCATTCATGAAAAGTCAGAAGGGTTGTAGGCTTTCTTGTGCTTTTGAATACGGGGCTTATGGGATGCCTTGCCTTGAAATTGGAGTGCCTTTGGCAGCCTTTTTCTTTCCATAAAACATCATCTTCAGCTCGTCTGTGCAGAGTACATAGCCCAGTTTGCGGAAAAAACGGGGGGAGATAGCTTTCTATGCAAAATAGGTTAGCTGGTTGCCTGTATTGCACTGGACAACTTCCCTCTGCTGTGTTGCGACCATGGCAACAAGTGAAGCACTCCTTTTTTTAATTTGAAAACAGGTTTGACGTATTTTATGCTTTAATCATAACCTTGCCTGGAGCAGCAACTTCGTACTCGTACGCGCAGGTGTTCTTTGGCAAAAGATTACATACCACAAGGATAAAAAGGAGCTACTTTGAAGCCTGGTTTAATATTATGCGTAAAGTTTTTAATATTATGCATGCAAAGTTTTTTAGTACTCTTGACTTTCAGGGCATCCAATATTCCTCGAAGCACAACCAATATGCACTAACTTATAGATGTATGCATTGTTCATAATTGTTTCCCCCAAAATTCAGTTTTTTATATGCTACAACAGTAAGATAAATTTTTAACGCATTGGTATCACTAATTTCCCTAAAAAATTTAATTTGTTAAATGCTACGAAAGTAAGTGTACATTTTTAACGCCGTCAACATTTTTATTCCTGACTCAGACCTGTTTGCATGATTATCAAGGAGGTTAAAAAAATTGCCCTTTGGTTGATATAGGAAACTTCCACTCCAGTAATTTTTTTAACCTCTTTGATGATTACTCAAAGTGGACAGGAAACGTTGCGCAAGAAAGCGATATGGCTCGCCCCCATCGCGGCGCTCGTATACCGCACCATGTATACTTTGGTTATCCCTGAAATGGCCCTTCAGGTCGCTTTTAGGATTAAATTTAATGTCACAGGAATTAATTCGGCCTACTGGCGTTCAATCGTACCCGGTTTCGCAGTCAGGCGATGCTCCAACGCACAGCGGCTACGCCGTACACGCCCCAGCTTCTTACGCGTCGGCCGTTTTATCGAGTAAGCTCACAAATCAGACGAAACGTTTACTTCGAGAACCGCTGTCACTAGCGCGCACACCGCGTTTCACCCTCCGGGGTAAAATAACGCCCATTATGAAGCGTTCGGTGTCCTCCGCCTCTCGAGCCACGCAACTTCCCGTAATCTGGCTTGTAATCTCAGGCATTCTCATCTCGATAATGTCCGCATTTAATACCACAGCAGATAAAATGACTGAACACGAACATGGCCGAGCTAAGCAGCGAAAATGAACCCTGAAAAGCGGCCGCCATCTTGCATTGCCACGGCGACACCCAATCAGCAGGGCCGTTTCAGAGCGCGCCGACTTCGAGGTCATTCGTGCATCAGAATCTTTCTGGCTTCGTTTGTGCGTCTCTCTTTTCCTTCCGTTCTGGCGTTTGTGAATAAACGAAGATAAAATATATGTCAACGATCGGAAAGAAGATCGCTTGGCCGATCCAATGTTACCAAAATGGCCCCACCCGGGGCCACCGTTGCATAGATACGGCGCTCCAAAAATTGCCGTTGTTTCGCCTTTTTGCGGTGACATTTTGTCACTGCAGCTAGCGAAAGTATTTGTTATGCCACTTGGCGGTGGTTTTCGGTTTGAAAACATTGCATACGCAAAGGTTAGAAAACATAGAAACCGAATATGTTGCTTTACACACCTAATATAAGCAGAAATAGTTAGGCGGCGCCCAGTTTCGATCCCACGAATCTCTGGCCGCAACGGGAGGTTCGTGGCGCTCTTCCCACTACGCTACAGACCGACACGGGAGCATGTGCTACGAACGCGCCTTATGTCCTTCACTCATTCAAACTACGTCAATAAGCTACTGATACAACGAAGGCACGCGAAGCGGAAGGTCAACGGAAACGACGAACTGAAAACTTCAGAGGAGGATGTATATTTTTCTGCGGGAAAGCTGGTGCAGGAAGCGCCACGTGCCTTGCAGCTCAACAAGATAAGAGGACGAAAAGGGCGGGCAGCGGGGTGGGAGCGTGAGCACGCAATATAGAAAGACAAGAACCAGGAGGTGTTCGATCAGGTAACGCGGGTGTCGGTCTCTTCGTTATCTCTACATTTCTCTGTGTCTACATGGGGGTTCACACCACGTTCTCATTCGTGCTCCGATAAATGAAACAACATACCGGCAACACAATGGAACCTACACGGAACCCCCATGATGCTTCGCATCCTCCTCATGGTTCCCCACGGGATGATGGTGTAATTTTTTTAGCACGCGTTAGGTTCTAGAGCGAGGCGTAAACGAGTTTCCAGGTGTTTTAGTACCGGGACTGCATGAGACGACAGGAGAAAACCACCGCAGCCTCTCAGGAGCTTCGCGCCTAAAAAGCCCAATGGTACAATAACACCTTTAAAACATAAATGACCTCGAAGGTACTTATTTTTTTTTCAACTTGTTTCCATTGGTGTAAAGTTCTGCAGCAATAACCTGAAATACTTAACCGACATTAATAATAATCACAACACATAAACAACAGTTAGGCGTTTGAAGGCAGCAGAAAGGAATAGGTTAGCTAAATTTTGGTTGGGTGGTTTATTAAAACTGTAACCGCAAAAAAACGGCAAAATAAGGGATGCATATCAATACTATGCAACAACGTCACTCTGCATAATTTATATTTTAAAAATTTTACTTTGCCACACGAAACATAACGTTTGTTTTTAAACATTACGTTTGGCGTGAGATTTTATTCAGCCAATAAGAATATTGATTTGTTTCTTGCAAAATACAGTAAAAACCTGCACAATGACGGGTGGTTAAAAAGCCCAGAAAGCAATACCAGAAAATTCTGTTTTTTAGGCTGAATGCTGACTATCAATTTCGTGATTCGTCAAGGGATAAGTCTGGTCATACATTTAGACAACCTATTGCTTCACCATCTGCACGAACTCACATGTAACAGATCGCTTTGGGTCACAACTAAGGTTACATAAGGTGTTTAGGGAATATTTAAAAGAAAGAAATACGAGTCTTGTTGCGCTACCTATTTTAATCGTCTTATATCACTGCGTGAATTACGGTGCCCTTTAGGTTTTCGCTTATGGAGAGGTCCGCTATGTCGAAAGGCCTATCAATTTTTCTGTGACCCCTGAAGTTTTCGTAAAGTTAATCACATGATGGTTATCTGGGTAGGAGGGAACATTTTAACGGACTGTACCTAGCTGACGAATCTTTATCTCATTAAAGTCGCTGGTTACATAAAACGTAGGTAACTAGTACCCTGAAACCTTGTCATTTTGCTGATGACGATGCGTTCGTTTATCGTAGCGGTCTCTGAAGCAAATAGTGAACAAGTTCTTTTTATTCGAGATGGCATTTTTGCAGTGCGATGACTTAATTAGAGGCACCGGAATATTACCGAGCATATTTCTGAGTGGTAAGATTTCAAGGTTGCTTGGTAAGGAAAAAATTTTTATTGAGCTTTCGGCGGTTTCCGATAGACCTCCCGTAGTTTAACTCAACTTCCCATCTTTTAAGGATCCGAGAATTGGTCAATTGGTAACGCCCTACATGCCCAGATCCCGGAAAGCGCCGGAAATAAGCGATCGTATCGCAACCAGGATACCCGAGTAAGAATATTCGGTTGAACTGTTGAACAAATGAATAAACCATTGTTCGAAATTTCATGTTTGTCATGTGAGTGTGAAATCGGGAGACCGAAGTGTTGCAGTCGGCCTCGCTCGTTGATTAAAAACTCCAAGAACAGTTGCCGAGGGTCCATACCTAAGCACGGAAGTTTGAATATGTATGGGGAAAGTGAGCAGTTTGTTGGCAGAATGTCAGTGAATTCAGTGAGATCAGTGGGATTGTTTGTAGCGGACAACTGGGATTAGTTTGCACACTTGCGACGTCAACCGGTCTCAGAAGATAAATCGAGGGCCACGGCATTCTCACATTCCAAAGTGGCTTCTATTATTACAAACTTGATCAGGGAGCACAGCTGGTGCGGTTCTATAAATAAAACGGCAAGGTTCTGGTAGTAGACCAAACTCGGCTGGTAAACCTTGAAGTGGGCGGCTTGCTCGGCTTGGGCTGGATTGTCGGTTTCCAGAAGGTGTAGGGAGCATGAAGGGTGCGTACCCAGCACTTCTACCAGATGTCATGCAGCCAAAGATGACGCAGTTAACTCGCAGGTAAAACAAGTTGACTGGAGCAAACTTGTGCTCCCCTAGCAACTCAAGGAATACAGAGGTGCCAAAGCAGCAGTTAACAAAAACACGTGCCTCGGAGAGTGTCGGCGAATCGAATATCGGGGCTCCCGCTCTGCAGGTTTTTTGTCTTTCGGCTCGAGTGCTTCTCGAACAGTCTATTTACATCCAGAACATTGTAGATCAAAGAAGATTATTTTAGGCTAGGGACGTTAGTTCGAAACAGTCTCCTTATCTGAATGAGACAGCCCGCGCGGCATAAAAAAAATAATTGAACATGCGATATGCTGGCCATACAGATAACAGTGCCAGCCCCGGCCCGGCTGTAAAAATAAACAATAAATAAACAAACCCATACGTGGTTCGCGGCAATATAGATCAACGTTACTTCTCCTATCCGCAGCCTCCGTAGCTTTATGAAGCAACAAGTCGGAAACAAGATGTGTGTTTAGGGAAACACTTTCGAATGCAGTAAATGCGACACCACTCTTCATACTTGTCAATGTTGTTGAAAACAGAAAAAAAACATCAACAATAGTTGCGGTAAAACAGCATTACGTAATTGGTACTTGCTGTCTTCTTTATTCGAAGTGAATTTTCCGCTGTACAGAATAGCGGAGTGGGCACGGCGGCCGCGTGGCTGCAACGTTGTTCAACCGGAACATCTTTTTTTTGGCGCAGATCTTCAGCATCGCATTCTTCGGGCACGCTCACCCATGAAACCACGTGGACCACCCTGATAACCCGTACCCGACTTTGCTTCACGAAGATAACGAGCAATCGTCACACTTCTGCCACATCACGGATCCACCCGGGGGGACGCTCGCCGTCTTCTCCGAGTACACGCCTGTAGCCTAGTTACGTCATCGCAACAACAGCTCATAAATACCCCACCGCCTCCCGGACTCTTCAGTGGGCACAGCGGTAGCGTGGCTGCAACGATGTTCAACCAGAACATCTTCATAGTGGGGAAACAGCACGCAAAAAACCAGGACAGAAAGAAGAGGACAACAACACCAGCGCTCGTGTTGTTGTCCTCTTTTTTCTGTCCTGGTTTTTTGCGCGCTGTTTCACCACTATGAATCTGTACCAACTGGCCCAGTTCGCGAGACTTCGGAACCTCTTTTTCTTGGCGCAGGTTAGTCGCTTGCGTGAGGCAAAAACTTTTCGAAGTGACGATGTTTGTCTTTTGCTGCTGCCCTGCCCCACTGGTGTGAAACGCGTGTTGTCTTCTTTAAGTTTCCGCGCATTTGTTAATCTTCTTTTGAGATGCGGTGACGTCGTGCAGAACCAAGGGCCGTACTCTGTGAGCTCGTACAATGAAGGCCAGCTTCATTCTACTCTCGCTGACCGTGAACTGATACTTCACGTACTTAGTAGCCAAAAAGAAATAAAAAAACAGATGAACAGTTTTGGTGTTGCGAAGAAAGCCTTAACCGACTTTTTCGCGCAGTTCAACGATAGGCTGGATTCATTAGAAGTTGCCGTCGCTCGCCTTGCCGGTTTCGGTGAAAAAAGTCAGTCACTCGAATCAACTATCACGAAGGTTCAAGATGACGTTACCTTCGTGTTAGATACATTTGACGATCTCGAAAATCGCAGCAGGCAAAATAGCATCATTATTCACGGCTTAAAAGAAGAACAGAACGAATCTCTGGAATCCTTGCACGAGAACGTGGTTAACACATTTTTTAAGGAAACCTTCAAAATTGGTTTTTCAGGAGTAGAATTGTGCCACCGGTTAGGAGTTAAAAAACAGAACAAAATTCGCCCCGTAATTTTGAAGCTTGTCGATTTTCGCGAAAAACTCTTAACATTTAAGAACTACCTTAAACTAAAGAATACAGACATGTACATTACAGAAGACTTCTTCCAGAATGTTCGTGAAGTCAGAAAAAGACTTTGGGAAAGCACAAGTGAAAACCGCAAGCGGAAAGAGGACGTAAAGCTGGTTTTTGATAAGGTGTCTGTGAATGGAACTATGTATGTCTGGGACAAAGAAAAAAATGATAAGGTGCCTCTTCGAAAACGATCAGCCATATGACAACCTTCCGCATCCCCTTATATAAAGCTACTAAATGTTAACTGCCATAGCATTGTAAACAAGACACTTGATCTAGAACATCTGATAACGATACATGATCCGGAAATTGTTGCCCTCACAGAGACCTGGCTGGGAATCCATGATAGCGAATTTGTTCCCCGAGATTATTGTGTTTATCGCAAAGATAGTTAATTCTGGGGAGGCGGTGTGGCATTACTCTTTAAAATTAACATACAAATTGCTAGAATGGCCGACCCCGTTGGTGTTGAGGCGTTATTTTGTAAGATGTGTCGCGACGGAAACTGCCTCGTCATTCGTGTTGTTTACAGACCCCCTGGTACCAGAATTGATGCTTTGCAGAATTTAATGGAATACATGGGTTTCTAGATAGCAAAAAACACGAAACCTGTGCTCTGTGGTGACTTCAACCTACCTGGTATGGAATGGCCCACCTTCTCTTCTGGTACTCATGATACTTTTAACAATGAGGAGTTGATTGATATTGCATTTCAATTTGATTTGGTTCAATTAGTTCATGAGTATACACGTATTCACGGAGAGAGCAAATCAATACTGGACCTTGTTTTTGTTCGGTCCATTATTGACGGTGACCTGAGTGTGAGGCACTGGATGGTCTCTCAGGTCATAAGTGTGTCTTAGCTCAATTTCGTTTCTCTCTCCCAAAGACAAAGTTGAAAACGACTCGTGTACCAATTTTTTCTGCTGATAACGATTTTTGTATACTAGACAGATTGGAGTCTGTATATGATCGCTTTTTGAGTACTTCTTCGGACATTATGTGCGACGCTAACTCTCTCTGGGTGAAATTTAGGAACACAGTAAACGCATGCATTGACTTCTATGTTCCCTTCCGGTATCGACCAGCAAATCCCTCGAATCCATGGATCACCCGAGACATCATTCATTTAAAAAGGAAAATCAACCGTCTGAACAAACGGTTCAAAATAAATCGTAATACGTAGCTAAAGGAAGAAATTTCCCTGCTCTCTCGTAAACTAAAAGACCTAATGCAAACAGAGCGGCGTACATTCTACATACACTGTGCGCCGGAGTAGCATGATTATAGAATCTCCCTCGAAATTATGGCGAAGGGTAACCCCTAAACACTCGGAAACTAGCACTTTCGTAATTGATAACATACGTACCTCGGATTCTAAAGAACTCTCTAATTCATTGAACGAAAATTTCTAGTCCGTATTTACAGTTGATGACGGAACTACCCCGCGTTTCGATAAATATCGAATGCTGCCATCTCTTGAGGATGTTATAATTACCGAACCCGGTATACTTAATCTACTGCATAACTTAGATGAAAAAAAATCTCCTGGACTTGATGACATACCCAGTGCTTTTCTAAAAAGATACGCGGAGTGGTGCGCCAAATTCCCTGTTATTATTTTTAATTTGCCTTATTCAACTGGAGTCCTGCCGGAAGATTGGAAAGTGTCCAAAAGTAAGCCCCTGTTTAAACAAGGGGATAAACAGTCAGTTACGAATTACCGTCCTATAGCTTTAACCAGCACTTGTTGTAAATTATTAGAACATGTCATTCACAAACACATATCTACTTTCTTAACAACGCATTCGATTCTCTCTTCAGCACAACATGGTTTTAGGCGCGGCTTTTCCACTGTGACCCAACTTGTTGAAACCGTACATGACTTCGCCGTGACTATCAATGACCGTAAACAAACAGATGTAATATTTATAGATTTCGCGAAAGCGTTCGAGAAGATATATCATGTAAAACTATGGATCAAACTACGTGCCATTCTTAAAAATGATAAATTTTGCAGTTGGATTCAATCATACCTTACTTCACGTTACCAATATGTCATCTTCAGCGACACTCCTTCTAAAATAGTACCTGTCACTTCGGGTGTACCCCAGGGTTCTGGTCTGGGTCCGTTGTTATTTCTTCTTTATGTTAACGACATTGTTGGCGAGCATGAGATGAAAATTAGGTTGTACGCTGATGATTGTCTGAGTTATTCTACTGTAGACTTTTTGGATGACCAGATTAACCTTAATTTGAAGCTGAGCGATGTTATTCAATGGTGCAAGACATGGCAGATGTCTGTTAATTATAAAAAAGTGCTGTTATGTAAATCGCAAACAAGAAGCAACCCCTTCTTTTTAATTACACAGTCGATAATAACGTGCTAACGCGGGTAACTGAATATAAATATCTTGGTTTACATATATGTAACAACTTGCACTGGGATAAACACATTACATACGTTGCTACTCAATCAATGAATAAACTTCGCTACTTGAAAAGGTCTAGCAGAAATGCTCCAACAAGCGTAAAATTACTAGCCTATAAAAGCATCGTGTTACCCATTCTCGAATATAGAAATGTAATTTGGGACCCTTTCACAGCGGCTAACTTATCTAAATTAAATCGTGTAGAAAATAAAGCGTCCGTTTTATTTTTAATTGTTATGGTCGCGCATCAGTTTCGGAACTGACAGCCAAGGCTGGTTTATTGAACATTGCAGACAGAAATAAATTATGTCGCCTACTCTTTCTTTTAAAATTGTGAAGAACTTTCTCAAAAGCGAAACTCATCAATACTTAATGTAGTTTTCTTCAGGTCATTCATCCCGCCACCGTCACTCGCTGAACTTAACTCCATTCCAGCCGAAAAACAATGACTTTAAGCATTCTTTTTTTCCAAGAACAGTTAATGAATGGAATAACCTTGAAAGTCATGTTGTCGAACAAACTGATATTAACAAATTTGAAACCATACTTGACTTTTAAACTTTTCTTTCTTGTTGTTCACTTGATATGTGCATAACGTGTTCTGGTTCTCGGTGTATATTGCGTTCGTGGGGCATTGATGTATGCTCTTCTTTTTGCAGTGTGTGTCGTGTCAATGCGTGTATCGGTTTCTTCTTTCCTTTTTTGTGCCCTTCACCAGATCTTATCCACCCGCCACTGTGAATTGGCATTCTGTTCAATCCTGTTTTTTGCTGATGTTATGCATTCTTTTTGTCTGTTTTATTGTGAAATGTATCACACTCTTCTTTCCACCCTGCTACGACCCCTTAACTGGGGTCAGCAGTATTGTAAATAAATAAAATAAATAAAAGAATAAAAAGGAACGCTTTGAAAATAGCCTGAACCGAACAAATGTTTGGTCGAGTCTTTCATGGCTGGAAGCGTGAAAACCAGGCGCAGCGAAGTAAAGAGGGCTTAGCTTAGCCAGAGGGATAGCAAGGCCAACCGCAAGTGCACCATAGTGGGGAGAGGGCGACGAAGCACTAGCTGAGGTGCAGCGACGTGGGGATAAGTGCGAGTGGACCCCAAAAGCAGGTGGGCAGAACCTAAGCACTGGTGAGAGCAAGCGCCCAGCGCAGTTGGGCCGACTCAAGAATAAGAGGACGGAGTCCATCATTTGGAGAACGCGCCAAACAGATGGTTTGGAGGAGCGATCATATGCGGAGAAGTACGCTTTGCGTTCATTGGGGGAAAATTATTTGGGGATCCGGCCATTATTGTATCATTATAGCCCCATCCGGAGACAAAAGCGCCCTCAAGACACTTATCACGTCAACAATCTGCCCAATACCAGAAAATACCCAAAGCTATAATGGAAGACGTTGATTTTATCTTACAAATTGGCCGCTGCCCCCCGGAAGGCAACCTTCTAAACCAACCACACTAACCCTTACCGGACATACTACAACTGGAACTCCTTGGAAACACACGGATAGCCCAGAGTTATGCAGTAAGCACTGGGAGACCCCTAGATTGCAACATTTACATCTGTCTCTACGCCGCCTAACTATGACCCGCCAATAAACGTCCAAAAAATGGTTTGAATTACCCTGCTGAACAACTGAGTAGCAAACTGCTTACGGGCTTGTGGGTTAGTTCACTCCTACTCGGATTACCGCTACCCACACAAACCAGCCCTAAACATAGAAGTCATATACGTATCTCAAACGCGGCGCACGCCAAGTTTCTTGCTGACCAGCTCACGCGCATGATCCGCAGTACTCAGCTGACGGACAAGCCGCATGTATGACTCTAACAGCTCACGTAATTCGAAATCCCCTCGCCTCCTAATGACCTTTTTTGTATTTCCCGATATGGTACTCTCAATTTGGCGACGGGAATGATGAGAAAAAAGTCACCGAATGGTAAGCATTACTCGAAAACACAATGCGTCGAAGGACACTTATAAGATATTTAAAAACCTCAACCAGCACGAAAACCCCTAGCGCCTGTAGCACCTTAGCACCTACAGCGTAGACCGAGTGCGCAGAGACCTTCCCACCAACACACACCTTTCACTAACCATCTGCCTCCTTAAGAAAGGCAAACCCAGATCCTCTTCGACATCTTACCGGTCAATAAACGTAACCATATTCATAGAGAAATTATTGGAACACAATGGCCTGTGCCACGTTATGCGGATTCTATACGGCAGGAAAATTCCACGAAAAGCAGACCAATGTTGGTCATCACCACTGCACAGCAGACCCCAAACCCGACTTCACCACTTTATTTGAGGAAGCCAAATGCTCCAGGGAAGCTTCCATTGTTCTCCCCGATATCGAGGCACCGTTTTACAACCTGCGAAATTGTGCAATAAACAAATCGCTTGATGACCTTGGAATCCTGGGCTACATATAAAATGGTCTTCACGCTGCACCGAACAAGCTGTCTCCTCTTCTTCTTTAACCTCGTCCTCACCCGGCTAATTTGAACGATCGCTCAGAACCGCGCACACAAGGTGTATATTACCATTTACGCAGACGACACTTCTCTGTGTGTCTACTGGCCCCGAGTTGTACATAACATTACCCGAAACCACCTCCAAGAATGGTTCGGACGTGGGTATTAACACACGATTAAGCCAGGCCTCAAATACTTACTGAAAATACAGAAACCCTCTTCCGGCACACGGAACTGCCCAAAACACTAGGTAACCTCAGAGGTGATCTTCAAGACGCACAATGGTCCCCAAAGCTCAGATATCTAGGCCTCATCATTGACGCCAACTTTACAAGGAGACCCGCCGTCACTGTCTTCAAAACAGAGGCTGAAGCTGGGAAAACGTCCGCACCCGTCTCGCACATGGGCGGGGCTGCTACACGGCTGGGCATGATTAATACACGAGACCCTAGCAAGTGCTCGTATCCTGTACGCCCTGCCCTAATACAGTCTGAGTCTGACACAATGAAATAGACCCGACACCACTCAACGTAAAAGAATGCCTGTTACTGCCTCGCCAATCTCAAGTGGCCAGGACCCTTGTTAAAGCCCAGGCCCGTTCCTTTCTTCTACATGCTGCAGGAAGGGGCTTCCAATATATTACGCTCCTCCACAAAACTTAAGATGCACTGGCCATAAGCGTGCGCAGAGGGGGCAGAAGGGGCTACCGCCCCTTCTGGCCCCCTCTGCAGACGCCTCTGCTGGCCCCTCTAAGCATCTTAGAGAGGCCAGCAGCCCCTCTAAAATGCTTATGTGGTTTTTATGGGGTTTTGCATCGTGCAGATATATACATTGCGTTTTCAATAAATCACCATTTGTAATCACCGCTTGCCCTGTGTCTCTAACCTTCCACCCCGTGTGTCGTCTCGAGCTATTTACAATCAGTATGAAGAACCAACTAGCCAACTCAGCAACCGTAGTGAGTACCATTTTCAAGTTCGATTTTTTTGCAGTTCACGAAAGTCAGATCTCTGATATCTTTCTGTGCTTTACGGAGATTGTAAGTACTTTCCGCAGCGTGCTGTCAAATTGATGCTGCATCAGCGCTGGTACTTGACCCCTTGCCGATGTTACGCATGAAAGTAAAAACTTGGGCTCAGAAACGTGTTAAAAGTACATTACAAAAGTACAAAAAAGGCCTTCTGTAGTAAGAGACATGGAGTTGCCGGAAGGGGGGGAGGAGGCGCTGCGGTAGGACTTCGCCACTTATAATTGAAAACCCTGCGCACGCTTTCGTGAATGACACTCACTGACCAGCTGAAATGCCCACCACACATTGAGATGGGACATCTCGCCCCACTGTTTGCACAATTTCATCATCGCTGCCGCCGACAGACCCGACAAGCGAGTGCTGCCTCAGCGCGCTGCTGCTGCGCCCAAATATAGCATTAGGGAGTATTCGAATCGCCAGCTACATTTTATTCTTTCACTTCACCCTCGATAATTCAGGTAAAGTTGGTTTTGCTGCAGGACGTATTGGCGTACATCGCATCACTGAGAGCACAGCAGATTCGCCTAAGTAGAATACCAAAAAATACCGAGTGCACGCGGGCGTGTACCACGTGAAAAGCGCCCGGCATTGTCCAACTACACTTCAGAGAGCACACTTCCGCGCTATCGTGGCTGTGATTCCCCGCGTGCTGATCCAGTCACCAGTTCACCGGCAGCAGCGCCTAAAAGTGGGAAGCGCAGATCAGCTCGCGCTACCGAAAACCAATTCGTAAATCCGGTTCCCGCCGTTTCTAGCGCGTGCTGACGCGGTGCAATGTCTTTGGGAGAGATGTGAAAGCTTGCGCTGAAAATGATCAGGGCCGAACCATCATAGAGAACATTTAGCGGTAAGTTTGAAAATTTATTGGAGGAGCGACAGCCGGGTTTCCTACGAAGGAAGAGGGGACGCCAGTTCTCCTGTTTCTCCAGCTTGCTGTTTCTCCAATGGGAATTCCGCCTTTTTTTGTTTTCTTATTTCTTAGAAAATTACAGAATTCCTGGTGGACACATTTCAAGTCCAGCAGCAGCGAAAGATTCGAGAAGTTGCGGGCGGGTAAGATGTGAAATTCGGTGAAACTGAATAAGTTTTAAAAAAACCCTCACCGTTTCTATCTTAGAAGGAGCGTGGGGGCAGGAGTAGACAGTGAGCGACGGGTGTGAAACAGAAAAGAGATATTTCCAACGAAGTGACCAGTTACGCTTCGCGCGTCTTAAGCACGGAGGAAGCAGTGCCCGAATTGAAGGAACATCATTCTTCCGTTTGAAGAAGTAGGCCGGGATTGCTCCGGTAGCTGTAAAATCCTCCATAGCGACAACGTCGCTGCCTTTCATATTCAGAGAGTGAAAACACTGAATTTTTTTTAACAGTGATTGGGCGCAGGTATCGTGTAAATGCCTCGCAACGTTTTTGTAAAATTTACAACCATTTCGTTAAGCCTTTGTTGCTTTCAATGGCACATCAAAAACTTTGCAAAACAAAAATCTGTCTAAAATGATTTCTGTGTACAATTTTTACAAAAACATATTGTATTTCTATACTACCAAAAAAATTCACTAACTGCATAATGTTGCATATAATGTATTACATATGCAATTGTTTTTTATTCTGTTGTTGTTATCTTTCTGCATAATGCGAGTATTTAAGAAACTGGAACAAATATTTTCTGTTTTTTTTTTATTGTTATAATTCGCGTAAATTTAAATAATATTTATTCACTTTGTAATCAATAGCAGTTGTTGGTTTCGCCGTTGGGCGGCTTGTAATAAGTATTGTGTGTTGATCTATGGTGTGTAACAGAGTATCGGTCTGCGTATTTACATAGCGTATTTAAAAGCAACCCTTCTACTCTAAGCTTAATGTGCAGAAACATCACCGTAAGTTTCTACACGCCAGTGTGGAAGACACGCTTGCAGACCTCCGACAGTGGTACTGGATTCTTCAGGGATGACAGCTCGTGAAGAAAGTTGTTTCTGAATGTACTGTTTGTCCACGGCACCATGCAAAACTCATCGAGGAAGTGGTTCTTCGTTTGCCAAAGGACAGCATCAGAGAAACCAACCTGTTCTTTATTGTCGGAATCGACTTCGCGGGTCCGTTGTTTGTACGCTCGGAACGAAAGTTCACGAAGGTGTACCTGTGCTGTTTACTTCCGCTGTAATTTGGGCTATACATCTCGAATTCGAAGACGACCAGTCAGCGCCATCCTTCTTGAATGTGTTTTGTTGCTTTGTTTCACGCAGACGTTTTACGTCTGTGGTGTACACCGGTAACGCCCTCACCTTCAGCCGCAGCAAAAAGGAAGTCGCAAAACTTTGGGAGAAAAATTTGCGATCCACAAGTGAAAAACACCTTTGCCAACCACAAGATAGACTGGAAATTCATCTTGCAGCGGGAGCCATGGTGGAGAAGATTTCACGAGCGTCTCATGCGTTCGGTGAAGCTGGCACCGAAAAAGACTCGGAGACAACAATGTGTGACAAGAGGTGAACTTGTTACCGTCCTCACGGAAGTAGAGGATACTCACTTACGTTGTCTACGATCGCCAGGAACCAGAGCCACTAACTCCAGCCCACTTTATAACAGGAAATCGGCTGCCCTTTGTTCCTTGCCCGACAGCATCAGAACTCTGTCGTTTCCAACATTCACATCTTCATTACCTGTGGGCAAAAAGGGAATATCTCCTGGAAACCTCCTGTCGAAGATGGGCAACCGAGTACCTGCTGGAGCTATCGCCTTGCCCCATCAAGTCAACAGCAGCTGTTAGAGCAGAAGACATCGTATTACTCGAGGATCCTCTCAGGCCTCGCCAAACCTAGAGACTTGCGCGCATCAGAGATCTTCACGATGGAAGGTTTGCAGGTTTGAAGGTTTATTGAAAAAATATAGTTGTTACATTGAAATACAATAATGGATACATACAGAAGGAGGTCCCAGAGTGAAACACTGTCGGGGGGACCTCCTGTAACAACGTTATATGGTGCAAAATTCCCAAAGGTGAAGCAGCATTCGATTGCGGTAGTGCAATAAAATTATACAATAGAAAGCGAAAGCATAGCACAGAAAGAAAAGGCATGGTACAGGATTTGTTGTGCGAGTTGTTTAGGCGGTGTACAACACACTGATGCGTTAAGTGCCGAGATCCGAATAGCTCTGAAAGAAAAAGCTTTTTAATCTACAGTGAAAAGAACTTAGGGAACGAGACAATTTAATTTCAACCGGTATTGTGTTCCAGAATGCAATTCCTGAAAACAGAACTGTTTGTTTGCCGTAATTGGTGCGTGCTTTTGGAAGGAGGAAGTTATGATGTTCAGAAAATCTGGTAATGTTAGAGTTCGTGAAGTGATCGTGGGGAAAGCCGTCAATGACGATGACATGAGAGCGAAGGCGATAGATCAGTAGTCCTAACTTGCTTAGCACTAAGTGTCTGAGCGGAAGGATTTTCAAGCTGTTGTAAATGGAAAATGTAGATGCCCTGTAAGTGCTGAAGCTGATTACGCGAATAGCTTGGTTTTGCAAGTGCACAATCCCAGATAGATGCGCGTCGTAAGTGTTTCCCCATGATGAAATGCAATATGAAATGTGGCTGTGAACGAAGGCAAAGTAAAGCAAACGAAGTATGTGAACAGGGAAATTAAAACGTGATCGCAACAAGACACGGATACCAAAGCATACTTTCTTAGTGAGGGATTTAACATGCAGATTGAATTTCAAATGGGGGTCTAATGTAATTCCCAGAAATACAGCTGATCTAGATGCGGTTATGCAGTGATTACGAAGAAAAACGGAGGGAGTTGAAGGAAGCTGCCTTTGATGTGAGTGAAAGACCATAAAGCTGGTTTTAGCGGGGTTTATATGAAGCTGGTTTTTTTCACACCAAACACAAATATTTTTGAGATCGTTGTTGAGTCGATCCGTTACATTTGTGAAAATTTCGTCCCCAACAAATAATGTGGTGTCATCGGCATAGAGTATGCAATTAGTGTATTGAAGGCAATTAGGTAAATCGTTAATGTACAAGAGGAAAAGGAGAGGGCCTAACAGGGAACCCTGTGGTACACCTCTGTTAATAGTTGCTGGTTGTGATAAAGAATCTTTAATTTGTACCACTTGATTCCGGTTAGTCAAATAACTGCGTAAAAGGTTCAAGACAGGCCCACATATTCCGAGCGATTCCAATTTACAAAAAAGTATAGTATGATTAATCGTGTCAAATGCCTTTGTGAAATCAATGAACAAGGCCCCGGCCCAGAATCCCTTGTCAATGAATGTTTTCATCGCGTCAGTAAATGTTATCAGAGCTAATTCCGTAGAGTAGTTAGCACGAAAACCGAATTGTTTAGATGTGAGCAAGTCAAACTTGTTAAGGTAGCTGATCAGGCGGTTAACAATGAGTTTTTCTAGGAGTTTGCTAAAAAACGGCAAGATAGTGATTGGACGATAATTGGACAACATAACACACTCTCCCTTATTAAACAGAGGAACAATTTTGCCCTGTTTCAGCTGGCTGGGAAAAATACCACTCTTAAATATTTTGTTCACAATGTTAGCAAGTACACCACTTAGCTCACGGGATACAAGTTTAATTTTGGATGGCATGATTGCGTCTAGCCCAGCTCTAGTGTTTTTCAAGCTACTCAGTACGACGTAAACTTCATCCGGCGATGTGGGGCGTAAGAAGAAACTATGGGGGCAGCGGGGAAGGTGAACTGCATCAGCGTCCTGAATCGGAATACCCGTTGAGAAAAAAGCATTGAACGCATTTGCTATATCGTCGGGATTAGTCCAGCACCGAGTACCATCAGTAATTTCATTGATTCCAAGTTCTGGGTTAGCCAAGTTTAGAAATTCCTTAATTAGTTTCCTATTCTTGTAATTATTTTTACCGTTTTTTATGATTTCATTTTGGTAGTAGGTTTGTTTGGCTTCTTTTAACAATTTGGTGAGTGTGCGAGAGTATTTCTTTAGGTGGGCTTGGAGAGCTACGTTAAAGGGACGTGATTTCACTTTTTTCTGCAGGTTATCTTGTTTGCGCATGGACTGCAATAAGCCACGTGTAACCCAAAGGAAAGATTGGAGCCTGCTCCACCACACTCGCTGATGGATCACTGTTACGGCGTTCCATTCCGATGCTGTACCCCTTAGAAGTGTGGTCTGAGGAAAACTCATAATCCCCGCCCTGTCAATTTCGTGGGGAGCAGGTTGTTGAAACTTGGTTGTTGGAGGAAAAAGAAGCGACACTGAATGGTGGTGCTGGGCCTGCACTGAATGCTTGGGGTATGGGCCCAGCACGTGCACTGCGTCTGCACCTCTTCATGTTCGGAAATGGACCCGGACTGAGGGTGGCCTCTGAGACGCTTAATAAAGGCGCCTGTTGTCTCTGAAGGGAGCCGTCTTCTTGTTAATAGCCTTTATTACATCCGGAAGACGCTAGGTCAAGTGGCGGAAGCGGGAGTAGAAGGTGAGATGTTCGCAGCTTGGGACATCTCGAAATGGACAGTTCAAGTTGAAGCTGGTTGGCGTCTTAGGAATGCGGAAGAGGCGACGTGGGGTTAGGGGAGAGCAGGACACAAGTTCTATTTTAGGCAGTTTTTCTCAGTCGGGTTATAACGAAATCATTCTAGCGTTCACTACCCATTATTCCTTCTCACGGCTATTTCTTCAATACAGTCATAACTCCTAATACCTTCATGAACTTAAATAACAATATGAACTTCAATAATAGCTTCAATAACTTCATCAAGTTCATGAACAATATGCTGCTAATACTGACGCTAACATTACCACTACAATATGAAAGCCATTTCACTACGTAACAAAAGAGTAAAAGCCCTTTACTGTAATTACTCTTTTCTCAGGAGAGAGTACTTCACTGCACAACATACAATGTGCAAAAACCAGCTTACAGAGGACGCACTTAAACCGATACCCTGAAAAGTCTAGTTCACCTTGAAACGCCGACGCATTGCTGGTGGGCGCATTTTTTTCAGTTGTTGTGTACCTCGTGTTAACTCTTTTTCGACGCGCACGAATGGCCGATTGCGAGTTCTTCAAACAATTTTGTTTTCCTCTTGAGCTACTGGACACATTTACCACTGCTACGCATGATATCGTAGCTCACAGATTTCTCTTTTAAACCGATGAAAGTAGTTTTCTGAAAATGGCTAAGGCGTTGCGCTGCTGAGCACGAGGTCGCGGGTTCGATTCCCGGCCGCGGCGGCCGCTTTTCTGATGGAGGCGAAAAGCAAAAACGCCCGTGTGTACGAGATTTCGGCGCACGTTAAAGATCCCCAGGTGGTCAAAATTAATCCGGAGCCCTCCACTACGGCGCGCCTCATCGCCTGCGCTGCGTCGGCGCGTTAATTAAACCCTACAATCAATCAATCAAGTTTTCTGAAAAACGCAGTTATTCAGAGTTTATTGGTCAGCGATTAAACAAATGTGGAAAAAAGTATACACAAAACTCAAATAGGCGATTTTACTGCGGCTAAAAATAATTTAGGAAATTTTAAAATAAGCGAAATGTTTCTACGTTCCTAAGCTCTCGTTACATATGTACATCAATGCTGTATACGAAGTTCTTGATTCTTCCAGGAACACCAATCTAACACTACTTACGGATGTGCCACTCCGTGACGCCACTCAGAGTCAGCCAGTCTGTTTAAAATATGCTTTTTATCTTGCTTGTTTGTGTTCTAACAGCAAATTGTTCGCGCTGCAGTGCTAAAGAACAAGAAAAAAAATGACACCACCTTCCCGCGAGGGAACCCTGAGTTGATGCAAAGCATCTCGGACGTTCCGAAACATTCATGAGATTGGGTATCCAAATAACGAAAAATGACAGAACTCCGGAGGGCACAGCGTAACTCAACCGAAGCAGCACCTAAGGGCGGATCGGGTTTATTATATTGAGCAGATTGAGTGGAGTGGAGGAGATGAGACGGGAGACACACATGCGCGCTTATCGCGCAGCTGCGGTGATGACTAGCGCGCGCGCTATTGGCGGTGAGCTCGACCATGGGCGGCGCTGCGAAGCGCGCCTCCGTGACGTCAGCTTAGGGATTCTCGCATATGTCGTCTGCTTCACTCGGGCTCGCTCTCCCTGATATTTCTTTGCGCTCAGTTGACGTCTGATGCTTGTGCGCGCCAGATTTTGAGAGTGCGTAACTTTTTATCATAACAATAGACTTGAAATCACATAAACTAGCTCAGGGTGCGAGTTTAAGTATGCTTTTGGATACCGCTACGGAAGAAACATTGCCAGCGGGGCCCCATTCTTTTCGAAGCCGCTCCTGTGCGAGGCGCGAAGAGTCGGAGCTAGGCGTCAGCTTCTGTACTGAGCAATCTTTCTAACAAATAAAACAGCCAGGTGCAAGTAACCGACAACAACGAAAATCAAGACCAAAACAAATTCCAGGCCTTTGGGGCTGTCGGTTTTGGCAGAAGGCATTGCGATTCCTGGTAATCATATGTAAAGTAGAACAGTTTTTGCAACCTTGCCGAACGCTCGAAAGTGTTGCATCACATCACTTTACGTTGTCATGGCATCAAAGTATGCCGAAATACGCTATGACACGCAAAAAATGTAAATTTAGTTCCAAATAAACTTATGTATGTACAGGCGCGTGCTGGCTTCATACCAGGTTTCCAACCAGTATGGAGGTTTATTGATCAAAACAAGTCACGTCTACGGTAAAGACCTGGGGGGCTATTTTTGTACATTTCCCGCAGCCATATCTTCCCCATATTCAGATATGCGTTATACGAAAACTGCACTCAAGATGATGTGGAAGAAGATGAGTAGGAGGAGGGGGAAACTTTATGTAACTTTAAAATCGAGCTGATTAGTGGGCTGGGTTATCAGTCCAGGACAAGAGAGTAGGAGTAATTCTCTTCAATCCTTTGGACGTCATCCCGAGTAGACCAGAGAGAGAGAGTAAACTTTATTCAATTTGCCAGCTGTGTAGCTTAGTCGTCGGCCGTGAGCCCTTGGGCTCTGGCAGCGTCCTCAGCCAGCTGGACGGCCCAGAGTTGATCTTCCGGGCTGGAGCTGAGCAGCACGGTCTCCCACTGCTCACTGTTAGTGATTGTGCGGCCATTTATGATCGCCTGCGGACACTGCCATAGCATGTGCGCCAGGTCCGCTCATTCCTGACATCTATGACACTGGGGGGAATAGCGCCCTGGGTAGCAATAGCTATACACTAGGGGATTTGGGTACGAGTGGGTCTGTAGCAGTCGCCAGACCACCGAATGCCGTTTACTGAGGGGTGGGTGCGCGGGTGGGAAGCGGGCCCGGCTTAAACGGTAATGACCGATGATATCACTGTACCATAACAGCCTCTCCCTGGCTGACATTGGGACGAGTTCCGCATCGGAAGGGCCGTCCGCTCGGTCGGTAAAGCCTCGAGTGGCTTCGTGCGCAGACTCGTTCCCTGCAAGGCCGGAGTGGGCGGGGGTCCAAATTAAGTTGATCTTGCCTGTCCGGTTTTCGATGTGGAGACCAGAAATGAGGATTGCGGACGCCTCCCTTGATATGTGTCCTCGTGAGAAATTTAGAATTGCTGATTTAGAGTCGCTGATGATTGTCTTGATTTCTGTGGAGGCAACCAAGGCTAAAGCAATGGCTGCCTCTTCTCCAACCACCGAGTCTCTCGCTCGGATAGAGCAGGAGGCGATGGTGTTGCCCTGATTGTTGACCACCGCTATGGCCATTGCCTCGCGACCAGCGTAATCAGCCGCGTCCGCATAAGCAACGTTCTCGACTTTCGCAAAGCGTCTTTGCAGGGCACG
Source organism: Haemaphysalis longicornis (assembly GCF_048455015.1). Lineage (NCBI taxonomy): Eukaryota > Metazoa > Arthropoda > Arachnida > Ixodida > Ixodidae > Haemaphysalis > Haemaphysalis longicornis. The sequence goes on from NW_027526233.1 coordinate 16,295,122, forward strand.
GGCTCTGGCCTCTCTCCGCTCCCTGTTATGTGTAGGATGCATATTACGCGGGAGCGGAGAGACCTGAATATTTTCCAGGATTTATTTTTTACACCGGGAAGGGTTGGAAAACGATAAAGCGCTGCTAGAAACTATTCATCGGTTTCGATTCTTGTAATATATGCACGTATGCTATTTATTGTGTGTGTTAGCGTGTATATCGAGCCTTCAACACCGTAATCATGTCATAATTGGTCGGGTTGAGAGTCAGTTTGTTATGATAACGATGGTTACGAGAGAAATTCGGAGCACAAAAGCTGCCTTCGAGTACTCTGGTCAACGTTTCCTGGGGCGCGATAGCGGTAGCGTAACACAAATCTCTTTGTATTTGCACGTGAATAGGCAACGCACGCTGCAGATATGCATCTTCTCGCGCGCATTCATAACGAAAGCCAATTTGTGAAAAAGGGAATGTATGCCATACAGCATTAAGAAAATATACGCACAATCTTCGTGAGCCTAACAAACATTCCGAAACCTACTAATAAGACGTTTGTGACGGTGCAGAAAAACTAATGCGTTGGGAACACTTCATAAGAGCATCTCAAAAACAATTCAGGGAAGCCTGTGCATTTCGAATACTTATCGAGGTGCTCTGAGCACCGAACCCCGCGAATAAGCAAGTAAGGACGAGTTATAAACGATCTTCTTACCGAGGCTTTCAAGAAGGTTGTTCTTTCTCTCTTCAAGTGTTACAAACTTGGGGGAGAGGGGGGATACAGACTGAAGTTATTCAGATGGGTCAGAAGCTGGCAAAAATAACGGAATTAACAGAAACACGCTTTTTGATGCCATAAAGCATCAAAGCGGGCGATTTCTAGCGCAGGCACTGCTGCCCCTAACAAGCGGAGTGTAGCAGATGACATCGGCGCGAGTCCCTAAGCCGACGTCAGAGCCAGGGGGCGCCACTCAAACATCTCATCGCCAATCGCACAGCTGGCGGGGAGATGGGGAGACGAGGAGCAGCGCGCGCGCTATCGCACAGCTGGCGTGGAGAGAGGGAGAGCAGGAGAAGCGCGCGCGTTATCGCACAGCTGGTGGGGACAGGTGCGGACGGACGGACGACGGGCGACGTACGACGCAGCCGAGAGGAAGAGATGCTCTGCATCTAAAATTTAGCCCTCTTGAGTAGCAGCCCGCGTGTCTCCGAAACGCTAATTTTACACGAACGCCAGGCTAACTTGAGGGTGATAACACGACACGGAGGTCTGAATAAGGCAAAAGATCTCCGCCACTCATGGTCCAGACCGTTCACATGAAAGTAATATCGATGTAATCAGATATTAGCACGTTTTGTTTAAAATACAGCGCGAAGTAAAAAACGAAGCTTCCCTGGAACTACCAGTCCAAGTCTGAGGCTGTTGAATGGCAGAGTCTTCATCAGAAATGAAATCTGAAGATGCCACATCGTTGATGCAGTCATCGCTGTTGCTGGGGTAAAAAATGAGCTGCAGCAGTTTCCAATGTGCCTGAAACCGCTTTTCGCCTTTACAGCATCCACAGTCGCCTGTATCTTGGGTTCAGATTTCACTCGCGACGCCTTGTACCCTCCCAAAATGTAAACAAACGCCCACGAATCTAATTAGGGGTTTACAATGAACACATCATATGGCGCCAGTTGTCCGAATAGCGCCGTTTTTAGTTTTTGCGCGATGTTTGAAAATCATTGTTTATCCGTGAACGATGGTTTATGGCGCTGTCCCGAAGATTTACATAAAAATAAGAAATACCTGGCCCTTTTTCTGCAATACGCAGTTGGGGTAGACCAAAATTTCCTACGGCACGGCATGCTTTGAGCGATTCTTCTCCTCAACGCTATCGTGAATGGCATTATCTGCTGGTGTCTAACCTTTGAGAAATTCCCTGTAAAAACAATTTGGAATAGTGTCTAGTGGTAACCGAATTGCCTGAAATTTAAAAACACAATAGGTTCTTACATCGGGCATTTAGCACTCTGCTTAGCCTCTAGTTGGGTAACGGTAGCTTTAACTCCCATATGTAGACAAAAACCTCACCACTGTTCCACTCCACACCACATACACACAAAAACCAACGGAGAGACAAAAATATTTCAACCATCGGAACTGCCGCAGCAAGTGTGCACCAACAACGGTGCTGGATTAGTACGCTTAACGTGTTGATTCGAAGCAGTGCACAAAACAGGGAGCGAAGAAAATAACAAGCAAAATAATTCCCGGACCTTCTCCAATAACGTAAAACCTGGGGAGGAGCGAAGCAAGGATTCTGTAAATGTATCCTCACGCCTTGGCGTTTTTGGCCACGGAGATTAAACCTCAGTAGCGGAGAAATTTGGGCTTGTTCGTACATAACTTTCAAACATGTAGCGCAGAAGACGAGAGACACAGACAAGTAGACGTGTGTTTCTACTTGTCTGTGTCTCTCATCTTCTGCACTACATGTTTGAAAGAGATTAAACCATTGTGAGGTAGAGACACATAGCTTTGTGGTCAAATCTCTTGTATTTGAAGCACGAAGCTCTCCAGCGCGAGTCGGAAACGTGTGCTCCGGTGTTTTGTAGCGTAAGCTACACTGGCCCAGGTTGAGCAGTTTCCTGTGGACCTTGAAGGGCCTGCTGCGCAAGCACGAGGATCGTTGTATTAATTGAGTTGGATTGGATTGAAATGGATTTAGAATAAAGTGGATCGGATTGTATTATATTGAATTGTCCGATGAAACCCAATTGGACTACGGGTGTCTGCACATTCGGCGGTGTGCGCATTCTATAGGAGTGACATCAGAGCCGCAGCAGACGCACTGGCACCGGAGCGTGCCCAGCTGTGCGCCTCCGTTGCGTAGGGGCCAAGTCTCACGGTGCGCCGGAATCGATTGATAGCCGTTTTCGCTTGTCTCCTTCACAGCCGTGCTGCGCATGCGCGAGGAGCAGTGACTGACGGGGGCTGGATCTTACCGGACTGGACTGGACTGGATTGAACTGGACTGGATTAGACTGGACTGGATTAGACTGGACATCGTTTTAGCAGCAGTAAGCATGATCATCTGCTAATCCTAGAAAACCAAAGACCTAAGAATAACCAGCTCAATCATAGCTCATGCTACGTATATCCTAGCGTAGCCCGGCTAAGCCACTGCTATTTTTTAGATGCGAAGCATCTCATGCTTGGGGCTGTGTCCCTCCCTCCCTTCTTGTTGTCCACCGTCCACACTCTACTGCGCATGCGTGTCTCTTCAGCCCTGTCAGCGTTTGGGCTGACGTAAGCGCAGTTCACTATAAACTAAGGGTGTGCGAATACCAAATTTTCCGAATACAAATGGAATACGAATATCTACCATCGAATATCTAATCGAATATCCAATAATTAAGGGGAATGTGGGTTTCAGAAGCAACTTTTTTATTTCTTTGTGGATTTTGATCACACTTGGCATAGAACTGTAAATGCTTGTGTGATAGCACCATGAAAATTTCAAAGTATTATATGAAAACCTTTTTATTCATAAAATTTTATTTCTGTTCACTTTGTACCGAGCTTGAGCGGCCTATAAAACATGATAGAAAACTTGTTTGAAGTGCTTTGCATTCCCAAATGAATGGATAAGGTCGCGACAGTTGGATTTGTTTTTTATTAAGGCAATTTTTTTAGTTCTCAGTTTTTTGAAGTGATTGTACAAAAGGCATATAGACCATAAACGGCTATTTGAATAAAAAAACTCACAGAAATAAAACCTGAGAAACCGAGAGTGTCACGACCACTTCAAGGAATGTAACGCAAAGAACGGAATCAAAATACACCTCGCGGTCACAAAGAAATCACTGGAACAAACGACGTATGAGGCAAAAAAATTGTTTTGAGAAAATGGCTTCCGAGGTTGCAACATAGATATCATTCATGAAAAGTCGCAAGGGTTGTAGCATTTCGTGTGCTTTTGAACACGGGGCTTATGGGATGCCTTGCCTTGAAATTGGAGTGCCTTTGGCAGCCTTTTTCTTTCCATAAAACATCATCTTCAGCTCGTCTGTGCAGAGTACATAGCCCAGTTTGCGGAACAAATGGGGGGAGATAGCTTTCTATGCAAAATAGGTTAGCTGGTTGCCTGTATTGCACTGGACAACTTCCCTCTGCTGTGTTGCGACCATGGCAACAAGTGAAGCACTCTTTTTTTTAAAGTTGAAAGATGAGGTTTGACGTCTTTTCTGCTTTATACATAACCTTGCCTGGAGCAGCAACTTCGTACTCGTATGCGCAGGTGCTCATTGCCAAAAGATTACATACCAGAAGGATAAAAACGAGCTACATTGAAGCTTGGTTTAATATTCTGCGTAACCCCAGCTTCAATGCATGCACAGTTTTTTAGTACTCTTGACATTCAGGGCATCCAATATTCCTCGAAGCACAACCAATATGCACTAAGCTATAGATGTATGCATTGGTCATGATTGTTACCCCCAAAATTCAGTTTGTTAAATGCTATAACAGTAAGGTAAATTTTTAACGCATTGGTATTACTAATTTCCCTAAATAAACTCAATTTTTAAATGCTACGAAAGTAAGTGTACATTTTTAACGCCGTCAACACGTTTTTATTCCTGACTCAGACCTGTTTGCACGATTACCAAGGAGGTTAAAAAAAATTGCCGTTTGGTTGGTATAGGAGACTTTCACTCTAGCGATTTTTTTAACCTCCTTAATAATTACACGAAGAGGACAGGAAACGTTGCGCAAGAAAGCGATATGGTTTGCCCGCATCGCGGCGCTCGTATACCGCAACATGTATACTTTGGTTATCCCTGAAATGGCCCTTAAGGTCGCTTTTAAGATTCAATTTAATGTCACAGGAATTAATTCGACCTACTGGCGTTCAATCGTACCCGGTTTCGCAGTCGGGCGATGCTCCAACGCACAGCGGCTATGCCTTGCGCGCCCCAGATTCTGACGCGTCGGCCGTTTTAGCGTGTAAGCTCTCAAATCACACGAAACGTTTACTTCGGGAACCGCTATCACAATCGCGCACACCGGGCTTCACCCTCCGGGGCAAAGTCACGAGCTTTAAGAAGCGTTCGGTGTCCTCCGCCTCTCGAGTCACGCAACTTCCCGTAATCTGGCTTGTAATCTCAGGCATTCTCATCTCGATAATGTCGGCGTTTAATACCACAACAGATAAAATGACTGAACACGAACTTGGCTGAGCGAAGCAGCGAAAATGAACTATGAAAAGCGGCCGCCATCTTGCATTGCCACGGCGACACCCAATCAGCAGGGCCGTTTCAGAGCGCGCCGACTTGGAGGTCATTCGTGCATCAGAATCTTTCTGGCTTCGTTTGTGCGTCTCTCTTATTCTTCCGTTCGGGCGTTTGTGAATAAACGAAAATAGAAGAGATGGCAACAATCGGAAAGAAGATCGCTTGGCCCATGCAATGGTACCAAAATGGCCGCGCCCGTTGCCACCGTTGCGGAGATACGGCGCTCCGAAAATTGCCGTTGTTTCGCCCTTTTGCGCTGCCATTTTGTCACTGTAGCTAGCAAAAGTATTTTTATGCCACTCTGCGGTGGTTTTCGGTTTGGAAACTTTGCATACGGAAGGGGTAGAAAACGTAGAAACCGAATATTTTGCTTTCCAAAAAAAACGTTTTGTCATTTTTTCCGAAGTTGAAAGGCGAGTCTCCCCATTCAAATCAACCGAAATATTCAAAAATAACCGATTATTCGAACCTTTTCGAATATTCCAAATGTTTTGAATACATAGTTTTCGAAGGGAATACAAATATGACATATTTAATATTCGAGTAATATTCAAATTTGTCGAATATTCGCACACATCTAATATAAGCAGAAATAGTTAGGCGGCGCCCAGTTCCGATCCCACGAATCTCTGGCCGCAACGGGAGATACGTGGCGCTCTTCCCACTACGCTACAAACCGAGACGGGAGCATGTGCTATGAACGCGCCTTATGTTCTTCACTCACTCAAACTACGTCAAGAAGATACTGATACAACGAAGGCACGCGAAGCGGAACGTCAACGGAAACGACGAACTGAAAACTTCAGAGGAGGATGTTGAATTTCCTGCGGGAAAGCTGTGGCGGGAAGCGCCACGTGACCTGCAGCTCAGCAAGATAAGAGGACGAAGAGGACGGGCAGCGGGGTAGGAGCGTAAGCACGCAATATAGAAAGACAAAAACCAGGAGGTGTTTGATCAGGTAACGCGGGTGTCGGTCTCTTCGTTCTCTCTACATTTCTCTGTCTCTACATGGGGGTTCACACCACGTTCCTATTCGTGCTCCAATAAATGAAACAATATAACGGCAACACAATGGAACCTACACGGAACCCCAATGATGCTTGGCATCTTCCTAATGGTTCCCAACGGGATGATGGTGCAATTTTTGTAGTACGCGTTAGGTTCTACAGCGAGGCGTAAACGAGTTTCCAGATGTTTTAGTACCGGGACTGCATAAGACGACAGGAGACAACCTCCGCAGCCCCTAAGGTGCTTCGCGCCTAAAAAGCCCATTGTTTCAATAACACCTTTAAAACATAAATGGTCTCGAAGGTACTCTTTTTTTTCAACTTGTTCCCATTGGTGTAAAGCTCTGCAGCAATACCCAGAAAAACTAAACCGACACTAATAATAATCGCAACACACAAACAACAGTTAGGCGTTCGAAGGCAGCAGAAAGGAATAGGTTAGCTAAATTTTGGTTGGGTGGGTTTATTAAAACTGTAACCGCCAAAAAAACGGCAAAATAAGGGATGCATATCAATACTATGCGACGGCGTCACTCTGCGTAAACTATATTTTAAAAAGTTTACTTTGCCACACAAAACAACTTTTGTGTTTAAACAATGCGTTTGTTGTGAGATTTTATTCAGCCAATAAGAATATTCATTTGTTTCTTGCAAAATACAGTAAAAACCTACACAATGACGGGTGGCTAAAAATCCCAGAACGCAATACCAGAAAATTCTGTTTTTTAGGCTGAATACTGACTATCAATTTCGTGATTCGTAAAGGCACAAGTCTGGTCATACATTTAGACAACCTATTGGCGGTGAGATGTTTGAGTGACGCCCTCTGGCTCTGACGTCAGCTTAGGGACTCGCGCCGCTGTCGTCTGCTACGCTCCGCTTGTGAGGCCAGGGCAGCAGTGCCTGCTCTAGAAATCCCCCGCTTTGATGCTTTAGTGCATTAAAAAGACTATTTTTAGTAATTCAGTTATTGGTGCCAGCTTCTGACACATCAGAATAATTTCAAGCTGTATCCCCCACAAGTCCGCAACACACGAGGAGAGAGAAAACAAAGCGCATCGTTCAGAAAATTGCGTGTGACTCGTACTTTATAGCTCATTCACGAGGTTCAGCACTCAGAGCTCATCGATAAGTATTCAAAATTCGTGGGCTTCCCTACAGTATTTTTGAGATGCTCTTATGAAGACTCAAGAGTCGAATGCTATGTACCAAGCGCCGGGCCCCCACACGCGCATCGCACACCAGAAATAAAGCGGCTGTCTTCTATTTCTTTCGTAGTTGTCGACTTGTATCAGATGAACGTTTTTTTCTGTGCTCAATGCATTAATTTTTCAGCACCGTCACAAACATCTTATTAGTAGGTTTCGGAATGTTTGGGAGGCTCACAAAGATAGTGTCGATATTTTCTTCAGGCTGTATGACATACGTTCCCTTCTTCACAAATTGGCTTTCGTTATGGCTGCTTGCAAGAAGATACATATCTGCAGCGTGCGTTGTTTATTCACATGCAAATACAAGAAGGTTTGTGCTACGCATTCGCGATCGCGCCCCAGACAACTTTGTCCAGAGTACTCGAAGGCGGCTTTCGTGCTCCGAATACCTATTGTAACCATCGTTATCATAACACTGACTCTCAACCCGAACAATTATGACATGATTACGGTGTTAAAGGTTTTATACACTCGCTAACGGACGTATATATGATGAATACTATACGTGCATATTATACAAGAATCGAAACCGATTAATATTTCCAAGCAGCTCTTGTTTTCCAACCCTTCCAGGCGTAAAGAACAAATCCTTGTCTGCTTGGTATGGCATTCTATGAATTGAAGAAAATTACTCTTACTCTCCTGTCCTGGAGTGAGGACCCGTCCCACTAATCAGCTCGACTTTACTAATAAATAAAATTTCTCCTCCTTCTCCTCGAACTCCTGCTCCTATTGAGTGCAGATTTCCTATAACGCATATCTGACTACTGGGGCGATATGACTGCGAGAAATGAAACGGAAATATCACGCCAGGTATGAACAAACATAGTGTTACTGTATCTTTATCGTAGACGTGACTCGTTTTGCTTAATAGACCCCCATACTAGTTAGAAGCCTGGCATAAAACGAGCACGCGCCTATGCACACAGTAGGTTATTTAGAACTCAATCTACATTTTTTTGCGCGCCATAGTGCATGTCGGCATACTTTCATGCCATGAAAACGTAAAGTGATGTGATACAGTACATTCGAGCGTTGGGAAAGGTTGCAAAAACTGTTTTACCTTACAAATGATTACCGGGCATCGTAATGCCTTCTGCCAAAACCGACAGCACCGAAGACCTGGAATTTGTTTTGTTCTTGTATTTTGGATGTTGTCGGTTACTAGCAGCTGGCTCTTACGTTTGTTCGAAAGATTTCTTAATACAAAAGCTTACGCCCAGCTCCGACTCCTCACGCTCCTCACAGAACCAGCTTTGCAAAGAATGGGGCGCCGCTGGCAATGTTTCTTCCGTAGCGGTATCCAAAACTATAAAAACTGTACTTCAACTCACGCCTTGATCTAGTGTGTGTGATTTTAAGTCTATTATTATGATAAAAATTTATGCACACGCGAAATCTGGTGCGGAGACGCATCAGACGTGAACCGAGCCCAAAAAAAACAGCAGGGAGAGCGAGCCCGACTGAAGCAGACGACAAATGCGAGAATCCCTAAGCTGACGTCACGGAGGCGCGCTTCGCAGCGCCGCCCGTGGTCGCGCACCGCAAATTGCTCCGCAATCTGCAGGAACTCAAATGTAACAGACCGCTTTTGGGTCACAACTACGGTTACATAAGGTGTCTAAGGACTATTTAAAAATGAGAAATACGCGTCTTGTTGCGCTACTTATTTTAATCGTCTTATATGACTGCGTGAATTACGGTGCCCCTTAGGTTTTCGCTTATGGAGAGGTCCGCTATGTCGAAAGGCCTATCAATTTTTCTGTGACCCCTGAAGTTTATGTAAAGTTAATCACATGATGGTTATCTGCGTAAGAGGGAACATTTTAACGGACTGTACCTAGCTGACGAATCTTTATTTCATTAAAGTCGCTGGTTACATAAAACGTAGGTAACTAGCACCCTGAAACCTTGTCATTTCGCTGATAACGATGCATTCGTTCATCGTAACGCTCTCTGAATCAAATAGTGAACAAGTTCTTTTTATTCGAGATGGCATTTTTGCAGTGCGATCACTTAATTAGAGGCACCAGAACATTACCGAGCATATTTGTGAGTGCTAAGATTTCAATTATGTTTGGTAAGCAAAACATTTTCATTGAGCTTTCGGCGGTTTCCGGTAGACATCCCGTAGTTTAGCTCAACTTCCCATCTTTTAAGGATCCGAGACATGGTCAATTGGGGGGGCCCTACGTGCCCAGATCCCGGAAAGCGCCGGAAATAAGCGATCTTATGGCAACCAAGATACCAGAGTAAGAATATTCGGCTGAACTGTTGAACAAATGAATAAACCATTGTTCGAAATTTCAGGTTCGTCATGTGAGTGTGAAATCGGGACACTGAAGTGTTGCAGCCGGCCTCGATCGTTGAATAAAAACTCCAAGAACAGTTGCCGAGAGTCCATAGGTAATCAGCGAAGTTTGTAAATGGATGGGGAAAGTGAGCAGTTTGTTGGCAGAATATCAGTGAATGCAGTGAGATCAGTGGGTTTGTTTGAAGCGGGAAACTGGGATTTGTTTGCGCACTTGCGACGTCAACCGTTCTGAGAAGGTACATCGAGGGCCACGGCTTTCTCACAGTCCAGTGTGGCCTCTACTACTACTAACCGGGAGCACAGCTGGTGCGGGTCTATAAATAAAACGGGGAGTTTCTTGTAGTAGACCAAACTCGGCTAGTAAACCTTGAAGTGGGCGGCTTGCTCGGCTTGGGCTGGATTGTCGGTTTCCAGAAGGCGTAGGGAGCATGAAGGGTGCGTACCCAGCACCTCACCAGATGTCATGCAGCCAACGATGACGCAGTTGACTCGCAAGTAAAACAAGTTGACTGGAGCGTACTTGTGCTCCCCTAGCAACTCAAGGAATACAGAGGTGCCAAAGCAGCAGTTAACAAAAACACGTGCCTCGGAGAGTGTCGGCGAATCGAATATCGGGGCTCCTGCTCTGCAGGTTTTTTATCTTTCAGCTCGAGTGCTTCTCGAACGGTCTATTTACATCCAGAACATTGTAGATCAAAGAAGATTATTCTAGGCTAGGGACGTTAGTTCGAAACAGTCTCCTTATCTGAATGAGATAGCCCGGGCGGCATAAAAAAAAGAATTGAACATGCGATATGCTAGCCATACAGATAACAGTGCCAGGCCCGGCCCGGCTGTAAAAATAAACAATAAATAAACAAACCCATACGTGGTTCGCGGCAATATAGATCAACATTACTTCTCCTATCCGCAGCCTACGTAGCTTTATGAAGCAACAAGTCGGAAACAAGATGTGTGTTTAGGGAAACACTTTCGAATGCAGTAAATGCGACACCACTCTTCATACTTGTCAATGTTGTTGAAAACAGAAAAAAAAACATCAACAATAGTTGCGGTAAAACAGCATTACGTAATTGGTACTTGCTGTCTTCTTTATTCGAAGTGAATTTTCCGCTGTACAGAATAGCGGAGTGGGCACGGCGGCAGCGTGGCTGCAACGTTGTTCAACCGGAACATCTTTTTTTTGGCGCAGGTCTTCAGCATCGCATTCTTCGGGCACGCTCACCCATGAAACCACGTGGACCACCCTGATAACCCGTACCCGACTTTGCTTCACGAAGAAAACGAGAAATCGTCACACTTCTGCCACACCACGGATCCACCCGGGGGGACGCTCGCCGTCTTTTCCGAGTACACGCCAGTAGCCGAGTGACGTCATCGCAACAACAGTTCATAAATACCCCACCGCCTCCCGGACGCTTCAGTGGGCACGGTGGTAGCGTGGCTGCAACGATGTTCAACCAGAACATCTTCATAGTGGTGAAACATCACGCAAAAAACCAGGACAGAAAGAAGAGGACAACAACACCAGCGCTCGTGTTGTTGTCCTCTTCTTTCTTTCCTGGTTTTTTGCGCGCTGTTTCACCACTATGAATCTGTACCAACTGGCTCAGTTCGCGACACTTCGGAACCTCTTTTTCTTGGCGCAGGTTAGTCGCATGCGTGAGGCAAAAACTTTTCGAAGTGACGATGTTTGTCGTTTGCTGCGGCCCTGCCCCACTGGTGTGAAACGAGTGTTGTCTTCTTTAGGTTTCCGCGCATTTCTTAATCTTCTTTTGAGATGCGGTGACGTCGTGCAGAACCCAGGGCCGGACTCTGTGAGCTCGTACAATGAAGGCCAGCTTCATTCTACTCTCGCTGACCGTGAACTGATACTTCACGTACTTAATAGCCAAAAAGAAATAATAAAACAGATGAACAGTTTTGGTGTTGCGAAGAAAGCCTTAACCGACTCTTTCGCGCAGTTCAACGATAGGCTGGATTCATTAAAAGTTGCCGTCGCTCGCCTTGCCGGTTTCGGTGAAAAAAGTCAGTCACTCGAATCAACTATCACGAAGGTTCAAGATAACATTACCTTCGTGTTAGATACATTTGACGATCTCGAAAATCGCAGCTGGCAAAATAACATCATTATTCACGGCTTAAAAGAAGAACAGAACGAATCTCTGGAATCCTTGCACGAGAACGTGGTTAACACATTTTTTAAGGAAACCTTCAAAATTGGTGTTTCAGGAGTAGATGTGCGACCGGTTAGGAGTTAAAAAACAGAACAAAATTCGCCCCGTAATTTTGAAGCTTGTCGATTTTCGCGAAAAACTCTTAACATTAAAGAACTGCCCTAAACTAAAGAACACAGACATGTACATTACAGAAGACTTCTTCCAGAATGTTCGTGAAGTCAGAAAAAAACTTTGGGAAAGCACAAGTGAAAACCGCAAGCGGAAAGAGGACGTAAAGCTGGTTTTTGATAAGGTGTCTGTGAATGGAACTATGTATGTCTGGGACAAAGAAAGAAATGATAAGGTGCCTCTTCGAAAACGATCAGCCATATGACAACCTTCCGCATCCCCTTATATAAAGCTACTAAATGTTAACTGCCGTAGCATTGTAAACAAGACACTTGATCTAGAACATCTGATAACGATACATGATCCGGACATTGTTGCCCTCACAGAGACCTGGCTTCACCAGGGAATCCATGATAGCGAATTTGTTCCCCCAGATTATTGTGTTTATCGCAAAGATCGTTATTTCAGGGGAGGCGGTGTGGCATTATTCTTTAAAATTAACATACAAATTGCTAGAATGGCCGACCCCGTTGGTGTTGAGGCGTTATTTTGTAAGATGTGTCGCGACGGAAACTGCCTGGTCATTGGTGTTGTTTACAGACCCCCTGGTGCCAGAATTGATGCTTTGCAGAATTTAAAGGAATACATGGGTATCCAGATAGCGAAAGACACGAAAGTTGTGCTCTGTGGTGACTTCAACCTACCTGGTATTGAATGGCCCACCTTCTCTTCTGGTACTCATGATACTTTTAACAACGAGGAGTTGATTGATATTGCGTTTCGATTTGATTTGGTTCAATTACTTCATGAGTATACACGTATTCACGGAGAGAGCAAATCAATACTGGACCTTGTTTTTGTTCAGTCCAATATTGACGGTGACCATGAGTGTGAGGTACTGGATGGTCTCTCAGGTCATAAGTGTGTCTTAGGTCAATTTCGCTTCTCTCTCCCACAGACAAAGTTGAAAACGACTCGTGTACCAATTTTTTCTGCTGCTAACGATGCTTGTATACTAGACAGATTGGAGTCTGTGTATGATCGCTTTTTGAGCATTTCTTCGGACATTATGTGCGACGCTAACTTTCTCTGGGTGAAATTTAGGAACACACTACACGCATGCATTGACCTCTATGTTCCCTACCGGTATCGACCAGCAAATCCCTCGAATCCATGGATCACCCGAGACATCATTCATTTAAAAAGGAAAATCAATTGTCTGAACAAACGGTTCAAAATAGATCGTAATACGAAGCTAAAGGAAGAAATTTCCCAGCTCTCTCGTAAACTAAAAGACCTAATGCAAACAGAGCGGCGTACATTCTACACTGTGCGCTTGAGTAGCATGATTAAACAATCGCCCTCCAAATTTTGGCGAAGTATAACTCCTAAACACTCGGAAACTAGCACTTTCGTAATAGATAACATATGTACCTCGGATTCTACAGAAATCTCGAATTCATTTAACGAAAATTTCAAGTCCGTATTTACAGTTGACGACAGAACTACCCCGCGTTTCGATAAATATTGAATACTGCCACCTCTTGAGGATGTTATAATTACCGAACCCGGTATACTTAATCTACTCCTTAACTTAGATGAAACAAATCTCTTGGACCTGATGATATACCCAATCCTTTTCTAAAAAGATACGCGGAGTGGTGCGCCAAATTCCTTGTTATTATTTTTAATTTGTCTCTTTCAACTGGAGTGCTCCCGGAACATTGGAAAGAGTCCAAATTGGAAAGAGTCTCCAATTGGAAAGAGTCTTCTAATTGGAAAGAGTCTCCAATTGGAAAGAGTCTTCTAAACCAACCACACTACCCTTTAAACAAGGGGATAAACAGTCAGTTTAACCCCTATAGCTTTAACCAGCACTTGTTGTAAATTATTAGAACATGCCATTCACAAACACATATCTACTTTCTTAACAACGCATTCGATTCTCTCTTCAGCACAACATGGTTTTAGGCCCGGCTTTTCCACTGTGACCCAACTTGTCGAAACCGTACATGACTTCGCCGTGACTATCAATGACTGTAAACAAACAGATGTAATATTTATAGGTTTCGCGAAAGCGTTCGACAAGATATCTCATTTAAAACTAATGATCAAACTACGTGATATTCTTAAAAATGATAAATTTTGCAGTTGGATTCAATCATACCTTACTTCACGTTACCAATATGTCATCTTCAGCGACACTCCTTCTAAAATAGTACCTTTCACTTCTGCTGTACCCCAGGGTTCGGTTCTGGGTCCGTTGTTATTTTTTCTTTATGTTAACGATATTGTTGGTGAGTATGACATGAAAATTAGGTTGTACGCTGATGATTGTCTGATTTATTCTACTGTAGACTCTTTGGATGACGAGATTAGCCTTAATTTGAAGCTGAACGATGTTATTCAGTGGTGCAACACATGGCAGATGTCTGTTAATTATAATAAAGTGCTGTTATGTCAATCACAAACAAGAAGCAACCCCTTCTTTTAAATTACACATTCGATAATAACGTGCTAACGCGGGTACCTGAGTATAAATATCTTGGTTTACATATATGTCACAACTTGCACTGGGATAAACAAACTACAAACGTTGCTAATCAATCAATGTATAAACTTCACGACTTGAAAAGGTCTCTCAGAAATGTTCCAACAAACATAAAATTACTAGCCTATAAAAGCATGGTGTTACCCATTCTCGATTAATGAAATGTAATTTGGGACCCTTTCACGGGGGCTAACTTATATAAATTAAATCGCGTACAAAATAAAGCAGTCCGTTTTATTTTAATTGTTATGGCCGCGCTTCAGCTTCGGAACTGACAACCAAGGCTTGTTTATTGAACATTGCACACAGAAATAATCTATGCCGCCTACGCTTTCTTTTAAAATTGTGAAGAACCTTCTCAAAAGCGATACTCATCAATACTTAACGTATTTTTCTTCAGGTCATTCATCCCGCCACCGTCACTCGCAACTTAACTCCAATCCAGCCGAAAAACAATGTCTTTAAGTATTCTTTTTTTCAAAGAACAGTTAATGAATGGAATAACCTTGAAAGTCATGTTGTCGAACAAACTGATATTAACAAATTTGAAACCATACTTGACTTATTAACTTTTCTTTCTTGTTGTTCACTTGATATGTGCATAACGTGTTCTGGTTCTCGTTGTATATTGCGTTCGCGGGGCATTGATGTGTGCTCTTCTTTTTGCAGTGTGTGTCGTTTCAATGCGTGTATCTGTTTCTTCTTTCCTTTTTTGGGCCCTTCGCCAGATCTTATCCACCCGCCACTGTGAATTGGGATTCAGTTCAATCGTGGTTTTTGCTGATGTTATGCGTTCTTTTTGTCTGTTTTATTGTGAAATGTATCACACTCTTCTTTCCACCCTGCTAGGGCCCCTGAACTTGGGTCAGCAGTACTGTAAATAAATAAAATAAATAAACAAATAAAAAGGAACGTTTTGAAAAAAGCCTGAACAGAACAAATGTTTGGTCGAGTCTTTCATGGCTGAAAGCGTGAAAACCGGGCGCAGCGAAGTAAAGAGGGCTTAGCTTAGCCAGAGGGATATGAAGGCCAACCGCACGTGCGCCATAGTGGGGAGAGGGTGACGAAGCGCTAGCTGAAGCACAGCGTAGTGGGGCTAAGTGCAAGTAGACCCCAAGAGCAGGTGGGCAGAACCTAAGCACTGATGAGAGCAAACGCCTAGTGCAGTTGGGCCGACTCAAGGATAGGAGGACGGAGTCGATCATTTGGAGGACGCGCCAAACAGATGGTTTGGAGGAGCAATCATATGCGGAGAAGTACGCTTTACGTTCATTGGTGGAAAATGACTTGGGGATCCGACCAATATTGTATCATTATAGCCCCAATCGGAGACAAAAGCGCCCTCAAGACACACTTATCACGTAAACAATCTGCCCAATACCATAAAATACCCAGAGATATCCTGGAAGACGTTGATTTTATCTTACAAATTGGCCGCTGCCCCCGGAAGGCAACCTTCTAAACCAACCACACTACCCCTTCCCTGACATACTACAACTGGAACTCCTTGCAAACACACGGATTGCCCAGAGTTATGCAGTAAGCACTGGCATACCCCTATATTGCAGCATTTACATCCGTCTCTACGCCGCCTAACGCTGACCCGCTATTAAACGTCCAAAAAATGGTTTGAATTACCCTGCTGAAAAACTGAGTAGCAAACGCCTTACGGGCTTGGAGGTTAGTTCACTCCTACTCGGATTACCGCTACCCACTCAAACCAGCCCTAAACATAGCAGTCATATACGTATCTCTAACGCGGCACACGCCAAGTGTCTTGCTAACCAGCTCACGCACATGATCCGCAGCACTCAGCTGACGGACACGCCCCATGTATGACTCTAACAGGTCACGCAATCCGAAATCCCCTCGCCTCCTAATGACCTTTTTTTTATTTCCCGGTAGGGTACTCTCATTTTGGCGGACTGGAATGCTGAGAAAAAATTCACCGAACGCTAAGCATTACTCCAAAACACAACGCGTCCAAGGACACTTACAAGATATTTAAAAACCTCAACCAGCACGAAAACCCTTAGCGCCTGTAGCACCTTAGCACCTACAGCGTAGCCCGAGTGTGCAGAGCCCTTCCCACCGACACACACCTTTCAGTAACCATCTACCTCCTTAAGAAAGGCAAACCCAGCTCCTCTTCGACATCTTACCGGCCAATAAACGTAACCATAATCATAGAGAAAATAATGGAACACAATGGTCTGTGCCACGTTATGCGCATTATAAACGGCAAGAAGATTCCACGAAAAGCAGACCAATATTGGACATCACCACTGCACAGCCGACCCCAAACCCGACTTCACCATTTTATTGGAGGAAGCCAAATGCTCCAGGGGAGCGTCCATTGTTCGCCCCTATATCGAGGCACATTTTTACAACCTGCGAAATTGTGCAATAAACAAAGCGCTCGATAACCTTGGAATCCTGGGGTACATACGAAATGGTCTTCACGCTGCACCAGGGAAACAAGCTGTCTCCTCTTCTTCCTTAACCTCCTCCTCACCCGGCTAATTTGTACGATCGCTCAGAACCGCGGACGCAAGGTGTATATTACCATTTACGCGACGACACTTCTCTGTCTGTCCACTGGCCCCGAGTTGTACATCACATTACCCGAAACCACCTCCAAGAAGGTTCGGACGTGGGTATTAACACACCATTCATCCAGTACTCAAATACTCACTGAAAACAAAGAAACCTTTTCCGGCGCACGGAACTGCCCAAAACACTTGGTAACCTCAGAGTTGATCTTCAAGACGTACAATGGTCCTTAAAGCTTACAAGGAGACCCGCCCTCAATGCCTTCAAAAGAGAGGCTGAAGTTGGGAAAACGTCCGCACCCGTCTCGCACATGGGCTGGGCTGCTACACGGCTGGGCATTATTAATACACGAGACCCTAGCAAGTGCTCGTATCCTGTACGCCCTGCCCTAATACAGTCTGCGTCTGACACAATGAAAGAGACCGGAGGCCCGTCAAAGTAAAAGAATACCTGTGATTGCCTCGCCAATCTCAAGTGGCCAAGACCCTTGATAGAGCCCAGGCCGGTCCCTTTCTTCTTCATGCTGCAGCAAGGGGCTTCCAATGTTGCCGCGAACTATGTATGGGTTTGATTATTTATTGCTTGTTTTTTTTTCTGCCGGGCCACGCCCGGCTGTGTTATGTGCGTTCCAAACGAAGCGCGTCTCACATTCTTTACTTTTATGCCGCACGGGCTATCACATTCAGATAAGCAGACTGTTTCGCACTAACGCCACTAGCCCAGAATTCTTCTGGTGGGGTTATTTGGCGCAAGGGCATCTAAGGCCAAGAGCGCCATTGCTACGATGAGGTAAAAATGTGCTGATGAAATGAGTGCAAATAGTGCATGAAATTACTTCGGTGTAAAGGGCCGGATCCAAAAGATGAGTGAGGAGTGTGATGAGGCATGGAATTAGCTAACGGTGTATAGGGCCATGGTAATTAGAACCCTACAGATGAACAAGGTAATGAGGTGGACGAGAATGCTACTTTCTAAAACAAACCTGCTTTAAAAACCGATATCATCAAGGTATTCTAAAACTCTGCTGAAGTCGAACACAGGACAGTCTGATAAAAACATTGCAATGTGCCTTGGCATATTCTTACGGTACATTTCCGGGAAATAGCGTCTCCTTTCTGGTTCCATCGCCGAGCACTCAACCAAAACATGGAGGACTGAAAGACCCTCGCCACATCTGGCACAGTTTGGCGGCTGGTCACCAGTCAGGAGGTAGGAATGCGTGCCATGTGTGTGTCCTATTCGTAGTCTGCATCGCCAGACCTCAAAGGCCCTGTTTTTTTCCCTAGCAGCTGATCGGCCAATTATAGGTTGTACCAAGTGAAGCTTGTTGTTTACTTCTCCGTCCCATTCTTTCTGCCAGAGCTGAAGGAGTATGTGTTTTACTGCTGGTTTCATATCCAGGTAAGGTACTTGCGTGATGTCAATACTGGTTCTTTCAGCTGCTCTGGCAGCAGCCTGGTCGGCTTCCTCGTTGCCAGCTATGCCACTATGGCCAGGAACCCAGCACACTATAATTTCTAAATTTAGTTGGTGTGCTTTGTACAGAGCTTTAAGAAGGGCAGTAAATGTGGGATTCTTGGTGCCCTTTCCTGTGGACAGGGCCGTGACAACGCTGAGTGAGTCTGTGAAGATAACAGACTTTTGTGTTTTGCTTGTGATAATGTGGTCCACAGCCAGATATACTCCGTGTGCTTCTGCTGTAAATATGGTTGTGTTTTTATGCATTGTTTTTGCTATTGAAAGATGCTGTCCAACAACTGCACAGGCCACAGCCGATTTGGTTTTCGATGCATCAGTGAAAAACTGAGCAGCCTTGTACTTGTCTTGGAGGTATGCGAAGTGCTGTTTGACTTCCAATAGTGAGCCTTTCCTGTCTACTTGTCTAAATGAGGTGTCGCATGATATGATGCTTGTATCCCAGGGTGCCACGCATTCATCTGGGGTCATTTTGAGGGTGTCATCAAACGAGATGGATAGTTTTGTAGAGATGGAATTGATCAGCAGTGGAAACGGTTAAGCTAAGGAAGGTCGATTTGAAAAGAGCAGCATTCTTGAGTTATCTCTAATCAGGGAGTCACACGGGTGCTCGGGCTGTGACGTAACCTTCAGGGCATAAATAATACCAATAAAAGTTCGCTGGTACTCCAGAGACCAACAGTCTGATTCAGCATAGAGGCTCAGTACTGGACTAGTGCGGAAGGCCCCTGTGGCCAACCTGATGCCCAGATTGTGGATAGGATCAAGCATTTTCAGTGCAGTGCTAGAGGCTGACCCATAAACTACACATCCATAATCTAGGCGGGACAAAACAAGACTTTTGTACAGGTGTAGTAGACACTTCTTGTCAGTGCCCCATTTCATGTGTGCTAGTATCTTAAGCACATTCATTGCCTTCAAACACTTCAGTTTCAGATGCTTCAGGTGGGGGGTGAACGAGAGTCTCGAGTCGAAAATCAATCCGAGAAACTTATGTTCTGTTTTAACAGGAAGCAGCTGTCCATTTAAGTAGATTTCTGGTGCAGGGGCAATGCCCCTTTTTTTCGAGAACAGTACACACGCACTTTTAGAGGGGTTAAACTTGAAGCCATTCTCATCTGCCCATTTGGAGAGCTTATTCACTGACAGCTGAATTTGGCGTTCACAAAAAGAGAGATTGCAGGACTTGAAGCCGATCTGCACATCTTCAACATACACTGAGTAAAACATGGTTGGCGGAAGTACAGTGCGTAGGGAATTCATTTTCACAATGAAAAGTGTGCAGCTCAGCACACCTCCCTGCGGCACCCCTGTCTCTTGTGTGAATGGTTTAGACAGAGTACTGCCTATCCTTACACGAAATGTCCTATCAGAGAGGTAGCTTTCAATTGTTTTTAGCATATTTCCTTGTATCCCAAGGGCACAAAGATCTCTCAATATACCAAACCGCCAAGTAGTATCATAGGCCTTTTCAAGGTCAAAGAATACGGACAGAAAGTACTGTTTATGCGCGAACGCATATCTTATTTGGGACTCCAAGCGCACAAGTTGGTCAAGCGTGGATTTTTGTTCTCGAAAGCCACACTGGAATGGATCCAGGAGCCTGTTTGCTTCTAGAAAATGCATTAATCTTCGGTTGATCATTTTTTCAAATACTTTGCACAAACAGCTAGTCAGAGCTATAGGTCTGTAGCTCGATGCAACTGCTGGGTCCTTCCCTTCCTTCAATACTGGAACAACAATGGCCTCTTTCAGCCTTGGAGGGATATATCCATTGTTCCAGATCCTATTAAAAAGTGATAGTAATGCAAGTTGGGTTTCTGGGTGCAAGTTCTTGATCATTTCATAGTGAATATTATCAGGTCCAGGTGCTGCTTTACCAAGTGTGTTTAGGCAAGCTTCGAACTCAGCAATAGAAAACTCAGAATTATATGCCTCACTTGGAGGTGATTTACGATGAAGTTGCAGTTTTTCTTCTCTACGTTTCAATTTAAGAAACTTGGCTGAGTAGTGAGCTGCACTAGAAACCGACTCAAAGTATGCTCCCAATGCATCCGCCTGATCTTCCAGAGTGCCACCAGCATTATCAACTAGAGGGCGGGGGCAAGTCTGCTGCCCTTGCAGTTTGCGTATCCTATTCCATACTTTATTTTGGTCGGTGTAAGAGTTAATGCCCTCTATGTACTTCGCCCAACTCTCACTTTTTGCTATCCGTCTCACTCTCCTCGATTGGGATTTGATGCGTTTGAAGTTTATGTAGTTTTCAGTCGTGGGAGAGTTACGGAAAAGGCGCCATGCTGCATTTTGTTTTTTCCTAGCACTTTGGCAGTCCTCATTCCACCAAGGAATCGGATTTCTTTTTGGATTTCCAGAACTTTGTGGGATACATTCACTAGCTGCTTCAATTATGTGCTTTTCGATAAAGGAAAGTGCGCTGTCGATGTCCAGTGAATCTAGATAGTCACGTGGAAGACAGGTGAGCTGTCGAAACTTTTTCCATTCCGCAGACCCCATCCTCCATCGTGGTACACTGTTCTGCCCATGTGTAGACACTACCTTTTCTTTCAGCACGATTGGAAAGTGGTCGCTTCCGTAAGGGTCATCCAGGACGTGCCAGTCCAGTAGTGGGAAGAGAGTAGCAGTGCAGAGCGCTAAGTCAACTGATGAGGATGTTTTGTGCGTGGGACTAAAGTATGTGGGCTTCTTTTTGTTCAATATGCAAGCTCCAGTGGAGACTAGTAATTTTTCTATCATTCGCCCTCTTGAATCGTAGTTTTCACAGCCCCAGAGAGGATGATGGGCATTGTAGTCTCCTGCTATTATGTACGGCTCTGGGAGCTGGTCCATTAGATTTTCAAATTCAGATTTCTGTAGTCGCTTGTCTGGGGGAATGTAAATGGAGCAAATTGTTATTAGTCGCTGCAACCATATAACTCTCACAGCTACAGCCTCTAGTTCAGTCCTGAGTTTAACTTCCTTAGCTGTGGTTGACCTTTGAAGGATAATAGCCACACCACCCGATGGTTGGTTGGTGTTTTGCCTGTCCTTTCTGTATGTGATGTACTGGGGTAAAAAGTCTGTGTGTTTGCTGCTTAAGTGGGTTTCTTGGAGACACACTGCCAGAGGTGCATGCTCCCAGAGCAGCTCTTTAACATCATCCAAGTTTTTCAGAAGCCCCCTGCAGTTCCACTGCAGTACACTACAAAAAGCCATTGCTAGTATTGAGAAGTTTGTTACTAAAGACAGGCTCAGCTTGTTAGCTGCCAGAGCCTTTTCCAGTAGGAGACACCTTAGGGAGCTCTGCTTTTTTTATCAGTTCCTGGAAGTTCGTACGCTCCAGTGGTTTGTGGCGATCCTTCGGCGTGATTGACGCAGAGGATGGCTCACTTGTGTCCATAGCCTCCAAAGAAGGCTTCTTTGTTGACGGTTTGAGACCTGGGGCCTTGGCTGGCCTCCGGTTCTCCTGTGAGGTTACAACCGTCTCAGTGGTGTTAGTCAGCTGTGCAGACCGCGAGGCTGCAGCTGACACATTGGCCATTTTCGGGCCACCATTTCCTTGACGTGCAGCAGGTGTCGCTGTTTGCACCTGGGGGGCTGAAGATGTCTCCTCAGGCCCTCTCAACGAGGTCCCTGATTGGACGGTTGCCGCACGTGGCGCCGCCCCCTGACGCGCCACGTCGGCGTATGCTACCTTATGCGTGATAGCAAGACGCCTGCGTGCTTCGGGGTAAGATATGTTTTCTTTTACTTTCAACGCAATGATTTATTTTTCTTTTTTCCATTGCTGGCATGAGCGTGAGTATGCTGCATGGTCACCGCTGCAGTTGACACAGTGTGGTGGGGCAGTGCAGCTTTCCGACACATGGTCGGTTTTGCTGCATTTTGCACATGTCTGCTTACCCCTGCAACTCTGTGATCCGTGGCCGAATTTCTGACAAGTATAGCACCGGCGCGGGTTGGGGATGTAAGGTCTGACTCGGATTTTCACGTAGCCAGCTTCTACGGTCTCCGGGAGAACCGTTGTGCCAAAGGTGAGAACAATGTGTTTGGTAGGGATTTCTTTGTTTTCACGACGGATGACTATCCGCTGAACTTTGATGACATTTTGCTCATGGAAGCCTTCGAGGAGTTCATTTTCAGTAAGGTCTAGGAGGTCTGCTTCACTTATAACACCACGCACGGTGTTCATGGAGCGGTGAGGACTGACAGTAACAGCGGTGTCACCAATTTTGTCAACTTTGAGGAGCTTGTCACATTGAGTCTTATCTTTAACTTCAATCAGCAGGTCGCCATTGGACATCTTTTGTGCCTTGTAGCCAGCCCCAATGAGGTTCGACAGACATTTGGACACAAGAAATGGTGACATCTTTCTCATTGTTGTGTTCTCATTTTCCGAGTGCATCACGTGAAAGCGTGGAAAACACTCTTGCTTCTTTGAGACAAAAAATTCGAAGGTGGCTGCCTCGGTGCGCCCCCTTTTAAGAGAGCGATTCATAGAAAAGGGATTTGAAGATGCCATACAACAAGTATGTGTTCGGTGGCAAGGCCGGTCGCCCACCACCGAGCCCAACAAGGGGACGTGGCTTTTTCAGCACACGCTAACCGTACCTTGCCACTATAACCCTATGCTTGAAATCAAGAGTGATGTCTTTGCACAGGGTTAACCCTCGCCGCCTGGAGAAGCATGGAAACAAAGAAGAAAGGAGATGACAGGACAGGGTTAGGAAAGACGATAGGAAAGCAAAAGAATGAAGAAGAGGACAGGAAAAGGCGACTGGCTGATTCCCCCCAGGTCGGGTCAGACTGGGGGCACCGTCTACGGGAAGCGGGGGCCGAAATGGTGTGTTGCCTCTGCCAGGGGGCCATGAAGGTCCAAAACAACCCTGGCTTTGGCTCAACCACCAGGATGCCCTTTTCCCCGGACACAGCAAAGCCACGCACAGCCGAGGGCGTGGGTGGGTCCAACCCACATGGGCTCGGGGTCCGCGGTGTCGCCACTACCGTCACCTTGAAACGCAAGGCGCCCCTGCGGGCCACTAGCCCAGAATAATCTTCTGTGATCTACAATGTTATGGATGTGAATCGGCGTTCCCAGAAACACTTGCGCCAAAATATAAAAGCCTGCAGATCAGACGCCGCGGCATTCATTCGACGACACTCGCCTGTGCTAGTCACTTTGTTGACCGCATATTCACCGCCTCTGTATTTTTTTGTGTTGTTAGGGGAGCACAAGTTCGCTCCAATAAACTTGTTTCTAATTCAAGACAACTACGTCGTCCTTGGCTTCGTGACATCTGGTGGAGGTGCTGGGTACGCACCCTTCATGTTCCCTACATCTGGATGCCGCCAAGCCAGTCCAACCAGGGAAAGCCACCGTCTGCAAGGATTACTACACGAGTTTGGTCTTCTGCCAGAAGGGCCCAAGAGAACGAACGCTGCAACCAACACCATGGTGTAAGAAGCAACATCACCGATCGTCCTGCAGCAGCCACAGGAACCGCCATCATTCCGAGGTGCGCCTACAGAAGACCCAGAAGAATGGTTGAAAAAACTGGAGCGCGTCAGGAACTTCAACAGGTGCGACGACGCAGAAACGTTTCGGCATGTTTTCTTTTACCTGGAAGATTAACCTCGCACTTGGTTCGAGAACCACGAGAGCGCATTGACCAACTGGGCCCACTTCAAAAGCGAGTTCATTAGAACTTCACTCCGGGCCCCGCCCCCTACCCGGCCAGCGCCCATCTGAGATCGACGAATACCTTTCCAACACTAGCCGTGGACCCACCCGTTTCAACCGTTCGCCGTCGCCCTACCCATACCAGTCGCCGAACCACTGTAGCAATGCTGAGTTCGCACGTGGAAGGTCCCCCAGCCCACGCGGAGAAAACTAAAAGCAGCAACTTCTGGAGGTGAAGTTGCACAACGGAGGAAAAATGAAAACCCTCCAACGACGCAAGGACGCACCGAACACCGTGATTCACGACATGCCCTCATCCCGACGACCCGACAGGACCTTGACGACATTCCCGACCACGACGACAACTACACGGCGCGACGCGTACCCGACATGACCGAGACTGCCGCTGAGAAGACTACGACAACGACGAAGTGCAGTGCCCGAACGTCTACACGCACAAGCCGAGATACGACGCCCCGACGAACCCGGAACTCGAGGAAAGCAGCGTCCGACGTCCAGTTGTCTATCGACGGCTTTGATGTAGTTGCCCTCATCGACACGGGAGCCGACTACTCGGTGATGAGCGGGTCATCGCGTCTAAACTGAAGAAAGTTACGACAAGATTGGACGGTCCGCACATACGCACAGCAGGAGGCCATCTCGTAACGCCAAGTGGAACGTGCACCTCACGCGTCACCATAGAGGGCACTACGTACCCTGCTGCGTTCGTCATTTTACCTATCTGCTCCCGCGACGTAATTCTGGGAATGGACTTTTTGACGGACAACGGCGCAATTATTGATCTGCAGACCAAGTCGATAATTTTTCCTGTGATGACTCCACGACGCCGCCACCGAACCTCGACCACCGTGCTGCTGTAAGGATCGCTGACGATCACGTCACCCTGCCACCCCGCGCGAGCTTGATGATCGCCGTCTACTGGGAGGATGCTGCTCCTGACATGGACGCTATCGTAGAGAGTGACCAAAGGTTTCTTCTCAACCGTGGTGTCACCGTTCCAAGAGGCATTGCGCGCTTTGAGGAATGCAAATCTTACGTTTTGGTCACAAATTTTACCGAGGAGTACCAGCATTTAAACAAGGGCGCTGCCATTGCGTTCCTCGAAGAAACGCAAGAAGCAAGTCAAGTGATCGCGGTCGCCGACTTTTAACGCACACCCGAAGACACCTTCAAGCTTTCACAGCCCTTCGACGTGAATCCGGCGCTACAGAAAAACAACGGAACAAATTATTGGCTTTGCTGCGTTGCTACAGCGAGTGTTTTTCGTCGAACTCAAAACTACGTCAGACACCTCTAGTGAAACACCGAATAATAACCGAAGATGGAGCCCGACCTACCCGACAATCACCGTACCGCGTCTCTGCACACGAGAGGGAAGCCATCCGGAGTCAAGTCGACGACATGCTCAGCAACGACTTTATACAGCCATCGAAGAGCCCCTGGGCTGCGCCGGTCGTACTCGTGAAGAAAAAAGACGGCACATTAAGGTTCTGCGTTGATTAACGGCGATTGAACCAAATCACCAAAGAAGGTTTGTACCCCCTGCCAAGAATCGACGACGCCCTCGACCACCTCTGCCACGCGAAGTACTTCTCATCGATGGACCTGAAGACCGGCTACTAGCAAATTGAAGTGGACGAAAGAGACCGAGAAAAGACAGCATTTTTAACCCCGGATGGCCTATACGAGTTCAAGGTGATGCCTTTTGGGCTGTGCACGGCGCCAGCAACGTTCCAAAGAGTCATGGACACTGTGCTAGCCGGCCTGAAGTGGCACACTTGCCTCGTATACCTCGACGACGCTGTGGTATTCGCCCGAACGTTCGACGAACACCTCGCAAGGTTGGATTCTGTACTCGAGGCCATTCGTACGTCAGGGTTAACGCTGAAGCCTGAAAAGTGCCGTTTCCCGTACGAGGAACTCAAGTTCTTGGGCCACGTCGTCAACGCCACGGGAGTCCTACCTGACCCGGCAAAAACTTCAGCCATTGCGAACTTCCCAAGGCCGAAAGACAAGAAGGGCGTGCGAAGATTTCTCGGGCTGTGCGCATACTACCAGCGCTTCGTCGCAAACGTTGCACGCATTGCAGAGCCACTCACGCGCTTGACGAAAGATAGCACCTCTTTCAGCTGGGAAAACGACCAAGAAACAGCCTTCTACGAGCTGCAATAATGCCTGCAAAGCCCGCCTGTGCTAGCGCATTTCGACGAAAATGCCGACACGGAAATGCACACAGACGCCAGTGATATAGGCTTGGGTGCCGTCTCGTGCAAAAGCAAAGCGGGTGCGAGAAAGTAATCGCCTATGCCAGCCGTGGTATGTGCAAGGAAGAAAGAAACTACTCAGCCTCTGAGAAAGAGTGCCTCGCTATTATATGGGTGATTTCAAAAATTCGCCCATACGTGTATGGAAGGTCATTCAAGGTTGTAACAGACCAGCATGCGCTGTGTTGGCTCGCCAATTTGAAGGACCCTTCTGGCCGTCTTGGGTGGTGGAGCTTGCGCCTGCAGGAGTTCGACGTTACAGTCGTTTATAAATCCGGCAGGAAACACTCCGACACCGACTGCCTGTCCCGCGCCCCCGTCGACCCACCACCACAAGACTCTCATGAAGACAGCGCGTTCTTCGGGATCGTGACGGAGAGCGACCTAGCCGCCCAGCAGCGTGCCGACCCCGACTTACGCGTCATAATCGAGTACCTCAAGGGATGCAACGTTGCCGTTCCTAGTACCTTCAAACGCAGCTTACCAGCATTCAGCCTGAGAAACTCCGTCCTCGTGGAGAAGAAGTTCAGCCCCGGAACAAGAGCGAATTACCTTCCCGTCATCCCCGCGGACTTTCGTGACGAAATTTTGGAAGCGTGCCACGACGACCCGTCTTCCGGACATCTGGGCACATCCCGCACTATTGGAAAAATCAATGCGAGGTACTACTGGCCCGGCCTTACCTCTGACGTCACCCACTACGTCCGGAGCTGCCGTGACTGCCAGCGACGAAAAACGCCGCCGACAAGACCCGCCGGACTTCTGCAACCGATCTCCGTCCCATCGAGACCATTTCAACAGATTGGAATGGACCTTTTAGGCCCGTTCCTTATGTCACGATCACAGAACAAGTGGATTTTCGTAGCGACAGACTACATGACGCGCTTCGCAGAGACCTAGAGGGACTGCACAAGAAGTGGCGAAGTTCTTTATAAGCCAAGTTGTGCTGCGACATGGAGCCCCTTAAGTCCTATTCACAGACCGCGGAACGGCATTTACTGCGGAGCTGATGCAAGGAGTATTACGCTACAGCAACACGGATCACCGAAGAACGACGGCGTACCACTCCCAATCGAACGGACTAACAGAACGTCTGAACAAGACAATCGCAGATATGCTGTCAATGTACGTTGATGTTGAACATAAGACTTGGGACGAAGTGCTCCCGTATGTCACGTTTGCGTACAACACGGCTATCCAGGAGTCGACGGAGCTGACGCAGTTCGAGCTTGTCTACCGTAGAAGGCCGACTACGATGCTCGACGCCATGCTTCCGCACGTAGAAGACGACGACCTCAACGCCGACGTCCACGGATATATTCAACGTGCGGAGGAGGCCAGCTAGCTCGCTCGAGTTCGTATAACGGACCAGCAGCTGGTGGATGCGGGCCGCTACAACCTCCGACGCCGAGACGCCGAGTACCAACCAGGGGATCGTGTGTGGGTTTGGACTCCCATCTGACGACGCGGGCTCAGTGAGAAGCTCCTGCGACGGTATTTCGGACCCTACCTGATTCTACGACGTGTTGGCCAACTTACCTACGAAGTGATCCCCGATGGTGACTCCGGCACATCACGACAACGCACGCGGCCTGATGTCGTCCACGTGGTTCGCCTAAAACCTTTCTACGGACGATGACGAACTTTTATTTTCATTTGTTCGGACTGTCGCTTATATGCTGTTTTCAAAATCTTCAAGAATGATTCGTAGGCTGTGTTACTATCTATCGTGCAGTAAACTTCGCTCCAGTCGAGTTGACATAACTGATTACGAAAACTCCCAAGTCGGTTTTTCGTGATGCATTGACCTGTCCTGGTACGTGTGTTTACCTTATCGATTTTCAGATTTAGACTAAGAAATGTAGGCATGTGGTCACTTATTCCGCAGGAGAAAACGCCACTTTTAATATAGGCAGGGTTTAAGTTCGTAAGAAATAAATCAATGCACGTCGATGTATGACTCATTATCCGCGTTGGAGTCGAAATAACATTTGAAAAGCCGTGCGTGCTTATTAAGAGATTGAAATTCCTTGTGGCAGAAGTGGTTGCAAACATGTCGATGGTAAAGTCACCTCCAAAAACGGCCTTGTAGCGATTATCTAATATTAAACGAAATAGGTTTTGAAGGAAGGAAGAGAAAGATACAATGCTGCCATTTGGTGGCCGATAGACAACGGAATATACTGTTCGGGTACAAAGTACAGTTAATACTTCGAAATCATCAGTTATTCAGCAAAATTAATCAATGCGATCAGCCAAGATATTCTGCTGAAGAAGGATTGATATTCCCCCACCTCGACAACTGGTACGTGATGCAGTGAAACATTGATAGTTTGGTGGACACCAAGGCACTGCGTTAGTATCGTACCATGTCTCCGACAAAGTGATTAAATGGAACTCACGGTCAAAACTGCTGAAGAACGCATCAATGTCGTCACCCTTATTTCTAATTGACTGGCAGTTTAAATGACATATATTAGTTAATCTGACATGGTCAGGTCCTATGAAGCGGGAAAAGTCAGCCGGGGAGATCATATCATAAGATGCCATGTTTTCTACAGATGCAGGAAATTCGGAAAATTGCAAGCTTTAACTAAACATTGCAGAACCTTCAGTTTTGGGGCATAAGGGAAACATTGAATATTAACCATCTCTGTGTTATTACACATTGTTCTCAAAAAGATGAAAACCTGCCCACGCAAGAGAAATTTGCTTTTGGTTGAGCGAACATCAAAGTGTAGTTATTTAGGGTGCCTTAACGCATCAGAAGTCATCCGCGGATTGGTGTGCTTGTTGAGCCGCTTGTGCAGCAGGAAACGCAAGGTAGCGAGAGGTGGGTACTCGTTCGAAAAACCTTGCCTAGACAAAACAATGAAAACGCAGTTGCGCAGCGCAGGCCATAGATAGCGCGAAAGCATCCTAGTAAGAGTAAGCGTGAAGTCACGCGTTGAACACCAGTGACGAGCACAGATCGCTGGAACCTTATCAGATGCTGTGTGGAGCGCCGTTAAAAACTTCGAACATAATACACGCACAAGTGCGTATGCGGTATACAAATAGATAACCACTGTCAACACAAAAGTCAAATCAAGATGCAAGTGATGGGTAGAATATTGCCCCAGCGAAAGTAAACGTTTCTTTCTCACACAAATAAAAATGCAGAGGGGAAATTGCACGAAAGAATGCAAGGAGCAAAATAAAAAACCGGAAACACGACAGTTACAATTCGCTATCGCCATCTTAACAGTTCGGACATACAAAAATAAATCCACGGAAAAGAGAGTAACAAGAAACAAAACTAGAGCATAGAACATGTTCAGCTGTCAGTCAATTGGAAGAGATCATCCTGACGACGAATTACAATGGCAGGGTCACCCTCCGATCTTCGGACAAAGACCGTGCCATTTGCATGCCAAGAAAAGCTGTAGCGGTTTGCCATTGCCCATTGACGGGTGAGGCGGAGCAAGTCCCTGTTGTGTTTCGTCATGTTTTCTGTGACCGATACTGGCGATTTGGCATTTTTGAGGGCTTTCCGTACTTCAAGCCATTTGTCACGAAGTGACAGCCTTGCGAAACGGACAATGATTCCTGGTATTTTGCCAACCTTGTAAGGAAGCCGGTGAATAGCCTCAATGTCATCAGCAACCAATTCTGGTAGACCAATAGGTGTACCCACCCAGTTTCGCTTATTCAACACGTTTCTCGTCTTCGGACACAGCAATACCATGAACTTCGATGTTGTACTTTCTGCTGCGCCACTCGATGTCATTAGGCGAAGTTTTCATTTGTTGTATGTCGTCAGAGTCACATGGCTTAGTCTCCAGTTCGAGAACACGCCTCTTTAAGCTACATATTTCCTTATCGTGATGGGCTTGCTTACTCAGTATTTCGTCGTATTTTTTAGACATCATTTCGATTGACTGCTTTATCTCAGCTACCTGAGAAGGCAAGGCAGCGATTGCATCGAGCCTCTTCGTTATTTCTGCGAGGCAAGAAACAAGTTCCGGTTCCATACCGCCCTTTCCTCCAGCTTTACCCTTAGAATTGTGGCATGCAGGGCATCTCCAACTCTTTCTCCACGCTTTGCCTTTGCTTTGAAACGTGGATTCTGACCAACCCGAACAGTTTCCCAAATGGTAAGCGTACTCACATTTGGAGCACTTGATTTGGCGACCGTCAGACGGTAACTTCTCGTCGCAGGAGTGGCACGTCTCGTCCATAACGGGGAGGTACACGTCGTTCAATTAAGCACAAAAAGCATGATAGTGGACGGGGGGAAAACAGCAAATAACCGTAGCAAGGCAGAACGACACTGGCAGCAACGGCGGTAGCAAGTACGACAAACAGTCAGCGTGGAACGCGAGAATTGCTACCAACCTGGGAAACGAAGAAGGAAAATTTAGGGGGCGTCTTCTCGCCACCGCCGCCGCTGCCAATGTGCCTCGTTAGTTGTTCCACCACCAGGAGCCCGATAAAACGACGTGAAGACAGCGTTGCCAGTTGAATACTCGAACAAGTCCAGAGGCAGCTGGTGAGGCATCTCTTGTCCTGACGCGGGAAGACAAAATCGGGAAAGCTTTGTTTGGTGACGCGACGAAGAGGCCAGTAACCACAGCAAAGCCACGATACTCGAAGATACAGCAGGCGGAACCAACCTGGGAAACGAAGAAGGAAAATTTAGGGGGCGTCTTCTCGCCACCGCCGCCGCTGCCAATGTGCCTCGTTAGTTGTTCCACCACCAGGAGCCCGATAAAACGACGTGAAGACAGCGTTGCCAGTTGAATACTCGAACAAGTCCAGAGGCAGCTGGTGAGGCATCTCTTGTCCTGGGAAACGAAGAAGGAAAATTTAGGGGGCGTCTTCTCGCCACCGCCGCCGCTGCCAATGTGCCCTTCCACAATTTCTACCACAATTCCGATTCACACAGTCATAGTTTCATTCCCAAAGAGAAAGAAATGCGCACTGTGCTCTAGGATACACTGATACAGCGTAGAGGTAAGTACGTCACGCTCGGAAGTTTAGCTTAGTCGTTGAAAGAAGGAAATCCGATTTTTTTTACTTGTTGCTCTTTGTTTATCCTCTATTTTCCTTAACATCCCTTCTTGGGCGGTCTTTCCTTATAGAGACTTTGCTTTTATTTCCGTTGTTTAAAAGCAACGTTTTCTACCTGTGTGTGTATTTGTGTGTGTGCGTGTGCGTGTGTAAGTGTGCAGGTGTCCTTTTTCCTACTCCTTCGTGTCCTGTATTTTGATATTTATATATTTGTCTAGTGTTTCGTTTTTTTTTTCTTTCAACTAACGTTGTATAATTGTTATTCTTGCCCATGTGCTATATACTTATGTTAGCCCTCTACCCAATCCCCCTATTCCTATGTACTCTTTCCTCCCTATCCCACCTCCCCTACACAAGCAGGCGTTCCGGTGTCCACCCCTAGGCGAGACAATTTACGCCTTTTGGTGGACCTTCCTTCCTTTCTTTCTTTTGTGCAATATATACATACATACATACATACATCAGCCAGCGGTTCTTTCCTGGCGTGCGGGACAATAAACTCCCAACGCGGCAGGGATGAAGTGGGGGGGGGGGGGTTACTCACGGAGCACACCCCAGGCGGCACAGAAAGTGTGCCCCAAGACCGGCCCATCTATGGCCGCTTTCTGGCATGTCCGGCCAGCATCCAGGTTCTGGCAGCCACTGATCATGCGTTGAACGGCCAACATTCGGTAACCAGCGCTTCGGCATTTTTCCGACCGCCCGTGTCCGGACGCACAACGGCAGCTAACGGGCTGCCAGATATTCAGTTCTCTTACGGCTGCCGATGTTGAGAAAGAGAACGGCCGAAGTACGGCCTTAGGGCATTCGTTTTTTCTTCGGGAAGCTGTAATCAGCCGAAGCACGGCAAGCGACCGGCCACAGAATATGCGTATTCTTGCGGGAGTTGGTGTTCGAAAGGAGACCGGCCGGAGTGAACCGCGCGTACGGCGGACGTACGGCCCCAGAATATACGTTTTTCATTCGGTTAGCTGTCCTCGGCCGAATTATGGCAAGCGAATGGCCACAGAATATTTGGCAACCGGTGTTCAAGTGGAGACCAGCCTACGTAAGGTATCTGGTTATACGTCATTTTTCCGGCAAACGGCATACAGCCGAACAACGGCTCGCGCCTGGGCGCCGAGAATTCATGCACAGACGTGTTTGGAAGGAGACCGACCGGTTTTTTCCTTGGGGGAGAAAAAGCCGTTATGGAGCCGAACGACGGTGACGCGTTTTTCATCCGTTCCGTGTTTCTACGTTTTAAATGAACGAACATCGTTCGTCAAACAGTAATGAGTGTTCTCGGTGAACTGGCAAGGTGCAAGGACTCACTGGACATTAGCAGGGAACCTTTTAGGCCATAGAAATGTCATTTATTGCAACAAGAAGACTGTGCCACAGCGATGGGTGAGCTAAGCCTCGCCAGTCATCGCCGCTACCACGCCTCTGCCGCCGGCTTCGTCGACGCATCAGCTCGAGGCTATTCGCCCGCTCAAGAAATGGAGAGCATTGGAGACATCGACCCACCAGAGATGTCCGATCCGAGATGGAGATGGTTCACCAAAATAACTGGCCTTCAAGGGCGTCGAGCAAGCAGCCACCACGCAGGAGCTAAACCGCCACCATGTCATGACTCCCCACCAAAGAAAGGCAAGTGCGAGCAAAAGCGCAAGTTATTCTGCCTACAATTAAACTGGGACAAGCAATGTTGCACTATATTGTTGGTGATAAACGTAGAACAGACTCGCTCGTGCATTGGTAGGATCAACTTCATGCCCTGCACTATGTTACTTCAGGAGATTTTACGACTGCCTATTTAGAAAAAAAATTATGTTAAATTTGCGATAACAACAGAGCCTTGTCACTGCGAAGCCTAGCTGTTAATTTAGTTCCGATGTTTGAAGGTGAGCTTAGCTACTCTTGGGATATGACTCATTTGGGTAAACATAATCGCCAGAATCCTAGCAAACACGGATTTTGTCAGGATTTTCTTGCTCAACGCAGATTGTTGAGTTCACGCACGATTTGGCTCTTGCAATAGATAAGCTTAAAGTGGTTGACTGTATATTCTTGGACTGCAAAAAAGCAAATGATGGTGTTGCATATCACCTTGTGCGCAGTACATTTCATCCTATGAACTGAATGAATCGGTTTTTGCATTGTTATTACTATTGGCCCTATAGCTTTGTTCAAAAGTACTGTGTAGTTAACCGGACTATAGCAAATGAACGTGATTCCGTATACCTGCAGCTTTATTCGAATTTAATAACATCCTGGTGTGCTGATTCAGAAAAGTTTCTGGATGTTAAACAGTGTGACAACGGCACCTTTACAAGAAAAGCTTCATTCCAATTGGATACGTATACCGTAAATTATGCTGCTGTGACAACGGCCGAGGAATATAAATACCTAGGAGTTTATTTAGGGAGTGGTTAGAGGTTAAATAGACAGGTTCACACCATAAAAGTTACGGCTGCGTATGTTTTTGGCTTTCTGAGACGAAATTTCAGTGAACCTCCATCTAACTGAAAAGAACAACCGTATTTCACTCATGTGCGCTCAATCTTGGAGTACGCATGTGTTTTTGTGGATCCCTACTCCAAAGAGCTCGTTGATACGCTCGAAAACATACAGAATATGTCAGTGCGATTCGTATTAGGTAATTGGCACGCTCAACTTACATGAGAGAAAGTAAAAGTAAACTGAAATGGCCCGACGTGAAAGATCACAGACGAAACCACAGGTTGAACTTTTTTCGTAATATCTATCATTAGAAAACTGGAGTAGACGGGGAGAAGTATGTCCAAGCGCCATTCTACATATCGCAAAGTGGGACCGCTAGCTTAAAGCAAATTATTAACTTTCCTTTAAAGGTGACGCCTTGCGCGATTCATTTTATTTTACATCAATACTGCAGTGTAATTATCTTCTATGTATGACTGCATTAACTGTTTATATTGATGATTTTCAGCGCGCTTTCTAGAAATATTTTGTTATTTTGTCTCATATTTAATGCTTAGTGTTATGTCTCTCCCTTCTGTAATGTATGCAAAGGCAAGCAGGCATCAAATAAATAAATAAATAAAACAATAAATAACTAAATAAATACACAAATAAATAAATAAATAAACTTCCAGAGGCGAAAGGTTGCCTCCGACGGGTTGAGAACCCTACGCATTCAACCTTGACCAATAAAATATTTGTTGCCCTATTCGTTGCAGTATGCAAGGTTTCCTGTATGCATGCTATCATTCTATGTTATTGGTTTGAAACAAATTATGTAACTCTAATTTTACGCCTTACCTTGCGTGAACACAGAGGGATACAACTGCAGCCACCTGAAGCAGGGCGTCATTCGCAACTCGTCTAGAATTTTTTAAACGTAGTATGACATTAGAAGAAAATTAAGTTCTATTGGACTATTAAGTGGTGTGGACGTATACTCATGAAAACAACATTAAAATAGATTGAAAATGAAAGTACCTGTTCGCTCCTTCTTAGGATCAGCCCTGCGCAAAGTCATGAGAAAACTTGATCGATTAGAAAATGTCTTTGCAAGAAAAATGGGCAAAAACTGGAGATACTTTTTTGTGAAGGAGTTATATTAAATGCTCCTGAGTGTTTTGTTGAGAACCAAAACGCTTTGTAAAGGCATTCACGCCGGTTTTATATACATCAAAATTGGTATAGCGACTGTTATAAAAATAGTTTATGTAGTCATAGCATGAAAGTGTTCCGGAATATTGCCCTAAAAGAAATTGGCTAAAAGCGGCGCAATTTATCTCTGTGAAATTCAACCCACTAAAAAATGCGCTCACCGCCGTTCCCCCCCGCCTTCCCCCCCCCCCCCCCTCCTCTTTCCCCGTTTATTACAGGTAAGCCGCCCCACAGAGGATATCAGGACCTGGACAATACATCTATTCAAGCTCTACAAAGAACTGAATATTTTCTGTGTTCGGCAGTAAATGAGGGACAGCAATTAAAGGAACGAAAATTTGTTAGCACTGTTTAATAAATAAATTTTGCTGTCAACTGAGGCTGGTAATTAAGCAAGGCTGCGCTGAAAGCTTGACGGCTGGTGGTGGCGCGCGAGCTCACTTTGATGTGGCTGCATTGGACCCAAAATGCTGGGTTTGTGCTGCTTCTGCACTGCGCGAATGAGTCATCTGCTTGCGCGACATGCAGTGACCGGCCTCAGTACAGCTAACGTACTGTGGCTGAACTCCAATGCCCGTAGCACGGCCGTATTTCCGGTAGCTGTAGTCCGGCTGGAGTCCGACGACCGCATCTCGGCTGTCCTCCGGCGTACGTACTTCGGCCATACACGGGTGGGTTTGGAATGGCCGGAGCCCTACGGCTGGAATCTGGGCGTATGACCGTAAGCCGGTCGACTGGCCGACGGACACTGGCCGTTGGACAGCCATGGGAGTACGGCCGTATACGGCCAAAGGCCCACATTTGGACATGGGCCGAACATGGCTGCCGGAAAACGGCCGGACAGAAAATCACCGGCCAAAGTACACCGGCCTGTTTTAGGCCGAACAGTCCTGTGCTGCCTGGGACTGTAGATGGCGTGGCAAACTTACCCAGCGTTCCCCGCGCCGAGGTGCCTGCCTGCGAGCGGGTGCGTCGGCGGCACGGGTTTTTCGTCTGATTTAGTAACGGTTGTTTTGGGCCTGTTCTAGCGCAGCTTCTCCTCTAATGCGCGCTTCATTCGCACGCCTTGATTAACTTGTACAAAAACTCCTGGGTTGCCCATACCCGACTAAATTATGTGGTAGTATGGCAAACATCCCTCAAGAATTGGTTTGAAGGGGGGGAAAACAAAATGACCCCATACAGACATCTGGGCGCTGGATAAACGCTAAATTTTGCGTACTGCTTGCCACGAATGGAACTCCTTTTTCTAAATTGATGGATACCGATTCGGTTGTGTTTAAAAAGGTATTACAAAAGGCGGCAGAAGCAACTGGTCCTGATAAATAGCGACTATAAAAGTTCCCTCAGCTTTCTCGCATTCCTCAAACTTACTAAACGGACTAGTTTAAATAAGTATAAGTCGGAATCACTAAGCTCACATGCCGAATTGTTTCTGTGTTTGCGCTTGTGCCGGTGGTCTAGCCCCGGGATACCACATCAGGATGGCTAGGTTCCGCATTCTCACCCTTCTAAAGATGCTCCTCTCCGTTTTCTTTCTGGCGACGCATTGCCGGGCTACTGCGCCGGCGCCTTCCACCGCTCTAGCCCGGCTGTGGCCGACGCTGTTGCGTTCGGGACACCGCCCCCGCGAATTTCAAGTAACGGCTGCCAGAATCTCTGGTTTCACTCTTTGAAGAGGCACGTGTGTGAATTCAAGTGATGTCGCATGGGCAAGTGTAGTGGGTGTCCTCTAAAGCTTTTCTTTACAACCACATTATGCGTGGAATAAAGCCAGGTTTTTAGTACGTTTAGGGTTCGGCGCTCATTTTGATCCCTTTAGAGCACGGATAAACGATTGGTCGTCCATGACCGGTCGCCGGTGTTCGCCTTCTCTTATTATTTTTTGAAATTTTATTTTTGTCAATCAATCCACGCGCATAAATATTTCATTTATTTTTGCAGACTGTTCAGTTTGTGTACAAATGAGTCATGAATGTTCTAATGTGTTCTCTTGTATCTGCGCATAATATGAATTTTTATACGAAAGTGTACCTTTGTATGTAATTGTAACTTTTATCGACGTGCCGAAGCGCAGCATAAAAGGAGAGACAAAAGCACAGAAGACACACAGCGCACTGTGTCTTCTGTGTTTTTGTCCCTAGTATTGTGCTGCTCATCGACACATCATTATGTAACAAGTCGCCCAAACGACTATTTTGCTCTAACCCGTATGCATTTATATGTCTGGTCCGTTCGCTACAACAGCACTTGCCTTGTTTACGCGGCCTTTTCCTCGTCAAGCAGGTCAATGGCTGTATCATTTTATCCCCCCACAGAACAGGGACTGCTGAAATAAAGATTTGAGTGATTTCTATTTGTTAAAATGCTATTTAGCGGGTACTTGGCTCATTTTCACTTATTTATATTCCACCGGAGCATGCTCGGCGCATTTTTGTTACAGACGATGGACCAAC
The DNA here is from genome assembly GCF_048455015.1 of Haemaphysalis longicornis. Classification (NCBI taxonomy): domain Eukaryota; kingdom Metazoa; phylum Arthropoda; class Arachnida; order Ixodida; family Ixodidae; genus Haemaphysalis; species Haemaphysalis longicornis. Next base: position 16,332,888 of record NW_027526233.1, read on the forward strand.
CCCCTGCATGCAACGACGGTGACTTGTTTGATTTGGGCCCCTCCATATTGTTTTTTCCATGACATGGGCTAACTCAGCATATGTTCGGCCATTATACAGCTATATTGAATACTGCCGTCGTAGTCTTAGCACTGCTATTTGAAGAAGCCCTAAATTGTATTTAAATGGAAAAAGTTTGCAGGCGTTGCTCATTATATCTCCGTGTTTCCCTTCTGTTAGCGTGCACTTCAATCTCATTCTGGTCCCATACATGGATGTGTAATTTACGCTGTATGGTAACCGAGGGATTTGGGATGCCAGGCATGTCCTGTTCAGACATATTTTCGCTTTCAAGTAAAAAGTGTGCACTTGTTTTTGTTTCTTTCTAGAAACCACAGGCCCCCATGCAAAGCTCTTGGGTGGGTTTTTTGTGGCTTATCCTCCCCATTTCAAGCGGCACTTGGGACGACGAGATTCATTGACAATAATCATTCAGATCCTTGGGACCATTTGGATAACTCCGCCCCTATTAAATGCATTTGGGTGCTACCGGACAGGCTCAGGGCAGCCGCACCATTTCTGGAGTTAACTGTAGCACACCCATGTGATTCTGGAAACATCTAATGGACAGGGTGGTTATGTCACTAATAATGCTACGATGACGCATCTAGGTTCCGGTGGCCTAGGTCACAATTCACGCTCTCTTGCAGCGAGCTTCTGAATTTATTCAATTCGCCTACATTGCAGTGGGCTCACAGACACAGACACACACGCAAGCACACACTAGAACGCACGCGAACGCACAGACGCGCGCACGCACGCACATACACAGACGTACCCACAAACGCATTGTATTGGCTGCACAGTCTGAGACTCCTTTCTTATAGAATTACGAGATCATTTTACGAAGTCCACATAACTCACGAATGACAGTTGCCCGCCCGGAACACATCAGAGTACTACTCCAAAATTCCTAATCAATTTGGTAGCAAAATCCTGGGCTTTGCCTGTATCTGGAAATGCTTCATTAAACATGTAGGCAGCATGCTCGTTCCACGCCAGGGAGCTGCGAATACAGTGTCGCTAAGGCGCGTATAGAATCGACAGGAAATGCGTGTCCCTTGCTCAGTGTAAGACCGCCGTGATTTTCAGGGTTGCGGGCTGCGAAAAACCGAACTATAGTCTATGCACAATGGTGATGCAAAGCTTCAGCAATATAAACAAACACAAAAAGCAAGAAGTCGCGATGATTCCATATGTAACAACTACCCGTTCACAGCAAGTCAGCCTAAACGAATATATTCAGATACCCATTATTGCGTGGCTTCGACAAAGCGCAGCGAACACTCCGGTGCTATCCCGGTCGCGGTGGCCGCTCTTTACATGGAGGCGAGAAGCAACAATGCTCGCGTGTTGCGATTTCGCAGAACAGTAATGATTTCCAGGTCGTTGTAATTCATCTGCAGCCAACCACCATCGCGCGCCTTCTATCCAAGGTGTAGCTGCAGCGTGTTACAGTCCCAATATTTGATTTTTTTAAAGCGCACTGAGCACGCAGTGCCGGTCGCGTTGACGTCATGCATATACATGGCACGCCACGGAAGACGCCAAGTAGTCACAGCCATAGTTACTAAGAAACTCCATGATTACAGCTTCAGCAGGCGCGGATGCGTTATCTCACTGCTACCTCAGCTCGCTGCGATGCGCGCCTTTCGCAGCCACGTACACTTGATAAAGCTGGGTCATGTAGTCTTGGGCAATGCGTGAGACTGTCCAGTTTGTTTTGTCTGTTACAGTAAAAGGGCCATTCGTTTTCTTTCACGTTCTCAACGGAACGTTGAAAGTCAGTTTCAAGGAAGTGACCAAAAATCTTTCATTCGTGGCAGGCATTCAATTCATCTGCATTTGTCTTTTCAGAGTTCCCAAGAAAGCTAGAGCGCATCAGACACCAGTATACTAAACCCGCCGCGGTGGCTCAGTGGCAAAGGCGTTGCGCTGCTGAGCACAAGGTCGCGGGTTCGATTCCCGGCCGCGGCGGCCGCTTTTCTGATAGAGGCGAGAAGCAAAAACGCCCGTGTGTACGAGATTTCGGTGCACGTTAAAGATCCCCAGGTGGTCAAAATTAATCCGGAGGCCTCCACTATGGCGCGCCTCATCGCCTGCGTTGCGTCGGCGCGTAAAACCCTACAATCAACAAGAATACTAACACTTGCGCAAGTGTTTGTCAAGTTCTTCTCGTGTTCCGACTGATGCGCTGTTTTCTTTTAAACTTATATGTAGGTCAGCGCAACTTTCTTCTCTTCTTTCGTGCGTTATTTTCTGGTAATTATTGATGGCATTGCTGGAAGTTATTTTTACCAAGTTTTTATGACGTATAAATGTTGAATAAGGCACAATCGAGTATTTTTGGCATTTACTTTTTCTGCCCGTTTTAACATTGAAGCTCCTGTTTCACAGAGCAAAAAGTACCCGAAAATATTGATAAAATATCATACACATGTGAAAAAGCTTCTTTGTCAGATGAACTTTTCTGTTTTCTGTTATGTTTGGTTTATTGAGGAAGGCCGCTACATTCACGGCTACCAAGGCGTCCAACCACACAGTATATTATTGATTTATTTGAAATGTTCACAACAGCGCTGTGCCTGGGTAAATGAGGTAAATGGGTAAATGAGGAATGAGGAGAACTGGGTAAATGAGGAATCTAAGGCATACAGTGCGACAACACATAAGAACGGGTAGTAAATAAAAACCGGTTAAATAAACGTGTATGTATACAGGGTGTTTCAGGGAGGCTAAATAATTTTTTAAAAATGGGCTTTTTGAAGTTGAGTAGTTTTTCGTGCACTAAGGGATCAGGGGCCGTGGCGCGTGCGGTAAATTCGGTTCCAATTGCTATTTAGGGCAATATTTACTACACTTTATTTATTACCTTTTTTTTACTATTTTAAGTTAGGTGTTTGCGTGTAATCAGGAAATTGTAGAGGATCATGAGTCCATCCGGTATCGATTATTAGATTTCCTATATTTCAATTGCGTGCAGAGGTAGAGTAGGGATCACTTTCAAGGTGATCACAGTAGCATCGATTAGCCAGCATTCCAAACTACACCGCGGCCGTTTCCAGAACTTTGGAGATAGAGGTAGCAGTGCCTTCTTCCTCTCGTTGCCTGTTTCATAATACCGCCGTAATTCAATGCTTAACACGGCGCCGCTGCTTTATCTGCCCCCCGAGCGATCACCTTCCAACTGATTACGATTGTACAGCGCTCAGAACATCAGCTCCCCGGTTGCGCGCACAGGGCTGCGGGCGGCAGCTCAGCGCCGCAAACCGCGCCACAAGCTAATGTCAGTCGCAGCTGTGCATGTCCCACGCCTCCCGCGCGCGCCGCGCTTTATCTTCGGTCCGAACTAAGGCAAGGCGCACCTGAACAGGCGAAATGCATTTGATAGGCGGATTGGTAGACTACAATGTCATTATTTCCTTTTACGTTATTTGTACATGAACCGTGGCCGCCGCACGCGAACGGCGACTGGTCGCGGCTGCTCTCGGCAATGGGGATGACTAGTCACATTTGGGCGGGCGAGGAGGTTCTAGCGGGTGATGCACCCGACACCACTTGCCTCTTTTCTGGCCGAAAGATAAAGCGCGGCGTGCGTGTGACGTGTACATCTCCGAGTCATATGAGCGTGTCGGCGTGGCTTTGCAGCGCTCACTGCCGCCAGAACCGTTGCGCGTATCTGTGGACCTGAGGTTCTGAGCGCTGTAGCTGTGTACACAATTATAATTTCAAAAATGTAATAATCGACACCGGATGTACTCATGATCATCTACAATGTCCCATTACAATGAAGCCTCTGACTAGAATATATTTAATAGGAAATTCTAGTTATAATAATTCCCCCCCATAACACTTGGTAACCATTTAATAGCGGCCGCCACGGCCCCTGATTCCTAGGCAAAAGAAAAACAAATTTACAGCCAAAGCAACTTTTTAAGAATTAATTAAATTTCAATGAAACACACTGTATACTAAATTTGAGAGTGATCAAAGAAGGCAAACACGTTTTCTGGGCAAGACCTCAGTAGTCCTGTGTAAAGTATGAATTTGTGTTGACGTTTGACCGGCCAATTATCCGCAGAGGCACAACACCCTTGGTAGCTCTGCGAGTTCGAAGACCATCTTGAGTTCGAGAATAATATGTTGGTTGTATCTAAGCTAAAATTTTCCGTGTTAGTATCTTGCGACGAATCATCAAAATCGCGATTTATTTCTCGTTAGCCAGTCGTTGACTCTCAACATACATGCACGTGAGGGCCCATCGCCAGCCTCAGTATTGTCCACATAAATGTGTTTACCACCTACCCACTAGGTATGGAGCAGAAACGAAGCCTCGTCAGCGCCTTGCCGTAGATTAATTTCACGCTGCTTTTCAAACATTATTTCCGGTTTCGGGGACAGCTGAAATATTTTGTGCATTTCAGAAATAATTAATGGTTCCTAAATACACTTTGTGGTACTGAGCACAACGACGCGGATTTGATTCCCGAGCACGGCGGCCGCTTTCCTGAGTGAGGCGAAATGCGAGAACGCCCGTGTGTTCGAGATTTCGACGCGCGTTAAAGATCCCCAGGTGGTAAAAATGAATCCGGAGCCGTCCACTACGGCGCACCCCATCACCTGAGTAGCGTCGGTGCGTTCAACCCTATAATCAATAAATCAATGAATCAATGAGTCAGTCAATCAATCCAATTTTACACGATTCCCCCGAGGAGCCTGTGATCCGTGCCGGCTGTCAAATTTGTTTTTGTTTTTTTGTTATCGGAAAGCTTTTTCTTGCCACCATTATCTTCACATATTTATTACTTGTCTAAAAAAGGGAGGGGAAACAGGGTCTGAGATAAAGAATGTGTTTGAAGGGAGCAAATTATTCATAGAGAAACGGGGTTTTACTTCCTTAAAAGTGACCGCCGCCGGCAAAATGGGATGGGTTTGACGAGATTCTTTGAGGGGGGGGGGGGGGTTGGGTGGAATAGGGGAGGAATGGTATAGGGTGTCTTGTAGGGACGCCGTGTGACCTCAAACGAGGCTTGCGGGAACGTCAGAGGGGAGGCAGACAGGGGCTGGTCGTACGAGGAGTGCTGCGCGGTCATTGCGACGTGACTGAAGCTGATAGCAATACGAAAAGAAAAGCAAAAACATAGTAAATAGCTCTTGCACATATGAGAAGGAGGGCAATTCCAAAATGCGGAGAGTTATTTTCTCAAAGAGAAAATAGGAGATTGTCGGCAAGGACGGTGCACGAGAAACATTACAATGTGTTCAAGGGCTTTTAACCAGAAAGCGATGACCATAATAAATAAGTACAAAGCAACGGCGGCGTAGGTGATGATGCGTACGAACTTGCAAAAATTAGGGAAAAATGAAAATTGAAGTGTGTGTGTGTGTGTGTGTGTGTGTGTGTGCGTGCGTGTGTGTGTGTGTGTGTATGTGTGTTGGCGTGCGTGCGTGCGTGCGTTTGATTTTGTGGGACAGCGAATATGGGAGAAAGAAATCCAGCATCTAGTACAGAAGTCATGGGGGAGTAGGTGGAGTGATTTTGTTTTAGTGCACTTTGCAATCTTTTTACTAAAAATTGCCTATGCTTCACTTCTACCTATCGACTGCTGGTTTCCCATTTCGTAAATGAATATAGGACTGGGAGTTATTACGTCAAAATAATCTTAGGTCAGGCCATGTGGTCATTGAAACCAGAACGATAAAAGAAGCGCCCCGAAGTTGCGAACGACCGTCTTGGAATACTGTTAGTGGGGTGGTGGTGGTGGTGGTGGGGGTGATGTACCCCTGAAAGTGCAGTTATGTATGGCATGTAGGGCAGGGCACGCTTTGACCACCGTGATAACGGAATAGCCTAAAATGAGACTAGAAAGGGCTTAAGACCGATAGCGCTCTAAACGAATCAAACAAAGAAATTGTGCGCATATAAGTTATTCGGACAGAGAAGTATAGGAGCAGTTGGACTCCCACGGTCCACGCGCTTGATAGGCTGATCGTACATACATATGCACATGCATACATACATACATACATACATACATACATACATACATTCATACATACATACATACATACATACATACATACATACATACATACATACATACATACGCACATACATGCATACGCACATTCATACATACATACATACGCACATACATACATACGTACGAACGCACATACATGAATACATACGCATTTACGCACATACGCACATATGCACATGCATACATACGCACAAACACACATACGCGCGCACACATACATACATACATACATACATACATACATACATACATACATACATACATACATACATACATACTGTCACGAAGACAAGGACGATGCAGTTGTCTTGAATGAGAAACACGTTTATTGGAGCGAACTTGTGCTCCCCTAACAACTCAAAAGAATACAGAGGCGGCGAAGCAGCGGTCAGCGAGTGTCGTCGAATCGAATGCCCCGGCATCCGCACTGCAGGCTTTTAAGTGCGAATGCACTTCTTAGTCGACCTTTGTCAGACTTGCGGCGCGCCGTCCGCGATCCGCTCCGGCAGCAGGTGTTATCGCTCCGCGCTCTCCTCCTCTCCCCTAGCAACGGAGCGCGCCTAGCAACGCTCTCCCGGTTCGTTTTAAGTGCGAATGCACTTCTTAAGCGAGCCTGAAGCGTCCGCCGCCGTCCGCATAGCAACAGCTGCGGGTGCGCGCGCTCCTCGTCTTCCTTGGCAACGGGGGGAGATGGGCGCGCGCTGCCTGGCCGCTGACATGGCACATACCCACGTGGGGGATTGGCAAGGAATCTCCTCGTCTTCCTTCGCAACGGGGGGAGATGGGCGCGCGCTGCCTGGCCGCTCACATGGCACATACCCACGTGGGGGATTGGCCAGGAATCGGGCGTGAGAAGGGCTAATGCACCCGCTTAAAGGAGTACTGACACGAAATTTCAAAGCTGAGATCCGCTCTAGCAATCAAGTACAACGACAACACAAATAGGTGTCTGTGAATAAATGCATCTTCCTTTCTTTGTAGTTGTGTGTGTGTGTGTGATCTCTCTTTCGCGAATATTACCGAACCGCGCAAATTCAACTCGTGCATTCGCACTTTCACATTCTTCCCCTCGGGGAAATCCGGGGAAATTTTTTTATCTTTTGGCGCGCGTGGTTCTCGAAACGTCGATTCGCATCGAGAACATAGTAGATCCAAGAAGATTATTTTGGGCTGTCCACGTTAGATCGGAATGCTCTCCCTATCACAACAGATAACACATGCGGCACAGAAAGAAAGAATGGAACACGCGCTTCCCTTGGCGCAGCGATATCACAGACCGGCGCAGCCGGGGGGTAAAAGCAAAACACAAATAAACAAACCCAATGTATGGTTCGCGGCATTACCCCCCCTCTAAGAGTGCATCGACCCGATGCTAACATAAGCGACAGTCCGAACAAATGAAAATAAAAGTTCGTCATCGTCCGTTAAAAGGTTTTAAGCGAACCACGTGGACGACTTCAGGCCGCGTGCGTCGTCGTGATGTGGCGGAGTCACCATCAAGGATCACTTCGTAGGTAAGTTGGCCAACACGTCGTAGAATCTGGTAGGGTCCGAAATACCGTCGCAGGAGCTTCTCACTGAGTCCGCGTCGTCGGATGGGAGTCCAAACCCACACACGATCCCCTGGTTGGTACTCTGCGTCTCGGCGTCGGAGGTTGTAGCGGCCCGCATCCACCAGCTGCTGGTCCGTTATACGAACTCGAGCGAGCTGGCGGGCCTCCTCCGCACGTTGAAGATATCCGTGGACGTCGGCGTTGAGGTCGTCATCTTCTACGTGCGGAAGCATGGCGTCGAGCATCGTAGTCGGCCTTCTACCGTAGACAAGCTCGAACGGCGTCAGCTGTGTCGTCTCCTGGATAACCGTGTTGTACGCAAACGTGACATACGGGAGTACTTCGTCCCAAGTCTTATGTTCAACATCAACGTACATTGGCAGCATATCTGCGATTGTCTTGTTCAAACGTTCTGTTAGTCCGTTCGTTTCGGGATGGTACGCCGTCGTTCTTCGGTGATCCGTGTTGCTGTAGCGTAATACTCCTTGCATCAGCTCCGCAGTAAATGCCGTTTCGCGGTCTGTGATTAGGACTTCCGGGGCTCCATGTCGCAGCACAACTTGGCTTATAAAGAACTTCGCCACTTCTTGTGCAGTCCCCTTCGGAAGAGCGGCGGTCTCTGCGTAGCGCGTCATGTAGTCGGTCGCTACGACAATCCACTTGTTTTGTGATCGTGACGTAGGGAACGGGCCTAAAAGGTCCATTCCAATCTGTTGAAATGGTCTCCATGGGACGGCGATCGGTTGCAGAAGTCCGGCGGGTCTTGTCGCCGGCGTTTTTCGTCGCTGGCAGTCACGGCAGCTCCGGACGTAGTGGGTGACGTCAGAGGTAAGGCCGGGCCAGTAGTACCTCGCCTTGATTTTTCCAATAGTGCGGGCTGTGCCCAGATGTCCGGAAGACGGGTCGTCGTGGCACGCTTCCAAAATTTCGTCACGAAGGTCCGCGGGGATGACGAGAAGGTAATTCGCTCTTGTTCCGGGGCTGAAATTCTTCTTCACAAGGACGGAGTTTCTCAGGCTGAATGCTGGTAAGCTGTGTTTGAAGGTCCTAGGAACGGCAACGTTGCATCCCTCGAGGTACTCGATTATGACGCGTAAGTCGGGGTCGGCACGCTGCTGGGCGGCTAGGTCGCTCTCCGTCACGATCCCGAAGAACGCGCTGTCTTCATCAGAGTCTTGTGGTGGTGGGTCGACGGGGGCGCGGGACAGGCAGTCGGCGTCGGAGTGTTTCCTGCCGGATTTATAAACGACTGTAACGTCGAACTCCTGCAGGCTCAAGCTCCACCGCCCAAGACAGCCAGAGGGGTCCTTCAAATTGGCGAGCCAACACAGCGCATGGTGGTCTGTTACAACCTTGAATGGCCTTCCATTCACGTAAGGGTGAAATTTTGAAATCACCCATATAATGGGCAGGCACTCTTTCTCAGAGGCAGAATAGTTTTTCTCCTCCTTCGACAGACCACGGCTGGCATAGGCGATTACCCTTTCGCAGCCGCTTTGCTTTTGGACAAGGACGGCGCCCAAGCCTATATCACTGGCGTCCGTGTGCATTTCCGTTTCGGCATTTTCGTCGAAATGAGCGAGCACGGGCGGGCTTTGCAGGCGTTTTTGCAGCTCGCCGAATGCGTTTTCTTGGTCGTTTTCCCAGCTGAAATGGGTGCTATCTTTCGTCAAGCGCGTGAGTGGCTCTGCAATGCGTGCAACGTTTGCGACGAAGCGCCGGTAGTATGCGCACAGCCCGAGAAATCTTCGAACGCCCTTCTTGTCTTTCGGCCTTGGGAAGTTCGCAATGGCTGAAGTTTTTGCCGGGTCAGGTAGGACTCCCGCGGCGTTGACGACGTGGCCCAAGAACTTGAGTTCCCCGTATGCGAAACAGCACTTTTCAGGCTTCAGCTTCAACCCCGACGTACGAATGGCCTCGAGTACAGACTCCAACCTTGCAAGGTGTTCGTCGAAAGTCCGTGCGAATACCACTACGTCGTCGAGGTATACGAGGCAGGTGTGCCACTTAAGGCCAGCTAGCACAGTGTCCATGACTCTTTGAAACGTCGCTGGTGCTGTGCACAGCCGAAACGGCATCACCTTGAACTCGTATAGGCCGTCTGGGGTTATAAATGCAGTCTTCTCTCGGTGTCTCTCGTCCACTTCAATTTGCCAGTAGCCGGTCTTCAGGTCCATCGATGAGAAGTACTTAGCGTGGCAGAGGTGGTCGAGGGCGTCGTCGATTCGGGGGAGGGGGTACACGTCCTTTTTCGTGATTTTGTTCAGTCGCCGGTAGTCAACGCAAAACCTTAATGTGCCGTCTTTTTTCTTTACGAGTACGACAGGCGAAGCCCAGGGGCTTTTCGATGGCTGTATAATGTCGTCGCAAAGCATGTCGTCGACTTGAGTCCGGATGGCTTCCCGTTCGTGTGAAGAGACGCGGTACGGTGACTGTCGGGTAGGTCGGGCTCCATCTTCGGTTATTATTCGGTGCTTCGCTAGAGGGGTCTGGCGTAGTTTTGCGCTCGACGAAAAGCATTCGCTATAGCGACGCAGCAAAGCCAATAATTTTTTCCGTTGTTCTTGAGGTAGCGCCGGATTCACATCGAATGGCTGTGGGAGTTTGAAGGTTTCTACGGGTGTGTGTTCAAAGTCGGCGACCGCGATCACGTCACTTGCTTCTTGCGTTTCTTCGAGGAATGCAATTGCCGCGCCCTTGTTTAAATGCTGGTACTCCTTGGTCGAGAAGCACCCTTTGATCAGTGTCTACGATAGCGTCGACGTCAGGAGCAGTATCTTCACAGTAGACTGCGACCATCAAGCTTGCGTGGGGTGGCAGGTTGACATGATCATCGGCAATCCTTACAGCAGCACGTCGTTCGGGGTTCGGTTCCGGCGTCATGGAGTGATGGGGGGAAAAAGTTATTGACTTAGTCTGCAGATCAATTATTGCGCCGTTGTCCGTCAAAAAGTCCATTCCGAGAATCACGTCGCGGGAGCAGTTAGGCAGAACGACGAACGCCGCAGGGTACGTTGTGCCGTCTATGGTGACGCGCGATGTGCACGTTCCACTTGACGTCACGAGGTGGCCTCCTGCTGTGCGTATGTGCGGACCGTCCCATCTGGTCATAACTTTCTTCACTTTAGACGCAAATGGTCCGCTCATTACCAAATAGTCAGCTCCCGTGTCTACGAGGGCGACTACGTCAAAGCCGTCGATGAACACCTTGACGTCAGATGCAGTCTTCCTCGAGTTTCGGGTTCGTCGGGGCGTCGCATCTCTGCTTGTACGTGTTGATGGTCGGGCACTGTGCATCGTCGTTGTCGTCGTCTTCTCAACGGACGTCTCGGTCAGGTCGGGTACGCGTTGCGCCGTGTAGCTGTCGTCGTGTTCGGGAGTCTCGTCAGGGTTAGGTCGGGTCGTTGGGATGAGGGCATGTCGTGAATCACTGTCTTCAGCGCGTCCTTGCGTCGTTGGAGGGTTTCCAGTTAGTCGCCGTAGAGCAACTTCACCTCCAGGAGTTGCCGTCTTTAGTTTCCTCCGCGTGGGCTTGGAGACCTTCCACGTGCGAAGTCAGCACTGCTACGGCGGTCCGGCGACTTGTACGGGTAGGGCGACGGCGAACGGTTGAAACGGGCTGGTCCACGGCTGGTGTTCGACAGGTATTCTTCAATCTCAGATGGGTGCTGGCTGGGTCGGGGGCGTTGTGCGTCGACGGAGAAACCACGTAGTCCGAGTCTCTTGTATGGGCAGCGACGGTAGATGTGGTCGGCCTCTCCGCAGTGGTAGCACAGAGGACGATTATCTGGTGTTCGCCATACGTCAGTCTTCCTCGGCGTCTGGGTTTGTGCTACCGGGGGTTGGGGGGGCGACAGTGGGCGGCGGTAGGGCGGTACCTTTTGACGTGCCTCTTGACGACGTGTTGGAGCAGGGTGGGGTCGGTGAACAGCCGCGGAGTACGTCATAGCTTGAGGCTCGCTGTGTACGTCGGATGCCACAGAAGTTCCCAAAGCGTTTCGAACTTCTTCCCGGATCACGCCAGTTAGGCAAGCGACTTGGGGTTGCGGCGTCGTCGGGGAAAGTTTCCGCAGCTCCTCTCTCACTACTGCGCGGATGGTCTCGCGTAGGCTATCAGCCGGAATCCGCATGTTGTCGATGTAGTTCGCACTGGCCGTGCCAACAAAGTTCCGGTCATACTGCTTAGCACGCATTTCGAGAGCCTTCTCAATCGTGCTGGCTTCGGTCACGAATTCAGCGATGGTTTTGGGCGGGTTGCGCACAAGTCCAGCAAACAGCTCCTCCTTCACACCGCGCATCAAGAAGCGTAACTTCTTTTCTTCCGTCATTTCGGGGTCCGCGCGGCGAAATAATTGCTTCATCTCCTCAACGAAGATCAAGACCCCTTCGTTGGGGTGTTGTGTCCGAGTTTCAAGCAAAAGCGCAGCTCGCTCTTTTCTCACAACGGTAGTGAATGTCTTCAGGAACTCCCTTTTGAAGTGAGTCCAGTCGGTCAAAGAACTCTCATGGTTCTCGAACCAAGTTCGAGCAGCATCTTCTAAGTAAAAGAAGACACGCCGGAAAGTTTCTTCGTCGTCCCACTTGTTGAAGATGCGGACGCGCTCCAGCTTCTCCAACCATTCTTCGGGGTCTTCAGCGGAGGCTCCCCGGAACGATGGCCGTTCCTGGGGCTGCTGCAGGACGATGGGCGACGTTGTTTCTTGCACCATGGTGTTGGTTGCAGCGTTCCTTTTCTTGGGCCCTTCTGGCATCAAACCAAACTCGGGTGGTAAATCTTGCAGGCGGGGGCTGGCTCTTGTTGGACTGGCTTGGCAACTTCCCGAGGTTGTAGTGGGCATGGAGGGTGCGTACCCCGCACCCCAACCAGATGTCACGAAGACAAGGACGATGCAGTTGTCTTGAATGAGAAACACGTTTATTGGAGAGAACTTGTGCTCCCCTAACAACTCAAAAGAATACAGAGGCGGCGAAGCAGCGGTCAACAAAGTGACTTGCACAGGCGAGTGTCGTCGAATCGAATGCCCCGGCGTCCGCACTGCAGGCTTTTTATCTTTTGGCGCGCGTGGTTCTCGAAACGTCGATTCGCATCGAGAACATAGTAGATCCAAGAAGATTATTCTGGTTCTGTTCACGTTAGATCGGAATGCTCTCCCTATCACAACAGATAACACATGCGGCACAGAAAGAAAGAATGGAACACGCGCTTCCCTTGGCGCAGATATAACACAGACCGGCGCAGCCGGGCGGTAAAAGCAAAACACAAATAAACAAACCCAATGTATGGTTCGCAGCAATACATACATACATACATACGCACGTGCACTACTGAATTTACGAAGTGAAATGTGCAGTAATCGAAGTACACCGAAACCCAATGCTGTTCGTCCCATTTAGCTCAATGCATAGCATATGACTTTAGCGTTATGGTAACGTTTACCTAACTGTGACCAACGCATTGAACTTGTTACGTGTGTTTTCGTCGTTTCGTAATATTTAAGGTTAAAATATTCATGATATTTTTTACAAACAAGCAATACGAAAAAGCGCGTATATAAATGCACTGCGTTGGATTACCAGCAGTATGTACAAAATCTTTTGGTACACCAAACGCATTTCGTAGAAATGAACAAAACGAACGAACTAAGAGAGAAATCACCATCGTTAAACAGGGCAAGAACAGGTCATGAAAGAGCGTTCTCAGCAGAGCCATGGCTTGATCCTATCCGCAACACCACTTTGCCCGTGTTTCTTCTTGTGCTAAAAATACAGGGCAGTTAGCCAACTTCAATTTTACAAGAACTCACAAGTCGTTGCAGCAATGACCACAAGGACCTCCGCTGGAACCACTATATGACTAGCTTGGATCGGGCCCGACCACACGCATAACAGTGTGATCTGGAAAGTTATAGTTATTTTTTTGGTGATTTTGTATGACGAAACGTTTATCTGGTCGATACAATGCATAGTAGGGTACTGTTAATTCAAATCCAATGTAGCAGTGTACAACTTTTCAAAAGCAATACAGAGGTAATAAAATCCAATGAAGCTGTCTAACTATTCGAGAAATGTTATCTCGAATGCGGAAAATATTTAGCAAGAAATTTGCTCAGAATAGAAGTATGTTTGCATATTGAAAGCGGGGCGGGTGAAAACTTTAGGCACCCTACTTCGCGTAGAAGCACTGATAAAGCTGTAGTTATCGCAAGCACAAAGCCCCACAGCGTGATTTCGTCGCCCGCAACAGATGTGTTTCCAGTTTCTGGCCTGTCGTTGGTGCGATTTTCTTGATGCCCAACACTCGCCATCGTTGTTGCTGGAAATTAACACGCATAGGTGGGAGTGAATATTTGTTTGAGAAGTCACATGTTTACGTGCGGCTTCTACAGAAGCGCAGCGAACCATGCTTCTATCACGTAAACGTCACGTAATCGGCAGGATTCACAACGAATGGTGAGGGATGTCGGTAGCCCAGTAGGCTCACACGTGCTTCTTTGCCGCTGCAGCAGCTCGCTGCAATGTCCTGTCGCAGCCATGTAACCACCGCTGTAAATTCTGGCACGAAAGTGAATTGTGTATACGCGCTGTCGTATATCCGTGTTTTCCCATTGGGCGTAGAGTGATAACAAAGGTTTAGGAAAGAGGGAAACACATTTTTCACCTTCTTAAACGCAGGAACCTTATCTGGGGGACGCAGGAACTGAATCTAGCATTGAATTCAGACCACGAAAAGCACCCTCCTCGCCCTCTTTTCAAGTCGCCGACTTCGTATCCGCCAGGACAAAAAAAAGACAGCATGCGAATAGGCAAGAATAAAACAACATCTGGGCCAGGTGATGCGAGTGTTCATTCCGTACTGTTATCTGACATTCCTGGCTGCGATCTTCGCTTCGCTCATATCAGGGAACGTTCGTGTCCGAGCACGGCTGAGGCATGCCGTCATCGGAGCTATATGTTCTTTCGTGCGGCAGAATAAAGCGTGCTTCGGTGCCATGGTTGCATAGAGTTTCTTAGTAAGTATACTAGATAGGAAACTGCGCTTCGTAAGCCATGTCGTCGTGGGGGTTCATGGGCAGACATCCTTTTTGGCTTGGGCTTGGCATGACGACTAGATTCTTAAGCAGTTTTTGGGATTTGCTTTCTTCACTATGCATTGACACGTTTACGAGCTACAAGGAAGCCGAAATTCTCCCGTTTCTGTGGTAGCCGTGTTCAGTGAAACAGCAGGCAATGCGTGATCGCACCTGAAGTTGCTCATGCCGCAGTCGAAAGACATATGACTGAGCGGGTAATATGCCTCCGCGACATTTGTAGCTGACGAAAAGAACAAACAAAACGTACTTCGACGAAGACAAGATAAGGCAGATACGGGAGCTTGTATGCGTCCTATCTTGTCATCGTCTATGACCGTTTAACGCCACGTTTTCATTTTTCTCAATAACTAGCTGGAGGTCGCGGTGCACCGGTTCACCACGAATGTAACGTTTTCATAGGCATGCTGAAAAAACTTTCGAAACTCTTCAAACAACTTATTATTTGAAATATAGGTAAAATAATAAAATCACAGTCTCTAATGAGTTACCCCCCAAATAATAACATTGTTCGTAACTAGAACTTCGGCCGGCGGAATAGAGGCACAACAGTTCCGGCAAAAATACGCTTTACTTCTTTTTTTCTTAGTTTTAAAACAGCTTGTTTTTATTTTCCACTTCCATTATTGAACACTATTCTTGGTGTTTTTGTTGCACTTTGTTTAAATTTGCGGTCACTAAAACGTTGTAATCCAAGCCAATGATGAAACTAAGGGGAGCGCGATGTATAATGGCGGTCCATGACTACACAGACGACCTTGATGTGAGCCGCATAGACGCTAGCGCCAGATTCCTCTCTAGTGTATACTGTAAGAAACTCTATGCCACAGTTGTTTTTACACTGCTAGATTTCTGCTACCTGACGCAGCTTTTTCGGGGCGGTACGTGATGCCATCAGTTAAGCAAAAAAGCGCGAATCTGAGTTGTCGCCGAACTGCTGAACCCTCTTAAGAAATAAAGATGCGCAGGCAGGGGGCGACAGTAGGAGAAAAGGAAGAGGAGGATCGGGGCGCTCACTGCCTCGCTAATCGACTCGAGCACCACATCGGGAGCCAGATGCTGGTAGTCTTTCGCTACACATTTTCTGGTGCCGAAACGCGGGAAACGAGGCACGAGCGGACCCACGTTCGACGGCGCAGCGGCTCCGAGGCACGCAAGGCTTGGATACCTTCGTACTGCTTTGTCCTGGGAGCTTTGCCACCGGCCGCCGGCCCTTTCGGCTCGTGCCCAAGCCCGCCCTTGACCCCTAGTATTTGAAACCTCAGCGTCTTTCTTCATCGACTGGTGCCATGGACGATCCTCATATTCGCCGAGATGTACTGCGAGCGAACGTCTCCGGGACCATGAACGTCCTCGATGCCTTTCTGCGGAGCCAGCTAGCAACGGCCCTTGACAGACAAAATGTCCTCGGCCTCATTTTGAATGACCAGGTGAGCCTTCAAAAAAAACCCGCCGCATCTTCCCACGGGGGTAACTCGAGTAAATGGGTCGCAGAGTGGGGGGGGGGGAATCGCGTGAATGTTGCGTAATTGGGTATGGTTTGGGAATACCTAATTGGTATTTCGTCTTTATTATTCTTATTTATTGAATGAAGGAGAAGCGAAGGCAAGGAGTATAAAGTTAAAGACTGTCTTTTTTGCTTGGTGCCGTCGTTGTATTGGACAGAGAAGTTGACTGCTTTGTGGTCACTAAAGTGCACTGTCAAGGGGTCTTTGAGGAGCGGTCATGCGATTGCGGAACTGGTGAAGACGTTGCTTCCATCGCATCTACTCGAGTCAAGCAAAATGTCAAATCAGGCGAGAGCCAAGCAAAGACGCCCTTGACTGAATTCCGAACGCACGCTCCGCCGCTTATATAAACACCGACCGCGTTCGAGGGAGAGGAGTACAGGGGAGAGACGTGCATGCGCACACTTCCGTACACAAGCGCGCGAACTTTCCACGCACCCACCACGCCGTTATCACGTGTACACGCCCTGCCGCCGTTACTGTTCAGCGCGACGCAGCGCACGGGTAGCTACGACGCATGCGCACAGACGCGCTCCCCCCGCAACCGCCGCAGCTGTTGTTGAGAGCGACGGAGCGCACGGGGTACACGCGCTCCTCCCGCACGGCCGCACCTGTTGTTGAGACCGACGAGGGTACAGGGCGCGCACCTGCGCCTCGACGCGACGTGCATGCGCAGTGAGCGTGTAGACGGCGCCGATGCCGAAGCGCGACATCGTGCGACTAAGAAATGCTCCGCATTTAAAACTCCACGCTCAAGTTCAGGAAAACCTGCAGGGTGAAGAGTTTGATGCTGACGTTTTGGAAGCGATCGACTATGACGAGCGTATCTGCGCCCTGCGAACGTCCGTACGCTTCTCCGCGAACCATGAATCTTCCGCAACCCTGTCCGTAAAGCTCAGTCGGCGCTGTTTACAACCCGCATCGCAACCTTGACTATTCGCTTGCGTCCTGAGGAGGCCCGCGGACAATCGTCCCGCGTGACGTGCCAACCGTCCGGGAAATGACTGGCGCACGGGTAGAACAGGAAAACGGCGACGGAGTCGCTTCGGTCTTTCAGGACGCCAAGCAGGTCACCGAGGTGCTCAACCAGGGAGAGAGGCTCCAGCAACTGCGCAGTCCTGCTGCTTCTGTGACTGCAGTTTCGGGTAAGCCTCAAGGACACTCCTGGGACCTCGGCATCGGTGACGCGGCTATCGTTTCTGAGATGGCCGAGCGGCCCTGCAGTGAATCTAGCCTAGTCAAAAAGACTTCTGCTTTGGAGATGTCGAAGTGGCCCCAGACGGACGCTGGTATCATGGACGCGATTCTCACTTCGGAGACGTCACTACAGCCCTTCCGCACCCCTCGCTTGGACGACTTGACTACCGCTCTGGAGACGTCCGAGCCGTTCTGCCACAGAGCTAGAGTCGATGATGCGAGTCTTCTTTTGGAAATCTCCGAGCTTCCCTGTTGCGATCTTCACGTCGGTGAGGTTGCTCGCGTTTCGCCAGCAGTGCAGCCACCCGGTTTTGAGTCAAGTATATTTTCATTTGATTCAGCAACAAAAACGCGGTTCGTGCAGAAGAGAGACTAGCGTCAGGGAAAGACTAAGCGCCTGCTCCTCCGATGCTTCCTGAGCGAGCTTCGACACCGGAAGCGAGCTCCGTCCGCGCTCTTCCAGGCCCCGTGGGGAGGCATCCTGGTGGAGAAGCAGAACAAATGCTTCTATGGTGACGACCCCTACTTCAGCAAGCGCGACTCGATTCTTGACGAGCCTTAGTACCGTGTTGGGTCCGGCGAGAGCGAGGTCCTATGGTTGCCAGAGATAACGGACACGCCGCTGGAACACAACAATTGCTTCACGGAAGGCGAATCAGACGTGGACGCAACGGCGATGCCATTAGGCTCGCCGCATGATCTCTGCAAATTTGACCGTCGGAATCAGTTGTTCCCATTCGATCCTGGGGGCTGCCTTCTGGCCGAAAACCTAGAGCATGCCCCGGGGGACCGTATGAACATTCGCAGTCTTTTCGCCCTACGTCACTTTGGCCAAGCAACCCAGCACTCACTCGTTGCCCATGATGCTGGCTATGGACCTGTACTGCCTCGCTCAATTGACAACTCTGTCTACAGAGATCGACGGCACCGAGACACCCTGCGAAATGCCCCACTGGATCCCCCCGCCAGCTTACAAGCATCGCTGCTGTGGAATCATGCACCGGTCTCGAAGTCGGACAACTGGTCGTACTGGGACACGGACTTTGCCACTACCCCTGCAAGTCCCTAACCAACCTGGTAGCGGCGGGAGTATGTCAAGAAATAAAGATGCGCACGCAGGGGGCGACAGTAGGAGAAAAGGAAGAGGAGGATTGGGGGTGCTCACTGCCTCGCTAATAGACTCGATCACCACATCGGATGCCAGACGCTGGTTTTCTTTTGCTACAGTGATATTGCAAACACAGTGAGGTGGAGATGATTGTGTGCATCGGGGCGTAGAGCTCGACGTACTGCCACATTCGGCTTGTGATAGCGGTGACGGCATAGTACATGGTAAATGCTCGAATGAGGTGTGGTCCAGTGCAGGGTGCGTTCTCTGTGCTGTCGCCCTTCATGTCGGCGCATTCGGCGGCTAAGTGCGATGCTTGCACGGGCAGTGACATGGATCAGCGGGAAGTTTAAAGGGGCCATGAAGAAACGCAGGTTTGGTTCATTCGAAATATTGCCACGTTCGATACACTCTGACACCGTTCTTAACGTAGACTTCACTCAAATAAGCTATATAATTATGAAAAAAGGGAAGGGCCCTGCGACCCACAAGCTCATTTCACGCAGCAGAACCCATGATGTTATACACGCCAGCACTGGGATTGGTTGAGGCCGACAAAAGAAAACGCAAATAAGGCAGAGCTTATAAGTTTGGGGAACAAGCTATTTGCGCTTAAATTTAGTGCACATTCTTTTTATAGCAGTAAGAATGGTGGGATAAACGGTGGAAGTTACGAAAGCACATGTAAACGTATAAGTACCAATGCGTACTGCTGCAGGTACTGCACGCACTGTGCTTGTCTTAGCTGCATTGCACTGCGGCTCTTCGGGGTTGTCTCAGACAACATTGGCCGATTAGTGTAAGCAACGGCATATTACGGGCCATATTTGTCGAGCAAGCACCATATATCACGGAACGATTATTTTCTCCCTAAAAAAGAAGCCAGGTACAAATATGGTCAAAAACAAAGCAAAGGCAGAAAATGGCCTGCTACGGTATGCTGGCACTATCTAGGTTGACTAACGGTAAACAAGTCTCGACTTCACACCAAGTTTAGCTTGAAGACCCGCTGTTATGATGTCGTTGCAGACGTCGTTAAAACTCGCAATTTGGAGTGAGAATAAAAATTTTAACTTAAATTGAATAATTTTGCAGTAAACAAAGCATCGCTTGCTTCTGTACAAGCACTGGGGGCAGTGTAAAACATGAAATCTTTCGAATAAAATAAACGTGTATCATGTCTGCATGGCCCCTTTAAAGTTTGTAAAGTGAGGTAATATATCTCTGCACTTCACATGGTGTATCGCCCCAGCAAGTGGTGAGCCAATCTGAAGTGCACCTCCTGCAGCTGCGACTGCCCTACCTGGACTAATTACACCCAGTAACGCAGAAGGTGACGGTTTTAACAGGTAAGCCATCTGCACTGTGGTAGTTCTTTGGAGTCCGTCTATTTCCTTGTGCAGGAACACACCTAGCTCAGCATTATCACGGACTTGTAAATGAGAGCAAAAAAGAGCGACGTTCCTCCAGCTGCGAGTGGCCTTGGTGCTATATTCATTTTCACGGCGAGCCTCCTCGGACCGTAACACCTTCCTTTCTGGTGTTATATAGCCATTGCTACTATTTCTCAGGCCAACTTTGTGTTGCACACAGAAGCAGCCATTCCGCTCAGAGGAGGGTGAATCACCTCCGCAAGCCTCACCCATCCAGACGTCGTCACCTATGTTCATTCTCTAAGACGTACGCTGTGATGTCAATGCTGTAAGCACTGTACAACACAAGATAACGTGTATGCTAGTTCAATCAGCACAGTGAAGCACTTGAAGTAACAGGATGATGATTTGAGTCTGCCAGCGTATCCATTGTCGCAGTTCAGGATCTCTATGCAGTAGTTGCAAGAGCACATTCTGAATGTAACCACTTTGCCAACCATATTTTCCCTTCGCCCTATTTGAATCCTTGCCAAGAAAATGTCATGAGGTCCTGTTGCCTTCTGTAGGTGAATAATCTCTGCCCTCTAATGTCCTGCTACATCAATTCCCTGCGTTGCACTGTTTCCAGCAGGAGAAAGCTTCGTCCACACAAACGCAGTCTAGACCGACCAACCTATGACTGGGGAGGGTGCTGATCCTCCGCTGGAGGACCAAGGCCATTCTTGGCGGTGTGTGCAGTGAAGGTAGTCTTCTGATTGTTGGCGTGTGCGAGGGACTGCTGATAGCACTGCATATACTCCACTGTTTCTGCTATCATTACTGTTCACTGTCCTTCCGTTTACCGCAATTTCTACCCTTTTGCTCACTTTCTTCTCAATCCCTTTTAGGTCACTCTGTTTTTACACTAAAAGGCAACCTGTGAAGGAAGAAAAAAATGGGTAGGGGGAGTAGAAAAAATTTCAAAGCCAAATAGTGCTCAACAGGACACGACATCGCAGGCGACACAATGTTCACTCCGCGCCTAATCTTTCATGTTAGTTACCTAAAAGATCTTGTCGCGGTGTCGTGCCCCTACGACCCTGATTTGTGCCGTGCTATTCGCCTTAGTAAAAGTACTGTTGCGTTTACCTACGACACGCTGTGTCACCTGTTATTGATTATTTCTGGCGAAGTTGAGCAAAACCCCGGTCCCACAAAAGAAATTCTGGCAGCCATAATCAAACTGGAGCAAATCCAAATTAGTATTCGTACCGAGCTAAATGAGTTTTTTTAAAAAACACCCAACTTGCACACAGCAAAACGCTCACAGAGATTAATAACCGACTAGCTGCACTTGAAATAACGTATCCAAAAACCAATTTTGATCAAGTTTTGAGCGAGGCAAATCAAATCAAGCATGATATCGAGGTCCTGAAAGCTGCTAACAACGATACTAACAACCGCATGCGCAGGAACAATCTACTTTTTCTTGGCCTCGATGACGCAGAAAAAAAAACATGGCAGGAATCTGAAACAAAAATTATGAAACTATGCTCCGAAACTTTGAACCTACAACTGGACACAAACTCCATCGAACGCGCGCACCATTAGGGCGAATTTAGGAACGACAAAGGAGGCCAATCATAGTGAAACTGACCTATTTCAAAACCAAAGAGAGTATTCTTGCTTGCGGCCGTAAACTAATAGGAACCGACTATGCTATAAGAGAAGATGTCGCTCCGACTACTCGCCAGGCGCGCTCTAAGTTAATACAATTTGTACGCCCGCAGAAATGTGCCTTCAAACTTTCGTTAAACAAACTGCATGTTGGTAACAAGACATATTTCTACGATGCTGCAACTGATACGGTTCTAGAGTGCGCGAATAGTTCCACATTTGCACCTACTCCTCCTTACGCACGTTAAAGTAGCCAATCAGATGCCAAATGACGCAGTTTAAATAACCCGTGCCGTCCAAAAAATCACTCGTCTTCATTTTTCAATGCCAACATTGGTTTCAAAAACATCAGAAGTGTTGTTCCCAAAAGATATCACTTACACGGTTTCATCACAGTCATCGACGCGACATAATCCTTCTCACAAAAACTTTGCTAACAAACGACATCGAAGACTCCGAAGTCTTGCCTTGTAACCCGAACTTCACGCTATACCGTAATGACCGCAAGGATAGAAGAGGAGGAGGCGTTCTTGTGGCAATCAATAGCAACCTCTCGTCTTCACTTATCTGCCACGATCCTAACCTAGAACTAACATGGGTCTGTGTACATAACTGTTCGGTGAAATCAGTGTTTGGTATTTGATACAGACCGCCAGACAGTCATCCACTATTTTGCGATTACTTGCGCAGTTCTCTTATAAACATAAAAGATAAATTTCCTGACGCATCTATATTTCTTTTCGGTGATTTCAACTATCCTCATATCAATTGGACTCTTCTTTCAGCACCTAATCAATTGTCTTTAAGCGAATCCAAACAATTTCTGGAATTGGTACTTGATTTCAACCTCCATCAAGCAATAACCACACCCACTGAAGGAGATAACACACTAGATCTGTTGCTGACCAGTTCCCCTGATGACGTATCGAGTGTCACAGTCCTCCCCGAAATTAGCGACCACAATCTTCTTCATATATCCCTCTCCATTCCACTGAAAAAAAAGCAGCTACAACCAAGACAATAACTGACTAAAACAGGGGAAATTTTGAGTTAATTAACGAGGAACTTGCTCGCTTTAACGAAAACTTTGAAAAATCCTATAGAACGCGCTCTGTTAATTCAAATTGGGAACTTTATAAAAGTGCGTTTCTGAGCTTAAAAAATAAATATATTCCTACAATATTTGTGAAGTCCGACTCCAATACCCCATGGTTTAATACAAGTCTAAAAGCATTGCTCACACGAAAAAAACGTCTGTATAGAATAGCGAAAAGCAAGAATAGCCGAGAAGCATTGAACCGTCACCGCCTGTGTGAAATTGAATACAAAAATTGAATACAAAAATTGAGTGTGAAATTGAATACAATTGCAGCCAGGGATAAATTTTTTCTGCCGACCTGATTACAATCCTTCAATCAAACCCAAAAAAATTCTGGCGCGTAATTTCTGCAAAGCCGCAAACTAACCATATAAATCTTGGTAACTCTGATGATGAACCGATAAGCCCCGAGGAAATAGCGGCCGCTCTAAATAAATTCTTCGCGTCTGTGTTTAACATACCCAATACCTCCGCGTTTGCACCTACACCGGACTTCTCTGCTCAGACCATGCCTGAAATACAAGTACACCTCGATAACGTATGTAAGCTAATCCGCTCCCTTAAAAATCATCCTCGGCTGGCTGCGATGCCATCAAATCAAAATTACTAAAAAACACTGTAGCAATATCTAGGAAATTTTTGTACCTTATATTTAACCAATCTTTAAACACAGGAACCTTGCCAGATGATTGGAAGAAAGCTAAAATAGTCCCTAAAGCGGGAAGTTGCGAAAGCCCTGTGAATTACCCCCCGATTAGCTTAACCAGTGTTCCGTCTAAGATGATAGAGCATATCATAGCATCAAATCTTATGGCCTACCTAGAATCAATCAGTTTTTTCTACACTTTACAACACGGTTTTCGAAAATATCTTTCCTGCAAATCTCAACTGGCTGAATTCAAATATGACCTACTGCAGCGAATGGACGATTACATAAAATTGATGCAATATTCTTAGACTTCTCCAAGGCCTTTGATCGCGTATCCCACAACCACCTGCTCACTAAATTAGCCGCTCTTGGTATCCCCCCAAACCTTATAAAATGGCTCGAACATTTCTTAACCAGACGCGTGCAGTTTACCTTTGCTAACAATTTCCAATCAACCCTTACCAGTGTCACTTCCGTTGTCCGCCAAGGGGCCGGCTTATCACCTTTATTATTTCTTATTTACGTAAACGACCTTCCCAGTAACATAAAAACACAGCTGCGCCTGTTTGCAGATGACTGCCTTCTTTATAACTCCCTTCATTCTTCTAACGACGCAATCACCCTACAATATGTCCTTGACACGATCACTTCATGGTGCTAAAAATGGCATATGCCTCTAAACCTCACTAAATGCAAAGTTCTGTCCTTTACACGTAAACACATTACCACACACGACACCTACTGCATTAACTCTGTCCAATTGACCACACGTGCACTCACAAATATCTAGGAGTTGTTGTGACGTCATCACTGTCTTGGGTGAAACATATAAAAACCATTTGTCCAGAAGCTTCGCGCACATTAGGCTACTTGCGAAGTAACTTGCGATCTGCATCCCCTGACATAAAGAAACTCGCATATCTAACATACGTGCGACCAAA
The DNA here is from genome assembly GCF_048455015.1 of Haemaphysalis longicornis. Lineage (NCBI taxonomy): Eukaryota > Metazoa > Arthropoda > Arachnida > Ixodida > Ixodidae > Haemaphysalis > Haemaphysalis longicornis. Next base: position 16,357,143 of record NW_027526233.1, read on the forward strand.
ACTCGAGTACGCGTCGTCCATCTGGCATCCCTCACGAGCTTATCTCGCCGATGATTTAGAAGCCGTTCAAAACCGCGCAGCTCGTTTCAATATGTCACAATATTCAAGACACATGAGCGTAACCGCACTAAAACAAACTTTGTCACTCGCATCACTCACTTCACGTCGCATAACTTCTCGTGTATGCCTCCTTCACAGTTTCTATTACTTTAGCAGATCGGAGCATCCTCTCCTAAAATGCCCATTAAGAACATCATCTCGCCTGTCCCATACGCACCCTTTGATGACCATAAAATGCCGGACGGCGGCGATGAGCAGCTCATTTTCCCCCCATGCGATAACAGTTTGGAATGCACTACCAGATAACATTCTTTCTTGCAGAGACCGCCAAATATTTCGCGATAAACTAACCTGTTTTCAAAATACAAATGATACGTCCTAACAGCACATTTACCTGTTGCATTTATAGTTGTGTCTTTACTGTGCTCGTAGAATTTATCGCCTATAATGTATTTTCATCAGTTGTTGTGCGTGTTATTTTCGTTTTTTTCTTTCTTTATTTCTTGTAATCAGTGTGTACCTTCATATTGTTACCTTGCTATGAAACTTCCAACTTCGATGTACGCCCCCCCTTATATAATGCCTTCGGGCCCTTAAGGTGGAATAAATAAAAAAAATGAAATGAAATGAGAAGTCGTTATGCGACAACGGCAGGGGTTTTCAATTATCAGTCCTGGACTCTCTAAGAACTCCTCGAGAGGCAATCAGACGTTTCTTGCTCGCATGTATTCTCGTGGTATGGAAAATCTTGCGACTGCCCATGTACAACAGGTAAAATGTCACTGTAAAGACCGAGTATGTGGCTCAGGAATTAAGTCAACACAATGCATATAGATGAGACTGAATATTTGTCACTTGAAAAATCTTGCATATTCTTCACATTTTGCCCCATGTTAGCTTCTTCTGCACTGGAAGGCTTACTAAAACTATGTATGGACTCGCTGTCTCTGGCAGGTTCCAGTGTACCATTTTCGAACGAGTAGCCTGCTGTAAGATACCGAACACTTTTCATTATCAACTTGAGGTTTGTTATAGTGCCGGGGGCAGTTTGTCATGCACGCAAAAGCCAGAATGTTTTCATGGCTAAAGCTATGGCTACGTGATAAATCCAGCATGTGTAACATGAGTTCTTAGGCCAGCGGCCATCCTTATGTTTCTTCCCCTCTCTTCGCTTCGTTCGCACCAATTCCATCCAAAAAACACCCTCTAGATGTATGCACAGCTTCACCTAAAAACTTGGCCATTATACTACAGTTGAGGATAACCGCAGCCACCCGGAGTTAACATCTGTGGAAGAGAAGGTGAGGAGCATGATCTACAAAAAAATTTGAAAACGACATAAGGCTGTTAAAAAAACTTATTGTGCTCAACTTCTTGCGGACAAAAGTTAGTAGCGAGCGAAAGCGAATTTTCAGAGATTAGTTTAGGTGAAAGGCACCCAGAAAAGCCTTTTGTAAAAGTTACAAAAGGCCTGTATTGTCGCGTAGTACCAATGTAGCGATGCAATGCCGTTGGAATTATTGATCTACATTCAGTATTAGCTGCGCCAGAAGCAATTAGGTAAACCTCTCCCCCTTGCTGATAGATTCCTCCTCCCTGTCTGCTTCTTTCAAAGAAGCTGGAAACTCTGGGAATAGCCATGTGACATCGCGACGCTCGACTTCCGTTCTTCGCTAGCTACATTCCTGGCCCTTGGCACGCGTCAATCGGTGCAGACCCGCCTTTGCGTCGGGATCGCGCAGAAAGGAGGAAGAGCAGCCGGAAGCCCAGTGGCAGTGACGTTTCCGGCGACCGACGATCGGCCGAATCAGGGGGTATCCTCGCCGTTGCGTCAGCTGCGATCGCCGTTGCGTCAGCCGCGGTCGGCGTTGCGTCAGCCGCGGTCGGCTCGCTGCGTCGGCGCGCTCATCGGCTGAGAAAGGCAATCTTCAAAAAATTGTTTACAAATTATTCGTACAACGTATGGGGCTCACACTTCACTCACAAATCTCCCTTTGTGTGTTCTACCATCTGAATGCATTTCAATGCCACCTTCACTAAGCTTTTCTGGGCCCCTTTAAGCATACTTTTCAGTAGTTTTGCTAAGGCTGCTCTCATTTCACATGCTGACATCGCAAGCACAGTGAGTTGGGCAACAGCACTGCCTCCACATTAAAATTGTTTAATGTAAGGTGTTTCCACTGTGGTGATTCCTGCACTCAATAAAATGCAACAATCATGGGCTTAACAATCACATATCACTCCACCCCTCCTGTTGTATAATACCACTGTAGTGCTACTGCATTCTGATTGTACTTGACATGAATGAAAACAACCTCTGGGCACCTTTCTCTGGCACCGATGTCACCTATATCCCGTTTCATTGCAAAATTGTGAACGAAGTAATGGTCCTTTATAGCAGCCTGAAACAAAACTTTGTTTAGTTTTTCTTTTGTGCTGAGTGAAGAGTGGGTGCTACTAAGGCATCTATGTTCAAAGCAGCCCGGTTCTCATTTCTTGCCCCTGTGAAAACCAAAGGTGATTTAGGGTCACAGGGTAAGCCCTGTACTTCCCATGCATTTTTGGCCATTTCGAGGTACATTTTTCTCGGCATCTACTAAAGGCATATACATAATGCATACACGATTTTCTTTCAAATTGGGGCTGATTTAACTGTACCCTAATTACTGAAGTCAGAATAAAATTACAATTTTTATGGTTTTTTCCCGCCAGTATTTAAATTTTGGCTTACTTTACTTATTAAAAATTTTGTAGAAAGAAAACCAGTGGGTGCATATTTTCAATTCTGGCACAGTAGATGTCACAACATGTACATGACAGGAAACAAGAATCGGCCGGTTCTCCTTGAAGATATTGGAAACAGTGGTACCTACGGGAAAAAACGTTTTGAGATAATTATTTTAAAATAAGAAATGAGGTGAAAAACTACTTTTTTGCCACAAACACCACTCGTCATTTATTTATTAAGCACCAGCTTCGTCATCACCGTCGAAATCATGTTTTAGCTTTTCGCTAGTCGTCTGTCCTGCCTTGCCTATTTAGTCGGGTATGCAGCTCTGTTCACAAAGTATCTTTCCGCAGAGTCAGCCTCTTAAGGACACTTGTTGGTGCCGTTGCGCAAAGGCTTCAATCCAAGTTATTTCGGATGCAGGCTCTTGCGATGATATCATCACTGAATGAAAGAGCAGCAACCAATGTTGCAATCTTGACAGGGTGAACCCCAACAAAGAAATTTTTTGGTGCGAGGTTTTGAATCCCAAATGTGGTAAAAACATCATGCACAGCATCTTAGTAGTGCCTTGGCTGAAACATCAGCTTTGCAATGGCTTCCAAGCAACTTCCTAACACAGCTCAGTCCAGACTAGTGTTTTGATCTGGAGCTTGGAGTTTCTTGATTGGAGAAATGGCAACGAACACGGAGGACATTCCAAAATCGGACATGGTCACTTTCTACTTGCTCACGGAAAAACTGTCTTTAACCAGAATACAACCTTGGAAATGTGCATAAGGAGGTGAACTTCCCTAATTGCAAAGACAAAAAAAGTCACATTTTTAAAAATTCGGCTTAGCGTTTTGCCCTTAAAGAACTAGTGACATTAAATTTCCCATTTGAGCAACTACACAAATAGCTTCTTGTGTGTATGTAAACTTTCAGAAGTTGGAACTTTACTGTTTCGTAACACAATTGCAATCTTTGCGCGTATTCAAAATGCGAAAGAGACTATTTGAACTATGCGTCATCTGATGCACGCCATGGTCACCAAGGGAGAGATAGAGGGGGCTCTGTAATGTGAACTGGGGAGGTCAGCCCTGCTAGTGACAGGGCTTGCTACGCCACATAGGCTTGCAATGACAGACTACAATGAGTGGTAAATGTTGTACATTAGGGGTACAACAGGGAGAGTACAAACAAGAAATGTTAAAAACGAGAAACAAGGAAATGCTGCTAGGAAAGCCAACTGCGTAAAAAGTACATTTGACAAGAAAATCATTAATGTAAACTGTGAATCAAAATACAAAGAAAACTGTGAAAAAAAGGGAAGAACACCAACCGAAGAAAAAGAAATCAATAAACACCACAGCATGGGAGAGTACATATCTTGGGCCACTTGCACTGCCTATGGTCTAAAGAGATATGTCCAGTTCCAGTTCAGTCCAGATATGTCGAGTTCAGTCGCGTAGGAAGAAACGAACATTGTGAATAACTACTCTTTTAATATGTGTGCCGTTTCATCACGCATTACACAAAAGAATAATGGATACATCCTCTCTGGAAAGAACTCTCAAAGGCACACAGTGATGACTATGATATAATCTCCCTTCTCAAGAGTGAATGTATACACTGATGGATCAGGTTGGAATTATCATTGAAGTGTTTCCTTTTCGCTCTAGCTCCTCTATTACCATATAGAGTACATTGAACGGAAAAGTTTTGACCTGCACATAATGCACAAATGGAGAAGGTTTGGCTAGGGGTCAACACATATAACATTATGTGACAAAGTCTACAACAGTGGCAGTGTGTTGGTTCTGCGCAACAGAAAATAACAGTGTAGCTGGAACAACGACAAAAAAAATGTGACACATCCAGCACTCGTGTGATGAAATGCTTGCCAGTGCCCTCTTTTGCATCATAGCAGACGTAGCGTTGTCTAGAATTTTGTTGAGAAACTTTCTATATCTAAGGCCACGTATTGCACATGCGCAAGTGCCAGTAGGGAGTGTTTTCCAGCCCGCACCCCACCCTGTCCTGGGAAGCCGCATCAATAGTCCGGAATGCACAAATCCCTTTCCTTCTTTCCCCACCCTGTGTCCACTATATAAATGGGGTCCTGCTGCCCCTCTTGCCCTACACCCAAATGCCGCCCTTCGCACCCCGTCAGTACGGCACCTTTACCATGACCCTTTTACCCGCCACCACACCAAAGCTACCACATCACTTCCTGGGTAGACTGGCTGAACACGGATCAGATAATGGACGAGAAGTGGATGCAAGAACTTCTGGCAGCCCACTGCCTGTGGGTTAGTAAGGGACTCTGGGAGATTTGCGAAGTGGCCGTCTCCTAATGCAGATTAAGAGACGGCCGGCCAGCCTAGACTAGGGCTGCCTAGATAGTAGTTTTTTTCTCTCTCTCTCTCTGAGCATGAATACATTTATAATGCTTTAACACGCTCATAACAGCAGGGCATACAATGTGCCGCTACTCCGAAAAAATGTGGCAAAGCTGTGTGTTGTTGAAATGCATCAGACTCCATGAAAGCGAGTTCTTTAAAATGGAGCTCTTGCAATGTCAAACAAATTTTTTTCGGCACGAAGTTGACTTTAAGACTGATTTTTCGTACGCAGTGTTTTCGAAGGGTCCTTGGCACCTCACCACATCTAGCATAGCTAGGACATCAGGGGGAAAGCCAGTTTGTAAACCATAATGCTCACAATTGAAATAACGGACACATTAAATTCCAACAAACAGCGCTTCTGTGTTGTCTTTTCCATGAGTTGTTTTTATGTTGTGCTTTGAGCATTATTCTACGTACCCTCGTGTGACGCTAAGAATGGTGTCAGAATGTATCTAACGGGGCAATCTTTCGACTGAACCAAACGTGCGTTTCTGCATGGCCCCTTAAGGCTCCCCGCTGATCCATGTCGCTGCCCGTGCAAGCATCGCACTTAGCCGCCGAATGCGCCGAAATGAAGGGCTATAGCACAAAGAACCCACCCTGCACTATACCACACCTCATTACCATGTTCTACGCCGTCACCGCAATCACAAGCCGAATGTGGCAGTACATCGAGCTCTACTCCCCGTTGCACAAAATCATCTCCACCTCACTGTGTTCGCAATATCACAGCACGGCATTAGTTCGTGTGGTGATCCCTGGCACATTGTTGCATGTTATTGCTGACGGCAAGCGAGTTGTAGGAGGGAAGTGCAGAACGAACGATGGCAAACTTCGTCCTCGATTTTTCGGGAGATGGATCGGTGTCGTCGTGGTCGCCGTTTCTCGTCGTCCGACGAGGGCTTGGCACGCCGGCTTCACCCGTGAGCTGGCTCAGGACAGCACGTTGCATGAACCCGAGCGTTAACAAACCGACGCTGCACTTGGGTTAAGTAACCGTCCACAACAACGTAACACGCGGATAGCATCCAAGTTGAGAGCGGAAAAAACTACGGCGTCCATATTAACACACGGAAAAAGAAACTTGGCACATGTCGCTATTATCGGGATCGAGGCGTGCGGACAATTTTAAAAGTAATCCGCGCAAGGCATGAGGACAGTTTTAAAAGCTATCCGCGCGAGGCGTCCGGATAGTTTTAAAAATATTCCGCTCGAGGCCTACGGATAGAGACAGCCGCGGCCGATCTGGAGGCTGGGCGCACAACGTCGCCTTGGCAAGAGACGCTTGGCCACAGGTATGGCGGCGCAGTCGCATGGTTACCGGCATACATTCCACGCCATTGAATACCGGATATGCGAACAGTCTAATATAAGAAACAGGGAAGTGGTATATGCTTCTTGTGAATGAGACAATGGTTAAGAATTACATGGCCCGATATGGTAACGCGACAAGATTTGTGGGACCACGCGTTACATTTTTGCCATTTTGAACACGCATTCGGGCACAATTTCAAAAATGCGGCGCAAAAATCCCCAACTGAACTTGACATCACTATGCTTTGCATCTCAAAACCAGGCCCGAGGCAGTGAGGAATGCTACTAGAGTACACTTTACACCAGGAAAGTTTTGCAATTCACCATGTGCTATAACAGAGGGTAAAAATGGCTGTTCGGCCTGCATGCTCACGAATTACACCGCATATGTGTATTCATCATAGCATTTTACATGTTATTTGCCTGAATACAACTAGAAGAATTACAGTGCAATTTGTTTAACGAGGCGCATCATGGTTGCACTGCGTATATTTGCAAGGTGTGCTTCACCTGTAAACAAAGAGTCCGGAAAAGGATCACCACATTACACAGTCGGCGTGCACTGCTCATAAAATAGCTGCATTTATTTACCAGGATGCACACAATTTCCAAGAAAAAAACACCTGACTAAAGTTTTCTCTATTGAGGGGTTACAATAAGTACCGACGAACTTCTAAGGCGCAGCAAGAGAGCCATTAATTGGAGCGCAACAAGAAACACGAACAAAGAAACAGAGTAGACGAGACAGGCGCTGGAAACTATTCACCAACAAGTCCAGCAAGAAGTTCTTCTCAGCTAAGACAGGCATCCTTGCTGACGACGTTATGAGCGCATTTGACAATGTAGGTCTCAACATGGTTCTCTTCATCTAGGTCACTTCAACAATACGCGGCACGTACGGTGACAAACAACGACATTTAGCATGACCGCTTACCCTGGCAGTCTTAATGATGTAAAAAGGTTTTCGTCGATGTACTGTTTTCACAATATCAGAGGCAGCAGCAACAATAATTTCCGAGTGGAGTTTTGTAACTGGACGCTGTTGTGATTGGTTTTAATGAGGTGAGGCACGTCAGAGATAACAACAGTTTTTTCCTTGTGTCAACGATAGACTTTTCAGTTGTCACACCTTATTGAGTGCCGAGACTTGCGTTCGATTTTCTGGTGCTAATGGCAAGGTTCAATAGATGGAATACAGTTGCGGTACCCATCACGAGCATAAAAAAGGCAACAAGAAGCATTGCAGGCAGTCAATTACACAACTGAATAACTCTGGGAAAACAGTTGGCACGGTCATTTTTGTGAGTGGTGTGACGGCAGGAACCATGAAGTCCTGTGCCATGAAGTGCTTACACCACGTTTGGTATGACGAATGCAGCTGGCTCGTTGGCTCTGTCTTGAGGGCACCTTTAGACCTGCACAGGTGATAGGGGATATAGTACACATGCTGTTTGCAATGACAGGTGACCTGCGAACAGTCTGTAAATTTCACTGCAACTAGTACTCAAGTGTTGCCTCCAGCGCATGCCAAATATTTAAAACATAAGTTCTCTTATTTGATTCAGCAATGATGTGGTCACGCTATTAGCAACCCTAAAAATATGGGTCTTTGTAATATTTCAAAACTGGTTAGGCACATTCCTAATGCAATTCAGCTATTTTTTGGCTTAACAAATATGATAATGCTGCTCACATTGCCTGAATTTGTTTGCCTTTTTTGTAGAACCAGGCCGAAGAGCGAGAGTGAACAGACAGCTTAAACAAACCTGTTACCCGGCCGGCCCGTTAAGGAAACTCATCCCGAGAACGTGCACTTGGCGAAGGTATATTTGGGTGCTGTATGGGAACCATGGCAACCTGAAGTGAGCGTTGTACCGATGACCGCCAGAGGTCATGTACTGAAAAACATGACAAGAACACACACAGCTCCGACTGAATAGGTGCAATCGCGCAATACGTGTTTTATGAAACTAGCCAAAATATGACTTCAGAAAAAAGAGCAAACGCTTGAAAAAACGGCAAGAGTGGAACAGTTCTATGCAATGCCTGCGATACCGGACTTGATATATGATGTAGAACGAAGATCAAATTTGAAGGTTTCAATTCACTGCGGCCTCACCCCGCCTCGAGCAAAGCTGTCATCTGTATACTAAAGACGTGCTTTCGCCGCACCTCACTCGCCAAAGCAAAGCGCCGCACGCGCGTTTTTGGCGTAGGCGGGTGGGTTCGCTTGGTACGCAGGCAGCTTGATATGCACACATGTGTAAAACATTACGATGAGTGTACGACTACTAGGTAGGACCAGATAAACCAAATATTGCAGATACGGCTACTTTGTCGCGTACGTTCGCCCAGACGGCTTTGCAGTGCATCACGGCCATAATAAATATTAGCAGTAACAGTTGGCCAAGCTAGCAATGGCTAGCTAGTATAACACAACGCAGATTGCGGCCCAGGCAATTAAGTGCAGCGACAGCGCACAACGCCTGCTTCGCGTACAGACCGCCGGCCGGCCGGCCGCTTCAGCTACTCACCGCCGTCGTTTGCGGCACGTAAACGCTACGTGCAATGACGGGCGAGTACCGCTGACATCCCTCCACGCTAGATAAAACGGCACAACCAGCCCAAAATATCATTACGGCCGGCTAAAAATTCTGCATTACGCCTTACCGGGGCGTTTTCAAAGCTCTTATCCTAAAGATGGAGAACTAGCTATGCCTGATTTCCCAGAGGCTACGCATTGCTCGCAGCGTTTCCAGTAAAAGGAAACGTAAATATGATACGCCACACCAGAACTTTAAAAATGAATCTCTTACTTTTCGTTCAGGATGAAAAACAGATGTCGCAAAGAAAGCACTCGGCATTTTCTTCTCCACAACACAGGTTAGCACGAGGCTGCAGAAATGCACGTGCAAACGCTGCCGAAAGAGCCAAATGGCGGCTTGCGCAAGCGTCTTGGCCAGGCTTGCCTTCATTAGTGCACAAAGAAGACACAAAAATTTACATTCACAGCCATTCAACTTGTTACAGGAATAAAAGTGTGTAGTCTAATGTGCACCAAAATTTTAATTGTAATATTGTGAGTTAGCTTAATTTTAAATATATATCCAACTGCCGGACGGACCGAGAGTCACGCCATTCGGCCGCGGTAAGCCTGTGTGTCCTCTCTTCAAATTTTTTTATTCCTCTATGTAAACAGAACTGGAGACAGCGTCAGGATGAGGGCGCTCCCAGCGAGGACACCTGAAACAAGTTTGAGGGTTAGGCAGTGACACAGGTGAAGCCATTGCCGCGCGTGCCGCCCTCTTCCTCACAGTTCGCCAGACGCTCCTCTCCGTTTTCTTGCTGTGTTCACTGTTGCGGTGTTCGCTCAATCGGTTACGCAGACGTGAACGAAAGCCGCCACTGCAAAATTCTGGAAACGGCTGGCGAAAGAATGTGCCATAAAAGCAGGGAGCGAGGTTTCTGGCTAACATCAGAGTGGTGTCGGAGGAGTGCGGGATGAGGGCCCTGAGAAAGCCAGACGGAAGAAGAACGTAATGGCATAGATCCAGGTATATTAAAAAAGATTGTATCAAGAGCTCACGTTTGTTTTGGTGTTTGTTGTAAAAAACGTTTATTGAAAGATGGAGGGCAGGGAAGTTGGGTGAAGACGGGGAGCAATCAGTTGCCGCGATGTGCGGCTGCAGTCTTCGCCTAGAGAGTCAGGGCTTCCACTTCTTCAAAAAGGCTGCTGCGCAGCACGCTCACATAGACCTGCAATATAAGCACAGAACATCACTCATCAGGCCTAGACGTTAAGGCAAGATCAAGAGTCTTCGCGGTAATTTGTGTCCGTCTTGTTGGCTGTGCAAGTAATCACTTCGGTGAGTGAAGAAAGAAAGAGAAGAAATGTTTATAAAACCATTGCCTAGTATTTTAAACGGATGCATATATGGAGGCGTGGTTGCCCAGGTTATGTTTGGAATATTGAAATCACATAGCAAAACGAGAAGCAAGTTAGGATAGCGTAGAAAAACCGTGGTGATGACGTCGTGAAGCTCGTTCACAAAATCGGAAGAATAACTATTGGGGGCGGTTACTTGCACAGATCAAAACGTTCTGAAAACCGAGTTCGGCAAAAGCCTACACGATTTTAAGTAAGTGTTAGCGGTAATACAGTGAGATTGAAAACATTTTTTATTTGCCAGAAGGACCGCGCTACTTCTACTTGAAGTGTGATCACAACGATAAAAACGAGAAAGGGTTCGCATGCGATAGAAGTTTATGGTTGTGTATTTCAGGTTGCAGCCAAGTTTTGGAATATCAGTGTCACAAGTTTAAATTGCCGAAGTTAGGGAATCGCGCTTGTTTAGTATATTTCAGATATTAGTAAACAGGCCACACACATGAGTTAACCTTCTTTCAGCGCCCCTCGCGCAATCCTACGCGTTGGCACTTGATCCAGAAATCGACTGATTGAAATCCAAAACCTATTTTGTGTGCTCTGTTACGCTTTTGGTTTGCGGATCAGGAATGCATTGATTTTTTTAAGGACAAGGTTATTAGCTGTAGTTTAAATTGAGGAGCATAATTTTGGCTTTTTGCAAAGTCGATAAGTTATTTTTGAGCATAATGTGTGGCGGCAGAAAAATGTTCTGCAACCGAAATATCCTTTTCTTTTAGCTTGTGTCGAACAAAGTATTTTCTGTTTCATTTTATTTAGGGAGAATTTACTAATATTGGACGACTCTTATTTGGCACAAGCCTTCCAATGCGATGCCTGCGTTCAATCGCATTGTAAAAGATTCCGCATCAACTACGCGTGTTAGGGCTTCTTTAATGCGGTGTTCCGATTCTTGTGATGTTTCTCGAGAGTCAGGAATACCATGAAATAATAAATTATTCAGACGAGATCTATCTTCCAATGCATTAATGCGGGACTGCAAATCGCCATGCTGAGTGGATAAGGATTTAATCGCGTCTTGCACGGTAGTCAGAGTTTGATCAATGGGTTCGTACCTTTTCGTTATTTTTTCTAAGGCCTCAATCCTTGATCGAATGCAGCCAGTTTTGTTTTCAGTGTGACTAATGCCTGTCTGAATGGCCTTTACATCTGCAATAATCTCAGCATGGCTCTCTGAGGATTGCACAGAACGTGACTGCACGTATTGAAAAAGCTGGAAGATAACATTCGTTTGTTGGGATGTTTCGTCAGGCAAGGTTTCCACATCAAAACAGGTGTCTCCTTCTACAAAGGCTGCATAGCGGGTTTTAGGCGGCCCCAGATTTGTTTCAACGTCCCCAGAACGCAGCAACAACAGAGCCACTGATACACATTTAACGGCAACTTCGCACCCCACTTGTGGAAACGGAGCAGAAAAAAAACACGATTATCGCATTTCTTAGCATGTAATGAGTACTGCTTACGTACCTGCAAAGCGGAGAAGCGTGACATGTCAGCTGTGAAGCCGAGAAGGCTCCAGTGCCCACTGAAAGGCTGTCGTCGTGGCGAGTAGTTTATATCTTCTCCTGGGGCTGATATCGCCGTCGATGATGTCGATGCGCAGCCGACACGGGACATCAGCACAAGGAAGTCCGGTTCGGTGAGGTTAATTGGCCGAGTGCTCTCATGCTGGTAATCAGATGTCCGTGGAATTTAATGGGTGGTCGAGAAAGAAACCGTCGGGGGGTGAAAAAGCGGAAACGCCAGGACGGCCTGCAAAGCGAAGAAGCGTGACATGTCAGCTGTGAAGCCGATAATGCTCCTGTGCCCATATAAGAGGTGAAGTTCTAAGCGTAATTGAGCGGAATGTGAGACTGAGTTCAGGTACACTGCGTTGCAGCGATATAAATATTTAGCTGCCTCTAAATAAAAGTACACACAAGATAGTTCACTCTTAACGTTTTTGCACCCTTTTAGCCAAAAAGGGTGTACCATACGTGGAAAAAGGGCGTTCGGAGGCCTTTACACATTTTTTCTTGAATCTCAACACCCTTTTCCCAGCTCTACACCTTTTTTGTGTGAAAAAAAGGTGTTGATCAACTTCAACACCCTTGGTTTTTCTTAGGGTGTTGAACGTGTGTGGAAAAGGTGTTCAGCTGTTCATTGAATAAGGTCATGCTTGGATGCGAAATACACACTGTAAAAAACTAAACATCCTTTTTGTACTTCTCTACTCGCAAGAAATTTTCAAACGCAAAAAAGATAATTGCTCGTATGCAGTGATCACTCGTTTTTATGTGTGGGGCACCTCAAGCCCCAAGTTTAGCTTTGGCACTTCAAACATCAATTTGAACCTTCAATGTTAAAGGGAAACTGAGGCAGTTCTCAATCTGCTGAATACACAGAAATGTGGAAGCGTTGACCTCAAATACCTTACCTACGAGGTGTTTTTATTTTTTTTTGGTTGAAATGGTGACGTAATAAGCGAATAAACAAGCGCCATCGCCACGCCCCCGCGACGCGCCGAGCGCACGGAAGGAGGACGGCACGAGAGTGAAAGGGGTCGTGGTGACGTCGTCGTGAGGTGCGATCGGGAGCAGCTGAGTTGGTCGGCCCCTGCCTCTGCCTTTCTCAGCGTGCCGTCCGCCAGCGTTAGCTTTTCTGGGCCCCGCGCTGTGTTTTGTTTTTATTTAGAAACTAGTAGTGGAAACTTTTTCAGTGCTACGTTGTACTGCTTCACAATCGTGCCGAGGAAGCGAAGTAACCATGCCGAGGTTCTGCTCGGCATTCGGTTGCAACAGCACCTATTGCCGCGATAAAGTGGTCTTTCACAGCTTCCGGCGGGAGCCGAAACTCGCTGCTCAGAGGGTTGCTGCTGTAAAAAGGGAACATTTCAAGCCCACAAAGGCAAGTGTGTTGTGCTCCAGACATTTCCTTGATAACGACTATGTGCGAGGTCCGTCGTTTATGCGGTCGCTGGGGCTGTCTTCGCGACTGAACAGCTACACGGTCCCCTCCATTTTCTTCCACAAGCGCAGCGCCTCGCCGCCACCAAGGCCGGCCTCCGCGAAAAGGAGAAAGAATGAGGTAAGACCTGCAGCCTTAGGCTTTCCGCTGAGTGCGCTGTGTGCGCAGCGGTGCTTAGCTTTAAGCACTGCATCGCGTCGATGGAATATTTACTATAAACCGCCAACTGCTGCCCGACTCGTGTACAACAGTTATCACGTGAATAGCGGCAGCTTCTCCTGGGAATTTTAATCACTTGGAGAATCTGATCAGTAGAGCAAAACAAGCTATTCTATTGTGAGCCCGGTACATGTGCATATTGCCAAGTTGGTGGAAAAAAACAAGGTTGTGTCTAGGCAGTCCGTCCACTTTTACAAGTCGACGGGTTTATACTTCGTGTCAAAACTAGCTGACTCTTGGCTTTCATAATGCCTAAACGCGTGTAGTTTTCTGTGAGCGTAAAGCTGCTCTTTCGTTTTATGAAACCTCTGGAATTGCTTGATGTGACCCTGTATATATTTCTGTAAATAAAGTTACCGTTACAAACAAAAGTGCTAAAGCTTGCTGCGAGTCACCTTCCGTCCACACGGTATGCGAATGAGAGCTTAGCATACTTTCCAGACGGCACTACATCCAGCACTAAAATGCCTACCGGACGGAATTGAAATGCGAGTACGAAACAGAAACCAGGCTGATTGAATGATGGATACATCGTGCCACTTTGGTGCAGCGGTAGCGACGAGCCGCAATTCAGAAGTCCCAGGTTTCGATCCCGGATAGGTTATAGTCTTTTTTTTACGTTTCGACGCGTCCAGTAGAGATACCACACCTGCGATAAGTTCTCCAGCAAAGCGCCATGACAGCTTAGCGTCCCCTCCAGACGGAACTATACAGAACGTTAAAGTGCCGACCGCACTAAAATTGAAATGCGAGCACGGAACAGAAACCAATAGGGCTGATTGAATGATGGATGCACCGTGCCACTTTTGCACAGGCGCAACGCCTCCGATTCTCAATGCAGTACTCGCAAGTTTGAACCGAGGTAATGGGTGTTTTGTTTTAAACCACACTTTTTGGATCCATGTAACCAGGTGATTCATGACAGCTGAGCACTCGTTTGGGCTTCCTTCACTCTTAGTCCTTTTTTTACTGTGTGTATGTTCTTATTGTTTAAATCAGAGCTGGGTTGTCTACTTATAATTTCTGAATGACAAATGTCTGCCAGAAAAAGCCTGGAATCCGACAACGTGGCGAAAAATGGGAGCACACGCTTACTATTCAAGAATGAATTGCTCATATGTCTTCACCTTCTGCAATCTGCAGGTGCTTGAAATAAAATTTTCATGATCAAGTTTTTTTTCCTTTCGTAGTCGCAGTCATGTAGCCGCTCAGCACACAAATTATACTATTGATGCTCCACAGGTGTACTGCTTATCACAGACGGCAGAAATACAAGGTGATTTGTAAAAAGCGTTCGCATGTGTCACTTGACATACAATGCACATGCATTGGAGCGCATTGCACGTTCAGACGTTGTACTGTGCACTTCATTTCAATACCGTGTTGACAGCACTTCACCGCTGTTTATAGTTCCCTGTTAAGCCAAAAAATAAAAGAGAACACCCATATCTGGGGTCGATTCTGGACTTCTGAAGGATAAAAAGCAGCCGTTATTCCTGCACCAAAGGGCTTGGTGGATACAACATTCAATCAGCCCCGCGGGCTTTTCGTTCTGTCTGGATGGAACGCTAACCTTACATTTTCAATTTCACGCGGACGGTATTGTAGCACTTATTATAGTTCCGTTTAGATGGGACGCTAAGGTGTCCTTTGGATTCCGTCTGGACAGAAGGTTACCCACAGCACTTCATTTCGCCTGGATGGAACTTTAGCGCTTGTTATCGTTCCGTCTGGACAGAACACTACACACAGCTAATAAACAAACTTTGAGCGTGATGTGGTGAGTGGTTTCGCAATATTTTATTACTATGAAGATTTAAGGTGTGCTTCACACATTGTGTGCTGTGCTTGCTCAGTCTTTCGTTTGGAGTGTACCTTGGAGTTGACTTCTGTTTATTGTGAATTAAAAGGGTAGTTTTTTGGACATACCCTTACAAGTGTGATACAAGGTAGCCAGCAGTACACTAGCTTAGTGGCAGTACAGTAGCTTCAATTTTATTCGAGATAAAAAATGAAGTATGTTCTACAAATCAACCAAGAAAACATCCCCAGTTAATAAAAGGAACAGGCTTCCTAAACCCATCCCTTAAAAGCTGGCGCGCAATTTAGCGGCTAGAAAACCCAGAACAGTGAAAGTAAGAGAAAACCAGGTGACCTATTTCCATGAAAGTATAATACGAATTGCAAATCCCATCTTGAGCTACCACACTTATGTAAGCATCACTTCCACGTAATGCTTATGCCAGGCTCTGTCTACGTGCATCGAAGCATTTTGTAGCAGTTGTGCTTAGACCAGTTCAAGCAGACGTGCTACATATGGGAAGTAAAATGGTATTCATACTGCAGGACTGAAAAATAGGGGAGACGAGGGGTAATGAGTTCATGCTGTCACCTTAGATGGCCTCATCCATATTCGAACATACCTTCTTATGCTTAAAAGTGCTTGTTCACACGTGGATCATTGCACATTTCTCCAAGGTTTAGCTGTGGTGTGCTAGGTCCAAGACTGAGAATGTCTTGTTCATTTTCAGATTCTTTCAGAGTTACTAAAGAGCACTGATGGGGAAGGAAGTGCAGCTCGCAGTTTACCAGTGGAAAGTCCTCCTGGTAGCCCTACACGTACCAGCTCACTTTTTATGCAAAATTGTATATGCTGTGCCACTCGGCAGAGTTGTTTCCAATGTCATTTTGTCTTTTCACTGGCTCTATATTTACAGCATTGTACAATGACAGACCAGCTGGTTGCTCACTGGAGCTACAACCTGACACAGGTGCTCAGAGCAACCTGACTGCGGATAAGTGCACCCAGGTGACTGTGCGACCAACAACACGTCTCATGGGGGTGCAAGCCGACTTGAAAAAAAGTACAGCATCACATTCCACCAAAGCAAAGCCTGAAACTGTTTCAATAGGTATGGGTCTTGAAATTTCATTGGCTATGCACGTTTTAATCTTTCCGAAACACAAAGGGGGACAGGGATGCATACGCATGATTTCTGCAAACTGCAGTTCATATAGAAGTGGGAAGTTATACACAGGTGTGGCCACATTTCTAATGTGTCCTTTTTTTTCTTAGGTAGGTTGGGACGGTCCATAACTAGCCTGAGGCTAAGGACCCAGCCACTGCTGTTTGTATTTTGTACATGTGAAAACTGCACAATAAACAACTTCAACTTCAACTACAGGTAGGTGGTGGGCTGGTGGCTGATGCCGGCACGCAGGTCAGCATGCATATTGAGGAGCATGAGAAGGATGAGAAGGATGATGAGGATATAAGTGATGATGACGACCCTCCTCCGGACCATGATGACCCCGATTACTGCCCTTTGGATGACCTTGAAGAGTACGTCCTGCAAACGCTATGGGATGGTTCCAATAATACGGTTGCCTCAAGGGTGATGCCTGGCTTTCCAACTAGGCACGTTGCTGTGCTATGCGAAACATTTGAGAAACTCTCCCCATTTGTTTCAGGCAGCAATAACCCCAAGAAAACCCGACAGCCGAGCAGAGCAGCAGAATTTTTTTTTGTAGAAGAAAGAAATTTGCGGCAACTTTTTGTTGTGTGCACCGAGTGCTTTGCAGCTCTTGCAGTAACGTTTGAATGTGAAGGCACCTTGTTGAAACTGGCAGGCCAGTGCCAATCAGGCCATTCATTCAGCTGGTGCAATGAGGACGTGAAGAGGCAGCAGCCAATGATGAACTTGCGGCTTTGCGCTGCAGTTTTAGTTTCAGGGAACAATCTCACCGTGTTCCTGAGAATGTTGACATTGATTTGTGTACAAGATTGTTGTGTACGCACATTTTTTTCACTTCAGCGTGAATACCTCTGGCCTGCAATCGACAGAGTAAGCAAGCAAAGTTCAGATTACAGTTGTCCATTTTTACAAGGAGCGCTTATTGTGCAAACATAATTTTTAAGGTGTATGAAGCTCAGCAAGGGGTCCTGCTTGGAGAAGCTGCAGGACGACAAGTCAAGCTTGCTCTTGACGGGCGAGCAGACTCGCCAGGATACAGTGCAAAGTATGGAACATACACCTTGCTTGATGTGGAGCACAAAAAGATCCTGCATTGTGAACTTGTGCAGGTGTGTTATGACAGCAATTTACTGAAAACCCCCGGTTACAAGCTGGCATGATAAAATTTATTTTAAAAATGTGTATTTGATGTTGCAGTCAAATGAGGTTGGTGGCGGCTGCCGCATGGAGCTCGCTGGGTTGCGGTAGGGCCTGCAGTACATGGAACGCCAGGGAGTTGGGGTAGGACTTCTTGTCACGGATCGCCATGTCCAATTCAGGAGCTAGGCCAAGAACAACAAGCCAGGGGTTGTCCATGAGTTTGATGTGTGGCACATGGCAAAAGGTACCCTGTGTAAATGTCAAAATTTTTGGTGCTCTACTGTTAAAAAAAATGAATGCTGATTTCTCCTGGCTTCAATGTGCATTTCAGGCGTTACCAAGAAGCGTCAGACACCATCAAGACTGACTGAGTGCAAGGAACTTGCGGTGTGGTCCCGGGCAATTTCCAACCACATGTACTGGGCAGCAGCTTCGAGCAAGGGAGCGCCGCAGCCAATTGTGCCAAAATGTCAGTCCCTGCTGAACCACATCCGGGGCGTCCATGAGGGTGACAATGAGTTGTTTCCGGTGTGCTCCCACGGTAAAATTGCCGAGAGGGAATGGCTGAGAGAAGGTGCAGTGCTTTTTTTTGTGTTTGTAACGGCATGCATCTGCTATTGTGTGCTTGTCGCCAGTGTAAAGGTGCGCGCACTGATAGAGCCTTAAAATAAAACTAAATGTTTCAAGTTAGTTTTACTGAAAACTGCCAGCATTTCAGACTGCCATACCTTGCACGTTTAGCTCTGAGCCAGCTTTATTGTTAGTTGATTTCCCAATGTACATTGCCTTCAAAATTTTTGATAACCATACATTTAGGCATACTTTTGAGTCTGCTTTTGGGAAGATCTTTAGTTGATTCATGTTAACATTGGTCGTAGCACATGTGGTAAGCGAATCATTTTTTGAGGCATGCACTGCAAATGTGTTGTAACGATAAAAAATATTGAAAAATTTCCACCAAAATATGGCTATGTATAATAAAAAATACATACAAGCTATTTACTAAAATGTAGTATATAATGTTTGGCCCTGCAAGTTGAACCAACGCCTGCTGTTATGTTACTATGAAACAAAAAAATTGTGTATCTTGTACCAGACTGTAAAGCAGTTTTTTTGGGAAGGGTAGAAAGGCTAGTGTTTACAAAACTCGTGGTCACGTTAAAAAAATTATACTGCATAGATTGCTCTCTGCCTACTGCAGGCATTCGAGTAAAGTTCTGTCTGGCTGCATTTTCTTGAGTAATGCTGCGTGCGGCACTACTTCGTGCCCTAACACCAAACCACCAAAAAGCGAAGTAAAGTATCCAAAAACTAACCGAAAAAACCAGAACAAGTTAGGGACATAAAAGGTCAGTGCCAGATGGACTTGCACCTTTTATACCTCTGAGTGAATATATGAACTCTAATGTTATGGACATCATAGCAGTGTGAGCTGAAGTCTAAAAATATGAATGCCGTTGGGAAGGCACATTAGCCATCTCTACCACTTTGCTGGAGCACTGTTGGGGTGGTGTTCTGGATGTTTCGTAAAAAATTTAGGTGCTCTTGATTAACCCATAACTATCACTGCAGCGCATCTCATAGGGAGGTATTTCTTTGGGGCGTCAAACACCAAACTTTATTTTCCTTTCAACTTAGACGAAAGCTCTTGACAAAATTTTTGCATATTATTTATGCAATGGCAATTTTCTGCAGTGGCAGTCTGCCCCCTTTCAGCTTGATCCCTTTCAGTCACCGTGTCTCCATATGGAGATGTGACTTTCTTCGTCGTTTTCTGCCTGAAAACGAAGGGTTCATGCTGCAGAGCGGTGCGGCTGATGTTTGAAACATACGGAAGTGAAAGGTAGCCCCATGTGATGTGGAATGGCGGAACCGCACTCAGAAACATCGTTTCAAAATAGACGCCACCAAGTTTTGTGGGGGTGCGGTGTGTTTCCATCCTAAGTTCTCTATGTAAAGCATTTATAAAGGCTAAAACACCTCTTTCATGATCAGAAATTATTATTTGACCTTCTTGTTTGTATACTGCCTCAGGATAATTATTATTTTTTAGGGAAAAGCAGGATTGAGTAATGTTGTCTTCGTATGAGGACGGGACACCATTAGCGTGATAAGTATACTAGATAGATTTCAACTTTTTTTTCCTTTCCTTCAGACACTTGACACTGCTAAACCTCCAAGTATGGAATCTTTCTGCAGTGAATATAATAATTCGTGACTGAAAGGGTTATGCAAATATTATGCAGGGTTATGCAGATGCAGAAAATGTTAGCTATGCAGTCAGCATATGCAGTGTGGGAATGGGTAAAATCAACCTGTATCAAGAGGTAGATGTACCTACATGGTCATTGGCTGTGGCCGTTACTTGAATATTTCGGAAATCATCAAAACCTGTCAGGGCTGTGAGGTATCTTTTAGAAGTACAAAAATGCTGTTCTACCTTTTTTTTAGACTCAAGGGCTTTCCAAAAACTCAAAGACGTTGCAACATCGAAAGCCCTGCTTCGAGACATGCCGCAGCTGTCTACGAAGTTCCAGACATACGGCCTCGAGGCGTTTCATAGCCTTCTGCTGCACTTCGCACCCAAACTGTACCACTACCCTAATGCTGGCATGAAGGCAAGGTAGGCAATTTACCCCTCTTCATTTCTCCTCCAGTGGCAGTGTGGAAGAAGTAGAGTCATGGACACTTCAAATGCGAACCGTGGAGCGCATGACTGAAGATACCGGTGCCGTCACCTGGCAGCGGCCGTGGAAAACTCACGGACATGCGCAGTTAAGTTGAAGAGAGCGATGCTGCATGTCCCACTCCGATTTGTTGCCCTCTGCTCGCTCGCATGCTGTCTTTGTCACCATGCCACAACAGCGCTGAAAGCTGAGTTGTTAGCAAGGCGGCGCAAGATAGTAGGCAACTGCGGTTACTTAGCGCTCGGCGCCCACGATCGGCCGCTCCCCGCCTTTGCCAGCGTCGCATAGCTGCGCGTGCGTGGCGCAGTTACTCGAACAAACGATGCCCATTGGGACTGGCCCAAAGCCATGTTTAGTGCAGTCAGAAGTTGATCCTGAGGCGTCGCATGCATGCCACAAGACCAAAGGAAAATAAATTAGCCTATTGGCGCCGTAACTCGGTTTATTTCGACCAGGTAGCAGCCGCACAGTGCCGAGGCATACAGATCGAAGCAAGTGCTTTGTGCCAACAACAACAAAAACAAAGGGAACGACTTTGAGCGAAAACCGAAAACTGCCAGTTAGCCGTGACATTATTAAAAAAATGGTAAAAATGCAAGTGTCATGGCAAACAGCCGCCGTGATAGGCAGCAGCCCCTAGACAACGAAGGCAATGGCGGGAGCCTTTTCAGACACTTCAGTACTTGGTGAAGTGCCCCTTGGCAAATACAACAGCCGCCACAAGTCGACGAATGCTCACAAAAAAACCACGCCGTGGAGTCGGTAGCCCGGAGGCGCTGCCACTCCTCTTCAACAGCTTGCCACAACGCGTCACGGGAGCCGCCCTGTAGCTGTCGGCTGCTAAGGGACTTCATTGCTCCCCACACGTTTTCAACTATATTCATGTCCGCCCTCTGTGGTGGCCACTCGATCACCATCACGCTTCGCTCGTCCAGTAGGTGTTTTACTGACCGAGCCATGTGTATCTGGCTTCGGTCGTGCTGAAAATAATACAGTCCATCCCCGAATGGACCATCGAGGGCGTAGGGTATCACCACGCTGTCACCGATGTCCTCGTAGGCAGCTGCGTTGAAACGGCCCTCAATATGAACTAACGGA
Organism: Haemaphysalis longicornis; assembly: GCF_048455015.1. Taxonomy (NCBI): domain Eukaryota; kingdom Metazoa; phylum Arthropoda; class Arachnida; order Ixodida; family Ixodidae; genus Haemaphysalis; species Haemaphysalis longicornis. The sequence goes on from NW_027526233.1 coordinate 16,378,646, forward strand.
CCGAGGCCATTGCTTGAAATTGCACCCCACACGCTAACGGTGCACCGGCCGCTACTTGAAATCCGCTGCAGGTTGCACGACTCGAATCGGAGGAAAGAAATCGCAGTAGGTTAATGCCGAAATCGTTCAGACGTTTGTTTATCTCTAGGCCATTGCCGACACATGCAGCCGACGCATAATTTCGCTCCGGAAAAGGCAGTCCTGTAGGCAGGGAAATGACTGCATATGCTCCGCCATCATTTTTCCTTTTGCGAGTCACAAAAGAAACTTGGCACCCAAGCTTGGAAGCACAATAGTTCTGACTGCTGGCGAGGGCTACGCCGAACAAAGATATGAAATAACTGCACTACAAAACGCCTGGTGAGTGGCAACAAACCCTCACGTAAATGAACATGCAAGCCACACGAAAGCTTGTCGTGGGTTGGTCTGCCTGGTCTGCCTGGGTTGGTCTGCCTGGGTCTATCTTCTAATTATATTTGCACTATCGCTTTGTATTCTATTACGATTTGGTTTTAAAAGAAAAGGAAAACATTTGCATCACTCATACCTGGTGTTCACGGCCCTCCAAATGCGTTGGCGCTGGTCCCAACGGGCTGAAAACGTGGATTTGTCCGTGAAGAGAACACAGCTCCAGTCTTCCGCCGTCCAGGTTGCGTGGTGTTCTGTGAAAAGCACTGTCGCAAGCTTGTTCACTTCGGATAGCTTGGGCTTTCTAGCAGGGACCCAGTTTCGTAGCCGCACATCACGTAAGCGGCGTCGAACAGTTTTCATGCTTGCCGAAAGGTCCAGCTCACACTTGATTTGTTCAGACGTCAGGGACGGCTTTACTGCTGCGGCGGCCAAGATTAGCATGTCTTGCTCACTTGTCGTAGCCCGTGGTCTGCGTCCTCGGTAACGATTCTTGATCCGGCCATCATCGCGGAACGCTTGCAGGATGCGATTCACGGTGCATAGTGGTCGTCGTGTGACTTTCGCAATATCGCGCTGCCTAATACCGTGTTGGAAGAGGTGGATATGCGCTGTCGGTCTTCCTCCGGAACACTTGGCATGTCGGTTTCAAATGAGAGCATTGCTGACGGCCTCATCTCATTTTATAATTTTGTTGACATGTCACCCTTTTCCTGGTGTCGCTGTTGTGCCAACAAAACTGTATAAAATGCGAATAGGCCATCAGCAATGCCCGCATTTGAAACCGACCATGCCAAGCGTTCTGAAGGAAGACTGACTGTGCATGATTCATTTCTTCCAAAAAGGTATTAGGCAGCGCATATTGCGAAAGCCACAGGACGACCACTATGCACCGTGAATCGCATCTTGCAAGCGTTCCGCGATGATGGCCGGATCGAGAATCGTTACCGAGGACGCAGACCACGTGCTACGACAAGGGAGCAAGACAAGCTAATCTTGGCCGCCGCGGCAGTAAAGCCGTCCCTGCCGTCTAAACAAATCAAGTGTGAGCTGGACCTTTCGGCAAGCATGAAAACTGTTCGACGCCGCTTACGTGATGATCGGCTACGAAATTGGGTCCCTGCTAGAAAGCCCAAGCTATCCGAAGCGAAGCTAGCGACACTGCTTTTCACAGAACACCACGCAACCTGGACGGCGGAAGACTGAAGCTGTGTTCTCTTCACGGACAAATCCACATTTTCAGGCCGTTGGGACCAGCGCCAACGCATTTGGAGGGCCGTGAACACCAGGTATGAGTGATGAAAATGTTTTCTTTTCTTTTAAAACGAAATAGTAATAGAATACAAAGCGATAGTGCGAATATAATTAAAAGATAGACCCAGGCAGACCAACCCACGACAAGCTTTCGTCTGGCTTGCATGTTCATTTACGTGAGGGTTTGTTGCCACTCACCACGCGTTTTGTAGTGCAGTTATTTCATATCTTTGTTCGGCGTAGCCCTCGCCAGCAGTCAGAACTATTGTGCTTCCAAGCTTGGGTGCCAAGTTTCTTTTGTGACTCGCAATAGGAAAGATGACGGCGGAGCATATGCAGTCATTTAGCTGCCTACAGGACTGCCTTTTCCGGAGCGAAATTATGCGTCGGCTGCATGTGTCGGCAATGGCCTAGAGATAAACAAACGGCTGAACGATTTCGGCATTAACCTACTGCGATTTCTTTCCTCCGATTCGAGTCGTGCAACCTGCAGCGGATTTCAAGTAGCGGCCGGTGCACCGTTAGCGTGTGGGGTGCAATTTCAAGCCATGCCCTCGGTCCGTTAGTTCGTATTGAGGGCCGCTTCAACGCGGCTGCCTACGAGGACATCGGTGAAAGCGCGGTGATACCCTACGCCCTCGATGGTCCATTCGTGGATGGACTGTATTATTCTCAGCACGACCGAAGCCCGATACACATGGCTCGGTCAGTAAAACACCTACTGGACGAGCAAAGCGTGATGGTAATCGAGTGGCCACCGCAGAGGGCGGACATGAATATAGTTGAAAACGTGTGGGGAGCAATGAAGTCCCTTAGCAGCCGACAGCTACAGGGCGGCTCCCGTGACGCGTTGTGGCAAGCTGTTGAAGAGGAGTGGCAGCGCCTCCGGGCTACCGACTCCACAGCGTGGTTTTTTTAAGAGCGAATGCTCTTTATAAGCGACCCCAAACCATCCACCGCCGGCGGCGGCGGCGGCGGCGGCGTCGGCGGCGTTGGCGTCCGCAGTGCTGTTTAAAGAAAAAACAGCATCCGGCGCCAGGTTTCGATCCGAGGACTTTGCGGGCCGCAGCGCGACGCGCTACCGACCAAGCCACAGACGCGACGGTGATATCAGTGTTAGACGCGCCTTATATCTTTAACGCATTCAAACTACGTCGTCAGCGGCGTGCGTTGGCGACTCAGCGGCGTTATAGCGGCTTGATAACTGCGTGGTGTACACGTGATACTACAAACCCGATGGAAGAGATGGAAGAGAAGGCGGCGAGGGGGTGGGCTGCGGGGGCCGAGCGCAAGCGCCGCAAGCGGGCCGACAACCGTGCATTCGCACTTTCACATTCTCCCCCTCGGGGAAATGCGGGGGAATTTTTGTGAGCATTCGTCGACTTGTGGCGGCTGTTGTATTTGCCAAGGGGCACTTCACCAAGTACTGAAGTGTCTGAAAAGGCTCCCGCCATTGCCTTCGTTGTCTAGGGGCTGCTGCCTATCACGGCGGCTGCTTGCCATGACACTTGCATTTTTACCATTTTTTTTAATAATGTCACGGCTAACTGGCAGTTTTCGGTTTTCGCTCAAGCCCCTTTACGCGCCCGTCTCTCACGTAGCGGCCGGCGAGGGGGAGGTGCTCGAATAGACGCTTCTTCCTTCCGCATTCCCTCTGTCATTGACCCACACCTCTAGACGCCGCTGCTCCCTCCCTTTCACCTCCACGGCACACCTTTTACGCTCGGCGCTCCTTTCTGCGTGCAGTCGCACTGCAGCTGCCGCCCTACCCGAATTATAAAATTCGCATTCTCAACTGCCTTTGATTAACTCTTCTCTATTAGTATTTCCTGCTATCCCCCTCCTTTAATACCCCTTCCCTTCCCCCTTGGGCCTGATAAGGTGTCGGCACCCCACGCCAGACAGTTTCAAGCCCTTTTCTCTCCCTCTTGCCCCCTCCCGTAAAACCTCATCGCATCGCATCGCAAAGTCGTTCCCTTTGTTTTTGTTGTTGTTGGCACAAAGCACTTGCTTCGATCTGTATGCCTCGGCACTGTGCGGCTGCTACCTGGTCGAAATAAACCGAGTTACGACGTCGTTGCCAAAAGGCTAATTTATTTTCCTTTGGTCTTGTGGCATGCATGCGACGCCTCAGGATCAACTTCTGACTGCACTAAACATGGCTTTGGGCCAGTCACAATGGGCATCAATTGTTCGAGTCACTGCGCCACGCACGCGCAGCCATGTGACGCTGGCAAAGGCGCGGAGCGGCCGATCGTGGGCGCCGAGCGCTGAGTAACCGCAGTTGCCTACTATCTTGCGCCGCCTTGCTAACAACTCAGCTTTCAGCGCTCTTGTGACATGGTGACAAAGCAAGCATGCGAACGACCAGAGGGCAACAAATTGGAGTGGGACACGCAGCCTCGCTCTCTTCATCTCAACTGCGCATGTCGTGAGTTTTTCACGGCCGCTGCCACGTGACGGCACCGGTATCTTCAATCATGCGCTCCACGGTTCGCATTTGAAGTGTCCGTGACTGTACTTTGGTGTGAGTACTTGCAGCTATGAAAATGCTCCTCAATCCTATCTGGTAATTGCTGCGATGAATCACACTTCTGACTGTGAGCTCGGCATACAGTGTAGGCGCTTTTCCACGATCTGCTAGGCAAGTAGGCCAAGATGTAGTAAATATGTGCACGAATAACCTTTAACATTATTCTTTTTTTTTAAATGCCTGATTGGGCCAAGTTTGCTCGTAATATCCTCTGAACCCGAGAAAGTAGTGAAGTAGGTAGCAAGCCTGCACAAGAAGGGGTCGCACCAGTTAGAGGAACGGTGATTTTATACCAGAGAACCGGTAGCAATCTCCGACCTGTCTGCAAGGAAGTTGAAAGAATTTTGAAATACGTGAACTTTCCACTTGAGTCGAAAACAAACACAAAATGTTTTTTGTTTAGCTCCTAAATGTGCATTTACATTTTCGTTCCAGCCAAAAATATCCTTCTCATTTTTCAATTTGGATTTGGTCCCCTGCACCCTGCTCTGAACAGGTCAAAAAGGAATATCACGGATATTTGATAAATGGAAAAAGCTCCTCAAACGCAATGCCTAATAGCTACCACCTGTGTGCCAGGTCATCCATTAGGGCTGTGAAACTAGATTGCAAGTAATATATTAGCAGAGTTTCTTTGGCTCTCAGCATTTTTAAATTACACATTATGCCGCGGTCGGTATGTGGTTTCGAGCTATGGTACTATTTGTTGCAGACCCCCTGGGAGGGGGCCTGCTGTAACTCCAACTCAGGCTAATAAAAAAATACGCCCGTAAAGATAAGTGTACCTGATATTAAGACGTGTTTTCATAATAATTTACCCGCCGCGGTGGTTCAGTGGCTAAGGCGTTGCGCTGCTGAGCACGAGGTCGCGTGTTCGATGCCCGGACGCGGCGGCCGCTTTTCTGATGGAGGCGAAAAGCAAGAACGCCCGTGTGTACGAGATTTGGGTGCACGTTAAGGATCCACAGGCGGTCAAAATTATTCAGGAGCCCTCCACTACGGCGCGCCTCATCGCCTGCGTTGCGTCGGGGCGTTAAACCCTAAAATCAATGTTTTTAGGTAATACTTTATTGCATGTTGCTGTGATTTGTTTTCTGAAATGAATGAATTAATGAATTTATTGTAAACAAGGAAAGGAAAGACCACCAGCAGGCGTAGTTTGTCTCATCTAAGGGTGGACACCGGAACGCCTGCTGGTGTGGGGGGTGTGGGGAATGGGGAAAACAGTTGTACAGGGAAGGTAGGATAGAGAGAAGAAGAGGTTACATATATACAAATACACAGGTCTAACAGGACATATATGTACAATATATACAAGGTAAACACTTTTTTAAAACACGAAGACAAAAAAAACACAAGAAAAAAAACGAAGCACCCACACACACACCGTTTAGTTTATGTGGGGAGAAAGCGGAGAGCAGGGAGGAGTCCTGAGGCATCCAGATACGACCCCAGGGCCTCATGGACCCCGTCCCGCTCTCTGGCACTGCCTGGTGGCCACAGAAATTATTCGAGGGGCCGAGCCCCTCTTCCGAAGGCGGCCAACAGTTCGGTCCTCCCTGCCACAAACTGGGGGAACTCTGGGACCAGATCTCGCAGGGTGTGGACAGCTGCCCGGCGGTGCTGGCACGACGGGTCATGATGAATGCCAGGCGGTGTTTTCACTCGGCTGTCCACATGCACCCCACGCGTAGGCGCAGGACAGCCGAGCGTTGATGTCTCGGTATCCGTGTGGCCCGGACGGGTGGTGGGGCCTCTAAAGCTGCCAACCTTAGGTCCGGATGCTGGGCCCGTACATGTCGCTGTATCAGCAGGCGGGCGTCATCCGCAGCGAGTGGGCTGCCGTGGGCGAAGGGGGCAGCTCGTGGGCGTCGGCGGCCAGTTCGTCTGCCCTCTCATTGCCCTCCAGCCCAGTGTGGCCTGGCACCCACTGCAGCCGCAGGCGAGTCCCCCGCTGGGCCAGCCGTGCAACCTTGTCCCGCACGGCCCGCACCAGGAGGGAGCGCGGGTCGACCTCGTGGATCCGGAGTAGGGCCACTCGAGAGTCACACAGCCGGGCGCATCGCTCGGGGGGCGGCTCCAGCTCCAGTCGAAGGTCCAGGCCAAGGCTTACGCCCACCATTTGGGCCGTGGCGAATGATGCGGCGTAGTGCAGCGGCGCCTGCCTGGTGGCCTCCCCCAGCACTGCCGCCGCCGTGGCCGAACCCTGCTGCTGCCGCACAGAACCATCCGTGTACACCAGGGTGTGGTCCTCCAGGTCGCCCCACACGACGCCCCGAGCCAGCAGCAGCTGCCCGCAGTGCGACGTCCGCAACTTGCACGCAGCCCCGGGATGTCCGTCTGCACTTCGGCCTCCAGTGCAGGGGGGCGGCTGGAGGGAGAGCCTGCTTCCACGGGGGCCACTACCTCCTTGTACAGGGCCAACATGCGCCCAATGCACGAGTGGCGGTGTGTGCACAGCCGCTGCAGCAGGGGGCTGCCTCCCTCAGCCCGCCGAAGCCGGTCAATGTGGCCCAGGGCGTGCTGGTCCACCGTCAATTGGAGCGTCCATGCCCCCGCCTCAGCCAGCGTCTTCGCACACTGGCAGTCTCGAGGCAAGCAAGGCAGGTGCGGACGCCCCTGCGGTAGTTGCCCTCCAGCTGCTGCCAACTGGGCTTGCGCAGGGTGACCAATGGTAGCCCGTCCATGAGCAGACCCACAGCCGTAGCATTGTAGAGTCGCAGGGCCGTTCGCTGGGAGCAGCCGCGGTCCCTGGCAGCCATCTTTCGCACGGCCGTGGTGGCCATCTGTGCCATGGCTCGGAGCTCCCTGGTGGCCTGCCGGAAGTTGACGCAGTGGTCCAGTGTGAGCCCCAGGTAGCGCACACTGGAATTCCAGCTGAGCTCCTCGCCATCGATGTGCAGGCACCTGGCCCTGCGACGGGACTGGGCATCCGCGTGGACCACCATCGCCTCTGTCTTGCTTGCTGACAGCTGCAGGCCAACATTGACCAGCTTGGCCCGCACCTCATCCAGGGCCGCCTGCAGCTGCACCACGATGCTTCGGCAGCTCCCCTTGGGGCCCAGCACCCACAGGGCCACGTCGTCGACATACACAGACATGTACACCCTGTGTGCCCCTCCTCTCGGCAGGTAGTCTGGTAGTGCCGCCATGACCAGGTTGAATAGGAAGGGGCTGACGACTGAGCCCTGCGGGGTGCCCACGTTCACTGGCCGGGGCGCCGACAGGGCGCTGCCCACCTGCACCCGCGCCGTGTGGCCGGTCAGGAACGCCTCGACGAAACCCCGCAGCTTGCCCGCGATACCTGCCTCCTCCAAGGCCAGGACGATGGCAGGGCGCTGCACTTTGTCGAAGGTAGGCCGTAACTGCCCCAAAACCACGGCCCTTATTGGGGAGGGGCCGCAGGATGGCCAAGAGCCAATCGGGAGGCAGCCGCCCTGTCGCCCAGATGCGGTTGTAGGCGGCCAGAAGCCTCGCAAACCCCACCTCGTCCAGGTTGCGCAGCATCTGGTAGGTGAGGCCGTCAGCCCCTGGTGCTGATTTCCGCTTGCAAGAGCGCAGCGCCCCCCTGAGTTCGGCCTCCGTGATGGGGGCGTCATTGAGGGGATGTCGTCCCTCTGACTCCTCCGGCTCTGCAACCACCTCCCCAGCCGCAACCTGGAGTGGCGGCAGGAAGTGCTCCGCGAAGAGCTCGGCCAGCTCCTCGTAGCTGGCGTTCCTCCTGATGGCCAGGGCTGCCAGGGGGTTGCGGTTACCACGGGGCTTGAGGACCGACTGGAAAATGCCCCAGAGGCGGCGGCAGCGTGGGTCGGCCTCCGAGCTAACGCATAGCTCGGTTAAACGCTGCCTGCTGAGGCTGTTGGAGTGCCGTCGACAGGCCGTGTCCACAGGGCGGTATGCCAACCAGTCAGTCCTGGCTCCGGTGCGCTGCGCCTTCCTCTCAGTCCGGTTCCGCTCCGCTCGCAGCTGCAGCAGCTTTAGGTCTGGCGCGGTGGCATCCCTGGCAATGGAGCAGCTCCGCGTGGCTCGCTTGGCGCAGCGAACCAGGCCCGCGAACAGCTCCTCTGCCTCCCCCAGGTCCTCCTCAGCAAGGCAGCGCCGGAAGTGGTCCCAGTGGGTGACGTGGTGCCGTGTGGATCGCCTGTCCGGCTTGCCGGTTGGTGCGCTGTGCAGCGGGTAGTGGTCTGAGCCCCAGGTGCTGGTCTCCCGCCTCCAGGTGGCCAGAACCCTGGCTGACACCAGGCGGAGGTCAACGACCATGGCAGTGGTATTGCCTCGCCTAAAGGTGCACTCACCGGTGTTCAGCACAGTCAGGTTGAGGCGCAGCATGGTGTCCCACAGGTGTTCTCCGCGTGTGTCAGTCTGGCCATCTCCCCACATAGTGTGATGTGCGTTGAAGTCACCACAGAGGAGATGCCGGGTTGCGCAGAGGGACACCAGCCGTTCCAGGAGGCTCGAGTCCCAGTGTTGGTTGGGGCGCACGTACACACTGCACACGGTCACATCCCCACCCAGCACGAGCTGAAGCGTCACTGCCACACACACCTGCACAGTCGGTGTCACTGTGGATCCAAGAGAGAAGCACGACCCAGCACCCGTTCTCCTAAGGCGATGGAACAAATTGTGAGCGAGGCAGTGGGCGCAGCTTCGTCTTCTTCTTTTCCCCAGCTATCGCCCTCTGCCTGCGCCCATCTCATGTATTTACAACACACTCCCCCCCGGCCAGAAAGGCAAGGACTGGCCTTCAAGATGAGCCTTCGTATGGGGCGCCTGAATATTGTCCGAGTGATCAGGCGAAAATAAATGATGTCGGACTGTTCGCACGGGCGGTGCTTGGAGCGATGATTCGCATCTGATGCTGCGTCCCGCAGTTGCTGTGATGTTCCCTGTGCATCAGGATCACCCGCTTCGCACTGTACGTCTTGGGGTAGCCGCCGGGGTCGTAAGGGACTCCGATGAGTCATTGTAGCTCGATGTGCGTCTTGATGACGAGCACGTTTTTGAAGCTGCAGTGGTTGGTCGGTGTGCAAATGACAGCGGCTGCGACAAACCAAACGAGTCTAGCATAAATATTGTTGCTGGGCTGGCCACAATCTCTGGTTCTCAATCTTTGGAGTCGAAGTGATGGTGATTCTGCACTGTGCCATATTGGACACCATCGGGGGAGGTGCCAGGTTCGGAAGCGGTATGCCAGCCGGAGCTTCAAAACTTGCGAAGGAATAGATCTGGGCAGGCATCTGCGGACGCGGTGAAATGTCTGGTGTCTAGCTGGTACGCGGTCGCAGCTATCCACAGTACGGCGCAAAGCGTGGGTACTCATCTTCCTTCGGGATGGTCGGCGTCGATTCACCTCCTCCCGTCGCGATTTCAAATGGGCCATTTCCTGACCTTTAGGAGCATCGTCTAAGTGCATTCTGAGGGTGGCGTCGCCAGGTGACAACAACTTGAGCACGCAAGGAAGCCCGCTGTGCTCGCTCTCCCCAGGATCACTGAGTTCCTTGATCTGTTTCGCACGCGGATATGCCTCACGAGAAGGGGTGACGGCATGGTCATCGGTTGCAGAAGTGGACGGCAGGAACGCGTCTGCCTTATCGTGACCCTGCGTATCATTCTTGTCGCTCGAAAGCAGCATGATCTCACTGTCGGGGAAGACGGCGAGGCTGGTATTTGGAGGGCAGATCGGAATAGTTATTTGACGCTGCGTGAGGTCCTCTGCTTCCATTATACTCGGCTGCGTTGCAGGAGACACGCCGTCAGTGGCGTTGACAGCAGAGTCACCAGGTGCCATCCAAATGGACGAGCCGCTGTTGGCTGCGTGTTCGTCATGCATGGTGTGCTCGGGCTGTTGTTGGCGCGTCTCTGGCTGAACCATCGGAAGAGCGACAAAGTAGGTGTTCTGCGGTACGTTGGGAACACCCGTGCGCTCTCGATTGTCACTCCTCCAGGTGGTTCGGACGTAGCCATCGGCGGCTGAATTCACAGCAGCTTTGCCAACCGGGTGGAGCATCACGCGCATTTGACACGAGCGCATTTTGTTGTCAAAATGCTGGGATACGGCAACGTCTTCCTTTAGCTTGTCTCCGGTCAGGTTTCCTTGAATTGCAGCGTCGAGGGCCCGTATCTCGCTCGGCGTGTCGTGAAAGTGGTAAATGTTGGCGGTAAGGTCGGTCACGTGCAGAGCCGGGTCCTGGAAAAGGGCGTCAATTGCCGTAATGAGCCCTGTGATTTTCTCTTGCCCGTGCCTGCGGCGCAGCTTCAGGCGTTCCAATGGAAGGGGTGGCGTAGAAAAACGAGGGTCGGCTTGGGCACGAGCCATCATTGGCAGCGGTCGAGGGCAAGGCCTGCTGGATCAAATAGCGCGAAGGTTCCAGGCCCCGCGAGCCTCGCAGCCGCTGAGCCGTCAAAGTCAGGTCCGCTCGTGCCTCGAATCCCGGGTTTCACGGCACCAGCATGTGGGGGATCCAAGAGAGAAGCACGACCCAGCACCCGTTCTCGTAAGGCGATGGAACAAACTGTGAGCGAGGCAGTGGGCGCAGCTTCGTCTTCTTCTTTTCCCCAGCTATCGCCCTCTGCCTGTGCCCATCTCATTTATTTACAACAGTCACCGCACTCGTGTCCAGCACCGTGTGCTGCACGTCGCTGCGCACAAACAGTGAAGCCCGCGAGGATCCTGGGGGGTGGGAGGGGTCGCCGCGACCACAGCCGAGCACTGCCTGCTGTCACACGCCGTGGGACTATGGTAACCCGTGTAACCCGGCAGCGTGAACCCCGAGCCATCACCCACACGCACATACCTCTCCTTCAGAGCCACCGCATCGGGCGCGTGCTGCGGCAGGTACGCGCTCAGTTCCGCACGACGCGGGCGGAGCGCGTTTACATTCCACTGCAGCACAGTGGGCAGCGGAGGCTGTTTGCGGTGGCTCCTAGCCATGATGGCGCTCGGGGAGTGGTCGTCCCAGCACGGCCTGGACGCACAGGGGTCGGAGGGGATTGTCAGCAGGCAGAAGCTCTCCCTTCCTTCGAAGGACAAGGTCTAAGTGTTCCTGCTGCTGCCGTAAACTCCACCGCCCTCGTCCCAGCCGTGCTGGGGGTGCCTGGCTGCTCTGCTGCTGCTTGGCTGGGGCGACGTGGCTGCCAAGCGGCGGTGGCTGCCGTCCGGCGTTCTGGCACAGCTGCTGGTTCTCGGATGCTGGTGCATCGATGTCGCCGGCGCGACAGGGGGCGGCTGGAGCAGCGCGGCCGCCCGCACGGCCGCTGGAGTGTCCACGCGAGAGGTTGGCGCCTGCGCACGTGCTAGGGCAGCACACACTCGGCGCTCTTCTTGCCAGCGCGGACAGGAGCGGTCGAGCACGGTGTGGGGGCCTCCGCAGTTAGTGCAGAAAGGCTGCGCTGCCTTGCACATTGCCATGGTGTGAGAGCCCCCGCATCGCCAGCACCTTCTGTCGCGGTTGCAGCTCGCTGTTGCGTGGTCAAGCCCACCGCACCTGTCACATTGCAGCGGTCGCGATCGACACGGCCTCACCGGCCGCCGGAGCCTGTGCAGCGCTACCTCCGCAGGGGGGATGGGTGCCGAGAAACGCAGATATACTGCAGGCCCCCTCCGAACGGCCGACTGCATCGGCACGGGCGTCTCAAGACCGGATACGACTGCCTCAGCCGTGATCGTCGTGTCGTCGACGACGATGACGCCCGTGCTGCTCGACGACGGCTCACGGGGGCTCACCTCGATACCACAGATGATAGTAGTGGCCAAGAGAGTCCCCATGGCTTTCTGGGTGGCCGCGTCCGCTGCAACGACGTTCCGCCGGCTGTTCACCCGAACATCCAGCACATCAAGCTGCACAGTGAGCTGCCCAGCGATAGCGTCGCGCGCCAGCTTCGTGAACGTAGCCCCGGACGCCTTCGGCCGAAAAAGGACAGTCCCGTGGGCTGTGGGGCGTGCGGAAAGCTTCAGCCCCTCGTTCCGAAGCCTTCGTGCCACTCTGCTACGTTTAGAAGGCGACACTACCTCCTGCCAGCCGTCCTGGGTGGTGTAATTACGGCTTCCGCCGCTGGCCGCCTTGGCAGGAGGCCGAGCTTCCCACGCTTGGGTCCTCGCGTGGGCAGCTCTTAGGGCTCGCAGCGCCACCTGCGGAGTCCTCACTCGCTGCACCGGTTCCTGTCGGCCTGCTTTCACCTCTGAAGGTAGCGGGAGGGTCTCGACGGGCGCTGCCCACCTTCTCGCTTCTCCCTTGTGGTGGCCGTCCCTTTCCCCGCGGCTGCCTCCGTCGCTCTCCCCGCAGAGCGTCCGCGTAGTTGCCGGTGGCTCGCTTGCTTCCCGGAACGTCCCCAGCCCGCGCGCTGATTGTCACCACCGGGCGGGGCTCCTCCGCCGCTGCAGCCGCGAGGAGGGACCGAATGGCCGCCGCTACTGCGGCATCCTCCCCCGTTCCGCCCAACATGGCACCGCTGGTCGCGTCGCCGTTTCGCCGACTGCCTCGCTCCTGCTCGATGTGAACGGCGTCCAATTCGCCCATGACGACGGCGGCAAGCGCGATGGCCCGCTGGACGCGCTCGCCCTGTGCTGTGGGACGCCCGTCCAGATTCCGCAGGTGCTCGAGCTGCCGGCGAAGCATTTCCAGCGTCACCCTCACAGCGGCGTAGGCTTGCTGCCGCTCGGCGTCCCCCGCCGCGCGCTCCCCGTTCATTGGGGGGCTCGGGGAGTTCCCAATATCCCGCGAGGAGAACTCTGTGACGGCCGGGTCCGTCGTAGGGCTCAGGCTCACCTCGGTGTCGTCAGGAAAGCCCTCGATCTCGGCCAGCGTAGGCACCGCACTGGCCCCCCGCTATCGCTCGTCGTCAGGCTCCACGCTCGCCGGTGTGCCGTGGCCCCCGTCGCCGCTATCCGTGATGCTCATGCGCTCGGGACAGCTCGAGCGCGAGTCGCCCCGGGCCATCGCTTTCGATACCGCAGCCCCGGGATGGGCAAGAAGCACTATTTAGCCTGATTTCACCGTGTTATGCGAAAAAGTTCCGGGCGCACATATGAAACGCGGCCGCCATGCTTGGCCCCCTGGTGGCCACCCTTAAACGTCACGTTCAGTGGTTTCAGTCAACCCTGGAGTCTTTTTTTTGTATATGCGTACAAAGTTGCACTGTCTTTTGTTATGCTGAGGTGTTAGTGCCTATGTTGGCGACAGCGCACAACCGGCTGCCATCCACAGAATACGCACCCATCTAGGCTTTGCAAAAAGCATCGACAACAGCTAACGCTTGGTGCATGCTTACTTTCTCACATTCCGCTGTTTTTTTTTCCTTGAAATTTTTTAGCCTTAAATTTTTTAGCTGCATTCCCTCATGTCCACTAAGTTCAAAATATGAAAAGGTGGTTATTGAAAGTAAAGCGGGTTGCAGTGAAGTTACATCACTTGAGCTTTTTTTAACTATGAATTTTCTTTGCTGGGGATGTGATTATGAGTGAAGCAAAAATCTTCCAGACCAAAGTAGCTACAAATCCCCACAGCATTAAAAGGAGAGTTAGGTACCAAGGGAATGGCATAAGGCACCGTTCTCAAATGGGGGTGTGCTGAGGACCCTTTTTGGTGTTGCAAAAGTGATGGAGGACCGACGCCACGGTAATCTATATTGACCCATGTTATAATGTCAAACAATATGCCCATGCAGCTAGGCACCCACACATATTCAGTGTCCGCCTTGTCAGGCTCACTTTGATGATGATGCATGTCAAATTATAAATCTCCTCGTGCAACTAACAGTCGTCCAAGCACCCAAACGCTGCCTTTTGTGTGTCTGGCTTCTTTGCATAGCAGGCGTGTTGTGCAAAAAGCCAATGGTAAAATATACTTTGTGGAGAGAAAGACTAATTTCATTGTCTGATGGGGCATGAATGCCCTGGTAGAGAAAGAGAGAAACAAAAAAAAGTGGGTGTTATGTGCCCTATCCACATTTTTTGTGTTACCAGCAAGTTTGGCAAAAAGGAGAAATGACTGTGGGTATAGAATTTAGGAAAGGCTGTGGCCTCGTTTTGAAAACCACTGATATTAAGCATAGATGTTTTATTCAGCGTCATGCCGGTGAGCAGTAAGACAATGATTGGGGTTATGATCCTGCTCGATATAAAGGGCACTGACATTCCAGTTGGGCTTGTTACACTGAAATAAATAATGGGAAAGAAGTGGGAGATGCAGGCATTGACACTTTGGTACGTATCCCCAATTGTTTACACAGGATTGCATTTTAATGTGGGCAACACTCCTGCCTTACACGAAAAAGTATAAAAAAGCAGTCTCCTTCCTTTTTGTTTTTGTCAAGGGGCACTGTCGATTAGCTTATGGTTGCTATGAGAGCATGATGCAAAAGCTTGAAGTATCGCATAGGACACAAAAAGAAGTATTAGTGGTTGTTACTTCATGAACAGAGTCAATAGCCTCGTCCACCCACCTTCATATACCCGTGCAGGAATGTAGCCAGAGGTTTAGCTTGGGGGCTCCAACCCTCTCCGATATTTTCTCCAGGGAGTGTGTAAGCGAGACACTTTCTTTTTGGAATACTGCACCCTTCCAATAACACAACAACCCTTCAAAAAAAATATCTGGCTACGGCCCTGCACCCACGCCCCACCTGTCGGAATTGGAGGTTAGCATTCCGGGCTCAAATATGTAGGCTGCCCCCGAAAGAGTTGTATCAGTAGTTTTCTAGCAATCGCATGCGATTGGGTGGCCAATTTTAGGTACCCGGCTCTTCACCTTGTTTTGAGTGAAAACGTGGTATTGTTATGCCTATCATCTGACGTCATTTATGGTCGCAGCAGTGGTGAAGCCAGAATAAACATTTGCCAAAAAAAGGAAATGGTTTAGTTCTATACAAGTAAG
Organism: Haemaphysalis longicornis; assembly: GCF_048455015.1. Classification (NCBI taxonomy): domain Eukaryota; kingdom Metazoa; phylum Arthropoda; class Arachnida; order Ixodida; family Ixodidae; genus Haemaphysalis; species Haemaphysalis longicornis. The sequence continues at coordinate 16,393,712 of NW_027526233.1, forward strand.
TTCTAAAAGTATGCCGAATTGAGAAAAACAAAACCAAGAACTCAAGTCTGAACTGAAAGGTTCTTTGCTCGTGTATTGCACCGAACCAAATGCATCTGTTTTCAGGACCGAGCTTGCCATTCTCCATTACAATGAGAACAGTCAGCGTGAGCAAGCCCGTACAAAGGATGGTACCTCTCGGTGGCTTGTGAGGTGCCCAAAAGCTACAGGGGGCGAGGCTGTGGCCTGTCCTATAATGGAACCAGCCAGTCATGGTAAGTTTGCAGCGTATGGTTTCTTCCTGCGGAGAAACAATAATGCCCCAAATTTTTACGCAGGCTATGTGACAAAGCTCCTGGATGCAGTCGTCGCAGCAGCTGTCAACGTGCCACCTGGAAAGAAAAAGAAGAGCACTCCTGACGCAAGGCCACCACTCAGTAGCTCTTTTACTAAGGCACAGAAGAGCGTAGAAGTTGGCAAGCTAATGACAAGGTACAACAGGCAGGGACAGAACTCGAGAAGCAAGTAGAATAAAGGAAGGGACCGTTGCTTTACGTTTTCTGCTGTTTTTTTTTTTTGGATGGCAGCATGCGGAAGCACAGCTAGGTTGGTGGAGTGTGCAAAGCTCAGAATACGGACCACCCAGTGTTCATTACTTGCAGAAAACATCATGTGGCCAGCTCTCCTTTCTTCTGTGCCTGTTCAGCATTTTGTTTGTACGTTGTTTTAGTTATTAACTCCGAACTGTATCTAGTTGTCTCTGTGTTATAAATTGTGTCCAGGTTTTATGCATACTAAATTATATTCAGTTTGGTAGTTTTCATCCTGTATTGTTATTTATACGAATGGTATGTAGTCTGCATGTTGTGAACCTAATATTTTTGCTTGTCCAAAATTTTATCACCTTTGTATCATGTTTTGTAAACTTGGGTTGTTTATATCATATTGTCATAAACTATGCCCTGTAGTTCATTTTGCTTGTTGTGTTTCCGACATGTAGCTGCACCTGTTGTTCTATCCTCTATTTCAGAAAGACTGCCTGTTTGCGTCTTATGAGGTATGCCATCCCAAGCAGTATTGTTCAAGAGGGAAATGGTGGTCGAAATGGTTTGACGGGGAATAGGGGTCCTCACTAACTGAGACTGGTTTTGTCTGATCAATGACGTCCGATCTCACTTGATGGTTACAGAAAAGAGAATGTTAGGATAAATGCATGCAGTACCAATTCCGCGGTATTCGAACGGCTGGTGGTCGTCTGTGCACATCACTTTGTTGACTGCTTCTCTGATATTTGTGTTTTCGTGGGGCAGAAGTTTGCTCCTGGAAACTTTATTATTTCAAGAACACTGAGCCGCCCTTGGCTGTGTGACGATATCAATTGTAATAAATTATATCCAATTGCCCGAATCACCATACACAGCAGCCAGTGACAGCATTAGAGCAAGTGGTTATTTGTCGTTAGTGCTTGGCATGCTGAAGCAAGGCTGGGCCGATGATGATTGTGCAAGAATCAGGATGTCTGCAGGACGCCTAGTGTTCGCGTGCTTTTCATCATGTGTCAAGCCTTTTTTTTCGGATAGCCATTCAGTTGTTTGTAAGTTGTAAATTGTACCTAGTACCATGTACATTCCAAATGGTGTTCACTTATTTGAAAATTGTTCAGTTTTGCATCAAGTATTGTATAGTTTTTAATAAGCTTAAAATTGTATTTGTTTTGCTAGTACCTCACATGTTACTTTGAGCAATTTGTATACCTTGTTGTATACTGGTATTTGTATACCAGTAATTTTAGGGAGTTCACATATAATGAATTGTATCTAGTTGTGAGAAAACTCATGTAAGCATGTAGTGACAGAATTAGAGTGTCATCTGTCAAAGTTGGGCTGATACAAGTTATGCAAGCTCAGGACTGATGCCCAACATGTGGTGCTCTTTACGTGCTAAAGACATCATGCACACTACCTTGTTTTGCCGCAGCTACTCTTCATACATTTGTCTGTATGTTATAATCTACATCAAGTTGTTTGTATGAATAGTTAAAATTGTGTTGTTAGTTTTTCACAAGTTGCATAATTTTAAATGGGACCTCTGAACACAGAGCTGCAGAATGTCACACACCTAAATTAAAACAGCAGTGATGAAGTGAATTGGATTGTGCAGATAAAGTGGCTTGACTAGCTATCACCTGTTAAAGATGCCTAGGTGGCGAAATTACTCCAGAGCCCCCATTACGGCGTGCGTCATCACCTGTGAAGCGTCGGCGCGTTGAAAAAATGTTTAGCTGTCACATATGCATTTAATAAAGCAGATGGCTTGCTGTAGTGTTCACCTGAAGTGCATGTGCACTTGAAGAAATTGCTCACACTCCCAGCACTTTGTGTTTCTGACTTCCAACCTGACTGAATATTTCCTAGTACAGCATGTCTAATGCTCACTGATGTGCTTAGCTAGAGAAGGCATGGAAGTGCTCGACTTGGGAAGGGGTGCAAGTTTTGTGAACTTCCTTGCCTCATTTACTGGTACGCCTGAAACCAGCGTACTTTCCATCTGGTGATGGGTATTTTGCCCTTATGGCATTCAGTACACAACTTGGCAAAATGCGCCTGTGCCCCGGCCCAGTCCCCTTCCAGGTGAGGTACACGAACTGGCGGTACCCGGCATGCCTCAACTGCCTGTAAAAACAGAGTGTAGTGTAAACAATCATTCGCACAGAGCTGTATCAATATTCTCACCCCTTTGTAACAGACAGGCTGCTTCTAGGCAGTACCGGAGTGCCATTCTGCCTAAGTGCAACCTCCAGCACCGCCCTGTTGAGGCACACATTTTTGAATTTTTTGGTGGTTGTGGCGCCCCTGGGGTTCCTTTGCCTCTCGCGAACCTCCGTATCTCCTGGCAACAGCAGCAATCTTCTTATTCGGCCATTGTAACGCAGTGCGCGCATGAGCACCTGTTATGAAAACGTGTTTATCGTGATATGAGTGCCTACTGGCCAAAGCGTTTCAATATAGCTCATGCTGAACTAAGTGACGAGGCCACTGGAGTTACAAACGCACCAGCGGCGGGATATCGGCGCTAAATTCTGGAACAGCAGTGGTGACGCCACAAAAAGCAGCTGTGACGAGCGGCTGTACTACGACCTGACCCACGCCCGGTAACGCACCGACTCAAAATATGCTGCGCGCCCACTCCGCGTTTCGATATAAGGTGATACTAACGGCGTCGAAAAAGCCTCCCATACATTACTGAGAGCCACGCGAAGCTAAAATTCTCAGCATATGGGCGAACGACGCAGTCAGAATCGCTCCTCTATTGACTGGCGCGGAAACCCACGCATGTGTTTCCGCACCTTGCTAGCGAGAATGTCGGCGCGTATTTGTGTACTAGTGTTATGCGTTTGTTTGTTTTGTTCTTCGCACGGTATTGAGGTGTTTACATGCATGTAATACGTAGCAGTCAAGGTTTCCCAGGTGGGTGAATGTTGCCGGTTGGGAAACGTTTTCCTAGGAAGTGTTGTCGTCGCTGGCACTTGTCGCCTTAGCCACTCGTGCAAGGACGAGAGGCTCGAACATGTTCGGGTGAACGATGAACTCACTGCTCGGACTGGCCATCGTGGGATTAATTAAACAAATTAAACAAATGCAAACACAGCGTTTTCGACCGCGACGACCAACTGAGAACGCGTTTCGCGCTCAGACTCTCCGAGGATCCTCACGACGACGTCACGAAGACTTCACCAATCACGAACGGCGGTGAGGTTCGCCAAATGCCCCGAGACACCCGTTGTTCATTTTTGCCAAAATTAAGTGCTTTGTAATGGTTTATGCAAAGTTCTGACTTGATTTTGGAGTTCGCCGTACAAAAAAAAATAATAAAATGGGAGCATAAGCTCTTTTTTGTAAAAAGTGCTTTAGTATCTCTTTAAAAAGAATATATAGTCATGTGGGAAAGCGGGTTTACCGACTGCAACACGCTTTGCTTTCTGTAGGCTGTTGAAACGGTGGGAAATAGTTGATCAGTCACAAAAAAGAACAGCGGGGCTGGTGGTCGACCTAGTTTGTCCCGGTGTTGCCACGTTTTGTTGCTTCCTAAGTTTTGCAATGTTCTTGCTAAGCTAGGATGACCACTCATGGGTGAGGCCAAGTTTAACCGGATTTTGCAAGGCTGTTCCAGTGTGTCCCCCCACCCCTACTGCCTGGGAATCCAAGGGGAAAACAAGCTAGGTCGACCCCCAGCTATGCTGTTTCTCCAGCTTTGCACCAATATTCCAGGCTGCACTAAGTGTTTTGCCTTTCAGAATCGAAAAAAGACTAGTACCTTCGAAATGGTATAGTAAGGAGTGCGCATATGCATATCCTCGTTGTGTTCACATTCTAAAGAGCTCAAAAGCCGACTTCACTGTTATATTACCCTATCTGTGGTGGTGCACCCTTTACAGGTGCCGCAGTTCTTTTTGTTTGTATTTTTGCCAACGCCACCGAAACTAGATGAAGCTTAAACACCTTCACTGGTAATAAATTACGCCAATTCATGTTGCTTTAAACAATGTCAGGTAAAAACACTCCGCGGATGTAGAAAATGTTCAGTCCAGACGTGTAAACACGTACAAAATGCCTCTAAAGGTGGGGTCTGTTCACTTTTTTTTATTTGGCTGTCTTTTCTTACACCGTTTTTCTTACACCCTTTTTATTTACGCCCTTTTCTTAGTTTTGAACACCCTAATTTGTAGCTTTGCACCGTTCTGGAAAAAAGGGTGTTGAAATATTGCGCACCCTTTTTGAAGGGTGTTGAGGTGGTGGGAAACATTTGCTTGGTATTTAATAAAATTCTATATGTTATGGAACACAAAAACTACCTTGTGAGAAGGCGTTTTTCCTAACCTGCGTGTTTATTTCATATTCTCGTAGTAAAATCCTTACTTCCAAAATTAGCGCTGAAAGATGTTTTTTGCGAGAAGCCCAGCTACTCTATCGGGGATTTTCCTCTGTTGGATATAAAAGCGACAACAAAACATGTATACACTCCCTGTACCACTTGCATCTCGTTGGTTTTCTAGCTCAATTCATTTGTATTCAAACTGTAACTTGTGCGTATTCACTGTTTGTGTTGAAAGCAGCGCGCTCCCGATTTACATTACCACTGCGCATGCCATCACCTTAAAAAAGGGTGTGAGGATGCTCAGCACTGTTTTTTAGGATGTTGAGCATCCTCAACACCCTCTTTTAAGGGTGTTGAGCTCAACACCCTTTTTTTATTTGTACAATCTTTTTTTGCCGAAACACCTTTTAAAGGTGTTAGCCATGGGACAATAATTTTACACCCTTTTCGGCCAAAATGGGGTAAAAAAGTATAGTGTGTTTCTTGATCCCATACTGGAATCATTTCTGCCCCATGACAGCAGTTGAGAATCCTGGGGGCTTGCGTTCTAGCAAATCGTCTCGCAGGGCCAGTCGTAAATTCTAGACGCACGGGAGTGGTGGGTTCAACATGCGGATTTCCAAATACTTCTACGCCACGCAAGCGCCTCAATCTTTCGCCAGGCAGATATATCGAACAAACTACATATCGTCACAGAAAGAAGTTACCGAGACTCTTTCTTCCTGATCTTTTTTTAAAGAAAGACCAGCGCGCATCGAGTGGCTCCAAATGCTTTTTCTCGTTTAATGTCGGGACGTCGGTGGCTGCCTCTGCACAACTAGAAGTCTTGTCAATTTGTCTTCCATTTCTCTACAGGGGTCTTCTTTGATATACGAGCTTTTTCATAATCTGTGTGCGACGCACTGCATCTGATTTCCTCTGAACACAATTATTGCGGCGCAAAGATCCACAGTGGCTTAGAAGCGTAGAATGTACTGGCCCATTCCGCCATAAAAATGACCGCTGCTCACCATACATTGTCGGAGTCCCTGCACACGAATGCGACACAGACTCGCATGATCGTGAGCTGGAGTAATACAGCATACCCTGTTTCAATGCAGACGCATAATTGCGTGCCATTAACTGTGGCGTCTGGATATGCGCTCTCATCGGAAGCGATTTCAATACACCTAGCGTTATAATGACCGTTGTAGGGCATTGCATTATTCTTCTCCCGTGGTCAGCTCTTAGTCCACGTGGATGACTGGGCTGGCAGGTAATACTAGGTTGTAAGGCACGCAGGTAGTATGTTAGAGAAGGAACATCAAAGTTGGCGGTGAGTCTTGGCGGTATATATGCAGCTACACAGTGAAAGGAGAAGTGGTACTGAATCATCAAGGAATGTAGAAAATCAGCCTTTTCTGGAGACTTTTGGCGCCGTCGGAGTACATCGAGCATAAAGAGGACGCTGATTGGTCATGCCCCACGCCCGTAATGAACGCTGTAACATGCACGTCATATGGCACATATAAAAGTGATTGGCGATCATACCTTGCGGCGTACCACAATTACTTCGGTGACAGCTCAAACAAAGTCATATTTTTATTAACCTAACGCGGCCCTCGTGACGTTCTGCTTTACCATTCAATAAAATAAAATTGTAGGTACATTTAGAAGCAAAATATACCTTTTCCCCTTTTTCCCTAGTGTTGTAGGCAACACGGCATACTTTCTAGCAAATATGAACCTCCTGACATACTCCCATAATAAAGAGCATATTTTTCAATGATCCTCAAACCGTCTGTGTTTCACTGCATGGATGTGCTTATAAGCTGTCGAAGTATTAACCGAAATCAGCAGTTCTGTTTGAGCTAGTGGAAGCCGACAATTTTTTTGTTTGTCGCTTCAATTCAGCCGCCTGTCAAAGTTAAATTGATATCACCACAGTATTTCAGTTTTAATAAATATGAAAATGGCTATCTGCCAGCGTTCTTCCGCAAAAGGATTAAAAATAGGCTCACGCAAAAAATAACTTAAAAACATAAGTGGTGCTCAAAGGTCCTTTTATAAACTGCATATGTTTTGGATTTGGGTGAGTTAAAGGCCCCGTTTTAGAAAGGAAGTGTAAGGCTCGCGCGTGTAAGGCTTCTGGCTCCAGCGTTATGTACAAACAATCACAACGAATGCACCAGGAGTGCTGACGCGGCGGAATTAAACTGCTGAAACCTGCAATGGCTGGAGAGAGACAGGAAGGCTAGGCCGGAGACAGAGACAGGAGGGCTGAGGCCGGAGAGGTTGTTATTTGGCAGGGGCGTCTGATGGATGTAGTTTTTTTAAGCGTTTCTAGAGACGCGAGCAGATACGCTGGAAATTTTATGTAGACTGTCACACAGGTAACTGCAATTCGTTAGGTTTGGGACACCGATATATAATAGAGGAAACGACTTCAAGGAGACTGTTTCAAATTCCCTAAACTGCAAAGAATACACAATTCAGACAGAGGCAAAATGCTGAGAAAGGAACAATGGGGATTAGAAGTAAACGGCAGACAAAACAATGAAGGGTTAGCATTAAGCGACACCATCTATGTGCAGAGTAAAGAAAAATCTCTGTTTCCCTGGGCACAGGCGTAACCTGTGGTGTAGCGCGTTGAGGTCGCCAGTCGAGTTCCAAGGTTGTATGACGTATGTAACGAACAGAGCAATTACATAATTCAATTAATACTTCTCTCCTGGCCGTGCTGCTGTCCTCTTTCGAGGCCACCCGATAAGACCACTTGCTTGCGGTGGGAAGGCCTAGCGGTTGATTTTGTAGAGGACCTATGAGACAGAGCTCTCCGTCCGAACGGCCGACTTCCATGTACCCAAGACACACTCCACTCTTCCTATCTTCCACTTCTTTTTTACACCCAGCCATGACTTCTGCATCACTTTACACCCAGGCATCACCATCGTGTTATCCGTCGCCCATCGGATGCTCCTGTTCTCGCGCCGAGCGCTCGACGCCGTGCCATAGGTGAACAAAATCGCTGCCCTGTGCCTTTTCTGATTTCCTTTTCGTCATCTTCCTCTTCAGTGTGCCTTCCTCCACATGGTGAGCCTTGCTCATTCAAAAAATCTTCGCAGAGCAGTATTATACTATCTTCGTGACAGTTGGGACGACGGACTGATACGGAGAAACAAACATTTCAGTACCGCATCATTTGCTAGCTTCGAATGTCTTGAGCCCAGAATATTCCATTCATAGCCACTTGTAATCTAAATGCAGTTGAAAAACACAGGGCTTCGGCTGTGCCTTCAGATGGAAACAACACAAAACACACGTGAAGCAGAGGTGTGAGGACACAATACTAGAGTTTGCCAAACGGAAATGACCCCAGCGCTAGCTGCATTCGATTGGAGATTTGCATTGACCATTGATACGCTCACGCTCAGCTAGTGTCGCGTTTCGTGCGGTTGTTTAACAATTTCAGAATTTAAAGAATCACACATGCGCAAAAAAGTCTAAAATGGAAATAACCCCAGTCGAGATTTACTCGGGCCAATGAGAACATCTTTGGGTAACCATGGCCAGTAATATAGTTTCTTAAGATAGAAGTTATGTCCTTTGATCGTGTGGGCTATCAAATTAAAAGGTTTGGAAAGGTTAAGCAGGTCTAGGGGATAGAAATTTGTAACAGTCATCAATTACTAGTGCATAAAATTAGTTTAACCGTGGCAACTCACTCCCAATGTTCACATGGCCGCAATCACGTGACGAGGGTGTCGATTGAAAGCTCCTGGGACGAATGCTCACCCTAGCTAAGCATTCCACTGTGATATAGCGAAAGCTAGTAGCGGAATTGAGAAAAGCTGAAAGCGTTGTCTGTAGAGGGAGATGGGTGTCGAATAGCTCTCTGCAAGGAAGAATAGGCGCAATTGATAGCGAAGAATGCCGCAGAATATTGCCAGTAAACATAGGAAAATATATTCAGTAAACATCGATTCAGTGCTGCAGAAGATGCAGTCGCTTATTTTTCTCGCGGATTTTACATGGATCTGCCGCCTTTCGACTCTTTCGCGAAAGAACTTAACAAAATGTCAATCAAATAGATCTATTCGTTAAATATCCGATCCCTTTGCGTAAAAGATTCGAAAACCATAGGTGCCGCATATTCTTTATCTAACGGACGGTGAGGGATTCCTTCTCAATTTTACTAGCCGCAATTGCCGGAAAAATGTTTCTACAAGCAGGATATATTTATCTCCTACAGTATAAAGTTTAAACATATATAAACAACACGCGTTGCTCTGCTTGCATCTAGTTCCCCAAAATAACAAAGAACTCCCTTCGGCAGTGACTTTGTAGTAGGAAGTTGTTAATTGAATACAAGTACCCGTGCTTGGGGAATCATGGCGAGCACCCCAAAACTCCATCCGTCTGATTCCCTTCATCTCCACAAAATTTCTTGATAACTGTGGTAGTGACGGCCTTCATTTATTCGTTGGTATGAACCCAGTGTTTCGTCAAGAGTAATTTAAAGAAAAATATCATCAGCCCGTCCACCAGGTGAAGGTGCTGCGGTGTGCCAATAACACTTTCCGCATGTATGTTGGCAAATACCCTCTTCACCCTCCAGTACGAGCACACTGCAGCTATCGCTGAAACACATTGTAATCACGGCCAGGACAAGTCATGAAAGCCGTCGATTTGTATCCGCCGAAAACAATCGGACAGTACGATTGTGATGTGTGGTTAATAGTTGCCAATGGTATACGGTTACAAGCATATGTTTGGTGTGTCAGTTCCAAGCAATGGTGTCACATAGCCTCTTCTTTGTTTACTTTCTATGGTGGTGGCGCCTGGGACATAAATGGCGCGCACCCAATAACTGAGTTGGGCAAGGCAACATGAATATTCATACGGCACCCAAAAAAGAACAAAATTAAAATGCGCCCGGAAAAAAATACGAACGGTAGTCCTAAGGTAGTTGCATATGTGTAGATAAAACTGAACATATCAAGAGCTCACGTATGTTTTTTAGAGATTAAAATGTTTAGCGAGAAAAGACTTGATCAAAGACGGCCAAAAGCAGGAGCAATCGGTGGCCTTCTTATTCCAGCAGAACTGCCATTTTCGCCATGAGAATAAGACTTCCTTTTGTTCGAGCAGGAAGGAGCGCTTCACGCGTTCTTAAAAGTAAACACTCTATACTCTTTATCGAAAATAAACTAGAACATACTGCCGGCCGCTTTCCGTTTCGAAAAAAGCGGCCAATACATGATCATTTGCGGTTGTTTCTTTGAAAACAGGTGCTCTTTAATAAGCCTAGAGTTCAGTGTCTTGGTAACGCCTGTAGCTTTGTATGGCCTCATAACATATACTAGATCACTTTTCTATTCTTTGAAGTTCGGTGTAAATTTTTTGCTTCCAGTAATGCAGAGCAACGTTACTGAAGCGAACAAATTGGTGCACAACCCTTTATTTCCAGGAATGCCTTATTATCATCATGACTACATTACAAGGAGGAGAAAGGGATGTCCTGGGTCATCGTTGCAGAGTAGCTGAAGCAAGTAGATATATCAAAGGCCTCACTCAGCAAGCTGTTGAACTAGTTGGTCACTTTCGCGGCTTTTGTAGCAGGTTGAAGGACCCTCTTTATTATCCAACGTTACGTCCTTCTCTAGGGGGGAGGTAAGGATGCTTCTACGTAGTTTTAACTGAAGAGCCACAGCCGCAAACCAACGACTTGCAGGCGAAACTGATTCCCGGGTAAACGTTGCAGCTGCATCCGGCAATACGCACGCATCAGGCCGTGTCAGCATCCTGATTTGCCAGCCTGGATTTTGTATGGTTTAAATGGGGGTGTGGTAACAATTTGAAAAAAAAAAACATTCGAAATATTTTTGGTTGGAACGTTGCATGGTTACTGCGATCAAAAACTCGGGGTTCAGTTTGGAGATTTCCAGTTCTTAGATGACTACATGGCGACAGTTGCAAGGTTAATTTCTCTTGACATGTAAATATACCTTACGATACAAATTCTGTGTTTTCAATGCATCAGAATAGTTCGAACACTGCCCTTCGGTTTTAAGCCATTTGTGGCCAAATGACAGCCACCTGTAGTAGAGATTATTTGGTTACTGCTCAAGTATATGAACATCGCTTGTTCAATCCCCTGTGGTGGCTCAGGGGATAACGCGTTGTGGTGCCAAGGCCATGTAAGCGGGTTCGGTTCCTTGCCACGGTGGCCGCATTTCTGATGGACGCGAACGGACGATGGACTGCCTTGCGTTCGACGTTTCAGCGCACGTAAATATCCCCATGTCGTCAGAATTATTCCGTAGCCCTTCACTGTGGTGCGCCTAATTGGCTAAGTGCCGTTCGCGCGTTAAGACACATTATTACTACCCATCGATGACTCAGCCAGAATTGTATACAGGAATATAAACTTGACAGAAGCAAGAAAGCAATGTAACAAACATTGCATCGAAAGTGCGTTAGAACCTTTATTAAACGTGCGTGCAACCTTCGCTCAACGTGCGTTCAATCGATTGTGATGAGTTAAAAGGCCGAAAACGGAAATGAAGAACGAGCCTATGCAACAAGTTTTCCCTCTCGAAGTAACCACTTCTACGAAGAATCTAAATGTATACCGATACGTAGTTTATAATGTGAAGGTAAACAATTGGACGCCTTCTTCTTAATTGATGCTTGTATGGTCACATCTGGAAGCGTTCTTTATTGCGATTTTCAAGTAACTGTTTTTGTGTAATGCAAGCCCGGTTTCACGAAGGCACCGTGTGTGCAGACACGTCATTTTGAGTTGTTCGGTACAAGAACTGGTCTATGGGAAAATGCACCAGCTTTCATGCTGGACCCATCGGTCTCATTAGGAAAACTTCCGCTTTAAAAATTTTGCCATGTAACGCATCGGCATTCCCGACACATTATTTTTTTTCTCGCGCCCATGCATAGACTGAGTGATAAGAAGCATCTTCATTTTCCTCTTGAAAGCCAGGGGGGGGTCCGCGTCAGATTCCTTTATTACTGATTGAAAAAAAAAGCAGGAAGTCAACATGACTCCTAATCAGTTGCGGTAGGAATTAAGAGAAGATACATTGTTCTGCTATATTAAAATAATTATGATTCCGCTCATCACTATACATACCAGCCTCCACACGTTTAAAACTGGTACAAACAATGCAGGGCGTGTGTAGTGGCCGTAATAGGATGTTAGTAAGGGAATCAGATCACTTGAGGTAGTGTGGGGACGATTTTGGTTTTACGGATGCAACTGATATCATAATTTGTATGTTTGCATATTGCCAAACATTTTACAGTGTATACACATCCCGTTACACGACTGTACATACTTATACATTTTTATGCTGGACTCATTTTACTTTCTGGCTTAACTCTGCACAAGATCACCGCGTAAACAATCCTCATAGGTATCATATTTGCCCATAGACGAACTTTCACTTTTTGCACTAAAAGTCAGAAACGCGTTTCACACGTCTATCCCTATGGCCTCTGGTCATTCCAAATATTTCAACTGGCTGGTAATTTTCGTTGCTTGTCTACAACGAATTATGGCTCACCAAAACCCAAAATAAGTTTAGGAGTACCAGACTCAACCCAGATATGAACAGTAAAAATACAACAACCGCCGTTACCTGAGAAGGGAGTTTCAGGTGTGGTTGTGCGGGAAATTAGGGTATTTGAGGAATATTCCGTTTTATCAATGTGGGGCGAACTTGTTTTTAAAATAATGAAATCTTTGCTACCTCTGGCGAGCACTTGAGAAGGCGCGGGACTTGCTTAATAGCGGTTCATGTATGACGGGGAATTGTATATTGTATACGCATAAGAGTGCTGGGTTTAATCTCCGGAGTTTCAAAGGATTCCGCTCCTCATCACTGCGATACACTTGTGCCATACGATCTAGCCTCCCTCAAGTGCCTCCCCTGCTGGCGGAGGGGGTACACAACTCATCTCCGATTTCAGAGGGTCCTCGATTTGCCGCGCTGTTCGCGCCTTCTCCTCCAAACTGGAATAATAATGACACAACCAGAAAGGTCGGAAGCGCACGTGGCAACGCCGCAAGGCGTGCTTTACCACATCCGCATCAGATACCCCCGCGATAGGTCTTTTAAAAAGATCCTGAATATCTCGAATGTATTCGAGCAAGCCCTCACGCGGGTGTTGTGTGCGTGCCTCCAACTCACGGAGGATGCGTTACTCGTAGTCGGGTGGCAAGAAATCCGCCCGAAAGCATGCCTCGAAGTGGGATCAGGACGCGAACGGTGTCTGGAGGCGCCACCAAGGACCAGCCGGGTCAAGACGAAATCGTTCAAAGCACCCAACGCCATCTTGCAAACATTACGGTCGCAAAGGAAGTCCGGCACGGATTTGAAGTCATCATAGCCCGTGAACCGTGGCCCTGCAAGGCTCGGGTGGAACGGCAGCATGCGCTGCGGCGTCTCAAGGCTCGTGGCGGGCGCATGCCCGGAACGAGCGGCAACATTTTCCAAGCGATTTGCAAGACTCTCGCAGAGGTGTGCGATCGGACCCAAGGTAGCGACGAGGCCCGAAATATCCGGTCCAATCCCGGCACCGTGAGGACCGGCCGAGCAGCTCCGTCGAGCATAAGGGTGGCTGCTCCCCGGCGACGCCTAAGCTCAATGATGGAATCCCGCGTACCATGAAGCGAGAAGCAGCACCCAGCGGTTACCGCCGACATGTTATCACGAAGCACATGCCACTGTTTACGAGAAAGGCGACACAATAATCTCCAGAGTTATCAGGGAATACCCCAGACGTCAGCGACGCGAACAGCGCCCGCTCTAGAACAAAGAAGAAGACCACAATGTCTTTCTCGAGAACCAACGGCCGGCCCCACGTCCGGGACGCAAATGTGGTACTGGGGCCCTGGCACCCGGCCGAGGCTCCCAAGAGATACACCAGGTCCCAGAAAGCCACACGTTTGGTCAGATAAGAGTTCTGCTTCACACGTCAGATTTCCCCGAAGCGCAGGCACGCACTCCCCTGGTCCATGGTCTCGTTCCCCGCGCACACGCTGCGCATGCCCCCAATTGCCTCTTTCTCGTCCTTTACCAAGCACAGTTACAATAACACATAATTGGTTGGGTTCTAGGGAATGCTCCTTTAAGACACGCAAGCTGACGGAAAAATGTCAACGTTGCCAGGAAAGACATTGAGGGTCTGTAAAACTACAATGTAACTTTGGACCTACCGTAATATCCAAAATTAGAAAATTCGGTCGCGACATTATTTTTGGACGCTGTGACTCAATGAACCCGAGGCCAAATTGGGAACATTTTCTTGTATTTGAGGGTTAGCACATTTCAGTCCAATTTGCGTCACTATTACAGCATTCAAACAAGTCGTGTAAAAAGCCCATGGAAACCATAATCTACTTTGGGTGAATGTAGAAATAGCAGTCATTAGCAGCGGACAGGCACAGAAACACTCCGCATTTCCTGCAGCGCACACTCCTCATGGATGTTCAATCTGCTTTGCGACAATGCTGGGCATTTGGGCTGGCAATATGCTGAGGCTGGTGTTATTTGCCATCAAAGCGCAGAACCATTGTTGGAAGAGGCATGGTGTTGTGAATATGTTTCAGATCCTTCTGTCGAGATTCCAGGATTGGTCTTCCTCTTGGGAAAGTCGGATGAGTTTTTTCACTTCTAATCCTTGTTTTCTGGCGAGCATAGGCATGCACTTCTTTGGATATATAAATACATATATATATATATATATATATATATATATATATATATATATATATATATATATATATTGTAACGTGGCGGCAGGACAGACGACATGAACGATGAGATAGTCGAACGATGTATTCACACTATTTACATGGTGGTCAAGCTGCGCGCACACAGAGCTTCTTCGTCGTCCGAGGCTGTGATGGCAAAGCCACGCTGCATTGTCCTCTTCATCGTCTTCTTGTTACAATATATATATATATATATATATATATATATATTGTAACGGTAAACCAATTTTGTAACATTGGTCCAAGTGGATTTGCTCAGCTGAAGAAAAGAAAGAGGATGCGCGAGCTGGCCTTTCTGGAATACAGGAAGAAGAAGCGGATTTCTCATCGCGTCGGGCTCAACAGTGCTTGACTTTGCCCTGCCTTCGGAGCCTGCGCTCTTGCCTGACAAAATCCTTCCCGGACATACCATGTATGGGGGGAATCTTTGTCTTAATTACTTTGGACACAAGGCCAAGTTACAAACAGCCTCACTTGAATGGAAATAGAAGTTATCGTAAACAGGCGCTCCAATGGTTCCAGTCGATTCCATGGGCCGCAACTAATACGACTTCCAACATTCGTCGATATCACCCCAGATTTTAGTATTTTGCGACTCACCTCTTCTCTATGAACAAGGAGCATGATAGGCAATGTAGCCTGGCATCGAGAGAATTCGCCAATGATGGCTTTTGCTACTTGGCCGTTTTCAGTTATGTTGTGCCGGTCAAGGCTAAAATACCTCGCGACAACACTTTACGGCGAAATTACTATGCCGCTAAGAGGGCAAACAAGCCTCTCCTACAGAAGCGCGGTGGGATATTTCTGGCTCCCAAATTCCCAATGGCTTTGAGGGGATCCTTCGCGCGCGCGTTCACATAAACAGAGTACACTCCCACTCCCGTTCTTGAGAAAAAAATCAAAGAGATAAGAGCAGATCTGTAAGCCGTCCGCAGCGAGAAGTTCTGGAGAAGCGCAAAAAGTGTCGGTGACAGGGCAGTTGTTGGGGAATCCGACTGGTTTCAAATCTCTCTGACGCTCCTGTATGCTAGGAGAAATGATAAGGGGACACTTTATTATCGGTACAAGGAAAGAAATTCTTATTTACAGAGCAAATTATTTGGCTCTAGACAATGCCGCCAGGGGATGGTGCTTTAACTGTACTTCTGAACTTGATTCAACGCGCCAGCATACTCCGCCCGCTCAAAAACCTGTGAAGCATGTTTTCTGTTTTCAGCAAAACATTTCTCATAATTCTGCTCTTGTTATGCTATACTGTGCCTATCATAAAATGCGGATATTTACGGTTTCATTCTAACGGCGAATAACACTGTCCTTCGGCGTCTCCACTAGCTGTGTATGTACAGTAATTCTCGTCGAAGCTTTCGCCTATACAGTTGACTCCGGATACTTCTAAGTGACTCAATTACACTTTTCGGTAATTTGAAGGGTTTCCCACTGTGGGAATTTTACATGAACTTCATTGGACAAAATCCTTCGGCAATAGGATGGAAAAAGATTATACCTGTTAATAAAAAGCATCAAGGTGACCCATAGCTAAACCACAGTAAAATTCCAAGCGCCGAAACAGCGTCTTTCACTTCAGTATTTCTGTGCGTCGCTTTCAGCTAGCGCGCAGTAGTAAACCTGCAGGTACGCTGTTTCTTGCGCCGGCATACGCCTCTCTCTATTTTCAGTTCCTCAATATTCCATATGCACAGTTCCGCTGGAGCAGTTTCATTCCGGACGCTTCAGGCTTTGACTTTACCAATGTCTTTGAACTAGCAGGGCAAACCGTGCCGTACACTCTAACTTCCGACGGAAGTCACCTTAGTTTTCTGAAAATTCTGTTCTGAAAATTCTGAGAATGCTGAAAATTATTTCTGAAACTTCTTAGTT
Organism: Haemaphysalis longicornis; assembly: GCF_048455015.1. NCBI lineage: Eukaryota > Metazoa > Arthropoda > Arachnida > Ixodida > Ixodidae > Haemaphysalis > Haemaphysalis longicornis. The sequence goes on from NW_027526233.1 coordinate 16,410,219, forward strand.
TTCTGAAAATTCTTTCCCGAACGAACGAAAAGGGAAACTCTTTTTTTTCTGAATTTGTAATTATCTCAGTCACCTGTGACGATTTTGAAGGGCTTTCTTTGATATATGTGGCCCTTAAGAATCTGTCAAAAGCAGTTTTTCTGTGTCCTTAACCAGCGGTAATGGCGCGCATCTGCATTTCTTAGCAAAAAAAGGTTTAAGAAGATCCCTAATTTTAACGTTCCCCTACGAGGTACAGATATTGAATTGGGTTTTCCTGATAAAAGTTTTTCACACAAATGCACAAAATCTTTTTGACGGTCTCCGTCGTATGACAACGCAGAAATGTCGAGAATTATTCTTTTCTGAATTACCCTTATGCTAGGCCGTAATTACGGCCTAGCACAAGCGTAATTTCAATGGCCTAGCAGGTGACATCTGCATCCAGAAAAACTGTTGCTTCTAGTTGATTCATATTTCAGGTGTAAATTTTTATAATTGAGTGGGAGCCGAACGTGGTTGAATATTTAAAAGTTACACCCCCGAGAGATTGAAGAGCCCCAACAATTTTTTGACCATTTTTTTGCTTTAATCACAAGCCTTTTTTTAAACCTATTTTTGCTGATATTGGAAACCGATGCGAATGGCGTAAAAATGATTTACACTATTCTCTTACTGCTGCCACTTGATAGAAATAACAGGTGTTTAAAAATAACGCGTTTTCTCAGATTTCTGAATAACTATTCAGCCCGCAGATAGATCCGTTTCGTTTTTCTTACAAATGCTGCCTGTACAAATCTCCCATAAACAATGCCTAGGTTTCATGCTAAGAATAAGATAAAATTCGAATAGGGTACCTAGAGTGATCTGCTGTACATATTTAAATGCATTATGGCGCGTACCAATAGCACTCCCACCTTCTGTAGACTTTCCGTAACTAAAGGCCTCCCGTAGGGGCCAATGTTATTTATTATAAAACTTTGAATGAATTTATTCCTCCCGCTGTCTAAGATACAACTCCTAGTGCGTAGAGAGAGCGAGAGAGAGAAATAACATTTATTGACATAAATGACTAAGGCCCGTAGGGCGGATCCCACGGGTCACTACGACTTCTACCACCAGAGAACGAGCTCCTTCTGGAACTGCCATCTCAGCAGCCCAATCCGGACACCCACAGATAAGAAATATTAGGAGGGAAAGCGTCTTCTGCGCAAGCATACATTTGGCGTTAAACAGAGGCCCTTTTACTGGAGCAGAATGTGTAGGAAGTGTTGTGAGCACAGCTCCTTGGTACTATTTGACTCGGACTGGTTCTAACAAAGCACGAGTTCCTGCCGTTTCCCAGAGCCACACTCTTCCGGTCGTAGCCCAGGCATTGATTGACTCAAGGCAGGAGTTTCGAATTGCGCACAATTCTACTGTGAACTTCATTTCAATGTGACAAGTAAGACACACTCAACAAGAGTTGTACGCATTTGTCTAGTTAGAAAACTCAAACAACCAGGCATCCCTAGGTACTACAGCCAGTACCGTATAAATACAACGTATTTATACTATACTTGCAACAACAGTATTAACAAAATATTGTAAATAATAGAGTATAAACAATATACTGCTTTCAGTGCCATTCCGGGGAAGATCAGGTTGATGTGAGATTGTACTGTACTTCGTCCATGTGGAGGCGAGGTTGTCTCGAAGGACCATAACTTCACCGCCTATGCCGTCCGGGATATCACGCAGTAGGCAGCAGTTTGGAGTTCATATAAAATGCAAGTAAACAATATTTCCTGACTCCTCCATGTCAGCCGTGCTACATTACGCCAGCGGTTCTATGGTGTCGGGCCTTTGTGATGGTCCATTCCTAAGCAGTACTTTGTTTGTCAAGGCTTGAATCGGAGCGGTTTGTTTGGCTTCTGGGGGTCAGTAGGACTCGGTGACGGACGAGGTCTCAGGTTTTGGAGAGGCAGATCAAGCGAACGAAATATGAGTCATTACAACAAAACTTACGGCTGGCCAGCGTGCTTGGAATTTCTGGCAAGGCTTTTTCAATGGAACGTTGTGCCATCGGTGACTGGCGCTAAGAAACTGCCATTGTCTTCAATTATTCTTCCCTCTCTTAAAAGGCTCGTTCACTGAAATGACTAACTTTTTCGTTCTGCATGCCCAAAGCGCTGCACCGGACATTCTACCACCAAATTCATCATCATCATCATCATCATCGTCATCATCATCATAATCATCATCATCATCAGCCAATCTACGCCGACTGCAGGGCAAAGGCCTCTCCCATTATTCTCCAATTACCTTGGTCCTGTACCAACCATGACCAATTTATCCCCACAAACTTCTTACTGTCATCTGCCCATTTAACTTTCTGCCGCCCCCTACAACGCTTGCCTTCTCTAGGTATCCACTGTGTTACCCTTAATGACCAGCGGTTATCTTGCCTTCACAATACATGCCCTGCGCACTTCCATTTCTTCTTCTTAATCTCTACTAATATGTCCTTAATGCGTGTTTGTTCCCTTACCCATTCCGCTCTCTTCTTGTCCGTTAATGTTACACCTATCATTTTATGCTCCATTGCCCGCTGAGTCGTTCTCAATTTAAGTTGAACCCTCTTAGTGAGACTCCAAGTTTCTGCCCCCTAAGTGAGTACCGGTAATATGTAGCTGTCATACACTTTCTTCTTCAGCGACAATGGTAGGCTGCTATTCATTATGTGAGAATGCCTGCCATATGCAACCCACCCCATTCTGATTCTTCTAATTATCTCTGCCTCATTGTTGGAATCTGGGGTCACAACTTGGCCTAATGTAGATATATTCGCTTACCACTTCCACTGCCTCACCACCTATCTCAAACCGCTGTGCTGTCCCGAGGTTATTGATCATTACTTTAGTTTTCTGCATATTAATTTTCAGGCCCACGGTTCTACTCTGTTCGTCCAGTGCGGGAAGCATGCTTTGCAATTCGTCCCCCGAGTTACTAAGCAAGGCAATGTCATCAGCAAATCTGAGGTTACTGAAGTATTCTCCATTGCCCTTACTCCCACCTGTTCCCAATCCAATGTTCTGAATACTTCTTGTAAACATGCTGTGAATAACATTGAAGAGATTGTGTCTCCTTGTCTGACACCCTTCCTTATAGGTATTTTACTGCTCTCCTTATGGAGGATGATGGTAGCTGTGGACCCATTGTAAATACCCTCTAGTATTCTTACATAATGCTCATCTACTCCCTGGTTCCGTAATGCCTGAATGACTGCTAGGGTTTCGACCGAGTCAAATGCTTTCTCATAATCTATGAAGGCTATATATAAGGGTTCACTATACTCCACGCACTTCTTTATCACCTGATTGATCGTGTGAATATGGTCCATTGTAGGATAACCTTTACATAACCCTGCTTGTTATTTAGGTTGACTGAAATCTAAGGTTGCCGAAATTCTCTTAGCGAGTACCTTGGTAAGTACCTTGTAGACGACTGACCGGAACCTGATCTGCCTGTAATTTTTCGAGTGCCTCATGTCGCCTTTCTTATGGATTAAGATGATGTTCGCTTTCTCCAAGATTCCGGCACCATTGCGGCCATTAGGCATTGCGTATACAGGTTTGCCAGTTTTTCAAGTACAATTTCTCCTCCATCCTTCAAGAGGTGTGCTGTGATCTGATCCGCACCAAGTGCTTTGCCCCCTTTCAATTGTTTTAAAGCCTTCCTTACTTCTTCGGTCATTACTGGTGGGATGTGTATCTCCTCTGAGCTACTGTCTCGTTCGGCATTATCCTTAATGTCCCGGCTACTGTACAAATCCGTGTAGAACTCATCGGCCACTGTGACTATTTTATCCCTATTTGTGATGACATTGCCTTGCTTATCTTTAAGTGCATACAGCTGATTTTTCCCCACGCCAAGACGCCTCTTCACAGCTTTCAGGCTACCTCCGTTCTTTACAGCGTATTCGATCCTCTCCATACTATACTTCGGTATGTCAGCTGTCTTACGTTTATTAATTAACTTCGAAAGCTATGCTAGTTCTATTCTGTCAGCTGCAGTAGAGATTGTCATGGTTTGCCGTTTCCTAATTAGATCTGTCGTCTCCTGTTAAATTTTGCCAGTATCCTGTCTAGCCATAGTGCCCCGGACTTCTACTGCACACTCCGTGATAATACGTGTAAGGTTGTCGCTGGCTTCCTGTGTCGTAAGCTCGGATTTCTCGTTAATAGCTGAATATCGGTTCTCCAGCACGACCCTGAATTCCTCTACTTTACATCTTACTGTTAGCTCATTTATCGGCTTCTTTCGTACTAGCTTGTTGCGGACCCTCCTCAAATCTAGCCTAATTCAAGATTTCACCATACGGTGGTCACTACATCTTACCCTTCCGAGTGCTTCCACATCCAGCATGACGCCAGGTTTATCGCATATTATGAAGTCTATTTCATTTTTATGCTCCCCATTCGGGCTCCTCCAAGTCCACTTCCGACTCTCCCGTTTACAGAAGAAGGTATTCATTATGCGTAGGTTATTCCGTTCTGCAAACTCAACTAGTAGGTCCCCCCTGCTATTTCTACAGCCCAGACCATAGTTCCCAACTGCCTTGTCTCCAGCCTGATTCTTTCCTACTTTAGCATTGAAGTCCCCCTTAACTAGGGTATACTGTGTTTTTACTTTAGCCATTGCCGATTCCACACCTTCATAGAAGCGTTCCACTGCTTGGTCATCGTGGCTGGATGTGGGCGCGTAGCCCTGCACCACCTTGAGCTTGTACCTCTTATTGAGCCTAATTACAAGACCAGCTCCCTTTTCGTTAATGCTATTGTATTCTTCTATGTTGCCAGCTATACTTTTATTGACTAGAAATCCCACTCCCAGTTCTCTTCTTTCCTCTAGACCCCGGTAACATAGGACGTGTCCATTTTTCATCGCCGTAAATGCCTCGCCTGCCCTCCTAACCTCGCTAAGCCAACCACCAACGCTAACCACCAAATTCAACCACCAAATTCGCTAACCACCAAATTCAATGTGGCGCAAAGATTACGGAATACACAAAGGCGTTGCTTTCATTCTTCGCCCCTAACGCGAAATAAATCAAGGGCTTCAGGAGATAGTGTCGGAGCGCTTCTACATAAGGCAGCAGAACAGCAATATTGTGCCGTGATGCAAGAAATGAAGGCTGATTCGAGGAGACAGTGACATGGGCGTGCCTGTGACAGCGGCTATGAACGACTACGTCGAGTGAACATGCTACTTTAAATCCGTAGTCTGCAATAATCACGGCTGTGGGATAGTGAAGTTTCTTATGCGATGGTGAGAATTTAGTCACGGCAGTTTAAGAAGGCTGCAGCGGACATGGAGATTAGAAGGCGCGAAGGTTGTGTGGTGGTTTTCACCAACAGCGTTGTTTACGCCGCGTATTGTTTTTAAGAGACGTTTTTTGTGAACGATTTATGGCATAAGGATGATCAATGACGGCTGAAGGGAATCACTCGCCAGACACTTCTTTGGCGCCACCATAGTGCGCTAGATGTACATACAACACTTTTATTGTGCATTCACTGCTAGCGTGTCAACTGTAGTCGAAATGAATGCCATCAAACTCAACTGGCCGACTTAAGAACGCTTTCACAAGTTCTTGTGCTGCACAAAAAGTCTGGTTGCAGCAAAACAATTATCAACACGCATTATGTTGCAGTAATGCACCTGCGTGGGCCTATGCTCTCACAAGAAAGAATTTGAAATATAGGAAGAGTTCTAAAAAAATGTACTTCATCTTTTTTCCGGATTTTTTAGTAAGTATTTTGACATAGTTTTTTACATGATTACAACCACAAGAATGGTGTTTTGAATGCACTTTTATATTAAAAGCAGGGGACGACCGAATCCCGAACTTATCGTTCGTCTGCAAGGAAATTTCCGTGGTTTATGAACCAAGTATGTAAACGTGGGAAAGCTAACCACGAGTGTTTTGTACTTCCTTTTGATACGAGAGAAAAATAAAAATTCCTTTGCTATTCGGGGAGTAGTCCCCCTCCCTCCCAGGACACAGGCTGTCCTCTCAGTGCACAATTTATGCACCAAGAAGTGTACGTCATTTGCATTCGTGTTCATGCCATGTTTGTTTTAAAGACGATAGTCTTTCTTGGGCTACTTAAACCCAGAAATTTTGGTCTGTCTGTCTGTCCCTCTGTCTGTCTGTGACTCGATTCAGCCACCCGGCCAAAGCAAAAGAATGCCTGCGCAATAGTCTTATATAGTCACAGCTAAATGTACCCGTCTATGTCCGGTGTAATGTTCATACTTGTCAACATTGTTGAAGAACAACAAGATATTACGCAAATATGAGACAACAAATCAATACAGAAGTGATATTTGCAGTGTTCCTTTATAAAAATCAAACATGCTTGACTTGTGCGAAAATAAATACTTCATCAACTGCAGAAAAAGAATACACTCCGCCGTCGCCTGCTGCCGCCCGCGCCACTGTAGCTTCTGGCGACATTTTGAGAAATCAACCGCCAACAGTTACGCAAGGTTCCACTAGATAGGTTTCACGTTCTGCTTGCAACGCACGTGGAGTCGGGAAACGCGGTTCTATAAACGTTGAAGTAGGGCGCCTCGATTAACGCTCGTCTTCGCCGTACGGCAGCGTTCGCATCGAGACACCCGGTTTGGAGCAGTGGAACGCGGGAAATTTGAAATGATTTAAGCAAACCTTTGGCGTCTTTACCTTGGGAGGAGCGCGACGCAAGAGGAGCAACATGAGAGGTGAGCGGGAAAGCGAAGGGAGGCATTTACTTGGCAAAAACCGATAAAGACTATCGTCTTTTGACGGCATTTGCAACGAAAGGAGCAGATACGCGGCCAATTTTTCACTCAATTCGTATCTGCTTTGTTAATAGCACGTGGTTAATAGCAAGCAGAGATGTCGTCCTGCAATGTAACGGACGGGCCGAGTATGTGAACGTGGAAAAGCGTAACCACGAGTGTTTTGTACCTGCTTTTGTTACAAGAGAAAAATAAAAATTTCTTTGCTATCACCAAGAAGCTAATTTAGTAAAATGTCAGACGAGAACTTTCCGAGGAAGACGTATTTTGAATAGCCGAAGCCCGAATACCGAAACACAGAAACGAAAACGGAAAGACACAACCAGAGAACTACCATACGGAGAAAAAGGAATTGGAGTAGGTTGCGGAGTAAACGGCAAGGAGTTAAAAGAAAGGGAAAGAGCTGAACTCTAAACTGAAGGAATATAAAGAGCCATAGGCATTCACCACTTGCGGGGGTTTTCATCAACAACAACATGAGCTTGTTTGTGTCCACTGCAGGACGAAAGCCTCTCCCTAAGATTCCCAGCCACACCTATCGAAGATTCCCAGCCACACCTATCTCCCCTAAAATTTTCGTAGCTCGTCTCTCCAACGAGCTCTCGGCCGACCCCTAGTGTGCTTGCGGTCTATTGAGAGCAAGCCTGCCAAACGGATGGTCCACCTGTTGCCTCGCATTCACATTGCATGACCAGCCCATCACATTTTCTTCGCCTAAGTTTAACTCGAATGTCCTCCACCTCAGAGTGTTCCCTAATCCATGCGGCTGTTTTTCTGTCTCCCAACGTGAACCCTAGCATTCCGCGTTCCATGACGCGTTGTGCCGATGTAAGTATGGTTTCAACTCGTTTGGTGAGACCCCATGTTTCTGCCCCATTAGTCATTACTGGAAGAATGGATTGATGAAATACAAGCTTTTCGAGTGACAGCGGAAGCTTACCAGTGAGGATGTCGGGGTTCTTACGAAACGCAGCCCACCCCATGCTTATTCTGCGGGTAATTACCCGTTCATGGTTCCGATCTGCAGCTATGACTCGCCCGCAATATACGTATTTGATGACTGTTTCAAAGACCCCATTGCCTACGTGGAAGTGATGTCCCTTGGTGCGGCGATGCTACATTACCTTGGACTTTTGGGTATTTATTTGTTAGCATGGAATCATACTTTCTGAGCGCAATTGGCAAAGCATGTGCTGTAAATCAGTCCTGGTCTGACTGAACAGGACAATGTCACCAGAAAACAGTAGGTGGCTGAGATATTTCCCATTAATTCTCACGCGGGGTTTTGCTATCAGGCAACTCTGGTCTGGAGAGCACATTCGTGGCTTTCGGTGTGTCGGGGCCAGGAGGCAAACCCTTCTGGTTGCAGAAAAACTTCCGGGGAGCCCGATTTCTATTCCGGTCTCGGCTGATCGGCGCCGCTTCCATGAACGTAACGAACAACGATCCGGGCAGACAAGCACGTCAGACCACACGCGAAATCGAGCTCACCGGAAATTGTCCGGCCCCCAGCAAAATTTGGCCCCGGGTTACCCGTCAAGGCCTACAGCGGTGCGGCGTGTTCCCAGGTCCAGCTCGTTTCACGCACGCCGAAGTCTTGGCCGCACCGCTGTCATATTCCCATACCATCCGACGGGCAGCGGAAAATGCCTAGTGGTCTGTTTTGTGGACGGCCACTGAGGCATACCACGAGTTTCAACTGCCGACAGCTGTGCGTCCCACTCACATTCCACTCTTCCACGATTTTAGCCTCACTTCTCTATTGCATAGACCTTGCTACCGGGCAGCTGCCGCTGGCAGCGGGTTATTGGTAGATGAACTACGAGCACTGGTGTTGTCACCTCGAGCGCTCGCGCCGTACGCGAGTGAATGACATTGGTTTTCGTTTGCCTTGTGTCGTCTGATGTTTCCTTTTCGTCGCCTGCTTTTTTAGTTGGCCGTTCCTTCTTGTGGGGAAACTTACTTGATTGGCGATCTTCTCGCCTGTCATCGTTCCCGTTGGCTCTCAGTACCTCAGTGGTCGTTGGAGGTGCCTATTTAAGTCGAATGGCCTTTCAACCAAATGCCTTTGAAAAACGTCATGTAGCAGTTCAAAGGTGGCATTTACGTCATACGACCTTTGTTTCAAACGGCTTCAAAACGCTCGTGTGTCATGGGTAGCCGGGACACTTAGTTAAACGTGTTTGTGAGCAGGATTCGTGATAACGTTGGCTTTGGCGCAAGAGGTGATTGCAAACGCAGAAGAAAGATGGACATTACCACAATCTGTTCCTGTCGCCCATTCCTGCCACTTTATCCCTTCAGTTAATTAGTCTCACTACTCTCTCCACGCTATCGCGGGGTGTGGCGCGCTCATACCATTAATCAATATGCTCTGTTTGCGACCGGAAGAAAATACGCTTTGATTTTGTGTGCGTGTGGTGTCACGTTGAAAATCACAAGCCTTATGAACCACAAGAGTACAGCGACCACGTCGTTCAGTTTACAAAGCCTGCGCAACACAATATATAACACCTAATTATACATGGACCAAGGATTTATCATTGATGAACAAAAAATCCTTAAACGCCACAATGAAAGGTTCGCTTAAATACCAAAAATTGTGAATGAAAACGAAAGCATCTATACTTGTATGTCTCTTTGAAATGGTAGCGGTGAAAATTGAACTCCACCCGTGTCTCATCTAAAAGACTAAACAAGAACATTATGGAAACCGCTAAGATTGCATGGTCCACTATCTGCACAAGATACGGAATTGGCAAAGTTACCCAGTAATGCATATTTCTGCAACTAAAGAATATTGATAAAAAAAACTTCCTCCCACCTCCCCTAAGGGGATCGCGCGGAAATGCGAATGCATTGGGTGCACCGATGAGTGCGCTGCGGCAAGCAGTAACGGAGAGAGGCGTGCGCTCCACTGCATTTATATACATTTTCCGACCGCAGCGAGCGGAGAGAGGGTACGCGGAGAGGAGAGAGAGACCCACGCAACACGCCCACCCCGCGCGCGAGCTCTCTCTCCCGCCGAGCTCCGCGATGCGTGCGCCCTCACACGCCCGAGCGCGCTCCTCCTCTCCACTCACTCTCCGCTACTCCGCCCGAGCTCCGCGATGCGAGCGCCCTCACACGCCCGAGCGCGCTCCTCCTCTTCCCTTGCCCTCCGCTACTCCCGCCCGAGCTACCACCTGTTCCGGTTGCTAGGCGCGCCACAGCTGTTGCTAGGGGCGAGGAGGAGCGCGGAGAGATAACACCTGCGGGCACACGCCGACGGAGCACGACAACCCCCCACTAAGAAATGCATTCGCATTTACGACGACGACGACGACGAAGGTAGAACTACAAGGCGCGCGCTCACGTGCGCTCGCGCTGGAGGAATGCAGGCGCACGCCGGCCAACGGAGCAAGACAACCCCCGGCTAATAAATGCATTCGCATTTAAAAAGGCAAATGTAAAACTTACAGTATTAAATATCTGATTTAAACAACCCCAAATGCAGTGGCCGATTGCAAATGTTTGGAAATGCTATGGGCTCCTATTGGCTTCCGGGCTATCTGTCCCCTTTCGGTACATCAGCGGAGATTTATTAGTAGCCAAGTTAGTGGTCCCCGGAAGTAGCGTCACACATAAACCTCCTCGGAAGCCAAGCTCTGGACGCGCGATAAAAGTGTCAAAGGCCAAGCGTATGCCGTGGGCCTGACCTGCATAAACACGCGGGATGAACACGCAACAAGGCACAAGAAGTGGTTAGGAAGAGGGCGCAGCACCGCGTCACCAAACAAGGCCAGTTGAAAGTAGAGTGAAGAGTTTACAAAATAGCGTGCGAGATTGTTACTCGTTTTGAAGCCATGGGTCGTTTGTGTGTACTAACGCAATGACGGTAAGCAGACTGCTTGTCTTTTTCCGCGAGTCCTTTTTCTCCGCGGCTTTGGTGATGGACGGTTGCTTCGATGTAATATCTGCGTATGTTTTTTTCTGTCTGTGAGATATATTTTTGTGTCGGTGAGCTTATTTAAAGTATATTTTTCCGATCGAATAACACTATTGGCCTAGTGCGACTAAGGGCCAAAAACTGGAGTTACACTTTCAGTTTTTAATGGGTGGCGCGCGATTACTCGCGCTGGTTCCCGCCTTAACCCGGGATGACGTTTTTTCCGGTTGGCTCGCTTGAGTGCTGCGTAGAGGCTTTGGTTGCTGCGAAGAAGTGAGCAGTGCGCTTGTTGCTATATTGTAATGGACGGCCATTAAGTCATCAGTTTTATGGGAACATTGAGCGGCTATGTTTGGTGTTAGCAACTTCCTGCCACCATAAATATTAACATTTCGAATATTTCTGTCGTAAACACAGCCCGCCCACGTATTCGTTTTAAATTGTTTCAATTTATGTAAAATTGTATCGTGAATATATTTGCGACGTTATGGGCTTAAAACGTTGTTTTCGCCGCCTAAAATTTCACGCTCATAAAATATCCGTTTTTATTGCCAAAAAGCAGTCCACAAGATGTAACCAAGAAGGTTTGTACATTTAGGCCCAAATTCCCTAACGCGTCCTGCGAATGGTCATTTTGTATAAAACAACATAAAAGAATGCAATTGTATGCTGAACTTCACAACAGGTCAAGAATGATCCGAGGGCGCTGCATGCACGAAACTTATTTTCAGGTTCAATTAAGAGTGTATTAGCTTAAGTATTGCGGGATTAAAAAATGTGTTTGTCTCAACCGGATGCTACATTTGGTCTTGCGCATTCGTAGGATGCGCGATGGCCCGGGCATCACTCTCAGCAAGGAAGGCGGCACAAAGTGATTTGTCGGTGTGTGAGATACGTGTGCGTCTTCCACCCGCCGGATGACACGGGAGGCCATAGTATAGTGGTTCATCCATGCTATGCTAGGTTAGGCTCCCTTGGACACAAGAAAGCATTTCCTCACCAGACCAGGATTTGGCAACCCTGGCTGAGTACATTTGCTAAAAACCCTCCCAGTTAAAGTTCAATCACACTATCGTCTTTCGTTCACTCGATAGCTGTGGCTGGATATCTTTGGAATAGACTATAGCCCTACAGTGGACACAACCAAGCTTATGATAATGATCATGACGAAAAAGAGACGTATTCTGTAGCAAGATCGTCTCGTCATACGGTTCCAGTATGACCTGGACTGGGATGGTTACCCGTGGGACTGTGTAATGGGCAGTCTCACTGCCAGCGTGGACAGTGCGCACTGTGATTAAGACAATTTTATAACGGAGTCGAATGGGTGGTGTTATAGAATATGGGTGCCTGTTGGGAGACATTGCCTTCGGCGATATTTTAAATGGCCGCTGTTAGTGGGAAACTTTTAATTAAATGTCCTGCCATTAGGAGATGGTAAAACCTATAGATGGTAAAACCAAGGTACTTTGCTAAAAACCTATAGCCGCGTTTTCCCTCGTGGTGGAATGAGGAGCGCTGATGGCTGATGGTGTCGACAGGGGTATTTTCTCATAATTTTTATTCTCCACAATGGGAATTGCGGCGCTGTGTCTGCATTATGCAGCACTCACATATACCCTGCTGGACCGAGCAGGCAGTCGTTTAGCATGCCCGTGCTTCTCGTTTCTGCGGCATGTCTGTTATACGGGGTGTGGGATCCTGCTGCGCGAAACTGCATCAAATGGCTTTTCTTGACTAGGCTCTTCTTTGCTTTCTAACAATCGTTACGGCACGAAAAATGGACCTCGAAATAAAGCTAAACGCCTTCATGTCACCTCACGTTAAGCTTAAGATAGCTTTAGAGGGCCGTTAACGTCTTCTGTTTGGCAGTTTTTGTTTCAGCTGGCCTTGCATCATTAAAATGCCACCATGGTCATTATGGTTATAATCTCAGCGATTTCCTTTCGTATATGCTGAACCCCATACATTAAACATTGCAAAAGCAGTTCAGAATGTGTTTCGTCATCGCCAAGATGGTGGCCAACACTTGTAGCAGCAATAGCCTATTACGGTTATTCTTAGACAAAAGGCTCAACGGACGATTTCCAGCCACGTAGGTAATAAGACTGCCGAGTAACTTCTTTTCCAGATTTTTTTTGATTGAGCTGTGTATCTGTAATCCCGCGAGTTGTTGTCACCGCTGACGCCCCTTTACTCGCAACCATCGACGCCTCTTCCAGAAATTGTGTACTACTCTCCACCACCCATGCATCTTTCACAAAGTGTAAAACCGACTGATAACAGCGCTCGTAGAGTTATGAGTACGCACGATTTTAAGTTGACATAAAACGGACGTGTATTGTTTGCAGCAGGAAGTAGAGCTATCACCGCCGTTTTTGCTTGAAGGTCTACCTGTTTCAGTAGCTGACATTTCATCCCGAACGAACAGTAACTACAATATGTAAATTTGATAAATACCCCACCATTGCGGAAGAATTTCACCATCTTCCCGTAGGGGAACCCTGAGTAGTATGCGAAGCAGACATGGGATCGGCTCTAGTTCCCATTAATTTTCAGTTCGATCGCGGCGTCGCGGGATGAGAATGAGGGGAGCGGAGCGCGAGCGCGCGCGTGATTTATACAGCGGAGCTACAGTGGCGCCCCCAGCGTAGTATGCAGCGGCTACGGTCGCGTCTCTAACCCTAAGCTGCTTCGCATTATCCTGCGCGGAGCCGCAGGTGTTGCCATTCGTTGCGCAATACCGGAGAGGACAGGAGCTTCGGAGAGGAAAGGAGGAATGCCGGAGAGGAGAGGAGAGTCGGTGAGGAGAGGAGGAATGCCTCGCTTGCTACTCATGGTTCCCCTACGGCAAGATGACGATGGTGGTTGAACGCGAAGCTATCTTGTGATGAATTCTTTGGTTGGCCAATCCCTAGGGGCATCCTGCCACAATCATCATCAGCGGTGCCTGGCCAGGCATGCGCAGTAGTCGTGTGGTGCTCATGGTTCCCCTACGGAAAGATGAAGACGGTGGTTGAACGCGAAGCTATCTCGTGCAAGATTCTTTTGTTGGCCAATCCCTAGGGGCATCCTACTACAATCATCATCAGCGGTGCCTGGCCAGGCATACTCAGTGGGGTTGTGGACGCCGCACAATGGCGCCCAAACAACGGCGGAGTGGAGCAGGCTCGACCATAAGCTGCTTCTCAACTAAAAAACGCCATAGCTTCTTTTGTGTTTACTTATTTAGGCTAGTGTTGTTACCGTCCAGCATGAAGGGATCCCGGAGCGGTTTGTGGCCGGCGTACAAATCAACGGTTGAACTTTTATGCTCATTCAGAAAGGGGCCGCAGGTGTGTACCCGAAGACAGGTTCCATGCACTCGCTGTTGACATACCAGTTTTTGTATAGGGAGATATCAACGTAGAAGAATCACGCGCCTATGGGACCTGGCCGCTGTTATACGTGGAAGAGCGGTTTGGGTTAGGGCGCACCAACAGTGCGATGCCTGCCATGTGGGAGAGAAAGGGCCCCACCACGTTTTCCCTCGGTGTATATGTCTAGTCCGCCGAAATTTTATTTTTCGCATGAGCTAGGACGTATGCTGAATCTAACATGACAATCAAAACGTGTTTTCCTTCGTGCCCTCCTTCTACTGCGTCCAGCTTCCCTGGTTCCCCATGTTCACACAGTCGAAGGGGGCTGATTTTTTTAAATTACGTTTTTGCTGGCCTATTCATGTTTCGCCTCTTCGTTGTTCGATTCTGTGTCAATAATGTCGGATGGTAAGAGGCATAGCACTATACAACCTATTACGTATTCACTAACTATGGTGTTTAACCCACCGAAAATACGCAGGTTATGAGGTGTGTCTCAGTGGAGGAATCCGGATTAACTTTGACCACCTTGTGATCTTAAACTTGCGCCTACATCTTGAATACAGAAATGCCGGTTTTTCTTTTCGCTTCCATCAGAAAAGCGACCACCACGGCCACGAAGCGAACCCACGACCTTGGGCTCAGCAGCACATTGCCTGAGTCACTGAACCACGGTGGTGGGTAGATATTACTGAAGAAGAATACCAAAAAGTGCGCGAAATGCATCAAGGAGGCAAGCGGTAACAAACCAGTAGCAGAACACGCGGGAATGTGGGTTCGCGTGCGCTCGAGCAGTATAAAAAGTAATTACGGCTTCATATATTCCTTTACCGAACACGTTCGCCCTACATAAGCAACAATGCCGCGCGTTCGCGTAAATGAAAATAACACACGTCTTGGTAAGTAAGGCATCAAATTTTGCAACATGAACAAATAAATTTTATAAGACTTTTTTGAAAACGTGTAGCAAACAAAAACCAACAGCTTCAATCAATACTAGTTTCGTGGTTCAAAAATGGAAGCGCGAAAAATTATGCAAATGCCGCTGTGATTTCAACTGTGACCTGACGCCGCTGTGACTTGAACTAAAGTATTCACTACAGTGCGGTGTACTGGTTCACACCAAATGATTTTCGCAATCCTCTGCCTTTAAATATATTTGTATTCTTCATGAATGCAAAGGGGCATTAAAAATCACTCGCGATAGCTCAGAAACAAAAACCACGAAGAACCTGCCACGTAGCCTCACACCTCAAATAACCATGCGATCGCAGCCATGCAGTATCGGTAAGTAAAGCGCCATTTTTTATGGGGAATGCAGCAGTCTGCGTCAGGTGCTGGTGCACGTTTATGCTAGCTCTCAAGAACTTCGTTCGATCATCCCATCCCACACGCAAAGCTCGTTCCCATGAACCGTAACCACTTCGCCTATTTTGATGGCGACAGAGCGCATTCCATGAGATGCGAAATTTCTTCACTTAAAAGGCGCTGTGTTGGACAGACATAGTGCGCCTTAAGAAAAGATCTATTTAGTGCACGAATGAATTTAACACGTCGCGATGCGGCATTCGCCCTGTTCCTGTTAACGGAAGAACGACGCAAGGCAGACCTGGGCAATGGCTGCCCGTTACGGGGATCGTCACTTTACTGACACGGTCTACACGATGATGGTGATAGTGGTGACTACGGATGCATACCCAGGAGGAGATTTAACACACTCCCGCGCGCGCGACGTTCACGTCTGCTATTAAGGGGTACGCGCAACGTCGTTCAGTGTACCAGCACAAGCGTTCAGTGTCCCAGCACACCACAGGCTGCAACCGCGTCTCGATCCCGCTCCTGTGTGCTCCTTTAACGGCACACACTGATACGCTGCTCCTGACGAGTTTCAGGCCACTTTACGTTGAGTCACAGATCAGCCTTGAAGAAGCGAGTTCTGTACACATTTTATCACAATATTTCCGGGTGCCGGGGCTCGTAGTTAGAAGCAACCAGGGTTGCTGTTTTCGGTGAGTAGGCACGTGTAGCTGAAATGAGCGACGTAGCAGCAAAGGTGGGTTGCTTCTTCGTTAGCTCGAAATGGCTTGTTGCTGCTCTCACTCCAGCCCGCGAGAAATTCGTGGTGACGATGAACAATTCGTCCGCATTCCTAGTTCTCGTTTTCTTGGTATAAAGTCGATACAATTGGGTAGCCGTCCTCGAGTGCTACCGCGCTTTTCTGCTTCCAGCGGTGCTTGCCGCGTCGTGCAACTTTCAGTGGAGCGAGGCGTCGACAAGGCCAAACAGACGTCCACCAAGCTCTGCACTCAGATTCCTGAAAGGTCTGATGTAATGCAGTCTTGCGACCAGTCGCCGGAAGGTGTTGAGGTGTTGTTGGGCAACTGTTAGTGTCTCGGTGGTGCGGTTGGTCGTGCGAATCCAGTCGAGCCGCGTTCTTAGAAAAGTCTTGGAACTACCTCGGATCGGTCTTTCGGTAGTTTCTTCTTTTGACAAGCTCGTTTTCGTGCTCGTAGCCAGGGAACTGTTCTGTTCTGGTAATTCTAGATCAGGCTGCGCGGTCTTCTTGCATGGAACAGAAAGGCCGAGCAAGGGTTGCTCAACCTGCCGCCCTACTTCGTCTATTAGAGCTGGTCGGCTTTCAATAACTTCTGGTAAGTATTCGCTTCTCCTTGTGTCTGAACCGGAGACACACTCGAACGGTGGCAAAAATGATGGCGGAAATGTCTTCTCTTTCACGTACTTGACTTCTTTGGGGCTTTCGTCGTCTGCTTGGATTACTGCCGCTGTCTCCTCCTTTACTATGAAATGCGCAAACTCGTGTTCATCACGGTTGCCTTTCGCCTGGGCGCTCGACACTACCTCGTTGCTGGCTCACACCTGCATGTCTTTGCGCTTAGCCTCGTCTTCGGCATTTGGGAATACTGAATCCTGCCCTGCAACGACGGCTTGATCCTGTACGGAGACATGCGAGACGTTTCCAGAAAGATTAGTCTTCAATGTCTTATCTCGTTCTCCTTGGGGCCAGAAGCTCTTCTCCTCGTCGCACGTCACGTTTGACGGAACTGGATCTGCTTGCATCTCCGCCATAGAGCAGTTGTAGTCCAACGAACGTCCTGGCCTCATGCTATCAGAAGTCGGCATTGCAGACAGCGTGGTAGACGTGAACATCGACGTACCTGGCTTCTGCACGTTGTCAGTATCGGGAATGTTCAGGTGGCTGTAGGTCGTAGCGATCAACTTCGGCAGTACTACTCGCGAGGTAGACGTGCGCAAGCCGACGTGGGAAGGGTCGTCAGGACGGGGTGAAGTGCCCTTGCCTGTACATTTAATGCCGGGTGCCCGCAGGTCCTTCAAGGTCGATCGCAACCTACTGAGGGCCCCGCATATCCTTTCCTGATATTTCATTACGTCGTAAAAATCATGTTCGAACTCATCTCCTTCGAGAAGCTCACCTATCGCCATGTTCAGCTCGTTAAGTTCAGTGTCATTCTTTTCCAGCTCGTTAATAGCCAACTGCAAGTCAAACGCAGACGGTGAGGGAACTTGCCGGAGCTGAGTCGCTGCCTTTAGCCGCCTTGTAACAGCAGCGCGCAGAACCTTCCTCAACGAACACAGGGCGTCCAGGTCATCACCAGCTTGGTACTCAGGGAAGTACAGGTGCTCGCAAGCGTGGTACCCTGGACGTGACGGTGCATATCGGCGTCCCGTTGGAGGTTCCGGTCAGTCGTAGGTGGGCGGTCAGGGCCAGCCATGGGGACCTTCGGCTGAGGGTGGGGCAACGGCGGTCAACAGCAGTCAAATCACGGGGTTCTACGAAACTCAAGCCGGAGGGGGCGTCGCATGGTCTCCTACGCCGCACGTGTACATTCTCCCGGGCTTAACGGCACCAAAATGTTAACGGAAGAACGACGCAAAGCAGACCTGGGAAATGGCTGCCCGTTACGGGGATCATCACTTTACTGACACGGTCTACACGATGATGGTGATAGTGGTGACTACGGATGCATACCCAGGAGGAGATTTAACAGTTCCGGCATTCACCCGGCGGAATTAACCCGGTGCGGCATTCACCAAGCGAGATTCTCTTCCAGTTCTGGTACTAGCCTAGCAGTTGCTGTTGGCGCTCAGAGCGTTCTAGTTTGAATTCTTTTAAGCAACTGCTTAAAGTCCTCCGCTGTTGGCGTAAGTAGTGTCGGCGTAGAATCTGTTTTAAATGCGGAGCATTTCTTAGGCTCGCCTGGTCCTGCGTCGTTGATGGCGGCGCCGTCGACACGCTCACTGCGCATGCGCAACTCTCCTCCTTACACCAACAGCTCCGCGATACTACACTATAAAAAAAAGAAATAGTTAGCGGCGCCCGGTTTCGATCCCACGACTCTCTGGCCGCAACGGGAGGTATACAGTGCTCTTCCCACTACGCCACAAATCCGGGACAGGAGCAAGTGCTACGAACGTGCCTTATGTCCTTGACTCATTCAACTACGCCAAGAAGCTACTGATACAACGAAGGCACGCGAAGCTGAACGTCAACGGAAACAACAAACTGAAAACTTTAGAGGGGGTAGCTGAGGGGTAGCTGAAGAAGAAGAAGAACGATGAGACAAAGCTGCAAAGAGGACGGCGTGTACATTGCTCTCAGCCGGTGCACCAATGTCAACAACCTTTACCTCACCAAAGCTGACGGAGACTACCGATTCTACCACAGAGACAACATCGACAAGAACATGATGGACGAGTTTCGGCGCTTCGAGAACCACTGCCTACTCACCGTAACACAACAGCACTTGCGTGCCTTTGCCACCGGTGTGGACCCGGACGCGGAATTCCCTCTGGCGCTAGCAAAAACCAGATCACTCAACATAATGGCAACACAATGGAACCACACGGAACCGCCACGATGCTTCGCATCCTCATCAGGGTTCCCGACGGGAAGATGGTGTAATTTTTTTTAGTGAACGCCTGCAGTCGGCTACCGGATTTGCAATTACTTCCGGAAGGCTTATTTTTTTAACTGTAAAATCTTCTCCCAGCGAAATTGTTCCGATACTTTCAGAAGATTAGGCACATTTAATACGTGTACGATCATTTATTTGTCATGTGGCGCCAGCCAACGAGTTTCATTACCGTTTTCCATCGCAATGTTTGAGCCGTGCCTATCTGGGAACGAGATATACTACACGCTTAATGCACGTTTTCTTGTAATTCCGTGACTTGCTTTGCCCATAACATAGTACCTTGGTGTTCAGGCGCGCCATTTATACCCCTCCTACCCCACTTTCCTTGGGTATAAGCCGTTGGCCCTTCAAAACCAGCATCATTTAGCTTCCGGTGCAATACCTCTTGTTGACGGGCGCAGCTAGTTCCTAGAGGCGGCGTCTCGTAGGAAAACGTTCGGGCTGTAGAGCAGTGATGTGTGTCAAATGTTGCCAACGCAGTGTGCTCGCAATCATAGCTCGATTGTTTCAGTTCCGAGTAACACTGTCGAAAAGCGTGTTGTTTGTTTGTTGGTTGGGCGGTGGCGCTTACTTCAACAAACTGCTTGGTCAAGGCAACACGATCAATAATACGCTCTCAAATAGTGAAAATAAATAAACACAGATCGTAAAGACTACTGAACAATATTCAGAAGGTAAGTGAAGATAGCGGCAAGTATGCAGGTAGAAAAAAATAAAATGCATTGAAACTAACTTCCTTGTGGCTGCTCTTAAAAACGTTTATCAAGGTTACGGGGAGGTGAAGGGCGGCAATCGGTAACCGCCTTCCGTGGCAGCAGTCTTCACACGCAAAATCAGGGATTCCCATTCTTCAACTTGGCTGCGGGACATCATGCTCACTAAGCAATACAACCTCAGCAAGGAACTCTCCTCAGTGAGACTGACGGCGCCGCTGGGCTTTCGGAGGAGCGAGCCGCAATATAATCTTATACGGTTCTTGCATTGATAGCAAGCCGTTCTCATTAGTCCTTAGAGCTAAAGTATTGCCAAGCTAAAATGGCTCTATGCTGGCTGAAAACTTATGCTACTTTTCTTTTATATTTTTTATGTTCACTTTTGTATTCCTTTGACTAAGACTCATCCTCACCAGTTAGGCGTACAAATTCGCACAGAATGCGCCATTTCAAGGAATGCCTGATTAAAACGACTACAATAAACAAAGAATAAAGATGTCCTCGGTGCTCCTTGAGAAGTCACTGAATAAGAGATTGCCGCAGCTCCACGAAGTGAATTATGATGAGTGGGCAAAGCACTTGGGATGGTTCTTTCCGTAAATCACCCGTGGCATTGCCCACTCGCGCATGTAAATGAGTGACAATGTGCGTATACGGTATATACAATTCCAATCCAATCCAGTCCGATACAATTCAATTTAGGCCAATTCAATCCAAATCATTCCAATTCAATCCAGTCCAATCCAAAACCAATCCAATCTAATCTAAATTCAGTTCAATACAATCCAACTCAATCCAATGCTCCTCGCCCAAGCGCAGCACGGCTCTCTTGGAGCCACGCGAAACTGATCAACCTTTCCCTCTCTTAGTAAAATTTAGTGATTCTCTAGATCCCTATCCTTTTGTGAACCCTATATTTTGTTCTTTCCAACCTTTTGTGAACCTTCTGTTCACAGATGTTCCGACTAACACTTTGCTGTGCGTCTCTTTCTCTCTTTGTCTCTTTGTCTGTCTCACACACACTTTTTTTGGCAAACTAGCGTTGAAAGTTATCGTTTTTGGTTTTTGCCGCGTTTTTCAACCTTTTAGGCCGTTTGACATACATATATGAGGTTTATACTGATGTGCGCACGGACGCCAACGGACGGATATTGCAAGGTCCAAAGGGGCTTCGCACCTAATTTACAGAATACTTAGACACCTCACTGCGGTCGCCATAACCAGAAGCTACTCACTTTGCTGCTTCGGGGGGGGAGAAAAATGCCGTCTTTTTTCCCCCGCTTTCCGTGTTTTTCTACGGCGTAGGTAAGAACGCTTTCATACGATTTTAAATGGAAAGGCACCGCAACAGCCAGCTTACATAGATGCGGAACTGATTTCCGTGTAAACGTTTGCAGCTCAATCGATACAAAAAAAGCACATCGCATAGGGGTGCAAAGGCAGCATCCTGATTTACCTGAGAAAAATTTCTATGGTTTAATAGGGGGATGCAAGCAATCATGAAAGCAGCACTATTTTTAGAGTGTTGCATCTTAATTGAAATCATTTCGATATGCCTAAATATTTCCTCAAAGTAATTTTAAAGACGATAGTCTTTCTTGTGCTACGTAAACCCAGAAAATTTGGTGTGTTTGTATCTCTGTCTGTGCATCTGTCCTCAAGAAAATATATTAATAGCAATACATAGACCCGCTGCTCAAAATACTACAGTGGTCGCCTAAACTATACACACTCCATGTATCACTTCACTCAGTACACCACTCACTACACACACAGTTCACTCAACAGTTCTCCACAGTTCAGTCTGTGACTCGATTGAGCCTCCCGGCCAAAGCAAAGTAGATATTGCGCAATAGTCTTATATAATCACAGCCCAAGGTAAACGTTTAAGCCCGGGTTAGATGTTCACACTTGCAACTTTGTCGAACAAGAACAAGACATTACGCAAATATAAGACAGGAAATTAGTACACAAGGAATATTCACAGTGTTCCTTAATTAAAAAATTCATGGATGCTTGGTTTTTCGATAGCAAATGATATTATTCATCTACTGCAGAAAACCGCAAGCGAGCTGTTGCCCGCGCCACTTCCAGGCGGCATATGAAAAATCACGCGAAAACAGCAACGAAAGATTCAGATGATGATGTCCTCGACGATTTTGGCGCGCACCCAGAAGGGGGGATTGGCCAGGGCTGAATAGGTTGTTCCACTAGCAGGGTTCCATGCTCTGCTTGAAGCGCCCGTGGAGCACGGCCACGTGGTTCTTTAAACCTTTTAGTCGGCCGCCTCCATTCACGCACGTCTCCGCCGTACTGCAGCGCTGCCATCGAGGAAACCGGCCTGTATCAGTGGAACGCGGTAAATTCAAGTCGCCTTGAGCAAACCCGTGCTGTGTTTACCCTGTGATGTGCGCGAGCGTACAGAAACAGCATCAGGGGGAGCGGGAAAGCAAAACGTTGCATTTCCTTGGCAAATGTCTACAATGACTGTCGTCTTTTGACGACATTTGCAACGAAACCAGCAGATACGCGGCCAATTTTTTGCTTAGGAAAACTTCAGGTTCATTTTCGGATATTTAAAGGATGTAGGTACCTACATGACGACAGGATACTCATGACGTATCCTGAACCTTATGCATCGATATACGTTATATCTCCGCATCTGGACGGTTTAAGAAGGGGGCTTTGGCTTTCCTCGCTCTGTGCCGCAACAATCGCACATCTACAATGGAATGTCTGGGAATGAATAATGCAAACAGATTACGCAAGTAGAACTTGTATTTCACATAGAAAGAGAATTGTGCTTGCCAAAGAAACGTTTTATGACCCTGGTATCGTAACCGTTATCATCATAGACTGTTCTTGCGAACATGCCGGCGCTGAATGATGAGGGGTAACCGAATCTTGCGGTTGAAAACGAGGTGTGGATCCCTCCATGTTTCTCTCACCACTGATGGAAGAAAAGTTCAAAAGCAGGAATTCCTCATGATGAGCTGCGTTGAGTAGTTAAGAGGAGATACATTGTAGTGCCTGTGTAAAACATGATCGATGACGTTTATCTTTGCCACTCCACAATAACATTTCAGATGGCTCGGGGCATGCTTTATAGTGGTTCTTCTATTAAGACGAATTGTACGTTTCAGACCCAGAGTACCGGTAGGTTGAACCTTTGGAGTTGCAAGCGCTTCCGCTTAGCGCGACCGCCTCCGTTTTTGCCAGAGAGATCTATCCAACGAAAAAGAGATCGTGACAAAAACGAACTTACCGAGACTTACTTTCTTTTCTAAGTATGGCCTACGCGCTTGTAACTGCCGCCAATACCTTTTCTCTGCAATTCCTCGACATCAGCGGCTGCATCTGTAAAACTGGGGTTCTCGTCGATTTATCTTCCGTATACCGCAATGTTTGTACTGTTACTCAGGACTTTGTTCATCTGCATGAGCGACGAAGCGCGGCAGGCGAGTTTATGTGATCAAATTGACTCTGTGCGAAGATTAGGGAAGGTAACAAAAGCCCATTCCCGAAATAAGACCACGTCTTCGGCAGATAGTATCGGAGCGCTGTTTCACGGTTGCAGCACAGACTCTAAGTATCGTGCACTGGAGTAACAAGCAAAGCCTATTCGAGAAGACATTCACACGCGCTTCGCATTGATTCAGGTTTCAGCGCCAAGCACAACTTCCGGAAAAAAAGTGTTTTGACAGCAAAGAGGCGCTTCTGTCCTATCAAAACCCTTTGCCTTCCTAAAGTTGTGCTGGGCATTTAAACCTTATTCACTTATGGCATACCAAATAGATGGAATCGACCCATTATTCAGTTCTTCGCATCCGCCGGGATATGCGCTTTCCGCACTCCAAGTGAACATGTCGCTTCGAATACACCCGGCTGGAATAGACCTCTGCAGGGCATTAAAATGTTTTCTACGATACCCTGACGCAGTGGAATAGTGTTGCTGGGAGTCATTGAGGACTAAAGGCGAAGAAACATGGAAGTTCGCTCTACGTGTTGTTGTAACAGGTTCTCGGCGGTATACATGCAGCTAAATGAAGGCCTGGCTGGTAAAGAGTACCGGCATTGGAATCATCAAGAAAGGTGAAAGGTGGAAGGCACCGCCATATTGCATGAAGCCGCTAAAGCAACCGTCGATTGGCCGTGCACCAGAAGCATTTCAATCGCATTCAAATGGAACGTAATTCGGCTCAAATGAGAATTCCAAAGACGTTAAAACTCGCCATTTACCTCACAACGTTTGCTCAATCCGTAACTAATATCTTTGTATGTTGCTTTCTCCTGTTGCACAGCTTTTCCCTTTAGCCATCGTATTTAGAAAATAAAAACCATATGTAACGTGGTAAAATAAAACCACATTAAGCACCATTTCCCGTTTTCCTGTACGCTACATTACACAAATTTTTACAATTTTGGAACAGCTTTATTATTGTTTCTCTCTGCACTGCTATAACTAAAAGCGTAGGGCCGGAAGCTATCATAACCTTTCTGTGGTGTCGTGGTCTTCTTAATGAAATATTTAAAGCGAGGCTATGGATGAGAGTGTTGCTTGATTTCCTCGAACACAGTACTGTTGGTATCGGCCTCCTCACAACAGCATCATTGCCAAAGTGAGACGGTTATCTTTGAAGTATAGTAAGCGCCATATTTTTCAACAGTGTCGAGCCAGAAGATAATGTTTGCTCATCTCAAGACTAATTTAAACACATACGCAGCGTAGGCACCGTGTATTACTTAAAAGAAGATGTGCGCTGAATCGTTGCTAGTGCAATTTAAAAACACTTTGTTGAAAAATTATTTGTTCACGGCAGGCAATGGCTGCGCACCAGCCTCCCTTTTGTTGCTCGAGCATGACGTCTCAACAGTGCCACCAGACAAGTGAGCAGTGAGAACACCGCGAAATTAAACTCCGTTAACCTCCAAGGGAAGACAGGAACATGAGGGGAACAGTGTTACAGGTGGTTGGGTGAGACCGGAGAGGCCGTTATGTTGCAGGAGCGGCAGAAGAGTGTCCTCTTTCTACGACAGTAGCAGCGGCGCGAGAAGATGCGCTGCCCATTACGTATTTACTTTGTAACACGTGAATAAACGAAGCATCGACTTAAGCTCACAAAACCCCGAGAAATGCTCCCAGCTGGGAGATGCAAATGACACGTAAACGAATATCAGGAAAGTGCAATTATCGCAGAGACGTAAAACAAAGTTATTGAAAACAGAGTGCGTGTTTGCCAATAGCCCGGGTTCGTCTCTGAGGCATCTGTGATCCACTGGCCCAGTTGTGTCGGACGTAGTAGCGCAGCCAGGTCACCAGTCGAGGTCCACGGTGGTACGGCGCCTGTTACGAACACGGCTCGTTTGGATGCATAATGGCGTAGATGCAGGTAGAAATAAATAAAATCCATCAAGAACTCGCGTTTTCGGTGGTTGTTCTTGATGTTTATTGAGAATGTATAGAGAATGTATGTACGGTCAAGAAGCGCACCTATCGGTGGCGGCAGTCTTTGGCTGCAGCCTTCGCGCTGAGAAGCTGGTCTTCCCGTTCTTCAAGACTTCTGCAGCGAAGCACTCTCCCCAAGCAGCACAAACTCTATACGAAACTCAACTAAGTAAGACCGATTACTAATTACCCTTTCGGAGAAGTGCGGCGACATCTAATCATATACGGTTGGTTTTTTGAAAGTTCGTGATGCTGGTTTGAGCTTAGGGTTAAAATTTTGCGGAGCTGGTAGCTCTTTAGTGGCTGGTAACAAATACTACTCGACTGTTCTATTCTTTCAAGTCCAGTTAAGGATTCCTTTCTTTGACTAATGTGCAGCAACTTTATATTTGTCGAAAAATTCGTACAGAACGTGCCACTTCTTGGAATGCCTCATTATCAACATGACTAGTATAGAAGAAGAAAGACTAGCCCACGATGGTCTTTTAGAAGTAGCTAAATATGTACAGCATACAATAACCTCACTACGACAGCTGCAGCGCCAGTTGCTCACTTCCACCGCCGCGTCACTAGCGGAGGAGAACACGATCTCCATTGCCCGCGTTTTCTGTTTCTCTAGGCTGTATCTATGGATGGTTCTATACATTTGTAATGGTAAATGTACAGCCTTATTCAACAGACTTACATTTGAAATGGATTTCTGAGTAAAACTTTGCAGATGCATCTGAATTAAAAAGCACATGAGCCCATGGAAGCATACTGAATTGCCTGCGTAGATTTTTTATAGTTGTAATTTGAGGCATCGGAAGAATCTTTATATCAGCAGTATTTTGGAATGTTGCCTTTTAGCTTAAATAATTTGGAAATACGTCCATATTTCTCAGGCCAATGTTTGCATCGTAAAATTTCAGGCTCATCTTTGGAGGTGTACAGTATGTAGCCACCAGCATGGAGAGAAAATAATCGATCGCTTCATTTACCTTAAACCTGATGCAACGGTATACGTTTTGTCAACGCATCGCAATGGCTCGAGAAGGGTGCCATGGCTTTCAACCCTTTACATCACAACTAGCCACCTTCTACAAGGGAATATTGGGTAGCCCATAATGAAAAACAGTATCGGAGGTACAACTTGTATTTTCTATAAGAATAATAGCCATGCTTACTAATAGCCATGCTATTAGTAATAGCATGGCTATTAGTAATAGCATATTAGTAATTGCATGGCTTACTAATAGCCATGCCTATAAGTAATAGCCATGCTACTTACTAATATTAATAGCCATGCTTACTAATAACAAGAAAACGTTTTGCGATCCTCGGAAGCAGGAGCGCCTCATGAGGAGTTGCAATGAGCAATTATGAGGAGATGCAATGTACTGCCTTTGTAAACGATTCAAAAATCTACTCATTACACGTCATACCACTTCTCTTTGCCTTTTAAAAACGATGTCCGCAAAGTATTGCCTGTTACTGTTACTCGGAAGTAGTACTGTTCCGAGTAAAATATCTCTACTCTGATGAGAGAACTCAGGGACGTGTGTGATAAATTCCGCGTTTATAGTTACACGAGCCATGAAAATATTATTGGTACCTTTTGCGACGTGCACAGGTACCATTCCCCTCATTCTTTATTCGATCGACTGATTCCCACTTTCGCTTTCACTGAGCAGAAGGTCGCCATATTGGGGAGTGCTGATGTGCATGTTAGAGGCCCTTTGAGGCGAGATCAAAGATTACGCACTAAAAGATAGAAACACGTTTTACGAGTTCTTTCCAATGGTCTGTGGTCATTCCAAAAGTATACAGTAGCAGTGTGTGTACGTTCATTGTCTAACAATGGTTTGCTGTGTGAACAAGATCCTAAAAGGCCAATAGAACTATGGGAGTAAACAAGCGACGACACAATAAAAATAGAACGCGTACAATTTCATAAGAAGTGACATTCCAGGCGGCATTGAGCGGGAGATGAGTCTGAGTTCAGATACCCTGCGTTTTAAATATGTTGGGTATGAAGCGGTGTATAAATAAAAGCCCAGCTATGAAAGTTTGCTTCATCCAACACGGGCATCTTTCCTACCCCGAGTCAGCAGTTGAATGGGCCCAAGAATTGCTCCGTAGGGGTTTTTTGGTCTGTGCAAGTCGTACATTCTAGACGTACCCGACCGGTGGGTAAGAATTCTGCAGTTACAAATGCGTCAGCGCTGCGCTAGTGCATCACGTTTTAGCCCAGCACATCTAGCCTACCAAAATAGAGATTGCGGAGATAGAGAACTTTTCGAGACTTCTTTTTCGGAATAGAATTGCCTCTAAGACCTTTGCTCTGCAATATCGTGACGTTTTTTACGGCTTTTGCAAACTAGCGCGCCTTTGGCAAAATGGTTTCGTCAGTTGCCTCATTCACGAAGGCGCACACAGCCGCGGCATGCTTACAACGGCCGGTAAGTCCTGCCTTGCAAGAACACGTCCCAGAGGCTACGTACCATGTACGACAGCAAATGTGCATGCGAAAAGTCAATTTAGTATCCCATCTTTGTGTATTTAGCCCCTGATCGCGAAGATATTCGACAAAATTTTGTTTTTACTTTATCGCAACAAACTGAACGTAAATTCGCGCGCATATATTCAGCCTTTCTAGAGTCGCACATCCAGAAATCGGCATGCGCATAACATCCTTCCTTATCAAACTCGCACGAACCTTTTTAAATATTCATTTTTTCCCAGAACTATTGTTGATTGGAATTCGTTGTCTCAAAAAATTGTTTCATCGGAATCTGTAAGTGTTTTTGAGAGTGCGCTGCTGACTGATCTGGAAACGCAGTCAACCAGTTAGCGACTTGTCACATTTCCTTTGTATTTTGTCTTTTTTGAAATGCTGATGCTTTATTGATGCCCTGTTATCTGTTGTTAACAGTAAACTATTCTGCACACCTTTCATTGTTTTCGGAGACCTCTATGGTGTCTTCTTGATGTAATGTGTATTGAACCCTCCTGTAAGGTGTGTTATTTTGTTTCTTGGCTGGGTTAAACCGTTTTCCATGTTTCTAGTTAGGCTGATACGTCTATTCCTTCACTATTTGTTACTTAGGGTGCTTGTGCGCTATGTGGCTACTGCCGTGCCACATATATTGTATATCTGCATCACCATGTTCCCACCTGCATGGTCCTCCGTGACCGCAGTATACTGTAAATAAAATAAAAATAAATAAATAAATAGAGCGGGCGAAACCAGCACCGGCCGCACGGCAGCCGGGTACCCGTACGCCCCTCTACGGCGATTCTCCTCCACACGCGTACCTGCTAGTATCACTCCGGGGCACAGCCTGGCCCATCCGCACGCCCCTATAGGTGTCTGGGGAGCAGGTGTCGCACGCGACCCACGACACATTACACGTTGGCACTACGTTTTCTTGTAAAACCGGTTCTTGGTGGTATATATGCTCTTAAACGAACCTTTGTTAGACAAAGCACCGTTTAGATCATCCAGTAGCGGCATTTATATCATCAAAAAAAAACGGGAGCTCGCCGAAGAACTAGTAGGCGCTGCCATAGTGCCTAACATCTTCAACGCACACATCTATGGGCCGTGAACCACTGGAATGTCAACCACATTCTAAACGAATAAATACATCTTAAATGCTCAAAACTTTCATTTACGCTCAAAACTATCCATGTACAGGAAAATCGTTTATAAAGCTTAGGAAATTGTTTTTTTTTTACATTTTCCGGCTTCTAGGCTGCAGATTTTGCATAGTGCTTTAAATGCTGTAACAAACCTTTTGAAAAGCATTAATGCAAAATTTTTTTGGTTTATTTTTTGCTTTTTTGTATTTACCATAGCAAAGATATTTAAAATTTCGAACGCGTTTCTAGTGTTACTCTTTGCAGTGCTATGATAAATATCACAATGCTTAATAAAATTCGCATCTATTTCTTTGACGTCGTTCTGTATAGATAGCGGTTAAAATTGCATCTGAAGTATTGCGCCTGTTCTGGTCGGATAACACAGCCCTGGTCGAAACTGGGCCTGCCCAGACAATTTGGGGGGGGGGGACATCCCCTCTGTAATCAATTATGCCGCGACCTATGCTTTGAAAAGTGTTCTTAGGGTCCTTGATCTGCAGACAGGGCATCCAGCGAGGCAGCTCTGTGTATACTTCCTGGGAGCGCAAGCTAGGTTATTTCCCCAGCATACTCCGGATGGGCCCAAGGCAACTCAGCCACCCCCCTTTTACGCCAAAGTAATAACAGCATATAAGAAAGTAACCACACATAACTCACAAAGAGAAGTAGAAGATATGAGGAACATAGAACTGGCTCAGAAATTAGATGAGACGAGTCCTGAAAACCTAGAAGAGAAACGAAAGAACTTTCCTTGGCGCACGCTGATCAATGTAAATGTACCGGGTGAAGCCCAAGACGTAACATGGAAGTATGGGTGGTCAGTCTTGCAGACGAGAACGGTCTTAAGGAGATGGGGTACAACAACAACAGACAAGTGTGTGCACTGTAATCAGAGGGAGACAAATGAACACGCAATGGTCCAATGTACAGTCGCCAAAACATTTTGGCTCATAGTGAGTAGGGCATATAGACAACTCCGCATTCGGGACTTCCTGGAGGGCAGACGGTGCCCAAGAAACCCTCTAGCTGTGCTTATCATAACGATTGGTCTTTATGTACTGTGGATAAACAGGTATACTGCTGTCAAGCAATCACGCCCCCGACGTAACCAGTGGACCTTACTGATCCACATGCACACAAAACTAACCGAAAACCTGGAAGCAGAGCTCTTCTTCTTAGGGGAAGAAGAATGCTTGAGAAAATGGTCTTGTCCTTTCATTGAGGTTCAAAACGGGCGAGTGCACTTGAGCTAGACTCCAATACACAGGTTACGCTTCACGGGAACATAAAAGGAGGCTTATAAAAGCGGGTGTGCCTGAGCCGCACTCCAATACATGGGCTACATTTCAGGGAAATAACGGGAGGATCATAAAGGTGAGTGCACTTGAGTTGCACCCCAATAACGTACGGGTCAAGTTTACGGGAACATAAGGGGAGGCTTTTAAAAGGCGCAGGTGCCTCGGGCGGGGGAGACTCTCCTCCCGCACCTGTGCACTTGGCGCTTCGCTCTACTACAAAGTGAGCGGGCTCGCAAATGTAAGCCGCTTACTTGCGTTTTTACAGGTGTAAGCCATGTGGTGCGGATGTAAACCGCGTGATTTGATTGTGTTGCTACCGCCAAAGGCAGTTCCAATTGCATTATGTAAACAGAGGTCAGGATCAGAGTATCCAATAAGTTTTGAGGCCCCAAATGGGAAGGTGGGCCAAATAAGTGTATGTGGTACAGTCAACAAACCAATGGTCGGTTTTTTTTGTATTTGTTTTTGCAGTTGAATGTTTTGAAGTTGCGTATGTAGTAAGGAAGACCCGAGTAAATGAAACGTCTTGTGTAAAGGGAGCTGGTGCTTGGGGTAGGGGAGTAGTTCCCCCTCCTCCCAGGACACAGGCTGTCCTCTCAGTGCACAATTTATGTACCAAGAAGTGTACGTCATTTGCATTCGTGTTCATGCAATGTTAGTTTTTCACTTATTTCGTATCTACTTTGTTAATAGCAAGGAGAGATGTCGTCCTGCAGTGTAACGGACGGACCGAGTATGTAAACGTGGAAAAGCGTAACCACGAGTGTTTTGTACTTCCTTTTGTTACAAGAGAAAATAAAAATTCCTTGCCTAACCTGTTTTGGTGAACACGCTGTATGGTACTTTAGTACAAGAAAAAATTGGCATTTCATCAATCCTGCTGCAGGGTGCAAGTGCGACATTTATGTGAAAACATATAAAGGATAATAACCTCCATATCTTGAAGATGATAGCCTTTCTTGAGGTGCTTGAAAGTGAAGAGTTTGGTCTGTCTGTCACTCGATTCAACAAGCCGGCCAAAGTTAAACAGATGCATCGCAATAGTCTTATATGACAGGAAAATATGAATGTCTACGTCCGGTGGCAATGTTCAGCTTGGTAAGATTGTTGAACAAGAACAAAATATTACGCTAATATGAGGCACAAAATCAATACAGAAGGAATATTTGCAGTCGTCCCTTATGCATGCTTGATTTTTCCGATACCAAATAAAATACGATGTCCGCTGCAGAAAAAAAATCATTTCGTCCCCCAATGTCGCCCGCCCATTTAACTTCTTGCAGCATTTGAGCAATCAAACCACCACAGTTAGGAAAGGTTCCACTAGTTAGGTTTCACCTTCTGCTTGGACCGCACGCGTAGTAACGAAACGTGGTTCTATAAACGTTGGTTCTATAAGGGTCTCCGCGGTATGGCAGCACTGGCATCAAGGCACCCGGCCTGGACGAGTGGAACGCGGTAAATGTAAATCGACTTGAGCAAACCTCAAGTTTGTTTATCTTGGGAGGAGTCCTACGTTAGAGGACCAACATAAGAGGTAAGCGGGGAAGCGAAGGGAGGCATTTACTTGGCAAATGTCGATGTGCACATTTGCAACGGAAGCAGCAGATACGCGGCCAATATTTTTCATCACCGTTGCTCCAAAAGGCTTACTACGGGAATATCGTAAATACATATTCAGTGTAGGCAGTGTAAACAAATTAAGATATATTCTGCGCTGTATTTTAGCGAGAGCAATTTAGGAAAAATTAGTTAACGGGAAATATTTGGCCACGACGTGCAAGTCTCGCGCTCCAGCCTGTCTGTCTTGTTGCTGGAGTGCTAGTCTCACCAGTCCCAAAAGATAACCCAGCCGTCATAACGCTGCAGAGCGGGACTCCGCAAACCTACAGTGCGTGGACCAACAAGGACTGGAACAGCGTGAGGTATGATGGAGTAAAATAGAAGAGGCAGTTATGTGGCAGGGCCGGCCGAAGAATATCGTCTTTCAACTACATTTGCAGCGGCGCGAGTAGGGTGGCTGCCAATATAATCTGTACTATGTAGCAGGTGATTAACGAGGCATTGATTGGAATACCTAAAACAACAAGGTATACTCACAGCAAAAACAGCCAAAAGGCTAACAACCGAACAATAGAAAAATGTGATCAAAACTGATACTCAAAGTACAAAGCGAAGGAAAGGAGAGAGTGTGTGATAGTCACTGCCACGTGTTCGGGTATGAGGCATCAGTGACCCCTTATGCACACTCGCGGCAGGCGTAGTTGTGCAGCCAGGTCACTTGTCCACGGTTGAACGGCGTGTGTCGCGAACACGACTGTCTTGCAAGCGCTCCTATTTTCTTCCGAGATATCCCAATGGTACTATTTGCTCGCAGTTGGCAGGCGTAGTGGCAGCTTTTGTAGACGACTGTGACAGAGCACGAGTCCCAATGCTCGTCTGACTACCGTCGCATACACACAGCACCCTTGCCACCATACCTCGGCAAAACAGGACGCTACTTACTCACACTCACTCAAAAAATGTACGTCTCCTCACGCACTTATTCGCACTCACGCTCACCAGTCACCCTCAGCACTCGCACTCGCTCACACTCACGCTAGACAATAGCCATTTTGTCGCGCCCGCACGCACAAGCCACTATTCGGAAGCAGTCGCACGTCATTGCGCGCAGAAGTCCCCCTATGAGTCATAGCCGCGAAAAGTATAATTGCATTACACGTCAGAAGTCCATCCAAGCATTTCTAAATAAAAACGCAAACAGACAGCCAAATTCACGGTGTTTCTTAAGAGGAGTGCGGTGGCATACAATTCCAGTAGCTTAATGCAAGTAACTATCATCACAATGAGTGGCCTCTGCGACCCATCGCAGACAGCGACTACTAACGCAAGTGTCGCTCACTGAGGTAAGCACCTCAGATCGAGAGAGTACAGAGAATTCACTTTCCACTTGTGAGTGCTCAGTGCAACGCCACTCGTGAGCGGTTAGCGGGGATCACGGCGATGGGCGATTGTGCGCGGGGTTTCCCACATGTGGCTCTCGTACTCGTGAGTGGCGAGCGTGGCAGGCGTGAGTGGCGACGAGTGATGAATGCTGCTCACTGCGAGTGGCGCTCGCACTGATTCGCAATCGCACTCGCCAGTCCAAAAGACTAGCGATCCTGACTCACCACCCACCCGCGAGTGGTCAGTTCTGGTTGTGTGAGCGCAATCGTGAGTGAGCCTGCCAACCTATGCTTCCTGCGTACTCCATTTTTTCACCATAAGATCACTTTTGGTGGCGGATCACCCCATTCACCAACAGATCACCCCATTCTTATCCTTCTAAAGCAACTGACCACGGCGGTGGTCAGACCTGTGACGCAGCAGAGGGTGCTAAGTATCTCTGGAGTGGAACAGCCGTCATTGGAATCTGAACCTGGGAACTTTCAACACGATAATGTTATCTCGCGGAGCGAAATTAGAGGTGTTGTTTGAATAGCGGAGCCAATTTAGAGGTGTTGTTCGAATATTAAATAGCACTAAATTGAATTTAATTTGGCTTGCTGAGGTTATGCCTTTTCGGCTCCAGTTTCGCCGCGAATATGCAGCGCCATTTCCTCCCCTGGTGGGCTTTGCTAACATTTCATCGGCGTACACGGGGTACGCTCATCCGGAGATTCGCTTGTCGTACGCTTCTTGCTGCTTCGCCGTGTTGGAACTAGCGTGCCCATGGCAAAAAGGTCTCGTCAGTTGCCTCATTCACGTAGGCGCACACAGCCGCGGCATGCTTACAACGGCCGGTAAGTCCTTCCTTGCAATTGAACGTCCCGGAGGCTACGGACCATGTATGACATCAGATCTGCATGCGAAAAGGCAATTTAGTATCCCACCTTTGTGTACTTAGCCCCTGATCCCCAAGACATTCGACAACAGCGGGCGAAACCAGCACCGGCCGGACGGCAGCCCGGTACCCGTACGCCGCTCTACGGCGATTCTCCTCTGCACGCGGAGCTGCTATAGTCGGATACAACTCACGAAAAATACAGCTTTTCCTCATCAAAGGACCCCCCTCCAGCCATTGGTGTCACCGTATAAACCTGACGTCATGGTAGACGGCCTCCACGCCGCGTTCACGGAAGAAATCACAGAGCATGTTCTTCCGCGCTTACGGACTTTTACCGAAATGGCCACCTCCGCTGTTCGCGTCAATCCGCCGGCGGCGTCCGGCTCTGAGAAAGATTTTTGTGCCGTTCAGTCGTATTCCTTGTTTGCGTGTTGTGTGCAGTGTTCTTAACATGCTCGGTAACGACAATCGCTATGGTGTTTTTTTCTTCTGTTTTGTGACCGACCGGCGTTGCCCGGAAATAGCCGCCGCTGCAGGTACTGGATTCTGTGTACACTGTATGATACAAAGCGGTCGTCGTCATCCTGTGCGGGCGTTTCGTCTTGAGCGTGAAGTGCTTCTCGTTCTACCGTTTAGTCCCTCCTTTGTCTGTGCTACCCACGTTATCGCACCAGTGACTGCGACAGGGGCGATAGCTCCTTGTTAATTTCTCGTAGATTACGCCAGTCGTAAATATTACTGTTGTGCATAGCGCGCGACGTTAACGCCGTGAAGAGCTATGCACAGGGCGAAACGCAAACAGCGCGACGTCACGCGCTGCATTTCGTTAGAGCATATGTCGAGCCGTGTGTCCCAAGGCCATGCCGGGCGCAAGCGTATTTGCCCAAATTGTGATCAAGTCGCCAAATACAAGAAGCTGAATTATTGTGTTTTCCTAATGTGATTGCGTACGAGCTGTAGCTGAGCTGCGTGATGTGATTTAATATGCCACCTTTTCTATTTTGATTCTCAGTTACGCTGAGATTCCATTGGTAAATGTGTTATTTCAGGCTGGTATGTTTTGTTCGCCTGTTTTATGTTGGAGCGCTTTAAATTGTTGTTTTGGAAAAAAACCTTTGTGAATTGAATACGAATAGAGATCTGTGTTGAGTTTGCATTGCCTATGATAATAAATATTATACAGAAGTATTACCACTGTAAGTTCAATTTCATTGTCTTGCTTAAGCCTTCGCAAATGAGCTGTGCTTCGCGATAGTGAAATTTCATGAGCTAGATTTCACCGGTATGATTAGCTGCAATAATGCATGTGAAGACGTGAAACACAGCACTGAAATCAAATAACCCACCTTTCAGCTTTTCCTACACGTGCGCATGCATATTCTTCACCAAATCAAATTCTTGCATGAGAGATGTGCATTATTGAAGCTATATAGGCACTGCTCGCCTGGTGATTATGTCACTTAAGTAAGAAGCTGCTTGCATGTGCTGTAAATTCGAGATAGAGCATTCAGGGTGGAAAAAGTGAGCATTTCACCTATTCTCCCTGCTGCATCACAAGTGGCTGCTTGAGCGGGAAACTCGCTGCTCCGGCAGTGCTCTACACCGTGGATGCCAAGTCGAACAGTAAGCTGCTGCTTGCTGCAGCGCTGGTCACAACGCAACACATGCAATGTCTACGCATATATTAGGAGTGTAAATCCCAATTACAGCACATCAATTGATGCCAAATTCATAACACGGGCAATGAACTATGTTTGAAGGGTTACTTAGTTATCTGTACAATAAAAAGCTATCTGCACTGGTTGATGTATGACATGTCGGTTGAGTGGACGCATGAAAACACACATATGGTACATATCGCTCCGCGGATACTGGCCAATCGATATCATACTTTTCTTGTTGCGCAAGAGCCAGAATCGGATCATATGCTCAGGACGAAATGTATTATCTTGCCAAAAATGCACTACATGAAATTATTCCCATGGGAGGATGGACTTTAGCCAACGTACTTTCTTCTTTCCAAAGCTTTGGGAGTTGTTTTTATTAACGTTGTGCTTCTGCATTTCATCCAGTGGCTTAGACCACAGATAAAACCTATTTATCCTAATGATTTTAATGCTCCTAATGATCCTAATGATCCATTTATCCTAATGATCTAATTCCTGTGTAAGACAGCAGATAGCAGCTAAACAGAATCAAAGTAGAAATAAAACACCGAAGCAACTTTTCTTGTCCTCACCGTTGTTATCATGTCAGATTTGGCTCAGACCGCTAAGCAGCTGAATTATGCAGAGAAAATGAAGTGAGCAATAAGAGACTGAAGCAGAGTTATTAGTTCTTAACGCTCAATCAGAAGACAACTTGGCTCAGCCAGCTACACAAGCAGACAATGTTCAGTTACATGCTTTGATGTAGGCATTTTATTTGCAACTGCTTCTGCATCCCATACGTGCGTAAGTGTCCAAACAATGTAAAAAACATGCAGTGAAAACGAACTTGTGTCTTGTCCTGTAGGTGAAACTTGCCTTTATCACCATTTACAGTGTCGCACAAGGAGCCCTAGCACCACACACCACAGAAGTGATTCTGCTTGAAGTGAATTTGAACACGCTGGACTCGCTTTGCACACACCTCACGCTATACATGCGAATAGTCACCCTCCTCGTGCAGCGAAAACTATCGCACAGTGTAAGCGTGACTTTACTTCCAGAAAATAGCCATTCCAGAAAATAGCAAGAAAACAGCCATTTTCGCAGCCATTTAACTATGCAATTCATTACCCATAACAATTGAATTGTCTTATTCTATGCGTTCATTCCACAGTAGTTTATGATCGTTTTTGCTTAACAATCTTTCTGAATAATAAAGTCTCGGATAGTAGTTAATCCTACTTTTCCAGAGCTAATATTGTATAATTTCTTGTTGTAGTGCTTCCATATTTTATTGGCGTGTTACACTGATCCGTACCTAACTGCGAAATTTTAGTACTTGTACAAAATATTGCTTCTTCATTGCACAGTAATTTAAGACCATGCTTGCTAACTTTTTTTTTCTTTTTTTCTGAATAATACTTTTTGTGATTCCTCCTGTTTACAGTACTCAAACCTTTTTTTTCTGAGATATAATTGCAGAATTTTTTGTTATAGTGTTTGCATATCCAATAAGCGTGCTAACTGACCCGTAACTCGACTGCCTACATAATTTTTAACAACATTTTCGCATTTATTAACAGGAGGTCCCCCCGACAGTTTTACTTTGGGACCTCCTTCTGTACTAATAACTACGTGCAATGTGTATGTACCGAAAAATGTTTAATAAATTCTTGAATCCTTGAACAGTGCGGGTTTTCTCTAGCTCAAGATGTCCGGTTTCCTTTTATGAATACATCTGCCACGCAGAATCCTGTCATGACTTAACTTGTTCGGCTTAATTCCTGCACCACACTTATAATAAATGAGATGAGAAACCAAGCACTGCAACAGCCTTTTCTTATTCTCACGGCTACATATCAACGCAATCAACCATGAGCCAGCACCACATAAAACACCGCTCGGTTCACTACAGAAAATCATAACGCGATTGTTGAAATAGCTTCTGCCGCCCTCACTGTTATACTGGAAGGTCACTGTTGAGTATACGACACAGAAGACAACACTGAGTAACGGCAAATGAGATTACAAACCGAACATTGCAATGGTCTCTTCTGATTCTCATAGCTACATGTCAAAGCAATCAACCGAGAGCAAGTTACGCACCACACACAGGCTGCTCAGTTAACTCCAGAAATAAATAAAGCACACAAACAGCATATCTCGTCTTCTCTGCTGTCTGAAGGAGTTTCTTGCTTCTGCAGCTATGGAAACACAGGTATTTAAGCTAAACGCTGGAGGCGGCACTGGCGAATAGGTCACAGCCTTACACATCTTGAAAGGACTCGGTAGCACATAGGTCACTGTCGGCGTCCAAGTTTTCACCCAGATGTATTATAACAGGCTGAACATGAGCACTTGCTCCACCGTCTCCTCTGAACTTTCTTTCAAAGCTGATCACAAGCTGAACAGTGTTTGCCCAGTGCTCAGCTCTTATGTTGCCAACTTGTTCCCTCAGGGGCACCTCTACATGTGGCAGCTTAAATGTGGCGCTTGTTGCTGCAACGCCTCGCTTCATCTGTGCCCATATGCGCTCAGTAGGACTGGGCTCACAATGGCAGCGCTCCCGAATACACCCTGTCCGTTCAACTGCACCGTCAATACGATACCTGATTTACCGTGTCTTAACAGAGGCCACAAGGCTGAGGAGCTCCTTTTTAAGCGTTGTTTCATCCCAAGCAAGTCCTTCGGACGTCACCCAGTCCTGAACAACATTTTTGCGCGAAGTCGTCGTAGGCACCGCTTCTTCCAGCCAAGAGTGGTACGAGGCATTGTCCATGACAATTACACTACCGAGTGGCAGTTGTGGCAAAACGGCCAGAAACCACCTTTCAAAGCGGATGTCGTCCGTCTCCTCGTGGTATTCGCCTGCCTTCGTCCTTCGAAAGATGTCCAGGCACCCACCGACGAAGCCGCCCTCGCTGTGCGTTATAATCAGGCGCTAGCCTTTCCCTCCCGGTTGCTTCAAACCTGTCGTCAGACCACGCATGAAGGCGTCGTCGTGGGAAGCAACCATCGTGTCCGTCAAAAAGTCGACGTGTGTCCCGCATTCACTCAGGTTTCATTAAAGTAGAATATTTTTTTTATCTTTAATCCTGTACCTGGCGAAGTCGTACAGGTACTTCTGCTGCCAGGCGACAGTGTCGTGCCGCTCGATCAGCAGCGAGTTTTGGCCCCTCTTCTTATACCTGAACCCGATGTCATTCTGCAGCCGGTTCACAGTCCATGACTTGAGAGGAGTAACATCGCCTCTAGCGTTGACATCCGCAGCAATTGCCTCTAGCGTTGACATCCGCAGCGTTGACATCCGCAGCACCTATTGCGAAAAAGGCAATGCACGGACGACCGCAATGCGCACTTCGTGAAGTCGTCGTACTCTTTTGAGTATCGTCTCTTTCAACCACTTCGCGGGCACTTTCGGGAGGGTGTCGCAAGATTGCCATCGTTATTTTTCATCTCCTTCTTCACGTCCATCACCAAACTCACGCTGATTCCAAGAAAATGGCTCATTGTCACGACCGTTTCTTCAACGCTGCGCTCCGGGTGTAGATCGCCGCAAGCGAACGTACGCGTTCCGGATCATCTCCCGCCCGCAGCTGCAGATGACCTGGGGCTTTTGTTTTTCTTGTACAATCGGCGTGGCGTGGATGGGAACGCACCACAATCCTACCGTTGTGAGATGGTGGGGGGATTGGCACCAAAGTGCCGCACCCCAGAGCAGCAAAACTCAACCAGCCATCATCATTCAACTCCAAATCCTCAGTCGAGAACGATAACGCAGACTCACACGCGGCTTCTTCGGTCTCCAAACGGGAAAAGGGAACAGGCAATGCATAAAACCAGAAGCAAGGGGTTGAGGGAAAACCCGGAAGAGCAGAAATTTACCATCAGCAATAAAATTGAAACTCACTACTCCGGCTGACGAATACGTTTTTTAACGTGTTGCATTATATTGGCAATAAAGAGTTTTCAGCTAAGGTTCTTCTCTCGACTCAAAATATAGGCGTCCTGAAGAACTACGTTTTGACGCGGACTCACTCAGAAAAGATCCGGTCCGAGCGCTGCCTGCAGGTGCAACGCGGTCGGCCGCGACGTCACGTTGATAGAGCGGCACCATTGGCTTGAAGTGGGGGATTGGGCTACGCCCCTGTTTTGTTGACTTGTATTCGAGTATAGTGTCACTCCGGCGAGCAGCCTGGCCCATCCGTAAGCCGCTATAGGTGTCTGTGGAGCAGGTTTCGCACGCGACACACGACACATTACACGTTGGCACTGCGTTTTCTTGTAAACCCGGTTTTTGGTGGTATATATGCTATTAAAGGAAGCTTTGTTAGACAGAGCACCGTTTAGATCATTACGTAGCGGCATTTATATCATCAAAAAAGATGGGATCTCGCTAAAGATTTAGTAGGCGCTGCCATAGTACTTGACATCTGCAATTCACACGTCTATGGGCCGTGAACCACTGCCATTTCAACCACATTCTAAACGAATAAATCCAGCTTAAATGACACACTTTTAATTAGCTTAAAACGTTCCGTGCACATAAAAAAGTTTTATAAAGGTTAAGGAAACATATTTTTTTAACATTGTCCTGCTTCCAGGCGGCACATTTTGCATGGTAATTTAAATTCACTAAAAAATCATTTGCAAAATTTTAATGCAAAAACACATTTTGGTATATTTTTTTTCTTACATATACCATGGCAAAGATATTTAATAACCTTGAACGGTTTTGTAGTGTTACTTTTTGCAGTGCTATATTAAATATCACAACGCTTAATAAAACCTGAAACTATTCCGGTCCTTCGTTCGTTATAGGTTAGCAAAATAACATGTGTTGGTGAACGTCGTGAATGGTATAATAGAACAAGAAAATTGTTGGCGTTTCATCAATACTACCGCATTGCGCAACTGCGACATTTATGTGAAAACGTATAAAGGGTAATAACCTCCATATTTTGAAGACGATAGTCTTTCTTGAGGTACTTGAACGTGAAAGGTTTGGTCCGTCTGTCTGTCACTCGATTCAACCAGCCGGCCGAAGTTAAACAGATGCTGCGTAATAGTCTTATATTCCCACAGAAAAATATGAATGTCTACGTCCGGTGGCAATGTGCATGCTTGCTAAGATTGTTGAACAAGAACAAAATATTACGCTAATATCAGCACAAAATCAATACACAATTAATATTTGCAGTCGTCCCTCATGCATGCTTGATTTTTCCAATACCAAATGAAATACTATGTCCACTGCAGAAAAAAAAATCACTCCGTCGCCCGCTGTCACCCGCCCCTATAGCTTCTTCCAGCATTTCAGCAATCAAACCAGCACAGTTAGGAAAGGTTCCACTAGTTAGGTTTCACCTTCTGCTTGGAACGCACACGTAGTAACGAAACGTTGTTCTATAAACGTTGGTTCTATAATCGTCTCCGCCGTATGGCAGCACTGGCATCGAGGCACCCGGCCTGGAGGAGTGGAACGCGGTAAATGCAAATCGACTTGAGCAAACCTCTAGTGTGTTTATCTTGGGAGGAGTGCTACGGGAGAGGACCAAAATAAGGCATATGCGGGGAAGCGAAGGCAAATTTACTTCGCAAATGTCGGTGTCCACATTGGCAACGAAAGCAGCAGATACGCGGCCAATTTTTGTCATCAGTTTTTTAATTAGTGTTGCCCCGAAAGGCTTACTACGGGAATATCGTAAATACATATTCAGTGTAGGCTGTGTAAATTATTTAAAATATCTTCTGCGCTGTATTTTTGCGATAGCAATTAAGGAACAATTAGTTAAAGGGAATAATTTGGCCACAACATGCAAGTCTCGCGCCCCAGCCTGTCTCTCTTGTTCCTGGAGCGCTAGTCTCAACAGTCCCAAAAGATAACCCTGCCGTCATAACGCTGGAGAGCTGGACTCCGCAAACCTACAATGAGTGGACGGGCAAGGACTGGAACAGCGTGAGAGATGGTCGAGAGAGATAGAAGAGGTGGTTCTGTTGCAGGGCCGGCCGAAGAATATCGTCTTTCAACTACATTTGCAGCGGCGCAAGCAGGTGGGCTGCCAGTATTATCTGTAATATGTAGCACGCGATTAACGAGGCATTGATTGGGATACCTAAAACAACAAGGAAAAACAGCAAAAACACAGCAAAAACAGCCAAAAGGTTAACAACCAAACAATGGGAAAATGTAATAAAACTGATACTCAAAGTACAAAGCGAAAGAAAAGAGAGAGTGCATGATAGTCACTGCCACGTGTTCGGCTATGAGGCATCAGTGACCCCTTATGCACAGTCGCGGCGGGCGTAGTTGTGCAGCCAGGTCACCTGTCGAGGTCCACGGTTGAACAGCGTGTGTCGCAAACACGACTCTCTTGCAAGCGCTCCTATTTTCTTCCGAGATATCTCAATGAGACTATTTGCTTGCTGTTGGCAGGCGTAATGGTAGCTTTTGTAGACGACTGTTACAGAGCACGCGTCCCAATGCTCGTCTGACTACCGTCGCATACACAGTGCACCCTTGCCACCATACCTCGGAAAAACAGGACCCTACTTACTCACACTCACTCAAAAAATGTAGTTTTCCTCACGCACTGACTCGCACTAACGCTCACCAGTCACCCTCAGCACTCGAACTCACTCCCATTCACCCTCGACACTAGCCGTTTTGTCGCGCCCGCTCGCACAAGCCGCTATTCGGAACCAGTCCCACGTGATTGCGCGCAAAAGTCCTCCTACGAGTCATAACCACGAAAAGTATAATTGCATTACACCTCAGAAGTCCATCCAAGTATTTATAAATAAAAACGCAAACAGACAGCTAAATCCACGGTGTTTCTTAAGAGGAGTGCTGTGGCATAATATTCCCGTAGCTTAATGCAAGTAACTATCATCACAATGAGTGGCCTCTGCGACCAATTGCCAACAGCGATTTTTCGGCTTACCTCACCGAGGTAAGCCCCTCAGATCGAGAGACTACCGAGAATTCACATGCCACTTGTGAGTAGTCAGTGCACCGCCACTCGTAAGCGGTGAGCGGGGATCACGTCGAGGGTCGCTTGCACTCGCGAGTGGTGAGCGGGGTTTCCCACATGTGGCTCTCGTACTCGTGAGTGACTAACTTTTTCATTCTGCATGCGCAAAGCGCTGCACCGGACATTCTACCACCAAATTCATCATCATCATCATCATCATCATAATCATCATCAGCCAATCTACGCCGACTGCAGGGCAAAGGCCTCTCTTATTATTCTCCAATTACCTTGGTCCTGTACCCACTGTGACCAATTTATCCCCTCATACTTCTTACTCTCATCTGGCCATCTAACTTTCTGCCACCCCCTACAAGGCTTGCCTTCTCTAGGGATCCACTGTGGTACCCTTAATGACCAGCGGTTATCTTGCCTTCGCAATACATGCCCTGCCCACTTCCATTTCTTCTTCTTAATCTCTACTAATAGGTCCTTAATGCGTGTTTGTTCCCTGACCCATTCCGCTCTCTTCTTGTCCGTTAATGTTACACCTATCATTTTATGCTTCATTGCCAGCTGAGTCGTTCTCAATTTAAGTTGAACCCTCTTAGTGAGACTCCAAGTTTCTGCCCCCTAGGTGAGTACCAGTAATATGTAGCTGTCATACACTTTCTTCTTCAGCGACAATGGTAGGCTGCTATTCATTATGTGAGAATGCCTGCCATATGCAACCCACCCCATTCTGATCGTTCTAAATATCTCATCCTCATGGTTGAGATCAGGGGTCACAACTTGGTCTAATGTAGATATATTCGCTTACCACTTCCACTGCCTTACCATCTCAAACCGCTGTGCTGTCCCGAGGTTATTGATCATTACTTTAGTTTTCTGCATATTATTTTCAGGCCCACGGTTCTACTCTGTTCGTCCAGTGCGGGAAGCTGCTTTGCAATTCGTCCCCCGAGTTACTAAGCAAGGCAATGTCATCAGCAAATCTGAGGTTACTGAGGTATTCTCCATTACCCTTACTCCCACCTGGTCCCAATCCAATGTTCTGAACACTTCTTGTAAACATGCTGTGAATAACATTGAAGAGATTGTGTCTCCTTGTCTGACACCCTTCCTTATAGGTATTTTACTGCTCTCCTTATGGAGGATGATGGTAGCTGTGGACCCATTGTAAATACCCTCTAGTATTCTTACATAATGCTCATCTACTCCCTGGTTCCGTAATGCTCGAATGACTGCTAGGGTTTCGACCGAGTGAAATGCTTTCTCATAATCTATGAAGGCTATATATAGGGGTTCAGTATACTCCACGCACTTCTCTATCACCTGATTGATCGTGTGAATATGGTCCATTGTAGGATAACCTTTACATAACCCTGCTTGTTATTTAGGTTGACTGAAATCTAAGGTTGCCGAAATTCTCTTAGCGAGTACCTTGGTAAGTACCTTGTAGACGACTGCCCGGAACCTAATCTGCCTGTAATTTTTCGAGTGCTTCATGTCGCCTTTCTTATGGATTGATGATGTTCGCTTTCTCCAAGATTCCGGTACCATTGCGGCCATTAGGCATTGCGTATACAGGTTTGCCAGTTTTTCAAGTACAATTTCTCCGCCATCCTTCAAGAGGTGTGCTGTGATCTGATCCTCACCAAGTGCTTTGCGCCCCTTTCAATTTTTTTAAAGCCTTCCTTACTTCTTCGGTCATTACTGGTGGGATGTCTATCTCCTCTGAGCTACTGTCTTGTTCGGCATTATCCTTAATGTCCCGGCTACTGTACAAATCCGTGTAGAACTCATCGGCCACTGTGACTATTTTATCCCTATTTGTGATGACATTGCCTTGCTTATCTTTAAGTGCATACAGCTGATTTTTCCCCACGCCAAGACACCTCTTCACAGCTTTCAGGCTACCTCCGTTCTTTACAGCGTATTCGATCCTCTCCATATTATACTTCCGTATGTCACGCTTATTGATTACGCTTATTGATTAACTTCGAAAGCTCCGCTAGTTCTATTCTGTCAGCTGCAGTAGAGATTGTCATGGTTTGCCGTTTCCTAATTAGATCTGTCGTCTCCTGTTAAATTTTGCCAGTATCCTGTCTAGCCATGGTGACCCCGACTTCTGCTGCACACTCCGTGATAATACGTGTAAGGTTGTCGCT
Organism: Haemaphysalis longicornis; assembly: GCF_048455015.1. Classification (NCBI taxonomy): domain Eukaryota; kingdom Metazoa; phylum Arthropoda; class Arachnida; order Ixodida; family Ixodidae; genus Haemaphysalis; species Haemaphysalis longicornis. The sequence continues at coordinate 16,454,966 of NW_027526233.1, forward strand.
GGCTTTCTGTGTCGTAAGCTCGGATTTCTCTTTAATAGCTGAATATCGGTCCTGCAGCGCGATCCTGAATTCCTCTACTTTACATCTTACTGTTAGCTCATTTATCGGCTTCTTTCGTACTAGCTTGTTGCGGACCCTCCTCAAATCTAGCCTAATTCAAGATTTCACCATACGGTGGTCACTACACCTTACCCTTCCGAGTGCTTCCACATCCAGCACGACGCCAGGTTTATCGCATATATGAAGTCTATTTCATTTTTATGCTCCCCATTCGGGCTCCTCCAAGTCCACTTCCGACTCTCCTGTTTACAGAAGAAGGTATTCATTATGCGTAGGTTATTCCGTTCTGCAAACTCAACTAGTAGGTCCCCCCTGCTATTTCTACAGCCCAGACCATAGTTCCCAACTGCCTTGTTTGCAGCCTGATTCTTTCCTACTTTAGCATTGAAGTCCCCCTTAACTACGGTATACTGTGTTTTTACTTTAGCCATTGCCGATTCCACATCTTCATAGAAGCGTTCCACTGCTTGGTCGTCGTGGCTGGATGTGGGCGCGTAGCCCTGCACCACCTTGAGCTTGTACCTCTTATTGAGCCTAATTACAAGACCAGCTCCCTTTTCGTTAATGCTATTGTATTCTTCTATGTTGCCAGCTATACTTTTATTGACTAGAAATCCCACTCCCAGTTCTCTTCTTTCCTCTAGACCCCGGTAACATAGGACGTGTCCATTTTTCATCGCCGTAAATGCCTCGCCTGCCCTCCTAACCTCGCTAAGCCAACCACCAACGTTAACCACCAAATTCAACCACCAAATTCGCTAACCACCAAATTCAATGTGGCGCAAAGATTACGGAATACACAAAGGCGTTGCTTTCATTCTTCGCCCCTAACGCGAAATAAATCAAGGGCTTCAGGAGATAGTGTCGGAGCGCTTGTACATAAGGCAGCAGAACAGCAATATTGTGCCGTGAAGCAAGAAATGAAGGCCGATTCGAGGAGACAGTGACATGGCCGTGCCTGTGACAGCGGCTATGAACGACTACGTCTAGTGAACATGCTACTTTAAATCCGTAGTCTGCAATAATCACGGCTGTAGGATATTGAAGTTTCTTACGCGATGGTGAGAATTTAGTCGCGGCAGTTTAAGAAGGCTGCAGCGGACATGGAGGTTAGAAGGCGCGAAGGTTGTGTGGTGGTTTTCACCAACAGCGTTGTTTACGCCGCGTATTGTTTTTAAGAGACGTTTTTTGTGAACGATTTATGGCATGAGGATGATCAATGACGGCTGAAGGAAATCACTCGCCAGACACTTCTTTGGCGCCACCATAGTGCGCTAGATGTACATACAACACTTTTATTGTGCATTCACTGCTAGCGTGTCAACTGCAGTCGAAATGAATGCCATCAAACTCAACTGGCCTACTTAATAACGCTTTCACAAGTTTTTGTGCTGCACAAAAAGTCTGGTTGCAGCAAAACAATTATCAACACGCATTAAGTTGCAGTAATGCACCTGCGTGGGCCTATGCTCTCACAAGAAAGAATTTGAAATATAGGAAGAGTTCTAAAAACATGTACTTCATCTTTTTTCCGGATTTTTTAGTAAGTATTTTGACATAGTAGTAAGTATTTTGACATAGTTTTTTACATGATTACAACCACAAGAATGGTGTTTTGAATGCACTTTTATATTAAAAGCAGCGAACGACCAATTCCCGGACTGATCGTTCGTCTGCAAGGAAATTTCCGTGGTTAATTCGGGGAGTAGTCCCCATCCCTCCCAGGACACAGGGTGTCCTCTAAGTGCACAATTTATGTGCCAAGAAGTGTACGTCATTTGCGTTCGTGTTCATGCCGTGTTAGTTTTTCACTGAATTCGTATCTGCTTTGTTAATAGCAAGGAGAGATGTCGTCCTGCAATGTAACGGACGGGCCGAGTATGTGAACGTGGAAAAGCGTAACCACGAGTGTTTTGTACTTGCTTTTGTTACAAGAGAAAAATAAAAATTTCTTTGCTTATCACCAAGAAGCTAATTTAGCAAAATGTCAAACGAGAACTTTCCGAGGAAGACGTATTTTCAATAGCCGAAGCCCGAATACCGAACCACAGAAACGAAAACGGAAAGACACAACCAGAGAACTACCATACGGAGAAAAAGGAATTGGAGTAGGTTGCGGAGTAAACGGCAAGGAGTTAAAAGAAAGGGAAACAGCTGAACTCTAAACTGAAGGAATATAAAGAGCCATAGGCATTCACCACTTGCGGGGGTTTTCATCAACAACAACATGAGCTTGTTTGTGTCCACTGCAGGTCGAAAGCCTCTCCCTAAGATTTCCAGCCACACCTATCGAATGCCAGGTGAGTGCATATCTCCCCCAAAATTTTCGTAGCTCGTCTCGCCAACGAGCTCTCGGCCGACCGCTAGTATGCTTGCGGTCTATTGAAAGCAAGCCTGCCAAACGGATGGTCCACCTGTTGCTTCGCATTCACATTGCATGACCAGCCCATCACATTTTCTTCGCCTAAGTTTAACTCGAATGTCCTCCACCTCAGAGTGTTCCCTAATCTATGCGGCTGTTTTTCTGTCTCTCAACGTTACCCCTAGCATTCCGCGTTCCATGACGCGTTGTGCCGATCTAAGTATGGTTTGAACTCGTTTGGTGAGACCCCATGTTTCTGCCCCATTAGTCATTACTGGAAGAAGGGATTGATGAAATACAAGCTTTTCGAGTGACAGGGGAAGCTTACCAGTGAGGATGTCGGGCTTCTTACGAAACGCAGCCCACCCCATGCTTGTTCTGCGGGTTATTACCTGTTCATGGTTTGGATCTGCAGCTATCACTCGTCCACAATATACGTATTTGATGACTGTTTCAAAGACCCCATTGCCTACCTGGAAGTGATGTCCCTTGGTGCGCCGATTCGACATTACCTTCGACTTTTGGGTGTTTATTTGTTAGCATGAAATCATACTTTCTGAGCGCAATTGGCGAAGCATGTGCTGTAAATCAGTCCTGGTCTGACTGAACAGGACAATGTCACCCGAAAACAGTAGGTGGCTGAGATATTTCCTATTAATTCTCACGCGGGGGTGTTACTATCAGGCAACTCTGGTCTGGAGAGCACAGTCGTGGCTTTCGGTGTGTCGGGGCCAGGAGGCGAACACTTCTGGTTGAAGAAAAACTTCTGCGGAGCCCGATTTCTATTGCGGTCTCGGCTGATCGGCTCCGTTTCCATGAACGTAACGAACAAGGATCCGGGCAGCCAAGCACGTCAGACCACACGAGAAATCGAGCGCACCGGAAATTGTCCGGAACCCAGTGAGATTTGGCCCCGGGTTGCCCGTCAAGGCCTACAGTGGTGCGGCGTGTTCCCAGGTCCCGCTCGTTTCACGCACGCCGACGTCTTGGCCGCACCGCTGTCATGTTCCCATACCATCCGATGGGCCGACATGCTTGTAGCGGAACACGCCTAGTGGTCGGTTTTGTGGACGGCTACTGAGACATATCACGACTCTCAACTGCTGACAGCTATGCGTCCCACTCCCATTCCACTCTTCCACGATTTTAGAATCACTTCGCTATTGCATAGTCTTTGCTACCGGGCAGCTGCCGCTGGTAGCGGGTTATTGGTAGACGAACTACGCGCACTGGTGTTGTCACTTTGAGCGCTCGCGCAGTAGACGAGTGAATGACATTGGTTTTCGTTTGCCTTGTGTCGTCTGATGTTTCCTTTTCGTCGCCTGCTTTTTTAGTTGGCCGTTCCTTCTTGTGGGGAAACTTACTTCATTGGCGATCTTCTCGCCTGTCAGCGTTCCCGGTGGCTCTAAGTACCTCAGTGGTCGTTGGAGATACTTATTTAGGTCGCACGGCCTTTCAAACAAATGCCTTTGAAAAGCGTCGTGTAGCAGTTCAAAGGTGGCATTTACGTGAAACGACCTTTGTTTCAAAGGGCTTCAAAACGCTCGTGTATTATGGGTAGAAGTCACACGCAGTTACACGTGTTTGTGAGCAGGATTCGTTGGCTTTGGCGCAAGAGGTTTTTGCAAACGCAGAAGAAAAATAGACATTACCACAATCTGTTCCTGTCGCGCATTTCTGCCACTTGAGCCCTTCAGTTAATTAGTCTCACTATTTTCTCGGCGCTATCGCGGGGTGTGGCGCGCTCATACCATTAATCAATATACTCCGTTTGCGAGCGGAAGAAAATACGCTGAGATTTTGTGTGAGTGTAGTGTCACGTTGGAAATCACGAGCCTTATGAACCATAAGAGTACAGACACCACGTCGTTCGGCTTACAAAGCCTACTGAACACAATTAATAACACCTAATGATACATGGACCAAGGATTTATCATTGATGAACAAAAAATCCTTAAACGCCACAATGAAAGGTTCGCTTAAATACCAAAAAATGTGAATGTAAACAAAAGCATCTATACTTGTATGTCTCTGAAACGGTAGCGGTGAAAATTGAACTCCACCCGTGTCTCCTCTAAAAGTCCAAACAAGAACATTATGGAAACCGCTAACATTGTATGGTCCACTATCTGCATAAAATACGGAATTGGCAAAGTTACCCCGTAATGCATATTTCTGCAACTAAAAAATATTGATAAAAACAGGCAAATCTAAAACTTACAGTATTAAATATCTGATTGAAACAACCCCAAGTGGCAGTGGCCGACTGCCAGTGTTTGGAAACGCTATGGGGTCCTATGGGCTTCCGGGCTATCTGTCTCCTTTAGGTACATCTGCGGAGATTAATTAGTAGCCAAGTAAATGGTCACTGGAAGTTGCGTCACACATAAACCTCCTCGGAAGCCAAGCTTTGGGCGACCGATAAAAGCGTCAAAGGCCAAGCGTATGCCGTGTGCCTGACCTGCATAAATACGCGGGATGAACAGGCAACAAGGCACAAGAAGTGGTTAGGAAGAGGGCGCCGCACCGCATCACGAAACAAGGCCAGTTTAAAGTAGAGTGAAGAGTTTTCAATATAGCGTGCGAGATTGTTACATATTTTGCAGCAATGGGTCGTTTGTGTGTACTAATGCAACGGCGGTAAGCGGACTGCTTGTCTTTTTCCGCGAGTCATTTTTCTCCGCGGCTTTGGTGATGGACGGTTGCTTCGATGTAATAGCTGCGTCTGTTTTTTCTGTCTCTGAGAGATATTTTTGTGTAGGTGAGCTTATTTAAAGTATATCTTTCCGATCGAATAACAATAGTTGCCTAGTGCGACTGAGTGCCAAAAACGGGAGTTAAATTTGAGTTTTAAATGGGCTGCGCGCGATTACTCGCGCTGCTTCCGGCCTTAACCCGGGATGGCGTTTTTACTGGTTGGCTCGCTTGAGTGCTGCGTAGAGGCTTTGGTGGTTGCGAAGAAGTGGGCAGTGCGCTTGTTGCTATATTGTATTGGATGGCCATTAAGGCATCCGTTTTATGGGAACACTAAGCGGCTATTTTTGGTGTTAGCAACTTCCTGCCACCATAAACAATAACATTTCAAATATTTGTCGTAAACAGAGCCCGCCCGCGTATTCGTTTTAAATTGTTTCAATTTATTTAAAAATGTATCGTGAATTTATTTGGGACGTTATGGGCTTAAAACGTTGTTTTCGCGGCCTAAAATTTCACGCTCATAAAATATTCGTTTTTATTGCCAAAAAGCCGTTCACATTGTATAACCAAGGGAGGTTTGTTCATTTAGGCCCAAATTCCCTAACGCGTCCTGGGAATGGTCATTTCCTCTAAAACAACATAAAAGAATGCAATTTTATGCTGAACTTCACAACAGGTCAAGAATTTTCCAAGGGCGCTGCATGCACGAAACTTCTTTTCAGGAGGAATTAAGAGTGTATTAGCTTAAGTATTGCGGGATTAAAAAATGTGTTTGTCTCAACCGGATGCTACATTTGGTCTTGCGCATTTGCAGGATGCGCGACGACCCGGGCATCACTCACAGCAAGGAAGGTGGCACAAAAAGTGATTTGGCGGTGTGTGAGATGCGTGTGGAGCTTCCACCCGCCGGATGACACGGGAGGCCATACTATAGGGGTTCATCCATGCTAGGTTAGGCTCCCTTGGACACAAAAAAGCATTTCCTCACCAGACCAGGATTTGGCAACCCTGGCTGAGTACATTTGCTAAAAACCCTCCCAGTTAAAGTACAATCACACTTGATAGGCACATTCAGGCACTCGATAGCCGTGGCTGGATATCTTTGGAAGAGGCTATAGCCCTGCAGTGGACACAAACAATCTTATGATAATGATAATGGCAAAAAAGAGATGTATTTTCTAGGAAGATCGTTTCGTGATAGGGTTCCAGTATAACCTGGACTCGGATGGTTACCCGTGGAGCTGTGTAATAGGCAGACTCATTACCAGCATGGACGGTGCGCGCAGTGATTAAGACAATTTATATAGCGGAGTCGAATGGGTGGTGTTATGGAATAAGGGCGCCTGTTCGGAGACATTGCCTTTGGCGATAATTTAAATTGCCGCTTCTAGTGGAAAACTTTTAATTAGGTCTGCTGCCATTAGGAGATGGTAAAACCTATAGCCGCGTTTTCCCTCGTGGTGGTATGAGGAGCGCTGATGGCTGGTGGTGTCGACAGGGGTATTTTCTCATAATTTTTATTCTCCACAATTGGAATTGCGGCGCTGTGTGTGCATTATGCAGCACTCACATATAGCCTGCTGGACCGTGCGGGTAGTGATTTAGAATGTCCGTGCTTCTCGTTTGCGCGGCATGCCTGTTATACGGGATGTGGGATCCTGCTGCGCGAAACTGCATCAAATGGCGTTTCTTGACTGGGCTCTTTGCTTTCTAACAATCCTTACGGCACGAAAATCATGCACGTCTTGGTAAGTAAGGCATCAAATTTTGCAACATAAACAACTTCATTTTATAGAACTTTTTTTGTAAACGTGTAGCAAACAAACACCAACAGCTTCAATCAATAGTGGTTTCGTGGTTCAAAAATGGAAGCGCGAAAGATTATGCAAATGCTGCTGTGACTTCAACTGTGACCTGACGCCGCTGTGACTTGAACTAAAGTATTCACTACAGTGCGGTGTACTGGTTCACACCAAATGATTTTCGCCACCCACTCCCTTTAAATATATTTGTATTCTTCATGAAAGCAAAGGGGCACCTAAAATCGCACGCGATAGCTCAGAAACAAAAACCGCGAAGAACCCGCCATTTAGCCTCACACCTAAAATAACCATGAGATCTCAGCCATGCAGTATCGGTAAGTAAAGCGCCAGTTTTTGTGCGGAATGCAGCAGTCTGCGTCAGGTGCTGGTGCATGTTTATGCTAGCTCTCAAGAACTTCATTCGATCATGCCCTCCCACACGCAAAGCTCGTTACCGCGAATCGTAACCACTTCGCCTATTTTGATGGCGAGAGAGCGCATTCCATGGGATGCGAAATTTCTGCACTTAAAAGGCGCTGTGTTGGACAGACATAGTGCGCCTTAAGAAAAGATCTATTAGTGCACGAATGGATTTAACACGGCGCGATGCGGCATTCGCCCTGTTCCGGCATTCACCCGGCGGCATTAACCCGATGCGGCATTCACCAAGCGAGATTCTGTTTCAGTTTGGGTACAAGCCTAGTAGTTGCTGTTCGCGCTCAGAGCGTTCTAGTTTGAATTATTTTAAGCAACTGCTTAAAGTCCTCCGCGGTTGGCGTAAGTAGCGTCGGCGTAGAATCTGTTTTTTTTTTGTCGTCGGCTACCGGATTTGCAATTACTTCCGGAACGCTTATTTTTTTAACTGTAAAATCTTCTCTCAGCCAAATTGTTCCGATACTTTCAGAACATTAGGCACATTTCATCCGTGTACGATCATTTATTTGTCATGTGGCGCCAGCCAACGAGTTTAATTACCGTTATCCATCGCAATGTCAGAGCCAGGCTTGTGCCTCTCTGGGAACGAGACATACTACACGCTTAATGCAAGTTTTCTTGTAATTCCACGACTTGCGTTGCCCTAAACATAATAGCCTTGTTGTTCAGGCGGGCCATTTACAACCCCCCCCCCCCAACTTTCCTTGGCGAATACGTGGTTGACCCTTCAGAACCAGCACCATTTAGCTTCCGGGGCAATACCTCGTGTTGACGGGCGCAGCTAGTTCCTAGAGGCGGCGTCTCGTAGGAAAACGCTCGGGCTGTAGAGAAGTGATGTGTGGTCAAATGTTGCCAACGCACTGTACTCGCAGTCATAGCTCAATTGTTTCAGTTCCGAGTAATACTGTCAAAAAGCGTGTTGTTTGTTTGTTGGTGGGGCGGTGGCGCTTAATTCAAGAAACTGCTTTGTCAAGACAACACGACCAGTAATAAGCTCCCAAACAGTGAAAATAAATAAACACAGATCTAAAGAATACTGAACAATATTCAGAAGGTAAGAGAAGATAGCGGCAAATATGCAGGTAGAAAAAAATAAAATGCATCGAGACTAACTTTCTTCTGGCTGCTCTTGAAAACGTTTATCGAGGTTAGGAGGAGGTGAAGGGCGGCAATCGGTAACAGCCTTCCGTGGCAGCTAGTCTTCGCACACAGAATCAGGGATTCCCATTCTTCAACTTGGCTGCGGGACATCATGCTCACTAAGCAATACAACCTCAGCACGGAACTCTCCTCAGTGAGACTGACGGCCCCACTGGGCTTTCGGAGAAGCGAGCCCCAATATAATCTTATACGGTGCTTGCATAGATAGCAAGCCGTTCTCATTTGTCCTTAACCTAAAATATGGCCAAGCCCCTATAGCCCTATATTAGCTGATAACATATACTAGTTTTCTTTTATATTTTTTTCTTGTTCACTTTTACATTCCTTTGACTAAGACGCATCAACACCAGTTAGGCGTAAAAATAAATACACAATGCGCCATTTCAAGGAATGCCTGAATCAAGGAATGCTTTCCAGGCGGCGTATGAAAAAAATTCCCGGCATTTCTCCGAGGGGAAAAATGTGAAAGTGCGAATGCACGAGTTGAATTTGCGCGGTTCGGTAATGTTCGCGAAAGAGAGATCACACACACACAAATCTACAAAGAAAGAAAGATGCATTTATTCACAGACACCTATTTGTGTTGTCGTTGTACTTGATTGCTAGAGCGGACTCAGCTTTGAAATTTCGTGTCAGTACTCCTTTAAGCGGGTGCATTAGCCCTTCTCACGCCCGATTCCTGGCCAATCCCCCACGTGGGTATGTGCCATGTCAGCGGCCAGGCAGCGCGCGCCCATCTCCCCCCGTTGCTAAGGAAGACGAGGAGCGCGCGCAACCGCAGCTGTTGCTATGCGGACTACGGCGGCGGACGATTCAGGCTCGCTTAAGAAGTGCATTCGCACTTAAAATCACGCGAAAACAGCAACGACAGATTGAGAAGATGATGTCCTCAGCGATTTTGGCGCGCACCCTGAAGGGGGGATTGGCCAGGGCTGAATAGGTTGTTCCACTAGCAGGGTTCCACGCTCTGCTTGAAACGCACGTGGAGCACGGCCACGCGGTTCATTAAACCTTCTAGTCGGCCGCCTCCATTCACGCGCGTGTCCGCCGTCCAGAAGCGCTGCCACCGAGGAAACCGGCCTGTATCAGTGGAACGCGATAAATTCAAGTCGCCTTGAGCAAACCTGTGGTTTGTTTACCTTGGGATGAGCGCGACGGTGGTACGGAAACAGCATCAGAGGTGAGCGGGAAAGCAAAAGGTGGCATTTCCTTGGCAAATGTCTACAAAGACTATGATCTTTTGACGACATTTGCAACAAAACTAGCAGATACGCGGCCAATTTTTTGCTTAGGAAAACTTCAGGTTCATTTTCGGATATTTACAGGATGTAGGTACCTACGACGTGATACTCTTGACTTATCTTAAACCTTATGCATCGATATACGTTATATCTCCGCATATGGACGGTTCAGGAAGGGGGCTTCGGCTTTCCTCCCTCTGTGCCACAACAATCGCACATCTACAATGGAATGTCTGGGAATTAATAATGCAAACAGATTACAAGTAGAACTAGTATTTCATATAGAAAGAGAATTCGGCTTGCCAAAGAAACGTTTTGTGACCCTGGCATCGTAACCGTTATCATAGACTTTTCTTGCGAATATGCCTGTTCTGAATGATGCGGGGTAACCGAATCTTGCGGTTGAAAGCCAGGTGTGGATCCCTCCATGTTTCTCTCACCCCTGATGGAAGAAAAGTTCAAAAGCAGGAATTCCTCATGATGAGTTGCGTTGAGTAGTTAAGCGGAGGTACATTGTAATGCCTGTGTAAAACATGATCGGTGACGGTTATCTTTGCAACTCCACAATAACATTACAGATGGCTCAGGGCTTGCTTTATAGTGATTCTTCTATTAAGGCGAATTCTACATTTCAGACTCAGAGTACCGGTAGGTTCAACCTTTTGAGTTTCAAGCGCTTCCGCTTAGTGCGAGCGCCTCCGTTTTTGCCAGAGAGATCTATCCAACGAAAAAGAGATCGTGACAAAAACGAACTTACCGAGACTTTCTTTCTCTTCTAAGTATGGCCAACGCGCTTGTAAATGCCGCCAATGCCTTTTCTCTGCAATTCCGCGACATCAGCGGCTGCATCTGTGAAACTGGGGTTCTCGTCAATTTATCTTCCGTAAACCGTAATGTTTGTACTGTTGCTCAGGAATTTGTTCATCTGCATGAGCGACGGCGCGCGGCAGGCGAGTTTATGTGATCAAATTGACTCTGTGCGAAGATTAGGGAAGGTAACAAAAGCCCATTCCCGAAATGAGACCACGTCCCCGGCAGATAGTATCGTAGCGCTGCTTCACGGTTGCAGCAAAGACTCGCAGTATCGTGCACTGGAGTAACAAGCAAAACCTATTCGAGAAGACATTGACACGCGCTTCGCATTGATTGAGGTTTCAGCGACAAGCACAACTTCCGTAAAAACAAGTGTCTTGACAGCAAAGAGGCGCTTCTGTCCTATCAAAACCCTTTGCCTTCCTAAAGTTGTGCTGGGGGTTTAAACCTTATTCACTTATGGCATACCAACTAGATGGCATCGACCCATTATTCAGTTCTTCGCATCCGCCGGGATATGCGCTTTCCGAACTCCGAGTGAACATGCCACTTCGAATGCGCCCGGCCCGAATAGACCTCTGCAGGGCATTAAACTGTTTTATACGATACCCTGACGCAGTGGAATAGTGTTGCTGGGAGTCATTGAGGTTTAAAGGGGGAGAAACATGGACGTTAGCTCTACGTGTTGTTGTAACAGGTTCTCGGCGGTATACATGCAGCTAAATGAAGGCCTGGCTGGTAAAGAGTACCGGCCTTGGGATCATCAAGAAAGGTGAAAGGTGGAAGGCACCGCCATATTGCATGAAGCCGCTAATGCACACGTCGATTGGCCATGCACCAAAAGCATTTCAATCGCATTCAAATGGAACGTAATTCTGCTCATATGAGAATTCCAATGACGTTAAAACTTGCCATTTACCTCACAACGTTTGCTCAATCTGTAACTCATATCTCTGTATGTTGCGTTCCCATCTTGCATAGGTTTTCCGTTTAGCCATCGTATTTAGAAAATAAAAAAACCATATGTAACGTGTTAAAATAAAACCACACTAATCACCATTTCACGTTTACCTGTACGCTACATTACACAAATTTTTACAATTTCCATCAACTTTTATATTGTTTCTCTCTGCACTGCTATAACTAAAAGCGTAGGGCCAGAAGTTCTTCCAACTTTACGATCGTGTCGTAGTCTTTTTATGAAATAGGTAAAGCGGGGCTATGGATGAGAGTGTTGCTCTATTTACTAGAACACAGTACTGTTGGTATCTGTCTCCTCAAAATAGCATCATTGCCAAAGTGAGACGGTTTTCTTTGAAGTATAGTAAGCGCCATATTTTTCAAAAGTGTCGAGCCAGAAGATAATGTATGGCTCATTCCAAGACTAATTTAAACACATACGCAGCGTAGGCACCGTGTATTACTTAAAAGAAGATGTGCGCTGAATTGTTGCTAGGACAATTTAAAAATACTTTATTGAAAAATCATTTGTTCACGGCAGGCAATGGCTGCGCACCAGCCTCCCTTTTTTTCCTCGAGTATGACGTCTCAACAGGGCCACCAGACAAGTCACGAAGAGAACACCGCGAAATTAAGCTCCGTTAACCTCCAAGGGAAGACAGGGACATGAGAGGAACAGTGTGACAGGTGGTTGGGTGAGACCGGAGAGGTCGTTATGTGGCAGGAGCGGCAGAAGAGTGTCGTCTTTCTAGGACGATAGCAGCGGTGCGAGAAGATGCGCTGCCAATTACGTATTTACTATGTAACGCGTGAATAAACGAAGCATTGATTGAAGTTCACAAAACCCCGAGAAACGCTCACAGCTGGCAGATGCAAATGACACGTAAACGAATATCAGGAAATTGCAATTAGCGCAGACTTAAAACAGAGTTTATGAAAACAGAGTGCGTGTTTGCCAATAGCCCGGCTTCGTCTCTGAGGTATCTGTGATTCCACTGGCCCAGTTGTGTCGGACGTAGTTGCGCGGCCAGGTCAGTCGAGGTCCACAGTTGTACGGCGCGTGTAACACACACGGCTCTTTTGGATGCCTAATGGCGTAGATGCTGGTAGAATTAAATAAAATACATTAAGAACTCGCGTTTTCGGTGGTTGTTCTTGATGTTTATTGAGAATGTATAGAGAGTGTACGTACTGTCAAGAAGCGCACCTATCGGTGGCGGCAGTCTTTGGCTGCAGCCTTCGCGCTGAGAAGCAGGTCTTCCCGTTCTTCAAGACTTCTCCAGCGCAGCACGCTGACCTAGCAGCACAAACTCTATTCGAAACTCGACTAAGTAAGACAGATGACTAATTAGCCTTTCGGAGAAGTGGGGCGAAATTTAATCATATACGGTTGGTTTTTTGAAAGCTCGTCATGCTGGTTCTAGCTTAGGGTTCAAATTTTGCGCAGCTGCTATAGCTCCATTGTGGCTGATAACAAATACTACTTGACTGTTCTATTCTTTCAAGTCCTGTTAAGGATTCCTTACTTTGATTAATGAGCAGCAATTTAGTTTTGTCTAAAAACTTCTACAGAACGTGCCACTTCTTGGAATGCCTCATTATCAACATGTCTAGTATAGAAGAAGAAAGACTAGCCCACGATGGTCTTTTAGAAGTAGCTAAATACGTAAAGCCTACAATACCCTCACTACGACAGATGTAGCGCACAGTTGCTCACTTCCACCGCCGCGTCACTAGCGGAGGAGAACGCGATCTCCATTGCCCGCGTTTTCTGTTTCTCTATGGCTGTATCTATGGATGGTTCTATACATTTTTAATGGAAAGCTACAGCCTTATTCAACAGACTTAGATGTGAAATGGATTTCCCAGTAAAACTTTGCAGATGCATCTGAATTAAAAGCACATGAGCCCATGGAAGCATACTGAATTGCCTGCGTAGATTTTCTGTAGTTGTAATTTGAGGCATTCGGAAGAATCTTAAAATCAGCAGTATTTTGGAATGTTTCCTTTTAGCTGAAATAATTTGGAAATACCTCCATATTTCTCAAGCCAATGTTTGCATCGTAAAATTTCAGGTTCATCGTTGGAGGTGTACAGTATGTAGTCGCCCGCATGGAGACAAAATAATAGATCGCTTCATTTACCTTAAACCTTATGCAACGGTATACGTTTTGTCAACGCATGGGAATGGCTCGAGAAGGGTGCCATGGCTTTCAACCCTTTACATCACAACTAGCCACCTTCTACAAGGGAATATTGGGTAGCCCATAATGGAAAACAAACTTGTATTTTATATAAGAATAATAGCCGTGCTTACTCATAATATCCATGCTTACTAATAGCTATGCTTTTAGTAATAGCATGGCTTTTAGTAATAGCATATTAGTAATAGCATGGCTTACTAATAGCCATGCCTATAAGTAATAGCCATGCTGCTTACTAATAATAATAGCCATGCTTACTAATAACAAGAAAACGTTTTGCGATCCTCGGAAGCAGGAGCGCCTCATGAGGAGTTGCAATGAGCAATTATGAGGAGATGCCGTGTACTGCCTTTCTAAACGATTCCAAAATTTACTCACTACACGGCATACCACCTCTCTTTGCCTTATAAAGACGCTGTCCGCAACGTATTGCCTGTTACTGTTACTCGGAAGTAGTACTGTTCCGAGTAAAATATCTCGACTCTGATGAGAGAACTCAGGGACGTGTGTGATAAATTCCGCGTTTATAGATACACGAGCCATAAAAATTTGTCTGCTCAATTATTGGTATCTTTTCCGACGTGCACAGGTACCATTCCGCTCATTCTTTATTCGATCACCTCATTTCCATTTTCGCTTTCACTGAGCAGAAGTTCGCCATATTGGAGAGTGCTGATGTGCATGTTAAGGCCCATTGAGGCCAGCTCAAAGATTACGCACTAAAAGATAGAAACACGTTTTACGAGTTCTTTACAAGTATACGTATCAGGGTGTGTACGTTCATTGTCTAACAATGGTTTGCTGTATGAACAAGATCCTAAAAGGCCAATAGAACTATGGGAGTAAACAAGCGACGACACCGTAAAAATACAACGCGGACAATTTCATAAGAAGTGACATTCCAGGCGGCATTGAGCGGGACATGAGTCTGCGTTCAGATACCCTGCGTTCTAAATATGTTGGTATGAAGCGGTGTATAAATAAAAGCCCAGCTATGAAAGTTTGCTTCATCCCACAAGGGCATCTTTCCTACCCCGCGTCAGCAGTTCAGTGGGCCCGAGAATTGTTCTGTAGTGGTGTTTTGGTCTGTGCAAGTCGCACATTCTAGACGCACCCGACCGGTGGGTAAGAATTCTGCAGTTACAAATGCGTCAGTGCTGCGCTAGTGCATCACTTTTTAGCCAGACACATCCAGTCTAACAAAATATAGATTGCGGAGATAGAGAACTTTCCGAGACTTCTTTCTTTAGGTGTGTTCAACACGCTTAGAATTTCCTCTAAGACATTTTCTTTTATCTGCAATATCGTGACGTTTTTCACGGCTTTTGCAAAGCTGCCATTCTTGCCAATTATTCTTCAATTTTTCGGCAGGATTCATTTTCAAGCCAGAGCTTCTTTGTTCTGCATGTGCAGTGCACAGAAGCTGAATTTCTCTCTTTGAATATACTGTGACGCTAAGATTAAACACAACCTTTCATGCGTTGCTTGTATTCGCCCCCCTACCCCTAGCGAAATAAACCCAGTGCTGCTGATAACCGTGTCAGGGTCTTGTAGGAGATTGCAAAGCAGGCGCGTACCTCCGTACACTGGAGTAAACGAGGCAGGCCCATTTGAGAAGACACCGACAATCACGTGCCGGTGGCTGTGGCGTCGGGATATTAGCTTTGATGAGGCCGAGTGAAGATGATGGCTTGAATACAACGAGCGCTTAATTGACCTTTCTAAGGCATTGCATTTTCTTCTCCTGGGGTTGTTTTAAGTCGCCGAAGACAATTGAGGTTGCCGGATAACATAGAGTAAAAGCGGGGCAGGTAGTATAATGGAGACGGATCATTGAAGTTGGTGCTAGGTGTTCTTGTTAAGCAGTTCTTTCTAATATGTGTGCAGCTTTGGGAAGATTTCGTGCATAAAGAGTAGCGGAAATGGATCATCAAGAACTGCGGAAATTCGCCAGTTAGGGACTTCTTTGTCGTCCCCATACTGCAAGAAACCTGCAATGGGCACGCCTATTGGCAATGCGCCATTTTCATGTCAAAAGCTCTGAAAATGCACGTCAGCTGGCTAAAATAGGAGGGACTAGCGTAAATGCCCGTCCCGCACCACAATAAGTTCGGCCACTGCTCAATTATTATCATTTTTTCTCGTGTTGCTGTAACGCTCCGGTTTTTGCGTTTTGCTTTCAGTTCAATTAACATGAAATATAAATAACATATTTTAATAAAAACGGCCTATTCCCTTCGATGGTTTTCTTGTACGCAACAGGGCAAAATTATTAAATAAATATATAACACTTCGATACTGTCGCTTTATAGTTGCAATATTATAATGCGTCAAGAACGGCATTTAGAAAGCTCCACTTGACCGCTTACTGAAGTGCTTAAGTTGTCGAAAGATTTAAAGACAATCCTTGCATTTCGGCTAGTTTAATCCAAGAATTTGGGTTCGTTTGACTCTTCAATTCTGCCGATTTGCCAACTGGAGCCATATCAACAAAATGTTTTTGTACAAAAAAAATCTAGAAACAAGCTCGCTATTCATCAACGTTTTTCAGCGAAGACATAATAGCAGACTAGCAGACTCACTGAAGGAATACCTTAACTACATTAGCTGTGTGCGCAGTGTTCTTTTCATAACAACTTCATGTCTTGCATGTCTTGGTAATGTTGGAGAGGAAAAGCAGGTTTTTGGTGAGGAAATGCAAGGCTGGCAAGCGAGTCTCGCACTCGTAGCTCGGGCGTTACTTCCCAGCAGTCACAACAGATGGCGCCGCATAGCGAACGCGGGAATATTGAACACCGCCAACGTAGAATGGCTAGACCGAAACAGGAGGCGAAGAGCGTGAGAGGTAAGGGAGATATATCAGGAGGGGCAGTTACGTGGCAGGGGCTGCAGATGGCTTTCCTGTTTTGACGATACTTGTAGGGATGCGAGCAGATTCGCTGCCATATTTATGTGGCCATTACATAGGTGATTACGGCCATATTTACTGGATTCTAAGCACTCCATTTATTGCCACTAGCTCGATGCAGAAATTGAGGGGGGGGGAGGGGTGCTTATATTCAAAAAGCGTAAATTAACCCCCTTCACCTACACTTTTTTTCTCAGCCGCCTATCCACGAGGCGAAGGCGAGCAATAAGGACCTATTTAGCAAACCTTATAAAGAAAGGTACGTAGAGAGAGTGCACCCGCCGCTTATGTCTGATACTAAGTCACCTCCAATATTATTCGAGGTCATTGTGTCGGCTGGGCCGCTGGTCTCAGTATCGCCGAGCAGGATCGCCTTCTGTTCCGCTGAAGTGGGTTGTAATTGAAAACTTCCCAAATGACTTGCCGCAACGTCAAATCTTGTCCTCTTCCACGCGTCCCAAAGCCACCTTGCGATGGCTTCTTATAAAATCGGTGCTTAGATTCGCGTGCAATTTTTTTAATCTTTTTTCCCAAAGTCGTGGAAGGTGCCTAGAATCGAGTCGTGCTTATAATCGCGAAAATGCGGTATTTGATGATTTGGGGGAATATTTCACTAATCGAGAAAACTTCTTTAACCTAACAATGTTCGTAATAGCCAAAACCCCAAGAAAAACACATGGTAGGCAGAGACAAATCACTAAGAGCCCAAAAATGGGGATTAGCAGTAACCGCCATGCAAAACGACAAAGGGTTAACCTTATTCGAAACAGTCTATGGACCGGGGGAAGTAAAACATAAGCGAGTTTTAGCTGACCGTCTTTCACGGTCCGCTACGCTCCGATATCAGACGGGAGCACCAGTGCGCATGCGTGGCGCGCTTGGCCGCGAACGGCATAGGCCTCCTGCGCTGCCCAGGGGGCGCTGCGCAAGCGGCTTCCGGGCAGTACTTCCGGGTAGTACAAAGCTGCGCGGGTCCCATAGGATCCCGTGTTGACAGAAGCAAAATGAGCTCGACGCTTCCGATTATTTTGCGACGGGGTCACCAGCTCATCCCCGACGCGTCCTAGCTATTTCAGCGATCAACTTGGCATTAGGGGAAAAAGCTTTGCAGCGCTAACTAAACACGTTTACAGCGCCGACGAAAGTGCCGAGACCGTGACAGTGTCTGCTACTTGCAGGTTCACCGATCGATGGTCGTACGAAGTGAAATTGTAAGTGAAATTTCTAGTTTAAACTAATACTCTAGGTGACAAAGACTTCTCAAAAACAGCCGGTCAAAAAAGAAGAGCGACACAATCGGCGATGATCTCGCTTTAAAAAGCCAGCGAGCCCGGCGGACCGCAGGCTCGCCTGCTGCGATGCGCCGCTCTTTTGCGTACCTGCACACGCGTGCGCTTTCATTAAACAGTGCTCGTTTGCGTAGCCGTTACGAATACATGGTGCAGCGTTAGCTTGCCGTTTTGTTGCGTGTCTCAGTTACAAAATGCCGCGACCGTCAGAAGCGTGAAATCTGTTTTGCGATTCCGAAATTAGTGGCCGTAAAACAAAGTGGTCGGGCGAACTAAGAGGCCGCTCGCTTTCCTTGTTTGCTCTCACTTTACTTAATTACGCTCTTGCGGCATACATTCCCAGTTCGCACTTAATAGCCTAAAATGAGGGTCAGCCAGGGCCGAGTTCCATGCAGCCGACACGGCGGAGCGCTGGACGGCAAATGGGGAGGGGGGGAGAAGAGGGAGGGGGGCTTTGAATAATGTAAACAGGAAACATTATGCGAATTTCTAGTAATATTTGACAATAATCTGGCGAAGTGGGAAGATGGGGGGGGGGGGGGGAGGGCAATTCAACTGGAGGACGCTAATTCTCTGTTCTTGTCTCGCTGTCTAACTCCATTTGAAGTCAAAACTGGCGCGTCGGCGTTCAGATTCGACGACCCCTGCACTAGAAAACCAACACAGTCAGTGATTATCGTATATAAATATTCGGGGCCCCACGCCGTGTATGCGGCTGTGTAATGTTATGCTGTGTTATGTGATGTTATAGAAGTACACATCTCTGCAGGCAGCGGACGTGTGATTTGGTGCGTGTTTTGCGTCCTTTAATAGCGCTTAATTTGATTATTCAATTGGCGCTATTGACCCACCTACTCGCTAGTATACATGTACCCTGCCGTTCGTAAATCGTGCGGCGTAAAACGTTACGCAAGAATCATCTAGTTTGCGAAAATACGAAACAAAATTTCCACTCGTTTCAAAGGCGGTGCCAGGCCAGCAGTGTCAGCTGAGTCGGCTGCGCAATTCTTGCGTTCGCTTGCATGCTCCCGATGAAGCAACCTTTTGCAGTTACCTCAGGATGTAAAATGAGCAGCGTTCCGTGTTTATGCTACTCGTGAACTTTCCTTTGTCGACCACACACAAGAAGAAAAAACTGTAACTGTCATCAAACAGGTAAACCACCCGACCTCGCGATACTGCCCCACGCCGCGACCACCGCGACAGCTCGCTCTGAAGAAAGCCGACAAATCGGCTTATTTTAGCGGATATTATTTTGTTTAGCCTCTGCAGCTACTTTGAGGGCTATTTCATACAGTATGCAGTCGTTTAAACACGCCACAAAGCGCCACAACCAACTTTCACTCTGGCTTGTAATTGAAAACACATGAAGGGCGGCGAGGGTCGTCTGCTTTTATACTACCCAGAGGCGTCGGCCGCTAGGGGCGCTGCATGTTGCCAAAGGTCCAGCGCAGGAGGCCTATTGGCTACGGTTGCGCTGAGCGCGCCGCCGATACAGGAGCGGACCGTCGAAAACGGTCAGCTAAAACTCTCTATAAACAGCACGTGTTGGTCACTAGTTCTGGATCGTAACTTTTCCATCTCCCATACCCTCAGCACAGTCGTTGAGTGAGGCGTAGCGCGGATAGGTCACCAAACGAGGTCCACTGTGTACGGCGTGTGCCGTGAACGGAGCCGTCTTGGATGCGCAGCTTACATCTTTAGAGAGCACCCGTTGAGAGGACTTGCTTGTAGTGAGGAGGCCTATTGCTTGCTTTTGTGCACGACCACTGGGGCAGCGCGTGATTTCGAACGCCCGTCTGCCACGCGGGCTGGGCACACTCCAGTCTTCCTGCGTTCTCCTTCGTTTTTTCACCACTAGATCACCCCTACCACCCAGACGGTGTAGCTGGCCGCTCAATTCTATCCGGCGCCCGTGAAGGACTCTTGTTGCCAAGCTTGAGCGCGATACCAAAGGACAATGAAATTGTTTCCGCGTGCGTTGCAGCGTCTGCTATTCTTATCTCGTCAACTTGACTTCACGGGCGTTTCTCCTCGCTACGGGAATTGCTAGTCTTCAAACATCTTCGCACGACAGTATCCTGCTTTTTTCACGAGGGTTGGGAGGAGCAACTGACACGGAGATGCAAACATTCCAGTCCCGAAGCCATTTGCGAGCTTCGAAATTCGGGCGTACAGATTCTTCCAGTCATAGCCACATGTAATGTGACTGCAGTTGAAACGTACTTTGGAGAAGCACAACAGCCCAAGCGTTATACACTAGGTTAGAGCAAATGCAAAAGTCCGTGGCGCGAATTTGTAGAGATGCACTTCTGGAATTTGCCATATGCATGACGCCAACGCTTGGATTTGGATAGGGCGTTGACAGCTATGAGCTTAGCTATGCTCGTGTTTTTGTTTCATGTGCGCATATTACGGACTTTAAAGGGCTACATACGTGAAAATAAGGTGTAAAATCGTAATTCTTTGGATGAGTTTTAACTAACATAATTACCACCTCTAGGGGTCGAAGCGATTTTCTAAGCGATGTCCTTTGATCTTCTCGTGTGAAAAAAGTAAAGATTCTGCGATCTGAGGCAGGTATAGGGAATACAAATACATACCGCTGATCAATTACTACAGCATAAAGTAAGATAAACAAGGAAGACCACTCGAGATGTTCAAAAGGCAGCAATCTCGCCAAGAAGGCGTCAATTGAAAGGTCCTCGGACTCACATTTACCCGACCTAAGGACCCCATCTTAACATAGTGAAGGCTAGCATCGGGATCAGTAAACGTTCGAAGGGAGAACATTTGAGGGACGTGGGTGTCAAATTTCTCTTGTTCAGAGAGGATGGGCACAATTTATATAGAGAAATACGGCTGAATAGTCGCCAGATAAACCTACAAGAAGGCCATAGTGACGAAATATCTGCTGTCGCATGATACTGATCATCTGAGCTCACGGAGTTTTTACACGCCATTTTGATGTCTGGCAGTGTACATGCTGGGGAGGTTAAGGACTGAAGGGTGGAAATATGTAACTCTATACAAAATGATGGAATCATAAAAGACGGCGTTCAATTGTGCTTCAAGCGGATTTAGTGCAAGAAGAAAGTCTTTGGCAAATTTTGCTCGCAGAATGCACATGGGTCTACCATCTTTTACCGCTTTTCCGAAGCAGTACATAAAATGTCCATCAAATATATGCAATCATTGAATGGCTGTTTCCTTTGCGTCACAGCTTCAAAAAGGCAAGCGCGTATTCTTTCTCCCACTAATTGTAGGTGTATGTCCCTTCTCAATTATTACTCCGGACTATTAAGAAACGAAATGCCTCTAGATTCGGCACATATTTAACGGTGGGCCATTAGTGATTGCATATATATACTAGATTTGCAGTGCCGTTATTTTGTCAATTTTGACCGAATAACGATGCATCCAGTTCAGCAGTGCATTTGGAGTTGGAACTTGGTAATTGTTAACAACTACCCGTGCTTGGGCAATTCTTGTCACTGACCCAGAACAGCAAGATGTTAACGCCCTCTATCTGCTGAAAATGGGTGATATCTGGGAAACTGTATGCTTTTAAATTTACTATTGTTGTCAACCGAAGTTTTGGTCGATGGTAATTTGAAAGTAGATAATCAGTCCCCCCCCATAGTTGAAGGTGCGGTGGTGCGCCACTTACATCCTGTGTCTATGTTTTGGTTGATACGTGAATCGCCCTGCACAAGAAGCACAACGGAGTTTTCGCTGCAATACATTGTAGTGACGAGCGAGGCCAGTTGCGAAAACACCATTTGGCAAAAAAACAATGGGGCAGTACAGCGGTGATGTCTGTTCAAATGTTGCCAACGCAATGTGGCCACAAATATGGTGTGTTGTTACAGTTTATAGCACCGGCGTCACAAAGCTTTTTTTGTGTGCTGTTTGTTGCGATGGCGCATGCGACATATATGGCGCGCACCCACTAGCTGGCTTGCCATTGTAAACATAAATAATAATAGGTCTTTCAAAAACAAAAATTTACAAATGGGGGCTAAAACAACTAAGAACGGTAGTCATAAGGGCAGAGAAGGTGATCACATAGAAACATGTAGAAAAAACCGAATATACGAATAGCGTACGTTTGTTGTAGCTTTTGCTATTGTACAGAACGTTTATTGAGTAATGAAGGAAGGAATAAGCGCTAAGAGGTGGAGCAATAGGTTACGATATGAAACCGGTAGAACGTGTACCGTTTCTGCATCCTTCACGATGCAAACAAGGCTGGATGTACCGCACCGCCCCTTCCCAAAATAAAACTTCAGCGAGATCAGTAGAAAGCGCACGGAGGAATACGGAATGCCACTTAGCCTTTTGTTCATGCAGGCGGCAATGTGATCATATAAAGTTGTTTCTTCGAAAACGCGCTCTCCTCGAATAAGCAAGGGGTTCAAACTCAAGTTGCCACCTATAGCTTTCTATAGCCTAATTACATATACTTGTTCAGTTTTTGGGGCTCTCAAGTTCAGGTTTGGATTCCTTACGTCACGTAATATGTAGAAACGCTACTGATGCATACAAGTTTCTGCAGAACTCACCGTTTGTTGGAAACACTTATTATCATCATAAGTACTTTACATGGAGGAAAAAGGAACGTTCCTTGTAGTCACTGAGAAGTTGCTGAAGCACACACAGCTCACAAAATCCTCACTACGCCAGCTGTGGCCAGCAGTTCGTAACTTGCACTACTGTTCTCGTAAGAAAAAGCACCGTGTTTATTATCCCGCATTATGTGTTTCTCTACGGTGGATGTATGGGTGCTTCTATGCAATTTTAACCGAAAAGCTACGGCCGGAGACAACAGACGTAGATGCGATAATGGTTTGCTCGTAAACCTTCACAGATGTATCAGGCGATACGAAGGCATTGGGCCTGTCTTGTCATCTATATCTGCATGCGCCGGTTTCGTGTGGTTATAATAGTGGTTTTTTAGTTATCTGAAAAATAAATGAGCAATATTTTTGTTAGAACGCTGCGCACTGACTGCTGTCCATTCGGCATAGCTCATAATTTCCTCAAACTCAGTTTTGCATCAAAAACCTGCTGCTTCAATTTCGAGATTTACAGTTAGTAGGTGATTGCAGGGCCCCTCTCGCATGGTTAATGTCTCTTTACATGTCCCTAAACTTTGTGTATCAAGCTATGTGGTTTCATTGCATCGAAATAGTTTGATAAGTCCGCTTCTGTTTTCAACCTCCACTAAAAAACTGGCAGTCATCGGTGGAACAGACGCAGTGGTTAATGGCCAAGTGTCTAATTATGGGTAAATCAACCCATTATTGGCACTGGCACTCGGCAGCGGCAGCAGCTTCATCCCGCTGATTCCAAGCGCTTTTTGTTCGAATTTGCAGACTATTGCCGTACGAATTTCCATTCGTGCCCCTCCAGTGGTGGCTGGTCAAGAACCGAGATCATCGCTTCCCCGTTAACCATCTGTGATAACCATGGATCCGTCTGCGTCTGCGTCAACTGAGCCGGGCTGCCTATAAAAGGACTGCACCTACGGACGCTCCTGGTACTGGCACTCGGCAGCGGCAGCAGCTTCATCCCGCTGATTCCAAGCGCTTTTTGTTCGACTTTGCAGACTATTGCCGTACGAATTTCCATTCATGCCCCTCCAGTGGTGGCTGGTCAAGAACCGAGATCATCGCTTCCCCGTTAACCATCTGTGATAACCATGGATGCGTCTGCGTCTGCGTCAACTGAGCCGGGCTGCCTATAAAAGGACTGCACCTACGGACGCTCCTGGCACTGGCACTCGGCAGCGGCAGCAGCTTCATCCCGCTGATTCCAAGCGCTTTTTGTTCGACTTTGCAGGTTGGTTGTTTCATCCTGCCGTGATACTTAATATTTCATGCAAACTGTATTTCGCTGCTGCTGCTAGTGCCGTTGGTGCCAATATGTCAACTGACCCTGAATTGCAGTGTTTGGTATGCCAGGACGTAGTGCCTCAGGATGGAAAGTATTTGACGTGCACAAAATGTGACTATGCCTACCACCTGGGTAAATGCTCCGGCGTATCTGCTCCTAGCTTTCGCAATAGAAGTGAGTCTTTTAAGGCAACCTGGATTTGCGCGACATGTGAAACAGCAGAGAGAAAGAGTGGCGTTGTCGCTACCCAATCTGAAAGCTCCAGCTTTGCTGCTCAACTAAAGACATTGAATGACAATGTCGCAAGTTTACTGCCTATCATAGGTACGGTCAACGCACTGTCTGAGCTTCTCGTAACAGTTGGAACTATTGAGACTTCCATGAAGTTTCTTTCCGAGAAGTACGACAGCGTACTCACTAAGGTTGAAAAACAGGACTCTGATATTGCTGCCCTGAAGAAGCGTGTTGACCGCATTGAATCTGGTACCTCCCCCGCGATCAGGCAAATCAGGTTAGATCTGAACGAGATGGAACAGTATAGCCGCAGGCAGAACTTGGAAATTCTTGGGTTGGCCAAAGAAGAACACGAGGACTTGTTCGAAAAAGTGAATACTGTGGCTCGTAAACTTGAACTTCCCGAGTTAACAAGATCTGACATTGATGGAATGCACCGTTTGCCACAACGGCCTGGAAAAGAACCCGCTGTCATTGTGCGGTTTACGTCAGTTTCCTTGAAGCAAAAGTGGATGGAGGCCCGTTCTCGCCTAAGGGCCAAAGAACCAGACATGCGCTTCTTTGATAACCTGACGCCTTGGAATAGGCGGCTGTTGTGGCTCGCGCGTGCGAGAGCAGAGGAAGTTGGCTATCGTTTTGCATGGCAGAATAACGGACACGTTTTGGTTCGAAAGGATGAAGGTGATAAGGTGATTCGAATCCAAGATGAGTGTGATCTGGAAAAAATGGTCTAATGTTGCTGTACTAGCTGTAATCTGTTAGTACCGCAAATGGCCTTCGCATCCTCTGGCTGTGCTTACCATCATGTTGATTCTTTCACAAATAATGTATCTGGAAACAAAGCATGCTCAAACTGTTTTTCGCTGTTTCACCTTAACATACGCAGTTTTAGAAATAAAGAAGATGAAATGAACATTTTTTTATCCTCTTTGGGCCACAATTTTGATGTGTTGGCGTTTAGTGAAACTTGGTACTCGGATGCTGCTAGCGTAGTGAATTTAAATGGATATAAACTAGAAAATAATAGTCGAAGAACCAAAACAGGCGGTGGTGTTGCCTTGTACATGAAGGAGAGCCTTTGGTATGAAGTTGTTCCTGAATATACTGTGATGAATTCGGGTATTGAATCGCTCTTTATTGCCACAAATGCGCATGTTCTAGGCGTTATTTATCGCCCTCCTTCCGGACCCCTCGAATTGTTTTACGACGCTTTCAATGCAATCTTAGAAGATCTCTCAACTACAAAAAAGCAAGTGGTAGTCATGGGCGACTTTAATATCAATTTACTCCAAGTATCTCCTTTGAACACCGAATTCCTAAACACAGTACATGTCAATGGCTTTACAAACTTAATTGATATACCGACTAGGATTACATCTCACAGTGAAACGCTTCTAGACCTGTGTTTAACAAATTGTGAGAAAGAGGATACCATGGCTGGAGTGTTTACTAGTGACATAAGTGACCATTTACCTTTATTTTGCTTTATTCCAAGAGTGATCGAGCACAAAACTCGTGCTTTATGTGCACCTAGAGTCTACAGGGAGATGAATAAGGGTAATGTGAAATATTTCCGCCAGCTTGTGTCGTCCATTGATTGGAGCAGCCTTTCCACAACATCAAATCCCAATGCTTTTTATGACTTGTTTATTAATAAGATCATTGAGGCCTATAATAGTGCATTTGCTTTTATTACTCTGACTAAAGCCAGAAAAGCTAGAAAACCGTGGATTACACTTGAATTCTTAAAAAGAATAAAAGAACGCAATAGGTTGTTTGATAAATTTGTAAAATCCCGGGATTTATTGGTCCTGATGGATTACAAGAAAGTTAGAAATAAATTAACAACGGACATAAAGAGAGCGTGCCTTCAGTACTACTCAAACAAATTTGCGAGCATTCAGTTTGATCCCTCAAAAACTTGGACGGTTGTAAAAAATTTGCTTCGGAAATCAAAGGCTTCAGTGCCATCTGAACTAAAAATAGGAGAAGATACATTCAGTGGTAAAGCCCTAGCTAATCTGTTTAACCAACGCTTCCTGTCTTTTGGGGTGTCCAATTCACGTAGCTCGGATCCAAGGTCTTATCTAACTCAAAACGTGTGCAGCTCAATGTTCCTCTATCCTGCTACTATAACCGAAATTACCAATGTGGTAAATAGTCTAAAAAATAATTGTTCTTCTGGCTTTGATGGAATTAGGGCCGCACCAATCAAAGCTGTGATAGACCTGATCGGTGAAGTCTTGTGTCACCTAGCAAATTTAATTCGGTCTACAGGAATCTTCCCCGATAACATGAAAATAGCAAAAGTTATTCTTTTACATAAAGGTGGTGCGATTGATGAAATTAATAATTACCGGCCAATTTCAGTGCTACCCATTTTCTCCAAGGTCATGGAGAAAGTTATAAATTCTAGACTATCAAGTTACCTCCAAAAGCTGAAATTAATTTCCGGGAATCAGTATGGATTTCAAAAAGGGAAATCTACTGAACTTGCTTTAATTAACATCAAGGATAGCCTTATTCGCAACATAGAAAACCTTCTTTATTCTGTAGGAATTTTCTTAGACTTTAATAAGGCTTTTGATTCAGTTAAACATGATATTCTTTTTCTTAAACTGTCACATTATGGTATAAGGGGAACTTCACTTCAGCTTTTTCGCAGCTACTTATCAGACCGTGAGCAATTCGTTTCAGTTCATGATGTTCAATCCGACAGGCAAAAAATATCGTATGGTGTACCACAGGGGTCTATATTGGGGCCAATTCTATTTCTTTTATACATTAATGATATTGATTTGATTCCGTTCACCCAGGATATTGTTCTTTATGCTGACGATACGAATGTTTTTTTTTCGTCCACTGATTTGGCATCCGTCATCGCTACTGCAAACTCCTGGTTACAACAGCTTTCCCTCTGGCTGGATGCGAATGAATTACAGCTTAACGTTAAGAAAACAAAATATATCATTTTCACGTCTAAGAATAGGCCTACGAGAACTCCTTGCCCTCTAACATTTCAATCCCTTCCAATCGAAAGAGTTCAAGTACACAAATTTTTAGGTGTTTTCTTTCACGAAAATCTTCTTTGGAATCACCATGTTGATTTTGTTAAACACGAGACCGCACAATCTATTGGAGTGTTAAATAAACTGCGTCCTTTGTTACCAACACCTGTAAAGCGTCAACTGTATTTCTCGCTTGTTCATTCTCGTTTGCGATATTGTCTGTTGGTTTGGGGTGTTACTTCTAAGTCCAACCTTAACTTTCTCGTTTCGATTCAGAAAAGGGGTATTCGTTTTATCAATAACTTGCCTATGGCTGTTGATACCTTACCTTATTTCGCACGAAATTTAATTATTAGTATTCAATATATGTACGAACTTCAGTTAGCTGAGACCATATACCATACCTATATAAGTGACCGCGAATCCTTTCTCTTACAGTACACAGACACTCATCCACACTACAGCTTTCGGCATACTGTTTTCAAGAAAAACAGGATCAGGACGAATTATGGTACCCAGCTCTTAGATTGGCAGATACCGAATCTTTTAAACTATCATCCCGACATAATAGGCCTTATTGATTGTTGTAGGTGTTTATATTCATTTAAAAAGCAAATTAAACTTTACTTTATGAATTTATTATGACTTACATTGACCTGATTTGCTACCTTCATGCTCTTTGCATCTGTTTATGTAGTGTTTATTTGGATTGTAAACTATGCAAGCCCATTTGTTTGCTGGCTTTTGTTTGCTGGCTGCAATGTATGTATTAGTGTAATCCTGCTAATTCTCGTGGGAAATGTTGGTTATTGTATATCTCTGTGTTGCTATCTGATTGTCCCCCTTCTTTTTCCTTTTTCTTTCTTTTTCTTTTTTTATGTGAAACGTTTGCAAGCTTGAAAAGCTGTCTGTGCTGCCAGTGTCACTGGGAGCCAGAGGTCAAGTCAGGCGACATCCACGTTGCCATTAGCCTCGGCACCATGTACTCCATTCTGCCAAATAAACTTCAAATTTCAATCAATCAATCAATCATTAGGGTTGCTCAGTGGCTAAGACGCGGCGGCCGCTTTTCTGCTGGAATGCAAAAGCGAAAACTTTCGTGCGTTCTAGACTTCTGCGCTCGTTAAAGAACCCCAGGGGGTCAAATATCGAGCGCTTCGCTACTGCACGCATCACCTGTGTAGCATCGGTGCCTTGAAACTCAAACTCTTTCAACATAGCCGATAGAACTAGTACTTTATCCATGAATATAAACCCGGCATGGACAAGAAAGCACGTTGAATAGATTCCCAAAGACGTTCTAAAAAGCGCGAAAGCATTGAAACATAAAACTTCTTTGAAAAGCGCGCTAAACCCTTCGATGATATTGGGTCAAACCTTCCCTAATGACCATTCTATCTATCACCGTGATTTGAAAGACCAAAAAGATTGAGGTATACTGTGGCCCTCCTTCTTAGGGATCAATGCGTGTATTGTCCTATGAAGAAACGTTCTTTCTTTGCTATTTTGAAGTAACAATTTCGCTAGAATTGAAGCCTGTTTTCACGCACGCACCATGCGTCCTGAGATCTTGTCAGAGCTGTACGGTTCACCAAATGTATTGCGCCAAGATGGCAAGTTGGGCGTGTTGGTACGGGTTCATGGTACGGGTTCAGGCCCCTTTAACTTCGAGGAACAACGGGGCACATATCCGCTTCGCACTTTTCCGCTGCTGCACAAAAGTCACCATATCAATAACGCAGTCAATGGATGAGCGTCCACGACGGAATCCAGCCATTCATCAAAAAAGATAGGAGCTCGCCGAAGATTTGGTAGGCGCTGCCATAGTGCTTAACATCTGCAATGCGCGCGTCTATGGGCCGTGAACCACTGGTATTTCAACCACATTCTAACCGAATAAATCCAGCTTAAATGACACACTTTTAGTTATGCGTAAAACTTTCCGTGCACAGGAAAAAGTTTTAGAATGGTTAAGGAAACATTATTTTTTTAACATTGTCCTGCTTCCAGGCTGCACATTTTGCATCGTGCTCTGAATTCTAAAAAAATTCATTTGCAAAGTTTAATGCAAAAACATATTTTGGTATATTTTTTGTTTTCTTACATTCACCACAGAAAAGATATTTAATAATTTTGAACGGTTTTGCAGTGTTACTTTTTGCAGGGCTATAATAATTATCACAATGCTTAACAATACTTAACACTATTCCTTTACTTCCTTCGTTATAAGTTAGCAAAATTACGTGTTGGTGAACGTCTTGTATGGTACTCTAGAACAAGAAAAAATTGGCGTTTCACCAATACTGCCGTATGGCGCAACTGCGACATTAATGTGAAAACGTATAAAGGATAATAACCTCCATATTTTGAAGACGATAGCCTTTCTTCAGGTTCTTGAAAGTGAAAAGTTTGGTCTGTCTGTCTGTCACTCGATTCAACCAGCCGGCCGAAGTTAAACAGATGCTGCGCAATAGTCTTATATTATCAAAGGAAAATATGAATGTTTACGTCCGGTGGCAATGCTCATGCTTGCTAAGATTGTTGAACAAGAACAAAATATTACGCTAATATCAGGCACAATATCAATACAGAAGGAATATTTGCAGTCTTCCCTTATGCATGCTTGATTTTTCCGATACCAAATGAAATACTATGTCCGCTGCAGAAAAAAAAATCACGCCGTCGCCCGCTGTCGCCCGCCCCTATACCCTCTTCCAGCATTTCAGCAATCAAATCCCCACAGTTAGAAAAGGTTCCACTAGTTAGGTTTCACCTTCTACTTGGAACGCACGCGTAGTAACGAAACGTGGTTCTATAAACGTTGTTTCTCTAAGCGTCTCCGCCGTATGACAGCACTGGCATCGAGGCGCCCGTCCTGGAGGAGTGGAACGCGGAAAATGTAAATCGAGTAGAGAAAACCTGTAGTGTGTTTATCTTGGGAGTAGTGCTACGGGATAAGACCAACGTAAGAGATATGCGGGGAAGCGAACGGAGGCATTTACTTGGCAAATTTCGGTGTCCACATTTGCAACAAAAGCAACAGATACGCGGCCATTTTTTTTATCAGTGTTGCCCCAAAAGGCTTACTACGGGAATATCGTAAATACATATTCAGTGTAGGCAGTGTAAATTAATTCAAATATCTCCTGCGCTGTATTTTTGCGAGCAATTTAGGAACAATTAGTTAAAGGGCTTGGCCACGACGTGCAAGTCTCGCGCCCCAGCATGTCTCTCTTGTTGCTGGAGCGCTAGTCTCAACAGTCCCAAAAGATAACCCAGCCGCCATAACGCTGCAGAGCTGGACTCTGCAAACCTACAATGAGTGGACCGACAAGGACTGGAACAGCGTGAGGGATGGTCGAGTAAGATAGAAGAGGCAGTTATGTGGCAGGGCCGGCCGAAGAATATCGTCTTTCAGCTACATTTGCAGCGGCGCGAGCAGGTGGGCTTCCAATACAATATGTAATATGTACAGGCGATTAACGAGACTTTGATTGGGAACCTAAAAAAACTAGATATACTCACAGCAAAAACAGTCACAAGGCTAACAACCAAACAATAGGAAAATGTAATAAAACTGATACTCAAAGTACAAACCGATTGAAAAGAGAGATTGCGTGATAGTCACTGCCACGTGTTCGGGTATGAGGCATCAGTGACCCCTTATGCACAGTCGCGGCGGGTGTAGTTGTGCAGCCAGGTCACCTTTCGAGGTCCACGGTTGAACGACATGTGTTGCGAACACGATACAAGCGCTCCTATTTTCTTCCGAGATATCCCAATGAGTCTATTTGCTTGCAGTGGGCAGGCGTAGTGGTAGCTTGTGTAGACGACTGTGACAGAGCACGAGTCCGAATGCTCGTCTGACTGCCGTCGCATACACACTGCACCCTTGCCACCATCCCTCGGCAAAACAGGACGCTACTCACTCACACTCACTCAACAAATGTAGTTTTCCTCACCCACTGACTCGCACTCACGCTCACCAGTCACCCTCAGCCCTCGCACTTACTCATACTCACCCTCTACACTAGCCGTTTTGTCGTGCCCACTCCCACACGCCACTAATCGGAAGCAGTCGCACGTGATTGCGCGCAGAAGTCCCCCTACGAGTCATAACCGCGAATAGTGTAATTGCATTACACGTCAGAAGTCCATCCAAGTATTCTTAAATCAAAACGCAAACAGACTGCCAAATCCATGGTGTTTCTTAAGAGGAGTGATGTGACATAATATTCCCGTAGCCTAATGCAATGGCGCAAGTAACTATCATCACAATGAGTGGCCTCTGCGACCAATCGCAGACAGCGAGTACTAACCCAAGAGTGCCGCTCACCGAGGTAAGCCCCTCAGATCGAGAGAGTACCGAGAATTCACTTGCCACTTGTGAGTGGTCAGTGCAGCGCCACTCGTGAGCGGTGAGCGGGGATCACGACGAGGGGCGCTTGCACTCGCGAGTGGTGAGCGGGGTTTCCCACATGTGGCTCTCGTACTCGTGAGTGGCGAGCGTGGCAGGCGCGAGTGGCGACCGCACTCGCGAATGATGAATGGTGCTCACTGCAAGTGCCGTTCGCACTCAGTCGCATTCGTACGCGCCAGTCCAAAAGAATAGCGATCCTGACTCACCACTCACCCGTGAGTGGTCAGTTCCGGTTGTGTGAGCGCAATCTTGAGTGAGCCTGCCGACCTATACTTCCCGCGTACTTCATGTTTTCACCATCAGATCACTTATGGTGCCGGATCACCCCATTCACCAACAGATCACCCCATTCTTATCCTTCTAAAGCAACTGACCACGGCGGCGGTAAGACCTGTGACGCAGCAGAGGGTGCTAAGTATCTCTGGAGCCGGACAGCCGCCATTGGAATCTAAACCTGGGAACATTTAACACGGGAATTGTATCTAGCGTAGCCAACTTAAAGTGGTTTTCGAATAATTAAAAAGCATTCAATTGAATTTAATAGGGGTTGCTGAGGTTAGGAGGACAGGGTATGCCTTTACGGGGCTGAAAAATGGACACATCCTATGTTAGCGTGGTATAGTTGACAGAAGAGAACTAGGAATGGGATTTCGGGTCAATAATAGCACAGCTGGCAGCATAGAAGAACAGCATAGCATTAACGAAAGGGTAACCGGTCTTGCAATTAGGGTTAATAAGAGCTTCGAACTCAATGTGGTACAGTGCTACGCGCCTACATCCAGCCCCGACGACCGGCTAGTCAACTCTCACGAATGTGCTTTAGGGCAAGTAACTAGCAAGATGCTCGGCATGTTGCCGGAAACACCAAATTACTTCAGGCCGCTGAGGAACCAGTAATGCCAGGGGGTGTCACAGACGTTCACAAGATCAAAAAACAGCCTTACGCAAAACTGTTTTTTAAACGAAGGCACTTTTTGCACGATATTCAAATACCAAAAGCTGATCGTTCCTTTTTGGTATTAGACTCTCGCTACTGATTGTGGCACAACAGCGATCAATTTGAAAATTATCGCAATAGCGCCACATTAGCGCCCCATCCAACCAGGGGAGTACGCCTTTCCAAGACGTTCTGTAGCATTCGCGATAAATTTATTATGGTAGTTTCACTTACTCCATGGCTGTAACTAAAAATTGCACACTCTCTTTCAGAACGGCTGAAAGCAACGCTCGAATCTCTCCTTAAATTCATTTTTCGACGTATGCATGTCGCCCCTCTATATTGTCCGATTTTTATAACACTACTCACTTGGCGTAACGAAAGAAAATATACAGAGTTCAATATTCTTATATTGAAAAGCAATGATAAAAAAGTGAGAGCACAGTCCTCCTTGTTTACAACGCCAAAGCATGGGCTTAATGGAACAGCCAAAGCTGAAACGTTCAGAAACTCGAAAATGAGGCATTAGTATTTTATATATAACCGGTAATCGATAACTTTGGCTCAAGTAAACAGAGAGAAATCAAGAAACGTGATGACCGGACGTGATGACTAGCGCACTGAATCCTCAAATAACATCGTTCTGGCGGATGCTTTAAAGTTCCAGGGAAAGGCGCCGTCGTCGTGTCCGATCAGCACTCAAGCTAGAACTGAAAGTGATACCGACGGCACGGGTGCGTCAGCACATGTTTAATGATGGTTTCGCATCAACAACAAACACTTTTTTTACTAATCGAATTCAGAACACAAATTACGGCATCGCTATTCATGCACCATTATTCCTAATGGCTACTACTTCTTTAATGACGATTTTTAAAAAGTGTTTAACGAAATTGCGTGAATTTATTCATTCTGAGTTTTTCTGTGGGGGCCTGGCATTGAGAAAAATGAGTGGAGCTGCGATAACCACTTTGCCAATTTCGCCATTACGCACATCAAACAATCTGAAGCAGATGTGATTTTGTTTTGTATTTACGGCGGTACAGTTCATCGATTGAGGCACGTAATTTTTGGACATTGTTGCTTCTTATTTAATATGTCATTTTGACGGAACCAAAGCGAACCTAAAACATTTCATGTCGGTGAATCAAACCTCAAATCTTGTTTGATTGATTGATTGATTGATGCATTGATTGATTGATTGATTGATTGATTGCACAGGGTTTAACGCACCTACGCAACGCCGGCGATGAGTTGCGCCGTAGTGCAGGCTTCCAGACGAATTTTGACCGACTGGGAATCTTTAACAGAGCATAAAATCTTCAAGTCCAGACGGTCCGCATCGGATATGACCATGCCTTGGCAGGCACGCAGCATTGTTCAATTACAGTTGTTCCTGTCATTCTTACCCGGGATAATATCGGTACAGGTCAATCCTTGCTCCAGTTTGCCCTTGGCTATCCCAAACTGCGCACAAAGCTGGTCGCCACGAATGGCCTACGCTTTACTCGAACAAACCCAACAAATACTCACTCGTTCATTTAATCTCTCCAGTGAGGCAAAGCATGCCGGAGGGCTCACAAATCATTTTACTGAAACGTCACGGTATTTGACTCAGTGTCGTTATGAGATCGGTGAAAGGCTCGTAATGCTTTGCTACAGCGGCGGCTAGGATGTCACTGAGTTCTCGTATGCTTCATTGAATCTCTTTCTTTTAGGTGCGGAGTACCTTAGGACCACACAATGTCCATTCACGTCCGAGCGCATAGCATTTACAATCGCAAAAAATCACACAGGCACCGGCAGGATTCGAGCCTGTGTCTGGTAGACCAGACAGAGTTAGTGTCAGTTGTCCTACCTATTGGGCTACGAACGTGAATTAGCACACGTGAATTAGGCTTACTCCCTCGCCTGTAACGGTGCGGAGAACATTAGGACATGCCAATGTCCGTCCGCGTCCGTCCGTGCGCACACCATCATGAAGCGAAAATGAAGCGAAATTCGATCTGAGCCGTTGGTTGCAGTTTTGTTTAGCGAATAATCAGGGTGCAACTCACGGCTGAAATCGGATGAGGGTCAGGGCGCGAATCGGATGTCACTCGGGGCGTAACTTGGATGTCACTTCGAGTCCCCGTATTCCGCACCATCGCCATCATCCACGGAGTGGAGACGCTGCCATTTTACTAACGTATTCTGGGTTGTGAAGGCCGAAAGCGGCGCATG
The DNA here is from genome assembly GCF_048455015.1 of Haemaphysalis longicornis. NCBI lineage: Eukaryota > Metazoa > Arthropoda > Arachnida > Ixodida > Ixodidae > Haemaphysalis > Haemaphysalis longicornis. Next base: position 16,489,618 of record NW_027526233.1, read on the forward strand.
GCAGGGAGGAATTCAGTATGGCTTCCATTGTCCCGTGGGGTCGAGGTTGAAGACAAATTTCTTACTCCCTCATTGGAGAGAAGGAGGATTAATGGTGTTCATGGAGGCCCTAGGCATTTGCCTCGTGATTTCGGCATAGAGGGGTTCCGGTATCCATCGCGTGGTCGCGCCATGCGGAGGTTGAAGGTGAGAGATGAGGGGAAAAAGGAAGAGAAAGAGTAAGGTAAGGGGCAGCCGACGGAGGATGAGCAAAAGGGTAAGAAAGTGGAGGGTGAGTGTTGATAGAAGCCGCGAGGGCTTTCATTTCCTATTTGAGAGTTCCGTTGAAGCTTTCACCCTGCGCCGGAATTTCTTGTGGTGTGTGGGAGAGTGAGGGCTACGGCTGACCAGCTTTACCTTGGGTCATCGGCCAAAACGAGTTCAGGCGTTGTTTTTTTAGCGTGACTTACGGGCAATGGACAGTTTTAGCAGTCCTTCTGTTCTGTCTTGTACGTAGTTCCCGCGTCGACCGGGACCAGACTGCGACTGCGCGCGTGGGAGGGCGAGGTGGAATGGTGAGGAGGCGCACCCCACCCTGATGAATGCGCGGACATGGTGAATGCCGGCCCGCAGAAATAATCCCCCTACCGCAAAGAATGCACAAGTGCCCAGACGCGTCCCGGTCAATACGGTAACAACGAGCACGACGGAACAGACGGACTGCTAAAACTTTATTAGTTTCATAGGGAGGAGTGTTCACCGAGAGATGTGCTTTGGACCGGATTTAATGTTGAGTGATTGGGATTTTGTTGGACTGATTTGAGGGGTTTCGGATACTTCTCGAGCATGCTGCAGGGTCGCGTCAGCGGACGCAGCACCAACTGGAATTTTTTGCTGGAGGTTCGGCTTTGTAAACGTTGTATTGGGAGGGGGGTGCGGGGGTACTTTGCTTACAGATTTTTTACCATTACGTGCAGGCGTCCACTGAGCCCGCACGTGAGTTTCACATGTGTGTTGGCCACTTGTAAGGACTTGGACAACACACTGTTTGCAGCGAGAAAGGTTAGGATACAGAGGAGACATCGGCTGGCTGTACGAGAGCACAACATGATATGGAGGCGTCCATCTTGTTTCGATGCATGTGACTTCGGTATTCTCTTCCGCAGTAGTACAGGTGAAGAGGCACCCGAAGACCTTCATTACAAAGAGTATGGTATTTGTATGGCCCATCCAGCCCGCCTTTAGCGTTGTTGGGTGTGGAAACGTATGATGCTTGTGGTATCTTAGGGGGAGCCGTAGTTCATAGTTCTGTGGAAACATTTTTAATTGAGCTTCGCTGGTATCCGCATAAGAGCTGGCCGTGTATTTCTGGTGTGGTAGGAGGGGGGATGCGAAATGGCGTAAAATATTCTGAAGCGTTCGCCTATTTATAATTACACAATACTTTTTCGGTAAGAAATACCATGTTGTTGTCCCCCATGGGCTGTAGTGATACGCCGGCAACGAGCCTTTTATCGAAACTCTCTCTGGGGTTCCGCGCGCTGCAGAGGTTCAAGCACTAACAAAGAGGATAGTGTGTCATGCAGTTACAGTGTTTCGGATGTCTGGGAGCGTACCTTATGCACTCGGATCTCAGCTGCAACGACCGTGCGTAACCAATCTTGCCACGGTGAAGAAAATGCCAACGGGCACGTAACTGATTACTACAGCCTGGTGGACTTAAAACGTGGCCCTCGCTATTGAAGCTGACCTTCCTCTCTTCACTTGTCGATATCCCAAATGCTGCGGTTCAGCGCAAGTTTCATCCAAGAACAGGCCTGTCTATTTTCTCCAAAAGACGAAGGGCACCTGATCTTCGTCCCCAGGTATTTTATTCATTGGTTCATTTATTTCGCATGTTGTTGAGAACAAGAGCAAAAGAAAATGATGCAGGAAGAAGCAAAATGTGGCGAAGCCACCTCAACGGCGACCTAACTCCGTTTACAAAGCGGTGGGGCATATAGCGAACAATTCAGGAATTTCTTATTCGCAGGTTAAAAAGCAGCACCAAGCTAAGAAAAGAAAAAAAATGATTGAATTTTTATTCTCGCGCTATTCATGTTCAGAGAGAAAATGAGTACTCTGGCGACTTCCAGTGCTACATAAAGAAAGATCAAAGACAAAAGACTATCATCTAGTACCTAGTTACATACCCGTTATACCTTGGTGAACGGGAAGGGTCTCAGTTCATGAGCCCGTTTAATAAAGAAGTATATAGTTACAAATTTATAACCTTTAGCTTCGTGAAAAAAAGGGCAAGATTCTACAGCACAAAGGTGTGTAAGTACTAAAGTGCAACCAGGGTAAAAGATACATAATGGCCACACACTGGGATCGCGTTACAAACGGACAATGGCAAATACAAACGTAACAATACACAATAATTTCAAGAAAGTGGAGTGGAGAGGACCAACTTTATTTTGACGAGCTTCAGGCGCTGATGGTTGGACGCCCGCGAGGTGGGGGGCCTTTTGTAGTCCGGGAAGCCCTGGTCCGCGCTGGCTGCCCTAGCCCTCTCCACCAGGCTACGCTGGACTGAGAGGTTGGAGCTGGCCAGCTGGCCTGGCCACTGCTCGTACGTTGGGTGAGGATTTGGGGTAAAGGATGGGGTTTTCTGACACTCCCATGCCATGTGGTACAGAGTGCCGGGTTGGGGACAGAAATTACACGTAGAGTAGTAGAGCGTGAGGTACATGGCATGGAGGATAGTGGGGTGAGGATGGGAATTTGTCTTAAGTCGGCGACAGCAGGCGCCTCTGCTTTAAATTAATGGGGATATGGGGGGAAGCGTCGTCGTTTGTGGCGGTAATGGGCGAGGATGTCCGTGTATGAATTAACAGTAACGGGCTTGGGAGAGCGAAGGGGCTGCGTGACTTCACCTTGTTGAGAAACGGCCCGGCGTGTATGAACGCGGGCAGCGGCGTGTGCCGCCTCGTTCCTCTCGAAGGTCTTCTGTCCGGGGTTCAGATGATGTGCATTTGCGAGAGCTGGTGCACACTTCGCCGAATTCGTAAGGCCCTGCGTGTTATGCGACCTAGCAGGACGTTGCAGCAGGCGGCTTGCGAGTCTGTCATTAAGAAAGAAAAAAAGACTGTTTACAAAGGATTGTCGAGATAATAAAATTTAAGGTGTGTACCTCTAATGCTACATCAATTCTTTTGTAGGCGAATTCATTTAGAATACTTTGTGCATTTTTGTTAGCCCTAACAAGGGCGTGGTTTGTTCCTAAAAAACCGACTCGGCCTATTATCCCTGTTCCGAAAAGAATACCGAGTTTCAGGGACACTCTGCAACTGGATAGAGATAAAAATATTGTGTTAAAATGCACGGGGCTGTATTTGTACCTGATCAGTCAATTGAAATTCTACAATCTCAAGGTTTTGACCCTACTTCGGGAAGGCGACCATGTTAGAAGAACGATATTGCAAATTCCAAAACGTAGCCACGTCATAACGAAGCAGGAAAAATGCTGACTACTCACGAATTCATTCGTCGCCCAGAATTGATCACGCTGTCGGGACATGTTTGTGCGAGTGCAGGTCACGTATAAACACTACCACTTACATTTAGAACTGCGATATTGTTCTCGTTATTATAGTTTAGTGACCATGTTCAATAGATGCCGTTCTGGAATTACCTCACTGAATCTTTTGCTTCAAAACCTCTGCGACGAGGATCGCTCCTGAGTGTTCCTGACTCTATTGTTTATGGAATCAACAGGCTTACGGAACGATAGGTTGATCATCTGGCGCTAAGGATTGTACTTTTAAAGGATTCAAGAGTTATAATACATTCATGGTCACCTTCAGACTAAATGTTGTGACATTCGATCTATAAACCACTGCGGAGCTGATGGCAGGTTTGCATTTCATTCCGCACACCTTTACTTGCTCCGTTCCTTTCAGTTTCTAAGACAACAATTTCCGAAGTAACAGCTGCATTCTTCCCTCCCTAATAGCAGCCCTTGGAGTGGCCCAGAATTACTCACTGAAGAAATTCCTCGCTGAAAAAAAATCAGTGTTTTTTTGCAGTTATGGCTTCCATCTGGGAGTTTTGCGGGAGAGACAAGATTCTGCTAAAATGTACCGAGCTGACACATGTAGGTAGTATATATGTCGTGAGTATTGATAAAGCAGCATCCGCCCTTTCGGCATACAGGTAAAGTAATTACAAACGTAAGTGCACTGAGTAAAAACGTTTCGTCTTTTCATGATACTATTCGTGTTAAAACTTTACCGAGCCTTTATGGGTCACAATCCGAAAGTGCGTTAGCATTAAACAGAGCGGACATCTTTATACTATCTAGAACTTTAGGGCGAAGGCATTGTAGTCTCTAAAAAACATCAAAGCGAAAACGAACGTAACCTGAATTGTGATCTCACAATGCCACCAAAATTGCTACAAAAGAGAGTGAATTCTATGCACACACAAACCGCGTCCCAACGTAACAAGATAAAACGAAGCAGAAGATATAACTCAGTAAGTGATATCCCCCTTCAAATCTCTATGGGGAATCATGTATTTGAAACCTCATTGTAACGAAGTAACAATGACCGATCAATTGATATAAAGAGCAATATTATCCCCCCCCCCCCCCCCCCCTTTTCAAAAAAAGGGCCCTGACCATAGCGCGTGAAGTATTCCACAGAGTTCAACGCTCGTTCAGCCGGACGTTTTAACACTCCAGCGTCGACCTCACGGGCATGCGCAGCAACGCCTTGAGCGGGCGGAGGAGCCGACGCGACGGAGGAGCCGGCCGACGATCCCAAGGAGGTTAAAAAAATTGCTGGAGTGGAAGTCGCTTACACCAACCAATTGGCTCGGCTGAAGCCACCGGCGGCTATCTTGCTAAGGGCAATAAACGACATTCCAAGTGCTTTGCAGCGGCCTTTGCCGACTTTCCCAGCGGTTTTGAATTACGTAACGGATTATCAAGCTGTTATATAACGCTGTGTACTATGAGGCGAGCCATGTCCGGCGTCTCCGTATTTATCTCTACCGTAGGAATTTCGTTAAAACTCAGATCTCCGAGTACAGGGACATTGCGCTTTTTATGGCGCGGATATGCAGCTGCCACTAAGTAAAAAAACATACATAAGAGCTCGCAAAGTCATTAACAATTGTTTATCTTCATCCCTGTAAACTGTTAATATGAAGAAATTGATAATGGAAGTTTTGAGAACAAAAAGCAATTCAGATTTACAACTGTTCTGTGAAAAACAGCAGTTGTGAAACAAACTGACCAGAAAATGCAGCATTTTCAGAAAAACAACAGTAAACACCCAGATTCATTGCGATAAGAGACATAATGCAGTGACAAAAAACCAACAGAGAAAACTTTCATGAGTATATGATAGCAACCATTGCTATTTTGTTCATTGCATTGCTGCCAAACCTAACATACCAATAAACTGCAAAAAAAGAACCAACAATCATTCGGGTAAGTAACACCATGCGGTTACATTGCCAGTGACATGAACTAGCGAAAAAAGTTGAACTAGTTTGTATTTTGGAAAACCAATTGTTTATTGTTTGCAAGAAGACAAACTTATGATCCCAGCCGTCAAATTGATAAAACAACTATCAAATATCAAACAAAAGACACTGACTCAACATATTTCGGAAACCTAGAGGCAAAGGAATTAAACGTTGATGGCGCAAATACTACGCGACACAATGCACAGTACATGACCGCAGTTGGGAATAAACTTGCACGCGTGCAACTTACGTGGGAAATGTGACTCCCGGCGTCGCCTTTAAACTGTTTGTACAACCGTAAGCCACACGCGAGCCAACCATACTCGCTTTGATCGCGTTACATGGCGCGCACGCGAATCAAAAACGCTTTACCTGCATGCACGGTACGCGCGCTGCAACAACTGCGCGTCTTCTCGCCTAGCAAGTTGGCGTCGCGGGGGCTTCACTTTACGGTCGCCCCCTCCACTCCAGCATTTTTTAACCTCCTTGGACGATTCGAATGTCCCAAATGTCACCACACAGTCGCAAGCAACGACGAGATCGTCGTGGTCTCACATTCACACATGTTCCACGCGCAAACGTCGTCGCAGGTATTGGACGCGGTTTACAATCCACGATGTTTCTTGGCGACCATGGCGACAGCGAAAATGGCATCAATGTGGACGCCATTGCTGAAAATTGGTCGGGCGCTTGAGCAGTTCGAAACAAATCAGTATCACGCACTTTTAAATGCGGAGCATTTCTTAGACTCGCGATGTCACTCGTCGATGTTGTCGGCGCCGTCCACACGCTCACTGCGCATGCGCGTCGCGTCGAGGCGCAGGCGCGCGTCTCTCCCCCGTACCCTCCTCGGTCTCAACAGCAAGTGCGGCGGTGCGGGGGGAGCGCGTCTGTGGGCGCATGCGTCGTAACTACCCGTGCGCTGTGTCGCGCTCAACAGTAACGGCGGCAGGGCGTGTACACGTGATAACGGCGTGGTGGGTGCGTGGAAAGTTCGCGCGCTCGTGTACGGAAGTGTGCGCAAGCGCGTCTCTCCCCCGTACTCCTCTCCCTCGAAAGCGGGCGGTGTGTATATAGGCGGAGGAGAGCGCGTTCGGAATTCAGTCAAGGGCGTCTTTGCTTGGCTTTCGCTTGACTTGACGCTTTGCTTGACGGCACCAAGCAATAAAGACAGACTTTAACTTTAGACTCCTTGCCTTCCCTTCTCCTTTATTCAATAAATAAGAATAATAAAGAACGAAATAACAATTAAGCATTCCCAAACCATACCCAATTACGCAAAATTCACGTGATACCCCCACCACTCTGCGACCCATTTACTCGAGTTCCCCCCGTGGGAAGATGCGGGCGGGTGTTTTTTCAGCTTTGTCTTGCTAACAATAAAACTGGCAGTGTGCGCATTGAGAAAGAAAAATATTTGCCTTCTATTCATTTTCCGTCGCATTCGTGGTCGCCTAGCGGCACAGTGTGCCGCGAGACGATTTCCGTCTATTCATCCCTATATGCATGCCTATGCATGCATTGTTGCAAACTGTAAAAATTGATATAACGAAATAACGCATATAACAAAACATTTACAACTCCCCTTCAACGTTCTTATAACGAGGTTTTAGTGCATTACTTTACATTAACCTTTGGACACCTCATTTACCTGTCGTCTTGACTGATAATCGGTTCCCTGAAAATGAAATAATAAGGAAAGCACAAAAAGAAATGCATCACCAGTAAGTGGCTTTCAAGGAACACGCAAGCGATTGATTGATTGATTATAGGGTTTAACGCGCCGACGCAACGCAGGCGATGAGGCGCGCCGTAGTGGAGGGCTCCGGATTAATTTTGACCACCTGGGGATCTTTATCGTGCGCCGAAATCTCGTACACACGGGCGTTTTTGCTTTTCGCCTCCATCAGAAAAGCGGCCGCCGACGCAAGCGATACTATGAAACTCATCAGGCAAGAACATTTTGAACATGTGCGACGTAAACGTTTGGCTGCGCCAACTAATTTATGCGTGTTTTGCTTTCCATATATACGTTGTATACGAAAACAAAAAATAATGTCATCATTAACGCATAAACATTAAACAAAAGTTCGAATAAAGGATACATATGACGCTTCGGGAGTAATTGTTATGCTATAGAAATGTCTAAAAACTGTCCATTTTTCTTTCAAAATACTGCGTTTTTTTGCTTGTTTCGTTCTTCCTTTAACGCACGAAGTTTAACGGTTCGCTCCCGTTTAGGCACCATCAACTTTGTAGTTTAAGTAAAAAATGAACTTCCCGTTGAGTGTAAATGTTCCTTTAAGATTTGCCGCACACACTGGACTATTTCATTGAACACTCGATGCCAGCTCTCTGTAATTGCATCTTGTCCTCACACCAAATGATCTGTTTTAAGGTTTGGAATGCCTGCGTTAAAACTCTTTGGCGCTGTCACCGGGGCGCGGAGTGCTGTCTTTGTTTCTAATACTTTTTCGTCAAGTCGTGTTCACAGTATTGTAGGCATCGGAATGAAATACCGTTCGGGAGGAATGAACGTTTCACATGACGTGTTGGGCATCATGTAGGTGTTAGGAGTAACGGCGGAATTGGAGAAATAGGGCATCGAAAGAAATATAAAGCGCTAGTCGCTAGAGTGTTTCGGTTACTGTCCCGCAGACACAAAACTGTGAAATACCACTGCCTGACTGGGGTTTATCATAAAGGATGCAAAAGCCGGTCACAAAATATATTGCGTCATTAAGATCACCATTACCATTATCATTACGATCGCCAGAAACCGTAGCAGCAACAGCATATTGCTGTGTGTAAGACAAAAATGTCAACCGAATTTCTTCAGCCATGCTGGTCGTGAGTTTCTCCGAATTTCTCCGACTCTTTTCTCTGGACATTTTTTCGGCGATGCTGTATATGTCTAATCCCGCAAGGTCCTGTTCCAGTCCAGCCCCTTTAATCGCAACTGCCGAAGCCCCCCTCCCAAATTATCTGCCCCCCGCAACTACCGATCGCTTTTGGCCTGAATGTTCAACGATACGAAAGATCCACCGAGTGTAAAGGTCCAATCCGTCACGTCATCGGCGCGACGGAAGATCCACCGAGTTGGAAGGTCTAATCGAGCCTGAATGTCCAACGAGATGAAAGGACCAACAATACGTTTACTGCGCTCATTGGGATGAAGTGGATAGCAATGGGTTTGAATCAGTGGTGTAAAAGTTTACGCCATGAAACTTAACTGACCGTTTGAAAAGTTAGTTGGTCTTATCGTCTTATGCCTGTAGGGCCCAGTTTTGGGTCCATGTGCCTGTAGCACGTGATCGCAATGATTGATTGATTGATTGATTGATTGATTGATTGATTGATTGATTGATTGATTGATTGATTGATTGATTGGTTGATTCATTCATTCATTGATTGATTGATTGATTGTGGGGTTTAATGCGCCGACGCTGCGCAGACGATGAGGTGCGCCCTAGTGGAGGTCTCTGGATTAATTTTGACCACCTGGGGATCTTTAACATGCACCGAAATCTCGAACACACGGGCGTTTTCGTTTTACTCCTACAATTGAAAAGTGTCCGCCGCCGCTGGGAATCGAAACCGCGACCTTGGGCTCAGCGGCACAAATGTGAACGCATTGTCCCGCGATGTTCTGCTCATTTTCAGTAATATTTTCTGTCAATAAAGCAAACAATAAAGTTTTATTTTGAGTACTAGAATTAGTCAGGGTGTATTTCGTTGGGTTCCACACACACAGTGTACTCGCATCACTAAATACATGCGAAGATTGTTGGTAAGACATCATATTTCGATAATGACCCGTAGGCTAGAAAAACAAACTTCTGGCACTTGCAATTTTGTTTGAAATCAATGCAAGCACCGGTGCACTGAAAAACTTGATTCAAGTTAAGCTTGACCGGAATAAATATGAAGACAAAACCAGCTCGAAAGACAGCGGAATGCATAATTGAATCGGTTCAGCATCGGCAACCAGTCCTGTCGCTCTTTAGCTCCGTTGTTTCAAATAAACCCGTTCATTATTGTACAGTTGTGTAAAACAAGGGCGGAAGGCCAAAAGTGTTCCGTACGTGACAAACATTTTGGAAGTGTTAATATTCAGTTGAAACCCAAAATGTCTGAACAAAAGACACTGTGAGGCTTTGTGGGCAGCCGTGGAAGTGGGAGGAGGGAATACGGACCAATTTAGGATGACTAATTTCTTTGAACATGCGCAACACTCGTGCTGCATATAGGTTTTTTATATGCTTCTTTATCGTTCTGCTGCCTCGTTTTTACGTGATGGAAAAGGCAACGTCATTAGCAGGAATCAAGCCGAGAATTTGTATGCCAAGCGCAGTACCTTATTCAAGCACTGACCTGCCATATTCTACAGACAAAATGGTTGAAAATGAGATTGTTATATAAACGTATTTCCATTAAAAATGTTTGCAAAGACAGCATTACCGTTAAACTATTCTCAGCTCCCCACCGAATCATGAAACCAGTCTGTGACTTTCTGTGTTTTTCGCCAATCATTGAGCCGCATGGCGAAAGTAGAGCCCACGAAAAGTACTCTGACGATTCTACACGCCAAGAAAAAAAATCTATTTGGAATTTTAAGAACATATGTATTACACATCCTAGTAAATCGGTTGCAAAATCGCAACCACCCGTTTTTTTTTTGTTTACTTGTGTTTGTGCTGCATTTCATAGACTGGCACAACTAAACATGATTATGTTCGTTTATGCAGTAGCTAACACCGTATTTAATTTTTAAAGCCCGAAAGAATAAACAAATCATTTGAGGTCTGCGGCGGCCGCTACAACTGGAGTAGAAACGCAAAACAGCGCAAACTCATTTTGCGATGAACGACGACCAAGATTTTACAGTCCATGCATGCTCAGCTGCGATTGTTTTTTTAGGATGTTTTTTTAGGAAATACTTTATTACGATCCACCACAAGTATATGTCGAAATAAAGTTATTGTGGTTCATTTTCGGAAAGTTCGAACTAGTTCCGGTTTAGGTTTCGCCGTGCAACACGCTCAAAGTTGCCACGATATCTGTGGTCGTGCATTAGCCATACATCAGCATTCACCATGACCCCCTGGTCACATGTTTTTGACTTCAGGTAAAGACCGGCTAAAGCGGCTGAAATAAAAAAATTTAGGGGAAAAATTTGGACTCGAGCAGCGCAGAACAGGAACGGTTGGAGGTCAATGGGAGAGGCCTTCGTCCTACGGTGGACCTCAGTACGTTTGCGACGACGATGACGACGACGACGATGATGATGATTATGATGATGACGACGATGATGATGATGACTGTTTCTAGCGAGCAAGTATTGCTTCATATAATTGACGCACCACGCTTCGCCGTAAGCTGCAAATGCCTGTGCGACGGGTACGCCTGTAGAAAATCTACACCAAAATAAAACCGAAGAATATACGTTATAATAAATAAAACCAACTGAATTTTTTATATTAAACCGTGAAACCATTTCGCAGGGTGAAATACCAGACCGTTCTTCAGTACAACCACACATTTCCGTTCGATAATACTGCCAGAAGAAACGTAGTAGCTGCGCATCAGGTAATTTCGTGGTCTAGGGTAGAGCCTACTGTGCAAACGTTATTCAAGCAATGCTCAGCTTAGCAGCTCAAAGTGTTGCAATACAACAAGTAAACATCAATGTATGATGCAATGTTGTAAGAACCTTTCCTGTACTCTTTCGTGTGTTCGTCTATTTTGGCGCTAAAACAATATCGCAAATCTCCGATACGACGGGCGTGGGCGTCAACATATGTAATTGTTATTTGTAAACCTCGGTGCATGTTACGAAATCCTAATTTAATGATGCACTAAGCGTTGGCATCAACTGTGTTGGTTCAAATATAAGGGTAGAGGTCTTTTTTTATTCGCCGAATGTGTTTAATTGTCCGATTCGCTGACGACGCGACGGAAACTACGGAGAAAAGACTTGTAGGTGAGATCCGTAGGTGGGAGAGAGACGTCCTGCGGTTCACCATCTCCGATTAACCGGAGCACTGGAGTTCAGCCACTACGTCCACCTCGGGTCGGCCTTTCTTACCACATGAAACGACTTGTGTTAGCTTGAGGCGGTGCAAGGAGGTTTATGCGGCCCATTTCTGCAGTCAACAACATGTGAATAGCGTATCATAATTTCTGAAGTAGGACCAACGCGCGATTACAGGTAACGTAAGAAACTATAGACGTATTGCATGGCGGAACGGAAACCGACACTGTCTCGACCTGCCCCAAAATATAGCACAAAAATACATTCTCACAATTTAACTTCATGCAAACAACACTAAAGTTTTCCTTAAAGACAAAACAGCATTGACAAACTCGCAATGGCGTATGCATGAAATTTAGAACGCTAAACACCCTCCAATATTATTACAAGTTCGCCTCATAGTGAACGTCACGCGATGGCTTGGACGATGCCCAAGATCTTAAGCTTTATGTATACGGAGTTGATTGTTTTTCAATATTATGGTTTTAGAAGAAACTTTAGTACTACTGGCAGCAAGCACTTGCATCGCCATGTAGCTGTCATTTATTTTTGGAGAGTTGTTAAAACCAGTTCAGGCAACGGTTCCCCGCAGGAACATGCTTGGCGTCCAAGGTTATCGCTTGTTCGGTGTCCTTGTCGGCTGCATCATAGGTCAGATAAGTCTGCAACCCGCGTTTAAAATCGTAACGTTCACTATTTGAGAGGTTCGCAGTGGCTGCACGCCCTCCGCACCATCGGAGACGCTCAACTGCAAAGCACGTCTCCTACAACTTCGCATCTTGCTTGCTCGTCTCTGTGCCGTAAGAGGCTCGTTCGCAGGAGGCCGGCAGTTGGCGGATTTGGCCCTGTGCATGCCTGCAAGCTGCCGGTGATATGTCAACACGACATTAACGAAACCTCCCCAGCCCGTCAGTGTCTGCAGGGTGTCTCTAAACTCGCTCATAAATCAAGGATGATTGCAGCGCGAAATGGTGCATGCAGTAGAGAATGCATTACCTTTACAAAAAGTAAAATCAACTGCCAAAAAAGAACAAATTCAACCGCAGATTCGAACCTCCTGCGACGATGCACTGCATCTAGTGCTTCAAAGCACTCGTCCATTCCACATTTCTTTCTTTTATACCAGAAAAATTTGCGGTTATTATGCAATACAAAAGTGAGCAGTTATCCAAGAAGGATAACACCAGAATAGCTACAATAAGGGAGCCGTCAAAACTGCAGCAACGAGCCACGCGCGCCCAACAGGTGCAGCCATTCTAGAGGCTAACTTTCCGCTGCATAGATACTCTGCACCAACGCAGCCAGCTCCCAAAAAACGGACTTCGTTGTGCGGGGAGGTTCTGCATTCCGGTCAGTCGTGCGGTACTTCTACAAGCTATACAATCCCGTCACAAAAAATTTATCGTATGGCACTCCAGTAGTATTGACTGATTGTGGGGGATTAACGCGCCGATGCAACGCAGGCGATGAGGTGCGCCGTAGTGGAGGGCTCCGGATTAATTTTGACCACCTGGGGATCTTTACGTGCGCCAAAATCTCGTATACACACGGGCATTTTTGCTTTTTGCCTCCATCAGAAAAACGGCCGCCGCGGCCGGAAATCCAACCCTCGGCCTCGTGCTCAGCAGCGCAACGCCTTAGCCACTGAGCCACCGCGGCGGGTGACTCCAGTAATATCTCGAAAGGGCAAGTACTGCATTCTGTGAAGGGTAATGTTTATGTCCCTTTTAACAGTTTGTATCAAAACATCCTAAAGATCACCGCCTCCCTGCACAAAACAAACAAGTGATTATATTTTTGAATTTATATAAGCGCCAACTATCCGAGCAAGAGATAGACATTGCTTTTTCGCACAAGCACGTTTTCACTAAGAACTTTGATGTAAGCAGCTTAAAGGAAACGTTTTGCTTCCTTCAAATCCCCACGAATAGTTTTCGCTGGAGACTGCGTTCTTCAGGCGGCAAAGAAAAGATTGCAAATGCGTGATCGTGCTGCTGACATCGATGGGAGCTCACCCTCCGCAAAAAATGTTTCCCGTACCTTGGATTTAAGCTTTACAAAATGAGTATTGGTTAATTTTTTTGCTTATTACCTACATTAAACTACCTGAATCTTCTTTCACTTTTTATTGGCCTTAGATTTTTTACTTGTGACCAGTTGCGCGGGAAAATGCAGCCTACACCTCCCATGAGCCGAACTCTGCGAAGCATCGTGAGCAAATATACATATTACTTGTGCGCTAGCGCAGAGGTACATTCACTTCAAATTTTTACAGACTAGCAAAATAAAGCCACATTCTTCCGGGCCCATCTTACCATGGCTTCCTTTTAACTAAATGAATGAATTATGACGACCGGCCGGTGACTGACCTACACTCGGCGAGTCGCAGTAGGTGTAGTCAAGTAGAGCCTACAAGAGTAAGCGTCATACGAAACGTCACAGAAAATCGGCAAGGAGGATGCAGGGATTAGCGTAGCACTTTAAAATCATTTTTCTACTCAGAAAGTTGCGTAAAGGCACACAGAGTTGTCGAAACCTTCTCTGAGGACTGAGTCCAGACTACAATCTCCACAAGTAATCCGGTCATGTTTACAAATCACTTCACCGTCCCCTTTAGTTAATTCGACTTTCATACACAACGTGATGTGTATGGAACTACGTGACAATTGCTCCGCTTATGTTTGTGGTCATTCCTATTGTTAATGGTGCATATTGCTGCTTTCCGAAAACAATCCGTTTCTCGTTAAATTTGAACTGCGTTAGAACGGTGGTTTGGGCGAGTTGGTGCGTATTAACTGATTTCACGCAAAAAGACGTTCAAAAACCCAGCGCCGTGTGTCATCGTTTCTTGTACCGTCTTATTGAGCGGTTTGGAATTCGGAAAGTCACTTTTAAACGCTTTGAGAATTTGGCGGGTATTCGCGACCGTCACCCAACACCTTGGCCGACCCAAATAGCTGGGGTATTGCCGTCCATAAAACTGTTGAATAAGCGCTCAGACATGCCAGCGACCGCTTAAAACGTGCTGCCGTAATTCACCCATAGCTTTCCGACTCCCGCCTAGTTGAGCCATAAGCCACCAGGCGATCAAGAATGAGCGTAACTCTATAGGTGGCGATCTTTTCAGCCCGATTACTCACAATTTTCGAAATATTCTGCGATGTATTTCTTATCATGCTATCTTGAGAGTTAAAATACCAGTATATACAACATGGCTTAAGTCATTGATAAGCACAATGCACTCCTACAGCTTATCGTCAGCCCCAACTGCGAGTATAGCCTGTAACAGCTCTGGCTTTCTCAGCGCGTCCGAGTCATCCAAGCGCAACTCTATGGCCAGCTCCAACAACTGCGATTTTTTCAAAGCCTTATAACTCATGGCCGGGCAAGCTCACTTTTTTCCCACTGCGCCAAAATTTTTTTGGACCATGAACTCTGCGAAGTCCGAAGCCGCCTTCACGTCCGTGGTGTCGGATCTCGCACCGCTGGCTCCAGGTGTTACGAAGTTGCAATCCCTCCGCTGACACGCCATTGTTGCACACGGGAAGGTGTACCCGAGCCAATTTCCATCGCCTCCGTCATGCGTATGGTAGCGTGGCGAACCGATCGGCCAGCCAATGTTGCCGCCTCGAAGGAGACCAGAAGCCGAAGGCAAACTAAGCTTGTTTACTGCATTGCGAAAGGTGAGCCAGAGCCAGGCAAGAGCAATGCCCCGACGGGCGAGGTTACAGTACAGGACTCGAGCACAGTGGCAGCTTTCATTCACTGCTCTAACAGAAAGTAACTGCAGCACTTGGGAGGGTCTCTTTTTTATACCCAAGGCGCTAACGTCAAACAAGCGTTGCCACTAGATTGTGCACATGACACGAACAGTACATACACAACAATCTTTCTAGAGTGCGTGAGCGGCCGGTAGTAGCGGTGCACGCTGAGCACCAAAGAGGGAAGAGAGGAGGTCTCAGCAACGGCTTTCGCTCCTTCGGGCAAGCCTCGGCGGGTTGCGTCGGTCGCCACAGAAGTTTGAATTAGGCCGGTAGCGATGCGCCAGCCAGCCGGCTTTTCCAGTTGTGTAGCGGCCTGTTGCGATCCGCCGGCTGTAAGCGTGAGTCACCGACAGGGAGGCCAGCTGGAAACGCGCATGTACTGGAGGCTTCGCCACCCAGCCGAGGAGTGTTGCACAAGGCACTGCGGCGGCTGATCCGTAACAGTGTGTGTGTGTGTGTGTGTGTGTGTGTGTGTGTGTGTGTGTGTTTGTGTTTGAGTGTGTGTGCGTGCGTGCGTGTGTGTGTGTGTGTGTGCGCGTTGTGTGTGTGCTTGCGTGCGTGTGCGGTGTGTGTGTGAGGACGCGTGCATATAGATAAGTAATTTTTGGCTGAGCTACATACGATCCCCTCATTTCAATAGTGGATGTGTTGGTTTACGATGTTGTGCAAGCATTTAGGAATCCGAGGAAGATTTAAAAAGTGTTCCACGTTTCCATTAAACGGCGGAACACAATTATGGTGAATTAAAGCTGCATAGACCGCCGCCGAACTTTCGGCATACGACGGACAGAAAACACCAAGGACGTTGTACATTTTACGAATTTGAGTGCCTTGAGCCTGCTTAAAGTACAGCTTTTAAAAGCAACAATTCGAATTTTTGCGGTAATCCAGAAGACTAAAATTAATGAGGTTCTTCCGTAGACTTTCTACTCTGCATGTCACGAATACCACCGTTCCTCCTACCGATAGAATACAACCAAAAAATATTTTCCCCTTTTTGCCCTACCCTTTTTCTACTACGTACGTATGCCGCCTCTTCTGCGGTTGTTTCGTATTTTGCAA
Source organism: Haemaphysalis longicornis (assembly GCF_048455015.1). Lineage (NCBI taxonomy): Eukaryota > Metazoa > Arthropoda > Arachnida > Ixodida > Ixodidae > Haemaphysalis > Haemaphysalis longicornis. Next base: position 16,505,974 of record NW_027526233.1, read on the forward strand.
CATTATCTTCAGTGCCTTTTATACTTAAAGAAGGCTATACCTCTTTTCAATGTCGCCCCTTTTGCGTCAGCTCTGCCATAACCTCACCTCTTCCAACTCCAACCACAACCTCAGAAATATTTCTTCCTCTCATCCGTGCAAGTGCTTTTTTGCGGTCTGTTATATTACTGGCAGTTTCAGGCACCTTGCAAGAATAAGCAGGACTCCCCCATTGCCTCAGCCAATTCCTGGCTTTTATGGAGGCCACGTTTCAGCAGGTCACGCAGTGTCACTTCTGGAAACCTTATACCCTTGCTCCATGTGCATTCGCCGGGGTGCACAAGGGGCACTTGCCCCCGCCCCGCCATACCAACCAACGTTTGCCCGCCACTTTTCCCTGCCCTTTCTTAGCGATGTTGCTCCAATCGTGCTTGCTTACTTTCCCTCTAAAATCGGTGATCACAAACTATCCGCAAAGACCAATGCCACCCCAACGTCAGAAAAAAGGTGCAGCGCAGGAGCTTTTGTTGGAATTTCTTCAGCACGAATGCCGAGAGGCACAACAAACAAATATCTAACCCGTCTGCCCCTGGGCGCCTTGATCGTGAACATACTGGGTCGGGGATTTTTTCTAAAAAAACGATGATTATGCTTTGAGTGAGTTGGAGACCTACCTTGTTCATCTGCGGCTTTGCTATGCAACGGTTGTTTGCTAATGAATTCTTCGCCGAACGCCCGCAGCCCAGCCACTCAAAGAGCTTGATAAATGTGTCTCAAAAAATCACTTTTGTGCGTTTCCTCCTGCGAAACCTCCTCGTCTGATGCTACCGCTTTGGTCCGGAGCCTATTTACGTTTTTCCGCACAGCTTTGCAAAAGCTGCAAAGTCATGACTGCAAGAAACGATGCTCCGGTGCAAATGATACCCGACCCCTCTGGGCCCCGCCGAGTTTAACACAAAAGGCGGGGAGGACAAGCACAATATTGCATCCGTGAATTGCAAGACGAAGAATTTTCTCTCACGGTCTCTTTTCGGCTCTTCTGCTAGGTGTCAGCGACATAGGCAATCCCCCGCATCAGTGTTAAGCCGTTTCACTCCCGTGGAATTAAAAACTCACTCCTCACCTAAGCCAGTCACCGTCACAACGTGTACATCGTACGCAAGACAGAAAAAAGAAAGCTTCGGGCTAGGGCACATCGTAGATTCTGCGCCCTAAAGTGAGCGCCTGTTTGTGACTATTCCGGAGACAAGTAAGAATCTTGTCGAATCAGTTTTAAACCGGTGTGAAGCTCGTCCATTTGAGCTTTTACCAAACCTAAAATACACTTTTGATGCCTATTTAAATAAAAACACAATGTCACTTTTTATGGAACGCCTTGTTTGTAAAGCAGAAAGAAGAAGAAATCCGAAGGCCTAGCGCTGTCACTCCTGACTCGAACAATATACGCATCTATATGGACTCTTCGTGGTAAACTGAGACGAGAATCAGTGCTTCGGCAGCAAGGAAACAGGACTGTGCCAACCACTAAACCTACCTTCTACGACCACAGACATCAAACATCTGGCCTTAGCATGAGTAAAACATCATTGGTGGTTCGTCTTCTGGTTCGACACTCTTCGTTCTTGGAAATCGGCGGTGATGGCGATGAAGAACGGCCCTTGGTGATGAAAATGACGGTATGAAGTAGCAAATCAAACTGCATGTTCAATATTGTGCAAAAGGGTACTTACTAACTGAATGGGAGAGCTTTGGAGTTTTCGCCACCAGCTAGCGCAGTTGCGTATAAAATACTCCTTAATGATGGACTGTTACGAAGTAACGCACCACATAAGAATTGCTGCCACGCGGAATACAGGGATGATCACTGTTTTAGAAATCTCGGGCCTAGGTCGGCACTGACTATCTTGAACGCGAATGTATTGCTTCGAAGCCTGTGTGTTCTGTTTCTGTTCGCTCCTATTACTTATTCGTGTCTTGCGGATACTAATTTGTTAAATTCCCACAAGGAAAAGTGGGTCAGCGCTTCTTCTGCTGCGACTTCAATTTGTGCATTCTCATTCAGATGGAGCTGCAGTAGAATATTTTGCCACTAATCAGTCGCCCCCTTCATGGATCGTTTATTCCAACCCGGAATCTGAGATTCGCAGATAACGGTGGTGGTCGTCGATGCTTTTGCCAATGCCGGCCTGGCCACTACGGCTAGTAACACTCCATACAAGAACCTCTGATTGTTTTTGGTAGCGTGTTATACGAGAATGGCCTGAAAGAAAGGCTGGGCTATCGGACGTATCCTCCCCGGGGTTGGTTCCGCGCCCTTCAATGACGTGTGGGATCCTCTTCGCGTAAGCGACAGTTTTTCCGAAATCAGTTCCCCTCTTCTCTCCCAGATTCGCAATGGGCATAGCGGCTACACTGACCAAGCTGCCAAGGGGATATCTGATTGGTTGCCTCTTGGCCCACGGGACTCGCAACCTAGTTAAAAAACGCAGAAACACCACTACTTGTGAATCGATACAAAATCACATTAGGTTACTATCTTAAACTCCTTTCAAAATGCTCCTGTACAACCATGCTAAAGATTAGCTCCACTTCAAAATAAATTCTGCTAAATTCTTCTATGTTAGCTTAAAAGGTTTTATGGCAAGCAGAGGTCGGTAAACTCACTCATGAGTCACTCAGACTCATTTGGACTTAAACTCACGCGTGAGTTTGAGTTTGAGTGAGCGCAAGGCTAGTGTGGCATGGTGAGTTTGAGCTTGAGTGAGTTTGAGCCGAGTGAGCCTGACTGAGTTTGAGTCCAATTGAGTTGGAGTACGCCTGAGACCCAGTGAATTCGGAGTCCATTTTGAGTTCTGAGTCCATTTTGAGTTTGAGTTCATATTGAGTTCTGAGTCCATATTGAGTTCTGAGTCCATTTTGAGTTCTGAGTCCATTTTGAGTTCTGAGTCCATTTTGAGTTGGAGTACATTTTGAGTTTGAGTCCATTTTGAAGTACATTTTGAGTTTGAGTTCATATTGAGTTTGGAGTAGACTTTGAGTTCTGAGTACACATGAGTTTTGAGTTCATTTTGAGTTTCAGTACATATGAGTAGCCAAGCAGGCAGCTATGGTTGGCTGTTAAGTTTCATGCCTCGCTGTGGGCTCGGAATTCAGGTTACCTGCGAGTACGGCACCATTCGCGATCCGGATGATCGGTTGGGAGGGAGGGGGTGTCTGATTTTTTTTCGTTTCTTGTTGAATTTTTATGACCCTACGCACTTGCTGTATACCAAGTTTTGGCGGCTGGGCGCGGGAGTGATAATGGACTGGTGAGGTCATAAAAAAGGGTTGTCTTAACTTTTCCTCCTGATGGATCCACTAAGAGGGTGGGAAAGGGTTGTGGAAAAGCACACGGCGGCGCTTGCTTGCTGGCTGTTCGCCTGCTACTGTTAACCGCTTGATATACTAGGGGTCACAAAGGAAGAGGTGAGAGCCGGGGGAAAAGGGGGCGGGACTGTCACTTCTGCTGTTTCAAAGAAATTAGCTGAATTTACTGGGCAACGCCCCTTTAGACAGGATAATGACCGCATTAGATTGGGTTAAAAGTAAAACTGATGACGCTAAGGCGTGTAAGGTATCAAATGAAAGGTCCCGATTAACGGAATCATGCACGGTAAATAAAAAAAAATGCTTCCGGATTGTAGACTCCAGGCAGTCATAAAGAGTCATAGATTGGGTTAAAATTCAAAATGACGCTGCGAGGCCATGTGGGGAATCAAATTCAAGGTCTTGATGTGGGGAATCATTCGGAACAAAAATGCATTATGGTTATTCATGAAGTAGTCATGGTTAGTCGTGTTTTCAGTTAAAATTCAAGTTCATGACACTAGGGCGTGTGGCGTATCAAATTAAAGGTCTCGATGAGGGTAATCAAGTGCTTCCTGATTATTATCATGATATAGTCGAGGTGGGTCATAAATTTGGTTAAAATTCACTATGACGCGACTGAGTGTGTGGGGCATCAAATTGAAGGTTCAGATGAGGGAAATCACGTTGGAAAAAATTGCGGTATGGCTATATCATGAGATATTCATGGTTAATCATTGATTGGTTTACCATTCAAATTGATTCCGCTAGGATGTGATGGGTATCAAATTAATGGTCTTAATGAGCGCAATCACGTAGGAGAAATACAAAAATGCTTCCTGGTTATAACCATGAGATAGTCATGGCGAGTCTTATATTGGGTTAAAATTCGAAATGACCCCGCTAAGGCGTGTAGGGTATCAAATTTACGGTCTTTACGAGGCGAATCACGTTTTACAAATAAAAAAAGGCTCCGTGGTTCTAATCATGAGGTAATCATTATGAGTCATAGATTGGGTTAAATACAAGGTGAAGCCGCTAAAGCATGTGGGGTGTCAAATTGAAAGTTTCAGTTAGGAGAATCACGTCTGACATTTAAATAATGCGTTCTGGTTACCGTCATGAGAGTCATGGTTAGTTTGACGGTTATGAATTCCATTTGATCCTGCAAGGGTGTGTGCTGTATCAAAAAAAGATCTCGTCGAGGGGGATGACGTGGGACCAATATAAAAATGCTTTCCGGTTATAGTTATGAGGATATAGCAAAAGGTATCTTTCTTTAGTGCTGGGTCGGGTTTAACCAAAATTCCTTGCTAACCCGTAATGCAGTTGTGCTATATACATGCGAAAGTTTGTCAAGAGATGTCAATTGCTTCCCAGTAATAAAAAACCCTTGTAATAAAAATATTGGGGTCTAATTGGTGAATCATCGAGACAGGATGGCATAGGGTAAAAACAAAAGCCATGCCAAGCTCTCGAACCTAAATCACCAGACTCAAAAACTCTCGGCTAATAACTGCCATTCAAAACGTTACTTCCTCCTTTTCCCCGTGTCCCCAAAAACAAGCAAATCCTTCGACACATATGGTGTCGTGGAAATTGTGGACGACCATAGGTAACAGGCGGCATCAGAGCTTATCAAAAAGGCGAATTTCACATTTGTTTATGACAAAGCCTGGCGGCCGCGTTTCGTGTCCGTAATTTCCTTCCCACAGTGTACCAACGTGCACTCGAATCCAGAATTGGCCAATTACAAGTGAGATATTAACTCCTTGTAGGGTTTAGAAGATAGAGAGGACAGAGCTACCAAGACATAAAGAGACATTGCGACAGGAGGAAAACACTACAGAAAAATAAGCAAGCGCAGTTTGTGTGTGCGCTCGAACTGATTTTTTTACAATAAAAATCAGCGTAAGATATAAAAACTGGCACATGATAATATTGTAACGGAAAATAATTAACTCGGGCTTTGCCGTTCTTTAACGACTGCATGTGAAGCACAATGAAAGAATAGATGGCTGATGCAACACATGAACACACACACACACACACACGCACACACACACACACACACACGCGCGCACACACACGCACGCACACGCACACACACACACACACACACACACACACGCAAACCCACGCGCACGCGCACACGCACTCGCACACGCACACGCGTGCGTGCTGGAAGTTAAAAGCTGGGTACGGTGTCGGTAATTGCTTAGAACGGTAGCTCATCCAACCTAGTAAATGCTGATAAAAACTAATAAAAGTGCCTCAGCTAGCATAGGCACTTTTTTATTTCTCCCACGTGATTTGACTCCTCGAGACCCTCAATTTGATACCCCAAATTTTTTAGCCCCACATCTCTCTGAATTTTAACCCAATATGAGACTATCCCTTACTCCCGTGTTACACGGTTCACCATTTTCTATATTTTTTCTTATTATTTTTTTAGTTTTTTTGACATTTACTTTGATCAATTCTCTACATGTATGCTTTTTAATGATTACTGGTTGAATTTCCGTGATATCTGAATTTTTGTGTAAATGCAGGGCCTTACACGATCCTGCCGAGGGGAGGCAGAAGAAGGGTACTCGACAAAGAATGCTACGCATTAAAGGAGCAAAGGCATATACATGAACGCCTCGCGCTTCAGAGATTCGCGGGGACAGTTGGCTTTGACACAAGGCGTTTTTTGAGGATGCAGACCAAGAATGCACGGAACCGCAACCCTAAACAGCTTCTACGTAAATGAATGGAGCAGTGAGCGCACGTCCACTGGCCCAATCGTGCTTGTTTCGACTCAGGGACCAAGCACATCATCAAGTCTGGGCCGCCTCTGTCATCAACACGAACCCGGAGCCTACATCAACAGTTTGGCATCCAATATATACGTAAAATTGCTTGCAACCAGCGCTAGTCATCATGGGCAACAAGTATAGCTGTAATATTCTTCAACGAATATTGTTCCCGACCTCACAGGACCTACAGTGTCATGTCGTGCCGAATGGAAGAGTTTGAGCTCCCGAATTTGCACCCGCAACATTTTTACCACGAGTGAATTTGAAAACACTGAGTGCTAATGAAATCAGAGTCCATCTGAGCCCGAGTAAATTCCCAGCACGAGATAATTGTGAGGCTATTTGAACGGTGAATTTATTTTGAGTTCTCAGCCCATTTTGAGTTCTGAGGTCATTTTGAGTTTTGAGTACATTTTGAGTTAGAGTACATTTTGAGTTTGAGTGCATTTTGAGTTTTGAGTCCATTTTGAGTTTTGAGCCCAATTTGAGTTTGAGTGCATTTTGAGTTTTGAGGACATCTTGAGTTTTGAGTCCATTTTGAGTTTGAGTACATTTTGAGTTTTGAGTACATTTTGAGTTTTGAGTTCATTTTGAGTTTGAGTCCATTTTGAGTTTGAGTCCATTTTCAGTTCTGAGTACATTTTGAGTTTGAGTATATTTTGAGTTTTGAGTTCATTTTGAGTTCACATTATTCAAATAAGGTTATTACCGTATCTCAGAATTGGTTTTTTACCTAAATTTGCTTTTGGGCAATTAGAAATCTGGTGCTCCTGATATAATTACCCCAGTTTTCTACTAAGATGGTGAGTTTGAAGCAGCCGGCGCTTTACTGTAATTTTAAGAACATTTCTACCTCGGCAATCCCTTAAGCATAAAAACTGGCAAGAAATTATGCGTTTAAATCCGGCAACCAGTATTCACCATTGAACCAGTGGGCGGTTTTACTAACTTTTTAAGCATGTAAATTTCCTATGTACATAATATTTACCCGTAAAATGGAGGTTCGTGAGATAGCCCATTTTGTACGTTCCAGCACCGTTGCCATCGTGGATTCCGTACAATCAGTCAGCCTGCCGAATTTTCTTATGCAATTGCTCACGCTCTAATGGAGGGAAAACAACCTGATGCCATTTTTACAGACTCATCAAACGTGATCACACTCAAAACGCTTTCTTAAATTTCGCCTTATACTTATTAGGCGTTCCTTGGCTGATTGAATGACTCTTTGTTTGCATGACCACATCCAACACGTTTCGTTTACTTTTCATGGCCTCCTGTAGTGAATGCGCCGTCGGGAGTTCCTCAGATATCGGTCCTAGGCCACTTTTGCTGATATTAGAGATAGGTAATCTCCCGAATTCGGTGTTCATAAAAATTTCTTCCCAATGCTTACCACTAGGTAATATACAACTAAATTAACACAGATGATTCACTAACGTGACCTTATTACCCTTCTACACAATTTTGTTGATGGCGTGACAAATGCCAAATTAATAGAATGGTCACAAAACAATAACTTATTCTTTTACCAGTAACTCTTATATTTTTTGTATATTTGTTTAATGGGTATTCCAGGCAGCGTGCGTCGAAATGTGCGAAACGACAGGTCTTCTTCACACCTACCTTGTCGCAAAGAGACAAGAGAGAGAGAGAAGGCTCTTTATTAGAAAAGCAAAGATTTGAGGCATTTACAGACGCCTACATGCTTCTCTGCTATGGCTTGCGGATGGGGGAAGAAAAGGTCCAAGAAAGAGCTTGGAAGAAAAGAAAAAGAAAAAAAAACTGTCGTGGACTTCGCGCGGTAGCAGACTTACATGCATATTTTTTTCGGAGCATGGGCCACATAATTTACGATTTCGAAATTAGGCCAATGTCATCCAAATAAGTGAACAAACTCAGTAGATCTTGGCGCTGCTTTGACGGACAAATCCATGGTCCTAAAATATTTCTCAGAGTAATTGGTCCCTGTTCAGGCGTTCCATGCTTTGAAGGAAGTGGGATCGTGGTTTCATGTAAGCCGCACGTTCTAATAATATGTGTTAAATTGTTTCGACATAAGCACAATTGTCGCAGTGCGGATTTGGCATCGCGCCAAGGCGAAATAGGTAACTATTTGTGTAGGCAGAGTTCAGCACAATTGTCGCAGTGCGGATTTGGCATCGCGCCAAGGCGAAATAGGTAACTATTTGTGTAGGCAGAGTTCTGCCGTAGACGATGGTACAACGTTTCCAGGTTACTAGGAAGCTGCGTCGGGAGTCTCGACTTTATTTCTGGATCAGTAGTGGGCAAAAAGCAACGAGAATTTTGTAAGTTGCTTCATAGACGGCTTCTTTCAGTCAGCGCAAAGTGGCGAGCCGTGTCAGAAGCATCGGTTTTCATGAAATACACCTTGCGGTATTTTCGGTAAAGAAGGCCTTTACCGGCCGCTTCGAATACACTTGCAGAAAAGCTATAAAATGATTAGGCTTACACTGTGCGAAGCTCCTCTTGAAACAAAAGCGCCAAAACATGAATCGCTGCGTGCGACCCATCCTCGAATACAGCTAAGATGATGATGGTTTGATTTTATTGGCGCAAGGCCGACACGGGCAAAGAGCGCCAAACAGAAAGTTATTTGATGAGGAGACAACACGAAATAAAATCAGTTAAAAACTATGAGTACGGCTCGTGTAAAGGGCCAGGGTGAAGAACAAGAGTGGTTAAAAAATAAATAAGGTGGCTGGTGTATAGGACCAGGGGTAAAACTATGGGTGGTATGAGATGAGTTGTAAAAAGTGAACTTCTGATAGGAACTTAAACGTGCGCTGAACAGAAAACATGGCATCATCTCCTAAGAAGTATGATGGGTGTGGTGGAATATGTCGTGTGTGTAGTTAAGGGAAGTGTTTGCGTCGTGTTGTGTCGAGTGCCTTACATTCTATGAGGATGTGGATCACGGATAGGGCCTCTCCGCACCTGCTGCACAGAGGTCTTGGAGATCCAGTGAGCAGGTGCGAGTGCGTTGCGTGAGTGTGCCCTGTCCGTAATCTAGCCAAGGCGACTTCAGTGTATCTATTGCGTGTGTCGGTGGTGTATGGTCCCAAGTGTGGTTTTATTACGTGTAACTTGTTGTCGGTTTGTTCGCTCCAGTGTGTTTGCCATGTTTTGCGAAGTTGTTGTCTGATGTGTGGTTTCACGTCGGTGTAGGGTAATGTGGTTATGTCTACTGTATTCGAGAGTGTAGCAGCAGCGGCCATTCGATCCACTGCTTCGTTCCCGGCTATACCACAGTGGCCAGGGACCCAGCAAAGGACTAGTTCAAATTTGTGGACATACCCAGACATAATACCCTTGACTATTAGATTTACAACGTGATTTTTTGAAGACTTTGTTGACGACAACGCCCGCACGACACTGAGGGAGTCTGTATATATAATGGATTGTGGGATGTGACTTTGAAGGATATGATTAACAACAAGAAGTACACCATAAGCCTCTGCCGTAAAGATACTCGTATTACTGTTAAGAGTATTAGTGACATTAAGGCCGGGCCCATGCGCCGCGCAGGACACAGAGGTGGCAGTTTTAGAGGCGTCCGTATAAAATTCAGAAAATTGATACTTCTGCTGCAAATACAAGAAGTGCTGCAGAATTGCACATGTGGGAGCTCGGTTTTTATCTACATGTGTGAAGGATGTGTCGCATGATACAGGGCGGAGATGCCATGGTGCTATAAAATCTGTTTGAGAACTTTGTATGGTGTCTAAAAAGGAGACAGAAAGCTCTGACGCTTCCTCTCTAACTCTGTAAGAGAAGGGCGCAGAAAACGATTGTCGGTTTAGAAGTAGTGCAGTCATAGACGTATCATAAAAAGCCGATTTAAAAGGATGGTGTGGCATAGATGAAATTTTAAAAGCAAAAAGGAGATCTGTGTATGCTCGCTGACGTTGTAGGTTCCACTTATTACACTCCACATAGAGGCTTTCGACCGGGCTAGTCCGGAAGGCGCCACATGCCAACCGCAGCCCCAGATGAAGCACTGGGTCCAGCATTTTGAGGGATGTCTTACTTGCTGACCCATAAACAACGCTTCCATAGTCTAACAGTGAACCTATCAGGCTGGTAAAAACACGTAAAAGAAGTTGTTTGTCAGTCCCATATGAAGAGTGGGAGAGAACCTTGAGTATATTCATGGCCTTTAAGCATTTATGTTTAAGTTGTTTTATGTGGGGAATGAACGAGAGCTTTTCATCAAGGACTACACCTAAAAACTTGTGTTCATTTCTGACTGGAATTGAGACACCATTGAGTTTGATGTCTGGATCCGGCCGAATGCCGCGCCTTTTCGAAAACAAAACACAAGTACACTTCTATGGATTAAATTTAAAACCGTTGCTATCTGCCCAGCCAGCTAGCTTGTTAACACCAAGCTGGACTTGGCGCTCGCAGATACAGGTTACAAGACTTAAAGGATAACTGCACGTCGTCTACATAGATTGAGCAGGAAATGGTTGGTGGCAGAGCCTTCCGAAGAGAGTTCATTTTTACAATAAACAAAGTGCAACTCAAAACTCCACCTTGCGGAACACCGTTTTCCTGCACATGAACTCTTGAGAGTGCAGTTCCAACTCGCACGCGAAACGTTCTTTCAGAGAGGTAACTGGCAAGCGTGTTCCACATGTTACCCGACATACCAAAGGACTTCAAATCGCTGAGGATGCCGTACCGCCAAGTAGTGTCGTACGCCTTTTCAAGATCAAAGAATACTGTCACACAGTACTGCTTATGGAGGTAGGCATCTTTAATATACGAGTCTAACGCAACGAGTTGATCGTTCGTAGATCGCCCCGCCCTAAAGCCTGCCTGGCAGCTCTCGAGAAGACCGTTGTACTCTAAGAAGTACACGAGTCTCCTGTTTATCATCTTCTCGAAGAGCTTACACAGGCAGCTTGTCAGGGCAATGGGGCGATAACTGGCGGGAGAGGAAGGGTCCTTCCCTTCCTTTAGGAAAGCCACTACTATGGCCTCCCTCCAAGAGCGTGGGAAGTGCCCCGAAAGAAATATTTTATTGTAGAGGTGAAGAAGTGTTTCAAGCGTGTCTGCATGTAAGTGTTGTATCATTGTGTATGAAATCCTGTCTGCACCTGGAGCTGAAGGTTTACATGTGGTCAAAGCAGCCTTCAGCTCATAAATTGAAAAAGGAAAATTGTAAGAAGTGTGCGACTTGTTGCTACCACGCAGTGACTTCTTCTCACATGATGCTTTGTGTTTAATGAAAGTGTTGGTGTAGTGTGCTGAACTGGACACGTGTTCGAAGTGTTGCGCAAGTGTGTTAGCCTGGTCTTCCAGTGTGTCCCCTGTTGTACTAACCAGGGGCAGGCTGTGTGTCTGTTGTCCTTTTAGTTTTCGTATTCGTGTCCAGACTTTGTGTGTGTCAGTGTATGAGTTGATGGAAGTGAGGAAGGTGCGCCAACTGTCCCTTTTCGCCTCACGACGCACTCGCTTCCCAAAAGCCTTTGCCCGTTTAAAAGAAATTAGGTTATGTGACGTGGGGTACCGGCGAAGGACACCCCACGCCTTGTTCTGGGCCTCTCGCGCCCGCCTGCAGTCCTCGTTCCACCAGGGCCTCCTTGGGGTGCGGGACCCACTGGAGGCCTGGGGAATGGACTTTTCGGCGGCGTCGACTATGTGCGCCGTGATGACTTGGGCGGCTTCCTCCCCGTGTAGGTGTTTTATGGATGTCTGGTGTAGTGGAGATGTTTGTGTGAATGTGCTCCAGTTTGCTTTTGATTCATAAAACCTTTTATGGGAAGAGCGACTACTCGGGCCTGTACCTATATACGTTAATGAAGCGGGGAAATGGTCATTACCATATGGGTCTGTGCCCACACCACACTCAAGACATTGAAAGAGAACTGCAGAACCAATACCCAAGACAAGATGCGAGTATGTATTGTGTCCTAAGTTATGGTATGTAGGCTGTTTTTTGATGAAAAGGCATGCTCCGCATGATGTAAGAAACTTCTCTATCAGGCGACCTCGGGCATCCGTTCTGGAGGAGCCCCAAAGTGAGTTGTGCGGATTAAGGTCGCCTGTTAGTATGTATGGTTCGGCAGCTGGTCAACCAGTGCTCGAAATCAGGGCTCAGAAGTGCAAAATCAGGAGAGATGTAAATGAAGCATACCGTTATCAACCTGTTAAATATTACTGTACGGATCGCTACAGCCTCGAGGACAGTGTTTAAAGAGAGCGTGTGGCATGCTAATGCTTTCCAGGCGATAATGGCCACACCTCCTGAAGAGTGGGTGCAGCCGAACCCTGTCGTTTCTGAATACCATGTACCTATTTAAAAAATTTGTTTAGAATTGAGGTGGGTTTCCTGGATACGCATGATACTTGGCTGACTGGCATGCAGAATCTCATACACATCGTCAAGATGTTTAAGGAGGCCTCTTCAGTTCCATTGGATGATGTTTTCTGTTCCCGTTATTTAAATTTGAGAATGACTGGAGTGTGTGGGTTCGTGTGTGTTCATGTGTCGTCTTTCGGGGCTGTTACTCTCGAATTGGGCTTTTTAGGCCTTTCTGCTGGCTTGGCCGTCGGAGGCAGCTCCTTGCGGTGCGTTGCAGGCATGAACGGCGTGACGTCCATCTCATCCTCAATGTCCGGGGGGTGCCCGCCGAACCGGGCCACCCGGACTTGGCCCCCTTTCGGGAGCCCTTCGTTTGAGCCGTTACCGTCGGGGGCGCCAGAGGTGGCATGGGCGGTGCGGTGGCGGTGGGAGCCGATGCGGGGCCCGTGGTGTACATCCCCTCGGCACCCTCCAACGCACTGGAGGACGGGGAGGTAGAGGCGGGAGCAGCACCGGTCCCAACAGAACTGGTTTGCACCACAACCGCTGCTGCCTCAGCAAGCGGCGTGGTGCCGGGTTGGGCTGCGTGAGGCAACCCAGCGGGGGGCGGGGGCGGGACCAGGTCAGACTCGCTTAACTGGGTCCCTGTGGACATCAGACGCCGCTCCGCCCCCCGGCGAGCTGCGTCAGCATACCTCCCCAGGGGCAAAGAGGCGAACCTCTATCGCGCCTCCGGGAAGGTGATGTTCTCAGTTACCTTGATGTTGATTATCTATTTTTCCAGTTGGAGGTTTTCACTCTTGCTAGAGTACGCTGCATGCGGCCCGCCGCAGTTCACACAAGACAGGGTATCGAATGGACAACTGTCGCTCTGAAGATCATGCACCGAGCATTTCCTACACGTCGTTCGGCCACGGCAAGAGTTTGTACCATGCCTGAACCGCTGGCACATAAAACAGCGCCACGGGTTCGGGATGTACGGACGGATGGAGCAACGGATAAAATCTGCATTTATGTGTTGTGGAAGAACTGCGCGGTCAAAATTTAAGATAATATGCTTGGTGGGAATCTCCTTGTCTCTGCGGATAGTGATGCGTCCCACGGCAGTGACGCCCTGATCCTTCAAGCTGGCAAAGAGATCCGCATCCGTTTCATTGAGGAGATCTGTCTCGGATATCACACTCTGAGAGCTGTTGAGGCTCCGATGGGGTGTGACCCTGATGTCGAGATCAGCCAGTCTAGTGTGAGCTAGAAGCTTTACAGACTGCTGCTTGTCATTTATTTCGATTAGGAGTTCACCAGACCTTTGTTTTTTGCGCTTATACGATTTTCTCATCATGGCATCAAGATACTTGGCGATCAAGAAGACTGACTGAGATGCAAGGGGGTGGGTTTGATTGAGGAACTCCATGCCAAGAAATCGAGAGTTATGATCTGGTTCAAGAAAGTCAAAGATGGCAATGGGCGAAACGATACTTCGATGCGACCCCTTTTAGGGGGCCCTTCACGGTTGGGGGGTGGGGGGGGGGGGGGGGGGAAGGGGTTTGAAAGTACCATACGGCATAGTATAAAAGCACGGAGACGGGGGTGCTTTCTTTTTTGACCTTACCCTGGTAGTCAAAAATGTCCCGGAGCTCTCAACCTGTCTAGGGAGCCCATCGGCAGGAGCTTGACGAAGGCTCAGAGGGCCACCGTTTACGGCTTCTACCCTTCACCTTTCAACACCTCGCCACGGTTGGACAGGGCTTATGTATGGCAGCTCGGGGTCTGCGGTGTCTCTGCTCACCGTCACCATGAATACTCAAGGTGCCCCGTGCGGGGAAATAACAAAGAACGAATGCCTCTTGCACTGCATGTTGTCACTGCGCCAGACGATCCTGTGTTTTCTTTTTTTGTGAATGCTAAGGCACATAACCAACGTATTATGACGAAGCTTCCTGCCACATAGCGGCCTTCGGGATGGAAGCAGGCTGCCTGGACACGTTAAATCTTACGGGACCACTGCTATCTGCTTTCGTGTATAGAAGAAAATACTATATACGATGGATCCACCAGATCTGGCCATTCTCTGCGTAACACGACACAGCTTCGTTTCTCTCGAGACTATGGTTGTGCTCTTATCTCTCAAGCTGGTTGGAGTGAGAAAATTTTGAAGTGGCAGCACCCTCGCAGCAGACATCCACCTCTGCATGGAATTGACCCTCACTGTAAATTCCGTGTTCCACCCGACGTAACCAAAGCTTCTGAAGGTGTATTGCATTGTTTGCGTCTCAACGTGGCTTACAGCCGATGCTTCAAGTTCAAAACAGGGTGGGCGGATTCAGCACTGTGCCCCATGCGCGCTGTGCACGAGACTACCCAGCACTTGTTGCGTATATTCCCGCGATTTTTGTCTGCGTGAGTAACAGCGGCGAGCTTCCTGTATACGGTACGATGTGGAGCAAGCTTTATCTTTTGTGACTTTCTTGGACCCTGGGCAAACAACAAAGACTCGTCTTTAGGGACGAAAATTCTGCGTTTTTGTGAGATTCTGGACTATACTTCGTTACAACTCAAGAACGGCACCACCTCATGTAGTGTATCACTCCTCCAAAACGCCGGACCCGTGACGTCAGTGCGCGCGCGTTTTGAAAGGGGTTTGCTGTGAATGCGTGATATCGTCTGCCTTGTCTCACGCAGTTTGTTTGTCGTCACTGGAGTCGTTTACAAGCATATTAAATCCAAAAAATCACGGGAACAGCTCACGCTATGTTCAAAATATTCCAGTAACGCCCTACTCGCGCCGCGCGGAGAAACATCCGGCTACGGGGATAAGGCACAGCGGCAACTTCCGGTGCCGTTCTTAAGTTGTGACCGAGTATACACAAAACTTTATAATTCTTCCAATGTGCGCATGACTACATCTGTACGCGTTCGTTTCTTCATGTACGTTTTGACTCATTTTTGTTGTTAGGTGCTCCGCGCTTCCTGGGCTCCATTGGCTCTATGGTTTGTACTTAACTTTATTTAGAGATTTTTCTTGCATTTCATTTCGTGCCATTTTTTAGTTACCTTTTGCTTTATTTACCTTTTGCTTCCCGATTACTCACATTCGCTTCACTGCATTGTAATCACCCCCATCTGGCGTATCAGCACTTCCGCTAGCAGAACTGACCTCTCCAGCCCACAATTGAGGGTTCTCTCTCTCTCTCTCTCTCTCTCTCTCTCTCTCTCTCTCCATCTGCCCCTTACCATCGCAATCCTTCGCACTGAAAGTAAAACTGCAACATCTTCCACAATGTTTTTTTTTTGCTTAGGCAGCCGGGTGTTTGACGGTGTGTGCCACTCCCAGTGCAGCTTTGGTACCTTTCGGTGACACGTTTTCTGTAGTTATATATACTAATGACACCAGTTAGTTTTGCAGATGTGTGAAAAAACAATAATGAGCGTTACATTCCCCAAGGTGCCCAATAACTGACAGGTATACATCAAGCTCAATAACGCAGTAATCCGTACACATATACACAACTCAGTATTTAAACATAAACTAAAATAGAAGAAATTCAAACAGTAACAGCTGATTTTTGTGCCTCCACACGTAATTATTTAGGGGTCTGCCTTTTACATCTCAAGTACTATAAATATACTTTATATTGAGAGAAGCCGACCAGGGGTCGTGGTGAATTATTTATTGCAGGGAAACGGCGTGACCGACTTGGTGTGATACCAACCGAAGCAGAGGCTAAGAACGATCACACCCATGGGCGAGATGATGATGGTGGGCGGTGCGTGAATAAAGACGGAACAAGTAATGGGAGTGTTCCTGGCTGGTGCCCGTTATGGTGAGATTCACCAGTTCAGGACATTATATCCTGTAAGACTGCAAGACTATGCTCACACTATTTCCCCCCGATCAGTGAGGCGGCCAACCTGGCCGAAACTCAAGGGAATAGAGAACGGTAGACAAACGGCTTCATACATGACACATGCACAATCTGAACGCCGTTGTTGACGTGGTGGTAGCTATGACGGGGCCAATGAAGCGGGGCATAAACGTTTCGCACAGTCCAGGAGCACGGAGAGGCGTCGAAAGCAGCACTTCAGCTCCATGTTGAAAGGAGACATCTCGGTGAGCTACGTCATAGCGTGATTTCCGGTCGTTCTGGCAGGATACGGGGCTCTATCGGGTGAGCTTCCGACAACACGCCATCCGAGAAACAACTTGATCCGGTGCCTTTTCAGTTTTAGACACCTGGCAGAAAAGAAAGAGGAACCCAGAGCGTAACAGGAGAAAAAACGGTAAAATCCTGTTGTACTCTGAACCACGGTATTGTAGCCGTATAGTATTACAAAGGGAAGGATAACGTCCTAATTCTTGTGGTTGGGTTAGATATACGAGGAGAAGGAAGTTGACAAGCAGGACTACTTGGATGGTTTCAAATAAATTGCAAAGTAACTTTTATTTAATTGTCTGTAATGGTGATTGGACCAAACAAGCAACTCTTTCAAGAATCAAAGATAACCACGCAAACTTAGCTTTTTCTTTCATGACATACTACACCACGAAGCGAACACAGGAGCTGTGCTGAATAGCCTTGTGTTCTGTTTGGCGGGATGAAATTACTAGTACAAAAGTCCCTGTAAAACGTCTTGGAACGATTGGTGAAGATCTTTGAGAAATATTTCCGAGAAACAGGATTCTGAATTGAGCTGAAGTTTTGGTGATTGCCACGTTTTTTCGCTTATTGTTCGGTGCTAACATGATCAACTCTGTTGCATTAGTTACACGGCGCTTTTAAAAACCGTTATTAGTTGGAACGCTGCCAATCGCGTTGTTGTTTTTGCGTATCTGCGTAGAATGTTTTCCCCGGGTGTCACTAGAAAATGGGCACCGCCAATAGCCACACCTCTCTCGATACAAATCCGAAACCTTTCGCAGACTGCAAACTAATTCTTGCCCCAATTAATGCCTTCTCCGTGTCATGTATCCCAACCTAGACTTCGCCACATGTACATTCTGCCCCCACCCGGTACGGTTGTGCCCGCGATTTTCTACCCCATCCATAACCCTAACACTAGCTATGAGAAATGGGTGGAGCTGCTCACACACTGCCGCTTCACTTAGTGGAGATGACTGCGGGAGAGAGCACGGATGGACATTACCATCAAAAGTCTTCTGGACTAACTGCGTTTCCCTCTGAGCGAGAATCACGAAGTTCTTTTTGCCAAACTCGGACTGTATGGCGCTCATGGACGGGGTCCTAATCTAACAAATCATATTTAAGCTTCCCATTGCATGATTTCACTATTACGTACGGGCCTTCAGATTGCGTTCAAACAAAATTTGGCGTACCCCAGGGCAGTTTACTCGAGCAGTAACTGTTGAGTGTCTACATAAACGACATCTGCGACATCAGGAAGCTGGCAAAATATAGTATTCATGTGTGTCACACTAGCCTTTTTTTCTTCTCACACATACCCGCCAGCCTAAATAAAGCCATTTATTCGTTTGAACGGTGATACCGCGTAAATTCGTTAGGTAAAAACAAACAGAAAACCAAGGTTTTCTTTTGCACCCAAAAGGTCAGCCAGTACTACTTCTGGACCCTCTTACTCAGTTACTCAGTACGTAGAGTCATATGTACCGCTAGGTATAATCTCTATGCCCACGCTGTAATGCAACGCCCACATTTGTAAAAAATTATATCGAACTTCCTAGATTTGTCGGTATTCCCCGTTGTACAGTAATATTTTACTCTTTGAAACTGAACTAACCCTTTGCAGTTCCTTCTTTTATCCCATCTAAGCCGTTCTTCTCTTGTTTCGGGGATCATCACCATACAAGTATTTAAAAATTCCAATCCTGCAGAAGAAACCCCAAGAATATCGCTAGGGTATCATATGACGCTCCTGATGCTCATTATACACGCGACATAACATAGCCTCCGTAGACACAATTTTTCACTATGAGTTGTAATTTTTTAAAGAAAACAATAAAAATGACCAATTACAATGCTCATCCCATACAAAGCGCCGTATGTCATTGAGCGACCACTAACTTTAGATTGCACAATGTAGAAAAAAATAGTTTTACTATGTTGAAATGCCGTTTGCCGAAACACCTAAATGGTCCGTTGTACGAAGAACTTCATACAATGTCCTTTGCTGCCCTTCACATAAAGTTCTTACTTTCAGCACATGCTTTGTATACGAGCCCTTGCATAAGTTTTGTACATAAACTTTTGCACATGCAATTATGGATATTAACTTTTGTGTGTGAAATTTTGTATCGTGCTAAATCATTTTCACTTGCATGTAGAAGTATCACTTTTGACCTACGAGCAGAATTGGTGTTGTTATGAGCAACACAGCGTGAAAGAAGACCAGGGTCGAGACGAAGACAACAAAGAAGGATGACTTCCAACTGAATTTAATGAAAAGAAACGCGCACATTAATATACATTCTATCACAAAGGTATGGCAGATTCCAGACCTGCAACATAGCCACGTGCACAAAACAGATAAAACCCCACTGACGCGGACATCGAAACAAGTGGCAAGGAAAATAAGACTACACAATCATCTAAAGGAAAGTTCACAACTGGGTGCCCAAGTAGGTGATCTCAGTTTTGACAACAGAATGGACTGGGCACTTATGCACTTATCTCCTTCGCGTATTATCACCGCTGCCTCAATAATCTCTCGGGTAAGTGCATGACCATGACGGCCGGCAACAAGACACGTATCGAACAGTGGCGTGCAACCTGCCTGTTTACACGAACGACAATGCCGGCTATGATTCCCCTCCAAACTGAGCCTAACGTTATAATGATGCTCCCACAACCTGTCATTCAGGCAGCGGACCGTCTGTTCTACGTAATTCTTAACGCATGAAAGGGTTATCTTGTAAATTACCACTTCAACACAATCAACGAAACTTTTACTACATTTCCTATGTATTATACAAAGCATAGGTCTAAAATTCACAGAAGGATCACAGTGTACACATAAACGCACCAATTCGTACGCATGAAGTTTCATCAGTTACAATACTATATCACAATTACATATGAATGTATTTTTGTTTGTAATTGTTTTTAATTTCTACCCTTAGGGGAACATGTAGACATATAGTTCAAACCCTTATTATATATCAGTATTGCAAGCGTTTTGCTTAAGTAACACTTCTTGGACCTGTTTTTTAAACGTGAATTCACTGGCGTCGAAGTTTTTTTCTCCCAATTTATTTAGTATTTCAGTTGGCTGGTACAGGAAAGATTGCTCACCATAGTTCGTTCTTACTTTTGGAGTGTACCGTATTGTATGGCTGAGATGGTAGCCAGAAGATTTATTGCTAACTTGATTGTGGGTCTTTTGCTTATAAATGGTGTGCAGAACCTTCATGTTATAGATTTCGTCAGCTCGAAGCATTGAATATTCAGTACATAAAGGACCTGTCCTCAAATCTGCGTAACAGCCATGATAATTTAAAATATATGTGAAATTCTTTTTTGCAATACAATGATCCTGTTATAATTACTTTTAGTTGTGGTCCCCCCCACCAAAATCCCGTAGCATAGTTTCGGATAAATGAGAGCATTATATAAGTTTGGTTTCAACCATAGTCGTATCAAATTGCCGATTCTATATATGAGACCTATACTTTTAGAGAGTTCGGTGGACAGGTGAGCAACATGCGTATGCCACGAAAGTTGTTCTTGAAACCAAACACCTAAGAACTTCTGTTTTGTCACTCGGATTAACTTGGTCCCGTTGTATATAATCGGGATTTCTTTCTCGACATTTTTATTGTACGGCCTAAATATCATGTAAGTTGTCTTTCTAGCGTTAAGTTGCACTTTATTATCTAATAACCAATTTGATATTTGTTCCAAGAAAACATTTACCATTGTGTGAAGTTCAATTATATTATCAGACGTGAAGAATACGTTAGTGCCATCGGCATACATTACAAGTTCCTGCGGACCTTCTATATTTATGATGTCATTTACATAAACTATAAACAGTTGCGGGCCTAACTTGGAGCCTTGCGGGACACCTTGTTTGAGCTCTGATATGTCTGATGCAATGAAGTTTACTTGAGGAAACTGCTTTTTTTGAGCCAAATAGCTTTTTAAAAGGTTACATTCCACGCCACGTAATCCATATCTCTTCAATTTATTTAGCAAAATATTATGATCTATCGAATCAAATGCTTTTTCATGGTTCAAAACCTAACGACAAAAAACTGTTTTCTACTCGTAGTTTTTACTTTCTATAATACATATGCGCACAAATGTTCTCAAGTAAACGGACGCTGCTGAGTACGTGTTATGTATTGATGTGTCTTATCAGATATGCGAAATGTTTTCATTTCACTCAATAGTAGTTGGCAAGTATGACACATGGTAACTGATTTAGGGGTTCGGAAAGGTTTTGCCTGTATAACCTACTCGTTTCAGTATTCCATTTGGCCGGCATGTTGAATCGAGGGACAAGTAAATACACAAACAAAGAGACATTCCAATATTTTCTGGTATACGTAGACGAAGAAAGACGATCTCCTTTAAAACATTCAGGAGACGTTTAAGACTTTCATGTTTGCAATTGCGGAAGCACCTTGTTTTGTTTCACGCTATGTAGACTCAATGTTTAAAGACAGGTCCATCGTGTTTAGGTCACCTTCTGTTTGAGCATTTTTTTGTCAAGAGTGTGACCCGTGCCTCCATGTTATCTTCGCGTAGAAATGGTTGTGGTGGCGTCACTTGGGGGTGGTGTTAGTTTCAGTTCGCGCCGCCAAATTTGTTCACACGGCGGCAATTTGACAGGGAACTGAAAGCTGATTAAAATTTTGTTTTAACTGAAAGATACTGCGCTTCCTGGCTCTCTCAAATGTTGTTCGACGAGCAACGATACGTTATTTTTTAAGAAATCAGCACATAAAAGCATTCCTTTGTTCCGTTCCATTTCAGGTTTTGGTGACGTAGGCATCGGGTCAGAAACTGCGAATGAGGCACCGGCATGGTCTAGAGCCTGATCTGTTGGAGCTAGGCACTCTCACACTGGCAACTTTATGTAAAACCTTATGCTGTAAAACCTTATGCGATCGCGAGATGAACGTGGTAAATCAGCGCCGCAAGCAGAAGAAAGGTTCTATATTGGGAGGGAGGTTTCGAATTCATCTACAACAGCTTACTTCTCCCTCATAAACCAGCAACAAAATTGTGAGTTCGGCCAGTATACGTTCATGTTCAAAAACAAAGTGTTGCTTAAAATAACAGATCAACTGGAAGGGCACCATTTATAAGCAAGAGACCCACAATCAAGTCAACAATACATCTTCTGGCTACCATCTCAGGCATACAATACGGCACACTCCAAAAGTAAGAACAAACTATGGTGAGCAATCTTTCATGTACCAGCCAACTGAAATATTAAACAAATTGGGAGAAGAAAACTTCGACGCCAGTGAATTCACGTTTAAAAAACAGGTCCAAAAAGTGTTACTTAAGCAAAACGCTTGCAATACTGATATATAATTAAGGGTTTGAAATATATGTATACATGTTCCCCTAAAGGTATAAATTAAAAAAATTACAAAGAAAATTACATTAATACGTTATTGTGATATAGTATTGTAACCAATGAAACTTCATGCGTACGAATTAGCGCGTTTATGTGTACACTGTGATCCTTCTGTGAATTTTAGACCTATCCTTTGTATAATACATAGGAAATTTAGTAATGGCTTGGCTTTGTGGTATTTCTCTATTACGATTGTGCTATTATGCTTAACTTTGTGAACAGACTTTTTATGATGTACTCTGTGAATCGCGTGGCTGAGGCCCCTATCAGGCAACGTCTGCCATTAGTCTCAGCCTCCCCTTGGTTTTGCCAAGAAATAAAAATTAAATACTCAAATCAAATACTCAACAAATGCAAAAGGAAAACGGTCGACACATAGTAGGCATCCAGCGCCATTTAAAGCCGAAAGGTTACAACAAAAGTTCGTTCAGTTAATGCCAGAGTAGTTAAATACTGGAAAATTGAAGTGACCTTAGGAAACCTCCACAGAGTTCATCGTGGGCAGATTAACACCGGAATGGAACGGCATCAAATGGCGGGCAGGAGAGAGAAGGGGTGTATTAACATGGTTGGCACGTTAATGCATCTCTTTAACATAAAACTCAAATGGTCAAAAGAAAGTCCGCAAAGGATAAACAAAATAAAAGGTACGGTACTATTTGCTATATTATTGGGTAATATTTGCTCAGGAACAGCAGTATATTCAGAACTAATAAAGAGTTTTACAGGAACCCGCGCAGAAAGACCGCCGCATGAGTACAGTAGGAAGACAGCCCTCCTAATTCCGTGTTTTTTCAGCCCCACCTGGACGGTATAGGACTAGTTGCTCGAAAGAAAAATTCCAGCCAAAAATAAAGTTAAATTACTCCAATGAAACTAGGTGGAAACGAGGAATAAGACAAAATGAAGCTCGCCTCCTGGTGACACCGTGAGAAAACGCCGGTTATCATTCAGTTGCTCGGGCCAGTTGGAACGTCGCTCTTTCGAAATCCTCACTAATTGTATTATGATTGCCATTGTTCAGCCCACATGATAAAATAGATAGACGTATCTACAATTTTTGTTCGGCAATTTAGTATGGCGCTAGGCTTCCGTGCCTCTGTTTACGTGGGTGGTTTCAGTTTCACGTACGTAAACAGTTTGCGTACGCCAACAATAGAAGAATACGTAGCCCACGCCCACAATATTCAAAATCCCTATAGATATAAACACGTAAACGACGTGCACCGCGCGTTATTCCTTGGGCAATCTACTAACTGACACAGATACTACTGCAGCGTTGGTGACCTCCCGAGATTATTTTGTACAATGACGACGACAAACGCTAATTTAGCAGGCTGAAAACCCGAAAAATCTACTGTTATCTGTGTAGGAAACGCTTGAGATTTTATGTGAGGACCCTACGGGCAAAATAATGGCGGAACCTTCCATTCGGAAAGCGATATCGCGCGGAGGGATTAGCTACAACTACGTTCTCTCTGGCATAGCTTTGAAGCGGGATTTTGCGAACAGTTTTGTGTTTTTTTCATCAGATGAATAAGTGTGACTTTGTAACAAGTTGCCCTAGCTGTTGACCACATCATTATATACGACTTGGTTACCCATGTTTTCTCTGCATTAATCTTTGAGGCTAATATCAGTATGCCAGTTTCACTGCCCTTGAGATGTAAAAACGCTCGCTGTGAAGAAAAAAATTTGTGTTAATAAAAAGCGGCCAAAATGCACTGAGCTGAAAGTTCGGGACTCTACAACACCCTTCTCGATAAATAAAAGTATCCAGACCGGCCGGAGCCGGTTTGAGTGACGTTCTACATTACAGAGTTTATTTAGTCGTTTTTGTTCAATTTTGCGCTACTGTTTCACAGGTGCGACGACAAGTCATTTCTGTAATACCACGTGAGGCTAAACACTGCCTCTACTCGCCCTTTTCGTTTTTTAAGAACAAAAAGGACACTGTCAAACTAAGAGCCGAATTTTAGAACGCCCCTAACTTCAATGCGCACGCCTAAAGATCGGCTCGGCTTGTTTTTTTTTTTTTTTTGAACACGTTTTATTTGAACACGGATCCGGAATCTGCATCGAACCCTGCACCGCGGGTCCAGTTCGGTATTACGCGAACTCGCGGCCGAAACTACGATGCCGACGCGGAACGTTCGGGCATTCTAGTAATGGTACACAAAACCGGAAGCTTTGACAACTGCTTCAAATTTTATTCCAATTTTCGCGGTTGTGCGTACGGGGAGCTTTTAAGCAGCAAAGATGTAGGTATGTACACCTGTCCTGTACGTCGCATCTTGGTTGACAGCTGCACTATGAATAATGCTACATTGATGTATTCAACGTGATCAGGCATTTCACAATTGCGCGTTTTGCTTCTTTCCCCGCCAGAAACAGCCCCTTCCACCGAGTTCAACCTGGCGTCCTTCTGCTGAAGACCTCAGTGCCTTTGACGTCGAACAACCGCGCCGACTACCATATTTGGTTTCAGCACGGCTAGGTCGCGTATTGTGCTGAGTGCGTGCACAAGTCTCCGACGGTTGCATGCCATCGGGAAAAGATCAACACCGCCTCATAAAAAGGTGCCCGGAGGTCTGCATGTGCATTTATACATTTAAAAAACTGCTTCGGATGCTAATGAACGCCGGATGCTAATGTACGGTTGTTACACTCACTAGTTAAAGCCGCTGGTGCCGGCCTTGCTCAAGCTGCGCTTCGAAGTAATGGTGTGATGCAGACGCAAGAGATTAGCGGTGGCCGAAACTGCGAGCAAAACGCATATTTGCTGCTACTTAAGAGCCCTTCAACTGCAAAAAAAAAACATGTTTTCGGAATAAGCCTGTTTGCTTCCAAAACAAGTCAAGGTATGGAAGCAATATTTCTAAGGGCCGCAGGACGCCAGGATAGACACTCGTACGTCAAACATTTGGAACTTTCACAGGTGTGCTGGCTTTTCTTCTTATTTGGGCAAATCTTTTTTTTAATATACGTAAATATTCTTAGCATCAACACTGAAGGCGGCTCTTCGGCCCCCTAATGCCTTACTCAAAGGAGGGCTAATATTGATTTATAAAAACGCCTCAGCTGCTCATACGACCCAGAGACACCAAAGTAACGTAAGGAGCATTTCAAAAATTAGCCCTGAATACACGAAGAGCGTGCCATGCACT
This sequence comes from Haemaphysalis longicornis, assembly GCF_048455015.1. Taxonomy (NCBI): domain Eukaryota; kingdom Metazoa; phylum Arthropoda; class Arachnida; order Ixodida; family Ixodidae; genus Haemaphysalis; species Haemaphysalis longicornis. Next base: position 16,531,161 of record NW_027526233.1, read on the forward strand.
AAAAATAAAGCTTTTGATAGCGGGTGCTGTGGAATTTGAGGCACACTTACTCTGTTGTGACTCTAAGTGGGATCTGCGTATGCCTTCTTTCCATCTCGGTCAGGCAGGCACGAGGGAAAGGCATTCGCTGTCGGCCGCCCAACGTAGTCTCCTGATGTGGCCCAACTACGTCGTCAACTCGCCGCTGCCTGTAATGTGCGCTCATGTATTGCAAAGTTCACAAAATGGCCAGTCATCGACGTAATGGGATCACACGTTTCAGTAGTAGAGAGGGTCTTCCCATTCGCCATAGGGTAGCGGTGTGTGCCGGGATAAGTGAAATTTCTGATGCCATTACCGGCCATAATGGCCTTGTTATACATGAAATTATTCTAGCAAAATAGCGTCCTTTAAGGCCGGGTTTCTTCGAAAATTTATTTATTTTTCATTAAAAGGCGTCGGAGGGTTATTTTTTCAGCCACATGTAACTGACGGATATCTATTTTGTAAGCTGTAAGCAAATCGGTAATATGAAATATTAAAATTAAAACTACTATAAGTGGTTCCAAGCCTTTGGAAAAACCATCAATTTAAAGAGGGCCCAACATTCTTATTGCGGTATGACTAGTGTTCTAGAAGAATACCGTAAAACTAATTGCTCAATTTAAAATCAAACAACATTGTAGAAATATAGTTTCTGCCATCCTAAAGTCATGGCACTATTCGTTCAAAATTCTAAAATGGAATTTTTGTCGACCCAAACCTGGCAGTGGTACTAATTGCTTATATTATCTATTTTGTTCGCTAAACCTGAGTGGCTTATCGTGAAATGTGGGGATAGGTCATCCGCTCTTTTCTTGAATCATCTTCTATAGTTTACCACAAAAGGTTTCCCGGTGTGTGTGCTTTTTTTAAATATTTTCCAGTATGCTTGCTTTTTAGAAATAAGGCAGAAAATCGCACAAAGAGTGAACTCAAATGACGCAACCACCAGTTAAACACCCACTGTTTACCTCCTTCAGCAATGTTCCGGTTTTCTCAATCGTAAAAAATTCGGCGTATCGGCATTCGTCTCTTCCAGAGTCATCAAAGGCCGACCGTGCTACCGTGGCCCGTAGCGTCCATCCTCCTTTCTCTTTCTCATCATCTTTTTATAATAGGCTGCCCTAAACTTTTTTCCAACTTTCCACTCCGAGCCGCTCCTCATTTTTCTATCTCTTCTTTCTTTTCGACCATCTTCCTCTCCTGCAGCTCCACCATTTCTTCCTTTCTTTGCATTACCCTCTTCGTTTTTTTTTTTTTCATTTCTCCACCATCTTGTATTTCTCACTGACTCCTTCAATTCCTTATCCCTCTTTCGGTGCTAAAAAGAGGAAAGGGGCTTAAGGATCCCAAAGCCCAATGTACTGTGCCACGAACTGATCCAATGCTAAGCAAGCCCTTAATCCTGATAAGGCACGCAACAGACCTGATGCGCCCTTCTACCTTCGCGCCATCCTCCTTATGAAATAGTCCTCAATTTGCAACGGCCTCCGGCCGAGCCAGATCTAAACAATGAGAGTATTCCTTGTTGAAGGAGTATTTAAAGAAACCCGAAAGTCTGTCAGGCATTTTGATCGGGATAGCATTATGTGTTGTTCTAGCAATCCGTCGGCAGACCGAACGAATACAGCGTATTATTAATTTTTTTCCCTTGTGGGTGAAGCAAATCCCCTACTTGTCCCTACTAACATTTATCGTTATCTACCGTGGAGGTTACCGCGCATCCTCAGGTAAGGTTACTTGCTTTTCTCACTGGGCCGCCCCGCGTTCTCCCCGGGTGCTTCCCTATTCGTGGCATTTTTGTGACAGTCGCATGCGATTGTCAACAATGAGGAATTCTTCGAGAAAACCGACGCCGTTTTCTTATGATGTTTCCTTGGATTACAGCGCTCGTAGTTAAGTAGTAAGATTATGGTCATCGTCAACCATACACTATGCCGATATGTCCCGTATATTCATCATCTTGCCATGAAAGCCGTTCTGGCTCGGCGCACGGCTGCTGGTAGCATTATCCACACTAGAGTAATTGTTTGCAGCTTTTGTCGGTGAAATTTCATTTACTTGCCCAACAAGAACGTGTGCTGGATTCCCCACTTGCAATTGTAGGTTCGGAAGATCTCCTAGGCGAATCGCGATGCCAAGCAATAACAAAACACTGGAAAGAGGGGATAAAACTTGCGCAGCACTAGGGCTGCGCCAAAAAAGGCGAATGTGTAGCCGAATATTTGCCTTCTGATTATTTGCAAATGATTTGGCATTTCAGCATAAGCCATTCAGGAAATAGGCAAATGTGACACCAGATCTGCGCTTCTTGTAATTTGCGGAAAGCGTTTACAAAATATTTTTGACGGCTAGACAAAATATTTTTGACGGGTAGAAGCGCTCATATCACCCACCACGCAGGCAAGGAACATTTCGTCACTTCCTCTTTTATGTCCTTTTCCTCTCCGAGCTCCCCGCGCTATAAAATAGGAGATATGGGGCCCACTCTTGCCTTCATAGCGGTAGAAAACTCAGAGGGGTGCTGCTCAGGATACCTCGTCGCCGATCGTCGTGCAGTACAACGGTGTGAGTAAATTGCACTTCTCATTCTTGTTACGCCACCTGAACTATGTAGTCGTGTAAGAAAAAGCCTTCCCAGGTGTAGCGAAAATCCGCCGTGTAAATATTCTGACAGCTGTATCGGTACGTGTTTACGGGGCGCGTATAGCATGATTTCATTCGTACCTATTCACAACATATCAGCTACATACCCGCATCGGGGATATCTCTGTATCAAATATAGTTTTTGCGGTTGTAGTTGTATATTGTATAATACATGCTGAACAAAAGACAATGTTTCTTAGGCACAGAGTCAAGTATGGTTGGTTCACGTTTTGAACGGTGCTCGTAAATTTCTCAGACGTTTAAAGGTGGGTTGACTTAAAAGACACTGTAGCGTTGGTGTCATTTCAATCCCTCCGAACTATCCTTATGGGAGAAATAATTCATGTTTAAAAACGAAATCAAGGTGCATTGATTTTGTTTGAGCCTTAAATATTTTATATGAGATTGTTGATCTTACTGATCTTGCTTAAAATCGGGTACTTTACTGTGTGGGACTTCACAACAAGGTGCAATACTCCAATAATACTAGAGTTTAATGTACGACTTCGTTCTTACGGAACATGCAAGTACTGGGACAATCTGTTGAGTAGCAACGAACGGCAAGTCTCAACAGGTCAGGTACGCTTGGTTGTTTGCTACCGGTTAAAATATTGAACAAAATTGTAGCGGTTAAAATATTGAAGAAAATTTTAGCTCCAGAGAAACAGAGGGCTCTGCTTTCAACAAACGCGTATGACCAGAATCTCAGTTAAACTTAGTAAAATTGGAAATCAGCTTCATGAAACACGAAATCACCTTTTTATTTTTTGCGTTTGAAAGGAACGGTGGTTCGACATCTGACGAGGAGGAATTCTCACCCCTTTTTCATTTTATTCAGTACTCGTGACGTCAGAAACCTTAGTTATTTTTATATTGATATCTGCATTCCTAACTGTTCCAGACTGCCATGCGTTGGACGATGCATGTGTTCTTTTTGTGGACCTGGGTATGCTCAACCGAGGGAATCTCGGCCCATCTGCCCTGCGAGGAAACCACGAACCTGACGACAGTACCCCGAGAAATTAAGAACTGCAACCTGAGCTTTGAAAATGGCCATCTTCACGCTCTTTGTCACATTCTTGTCACGATGGATAAAGACTCTGAACCCCTGACTGCCCCGATAACGACAATGGAGCAACTACTGGTTTCAGAAGATACCCTTCGCACCGTGTCTCCGGGCTGTGCCCCAGTCTGCTTGTACCTCCGACAGCTACGATTGAAGAAATGGGACGATCTCCCTGGCAATTTAACTACTAGCTACGATCGCATCCGGATGTCGGAAGTTAACAAAGCACTGCTTTTTTTGGAAAAAGCGAAGATATTCATCCGCGAGATGACAGTTGACGTGACATTCGGCATGCCCATGCCGGTAGCTGTCGCCATGTGTGACAGCGACCGGGTCAACCAAAGCGGCATTTTCAACGTTCACAGCTTTTCTGACCCGTACCACTACTTATTCCCGGACAAGGATTTTGTTAGCGTTCTCGCAAATACCACCATGCCCTGGGACATTTTCTACGTATCCGCCGATGCAGCTATTACGATGATGGATATAATTAACGAAGTCCCCACGCATCTTTTAAGGGTTCTGGCATCCATATATATTAGGCATGTTAGGTTCTACCGATGTAATTTCCGCAACATCTCCTTCGACGACATTCCTCACATGAAGAGTATTCAGCATCTTGAATTTTCGCAATCTCCTATCATGACCGTTCATCCGGAGGCGTTTGACTGCATTCCTTCTGTTGAGAAAATTTCTCTGACAAGCACGAAGCTCCCCGGTATACCAGAAGCAATATTTTCTTTGAAAACACTGGCGTGTCTAAACATGTCTGACACAAATGTTCCTCCTGGACTGGAGTTTAACTTTTGGCCTGGCAGCAGTAATAGAAAGAGCAGTGCTGTGCAATTAATCACAAGTGGCAGCAACGTGACACTGTTACGTGATCGAGACCTATGTGGTTTCCCGAATCTGCTTGAGCTACACATGGACGGGTGCAACCTGAAGATTCTACAAGGCTCCCCATTTATATGCCTGAACAAACTGCAGTTTCTTTCAATGCGGGCAAACAAAATACCAGCACTCCATGAAGCTACGCTGGAAGGCCTGATAGGTTTATTACGGTTGAACCTGAGCCGCAACCACCTGACGGTCTTTGATGGCACAAATATACTCATTCCGTTGGTGTCTTTGCGAGTGCTTGACGTATCCTTCAACAGCATCGAACAACTCCGTGTGGACAAACCTCTCAACAGTTCCCCTGAAGTGCTTTTAGCCCCGCACAACAGGATAAAGAAGTGGACGCCGCCAATCTTTTCACGGATGACTGAACTAAAAATGTTGAATCTCAGCCATAATGAGCTAGCAAGGTTGGACAATGAAATGTTTCGCGACCTGAACGGCATACAGAACGTGAGCCTCAGCTTCAATCCCTGGGATTGCTACAGTTGCTACCTCAACAACCTTCACAACTTTCTTGACAATCACCAAGTGCAGTGCGCGGAGTGCGTAGCCTGCAGTGTTCCAGAGGAACAACAGGGATACCATGTTCGGAGCGTTGCATGGAGAGAGGAGGAGTGCGGACCTGTGGACTATTATCGCGTATACGCTGTTCCGGGGATATTTTGCATTATGTTTGCCGCCGTGCTTGTTTATGGCGCGTACAAATACCGCTGGTACTTCATGTATGTATCTTTGTGCCTTAAAGTTGGCATCAAAGGCTACAGGAGGCATGTTAACGCGGGGAATTACGCATGGGACGCTTTCGTATCCTACCATGCTTCTGACTCGGACTGGGTTCACGAAGTTCTGCTGCACAAGCTCGAATCGCCTCCCCTAAAGTTCCGACTTTGCGTCGCCGAGAGAGACTTCATACCAGGTATGCTGATCACCGAGAATATATGCCGAGCTATAACGCAGAGTCGCGTCTCCCTCTTCGTGCTGAGCCCTGCATTCTGCCGCAGCCGCTGGTGCATGTTCGAACTGCGACTCGCTCAACACCGGTTGTCTGACAGTGATCGTTACGAGGGTTTGGTTTTCGTCAAGAAGGAGCCAATCCGCGAAAATGATATGAGCAACATGCTGCTGTTTCTCACAAAATCAAGAACTTACATAGAAGTTCCCCCGTCAAATGCAACTGAGAGGCGCAAAAACCTTTTCTGGTTGCAGCTCCAAGCAGCTTTGCAGCGATAGAATTCTAACAGAAGCAATGATGTTAACAATAAAGAGATGGCAAATATACAAATTTGTCTCTGTTCTTGAGTCTAAAAATTTCCATGTATTCTTGTTTGTGTCCTTCATACCATTATCGCCCAGTTTATTTTACAGACCCATATATCTTGATTTTGTTTGGTTCATTTGCATACGAAGCATGAGACCAATTTAGCAGTGCCTTCTCAGTAATACCAATCTCACTTCACTCCCGTTTGAATTTCACTGTCAAATCCTTTACGTTCTACAGACCCGCGGTTCTGGAATACACGAACCGCGTGAAACACGAGGCCAACTGTTGCCGCTTTTTTTTCGCAACGAAACTACCCGCTGCAAAAAATTCTTATAAATTCACCCCTTCTATTCAGTTCATTTTGTTTAGGGAGCTAATTTTCCAGAGTAGGTTAAGCTGTGTCTGTCTGGCGGAATTAAGCAGGTCGTATACCTTTGGAATAATATGGATATACAATACTTACCTACAGTTGAAATTGAAGCTGGTAACGTCTTTACAACTGTTGTTATTATAAATCTAAAAAGCATACAACTTAAAATACCTAATGGAGGCATAGCGGTTGTGTGCATGGATGTTTCATATAGTTATCAACCTATTAGTAACCTAACCTTTATTCTGCTGAGCTTGTAGCCCAACACCGCTAAATCCCTAATAACCAGAAGGACATTTCTGTTAAGGGCACATGAAGTCTTGTAGTTAAACGTGTGCATTGTCAAGAGAGATAAATTGAAGGTAAGGCTATAATACGCGATCTTGCATTCTGTGTGGAGGGGGGATAAAAGAAAGGAAGAAAAAACAATAAAGCAAAGCATCGTTAGCCGATTGCTGTATTATGCCGCCAGGTTTAACAAAACACTAATGTGGCTTGCACATACTGAGTGAATTTAACGCTAAAATGAGATATAGGAGGCAAATTCAAGCACTAGCCCTTTCGCAGCCATTGTAGGTGCATTTTGATGATGAAAAGGTTTCAAAAGGGCACCTTCTCTCACATCAACTTGCCAGCCCATGTTCTGCATCGGCTGATATAATTACCGTTAAAAGACAGCCGGGCTAAGAAAATCTTCCTAGCCTACCTAACCTGAACAATCTCTCAGTGAACAAGGAAAACGCTTACAACTATTTTAGGATGTGAGGTTCATATAGCCACGGCTAAAACGATATTTTGAATGATGAATGGCATCAAAACACCGTATCAACCAGCAAGTCATGACTACGGTACGTAATGGGGTGAAGGCGAACACCCCATTGTGTTTGCTATTCTGCTAGAGATTACCAAGGGATTATTTCTATGATTATTCACTAAACAATCATATATAAATTCAAAATTATTAAGGTGAAAACTGCATCAAGACAAGATATTTCAATGCTCGCTGTTTTGTCGTTTACTGTGCTTGTTCAGAGTGTGCGTCAGGGGTCGACTCTCCCCTTTCCTAATTGCGGGTATTCCTCATTGTGATGTATATTGGGGTCACTGTTTGGCATGCTAGCTTCATAACCATTCCGGCTACTTCGAAGCTGCCCGCAGAAAAAGATGCGTACGAACAAAAATCGCAAGATGGCCAACAATTCTTGATTTGCCATGTTCCCCTTCCCCAAAAATAAAAAAAGAATACCCTGAGGAACAACACCTGTTCAAGCGTCTCTATGGCATGTTTGAAGCAAATCATAAATAACTGAACAGTAGTTATAACCAAAAGATACTTTCCGATGAAAACTTCAATTTGTAGAGAGCAAAGAATACCCCCACATATTGGTTAACTTTCGGCCAGTTTATAGCACTTCAGCCAGTTTGTAAAGGCTTGGTCACGCACGTACCCTTGCCCGTCTACATGCGTACAGAACTCGAACATGAGCGTATACACTACTAGAATACATTAGCGCATGCACTAGAACACGAGAGGGTGACCGATCCTGCCTTCCCCACCCGAACGCATGGGAACACACGGGAACACGGGAACACACTGCTTGTCCACATGGCAGAAGGAGCTCAGCAGTGAGGAGCAGTGCCCAGAAGAAGCATATTTTCCAAAAATGATACCTTTTTAAACTAGAGATAGAAAACTTAGCCATAGAGCCGCCAGCTCAGTCATCCTTTTTGAAGCGACTTCACATGCGTGAACTCCGCTGTTCCTTGATGGAATTACATGAGGCTGAAAGAGCTGAGGCCGGGACATTTTTTGATGAAATACAACTATGATTATAAAATATCGGGGAGCCCTTATTTGATCGGGGAGCCATCAACGGGAAGCCACCACCACGACGCGCATTTGGGGATGAACGGCAGTTAGCACTAGAAAAAGTTATAGTCGAAATTGAGTATGAGGGCCAAAGCTATTCTGATAGCCGCAGTATACTTGCAGCAATTTGTTCCCGTTATGAAAACAACTTTTTAAGTGCACCTGATTTCAATGTATTCCTGCAGCTTCTTCCTAAGCTCAGTGATGATGAGCGGGCTCTGGTAGAAGGACCAATTACGCTTGAAGTGAAAATGGCCATTTCAAACCTGCAAACTCATGAGTCACCTGGACCTGATGGCCTCACTTCGGAATTCTACCAAAAATTCTCAAGCGTTCTGTCCCGTGCCTTACTTGAAGTATTCACCAAGGCCTATGAAATTGACGTTCTGCCTCCCCGTCATGCAAAGGAATCGTATGACAGAAAAAGCCACCACCACAAGAAACGCCCAAAGAAGATCACAACAAAGAAGATGCAAGGCACGCGGGGCGGAGGTCATCGACACCGGCTACAGCACCGAGGTCTCGCGACCCCGGCACGAGCTTGCGCCGGCGACCAGCCAATGGGAAGCAGCCAGCGACAGCGGCCGGAGGGCAGTCACCATCGTGTGGGGGAGAACACCGAGAAGAAAGTGAAGAGAGACCGGAACGCTCGCGGCCGGGTGCCCTTACCCGGGCCACATCCAAGAGGTCCTTCACAACGAAACACCTGACGCCCTCTCCCGCAAGCAAGTTGTCTCGTCGGACATCGGCAGAAGGCAGCGACATTCCAAGAAAGCTGCGTCGGCTCTTCGGCGACGGGAGCTCGGAGCGCGTTGCCGTACTTTCAGCCACGAGATGTCACGCCCTGACTGTGTTACCGGGAAGTGAGAAGTGGGGGACCATTTCCAGTGACAAACACGTACATTCCATACTTTTGTTTGAGCGGTAACGTTTTGCCAATAGTTAGCCATGGTCACGTTTTGGTATTCTTACATCTCTGTATCTGTTTCTGTTGTGTGCATTTTGAGGGGTTTGGAGTAATAGAACTTAGTCTCACCGAATGTTTTTCGTTCTCTTATCATTATTGTCCCGAACCTAACAATAATTGGCGTCCGCGACAGGACGAGGCTAGTTCATTTGACATTCCCACAACATGCAACAAACACGTACTTTCTCTACTTTTTTTGAACTGTAACGTTTTGCCAATAGTTAGCCACGCTCAGGTTTTGGTATTCTTATATCTCTGTATTTGTTTCTGTTGTGTGCATTTTGAGGGGTTTGGAGTAATAACGTTCGAAAACAGCGCGGAAGACGCGACTGAGCAAGTAATAGACGACACAAGCGCTGACTATTACTTGCTCAGTCACGTTTTCCGCGCTGTTTTCAAACGATATGATGTACCAACAAACCCTTCAGTTCACCCTTTTGGAGTAATAAAACTTAGTCTCGCCGAACATTTTTCGTTCTCTTATTATTATTGTACTGAACCTGACACTCCCTCATTTTACCTAGGTTATAAAGTACTAATCCCCAAAAGTGACCATGTAGAAAAGTTGAATAGCGTAGGTGGCTACAGGCCGATATTTCTGCGTAACATGGGTTACAAGATATTTGCGAAGGTGCTGGCACGCAAGCTACAGGTTGTTATCACAAGTCTGATAGGTGCGCACCATATTTGTGGGTTTCAGGGGCGGAGCATTCAGGCGAAAATCCACATTGCTCGTTCTGTACTGGAGTGTGTATCTGATGGTGCTGTCCAGGTTGCGCTCCTTCAAATTGAACTTGTTGAAGCATTTCACAGGGTTAGCCATCCTTTCCTTTTTGCTGTTCTGGAGTCAGCTGGGCTTGGGGAAGCCTTGTATAAAGGAATATCTCTCTGTTACAGAAGCTGTACGACCAGGTTGATTATAAACCGCGAACTCTCTAGACCTGTTCCCGATGATGATGATGATTATGGGTGGATATTAATCCAACCATCATCCAACTTGGACAAAGAGCGCCAAAACAGTGGTTAAATATGAAAGGTGAGAATTTAAACGCTAAAATCAGTAAGCAAGAACAAAAGTAAAATCAATAAAAGATGGCTGGTGTATAAGGCCAGGTTGTGATCATGTGTGGTATGAAATTAGGTCTAAGAATTTAACTTCTGCTAAATATTTAAAAACGCGCTTGACAGAAAATGTAGGATTATCAGAGAGGAAAAACACTGGATGTAACGAGATGTGTTGTCTGTAAAGTTGGGTGAAGTTTTTCTGTCGTGTTGTATCGAGTGCTTTGCATTGGAGTAGTACGTGGATTACAGATAGGGCCTCTCCACACCCGCTACACAGGGGTCTTGGAGAACTGTGAGCAGGTGGGAGTGTGTTATATAAGTGTGACCTATCCGTAACCTAGCAAGGGAAACTTCAGTGTGTCTGTTGTGTGTGTCAGTCGTGTATGGTCCCAGGAGTGGCTTTATTATGTGTAATTTGTTGTCTATCTGTTGATTCCAAAGTGCTTGCCATGTTTCGCGAAGGTGTTGTGTGATGTGTGGCTTGAGGTCAGTGTAGGGTACTGTTGCTATGTCCGGTGTATTTGTATGTGCACCAGCAGCGGCCATCTGATCCGTGGTCTCATTTCCCGCCATCCCAGAGTGGCCTGGAACCCAACACATGATATGATCACCTCGAGATTTGATGCATACGCTGATATAATGGTTTTATACACTACATTAAGAACATGGTTTTTAGAAGACTTGTTGGATGACAATGCATGTACAACACTCAGTGAATCGGTGATAAGGATAGACTTTGGTATTTCTTTGCACTATGTGATTTAAAACGAGCAAACCTCCATGGGCTTCCGCCGTAAAAATGCTGGTTTTCGAGTTGAGGGTAATAGAGAGACTAAAATCGGGTCCGTGCGCCGCACGCGACGCAGTAAGGGCAGTTTTTGATGCGTCGCTATAAAACTCTGCACATTCATACTTTAACTGCAGGGACAAGATGTGCTGCAAAATAGCAGTTTGTGGTACCCTGGTTTTATCAATTTTCACGAAGGACAAGTCGCAACACACAGGTTGAAGCTGCCAGAGAGGTAAGACGTCACTAATAGAACATGTGTAAATGTCTGAAAAGGAGATGTCGAAATTTGAAGCTTCCTGTCTCACTCTAACTGAGAACGGCAAAGGAACGAACAGGCGATTTGCAAACAGCGGTGATGTTTATGTATTATTAAAAACAGCTTTAAAAGGATGGTTATTCAACGATGAAATTTTAGAAGCGTAGAGTAAGTCCATGTGCGTTCGTTGGTCCTCAAGGCACCACTTATTATACTCAACATATAGACTCTGGGCCAGGCTAGTGTGGAACGCACCCGACGCAAGGCGGAGGCCCAAGTGGAGTATTGGATCAAGAATCTTTATTGTTGTTTTTGCTGCCGACCCATACACTACACTGCCGTAGTCTAACCGAGAACCGACCAAGGCGGTAAAGACCCGGAGCAGCAGTTCTTTGTCTGCACCATAGGATTGGTGGGAGAGGACCTTGAGAATGTTTAGTGTTTTGAGGCATATATTTATTTATTTATTTATTTATTTATTCAAGATACCTTACAGGCCCACGGGGTGGGGCATAGAGTAAGGGGGAGCACATAACATCAACAGAGTAAGTTTACAAATTATATAACACCGGTGGGCAAGACTAACAACCAATATGAAGTCAACTGTATCAAGCAAATACACACGCCAACACACACACACTCACAAAATCGAATCTGCGCGCGAGCCTCGAAACTTGAAGTCGCGGTAACAGAAATTTTGTTACATTTAGTGAAAAGTTAGTCAAAAATACACAGTATTTAGTAAAACAGCATTTAGTCAAAAATGAACAGGATCATACAGCAGACGATAAGCCCATCAATGCCCTTTGAAATATCGGACACTTGCCGAAGGCGAGAAAAAATAACTAGTAAAAAATACAAACAGTCTAATTGTCAGCGAAAAGTTCAGAAGCAAAATAGTCAGACGCAAGGCGCCTAAAGGTTACAGGGCATGACACAGATGCGATATGATCGGGAAGATCGTTCCAAAGGCGTATAGCACTTGGGAGGGCAGATGAGTTAAAAGCATGTGTGGCACCGTAAATGCGTGAAAAGCTGTAGTGGTTGAACAGTCGGCGTGACGTGATAGATGGTCGTTGAAGATTAAACGGTGGTGTTGTCGACGCATAAATGTACTTATGGAAAAGGCATATGATTGCAATATAACGACGGGTTTGCAATGGCTGGAGACAGCATTGGCGTTTAATTTGTGTGATGCTAGAATGCCGGTTATAATTTCGAGTTATGAAGCGAGCAGCTCGATTTTGGATGGATTCAATCATGTCAATTAAATATTTTTGAAATGGTGACCAAATGGACGAAGCGAATTCCAGTTGTGGAAGAACGAAAGTTTGATACGCTAGTTGGCGAACATTTGATGGGGCATGCCGTAAATTGCGTCGTAAGTATCCAAGTGATCGAGATGCTTGTCAGACCAAGACAAATCGGGAGTTAGAATGACACCTAGATATTTGTATGTCGACGTTCGCATTAGTGAGCTACCTTTTAACATGTAGGGGAAGTTGGAGTTATTATGTTTACGACTAAACGTCATTACTTTACATTTGTTTAAGTTTAGTGTCATTAGCCATGTTTCACACCAGCTGGACAGGAGATTAAGATCATTTTGAAGGGCAAAATGGTCATCACTGGAGGTTATTTCGCGATAGATAATGCAGTCATCAGCAAAGAGCCGCACACTACATGTGAAATTTTTTCTCAAGTCATTGATGAATATTAAAAAAAGTAACGGTCCTAGGACGCTGCCTTGCGGCACACCAGAAGTCACGTCAGAAAAGGGAGAAGAAAAGTTGTTGACAAATGTAAACTGTTGTCGAAGGGTGATGAAGTTGCGAAGCCATGATAAAGTTTGCGAATCTAGGCGAAGAGCTGATAGCTTTGATATTAGACGTGAATGGGCGACCCGATCAAATGCTTTCGAGAAGTCGAGAAACACGCAGTCAGTTTGTAAGCTATTGTTCATGTTAGAATGCAGATCAGTGGTGAACTCGAACAACTGCGTGTCGCACGACAACCCTTTCCTGAAGCCATGTTGGTTTGTAAAGAAAAACTTGTTATTTTCCAGATGGCTGAACACGTGGGATGCAATGATATGTTCGAGCATTTTGCAACAAACGCAAGTTAAAGAAATGGGGCGATAGTTGTTGGGGGAGTCAGTGTCGCCAGATTTGTGAATGGGTACTATTTTGCCTATTTTCCAATCAGATGGTAACTTCCCTGATGATAACGACTGGCAGAAAATGTGGTGTAATATTTTGCTTGCATTCCAATCGTCCCTTTAAGCACTTTCGAGTTAATGTTGTCGATGCCAGCGGAAGTTGATATTTTAAGGTTCTGTATAAGACTTTCTATGCCAGCGACGGTTATATTGATAGGTTGCATTTAGACCCAATCATATTCAGGAATTACAGGGATATTACAGGGACTTTCCGTGGTAAAGACAGAACTAAAAAACCTGTTAAATACGGTGGGGCACTCTGCATCTGGGTCATTATTTTTTAACAAGATTTTATTAGTATCGTAGGCAGGGGATATTTCTTTCCAGAACTTCTTGGGATTAGAATTGAGCAAGGATGGAAGGTCATGTGAAAAATATTTACTTTTGGCTGCAGTTATTGCTTCACAGTATGTTAATAGATAACTTTTATATTCTTGCCATGTCTCCTGTGTACCGGCGCGCTTAGCCCGTTTGTACAGATGCTTTTCCCTATTACGCTGTTTTCTAAGGGACTTTGTGAACCATGGGTTTGATTTATCATTTTTGATAGTAATCACTGGTACATGTTTGCTTACCAGTTCCGTTATTTTACTTTTGAAACTTAGCCAGTTTTCTTCAACATTGTGTAGACTAAAGGACGGTAAGAAAGTATGGTCGAAAAACGTTTCTAGCTCAGCATTGATAAGGTTAAAATTTGCTCGATTATAATCTCGAATTTGCTTAGTGCAATGGCCTGTAAGAGGTACAGGCATTTTAAGGATAACTTGGAGTAGATTAGGGTCAGAAAGACCATCTAGGTTAGACATCGTGTGAATGGTTTCAGGGGCCGACGTAAAAATTAAATCTAATAGGTTTAATCCGCGGGTGGGTTCTTCGACTGTTTGGGAAAGGTTGAAATCTAACGAAAGATTAATAAATTCTTGAGAAGTTTGGGAGGAGGATGAGAGAGTAGCCCAGTTAATGTCAGGAAAATTAAAATCGCCGAGAAGGTAAATGAAATCTGAGGAACACAGCTCATTTGCTTTGGTAATGCAGCTCCTAAGGTTATCTACGAAGGAATGGTTACAGTTGGGTGGGCGATAGCAAACTCCTATCAGTATCTTGCCAGAACGTGAGTAGCATGTGACCCAAACTATTTCTAGCGGCTAGTCAAAATGAACGGCATTCGATGCAAGACTGTTCCTTATAGCCAGCAAAACACCGCCTCCTTTTCGGCTAGCGCGGTCTTTGCGATATATGTTGTACTCATTTTTATCAATCAGAATCTCTGAGTCAAGGACGTCCGGGCAAAGCCAAGTTTCGGTGAGGGCGAGAATGTCGGTGCAACTGTCTTCTAAGAAGGATCTGATATGGTGGCGTTTTGGCAGTAAGCTACGGATGTTAGAGTACGCAAGTGCGATCAACGGTGCGGAGAGACAAGGCGCATTTTTCTGCTGCGTATGGTGTGACGAGACTCGATTTAGCTATGCCGGAGGTGAAGTGACAGATGGCGTGACGGGGGCCGCGACGGGGTGAAACACTGTACTGGCAGATGGTGTAACGGAGGGAACGGCTAAGATGACAGAATCTGTGGTCCTATCGTAAATGTATGTTTCGTCATCTACACGCAGCTTGTCGACAGACAGTTTCCATGATTTGGTTAACGACTTGGTAAATTCAAGCAATTTTTTTCTTGCTTGTCTAGTCGGCAAGGAAAAGTCTTCGCTGATAGAGAAGGTTGTCCCCTTCAATTTATGGGCTGAAGAAAGAATATGTTGTTTGTCTTTGAAAAAAGTCATTTTAGCAATGATAGGCCTATTCTTATCCGCATTGAACCGACCTATTCTGTGCACACGCTCAAACTGCGCACCAGTGACTGCAATCTTAAGTTTGTCTGCACAAAATTTGATTACTTTCTTTTCCGACGCAGTCCAATCTTCTTTCACATCATCTACAAGTCCGTAAAACAACAAGTTAGAGCGTCGTAGCCTGTTTTCGGAGTCCTCACACCTTGAAGTAATTTTTTGTAATTGGTCGGCAATATCAAGCGTAGTCCTATTTTGCTGTATTGTGGAAGTACCCATGGGTGACGGGTTACATTCCAGATTAGAAACTCTTTCAGAAATGCTTTTAATATCGTTTTTTATTGTTTCCTGGGTGTCCTTAAGCGTCTTCACATCGGCCAAAATTGAAATAAGTCCTGTTTCAAGCTTGCGAATCGCTACCAAGGCGCAATCAAACGCTTCTGCTTCAGCTTTGCTCATCGGGCCAGGGTTTGCTTCAACGTCACCGCACAGTAAGAGCAAAATGTTTAAAAGACGACAGGCGACGCTAGCACACACTGACATCAGCGTTCTCTTAGCAACAATCACTTCGTATGGGCACGACACCGCTAAAAGACAATAATTGCTACTTCGAACGCAACGAGCACCGATCTTGTAACTAACCTGTAAGTACAGCCGGTTTGAGCATTCCATTTCGGTAGCGGTGGCGTGCCCAACGTGCACGCTTGCTGGCTGGTGTTTATATCCCACGCCGTCCGTGCAAGGTGTGGTAGTGCACGGCCCGCGTTGCCAGACGAACGAGGCAGTAGCCTCCAACGTTGGCGGAAGCGACGGCGGAATGTGCCAGTGCTCGAAGGGATCCACGGTGACAGGTAGCCAGAAGCAGGGCGCCCAGAGACTTGACGCCAGCAGCAGAGTAGCCTGTAAGTACAGCCGGTTTGAGCATTCCATTTCGGTAGCGGTGGCGTGCCCAACGTGCACGCTTGCTGGCTGGTGTTTATATCCCACGCCGTCCGCGCAAGGGGTGGTAGTGCACGGCCCGCGTTGCCAGACGAACGAGGCAGTAGCCTCCAACGTTGGCGGAAGCGACGGCGGAATGTGCCAGGGCTCGAAGGGATCCACGGTGACAGGTAGCCAGAAGCAGGGCGCCCAGATACTTGACGCCAGCAGCTGAGTAGCCTGTAAGTACAGCCGGTTTGAGCATTCCATTTCGGTAGCGGTGGCGTGCCCCTGTTTAAGTGCTTTGATGTGTGGGATGAAAGTGAGCTTATCATCAAATATGACACCTAAAAACTTGTTCTCCCGTTTAACAGGAATAGATAAACGGTTAAGAGTTATCTCAGGGTCCGCATTAAGCCCGCGCTTACGGGAGAACAGAACACACGTTCTTTTGCCCGGGTTTAGTTTAAAACCATTAAGGTACGCCCATCCAGCAAGTTTCTTAACCCCGAGCTGAACTTGACATTCGCAAATTGGCAGGTTACAGGATTTCAAAGATATTTGCACATCGTCTACATAGATGGAACAGGAAATGGTTGATGGCAATGCCTTTTGGAGGGAGTTCATCTTAACTATAAACAATGTGCAGCTTAGAACTCCACCTTGTGGACACCATTTTCCTGCACATGTATAGCGGACAGGGATGACCCAACCTTAACACGAAATGTCCTCGTGGACATGTAACTAGAAATGGTGTTTAACATGTTGAGGTCGCTAAGGATGCCGTATCGCCAGGCTGTGTCGAAAGCCTTTTCAAGATCACAAAATACCGTAAGGCAGAACTGCTTATGAACAAATGCATCTTTGATGAAGGATTCCAACGCAACAAGTTGATCGTTGGTAGATCGCCCCACCCTGAAGCCTGCCTGGCAGCTCTAGAGAAGACCGTTGTACTCAAGGAAGTACACGAGCCTGCGATTTATCATCTTCTCCAGCAGCTTACACAGAAAGCTTGTCAGGGCGATGGGACGATAACTGGCGGGAGAGGAAGGGTCCTTCCCTTCCTTCAGAAACGCCACATCTATTGCCTCCCTCCAAGAGTGTGGAATGTGCCCCGAAAGCCATATTTTATTTTATAGGTGTAGGAGTGTTTCAAGAGTGCCTGGGTGTAGGTGTGCTATCATGGTGTATGTTATCTTATCTACCCCTTGAGCTGAAGGTTTACATGTGCTCAGCACAACCCTCACCTCATAGAGTGTAAATTCAGAATTGTAACCAGACGTTGACCTGTTATTGTCATGTAGGGACTTCTTCTTCTGACAAGCGGTTTTATGTTTCAAGAAAGTGTTTGTGTAGTGTGCAGAGCTGGATACGTGTTGGAAGTGTTGCGCGAGTGTGTTAGCCTGGTCTTCCAGTGTGTCCCCTGTTGTACTAACGAGGGGCAGGCTGTGTGTCTGTTGTCCTTTTAGTTTTTGTATTCGTGTCCAGACTTTGTCTGTGTCTGTGTATGAATTCATGGAAGTGGGGAAGGTGCGTCCACTCTCCCTTTTCGCCTCACGACACACTCGTTTCCCATTAGCCTTTGCCCGTTTAAAAGAAATGAGGTTATATGACGTGGGGCACCGGCGAAGGACACCCCACGCCTTGTTCTGGGCCTCTCGCGCCCGCCTACAGTCCTCATTCCACCACGGCCTCCTTTGGTTGCGCGGAGCACCGGGGGCGTGGGGAATGGACTTTTCGGTGGCGTCGAGAATGTGCACCGTGATGAGTTGGGCTGCTTCCTCCACGTGTAGGTGTTTTATGGATGTGTGGTGTAGTTGAGTAGTTTGTGTGAATGTGCTCCAGTTTGTTTTTCATTCATTAAACCTTTTATCTAAAGATGGACTGTTCTATCTAAAGATGGACTTTTTTCTAAAGATGGACCTATATACGTTAACGAAGTGGGGACGTGATCACTACCATATCGGTCCGTGCCCACACCCCACTCCAGACATGGAAAGAGAACTGCAGAACCATAGCCAAGTCAAGTTGTGAGTTTGTATTGTGTCCTCAGTTATGGTATGTATGCTGTTTTTTGTTAAAAAAGCATGCTCCGGAGGATCTAACAAACTTCTCTATCAGGCGACCTCGGACATGCGTTCTGGAGGCACCCCAAAGTGAGTTGTGGCATTAAGGTTGCCTGCTAGGATGTATGGTTCCGGCAGCTGGTCAATGAGTGCCTCGAAATCGGAGCTCAGAAGTGCAACATCAGGAGAGATGTATATGGAGCAAACCGTTATCAACCTATTAAATATTATCGTACGAATTGCTACAGCCTCAAGGACACTGTTTAAAGAGAGAGGGTGGCATGCTAATGATTTCTGGGCAACAATGGCCACACTTCCTGAAGATTGTGTGCAGCAAACCCTGTTCTTTCTGAATATCATGTACCTATTTAAGAAATTTGTTTGTTTAGAGTTCAGGTGGGTTCCCTGGAGACACATGATACTTGGCTGATTGGCATGCAGCATCTCACACAAATCATCAAGATTTTTAAGGAGGCCTCTGCAGTTCCATTGGATGATGTTTTCTCTTCCCATTATTTAAATTTAAGAATAACTGGAGTGCACATGTACGTGTGTGTTCATGCGTCGTCTTTCGGGGCTGCTATACTGGGATTTTTGGGCCTGTCTGTCGGCTTGGACATCGGAGGCCGCTGCTTGCGATGCATTGCAGGCAGGAACGGCACGACATCCATCTCCTCGTCGGATGTCAGAGGGGTGCCTGGCGGACCGGGCCCCTGGACTTGGCCCCCTTTTCGGGAGCCCTACATTTGAGCCACCACCGCCAAGGGCGTCCGGGGCACCAGGGTTGGCACGGCCGGCGCGGTGGCGGTGTGAGCCGGTGCGGGGCCGGCGGTGTCCATCCCCTCGGCACCCGCCAACGCAGTGGAGGACAGGGAGGCAGAGGCGGGAGCGGCACCGGTCCCGACAGAAGTGGTTTTTCACCACAACCGCTGCTGCCTCAGCAAGCGGCGTGGTGCCGGGTTGGGCTGCGCAAGGAAACCCAGCGGGGGGAGGGGCCGGGACCAGGTCAGACTCGCTGAACTGGGTCTCTGTGGACACCAGACGCTGCTCCGCCCTCCGGCGAGCTGCGTCGGCATACCTCCCCAGGGGGAAAAACGCGAACCTCTTTCGCGCCTCTGGGAAGGTGTTGCTTTCCGTGACCTTCACATTGATGATTTGCTTTTCTTGTTTGAATTTCTCGCATTTCCGTGGGTATGCAGCGTGGAGACCCTGGCAGTTTGCGCAGGTGAAATTCTCAGTATTGCAGTTCTCGGATGAATGGTCGTGCTGGGCGCATTTTGCACAGGTAAGTCTGCCACGGCAGGAGTTTGTGCCGTGCCCGAACCGTTGGCATTTGAAACAGTGCCGCGGGTTCGGGATGTAAGGCCGGACTGGGCATCGGATAAAGCCTGCGTTGACACTTTCGGAGACGGTCGGCCTGTCGGGGGTAAGTATGAGGTGCTTCGTGGCTAGTTGTTTGTCATCTCTACGTATAGTTGCACGCCTGACACCAGTTACGCCCTGACCACAAACGCCCTCCAGCAGGTCAGCTTCAGTTTTATTCAAGAGGTCATGTTCGGAGATCACCCCTGGGAGCTGTTTAGGCTGCGGTGGGGCGTGACTCGGATGGCCAGATCGGCGATCCTGGTTTGTGCAAGAAGTTTATCAGCCTGATCCTGGCTACTGACTTCAACATTGATTTCACCAGTTCTTTGTTTTTTGGCATTATATGATTCGCCGATGACACCTTCAAGAAATTTGGAGACGAGAAATACTGACTTTGAAGCAAGAGGGTTCAACTGGTCAACTGATTGTATCACTAAGAAGCGAGAGTAGTTGTTCGGTTTCGGAATGTTCAAGTTAGGAAGTGGTGGAAAGGGAACTTCGGTGCGGCCCCTTTTCGGAGGCCGATCACGTTTGGGGGGAGGGGGTGAGAAAATGCCATATGATACATTGGAAAGCAGGGAGACGGGGGTACTTTCTCCTTTGACGTTACCCTGGTAGTCAAAGAGATCCCGGAGCTCCCTGCCTGGTAGACAGGCAGGGTGCCCATCGGCCGGAGCTTGACCAAGGCTCTGACGGCCACCATTTACGGCTTCTACCCTTCACCTTTCAACACCTCGCCATGGTTGGACACAGCTTACGCATGGGAGCTCGGGGTCCGAGGTGTCGCTGCTCACCGTCACCATGAATACTCAAGGTGCCCCGTGCGGGGTCTAGACCTGTTCCCATTAGATCTTCCGCACGGCAAGGTTGCCCGTTATCACCCCTTTTATTGTGTTCGTACCTTGAGCCCCTGAGGATTAGTATTCTCCAAGGCAGTGTAATTATTGGTTTCTCACGGGGAAAGTATGAAGTCAAAGTTTTTACCGATGCAGATGACCTTGCCTTTTTTTGTACGGACAAAAAAGTGTTTTGGAGGGAATGACGCTGACATATCGGTTTTTGCCATGTTAGTGGGGCTAAGGGGACCCTTGAAAAATCGAGAGGTTTCTGGAAGGGTTGGTGGGGTACGCAGCCACCCCATTATGGAGGCATTACGTGGGACTCTGAAACAATACAGTACCTTGGGGTTCCTCTACATCAGGTTCGAAACAATGCACCTGATTCGTCTTCTGCACTCTACTATAGTGACGCGTAAAACGCAGGAATGGATGAGGCGGGAGCTGTCTATACTTGCGCGTGCAGAACTGTAATGTATTTCTGTTTTCCAAACTTGTTTATGTGCTGCAGGTTCTTAGTTGTGCACGAAATAAGGTTCAAGCATTTCATAGAGTGTTGTCTACCTTTGCATGGCGGTCCAAGTGGGAACCCGTGCGCCGCGATAACCTCTTCCTCCCGTTAAGGTCTGGTGGGGTTGGATTGGTGCATTTGTTTGTACATCAGCTCGTTTTGAGGTTCTTCTTTTTTAAAACGGCTGATCATCCGTTTTTAATGGTTTTTATTGAGCATACATTGAGTGCTCATTTCCCTTTTTTATTTGCTCAAACCCAGCCCGCGAATCCTAGGCGGCCTTGGGGATTTATAGAGACGTTGCTGACACTTTCAAGTTTTTTACTGCGCGTTTTTCTCTCGAGTATCTCTTTGGTCTCTCCAGGAAGGAATTGATGGGCGTTTTAATTGAAAGTTTATTTCAAGTGCCAATTTACAGACAACCATATCTGACGATTTTAGATAACAGTATGTTGAAGCGCGTCAAGAAAATGGGAATCCAGGCTGCTGCAAAGACTTTCTTTTTTAAGTTGTACACATCCACATTGCCTGTTAAAACATGGCTCAATAGTAAAGGTGCCTTGGACTCGTAACTGTCGGTTGTGTAGGCAGCCTGAGACAATTGATCACTGTTCTGTTTTTTATCGCGATGCTGTGTTTTTTTGGATGTTTTGCAGCGTACTCTTAAAAAGGACATAGACATGACCCCGTACATAATACGATTCCTGCCAGAGATGAAGAACTGTTCCGTGCCATATGACCTTTTTATGCTGATTGGATTGTTTACCGTATGGAAGTGTCGCATGACTGACCGTAATTCATAGGAACCTCGTGGTTCTAAGTCAATTTTTTACGAATATTGTGTGCTTGTGCACAGTGTCTATGCGGCACAATCGCAGCCGCCAGACTGGTTGCATCTTCTTGAGTCGTGTGTGTGCCTACCGGACTTTTAAAATATGTGTCAGTGAGCGTACTGTTATTTTAGTTAGGCTACGACTTTAAAGCTATTTGGGGTAGTCTTCCATGCAATAAAGACAAAAAATACACGTGATTTGCATCGCGTCACCCGTTGTGCCGTTGTGGACTAACTTCTCACTCTCGTGCATTAAAAGTTGCGGGTTCAAATACCAGCATACTGTTGCCTTTTTTTCTGCCTTCAAGTGGCAGGGTTTTCGAATCGTATGCTTGAATCCAAAACAAAACGTTTTGGTTCAAATCTTGAACTACAATATGAAACGTCAACGCATCGCTTAAGTCATAAGCGATTTGTCAAGTTTTAAACTCGCGTTTGTATATACAGGATGATCACAATTGGGTTAACAGGTTTTTTTTTTATTAGGCGCAGAGATTTGCGTGAATACCACCTCTACAGTGATGTTATACACAGAGGGAAGACATAATTAGGTGGTAATTATTAATGTCGGTGGCTTAAATAACTAAAATCAAATAATTAACTTTTTAGTGGCTCTTGAAAGCAGGCATGTTTGTATTGAAATGTTAGACGCATTCGTGTTTCTACGCAGCTTAATTTGCAGAATTCGTCTAGCGCGTCTCTACTCCGAGATATCGAACTTCGAAGTGTAATGACGTTCACATGATTACGCCTGCTAGGCAGCGAAGACCGGCGCAGTGCTCCTCCATTTCGTTCTGCGTATCGATAGTGGTTCCGAGTACTGCAGATTGCGACAACGCCAGCCAAGACTGAAATGGTACCAGTTATCACTTTTGACTACGCCTACACCCCGTTGTTGAACTAAACACAGTGCACAGCAGGCACATCCCAAGAGGGACGAGCTTTGCGCCGGGCTTCACTGCCTAGCATGCGAAATCATTCGAATGGCAAATAAACCTCGCAGTTCTATATCTCGGAGTACGGATGCGCTAGAGGAGTTTTACCAAATGAAACGTGGTTGAAACAGGATTCCGCCCAACTATGCAATACAAAAATGCTGCTTACTGCAGCCGCTGAAAAGTAATTATTTATTTTAGTCAATAACGCACCCGACATAGATTTTTACCACCTAATCATGTGTCCCATCATGCGCATAATGTCATCGTAGAGGTGGTCTTCCCTTCAACTTAAGAGCACAATTTAAAAAAAAACCTGTCGTCTTAATTTTGGTCACCATGTAATGAAAGACAGTTGTAAATATAGAAAGGTGGCCAATACCGGCTACCATGAAGACCATTTCTGAAATTATAAAGATAAACCGAGGAACATTTGAGGCATGGTAAACAAATTAATCAGCAGATGAAAGCCTACGTGCCTGCCCAAAGAGATAATCAGTAGCGACTCTGCAATTTACAGTGCAGCAGTGCGGATGCTATGAACAAACACTTCATAAACGCGTCGAAGTACTGAACGGACGCTCTGGCCATAGCCTCCTCTATAACTTTTGCTCTGGCCGTTTTAAGTGATGCTGTTTCAACCCTAGTCTGCACAGTGTTTTGCGCCCAACAAATGCTGCAGAGGCATGTTGTCTAATAAAAAACTATTTAATAGCATAGCTGCAGTAATTGAAGAGATCGCAACAGAACAAACCAAATTTCGGGCCACGCTCATAAGTGTACTAGCACACTTAATAAACCTGAAATAAAGTACAAGTGTTCTTTTCTGAATGGTTAAAAGTTGCACGAGTGAAGCTGGTGTATAAAGGTGGTAAGAGAAAACATGCTTACGAATTACAGGCCAATATCGGTTCTTCCCGTGCTCTATAAAATATCTGAGGACGTCATTACTGATAGGTGGTTTACTTTCGTTCTACACCATAGTAATATCTGCAATCCCCAATTTGGTTTGAAAAAAAAAAGACAATCAGCAGTGTAGGCGCTACTTCAAGCAAACGATAAAAACATCAATAGAACAGAAGAGAGGAATTTGACATTGGGGTTATTTCTAGACCCGAGGAAAGCACTTCATTGAATTAGCCACGCGATATTGCTTAGCAAATTCGGTAAATATGGAAATAAAGGCGTGGCTAACATCAACACCCGAAAATAGCTTGTACGCCTTTCGGAGGCTAGGTCAGGTTTTTTTTAATTCAGCGGAGTGTACCTCAGGGATGATCGAAATTGGGACCCCTACTCCTTTTACGTATATTAATGACATAATTTTCGTTCTGCACTCCTCCGAGCTAATATTGCGTGTGCCAATGCCTTTTCAAATCAAGAAATTTAATTGACTTATCAAACAACATTAATCAGCATCTTTCAACTCTTTCTTTGTGGCTTAGGAGAAATGAACTAGAACCGAATTCTGCAAACACAAAACATTTAATATTGCAACCAATAAACCAACCAATGATAACAGAGCCAGCAATTGCGTTTGAACGGACTGCAATCTACAGGGTGCAAGAAAGGGGAGAGTGCGCGATCGCCACTGGCCGGGTTCGCCCATGAGGCATCCCTGATCCCCTGGGCGCAGTCGGGGCGGATTTACTACCGCGGTCAGGTCACCAGTCAGGTTGGTACGGCGTGCGTGACGAACACGGCACTCTTGGAAACACCTCTATCCTCTTACGACACCATCCGATGAGACAACGTGCTTGAGTGGGGAGGCCTGGCCTAGTGCTTGCTTTTGTGGACGACCACTGGGACAGAGGACGGTCCGAATTCCCAACTGAGTTCCGTCCCCAGCACACTCCATTTTGCCTCCAAATTTGTTTCTGAATGCTTCAAGGAGCGACCCCACCTCTTGCTACCATCTTGGTTAGGAATAGTTTTGCCTTTTCGCTCGCACTGCGACTTCTACAATGGAAGAAATGAAGGTTGCTTTGTTCAAGCATATGGCTAGCTTACAGACTTCAGGCCAATTTTTCATCAATATTTGACATTTCCAGAGTGGTTGCGCCCTTAAGTGAACTTGCTTGTCATCTATTTCGATGGTGCAGCCTTTTTAATAATTCTATATTCCGGGTGCAGCCTCAACCTTGTAGTATGTGGTGACTTTTCCATTCTGTTCTTGTTCTTGCTTATCCCTGCTCCGGCCACTTACGTAGACGCTCGCAACAACGCCACCACCCTAACGCCGCTTTGCAACGAGTTCATCAAAGCTAGCTTCGCTGAGCACCCTTCTTTTCTTCACTCAACAACCCTGATATATCAACCGTTTTGTCAAGACAGGTTGTGCTTCCATATCGAACTTCGTCGACCAAACACGACAGAATAACTTTGATCAGGCTGTTTTCATCGTGGCCAAAAAATTATTTTGCAGAGTGCATTGCCATTTTTTCTCAGCCAGTAATGAAGCTTGGATGACGACACCATTGCAGAAAACTATGATGGCCATCATTGTTAAAGGCGACTTTGGCATATCCACTTACCCGAATGAGTTTGCACCGAGATGTTTGTAAAAAAACTACATCGACTGACTGTACCAGAAAACTATAGTTGCACGATTTTAATGAGCAGGTAAGTTTATGAAAATTTGAACGAATGCCTAGACGCTGATTCTACTGTACAGACATAAAAGACGGGGCCCCACTTACCTGTCAGAGGACAGTTTATTTGATGCATGCACCTGTTGCTGCAAAAATCACTTGTGATTCCTAAACTTGACTATCAGGCTCCTGCTGGCATTAAAACCACGGTGGGGAATATTAAAACTGTTTGATAACTGAAATTCAAATTTGGTGGATTTTATTGCGCCGAAGGTACACATAGGCTATGAGGGGCGCCGTAATGGAGGGCTCCTGGGTATCTTTAACATCCCTAGAAACCTCCACACGTGGGCGTTTTCGCTTTTCGCCTTGAAAACAGGAGCCACCATGGTAGAAATCGAACCTACGCCCTTCGGCTCAGCAGCACAGTGCCCTACCTACTGTGCCACAGCGACGAATGTTTGCTATAAAGTGTATTGGCATTTATAATTTCAGATGTGACGGGCCGTTGGACCATTCGCTGCTGCCTTACGAATTAAGCTAGCGAGGCATAATGCAAGACTAACAGGATCGAAAGTTTGCCGAGTTGGTGTTGATTAATCGTGAAAACAGGCGCGGAAGGGTGTTGACTAAGAAAAGATTAAGCGCGTCATCCTGAGTATATCTTTTCTTAGTCAACGTCCTTCCGCGCCTAATGTCAAGCTAATGCCAGACCTCACACAGCAGTCCATTCTAGAATACAGGTCTCGCAAATGTGCATGCTCACGGGGAGTGAAGCCTTTCATGAAAATATCGCTCTGTTTCGATTATGGCGATTACGCACTCAGGTCTTTTGGAGGCCCAGTGATTGTGTGATGCTGCTAAATTATTTTCACAGTTTGCAAACAAAATTATACGTTGCACTTAAAGATGCTTCATAGTGTTTGGGCTCTTGAAGGGGCACTGACACAAAAATTTTGCATTTTGCTTTTTTTGCGTTCCGATAAGTAACTAATGACCTTTTTATCACTGTTATAAACATCATTTGCTACAGCTTTATTTAGAGGCATTTTTAATGCGGGCGGCCGCAGTTTCAGTTTCAGCGGCTTCCACGAAAGGCTCGATTTGGTAGAAACAAAGCTTCCACGTGGCTGTCAGACGGATATCACAGAGAAAAGCTGCCGTAGCACTGTTGAGTCCGCGTAGGCGGCAGTTTCTGCTAATGGCCCTACGAACTGCTTACTTCAGCCGCTTAATTAAGAAGCAACCGTGGACGTGATGCAGGCGCCATGAGGGCGAATGGCTACCGCGGCTAGAGAACGACGCGCGACGCTCAAAACAGTGGGTTGGGAGAACGGTGCTGGGAGCAAACGGAGGGTCTGCCTACAGGTACGCCTACAGACGTCCTAGGTTTGACACCGCCATCGCATCATTAACTAGTTCCTTGTATATACGGCCTTCCTTGGGCAGCAAAGCCCAAAAGCAAGCAAAGCCAGCCGCAACGCTAGCACACCTAGAGTTACGTTGTATGGAGGAGAGCACTTCAGATTTGTCGCAGTTTCTTGGCAAATAATTGAACACTCAATGTGAACTCTGTGTAATTGCATCTTGTCCAGACACCAAATGTTTCTTCTTGATGGTGTGGAATGCCAGCGTTAAAACTCTTCGGGTAAATTTCCTTCGTCAGAGCAGTGCTGTCGCCGGTGCTCGAGGCGCTATTATTGTTTCTATTACTTTTTCGTCAAGTCCTGTTCACAGTCTTGCAGGTACCGAAATCAAAGACCGTTTTAGAGAAATAAACTTTTACCTGACGTGTTCGACATCTTGCAGATGTATGGAGTGACAGCGGAATTGGAGAAATAGGACCTCGAAAGAAATATTAAGCGCTATACGGTAGACTGTTTTGATTAGACTGATGTCTAACAATAGAACAATCCTTCCATTGTTCGATTTCAGTTTAAGACTGGTAGAATCTAACAATCGTTATTGCAGGTAAAACGCAATTCGACGTAAAGCTAAATGTTTTGTCCATAATTGCGCAAGAAGCTGAGACGGGTATGTATGTGTCGCGTTTTTCGTCTTATTCCGCCTCGTATTTCCTGGAAGCCATGTAATAAAGCGTACGAAAGCTCCTCATTAAATATATTTCGTCATTATCATTATGATCGCCAGCTACAGCAGGAGCAATTGCCTGTTGGTATCACTGAAACACAAAAGCATCAACCGAATTTCTCTAGCCATGCCTGTCGTCAGTTTGCCGAGTTCAGTCTTTTTCTCGTGATTTTTTTTCCGCGAAGCTGTATCTGTTGTATCCCATAAGTTCTTGTTCCAGTCAAGCCCCTCTGCTCCCAACCGCCGACCCCTCATTCGCCAATTATCTACCCCTTGCCACTACCTGTTTCGCAAGTCACGGAACCGGCTGGGGAGAGCACTAGTACCGTTATTGGTAGTTGCGCTTTTCTCTCGCCTGGAACGGGCGTGAATCATCCGCCGCAGTGAGTAGAGCGGGGAGTAAAGGAGCGTTTGCCTGCACAAAATCACAGGTGGCGCGAAGGCAGCAGACAGGTAGCAGCGCCGTTGGCGCCTGAAGTTGACCCCCGATCAGCAGCTGCGGATCCCTCCAGGAAGGAAGGGAACTTGCGCGCTTGAAACACCGACGGGAGGCAATAACCACACTATATAAATTCACATTGTAAATCCCCTCCATAGCTACAGCTTCTTTGTGTTTACTTCTTCTAGGGATTCGAGGGTGAAGACTTGGCCCGTGTAACTATCGTCCAGGTTTTATAGCTTCTGTATCATGTTTTTGCGTCTACGCACGCGCAGATCCCCCATTTTTCTTTATTTGCGTATTTGAAATCGGAGGAGGCCAGGTGTGAACACACCGACAGGCTTCACGCGCACGCCGTCGACATACCCGTTATTCACCGGGGAGATTTCAACGTGGAGAGCTCACGGCCCGACGCGACCGGACTGCAGTTATCCGTGCACGTGTGGTTTGGCTTGGTCTACGTCTTACACCGATGGTACGATGCCCACGACCCGGGACGGTAACGGCCAGCCCCATGTTTCTCCCCAAGACAAAAACTGTAATTCGTCCAAGTTCTAATCAGCGAATCAGCTAGAGAGTGTGGAGAATGGCACATTGCAAATAAAACGTGTTTTTCTTAGGGCCCTCCTTCTAATGTGCCCAGCTTCGCTGCTCCTCATTATTCACAGGCTGGAAGGATACTAATTCTTCCGTTCATTTTTTCCCGTCGTATTCTTGTTTTGCCTTTCCGTGGTTCGGTCCGGGGTCCATACACGCTCGACATACCTGATGTAAATAAAAAAAGGCAATCGCAGGTTTCTTCATTTCTGTCGGTGGGCCCGGACCTAATCGAGCAACGGAGCGGTAGAGTATCAGTAGCAAAAAGCGGCGGGATAGTTGGTCTCCATGCGCTCACAAGCTCATCTAAAAGTTGATTCCGACTGTACATGTTCCTCTACCGAACTCGTTTTACCTATATAAGCATCAAGGCAACACATTCGCCTAAATCGAAATAAAAACAAGCTTTCCTAAGCAAAGTCTCTCATTCCTCCATGGTTACTTCTTTATCTTAAGTAACCGTCTTTTTTTAAAACGTGTGTCTAACAACCACCTGAAGATCCAAAAAATACTTGCTTCCCGTTGTGAAAGCAGGCGACACGAAAAATGAACGTAGCTCATAGCAATTCGTAATACTGCAAGTGCTTGTAAAACGGCTAACATTACAAAGCTACTACAGCAGCGACTTGTACTGATCTATTTGCTTCAGTGCAATCTTTTGGTTCATGCCACGTGGTTTTCACAACTTATTGCATTTTATCAAAATCGGGGCCTTAGTGAAAGCAAAGGCAACTCGTAAAACATCCCATGCGACAACGCGGAAACAAAAACTGCAGGGAGCCGCCCAGGTATGCATCATTCCTGAACTTGCCATGACCACGCTGGCATAAGGGGACAGTTAGTAAACCGTGAAAGTTGTTTTTACGCGATTCGAACAGCCGCCCTCTGGTGGTGGTGCCATTGTAGGCTGGCTCCACAGGGTTCTTTGACCATCCCATCTGGCGCGCAAACTTGATTAAGATGTATCGCGACCGCTTCGCCTCATCACCCGCGCATACGTTCACCTATTCTTATAGTGAGGGAAAGCATGCGGTGGGTGGCGCAATTACTTGGTTTACTGGGCGCGTGGTTATTGTGACATGCTGCTCCTAATCACTGAAGGGCTCTTTTGAAGAGCACGACTTAAGGTAACAACTCTTGGCTGCTGTACCAGCCCTGTCCTAGTTGAAGTTCCGTTCGCGCTGAGGGTGCTCACGAAGTAGGTACTGCATGAGAAAGAGATGGACAATAAGCTGCTTCGATAAAGATGCACCCAACAAGATTCTTTTCGTTAAGGGTAGAAGCCGGGCAGTTTCTGTACGCAACCAGCACTACTTAGATGTTAGCTTACAATACTCTTTCCGTTCTTTTATTCAACGGCTAAAGGTCTTGCCCTGTTCGGCGTCAGTAGCCTAGGGGCGAAAATTCTACAATTTAAAGGGAACGGCTTGCGTCTAGCCCTACCATTGTGAAATTTGTTCCCAAGACCCATGCTGTTTTTAACTACATAAGGTTCCCTTAGCTCCATTCTTGGAATATTATTTGTATATATCGGTAAACTTGGTGCCCCTAACACCATTTAGGGGAAGGGTTTGGCGTGTCAACAAGTTTAATTGCCGTTCTGCATCAAACTGTAAGAGCTAGGTTTGAATTGTCGGGTAACGAGCTATTTGACACGCCCAATACAAGTGTCTCTATAATACAACCCAATGATAATAATCTTTATTTTCTCAACGCACTGGATACATGTGCGGCCACATCAACGCAAAAAGGCTTGTGGGGCCGTGCGCGGCAGTTGGTGCACATCACCGACTAATTGTTTATAAAGGAAAAGAAAAAAAAGGAATAAAACAATGTTAGCAAAAAAGAAAGAAGAAAAAAGAAAGAAAGAAGAATAAACGCAAAAGGAGTTGGGGAATAAAAAAGCATCACAGAATAGATGCAACACCTTCATTCATCAACATTGACTCAAGATCATTCAACCATGTCATTCATCAACCCTGTAGTTTAAAAACATCGTCCTATAAGTTGAGCACGTGTGCTAAGAGAAAGTTCGGGGGTGAGAGCAGTGGCGTCTGCGACGCCTCCCATGGCAAATATGTTTTCGCACCCCTCGTGATGATAATGGTAGTAATTATCAATATTTTAATGTTATCATCATGACCACCGGAGCAGAAGAAAATACCAAGAAAATTCCGAGCGCTCCTGAGAGCATGCCTCGCGGCGTCCACCCAGTTAGCGGCTGAGCATCCGGTGGACCGCAGCCAGTGCTTCAAGATTTGAGGTGGGACAACGCTGTTAACTCTAACCTGTTCCTGGAAGTGCGCGTACCAGCTTCGCGTGCCTCCTGGCACGTCGCGATTCATATCGGCAACATTCTACTCCTCGTTCACGCCTCAACTTGCCATGGATGAATCGAACCAAATGTCATCAACGCATGATACACCCAGTGGACGCACATTCCTGCGCTATGACCCACGGCAACAACTGCTCCATGCCCGCCATCAACGCAAGAGACCCCTGCAGGCCGATCAAACGCTTCCAGCTACTCCCGCCCCACGCAAGCCCACACTTCCAAAGCTGCCCGCAAACGACTACAAGATCACCATTCCACCTCGAGCCGGCCTGTGAGCCGACACCTGGACAGCCCGACAGTTGGCCACCAGTATTCAGCAAGCAAGCAACATCCCTATACAGGTCTTCTGCTCCGAAGTCATCACGTTTCCAAAAGACGCTCCGAACCTCATCACGCTCAGCGCACCCGCCGAAGCCTGCGCAGACGCACTACCCAAACTTCCCAACCTTCACTTGGGCACCACCGACTACGAAATCACGAAGTATCTTAAGGACCCTCCGGGCACTTTTCGTGGCGTCATACAAGGAATAGATCCCGGCACCTCTCCGGAGCAGCTTCTCACACTCATCACAACAACAGGACCTCAGATACTGGAAGCTCGCATTCTCTGTATGTCCGACACGACGACCACGTGCGGCTCCCACGTGCCTTTCTACGTGCGTGTCTACGGAACACTTGTTCGCTGGAAACCCTACCGCAACACCTATTAGTGCTGTGTGCGCTGTGGTGAACTTGGAAACCGTTCCGCCCCCAGTTCTAAACACCGGATCCTGCTCCCGACCCCCCTTGCCACTTCCAGTGCAAGCTCTGCAGACTAGAACACCTTACTGCCAGCAAAGAGTGCCGTCGAAAAGTACGACCACTTTCACCCCCCGCACACGTGCGCATCCGTCAGTAAACACAAGATCTTCGACATTTCGCCCTCTCCACCACAAGAAGACCCCCACCTCTGAAGCCGGATTCCCAACGGAAATCCGGCTTCAGCAGCTTCAGCAAATTTTGGGCAACCGGCTTCAGCAAATTTTGGGCAGCAGCGGCGGCACAGTCAGCTCGACACTCAGTTCTGTATTATTTCAGACGCTGTATGCCATGCTTCTGGCCGCCACGGGGAAATCAAGATACTTCGTTTGTTGACCCGGCTGCTGAAGAAAAGAGCAAGTGATCTGGGAAGACTGCTGCGACTGCGCAGTGCGAACTTCACTGCCACTTCAGCGAGCCCGGCCTTTATAAAAGAGACAGCACTCGACGTCCCCGGCATTTGGGCAGCAGCGGCGGCACAGTCAGCTCGGCACTCAGTTCTTCTGTATTATTTCAGGTTTGTGTTTATTTTAATTGCACACTTCAAGCTTTCGATTGTATTTTGTGCTGCTGAGCTGTTGCCCAGTAGAGTGTCAAAATGAGTGATGACAACGTTTGCTTCGACTGCGACTTGGCTATTGGTTCTGACGATGCTTGCGTGGTGTGTAACGAATGTATATGCGCCTATCACTTCGGAATTTGTTCTGGCCTGTCAGAAAAAACGTACAAGTCAAGGGGTGATGCCGCTCGAAAGCAGTGGCGGTGCCCTTTTTGTAGAGGTGCGAAACAAAAGAGGACGATTGATAGCGTCACAGCAGCATCAATCGCAGAGCTGCACGAAAAGGTGAAGCAGGTTCACGAAACGGTCACTGCTATGAGGCAAGTGTACAAATGGTGTCCGATAAGTACGACTCCGTTCTGGCAAAGCTAACCGAAAACGAAAGGGATGTAGCAGAAGTGAAGCGGCGAGTTGATCGAGTTCAGGCGGAGCAAGGTGGCGAGGCCATCAGTGATGTAAAAAAAGACATCAACGAACTTGAGTGGCACAACAGGAAACTTAATCTCGAAATCCATGGCATCCCAAAGAGTGAAAAAGAAGACGTTCTTTCTAAGGTGAACGAACTAGCTACAACACTGCAGCTTCGCCAGCTCCAGATAAATGACGTCACGGCCGCCCACCGCCTGCCTTCGAAGCCCGATAAAACACCCGGTGTTACCGTTCGCTTTACTCGGCAGGCAGTACGTGACGACTGGTTTGAAGCTAGAAAAAAGCTGAAAACGGCTGACAGCGACGTGTACATCCAGGAAAACCTCACGAAGCAGACTAGAAAGCTTTTGTGGGAAACTAAGCAGTAGGCACGTGAAAGCAACTTCCAGTTTGTGTGGCACAGCAATGGAAAGGTTCTTGTGAGGCGAACGGAGGGCGACAAAGCGATTGTTGTCAAGTCCCAAAGGTCTCTTGAAACAATAGTATAAGTCCCCGACCACGACACGAATAACACAAGGCGTTCATATGCAACGTATGTACGTCACACCGAACGAGCTATGCGCGCACCTTGGTAATGATTACTTATCAGGTTTAAAAATTTTTCACTTAAATGCTAAATCTGCTAGAAATAAACACGAGTCCTTAGAAATATTTTTCTGTCAAATTGATTTTGAGTTTGACATAATTATGCTGTCAGAAACATGGTTCGCTGATGGTGATGATGTTTTCACAATGCCAGGATATAACGCATTTTTTTTAAACCGCCCAACTCGGCGCGGCGGGGGCGTAGCAATATTAGTCAAAAACGAGTACCGCTGTGAACTTCTTAAAACATTTACTTGCACACATAACGACTGTGAAGTGTTATCACTGAACATGAACAAGTACGTCATTTCTGTTGTATATCGCCCTCCCTCTGGATCACACACAGCTTTTCTTTCGTATTTAGAAAATCTATTCCGGTTTTCCGCTCAGAATAAGCTTGAGACAATCTGTGGTGGTGACTTTAATATAGATTTGATATGTAATAGTCCTATAAAAAATGAACTAACCTGGTTGTACCAAAGCTTCGGTTTAACTAGTGTCATCGACCACCCAACCAGACTAAGCACTAACTCTTCGACCCTGCTTGATTTTTTTCTTGTGGGTTCTCATGTTACACATATTAAAGCTGGAGTCATACCCTGTGATTTGAGTGATCACCTTCCCAAATTTATGGCTGTCAAACAATCTAAAAAGTTTCATAAATCCGCGTCTTCCGTAAGAAACATTTCTTCTACAAATCTGAATAGATTTCGAGAGCAATTGGCCACAACCGACTGGGCAGACGTTCTTTCAAATGAAGATGCGTCGTCAACCTTTGAATCCTTCCTAGGAAAATTCAAATCACTTTATGACGAAAACTTTCCATATAAGCGGTTAAAGACGCCTTGCAAAATTCGCAAACCTTGGATGACGCCTGATCTCTTAGGTAAAATTAAAGTAAAATGCTCCATGTATAATGAATTTCTCACCGATCGTGACACTGATCTACTTAAGAAGTTCAAAAAATATCGCAACAAACTTAACAAAGAAATAGCGAAGGCTACGAATAATTACTACAATACCCTTTTTGAGAAATGCAGCGGTGATTCTGCTGCTACTTGGAGGAACCTCGATTCAATTTTCAACGTTTCTATATCACCCACGGTAGTAACCGAAGTTACGATGGATGGCAAGCAGGTTAAAAGAAGTGCTCTTGCGAATGCTTTCAATGACCATCTTGTGAATATGACTTTTACAACAATTACAGGCGACAGTTCTAAGTACACGAATCCTCCATGCCTAGATACAATATATATTACTCCTGTAACCGAGTAAGAAGTTTTCTCAGCAATTATGCAACTCAATAATAGTAATTCTTCCGATCCATTTGATATGCAAACACATCCCATAAAACTTGTTGCGGATATGATTGCTACTCCATTAATGCATATATTTAATATTTGTTTTTCTAGCGGAACGTTCCCCTCTTCTCTGCTGATAGCGAAGCTTGTCGTTATTTATAAAAAAGGCGACAAGAACAATCTTGGCAATTACAGACCTATTTCTATTTTGCCCATCTTTTCGAAGGTATTAGAAAAACTTCTGCATTCTAGACTTACCTCTCTTACAGATAGACAGCATACACTAACAAAATCCCAGTATGGATTTCGAAAAAAACTGTTCCACCGAACTTGCACTTCTGGACCAAAAAGAATTCATTCTTGAAGCTATTGAAGACAAGAAATTAGTTCTTGGAATTTTTGTAGATTTCTCCAAGGCATTCGATTCCCTTAATAGGAAAGTCTTGTTGCAAAAATTGGAATCCTATGGTATACGTGGCATAGCGCACAATATCATCGAGTCATACTTAAGTAATCGTACCCAATATGTTTCAATAAATAATCACCATTCCTCAAAAAAACAGACTGTGTTAGGAGTCCCCCAGGGGAAGTATATTAGGATCTTACCTATTCAACATTTATATCAATTACATTGTTCAAATCGATCCTTCAATTAAGTTCGTAATTTACGCAGATGATACAAGTCTATTCATTTCAGATACTAACTGTGAAGTTTTGTTTAAACGAGGAAATGAAATTTTGCTTAAGCTTGGTGAATGGGCATCGTGCAACGGACTAGCTATAAACACTGAAAAGACCAAAGCTGTTGTATTCCGAGCAAAAAACAAACAGCTGCATCAAAATCAAACTCTTTTCCTGAACGGCTCCCCCATTGAAACAGTAAGTAGTTTTA
Source organism: Haemaphysalis longicornis (assembly GCF_048455015.1). Classification (NCBI taxonomy): domain Eukaryota; kingdom Metazoa; phylum Arthropoda; class Arachnida; order Ixodida; family Ixodidae; genus Haemaphysalis; species Haemaphysalis longicornis. Next base: position 16,566,455 of record NW_027526233.1, read on the forward strand.
AGACGCTAGGAGTAACATTTTCTGAAAATATGCTTTGGGAATTACATACAGATCAAGTAGTCATTAAACTATCACGTGTCACAGGTGCACTTTACCGTCACCGAGACTTGCTTCCAATGAAAACTAGACTCTTACTATATAAATCACTGTTCTTACCATACATTGAATACTGTTTTCTTGTATGGGGTACCACTACTTCTACAAATATACATAAACTTACTAGATTATAGAATAGAATAATAAGAAATATTTCAAACGTCGTCTCTGACCACCCCGTGCGTCCTCTGATAGAAAAACTTCACCTGATTAGCATCCCAAACTTCTATGATTACCGTCTCTGCAAGAAGCTAATTACAAAAAGAAATAAAGGTACAAATAGCCTGGTTATTATGTTTAAATTATTTAAAAATGTTCATGCACGTGTTACGAGACATCCGGAGTTACGGTCGGTCTCTTTCAACAGAACCACTTACGGAGACAATATGCTACGAAGCAGAATACCGGTATTGCGAAACGGCCTTCACAGATTGGGGAAGGACATATATACTTTATCTGTTAAACAAGTGTTTGAGCTATACCTTCATGATTATTATTTTGAACATTCTAATATTTTCTTGTGTTTTACGCCTGATTTTATTAAATAAATTGTGTGTTTACTGGAAGATCAATGCCGACGTATAAGTATAAAAAATTGTATTGGTCTTTCTTGCATACGTATGTAGGTGTAAACACTTGTTACACTTCTGACTTCCAATCATTTGCATGTCAAGTTGATTTTACATTTGCGTATGTATGTATCTACTGTATCTGTGCGTAACTATGTATTTATAAAATGTTGAAAAATTGACAACATATTCTTTTGTCTATGGTTGACAACAACATGGTCTTGTATGTACTGTGCTCAATGTTGTCCATGTTACAGGAGGCAGGGGCCTCGTCAAGCTACCGTTGGGTGGCTTTTTCTCCCGCCTCCTTGTGTACCAAAAAGCGTGAAATAAATGCAGACTTGAAATGAAATGAGAAATGAAAAAATCACAGGGGGGCTGGTCATGCGTCGCCGCCCACCTTCTCGCACTACAGCCGACCGCCCGCCCCTTCATTTCCATCAGGAAACAGCGCCAACTCCACAGTTAGACACCTTAATCCGTGAAAACGCGCAGTTGAAAGCGCAAATAGCTGACAATGAACGTCAAATACCCCACTTCAAGAACAAATATCAGAGTTGCCAACAATACTTCAGACAAGCACCCAGCGTACACACGAGTCCCTCCACCCCCCCCCCCCCCACTAACCGACGGCCTTCCCTCTACCTCACCTCCGGCAGCCCTTACGTCTTTTATTGCCGACCTTAGGTTACTGTTCCAGTAAAAATTCACTGCTCTTGTAGTGAGAATTCAGGCCCAGGAAGGCAAAGCAACTGACGCCACCAAACGGAAGAAACAACGTAAACCGGCCTGCTCTCACCCCTGCCTCATTTGCTGACGCCATTATGGATGACGATTCCTCCTACGCGCTTTCCAAGTAGACTCTGCGGGCCTACCCACCCCTTCACAATGTGGCACTGGAACTGTCTATCATTCTGTAAAAAGAAAGACTCCATCCAACCATATACATCGCAACACCTCCCTGCCGTCATCAACCTTCATGAAGCTGAAGCACAGCACCCGATCCTTCGAGCCTACACTACCTTCCAAAACGACTCATCCATACGCACAACTACGTGCATCCACAACCGATATACCGCCCAGCACCATGTCTTGACGTCCACGATCGATTGTATTCTCGTGGAAATATTACCAACTCGAAAGAATGACCGCAGTATTTTTGTGCTAAACGTCTACAGTCCCCCTTACCTGACGATGGCCGACTACCCCTCCCTTTGAAAACAAGTACTTTTCCTCGCTAAACAACACCAACTTGTGATCACTAGAGATTTTAATGCTCCGCATATGACCTGGGGCTACCCCCGTAATGCCCGCAAAGGCACCATCGTATGGGACGCTATGAATCAACAACGGCTTACGCTCTGCAACCTCCCGAGCACTCCCACCAGGATAGGCAACCCTGTATTGAGGGATACTACGCCAGACCTAACTTTTGTTTGCAACGTGAGGGAATACACATGGCAAGGCCTCCCTGGCAATTTTGGTAGTGACCACCACATCATATCCATAACAATTCAAGGTATCGCCCCTTCTCGAATAGTCACAGCCCGACTCACGGACTGGAAAGCCCATCGCGAACATCTACCCGCGGCAGAAATTAACGGCCTTGATAGATGGACAGCCGCTCTTTCGGATCTACTGAAAGCCCACTCAAAAGAATTCCCTCTCACCACCGACTACCCAGCCATCGACCAACGCCTCAACAACCTGTAGACTGAGTGAAACAGCATCATCAAGCATTGGAAGCGCAACAAAACAAATCAGAAATTGAAATTACGTATTGCACTCTTTACACGGCAAGCTGAAGAATATGCACAATCCTTAAGCCAACACAACTGGATGAAATTTCTACGATCCCTTGCAGAGCACATTGGGCACCCGTAAAGCATGGCACCTAATACCCTCCCCAATAGGAACGAAAGAGACAAAATCGGCCACTGAACCGCGCTTACACCGCCTTACACTCAACCACCCAGGCACCGAGCAAGAATTAAATGACACCTTACAATAGAAATTCGCACGTGACCCGCCACAACCTTCTCCCTAATATCCGGTGTACTCGGGCAGCCACTATGCCGCACTTGACACACCCTTCACCATGCAAGAACTCGAAGCCGAACTAAATAAAGTCATCCGCAACACTACGCCCAGACACGACCGCATCACCAATAAGCAATCCTCAGCATTCTTGACGAATTGGATCTTTGGAATCTCCTCCAATACGTCAATGACCAGTGGGCCCACGGCATGCTCCCACCACAGTGGCGCCATGCCGACATCACACTCATCCAGAACCTAAGAAATCCGTCTCCCTTTCAAACCTGCGTCCTATTTCGCTTACCTCGTGTGTCGGTAAGGTCATGGAACATTAGGTTCACACTCGATTGACTGACTATATAGATGACAACGCATTACTACCAGATACCATGTACGGCTTTAGGCCACACCTGTCCACTCAAGACATTCTACTTCAACTAAAGGAAGACATCATCCTTCGTATTCCCAATAACCACAAATACTGCATTCTTGCTTTGGACGTTAAAGGAGCCTTCGATAGTGTCACTCACGACGCCATCCTACACGGCCTCGCCACCCTAAACCCCGGTACGAACAGCTACAATTACGTTAAGCGTTTCTAACAGAGCGCACGGCGACAGTGGGACTTGGACATCTACACTGACCTAAGTCTACGCAGCTCTGTACCATACCCGACCTGAAGCATGCTTTGTACGCAGACGACTTAACTTTATGGACAACCTCAGGATCCATTGGAGACTAGCAAGAAGCCCTTCAAAACGCTATTGATTGCACATGCAGATACTTAAAAGAAGGCGGTCTTACATGTGCACCTGAAAAATCGGCCCTCCTTACCCTACAACAACGCACAAAGGACAGAAGAATCTCTCTAGTACAAGACCCTAAACTCCATTATTCCTATTCCAACTGTTACCCACTTGCGCATACTCGGACTCACCATCCCACAGGACGGATCGGGCTCCCATACAATCCTACAACTTCAAAGCACCGTGACTCAGCTAACCCAATTATTTCGCCGTATCGCGCACGAACGGACGGGACTGAAGGAACCAGACCTCATCGGTCTCATTCAAGCCTTGTTTATCAGTCGTGTTACGTACGGTACGCCTTACTTGTCCGTCAAGATAGCTGAACGGCGAAAGCTAAATACTCTTATCCGAGAAACATACAAGACGGCCCTCGGACTTCCTACATGCACATCGAAGCCAAGCTGTTGCAACTGGGCTCTACAAAACACCTGGGACGAGCTCTGTCAGGCGCAACGCAATTCACAACTCCAAAGGCTCCAACTCACTAATGCTAGACCTGTGACCCTGGTCGGCCTTGGATATTCATCGCCTCCGGTCTCCGGATGCAGATTACTTGTTCCACTGTATATACGGAAGCACATCCGAGTTACCCCAGTTCCTAGAAATATCGACTTAAACACAATGACTTATCACATTGGAAGACGAAGGGCCCGCGCACACTATCTTCAGCCATAATTACAAAATCAAAAAGATGTGCTGTACACAGATGCCTCTCCCTACAGACCAAAAACGCCTATGCGATATCAGTGGTACACTGATACACAGTTGTACACAGACAAAAAACGCCTATGCGATACACTTCAGACCGTAGCCACAGTCCTCACCACGGACACTGCCATTGCCGAGGAAGCAGCAATAGCCATGGCAGCCACCGCAACACAGAGCGCTTACGTCACCATACTGATAGATTCCCAAGAAGCTTGTCGCAACTTCCTGCGAGGCACTCTTTCCCGAGCAGCCTTTCATATTCTCGAAAACAAAACTCACCTACCTGACTTCTGCATTATCTGGGCACCGAGTCATTCAGGCATAGTCGGCAATGAAACCGCACATGCCGCGGCTCGTGAAGCACTACACCGGGCCATTGCGGACAGCCACAACCCTCTGCCAACCACCCCCACTACCTCTACGCCCAACCCCTGCTAACATACAACGACATCCTCTTTCACTACCGACTATCCCGCCAACCGTTTCCTCCCCCGCTTAACCAACTCTCCAAAGAGGAAGGCGTTATACTTCGTTAGATCCAAACTAACACCTTCCCCCAAAACACGCTCTGGCACAAAATATTCCCCACTAAATACTGCCCTCAGTGGGTCTTCTGTCCCGCATCAAGAACACTATACAGTCGAGCCCACATATAACGACCCCACCTAAAGCAAACTTTCCCTTATAACGGACAAAACCCGCGTGACCATCAAAATATTCGTTATCTCAATGGCATGACATCCCACATACAAGGAACGTCTTTGAGCCCTGCCGATCGGTTACAGCAAACGGCCGGCGAAGCAATGTGTGTTGAAATGACGGCCTCTGCCGAGCTCTGCCGGTGCAGGAGGATGCGCTACTGAAGTGGTTCGTCCACGCACGGGCTCACAACGTGCCAGTAAGTGACCGATGACGCTACGCAAAGCCAGGGACTTTGCATTCATTTTGGATTTTCACGACTTCTTCCTGTGCAATGCCTGACTAAATCAGTTAAAAGTGCAGCACGGCATTGTGTTTAAGTCGATTGTCGGCGAGGCGGCATACGCAAGTGACCAAGATGTTGCAGCGAGGCTTGAAAAAAAAATGGAGAAGTTATTTCGAGATATGCGGAGCATGATGCCTATAACGCAAATGAAACTGCGTTATTTTATCAGATATTGCCGGATAAAACACACACTATGCAGGGTGACACGTGCAGTGGCGAAAAGGATAGCTAAGGGAGCGTCACAGCTCTTCTGTGCACTAATATGGATGGCAGCGAGCGGTGCGTGCCCTTCGTCACCGGGAATTTGACGAAGGAGATATGTGTCCGTGCACTACAGGCACGACGCTAAGGCGTGGATGACGTGCTATTTATTCGCGGAGGAGCTGAGCGAGATCGAAGGTAATATGCAGAGGCCAGGCAGGCGCGTGCTGCTCCTGATTGATAACTGCTCTCTGCTCCACGTGCAAGCTTCCTCGACGGCAGTGACCCTGCTCTTCCTTCCACTTCGAAAGTGCAGCCGCTTCATTTGTAAATAAGACGTGCCTATAAGGCATCGTATAGGCACCGCGTTGTGGAGCCCTTGGTCATAGCTAGTGACCGCCCGTCAGCCAACTTGCCGCTTCAAGTTTCGCTGTATTTAGCTGTTGAGATGGTAAAGGCTGCCTGGTCGGAGGTGAGAGCCACTTGCGTGCGGAATTGTTTCCGCAAGGGCGGATTCGTCTACGCACAGCGTGAAGCCGATCCTGATGCTTCTGATGACCAGTCCGGCGGCGATTTGTGGCAGCGAGTCATCGACTCTGACATGGTGGCCATGACCTCGGCTGAGACTCTTACGTTTGTGCCGATGAAGCTGCTGACACTGCGGAAACGTGCATGGACGAGGGCCTCGGTAATGAAGTGCGGGACAAGAACGATGCGGAGGAATCGGACGCGGAAGACAACCAAACTCCCAAGCCTGCGCCTATAAGTGCGCCTGTTGCAATGGGATACATAGAGGACCTTAAACAACTTGTTTACGTCAAAGGCATCCGCGAAGAGCACTCAGCTGCTCTAAATAAACTGGAGACCGCCCTCATCAAGTCTGCACGGCAGAAACAAACAACCATCTCAGACTTTGCGAAAAAATAAATTGTGTTTTTACTTCTGTTTTTTTTTACTGTGGTCCATTTACTACGAACTTCGGGATATATCGGACAGAGGCCGCGTAACACTCAGGTTCCTTATAGGCGGGCTTGACTGTACCACCTACTGTGGGCATACCCGAACATCCCAGACCCCCCCTCCCAATCCTAACCCTATCCCTTCACAGTGGGCGACGCCGCGGACCAGCTACGACCCCTGCTCCCAGCTTCGGCTGGTGAATAGGGCACGGAAGGCCGGCAACAGCCAGGGAGTCCTGGACTGAGGACACCCCTCACTGGTCCGGAGTGACTGCACTCAACGGATGGGATAAATAAAGTTTTTCCTCCTTCTCACGCCCTGTCGTCAAGCGCTACCGCGCATGTAATGCTCGGCATGAGGAACACGACGACATCGAGGCATATGACGACGATGAATTGCGTGGGGATGTGTCCTTCAATGCTCAAGTTCAAAGAAATCATGCAGCTTCGTTATGGTTAAAGCTTTGCGCGACTCAGTGCAAGCTTCGCCAGTGGAGCAGGTGGAATTCTGCAATGCTGAGGATAACTTTGCATCCACCACTCTCCGCGAAGAAGAAGACGATGATCGCTTGGATGCATATGACGACCATTACTAGCCCCGCAACTGTGCGAATAAACAATGATACTGAAACCTAACTATGTGCCCGGCGATGCTCACCCACAACAGATTAGCCATTCGAGTCTTGCGCGTGAGTTCAAGATTTATGAAATTTATGTTATTACCAATGTCAACAAAGGACTTATGCCTTTTTTCGAAAAGCGAATTATCGATTTCATCACTGATTTTTAACTGCAGTGGGCTATCTCCATCTTGGAGAGACAGGACGATCTTTAATGAAAGTTTGCGATGTTACAATCACCTTACCACACTCATTCTTCGCTGGTAGCCGTCTTAGAACGCCCTTGCATTGTGCCATTCACCAGAAGTTATACAAATGTATAGAAATGTTATAAAAAGAGCGAAAGAAGGAATGTACCTTGCCGGTCACCAGTTGTCGGCTCCCCCGGCACGAAACAGGCGAAGCCCATAAATTGCGTACAACCACTTAGAGGAGAACGACCATGCAGGCATGTAAGCAGTACTTATCGTTTTTCATTCATTTCCATAAAATGTATTGCTCAAACCTATGTGTAATATACTTCAAATCTGAATACTGCGATCGTATTTTTTATCAATACTTATGATGCGTTCAAAAACTCGTTCCGGCAATACCTGTTGTCGCCTCGTCCCATATCATTGCTTTTCGTAAAGAAAAACGCTGTTTTATGATTGAAACGTTTCATTTAAATCATTTGTTTATTAATAACCAAATGATGTAAATGAAGGGCACTCCGTAATAACTCTAGCAGCAATTTTCTTGTTTCCGAAGAAGCAAACTGCTTTACAATGCCATCAAAGTTTCTTTTTTAGTTTTGTTCTCTTTCCACGATCAGCAGAGCAAGACCAGGTTCTTGCCTTCCTCCGAGACATGGCTTCCTATAGGCTCCGTGCGCTGGTGTTTCGAGCACGACCGCAGCGCCGCCGAACAGCGGCGCCGTCGAAAATCGGTTGTTGATCACCCCGAAAGAGCGGCTTACCGGCGGAGATTCCGCAGTCTTTGTGAGAAAGTCGAGCTAGTAGTGCGCATTTCTGTACGTATTGCTGGGTCTACGGCTCCGCAACATTTTAAAAAGGTCGCGAGGAGGTTGACGAAAAAATAGTTTACCTCGGTTCCCTTGAAATGAAGCGGAAAAGCGACAGCAATGAACCCTCGCCGTGCGACGGGCAATGTAAACAACGCCGATCGACTTCTGGCCATAAGAGTTCGTTTTGCTGTTTTGTGTGAATGTGGTTTACGATCTGTGTAGACCTTGTTCCTGTGCACAGCGGGTAACTTCATGCGACAGCCGGCAAAACTTGCATCGGCAACGCGAGATGTCGGGTACAAAAACAGCGCGTCAGCATCTCACCTGAGTGCTACGCATATGACGCACAGTAACGGTTGACACGAAACTGCAGTGATCCCACAGGCAACCACCGCAGCTGAACGAATGGGCCATTAATATGCGGGTCAATCATATTGAAGCCGTGACGGTGTCGGTCGTTTTCTTTTTGTCGCTGAAGCTATGCTTCCCCGGCATTTTAGCATTACGTGTTGCTTATGCTTTACCAATCTGTATCAGTTATTCCTCTTCTGCATTATGGTGCTCATCGCTGCTTACCCCTTCCTATATAGGTGTACGCGCGGAGGTTCTGCCCGTGCGACCTCGGCCGCTGCTTTGACGCAGATATCGCGGCCAACTCCATACGACTAACATTTCGTTGATTCGGACAGAGCTGGAACACCGGCGTTGATACCGGCGCTAAAATTTGGTAATAGCTGCCCGGTGCTCACAGTTATGAGTTGAGGAACATATAATCTGCATCCGCATGTTTACGCGAGCCGTGACACCCGGCCTTGCGCGTGCAGCTTCCCCCGCCTACCTCGCTACACTCACTGAACTCGTAATAAAGTGCAGAGATGCGTGAGCCGCGTGTTTACAACAGAACTCACAACCATTCACTGTAGCCGCCTCTCACTAAAAGTCGCAGCCCAGGGTCACGTCTGTCATGTGCCCAACGCAATTGCTGGAAACATCTGACGGCTCCGTTGCATTCGCTAGCTCCTCCCGGATGCAGTAAACATCGTTTGCGGCGTGTAGCTGGCGACCACATTTTGAGGTTTTCGTATTTGAAAAAGAAAACGAGCCAATATATCCCATCTCTCTAAAACCGTTAAAACGAGCGCGCTGGCTTGAGCAGTCATCGCAGCTTAGCACGGACGGGCAGTAGGGGGAAGGGCGCAAGCGATGACAACAACCTCCGATAAATGCCTCCAGTGGCCGTAGATGGCGCTAGTTGTTCAGGCGCTGGTGTCGCCACCATACCACCGCACGGAGCGTATATGTACCTGTATATAGGCGATTATTATGCCATGGGGCATTTTATCGCAACCAAAAACAAGTAAAGTCTGTCCTGGCTCATTGTCTGTCCCACCTTAATAGGGAAGTATCAATTTCAGCTTGCAGAAGGAGATCTTACAGCAACCGATAGCAATTGCTATGTAAACATTATCAGCATGGTGCCGTGAAGGTTGGGAAATACGCTGTCAGTTGCATACTGTACGACCAATTTCATAAGCTCTTCAGGTTTTGACACTGTCTGATCAGCCCAACATGGAAGCCGCAATCAGCAATATAAAAGTCTTCAGAGAGGTCCTGCACGTCAATTTCGGAATGGTAAAACTCGCCAAATGTATATAAATTTGTTTTTAGTTCGTTATTGCCGTCGCCGTAGCACAGATTGCTGATGTCCAGGAGAAAGCCAAACGTGGCATCCCTGTCATGCAGGCGAGTCTACCTCTCGTTGACTTTGGAATGAAGACTGTCGAGTGTGGATTTCGTCACGCTTTCTATTTCCTGCTTAGCCGTTAACGATTCTCTTTTCGACTTTTCGCCAGGTGTCTGTTTTTTTAGTCTCAAACCCTTTTAGGCATCCATATCCCACGCCTCACAGAGACCATGCTTTTCAGCTAGTAATTCACAAGCGTTTCCCTTCCTCATGACAGTGATCTCTGAGAACCCTAATGTCTAAGGTAGCCCATACAGAACCAGACAAAACCCAAGTGCGGGCTCAGTAGCGCAACGCCTTCCACTCAGCATTCGAAGCGGGTAGCTTTTGATGAAACCTGATCTTTAAGCTTTCACGAGTAAACAAACCAGGATTCCTACAATTCACTGCACGTGCTTCTCCTCGCCTTTAATAAGCTAAAATTTTAAGACTTTTTTGGCAAAGGGTTAACATAAATATAAGGCTGCAAATTTGAGGCACCGCCACCGACCCCCCCCCCCTAACGCCCACTGCTCGAATACAAGCGAGAACAACTGAAACACACGCATGTAGCACGCACGTACGCACCCTGGATATCATGTGCGATTTCCTCCTGGACTCCTTGATCCGGGCACACCTGAGTATTCACACATAGGTGGCAGCGCTTTACAACAAGGAGAGCCGTTAATTGGTAACCTGAGAAAGGCGCATAACTTTTCCACAACTAAATTTGCCCTCCTCCGCTTTACTCGTCTACCATGAATACCAAATCGCCCAGAAGTTCGTCTAAATCAGTTTGACCGCTTGAACAGCGACGTTGTAACAAAAAAATAGTGCTGAGCTAGACAAGGATTATTTGCTATCAAAAAACCAGGCATCCATGAATATTTTAATAAAGGAACACTGCATATATCCCTTGTGTACAAATTTCCTGTCTAATATTTGCGTAATGTCTTGTTCTTGTTCAAGATAGTTGAGAAGTATGAACATATGAACCGGGGTTAGACGTCTACATGTGGCTGTGAGTATATAAGACTATTGCGCAATATCACTTTCACTTTGGCCGCGTGGCTGAATCGAGTCACAGACAGACGGACAGACAGACATACATACAGACAGACCAAAACTACAGGGTTTATGTAGCCCAAGAAAGACTATCGTCTTTAGAAATATCGAAAATGGCAAGCCGTGTAACACGGGAGTCATGGATAGCGACATATTCGGTTAATATTCAAAGTGATGTGCCGCTAGGGTACGTGGGGTATCAAATTGACGGTCTTGTGGTGGGAAAACACGTGGGACAAACAAAAAATGCTTCGTGGTCGTAATCATGACTTTGTTATCGTGAGTCATATAACGTTGAACAAATGATGATAAATTATTTTATTAGGAAGGGGAGGACCAAATGTCGCTGGAGGGGGAAGAGTGGGAATAGGGAGGGAGGTAGACGCCTACTAAATCATGCTCTGCCAGGCCACTGGCAACGCCAAACTCGGCTAAGGCCACCAGGTGTTGAGGATGTCCGAGAATGTCCCTATGTAATGCTTCTATATCTAAATTTTGAAAAACACTAAGGTTTAGTCTATGAAGATCAAAAGCGGAGCAGTGTAGAACAAGATGTCCATGTTTGCTTCACACACAGTGTGACAGAAGGTGCATGTGCAGGGGGTAGCGGTGCCAGTGCCCTTCTTTCAGTCAGCAAGTGTCTGCCATTTATGGATGATAACAGTGGGAGTGTTGGCAAGTACTTTGTCAATAAATATTTCGTGCGATCGGCTGAGGGGTAAATTATCAAAGATTTGTGGAGGCGTAATGCTTTGTAATCTCTCGCGCAGAAGAAACAATCCGGAGTTATACCTGTACATCTCCAGCCTCTCCTGCTCGGATCTCCCGACCTCCGCGACCACCCCTACACGGACTCGCTGCCAGGCGGCCACTTCGAAATCGTGCGAGTTGGACAAATAAAAAATACATCCTGGTAGTAATGATGGCATAGTCACGGTGAGTCATACGATGGTTTAAAATTTGTTGCAATATCGCTAGTGTGTGTGGAGTATCGAACTGAAGATCTCGATGAGGGGATTTGCGTGGGACAAAAAAATGCTTCCTGGCAATACTCGTGACACACTAATGGCGAGTCATAGATATAGTTAACGTTCAAAGTGATGTGGGCTAGGGCGTGTGGGGTGTCAAATTGAAGGTCTCAATGAGGGAAATCACGTGACACAAATAAAAATTCCACCGGGTCTTAATCCTGCCATAGTCATGGTGAGTCATCGACTGGGTTAAATATCAAAATTATGATGCCGCGAGGTAGGGGGGTATAAAATTCAAAGTCTTGATGAGGGGAATCACTTGGGACAAATAAGAGATGCTTCCACATTATCCTCATGCGATGTCATGGTAAGTTATAAATTAGGTGAAAATTCAAAGAAATGCCGGCAGAGCTTGTGAGGTATCTAATTTAAGGCTAAGATGAATAAAATCATGCGGGGCAGATAAAAAGGGCATCCCACTGATCAGTACTATTTAGAAGCAAACTGCGCAAATCCATCGCAGATGCTAGAACGGTGGCACAATAGGAATTGTGGTGTCAAAGGGAAGAGTTTGAAGGAGAAAATTTAAACCAGGCTATGACCGCATCGTAAGATGATTATGTGCACTCACTTTATATAAGTAAAAATTCGGGGTTGTGTCGTAAGCTCATCGGGGCTGTACAATTATTGGTTTTAGTTTCGGGATTCGCGTGTAGCTAAAGCGAACACATGCTACCTACTAATTGCAAGTTCAGTTTTTAAGGACGGCAATATTGTAAGCCCGAAGCTTCGAAGCAGGAAAATGCATTTGTTTCACTTCCACATTATCCCAATTACGAAACACTTCGAGGAGCACATCGCCTTCTTCTCGACTGATCATCATCATCCTTGGTTCCTGGTCCGGATTTCAGAGGCGGCTGTGTCGTATAATAAATGTCCTATTTCACTAAGTACCCATGGCCTGACAATATTCAAAAACCCTCATCTAGTGTGTCAGAGGCATCAATCGTGCTTGTGGCATTTGGCGAGGTCATCTTTAAAACGCGGCTTGGTCGACACCCTGCGTATTACAATGTCTAGAAAAAACCCGCGTACCCACCAAAACAACGCTGGTGAACAGCCACAGGGGCAACATGGAAATAAAGTAGGGGAAACGTTTTTAATGTCGGGATGGGTCAACATCCGCAGCCAACCACTGCTCACGGCCGTTGCTACAACTTGTATAAACTATGTATAAACTATACTTTGGCCGGGTCGGCCATTTTCTAACGATCGAGGCACCACCTGTCGGGCATTTCTTAGGGAATGCGGGGCGAGCAAACGGCGTCGCAGTCACACGCTTTTGCTCCGTGCCACGTGTGGAAATCAGACGTCCAGGCGGCATGAAAAATCGGTAAGTGTCATTTATTCGGTACGTGAGCAGCGACAAGTTCAACACGGCTTTAAAGAGGACGTTCAAAGCGTCCGAGAGCGGTCAGATTTTCCGATAAATTCTTTTCCCAACCCGCTAAGTTCGTGGGCCACCCCAAAAGCGCTTTGTCCTGACAGGAGTTACCTGTGTAGCTACGTTCAACCATGCAAGCAGGGCGCCCGACTTTCCATCCCCAATTGATGTTTATTAGATGCAGAGCATCTGATTCACTCACCTTGTCCCTCCGGTGTCGTCGTCGTCGTCGGCGTTGTCCACCCCTCCCCCATTCTCCTCGCCGCGCCAGCTGCGCTCTCCGCCGCTCACCCCCTCTCCTCTCCGATAGCGAACTCTCTCTGGCGAGGGGTATTGGATTGGATTGGATTGGCTTGGCTTGGCTTGGATTGGATTGGATTTGGATTGGATTAAATTAAAGTGGATTGTGCTGGATTGTGTTGCGTCATAGCCGCGGCACGTTGCGTGTTGCGTCTGCCGCGTCATAGCCGCGGCAGACGCGCTGGGGCCGGCGCATGTGCAGTACTCTCTCTTCCGCGGTTTCCTCTCCTTCGGGCGCGCTGCGCATATAACCAGTGTGCCGTTCTCCGGCGAAGCAACATCCACGCTTGGCTCAAACACCTAGAGTCCACGCCGCTTTACAAGTACGCCAACGTCGTCATCGACTGGGACCGGCTTACGCAGTCCCCTCAACGTTATGCGCACTATAAAACGCGGTCCTTTCGCCGCTCCACCTATGCGTAGCATCTACACAGGGGTTCCCGCGAGGGGAGGTGGGAGTTTCATTTTTTTTCTTAATTGGGGGCAGGTTGCCGTCACTGCTTTTACATGGCAATGTGCAGGAGCTACTCGTCCAGGCGTGATTACGCCATTGTTGGCTGCACCAACAATCAGCGTTAGGGCAAAGAGCTCGTGCAACAAACATGTGAAGTGCACCACGACAAAAGAAGTCTGCCTGTGCGGAATCTATTCGCTGCACAAATTTCCTGCGCCCCTTGAGTGCCGCCGCGAATTGGTCGCCGTGCAGAATCTGAAAGAACCAAGCAAATTTGCCAGAATACGTACGGTCGTACGCTGCTCCTGGAAACACTGTTTATTCACCCTCATGTTCAACCCCTATCACACGTTTTTGTTCTCTGGAGGTGTGTTCGGTCCATCTCATCAACGGCAAGCCGGCAAAAATGATACGGACACCTATGCTGCAGCTCGGGTATGCGAAAAAGTTGAGCCGAAAGCGAAATAAAAGCGTCGCGGTGACGCAGAACGCCCGCTCGTGTCAATAAATAGCTGTTCGCAGTTCCCACCCGCCGCTGAAACGCCAAAGTTATTTTAAGCAAGCAAACGATCGTGAAACCTTGGTGTATCAAATAAGTTGTCACTGTTTGGTAGCAGGGAATAGTGTTCTGAGGCGGCAAATATACTGGCCGCCTCATGGCCAGCCTCATGGCCGTAATGCCATCAGGTCCAGGCGCAGAATTTAAATTTAGATTCCTAGCAGCCAGTCGGAGTTCATTCATAGTGAATTCGTAATCCGTAGTTTGCGCGTACGCTGTCCGGCGTATCAGCGTCTCATAGTCCGATGGGCAAGGGTATCGCCTTCAGAATCATCGGTTGGCAGAAGAGTTCGTAGCAGTAAAGCTGCGTCTTGTAAAGTGGAAGGAGTAGATGAGATGTCATATGAGTGAAGCAGTACGAAAGAAGACGAAAGCTTTTGAAAAGCAATTTTGAAGGGAACTCCAAATAAATTCTTACGGGAGGCTGTAGTGCACCACCTCCTGACGGCTTCATCTTTTGCTGCCTCGATGTGCCTTTTGTACTCAGCGAGTAACTTGTAATACCAAAATCGGAGATCAGCACGGAGGAGGGGATCACGACACATCTGGTACCTCCGATGAATTGCTCTGACGGACGAGCGTTCCTAAGCCAATTTATCGGTCTACCAAGCATTTCCCCTGTGACATTTTCGCATGCGCTCCAATCGCTTCCGCAGACAGTCGACCTTCGAATAAAACACATTGACGATGCCATCCAGACTCTCCTGAGATGTCATGCCAGTAGAACATACAGTGTGGAACCAGGGATCCTGTACCAATGCCTCGACTAGAAGAGACTCCAAAGCTTTGGTTAACCACTTTTTCCGCTCAATTGGAACATCTTCTATACCAAAGACGATGAAACTGTGCTCTGACAGGGTCGGGGTGTCCCGAACTGTCCAGAAAACTCCAGAAGACCAGGCTGGTCCGGCAATCAATGTGACGTCAATCCACGTTTCTGTTTAGTCGGTGACAAACGTACACAGAGAATTCGGGTCATTCAGTATCCGCAATTGCCGCGAGCTAATGAACTGCGCCAACTGCGGCCCCCGATTGTTCACCACATCACCACCCCACAACGAGTTCCTCGCATTAAAATCGCCCGCAATTACCACATTGTCAGAATTTTGACTGTTCCTAGGGGGGACAGAAGGGGTCCCCCCGGGCTCGTCCCCCTGGCGGTGGGTCGCAAGAAAGTCTTTCCCGTTAATTTCTCTCCACCTTCGTGTGGACAAAATTCTCTTTGCCGGTTGGCCCTGTTTTTGTACTGTTGCAATTGGGTATAACCGGTTGTACTTCGTGTGGTACCAGGGAGCTATTGAAAGCTCCATTTACTCATGTCTAATACTGACGCTAACGACGTGAGGATATAATCCAGACCCACTGATGCAGCGGCGTATACACCCATCAAAAGTATAGAAATGTCCAGCACACTCAACGCAAGGGCGATGATGGAGGGTGACACATGAACAGGGAAGATGTCCAAAGAAGGGTTAGGAGAAACAACCATGCACCGCGGTGTTTGACCATAGTGGAATTTAAACCACCGGGGAGGAATCTGAGGGACTAGTTTCCCTCGAACATACGGGTCACAAACAACTGCGAAGTCAATTTTTTGGGCTTCAATATAGAGACGACATGTGCTGTCGCTGCGCGCGTGATCCAGATTAGCCTGTAAAAACTTAAGGGATGCCATTTTTCAGGAACCCTAAGCAGACAGTGGGGAAACCTGTGTAATTTCCTCGTAGATTGTCTTCGCTCGAAGTCGGGCAATGCGCGCAGCGAAGACTTCGCAGCATGGTGCAGTAAAAGTATGAGCAAATCTTTCTTTCCCAGCCGCACGACACTCTCTGCACACCACGTTATTCTTATTTTCAAGATTGCAAGCAGCTGCTGAGTGGTCCTCTGCACAATATGGGCAGGTGATGCGATCGTTTGGACAGCGGGCGGACACATGGCCATGAGAACAGCACTTCAGGCAGGCGGCGACGTAGAAATTTTCCTTGATGGGGCAGGGGGCTCAGCCTATGAGGAGTCGGTCCCGATTTTTAAGTAATCCATACGCCGCTGGTGATACCTCGATGATGTTCACATTGTTCCCCGCGCGATGTCTGAAATATGTCCGATGACGGAAGCCAACTTCGGGAATGGCAAGGTTGTTGCTTTCATTGATATTTGCACGCAGGATTCCAGGGAGAATGATAGAATCCACGCCGGAGATTTTGAATTGCGGAAGACGACGGGGGGGGGGGGGACGGGAAACCTTGAGAGAAGTTTCGATTTGCACTTTGGAAGCAATAGCCTTCTCGAGGTTGTCAATGGACTCTAGGTCGGCAGAGACAACGGTGAGCCCCGAGCGTGTTGGTATAAGCTTCACTTGCTTTACTCCGATACCGGAGGGGTCATTTCCGAAGGCAGGTTTAAGTAATGTGATTGTGTCTAGCTAGCAGATGGCACAAAGCGAAACAGCAGAAGGACATGGTTTGAGATGCTGGAAAATGCGAGGTGTGCGTTTGTTCCGATAGCATTCGATTGCGGCGACCAGTCCACGCATCTAAATTCTCGCGCTCTGCAATCCAGGTTTACCTCCCTGCCCTGCCCTGTTGTGACGCGGCTTCGTCTCCTGCCATATCAGCGCAGTTTCATCGCCATGCGTGGCTAACTTACACGTGTGGCCACACCACTGCATATCGCCGTCGCCAACCTCTTCTTCGACGCAGCTCCCTGCGGCTGCGCGAACTACTTTTGGCCCCGCCATAAAAGGTAACTGGAAAGCGCTCCGTCGCACTCTGGCAGCGGTGGTTGCGGCGACCAGTCCACGCATCAAAATTCTCACGCTCTGCAATCCAGGTTGGTTCCACAAAATTTGAAGTTCAGAGGTCTCTTTATTGTTTCCATACGCCGCAGCTGCAGCCCATATCTCTGTTTTGCCGTACTTGCTCTGTGTTGAATGACGCCGACGAATGTGGAACTCGCAAAAAGGCTTGACTTGCTCGAGGGTCTACTCAAGGGGAACTTAGATGCATTAGTGCTTGAACTAACAACTAAAATCCAAGAAAAGCTTAGCGATCAAGGGCTGGGTGAACAGGCCTCCTTGGCTGAAAGTGTTCAGCTTATGAGCGACCTCTTTGATGATAGAAACAGGTCGAGCTCATTTCCACGAACAAAGCACTTGTATTGCGCAACAACGAACTAGAAAATAAAGTTTTCGACCTAGAACAGTACTCCCGAAGCAACACCGTAGAGATTAGAGGTGTTCCCTCTACTTAGGGAGAGGACTGTGCGGCGATCGTCCAGCTGATAGGGGAGGTCTCTGAGTGTCCTGTTGCACCATCCTACCTGGACATCGTGCACCGCGTTCCTGCGAAATCTGGTGACAAAAATATAATTGCCCGCTTTCTGGGTCTCGAAAAGAAGAACGATTTCTTGCGGAAGGCCCGGAAGGCTGTTCTGTGCGCCAACCAGATTGTTTTTCCTGAAAGCATGAAGACCCCAGTGTTCATAAATGACCATCTCACCGCTGACAACAACAGGCTATTCGCAAGGCACTTGCTCTCAAAAAGCAAAAGGGCTGGCTGTTCTTGTAGACTGACAACTGCCACATCTTGGCACGCAAGACAAGCGACAGCAAGACGTATCGCATTTCTTCCGAATCTGACCTGCACGTTTTCACGTAATATTGCTCATCTCATCTCAACTGCGCGCCCAAAACTTTTATGTCACTGTTATCTCCAGACAACTTTAATCATATTCTACCAAAAATTAATTTTTCATTGATCCTCTTCAACGCGCGAAGCTTACGAAAAAATAATGATATCAATAACTTTATCACATCCCTCAACCACCATTTCTCAGCAATATGCATTTCTGAAACGTGGCTTTCTGATAGCGATAATAACTTGCATGGATTTTCATCTTATCTGGCTGAATACTGTCATCGACCCTCGGATAGCTATGGAGGGGCTGCCATTTTCCTTGATCCCACCGTCATTTACACCCGCAGGCATGATCTATCTTTCATTATTAGCAACTGCGAAGCTGTTTGGTTAGAAATAAAAGATTTTTTACTTGCACATAATCGTAAAAATTTTGTTCTGGGCTCAGTGTATGGTTCCCCGTCATCTTCCGTTTCTGAATTTCTTCATGCTCTTGATACCATTCTTAATAAGCTATCATGCGAAAATAAGAACGTTTTGATATTAGGTGACGTAAACATTAACCTTCTCGATACAAGTGCTAAGGTATATACTGACTACACTGCTTCTCTGGCTATGGACTCTAATCCCTGATTTACACCTACACAAGATGCAGCCCTAGGGGTTCTGAAACACTTCTATATCACGAATTATCTAATCTAACCCCGACTCCAGTATCTGATGTATTGTACCCTGACATGACTGACCATTACCCCATTTTTGTTTCATTAGATTGTTCCGCTTCACTCCCTCATAAATCCTTTTTTACTTCTGTTTTTTTTTCTAAACATAAATTTACTGATACCATTCTCAGTACTGAATGGTCTGGTGTTAATACCGCTATTGAGCTTCTGAAGGCTCTCGATGAATTCTGTACATTGTTTTTGAAGGCTGTATCGTTGAGCCCAACAACTGTTAAATGTAAAAAACAGGTCAAACACGCATGCAACCCTTGGATGACGAATGCCTTACTGATTAGTTTATGTAAAAAAGATAACCTTTACCGGAAAACAAAACGTCAACCTTTTAACACTGCTTTAGCCCAACGTTATAAAAATATACTAATAAGCTCGCTAAAAGGCAATATTATGAAACCGAATTTACGAATAATACGCATAACCCCCAAAAACAACGGAAACTAATCGGTGAATTTTTAAATACAGTGTCCTCGCGTAATCATTTTCAGAAAATGAACTTTAACGGGAAAGTCTTTGTTCAGCCATCCGACGCTGATAATGCTTTCAGCAAATTTTTCTCTTTATCAACCCCATGTTCCTTGGGCCTACGGTCTCTGAAGGCGTTCCAGTCGACCAGTTTGTGCGTCCTGATGCTGGTGTCGTTGTATTCCGTGATGTTGATTTCAATTATAGTATGGTCGCTTCCAAGGTCCACTCCCGTGTTGGCCCAGGTAATTACTCCTTTATCGTCGTTCTTCACGAACTTGGGATCAGGTGTGGTATCCCTGGAAATCGAGTTTCCGATCCTGGTAAGATAGATATGTCGGGTCCGTAATCAGCGTGTAGCCGAGGTCCGTGGTTTCTTGGTGTAGGTCTTTTACCTTAGCTGTGTGATTCTCGTAACCCCAAGCAGGGTGCATGGCATTGAAGTCGCCGCACACTATGAGTGTGTTTCGACCCACTGCAGTGCTAGCCCTGAGTAGCGGCGTCTTGAACTTTTGCTTCCTTTGTGATGGGTTGCTGTATACGTTGAGAAGGTATAGGGTTCCCTTCTTCCTCTTGCCGGGTATGATCTGGGTCAGCTTGTTCTACATTTTTGCTTGCCCTTGTTGTAATTCATGTTCCACGAGGGTGAGCCCCTTTCTCACCAGTGGGCATAAGGCCCTGCCATCGGCGGGGCCCTTGTGCACCCTATAGCCGGGAAGGAACGGGGCGTCGGCGAGTGTTTCTTGAAGTAACAGCACATCTGGCTTCCTTGTGGTGTATGCGATATGTTGCTGGAGGACCGCCTTCTTGTTGTTGAAGCCACGGCAGTTGCACTGCCAGATCGTGAAACCTGCGGTTGTTGCTGGTGCGTTGGTGGCCATGTTTGATTAAGGTTGAGAAGCTGCTGGCTGCCTTGATTGTAAGGATGCTGCGCGAGGAGCGGTGCAAACGTTGGATGACTAATTGGCCGTCAGGTTAACTCGATCTGCTGAAGCGCCGTGATGCATGAGCCCATTAGCTCCTCCAGCTTGTTGAATCGAGCTTCCCACCGCGCCTCTATGTGATCCATCCTTGCTTCAAGTTCGTCGACATGCTTGCTTTTCTTATCCCTTCGACAGCTCTCTTCTTAATGGCTGGTTCCTTTGCGGGCCTGTCGCTCTCGCCTTGCGTCTTGGAAGTGTCCATAGGTTCGTTATTCGATGATGATGATGATGATGATGGTTGGTGTTTCGTGGCACAAGGCCAACGAGGGCAAAGAACGCCAGAAAAGAAGTTATATAATGAAGCGAAGTGATTACCACAGAAAGGTAGGTATAAAAACATGTAGATCGGACATAGTAAAATTAATTAAAGGTAATGGTGATGGCTGGTGTATAGGGCCAGATTAGATTATGCGTGATATGAGATAACGTTTAAAAACTTAACATCTGACAAATAATCAAACACACGTTTCATAGAAACACTGGCATCGTCACCTAGAAACAGCGATGGATGTAGTGGGGTATGTCTGTAGAGTTCTCTGAAGTGTTTGTGTCGTGTTGTGTGAAGTGCCTTGCATGTTATTAGTATGTGGACTACGGATAGGCCCTCCCCGCACCTGCTACACAGGGGTCTTGGAGATCCCGTGAGCAGGTAGGAATGTGTTGCATGCGTGTGGCCTATCCGTAATCGAGCCAGGGTAACTTCGTTGTGTCTGTTGTGAGTATCAGTGGTGTATGCTCCCAAGAGTGGCTTCATAATGTGTAGTTTGTTGTCAGTCTGTTGATTCCAGTGCGCTTGCCATGTTGTGCGAAGGTGTTCTCTGATGTGTGATTTGAGGTCGGTGTAGGGTATTGTTGTTATATCAACGGTAGTTGTAAGGGCAGCAGCGGCCACCATTCGGTCTGCGGTCTCATTACCTGGAATTCCAGAGTGCCCTGGCACCCAGCACACGGTCACCTCAAGGTTTAACGCATGCACAGACATAAGAGTACTAATGAGAGCATTGACCACATGGTTTTTAGGCTTCTGTGAGGATAATGTACGCACAACACTTAAAGAATCAGTATAAATTACAGATTTCGGTATTCGACTTAGAAATATATGTTTAACTACAAGAAGTATGCCATAGGCCTCTGCCGTAAAGGTACTTGTATTTCTATTCATAGTTCTACAGACATTAAAGGTGCCACCATGCGCAGCACAGGAAACAGTTGTGGCAGTTTTTGAAGCATCCGTGTAAAATTCAGCACACTTATATTTGTGCTGCAAGGACAAGAAATATTGCACGATCGCGCTTCTAGGCACTCTGTTTTTCTCGACACTTATAAAAGATACATCACATAATATCGGGCGAAACTGCCACGGTACTAGAATTTCAGTGGCGGAGGTTTTGATGGTGTCTGAGAACATGACATTAAGTTGAGACGCTTCTTGTCTTACTCTGAAAGCGAAGGGAGCAGAGACTGATGGACGATTAGTAAGAAGTTGAGATATGGATGTATCATAAAAAAAATGATGTAAAAAGATGGTGAGGCATTGATGAGATTTTAAAAGCATAAAGCAGGTCTGTGTAGGCTCGCTGACGTTCTAGGCTCCATTTGTTGCACTCTACATACACATTTTCGACTGGACTAGTCAGAAAGGCACCACATGACAAGCGGAGCCCTAGATGAAACACAGGGTCCAGCATTCTGAGGGATGTTTTAGTGGCTGACCCATAGACAACGCTACCATAGTCCAGTCGTGAGCCTATCAAGCTGGTAAAAACACGTAAAAGAAGTTGTTTGTCAGCACCAAAAGAAATGTGCGACAGAACCTTCAGGATAGTCATTGTTTTTAAGCATTTATGTTTTAGTTGTTTTATGTGTGGGATAAATGTGAGCTTTTCGTCAGAGATTATACCTAAAAACTTGTGTTCTTTCTTGACAGGAATCTAGACACCATTGAGATGAATGTCTGGATCCGGCCGGATGCCACGTCTCTTTGAAAACAAGACACAAGTGCACTTCCCTGGATTTAATTTAAAAGCGTTGCTGTCTGCCCAACCAGCTAGCTTGTTAACACCAAGCTGGACTTGACGCTCGCAGATAGAGAGGTTTCAAGATTTAAAGCATAATTGCACGTCGTCTACATAGCTTGAGCAGGAAATTGATGGTGGCAGTGCCTTTCTGAGTGAATTCTTTTTGCAATAAACAGAGTGCAACTCAAACTCCACCTTGCGGCACACCGTTTTCCTGCACATGAACCCTAAAAAGTGCAGTTCCAACTCGCACACGAAACGTTCTTTCAGACAGGTAACTGGCAAGCGTGTTCATCATGTTACCCGACATGCCAAAGGACTTCAAGTCGCTAAGGATGCCGTACCGCCAAGCAGTATCGTACGCCTTTTCAAGATCAAAGAAGACTGTCATACAGTACTGCTTGTGGAGGAAAGCATCTTTGATATAAGACTCTAACGCAACGAGTTGATCGTTGGTAGATCGCCCCGCCCTGAAGCCCGCCTGGCAGCTCTCCAGAAGACCATTGTACTCTAAGTACACAAATCTCCTGTTTATCACCTTCTCGAAGAGCTTACACAGGCAGCTTGTCAGGGCAATGGGGCGATAACTGGCAGGAGAGGAAGGGTCCTTCCCTTCCTTTAGGACAGCCACTACTATGGCCTCCCTCCAAGAGCGTGGAATGTGCCCCGAAAGCCATATTTTATTGTATAGGTGTAAGAGTGTTTCAAGAGTGTCTGGGTGCAGGTGCTGTATCATGGTGTGTGTAATCTTATCTGCGCCTGGAGCTGAAGGTTTGCACGTGCTCAGGGCAGCCCTCAACTCGTAGAGAGTGAATTCAGAGTTGTAAGAAGTTTTTGCTTTGTCTTTGTCGTCTAAGGGCTTTTTTGTGCAGATGTTTTGTGTTTCATGAAAGTGTTTGTGTAGTGTGTTGAACTAGACACGTGTTCGAAGTGTTCTGCAAGTGTGTTAGCCTGGTCTTCCAGTGTGTCCCCTGTTGTGCTAACCAGGGGCAGGCTGTGTGTCTGTTGTCCTTTGAACTTGCGTATACGTGTCCAGACTTTGTGTGTGTCTGTGTATGAATTAATGGATGTCAAGAAGGTGTGCCAACTCTCTCGTTTTGCCTCACGGCGCACACGTTTTCCAAACGCCTTGGCCCGTTTGAACAAAATAAGGTTACCCGACGTGGGGTACCGACGAAGAATACCCCACGCCTTGTTCTGGGCCTCTCGCGCCCGCCTACAGTCCTCATTCCACCACGGCCTCCTCTGGTTGCAGGGGGCACCAGAGGCGTGGGGAATGGATTTTTCGGCGGCGTCGAGGATGTGCGCCGTGAGGAGTTCGGTAGCTTCTTCAACGTGTAGGTGTCCTATGGATGTGTTGTGTAGTTTCGATGTCTCTGTAAATGTGTTCCAGTTAGCTCGTGCTTCATTGAACCTATTATGGGAAGATGAACTGCTTGGGCCTTTACCTATATATGTTAGTGACGTGGGGAAGTGGTCACTGCCATATGGGTCAGTGCCCACTCCCCACTCAAGACATGAAAAGAGAATTGCCGAACCAATAGCCAAGTCACGATTTGAGTATGTATTGTGTCCTATGTTATGGTATGTAGGCTGTTTCTTGTTGAAAAGGCATGCTCCAGAGGACGTTAAAAACTTCTTTATCAGGCGACCTCGAGCATCCGTGCGAGAAGAGCCCCAAAGAGAATTGTGTGCATTGAAGTCGCCTGTTAAGATGTACGGTTCAGGAAGCTGGTCGACCAGCGCCTCAAAGTCAGAGCTCAGAAGTGCAAGATCAGGAGAGATGTAGATGGAGCATACCGTTATCAACCTATTAAAAATTATTGTGCGGACGGCTACAGCCTCAAGGACGGTGTTCAAGGTGACAGGGTGGCATGCTAAGGATTTGCGTGCGATTATGGCCACACCGCCAGAAGAGTGTGTGCAGCCATCCCTGTCTTTCCTGTATACCAGGTAACTATTCAAGACATTTGTGTTTTTGGAATTCAGATGTGTTTCCCGGACACACATTAAACTTGGCTGGTTGGCATGCAGAATCTCATGCACGTCGTCAAGGTTATTCAGAAGGCCTCTGCAGTTCCATTGAACTATGTTTTCTCTTCCCATTATTATGTGTTCAGAGCTACTGGAGTGTGATTATTTATGTAGGGTCTTTCGGGTCTTAGACTCTTGGGAGGGGCTTTCTGGCCTTCTCTACTGACCTAGACGTCGCAGCCCGTTCTTTCCGCTGCGATGAAAGCCGGAAGGGCTCGACGTCCATGTCGTCATCTGAAGGCAAGGGGGTGCCCAGCGGACTAGGCCCCCTTGACGTGGTACCCTTTCGGGCGTTCTTTGCCTGCGCTGCGAGTGCCGAAGGCGTGGAGAGCACGACAGGTGGCACAGGCAGTGAGGCAGGCGAGGGGGTCGCTGCACTACTTCCGTCTCCATCTCCGTGCCCTTGCGTGTGCTTTGGGCTGGTGGGGAGGAAGCAGTGGATGCAGCGGCATCCCCAACAGATGTTACCACCACAGCCGCTGCTGGGTGAGAGAGCGGTGCAGAGGCTGGTTGGGCTGCCTGGGGCAACCCTGGGGGGGGGGGGGGCGGGGGCGGGACCAAGTCCGACTCGCGGTACTGGGTCCCCGCCGAAACCAGACGCCTCTCCGCCCTTCGGCGAGCTGCGTTGGCGTTCCTGCACAGAGGGAAGGAGGCGAACCTCTTTCGTGCCTCGGGGAAGGTGATGTTCTGGTTTACTTTCAAGGAAATAATCTGTTTCTCTTGTTTAAACTTCGCACAACTTCTGGAATAGGCAGCATGCGGTCCCTGGCAGTTCGGACAGGTGAAGTGCTCAGATTCACAGTTATCGGTTAGATGATCTTGTGCTGCACATTTGGCGTACGTCAGTTTCCCACGACAAGAGTTTGTGCCGTGGCCAAACCCTGCTGACACTTAAAGCAGCGGCGTGGATTCGGCAAGTAGGGTCGGACCGGACATCTAACGAAGCCTGCGTTGACCGACTCAGGAAGTGTTGAACGGTCAAACGTCAAATGATGTGTTTGGTAGGTATGATTTGATCGTTTCGGCGTATGGTTATTCGCCTCACTGCCCTAGAGGCCCTGGAGCAGATTGGCTCCAGTTTCACTTATAAGGTCGGGATCAGAGATCACGCCTTGGCAGCTATTTAGGCTGCGATGAGGCGTGATTTTGATGTCAATATTGACCATGCGCGTTTGTGAAAGGAGGTTTGCGGACTGCTGTTTGTTGTCTACCTCAATCAAAACCTCCCGCTTTCAGTTTCTTAGCCTTGTACGACTTTCCAACAAGGCTTTCAAGATACTTTGAGATTACAAAGGCGGACTGGGAAGTGATTGGTTTTGTCTTGTCAATAGATTCCATGATCAGAAAGCGCGAGAAATTATCGGGCATTGTGAGCGAGATTGATTGCAACGGAGGAAAAGGTACTTCGGTGCGGCCCCTTTTCGGGGGCCCATGACGTCTGGGGGGCGGGGGTTTGGAAAATTCCAAATGATACATTGGAAAGCAGGGAGACGGGGCTACTTTCTCCTTTGACCTTACCCTGGTAGTCAAAGAGGTCCCGGCGCTCCCTGCCTGGAGGACAGGCAGGGAGCCCATCGGCCGCAGCTTGACCAAGGCCCCGACGGCCACCGTTCATGGCTTCTAACCCTTCACCTTTCAACTTCTAGCCACGGTAGGTGACAGCTTAAGAATGGGGGGCTCGGGGTACGCGGTGTCGCCACTCACCGTCAACAAGATTACTCAAGGTGCCCTTGCGGGGAGGTTCGTTATTCATCTGCGTCGAATCAGATTATAACTAGGACGGTTGTGTTGTGAGCAATGCCCGGAGCCTGACCATTTCTTTCGTGAGATTGTCCATGGATGTCTTGAGTTCGGTATTTTCTTTCGCGAGGTTGTTCAGGGACACTTTAAATGCAATTTTCCCCTTACGTAGAGATTCCATGGCCTCGTCGTTCAGGCATGCTTATGTGTGCTGGGGTCTTGTTTTCCCTGTTTTCTTTCATCGCGTCAGCCCAGCTAACACGCTCATGTGACGGCGAGCTCTTTCTGCTTATGCCTTCAATATCTCTACTAGGGCTCCTGTTGTTCTTGCTGCAGCTGCTGGCGTCCCTTGTTTTCGACAGCGAACGTTTCCGGGAATGGGATCTTGGGATACGTGGCACCTCAACATGACCGAGTAGTGGAAATTCTGCGTTCGACAGCTGCTGCTCCGCTTGTCTACGGGTCCATTGTCTGCGTAGAACGATGTATGGGGTCTTGTACTTGGCCTTACAGGCGCGGTCCCCTTTTGGGTGTGCGCCATTACATAACTTGCACTTGGGCGTGCATGTGTGTTCTTCTTTAGGGTTGGTTTCCCAGCATGCTAAACAGGTCTTAGCTGTAGGCGTCGGGCAGACGTCTTTAGGATGACCAACCTTTTCACACTGTTGGCATATGTCGATATGCTTCCTGTAGAGATGGCAAGGAATCAGGCTGTCTCCGTAGAGTACAAAGTTGGGAATCTTGGGGCCTTAGGACGCGACGATGACTGTGCTGGTCTCGCCAATGCTCTTGGTGCCCACTGTGAGTGGGTTCCTGTCGTTTACAATGTTGCGGTCGATGACTACGGCGCTGTCCGACAGGGGGACTCCTCTTATGACGCCCTTCACGGTGTCGTAAGGAGCCGTGTGGTAGGCACCGACCTCGTGAACCTTACCGTGCAAACGGATTGCTTGAATTCAGGCGTATTTTGTAGCATTTGCTTCGCTTGGAGTACTAACAACCACGATATTCTGTTGAACATTGGGACAGATGATATCTCCCGCACTTTCCTTATTGAAAATGCCGGCCGCACACAGTATTGCATCTGCCACGTTTGTAGTGCCTGCTTTGAGGATGTCTAGTCCCCGTCTGGGTCTCACGACAACCTTGCATTCCTCGCGCGGCGTAATTGGCATGCGGGCAGCCTTGATGACAGCGGTGCGAAAATTCTTCCCTTGCCTTGTTGAAGTACTCACTTGGTGTAGCCCTTGGTCAGGTGTTTCGTCGTTGTTCGGAGATCGTCGACGTAGCCTCGACATGCGTTCCCCGGCGAGCGTCCAGCCTTCCTCGTTGCGATATTCCTTAGGTGAGATTTGCTCTCCTTGTACTGCGACGCACATTTGGTTGTCTGTAAGCCTAGCTACGCTAGTAGTACCCTCCATCTTGGATAAAAGTCGTTTACACTTGCGGAGGATGCGCTTATCAGTCCACGCAGAGTAGGCTTAGCTCGCCGCCGCACTGCAGCCGATGAAAAGTTCAATAAAATGGTGAAAACCTTGCCCTTCGTCGAAAATCTTGTATCGGGTCATTCCTCGGACCTCCACAAAAACACAGGTAAAACTAAAACTGCAATATGATTTGAACGGCACTGCCAAATCGGTCATCGAAGACGGAGCCGATGTGGTGGTGGTGGTGGTTCCAAATAAATGGCGCGTACCCACTCAGGAGGATTGGCCAGGAAATGGGCGCCTTACCGAAATAAATTAGGTAATTTTTGAAGGGAAAGAAAAATTTTTAATTATTAGGATGTAAACGCAGCACGATGGCGATCTTCGTCGTCGTCGTCTTCAAAAGCTCCGAGTCAATGCTCCGAGTCTTTCAAATGCTCCGAGTCTTGAAATGTTCCGGGATTGCGCAAACCAGAAAGGCTATGGGCCACGGCACCGTCGGTCTGCATAGCTTCCAAAAGAAGGTTGCCAGTAGATACTGTATGCTGCGAAGAAACTTGCAACCCGGTCATAGAGAACTGTTTAACCTTATGAAATTGTCCCGGGAGTGGTGATTAATCACTACCCTCTAGCTATTGTGATCGGGAAGCAGCTGAAATGGCGTCCCAGTGAAAATAAGCCTAAATCTGAAGACTCACCGGGAAAAACGTTCGCTCAAGAGACTAGGGTCCCGCTCACCGCGATGCTGCTGGTGTTCACGAAGACCACTGTACAAATGAGACGCATTGACTTTGGCTAGGAATTGCCAAAAGCTAGTGAAACAGCGTATATCAGAAAACACCACCTTCTCTTTATCACCGTCTGGGATAGTTTTCAGACGATGATGAAGAAAAGGTGGTGGTGGTGGTGGTGGTGGTTGTGGCCCCGTCAATGTCCCAGTGGACGCACAGAAAACACTGTACCTCATCCCAGAAATAACGCGCGGTGTTGCATTCTAAGAACACTTGCTCTGCCGTCGCCAGCCTTCCGCACAAGAAGCATTCCGCACCGCGCGGCAGAAAGAAGCCACCTTCTTCCTGTCATGATCGCACCGGTAGCGCCCCAATTAGAAACAGCAGAAAACGTTTTTCGACCCAGTCGGAATCGGCAGGCACATGATTCGCTGTAGTACGCCCCGCTTCGCCGCCTCGACTGGTGGTTGTCGGTACAGGGGTGGCGGAAAGTGCTTTTCGAGAAGGTCGCGATATAGCCGGCAGGGCTTAACCGCTGGAAGATAGTCCCACTAGA
The DNA here is from genome assembly GCF_048455015.1 of Haemaphysalis longicornis. NCBI lineage: Eukaryota > Metazoa > Arthropoda > Arachnida > Ixodida > Ixodidae > Haemaphysalis > Haemaphysalis longicornis. The sequence goes on from NW_027526233.1 coordinate 16,595,287, forward strand.
ACTGCTGTTTTAGTAGGGTGATGGCGCCGTCTCGCGCACCATGGTGCAGTTGGACAGTTGTGACCAGCCACTTTGATATGTAGGCAGACCAGATTGACTGGAGTGCTCCACGGAGAAAAGGGTCGTACTGGTCTCGGAAATAAATAAAGCGCTGTACTGACAGCTTAATTCACGTGGACCAGACCCAGGCCGCCAGCATGTAAGCCCCGAAAAAGATTTGTGCGTCTCATATGCTCGTACGACGAGCGCCAGACGAAGACCGCCCACTGTCGGTGCAACTTCACCGATTTCGTGTCAATGGAGGTGACCCGCGCCGAGTAAAGGATAGCCGGGTACACTACGACCTTGCAGATGTTAGGTCTTGCGACGAAGACGATGTGACGCGTTCTCCGAGGTTGCAACTTGGCCTCCGCTGCCGTTAGCTCAGGTCGCTATCTGGCTGCGCTGGCTTCCCCTAGGGCCATGTTCACGCCCAGGTAGCGGTGTATACTGTATCCTTCCAGCGAGCGCCACAGAAGCTTGGGGACTTGAATTTTCACTCACCCAGCCAACAGCCATCCGACTTGGGGAGGTTTAGCTCCACTCCATAGAAGCGGCAGAAACGACGTGCGAGCTCCGGGTCATCGCTCACCTGCGTTTGTGATGTGCTGATGACGGCGATGTCGTCCGCATACGTTAGCGCGCGGAATTCTTCATTCCTTAGAACCAGTCCCCTGATCGAATTGGAAGTAGGGATCATTGGACAGAGCGGTTCCAGATGGAGCGCGAACAAGACAGGAGACATTGGACATCCCTGGCGGACCCACCTGCTGACCTCTATGGATGGTCCGAGTGCTCCCCCCAACACCACACTTGTGCTGTCTGCGTAACAAGTTTCTAGCCATTCCATCATTGCTGCCCTTTTCAAAGTGGCGAAGTAGGGTGAAGAGAAACGTGCGATCGAGTTGATCCAAAGCTTTTCGAAGGTCTAGTTGGAGCACCGCAATAGGCATCACGCGCATCTCTGCAGCCTCACAGGCCGTCCTCGTTCTATGTAAATTGGTGTTGATTGGGCGACCTTTCAACCCGCAGGTTTGATGATCACCAAGCACCCCCTCGGAGGGCCATCTCGAGGTGCCCAGCTAGGATCCTGGCGAGTATCTTATAATCGGTCGATAGGTGTGGGATTGGGTGGAAGTCGGTTACGGCCGGTAAAGTTTTGGAACTGGTTTCATTCGGGATAAGAACCAGGTAGCTTTACTGCATGGAGAGAAGCAACCGCCCTTCCTGCTGCAACCGTGGGGTCCGATTCTTTTGGAAACGCCTGGTAGACTTCGGCGATGATACCGTCCGGGACCGGACACTTGTTCTTAGGGAGTTTTTTTGGATTTCGCGGTCTACCTCCCACGCCGTTATAGGCGAATTAATTGCTTCATTTGGTTCGCCGGGCACTGAGGGTAAGGAAGAAAGTACCTCGGCGGGCACGCCGTCTGGCGTCGGCCTAGACTTTATTAAACGGGCTCATGAACTGAAACCCTTCCCGTTCCACCGAGGTATAACGGGTAAATTAAATGCATTTAAAATGGATGTTTAGATTTAAAATTAAAAAAAAAATGCAAAAAAGGTAATTCAGCAAGGTAATTACGCAGAAAATGACTCATTACAGTATAGTGATAAATACAAAAGATCTAAAACCTATTTTCGCGTCATTTGCCGCTGACTTTGTTTCTGCGTGTTTGTGAAATCGTGACAAAATATTTGAGGGGTTAGTATTGTTCAATATTAGCGTTAATTACTATTGTCATTTCTTCTAAAAGTGTTAATGTTTTTGTGTTTTATTAGCTCTGGTTTTCTTCCTACGAGATCGTTTCTATGGATATAAAGAAGTTGCTCTCTGTGTTTGTTTGTTATTGGGCAGTCCTGTAAATAGTGGTCAAAAGTTTCTGTTGGTAGGTTACATTTAAATACGTTATTATTCATAATGGCGAACCTAAGAAAATAAAACTTAAATCTGCCGTGTCCAGTAATAAACTGTGACGTGTAATAGTTAGCGGGAAAGTGCTCCGGAATGTTGTGAATATTCTTTATTCATTGGAATGTGTAGCTTTCATTTCCTTCTTGTTGCCAGTCAACATTCCAATGTTTTCTTAGGTTAATATTGAGCTGTTTTTTGATAAGTTGTAGTGAAATAGGCCAGTAAATGTTGCGCCATATGTGCTGCTTTTTCAGCCATTTCGTCAGCCATTTCCGACATTGCCACTGTGACGTTTATTGCAAGTTAACGTTATTTTGACCTGTTTTCCTATTTTGTTTAGCATTTCTTTATTTCTAAATATATTTGGATTGCGATTATTTTGATTGCTAATTGCTTTGAAGGCTGATAGGCTATCAGTATACGACTGTACGTTACCTTTAATGAAGCTAGATTGGAGGTATTCAAGTGCTTTTAAAATCGCGATTCCTTCTGTCTCAATGTTATTGCTGTACTCCGAAAGTTTGTATTGTTTGGTTTCTACTATTTTGCCAGATTTGTCTGGAATTATAAAAGCTGCTCCTATATCGGTTTTATCTTTCGAGCCGTCTGTAAATACTACAAAATCTGTCTGTAGAATCGGTTGGGTAAGATAGGTAAAAGATATCTTATCTGATGGATGCATCTGCCATATATCTACTTTGTTACTTATTTGATCTCCAGTAAAAGCGCGGTTTTTTCAGGTGAACATTTTTTCGGCGAAAAGTACGTTAAATTTTTCGATTTCTTTTTTGATCGTAAGACGAATTGGTGGGATATTAGCTATGACGTTTAAGGCCATATTGGATACTGTTTTAAATGCTTTGGTAACTTTAACGGGGCTTGTTCTTTGAATACTTTTTTAGTTTTTTTTCTCATTAGTACCTGTTTTTATACCAAATTTCAGCGGCATAAACTACGATTCTTTCTATAGCTCTGATATAAATTTGTTGTAGGTGTTTGTTGGTAAGCCCCCAGTTGTGTGCTGTAAATTTTCCTAGGCTGTTTAATATTTGGTTTACTTTTTCCTTTACATAGGTAATATGAGTGATAAAACTGAGCTTGTTGTCTATATAAACGCCTAATATTTTGATTTCTTTACGAAATTTTTGATTTTAATTTCTTAGTTTGATAATGGGGGGTCTTTTAATGTACTTGCCCTGTATTACAGTGAATTTTCATTTTGTTAAATGTGCTAAATGTAAGTTGTTTGTCTATTCCCAAGTTTTCTACTATTTTGACCGCTTCGGTTGCCCTTTGTTCGATATTATCTCTTGAATTGCATCTTATTTACTAAGGTTATGTCGTCGGGAAAAGCCTGAATATATACTAAGCTAGGAAATTGGCTGTTTAGGATATCTAAAATTGTTATGTTCCAGAGTAATGCACCTAAAGGTGAACCCTGCGGAGGGCATGACTTAAGATAAAGTTGAATTCTTGGTTGCTTCATGTCAAAGATAATTTTTCTATTTTAAAGAAAGTTATGAGTCGAAATGATCAGATTTTTCAGACACCGTGATTTTTTTAGAATGCTTACAATGACCAAAGAATTGATACAGCTAAATGTGTTCTTTATGTCTACAGAAACGACAACACATACCGCTTTATCTAATCTTGCTTGATCAATTTTCTTTTTACCTCTTTAACGATGATGGCTGCCGAATGTTATGGGTAAATCCGAATTGTTTTGTACTATGTAGTTTTCTTCGGTTAAGAAGTAATATTTTCTGTCTTTAGTTATTTTGTCAAGTATTTTGCCTAGTATAGAGTTGACTGCTATGGGTCTATATTGGTTAGCTCCTTGGATATCTCCTGATTTTGGTATTAGGATTACATTTGATTCCTTCCACTGTGATGGAATGTATCCTGTTTTGATACATGCATTGTAAAGATCCAGAAAGAATAATTGTTGGTTATTATATAGACATTGTACAAACGTGGCTCGTAGGCCATCTGGGCCAGGAGCTGAATTTCTGCGTAATTCAGAAATGACTGCGTTAGTTTCATTTTTAGTAATAACAGCTTCATCGCTATCACTTTCAAGAAGAAGAATTTCTTCTTCGTCACAAACCATGTCGACATCGTATAACTCTCTTAATATATGTTCAACTGTTTCTTCGGTTTATTTTGTTTTTCCTCCACTTTCTTTTTCCAAACTTGAAGTAATGATTGGTTGGTTTACTGTTCCTCTGGTTAATTTATATGGTAATGTGAATGGATTTTACGAACTTGTGAACAAAGTTATTCCCAACTTTTTCTTTTTGCTGTGGCTAAGTTATCATTGTAAGCTTTGTGTTCATTATAGTACTCGCGCTTAAATTGTTCCCTGGTTTTTCCTCGCGATTTTTGATACCTCCTTCTTAGTACTCTTACTCGCTTTCTCTCAATTTCAAGTTCAACTGTCCACCACGGTTTTGGTTGTTTGCAGGATGGTTTAACGTTTTTGCTATGTTGACTTACTAATTTTTCTATTTTATCATACAACGTGTTTACAGCATTCTCGATTTCTTCTGTTGTTTTAATCCCGTTTCTAGCTGTTTCGAACAAACTGTCCTTTCTTTAAATCTTCTAGAACATGTTTCTCCCCTTTCAGGGTGAGATGGTACTTGGAGTTGTTAACGATATCGTATAAAAGTAAACTAATAAATTTGTGGTCGCTGCTGTTGTAATCTTCGAGTACTTCCCATTGAATAACTTCTGGTAATAACGCTAGCCCTAAAATTGTTACCTCAATCCAACTCCTACCTATACTGTTTTCGAATGTCGGAGGTGAGTTAGGGCTATTTATAACAGAAAGGTCGTGCTTAAGGGAAAGTTCAAGTTAATCGTCACCCCTTGTATCGGTTATATCTCCTCCCCATTCTGTGTTTCGCATTGAAGTCACCCAGTAGTACTACGTGGTCTGTAGAAATATCTTGAAAGAAGAGTTCTAATTGGTTTAACGTGTTTTCGAAATCGTTCTAGGAGGGGCGTAGCAATTAATTATAATGAATTCCTTTTATTCCCCGTGTACCTTCGCCGCAATTATTTTTTTTCAAATATGAGCGGGAATATTTTTACATCTGGAGAATGATTTACTAGAGCGACTTTCGAGTTATTTTTGTGTGCTATGACTTGATGTCGGATGGGAAAACTTATAACCCTTCTTTTAACAAGATAAGAATGCTGAGAGGTGATTGTGATTTTCCTTATGGTAGAAAATTAACGCCTCGTTCCCTTTGGCACACCTTGCCAAATTAACTTGGATGCTGTGTAGTGATGACCGTGGCTGCGAGATTTTTCTCTGGTCCGAGTACTTGTTCGCCATACTGTTATGTATGTGTGTGTTGTGAGTGTTGTAGTGATGAGAGTGTAATTGCGTTAACATATCCATAGCAAATCACAATATTAGAGCGCCCAACTCAGTTCACTTCACGCAACACTGAACTTCGCTAAATGCTCAATTACTTGCCGCTTGCGTTGTCGAAGCAGAGCTACACCATTCGGTTCAATTCAATCGGAAGAGAATCGCCTCTTGTTCTTGTCGCTGCCTCTGAATGTAGGTCGGGCATGCGTTCGCCGTCATTGAGTGCCTTCTGTCGACCTTCTCAACCGTTCCTTGGCTCTATTCCACACAGATGCAATAATGAGGTTCTACACTAGCGCAGTTCTGGTAGTAGTGGTTTCCCTCACATTTATTGCATCGTGGTCTCCTGTTGATGTCACAGCGTTTTTTGGAGTGGCCGTAGCTCGCACAACGCTTGCATCTTGGGAGGAAAACGTTGTTGAAGTACCTGCAGCGTGTCCATCTAATGTAGAGTCTTTCTTTCAAAACGATGCTCTGATAAGCTGGCAGTTTAGTTGACACAAGGGCTGTTGTGCCATTCTTTCCATCCCAATGGTTGAGGACTCGGATGTCGTCGGGGTCGCAGGATAGTCGATTCCGGTTTACTAAGACTGTCGGAATGTCTTCGACTGAAATGTTGTCTTCGATACCTATTGCCTTAACCTGGGGAAGTTTTGTCTTGGGTTCCCTTGTTTGTATTTGGTGGGTTGCTGCATTTTTCGCGATTTCTTCAGACAGTTTCTTCAGTCCTGCCTTTCACGTCTAGGTCACTGCGATGCCTTCTCTTCCTTGTCGAAGGGAGTCTTGTGTTAGGCTAATTTTTTCTGGGTCAATGTGTTTTTGGTGTATTTCAACTATATTTGCTCCGTTTAATGTGGGTGACGTCACCACTAGCGCAGCGCGAGGTGGCGGCTGGTTGGTTCTTGTTTGTACTGGGTCTTTGTCGTTGGTTGGTTCTTTCTCTTCACTTCTTTGAAAAGTTCTTGCATAACTAAAACCTCCTCGATTGTGTTTGCCCATATCCTTTTCCATGCCGGAGATCTCTCCTCTAAATAGCTGCACGTCGTGAGATGGTTTAATGTGAGCTCCTTCATTTGGATGAACTCTTTAAGCAGTGTGTCGACTCCTTGCTTCAGACCTTTCACATTTTTAGTGAAGAACGTCGCGATTTCCATGAGAGCGCTCATGAAACGCTCATCACAGCTGGTTATTTTTGTTAGCAGGTCACTGCTGGAAAAGTTCTTTGAAGTAGTCGCAAAATGCTGCCGCCACTTCCCTCTGCCCCTGCGTGATGAACCACGCCACCGAGCGGATGCTGCCGTAGATAATAGTCAAGTGTACAGCGTGTAGTGCTGTGTCAGGTGATGGATTTATTGCATGTGGTGGCGCAATTTCTATCCGTGCAAGCGACCGTCACCGCGATTTGCGCTTTGCGCTTGGCGCTTTGCTAACTCTAGGAATGTTGCTCAGTTCGATTCTAAGTACAACCTCACAATCATAGTTTTTTGTCTTAAGGAGCAATCAAATCGCCGCCTAATTGAGATAGATGCCTGGGTGATCGGACGACTCCTTTGTTTCCACACAAACTAGCGCAAACTAAATGTATTGTTAGTGCTCCATACATATGCTAACTGCTCTACGTATGGTGTGTGAAAGCGGCTTTCTGTGTGAGTGTGCGAATAGGAAAACAGACCATATTTTCCTGCATCGCCGAAATCAAATTCGGTGTTACTTAGCCTCAATTATTCACATTAGCGTCGCCAGATGATCGGGACTGGGAAATGCAACCGGGTTTTTCATCAGTTGCATCATTGTCATAGCTTTGGTGCCCAAGACACTTATGTACCGAGTGTAAAAGATAACTTCAATACCCTTACCAGTGACAAACATCTTTATTATGCAGTTGTTGTCATCAGCAACGAATGCGTTTTTTACTCGTCTGTAAATATATACATATTCCTTACGCTGGGGGTCAACGTTTGCTATTTTCACTAAGAGTTGTGTTATTGTTGGCGGTCTTGAAATCTTTCATTGGAGGTGATTACCTCGCCCGAACCGTAAGCAACACAGCGTATCAACATAACCTCACCGAGAAGCATCTGTCGATCGCGCTTCGCTGCTGCTTGCCATTACCCGCTGCCCGATTGACGCTAGGCGCTTTTCTTATAATTAAGACCAATATTTTCTCCGTGACACCATGTATATGACCCACTAACTGCAATGACTTGTGTTTTGGAACTTAAAGCTGTCCAAAGACACATGCGCAAAATTGCAACGACAACGCCATTAAAGGGGATTAACGACGTAGCAAAAAGACTAAATGCATGCGTTTCATCTTCCAGTTACTCTTTATAGATCAGCGGGGACGAGCAGTTAGTCCGCATTTGTGTACACGGCACAAAATCTGCTACAGATACTCCCATTGAAGACGAACCTTTGCCCGCGAAGACTAAGAGCAGTAATTTAGTCCTCATTTTAGTATTTTTGCCTAAGAGTTACATGAAGGTGCTGCGGTACGCCACCGACACCCTCCGCACATATTTTGGTTAATATGTGGTTCACCCTCCACAACAAGCATAGTGCAGCATTCGCTGCAATACCCTGTTCTGACGGGCGGGGCAAGTCGTGAAAGCCGCCGTTTCATAGGACAACAATGTATAGTGCAGCTGTGAGGTTGGGTTAATGTTGCCAACGGTATACGGTTGCAACCATATGTCTGCTGTTTCAATTGCTGGCTGCGGCGTCGCAAAGCCCTTTCTTTGTGTTTGCTGTGTGTGGCGATTGCGCCTGGGACTTAATGGCGCGCCCCAAATGACTGAGGTGGGCACGGCAATATGAATATTCATACGGCTCCCCCCCGCAATAAAAAACAGAAATTGAAAATATGGCCGGAAAGAATAATGTACGGTAGTCAGAAGGTCATTGAAGGTAATGACATACAAACATATACATAAAAACGTAATATAGCAAGAGCTCCCGGTTTCTTGGTTGTTGTTATTGTTGAAAATGTTTAATGAGCAAAAATGGGAGGAAAGATGGCCAAGAGCATGAGCAGTTTGTGGCCATCCTACTAGGGCATAACACGGGCCGTTGATGCCGTCTTCGCCATGAGAATGAGAATGAGGGTTTGCTATAATTCGAGCCCACTGGAGCGCATCACGCGTTCCCAAGTATGAAATTTTGTGCTCTTTGTTGAAAATGAACGAGGAAATACTGACGGCCACTTAGCGTTTGGACGTATGGACCACAATATGATCATATACGGTTGTTCTTTTGAAAACATGGCGTCTTGGAATGAACCTGCTGTTCAATTTTAAGGTGGGGCCTACAGCTTTGTTTTGCCTGATATTCTTTAGGAGTTCACTTTTCTGTTTTTTTTAAGTTGTGTTTAGATTCGTCACTTCAGGTAATGCGCACCAACGTTACTAAGGCACACAAATTGTTTCAGAAAGCGCCATTTGCTGGAATGCCTTATTATCATCATGACTACATCATAAGGAGGAGAAAGGGATGTCTAGCTGAAGCATGTAAAGTTCACAAAGATGTCACTACGCAAACTGTGACAGAATTTGCTCATTTTCGCTGCGCTATCGGGAAAAGCACCATCTTTGTTATACTGCTTACATGTTTCCCTACGGTGGAAGCAGGGGTGGGTTCACATAGTTTTAACCGTGTAAATCACAATGTGATCGGGTTAAGTTCTTGGCAGCGCTTGCTTTTCTGATGGATGCCAAAATTGAAAACTCCCGCTCGTTAGAGATTTCAGCGCACGTTGGACGATCGCCATGTGGTAAAAATTACTCCAGAGCCCTTCACTGCGGCGTGCCTCATCGCCTGAGTGCCGTTTATGCGTTAAAATACATTTCACCGACATCGCCGGTTGAAACTGGTATTTTATACACGAATAATAAGCTTACAGTAGCACGAAAACATTGTAACACAAAAAATGCATCAAAACTGCCTTAAAACCTTCGTTAAAGTGTGTACAACCTTCGCTAAACGCTAAAAGGCCAAAAACGGAAATGACGAACACACCCAAGGGAGACTTTTTACCCCCGGAAGTAAACACGTCTACGCAAAATATAAATCTATACCAATGCGTGCTTTGTAACGTAAATGTAAACAATTGTACTCCTTCTTCGTGATCGATGCGTGTGTGGTCGACATCTAGAACCGTTATTTTTTGCGGTTTTCAAGTTACTACTCCGATAGAATGGAAACCCAGTTTCACGAACACGCACCGCCAACCGGTCTATGGGCAAGAACATTAGTTTTCTGCCTGGGCGCTATTCGTTTCTTTATGGAAATTTCGGCGTTAAATGTTTGGCGTCGAACGCATCGGCATTTTCGTCACCATAAAGGTTTTTTTCTCGCGCATATGCCTTGACTGAGTGATAAGAAGCATCTGCATTTCCCTCCTGAAAGCCAGGTGTGGGTCCGCATTATCTGTTATCATACCTTATATGAGCAAGGGAAAGAAGCAGGAATGACTCATGATGAGTTACGGTAAGGAATTATGAGGACATACATTGTGCTGCATTAGTAAGAGAATCATGATTCCACTCATTAGTCTTCATAGCACCCTCCGCTCACTTTTATAACAGGTGCATGCAATGTAAACCTTTTTTCTTATCCCTAATAGCATGTCAGTAATGTGATCAGAGCACTTGGCGTAGTGTACGGACGCTTTTCGGTTTACGGATTCATCGGACATGATAATTTGTGTGTTTGGGTGTTGCCAAACTTTTTACGATGTACACAGATCCCGTTCCCCAACGGCAAATACTTATGCGCTTTAAATGTGGACTCATTTTAATTTCGCATTTAACTTAGCACGATTTCATCCCGTGGAAAATTCTCATGGGTATAATATTCACCCAGAGATACGAACTTGCACTTTTCGCCCTAAAAGACAAAAACGCGTTTCAGACGTATTTCCCTATGGTCTCTGGTCATTCCAAATATTTAATCTCACTGGCGGTTTTCCTTGCTTGTCTACAACGGATTATCTACAACGATGTATTCAGCCACACTTACTGACGTATTTTTCTCAAACATAAATATCAGTAACTTACTTTCAGGTGAACTTCACATTGCAATCAGCCATCACTTTCTCATGTATGTAGTTGCGAAATGTGCCACTGGTAAACAACGCGAATTGCCAGCACAAACTACAGCCCAAAAGATAAGGCCTGGCATTCTAGCATCTTTTTTTCTGCTCTTTCAAATCAACATTAGGATGACGTCTTTTGCTCAGAAAATACTGGCGAGTCGTACGAGGCATTTATAATCTGCTTTAAACGCATATACCATGCCCACTTTGTCGAGAAAGCCGTGATAAAGTCTACAAGAAGTCGTAAGGCATGGATAAATCGAGAATGCCTTAAAATGATCACAAAGAAAAAACAGTCATATAAGAAATTTATGAGAACAAAGTCATCCACTGATCTAGCAAGCGTTAAATAATACCTCAACAAAATAACGTGTTTTCTCAAAAATGAAAAAAAGAAACTTTATACATAATGAGTGTGCTAAGTGATTCTGCCATAGAGTGCACAAGTTTGCAAAGAAATGTAATAAATTACCAAAATGGGCTCTATCTGTATCAGGAGTCACAGATCTTGTTTTTGAGGGCAAACGTATTGAGGGTCTGGACCTTGAAGAAGAATTTAATACGTTTTCCAAAGATACTATAAATACCGGTTTGTCTTCTGACATTGCTTACAATACTTTGCCATGAAAGAACAATAGCGTATTTTTGGAATGAACTGATGACATTGAGGTATTCCACATTTTTTCTTCCTTTAAGAACAGCAGTTCTTGCGATATAGAGGGAATACAAACCGCACCAGTTAAGTTTGTCCTCACTTTTATAGTTCCTGCATTAACGCATATTTATAACCTTGCCTTATCAACTGGAACTTTTCCAAGGCATTTGCAGAAATCTAAGGTAATTGTATTTTACATAGGCGGGGATAAGAATCGCTTCTCGAGTTATAGGCCGATTTCTATATTACCGTTTTTTTGAAAGGGTTAGAAAAAATTATTGAAAAAAGGCTAGCTAAATATTGAAGCAGGTTTAAAATGTTATGCACATTCCAACATGGTTTTTTGCGAGGTAAATCTACTGAATCAGCTCTATTGTCTCAGACAGAAATTATTCTTAGCGCGCTTGAAAACGAAGAATTATGTGTGGGCATCTTTATAGAATTTCGGAAGGCTTTCGATCACTTTAACCATAACACCTAACTTAAAAAAATTAAACCTCTATGGCACCCCAGGCACTCCACTTGGACTCCTTAAATCTTTCTTTCGTCATCGCCTACGATGCGTCAAAATAGGCCAACATATACCCTCCTTTCTACCTGTCAGTGCTCTTGTGCTACAGGGCACTATTTTAGGACCACTTTTTTTATTTTATATATAAAGGACCTTGTTTTGACTGATATAACGTCGAAGTTGGTAATTTAGGCAGACGATGCAAGTTTGTTTTATACAGGTAGCTCCACCCAATCTTTGGTTCCTGTTATAAACAATGTTCTCGCTAAAGTTACTGTTTGGAGGGAAGTAAACTAATTTCTTTTATACACAAAAAAAATTACACCATATTCCCGCAGGCGAACCCTGAGTAGTATGCAAAGCAGCCATGGGGCCGATTCAAGTGCCCATTAGGTTTCAGTTCGTAGTTTCCGTTAGGTTGAGGTACGTAGCTACCGTAATATTTACAGTTTGGTTTCCATGGTAATTACCACACTTTTCACTTACCGGAACTACGAAATGGGAAATTGCGTTGAGCCCATGGCTGTTTCGCATACTACTCAGGGTTCCCCGACGGGAAGATGGTGTAATTTGATTAGATGATATGGGGTTTTGTCCCTCCCTTGTCGTTGTTGCGCCGTCCACACCACCACTGCGCATGCTCGGCTTGCTAAACGCTCGGTGGTGTCTTGCCCTTTAATGGCTCCTGGAGCGACAGTGTTACCGGTGTCTTCCTGGACCGTCCCGAGATGAGCCGAGCATGCGCAGTGGGGGTGTGGAGGGCGCCACAACAAGGGAGGGACATAGCCCCGACCATGAGATGCTGGAGCGACAGTGTTGCCGGTGTCTTCCTGGGCCGGCACCAGACGAGCACGCTTCCCTCTAAAGGGCTCCTGGAGTGGCAGTGTTGCCGGTGTCTTCCTGGGCCGGCGGATGGATGGGCGACGGACGAAGGACGACGGAGCCGAGAGCAAGAGATGCTTTGCATCTAAAAAGACGAAAGCTATTCTTTACTCTATAAGACAATTTCCCACTTCACCCGATATGTGTATATGCATAAGTAATTCACAAATAGTGGTAGATACCGTGAAAATTTTGGGAGTATTTTTAATAGGACTGGGAGTTGGGACACTGAGATTCTCGTCATACTTGGGAATTTAGCAAAGTTCACCGAAATTCTCGCGATATTTTGGTATTTTCTGCTAGAGCATACGAAATTAATAATTTGTAATGCACTTTTCGTATCGCACCCAAATTACTGTCTCTTGGTTCGGGGTACCACCACAAAAACAAATATTAATAAAATATACATGCATTAGAAGAAAGCCGTACGCTATATTGCAAACGTACACTACCTTGCTCACACGGAAGAACTGTTTACTTGTTTTCACATGTCACCCATTAATACTATGTACGAATATTATTTAGCCTTAAGATATAAGCGATGTATCCGGCGCAACCTACCTAGTTTTCTTGAAATGCCCTGTCTCAGACAAAATATCTCAGAATATTCTTTTCGCAAAAAGAAATTTGTCACATTCCTTTCTCTCGTACAATGTACGGACATCAAATACTCCGAAACACCCTGCCCTCTCTTTTGAATACATTGTTGTCAAAAGGCGTATATCCGAAGCATGTTCACTAGTTGACCTTAAAGGTGCATTATCTATCTAATCTTTTTATTCGTAATGTTGTGTTTACACATTTTTGTTTCTCTCTGGTTCAGCATGCCTGTATTCAGCCTCTTCCCTGTTAGTTTTCTGCTGTGTTGTTCTTTTAAGCTTTTTCGTTTTTATGCTTTTTTATGCTTTGTTCATAAGTTCATCAGAGATTGTGTTGTTCCTGCAATATTAGAGAATAATTTCATTTACGCTCTGTGTGATTTTGCTGTATGCCTTCTACATGGGGGGCTCGGGCGTCCCTGAAGTGTTTTTTTTTCGATTTTTGCTTGGTCTACCCGCTTAGTTGGTTTTGGTGATGTAAATAAAACTCACTTTGACTTGACTTTGACTTTCGAAAACCTTAAGAGTACCAGACAAAACACAGACATACACAGTCAAAATACAACGAACGCATTTACGTGAAAAGTGAAGTTTCTTGGGGGATACAAGGGTACGAAATACGAGGCAATTTGAGCAATTTTGTGTTCTATCAATGCGGGGTGAACTTTTTTTTTAAATAGTAATCTCAGAAAGGTTGCATGATTCCTCGTGGTATTTCTTGCTATCCCAGGCCACCAGTTCAGAAGGGTCGGGACTTACTTTTTAGCGGTTCACGTATCAGGGGGAATTCTATATTGCCGACGCAGAGGAGCGGTGGCTTCAATCTCTGGAGTTCCAAATGCTACAGCGCCTCTCCAGCACCTACTTTTCAACCAGACATATCTAGGCAACTAAATATACATCCCGACAATAGAGAACTTACCGAGACTTCCTTTCTCTTATAAACAACGGTCACCGCGCTTGTAATTGCCGCCAAGGCTTTTTCTCTGCAATTCCGCGATGTTTGCGGCTGCCTCGGTAAAGCTTGGAATCTCGTCAATTTTTTTTCCCTCAATCGACAGGTGTGTTCTGTTAATCACAAGATTGTTCTGCATGTGTAATGCACTGCACGTGAGTTTATGCTATCGAGTTGACTAGGGCGCTAATATTTGATAATACGTCAGAGGCGTTGCTTGACTTTCCATCCAATCCCAAAATGACCAGTGCTCCTGCAGTCAATGTCTGAACACTTGTGCATGGTAGCGGCACAGACCCGCACCATAGTACCCTGGAGTGAAAAAAGAAGGCCTGTTTGATGAGATGCCGACACGCGCTTTGCGGTGACGCCGGCGGCATATGCGCTTTCTTCACGCTGTGTACATTGCGCTTTGAATACACCTAGCGTTATAATGACCGTTGCCCGGCATCGCACTTTTTTCTACGGTATTCAACTCTTAGTCCACGAAGTTGACAAAGGTTGCTGTGGGGTGGGGGAGATTTAAATGCACGAGGGTAGTATGCTTGAAAAGGAACATCGAAGTTGGCGCTATACTGGAAAAAGGGGAACTTGGTGGTATATGTGCCGCTAAACGAACCTCCGGCGGGTAAAGGGTACCGCCCTAGGGATCATCAAAAGAAGATGGAAAATCATCCGTTAGACTCTGTTGGCGCGGCCCTAGTGCATAAAGGCTGCAATGCACACGTGCATTGTCTGCATACCACTGTAGTTTCCAACGCATTTGAAATCAACGTAATCCAGCCGAAATGACAGACTTCAGTGATGTTCAAAACTCTGCATGCACTGAGGTTGTTTGATGTATGCTTAACTATAATTTTTTGCGTTTTGTTTTCTTAACGATGCAGTGTTCGCGTTTTCTCGAAATGTTATAAAAATACAAAATGTGGCCTATAGAAGTAAAAACACATTTTATAAAAAATTGACTGTTTTTTTACGTAAATTAGCACAGCATTTTTTTTTCAATTTTACCTTTTTGATACTCTCAATTTTTAAACTATTTTTATATACAACATAATGTTATATTCAGGAGCAGTTTTCCTTCCCCTTTAAATCTTTCCCAGGTAATTGAAAGCGTCGTTCAGTCCTGCCTACAATTGCCTCGTGTAGTCCATCTGAAAAATTTTGCCGTGTCTGTCTATTCTATAATGTAGCGTGGCCAAAGTGAGACATTCGGCAGGCATTACGTTATTAGTACTATTTCCTCCATGTTTTCAACAGTGTTGAGACAAAAGATAATATTGGGCTCCTTTCAGAAATAGCACAAATATATATATATTAAGGAAATATGTGCGCTGGATTTAGAAAAGTGCAATATAAAAATGGGGTTCGGTCGGCACCAGAATACCGGGACGCTCGCCGCCGAGTCTGTACACAAAGCAGCCGCGTCGGCGGATTGCCTCGAAAGCGCGTCATCCCTATTTACTGGGCCTCTTCGATTTACAGTCTCGGGCTCACCGCGGACTCCCCGAGAAGCAGTCCAACATTCGAGTTTCCCGTGTATCCCTATGGCTTCGGGGAATCCTCGTACTACCCGCGGGCAGCCCGCAGGGAGCCAGAAGTGGAAAATCGAAGAGGCCCAATATTTGCCGCGCTTTTGAGGCGCTTTTTCAAAGAAAGTGCTACGAGTTGTGCCGCGCCTCTGCCAGATGGCGCCACGGGTCCCACGACCGAGAGAAGACCAGAGCCTTCTATACTACTAAGAGTTCGGCCATCAATGCATTTCTGCGAGCGCACGCTCAGCACGAATAGTGGTGACGTCATGCTTATAAAACGTGACGTCGCTTATAGAAACCCGCCAGACCCGTCATCCGCGCGCCTCTGGCCGCGGGAACGACGCCGACAACGAGGCTTGCTACACGCCGGCCAAAAGATACAGTACGTCTTATCAGCGTGGGGGATTTATCAGCGTTTTCGCAGTGCGCCGAGAGTGGGCCGAGTGGGTCGTACTTCGGAGACGCCAAACCACCGCCGAGCCAGACGAGCTGCGACCACTCCGACGACGCCGTGTTTACTTGCGATCAGTGGCTGCTGTGTTGGGGCAGCAACCGCAGCGCTTACGATACCTCGCCTGTTTAGGCTCTCAAAAGACCCAGAGAAGCGGCGCGATGGTTACAGAGCATCACCGCAACGACTGGACGCCTGGAAACGTGCGGAGCGCTATGCGAGGTAAGTGCGCAGTCAGAAAAATATGTGTCTTGCGTGTTTCTCCACTGCTTGGTGATACGTATGACATGGTAGCCACGCGCGCCGACGCCGAAGTGTTAATATGCGAACTTTGCATCGCATAATTAGGGTTGAAACAAACTGAACGTTGTAAAATACGCCTTGCGCGAGTTAATAACAAAGACGCACTTCAAATCAAGTAGGCTCGTTCGTAAGATAACGTTGATATAAATCTTAGGGGACCGCCACCACTCTATCACCGAAATTTAAAACAACAAAAAACTTTGTGGTGCACATTTGCGCGCTTCTTGGCCGTTATGGAAGCATCATGCCGAAAGTTAAAAGCGCACTAAGCGAAATACGAAATGGCGCTCGGTAGTCGAAACCGACGAGGCTCATTTTTTTTACGTGCATGCATGTATCGCTGGGCGCTCACGGAGATGTCTAGAAAGTTCTGGGGGATGTCAGTGGACCTATTGGACTTTTAAAAAGTGTGATAAGTGTGGGATAATTGCTCGCCTCAAGCCTCTCGGGAGCACCGCTTTCCAGATCAATCGCAAAAGCCTTGTCTCCGCTCCCTGTGCATAAGCAATACATAACACATTGCAGACGGCTGAAGGAAACTAAGGCACGTGTTCGAGCAGTATTCGGGCGCAAACTCAAGGAAACAAATATTACACAGCCCGAAGGAGCGCGAACATCTTTACGTGGACGTAAATAAATATGCGTCTATCTCAACTATGCATTTCTAGCCAAACATGTAATTCAGACAGTAACGAGCCCCTCTTGCAACGTTTTGTTTCACCTGTTTCTTGGCTCAGCAGCATTCATGAGGTTGGATACTCGTGCTTTTGGTGTCACATACAACTAAATCGAGACTTGTTGCCAGACTGAGAGGCCCTTGTTGCAACCAGCAGATGGAACCACAATGTTTGTAGTTGAATTCACTAACAGCGGTGCCACCGGTTTCGTGGGATGCTCAATCGTGTTTGTTTTGTCTGTATGGTTGTTTGCTTTGTTTTATGCTCGCAGTGATATGGCCTGTAGTACAGACCTCTGAGTTGCTGCAAACGTACTGTTGCAGACTTGGTGACATAAGCTATTAATGTCCTTTTCTATCTTACAGTTTGATCAGCAAACCTATGCTCCACTGCAGCCTTCAATCCAATGGCCTTGGTTAGCGTGAAGTACCAGTGCAAAAAGGGCACCATCAACCTTTTTTCACAGCTAGAATGTCTGTAATAGTAAGCAAAAAGTTGTCATTACATTTTTAAGGCGTCTGCACAAGTCCAGCAGAATTTTGAGCTGTCTACAAAGCCCGTCGGCGTGACTAGCTTGGTTCATCTTTCCATTGGCAAACAGACATGTTGCAACAAATTAATTGAGGCACTTGTGTGCTGATGTCCTTTGAATGCATATGTTTCGTTACTTGTTGAAGACTTTTATTCCTACGTTGTGTTTCCTTCCCTTTCCCCGTGTTCCTTTCTTTGTCTTTTGACCTCCCTCCTCTGCTTCTTCATCTTCTGTGCCACTTGAGTTTCTGAGGCATCGTTCTCTTCCAGGCTTTGAGGCTTGCTGGAGCCATTATGACCACTTTGCTAGCTCTAAGCACACGCACAAGCTCTACCTTGATACACGGAAAGAAAGTTTATATGTTGTTTTTATAAGCCACAGTAATTTGCAGTGTGAAGGAGCCGATAGAACGCGGCTGTCTTAAGCAACCTTCTTGAGAGTGGGTTTAGAAAATGTCTCAAATGGTCTTAAGCTGGTTTGTAACCGCACATTCTCTAAGCCATTTTTACTCTACCGCAGCCTCACATGCGTGCAAGCGCCCCTGTGGTCAAGTCGCAAGTCACGGACAGCTCCTCCTCCAACGTAGATGTGGTATGCACACTTTCTATGGAACCTCACTAAGCATTGTGCCGTGTCTGAGTAACCTCCTAAATGGATGGGGCAAGTAACCTCCTGAGTAACCTCCTAAATGGATGGTAAGCACAGAGATGGGGAACTTGCCTTTGACTAGGCAGTTGTCAGGTTGTTCCATCCTGCTGAACAGTGGGGCCGCACAGTGATGGAAGCATCACAACGTATTTCTGTGACCCTTTGGTGCTAGGGCATCCTGTGAGCCTTACCACTAGAAAGGACGGCGTAAAGACCGGAGTAACGGCTTTATCATCCTTATACATGCTGGCGTAAAGGTTAAAATGAGAACCGATATTTTTGTGAAGATTGGTTCCCCGTGTTTTTAATGCCCTGTGGCAATATGATGAAATATTAAAAAAAAGGTGGGATGATGCTGCTCACTGACATGAAAAACTGTGTGAACTGTACCAGGTTCCATATTAGGAATGCTAGTCATATCTTCACAGAAGTGGGGAGTGTCCTCATCTGAGGCTGTGACGCCATTCCATCCTCATTTAAACAAGACTGCAAAGAGCAAGCATGATGGTTGTACTGGTGAGGATTGGTTGTGGAATGACTCGAGTGCAGAGCGTGAATGAGTGGTGTGACATTACCTACCAGGCTGGGTTCACATGGGCACAGATTTTGGGACAGGTACCCAAGTAATGCATTAAAATATGGCAGGCAGTAGAATGTTGCCAGCCAATGACTTTGCTCGAATGACCTAACCAAACTACCATTAGAGCTCTGTATGTCTGTTTTTATTTTAAAGTAGGTCGTGTCAGTAACACAATAAAATATTGCAAAATTAACCACCTCATACATACAGTTCAACTTGCACCAGTCATGTTTCTTGTAAAGAGCTCACACTGTGTGGTGGAATCACATTTTTTGGATGACTCGGAGTCCACAAGAAAAATCGGTTCGAAGAGAATGAAGAAAATTCTAATAAACTATTGACATCACAAAATTTCTAATGCCTTGTGCACCAGTACCAATAAGGAACCTTCCTTCCTTTTTTTTCTCCGTGAACTGCAACAGGCCCCTTAGGAAGCAACACTGGTGGCTAAAAGGCATTATTTTTTTACTTTTCAGGTTAACTTGAACGTTTATTTGTATTTTATAATCTGATATTGTCTATTTATTAAATTTTCCTAAAGCACTTTATTTGCTGTGTTAATCTTATAAACAATTACAAGCGAACAAAACAGCAAGCTGTGGAGTGAGGGGTGGTGGCATTGAAAGCCTGGGACCCTTGTGAGAGTAATTTGTTGATAATCTCGCAAGCTTTATTTCAAAATATAGCAATGGTTGAGTAAAAATAATACATAGACACCACCAGTAGTGATTGAATTGTGTTCTGAAAAGCCGTATAGTTTCCCAGAATTTTCAAATCGGAAGGCCCTGTTGATTTAGACAACCTCTTGTTTGTCAAATTGGGAGGGGTAGTGTGAAGAAGTTTGGTTAATATGGTAGCCTCCAACTGTACCTAACAGTGAACACGTGTATGTAAATACATTCTGGGCGCGCACTTTGTGCCTACACCTTGCAAATCTTTGTGGTTACGAAATTCTCTTCTGCAGGGTGCAGCACTACTTTGGCCAGACCCCAAGGTACTCTTACCTGCACCATTCCCAGAATGGTCTGCTTTTACGGTATCTTATTACACCTTGTGAATAATATAGCAGTACAGCTGAGAGCATGAATACTAGCTTGCTTTTTTTCCTCGAACAAAATCTGATGCGACATTGAACTGTTGCTTTTAATTCCTTCTTTTTGATATTATTGCGTTGTAACTACTTTAAGGCCTGTCCCTTAGACCTATCAACTGATACAATAGAATGAGATGCTCAAATAGTAGAGCGCAAAAGGACTTTCGGCCCATAACTGCTAGTGAACACAATCTGCATTCCAAACCCACTCCAATATCATCTTCCTTCATACTGCTTTGGCATCTGAGCTGTGGAAGTTTCTTGTTGAATGCAAGAACACCGGCAGCTCATAAAATTACCTGGAAGTGAATTTCTGGAGCCCTTACGTATATGGGAATTCTGCACTTCTCCAAGGGAAATTAGTTGTTTTATTTATAGTTCAAGTAAAACCTCAGTCCATTTCTGACGCTCAGCATCAGGCACCCTCCCCACCAATTCTGAAATTATCACCGGATGTTGAAGTAGTGGTTTTCAGTTTGGTATGATAGCATCTTGATCTTTGAACTTGTGGGTCTTTTTTAGTTTCTGGTGTGTGGAAGTTCTAGAGCTGCCATGCACCCACTTTTGCCAGAGTAAGGCGTGGCATGGCAAACAAACATAGCCAATAAATGCACATTGGACTCGGTGATTTGTTCACACCCTGTTTAGCGAAAAGACCAGAGTCCAGCACCTTTTGGGTGCGCCATCAAACAGAAGGTGTTTATTAACACATAATGAAAGGCAAAAGCAGATCGTCCTTGCAGTCAGCCCATTTGGAGGGTAGCTTCTGGGCCAATCTTCTGTGCGCGTATGTGCCCTTGTCTGAGGGGCAGCCAACTAACTACTACTTTTCCTAATATCCTCCCACCTGTGACAGCATTTACACTATTTCAAGTTGTGCTGTGCTAAGACTCAAGAACAAAGTCGGTCAATTAGTGAACTAGTGATATTGTCGCATCACATTGCCCTCTACGTGTAATATATATATTCCTTGTTGCTGAACTCCTTTCACCATCTATCTCAAGGAGTTCGCGAACTCAGGCCTCTGAAAGGTTGAAACTTGGTCTGCAATGGCTTCTTCACTGCTCTCTGCCTTCCTGAGTTCGCGGTCCTTAGTAGTCATGTCTTCTTTGCATTCTTCGACAGCTCACTTAGACTTGTTTGCCTCGATTCTTCTGACCCGTCTTGCACATGGCCAGGGTCCTATTCTCCGAGAGGTGCAGCTTGTTCCACTTCTTCAGTGGCAGCTGGAAATCCCTGGGCTTAACAACCATGGAAATAGGGTCCTGCATTATTGCAGTGCCTTCGCTGTTCATCTCTTGTGAATCCTCACTGCTTGCGACACTTATGTTTTTGTTGCGCTCCTTGGCTGCAAATACATGTTTAACAGTTGAGTACGAATTTCCTAGGTGAACTTTCCAACAGTACTTCTGCTTGTCCCACTTCAAGAACAGCATTGCCTACAAAGCAGCTTTTTTTGCCCAGTGGCCAATCAAAAGGTGACGAGTTTATGTTGCTCGCTTCATCAAAATTCTTGCAGGACGTCGAAATAACAGTTGGTCGTCAAGCAGTGGGACAGTCTTTGTATTGAACGGGTTGCGTGCACTGTTCCTCTGTAGGCTTGGAGAAGGGAACCAGTGCCCTCGGATGCACAGCCTGTCTGCTTTTCACACAAAGAGGCCTCTTAGTGTAGTTGCTGCTGTGGCGGAGGGCACTTCTGAGAGTGTGTTGTTAAGAGAGCCACTTAAACTGATTTCTCCTTGATAGGCGGGGTGTCCTTGTGCTCTTCATGCACCTCTATACCAAAACTGAAGCTCTGTCGAGGGCTGGAAACATTGACAAGGGGCTGGTTTGCTTGAGCTTGTTACAGTGCAGAACAGCTATCTCTATTTAGCATTCGACAGCTCCTGTTCTTCTTTGCTTAGGCCACCGTCAAATCACGTTTGTCTTTCAATTTATGCAGAAACTGTGTTGCTTGATGAGGTGCTGTCATTGCGTACATTGCCCTTGTGTACAGTCGTTTTTCCTCTTTGCCTTGGATAGGGCTTCGGTTCTTGAGATGTGCGTGCTAACGTTGCTGTAATGTCATCCAGCTGTACATCGCCTTTCTTCAAGTCCTCCCATAGTCATTAACAAGTGATCATGAAAATATGAACCAATACACACAGTAGGGCAATTTCTTCCTCTTCAAGTCGAATTTTTTTTAGGCGTGGCTTAATTCTAGTAACAAAGTTGGGAAACGTGGTTTTGCAGATAACGCAACAGCGACCCAGTATTGGACGTCCACAAACAGTATTTCAGTTTTGCATGTATTTGTTCACATTTGCATGTTGGCATTTCATTTGTCCACCACTCTACGTCCTTAGCTACTGCAACGAGGTCTTCCTGGGTGCTCTTTAATGGGCCTTGTGGCATCCACCCTAAAGACGTCTCACTACCATTAACCCGTTTTTAAGCCATCGAGTCTTGCCTCTTGCGTCTTTCCAGTACCCGACTCCTATCAGTGCTTTGATGGTACCATCTGATGCGACAGCATCATCGGCAAGGTAAAGGTCACTGATCTCCCAAGCAAAAATTAAAAACCGTGAACGGATTTGCACTGCATGTCAAGGGTACCTAGAGGGCTTTGACTAAGAGAAACTTATTGTGCTGGCTTGGAATAAGCAGCTCCACGCATCTTGGGGTTTGCTTGCGGGAGGGCATTCTGCCTATGTTTGTAATTTGGGAGACTCTTTTCCGATGACTTTACAATAAAGGTTTTTCGCTATGCTGTCCATGACCAATGTCCACTGGCTACTACGCCGAGAAGGCAATAAAGAAGTTGCAGCCTAGCGGAACCATTTGCCCAAACTGTCGCTGTTTGCAGCAAAACGGTATCCGTCACATCTGTCAGAGGGTTCCCAGACAGTTTATCGAACACCGTTTTATCGAACGCCGTTTTATCGAACGCCATTTCATCGAATGCTGTTTTATCGAACCACCTAGGTCCATTTTATCGAAAGTGTGGTTTGGCGGCTTTCATTGTAATTTTCGGGATTTCTTTCGTTTAACTGGCCATCGCATTAACCTAACCTGCAGTTGGCTTCAATCTACATTGTCTCTGCCGTGCATTACATACAAAAACCTGCTTATATTTGTTGGAGCATCTCTCTCGTGTTTTCGATCACCTTTGTTTCATTAGATTTTTAAATTTTTTTGCGTATTCATTGATTGCACTCTAGCATGTACGTCCCTCTTGCTTATATGACAGAATTCAACGCTAAACTCTATAACAAACCTAACCGCGTGAGCAATATACTTTGGATGTGTATTTAGGTTGGTGTTGCCTAAATATATCCCTTCCACCATGGTACATCATTACGTGGTAAAAACTCTTGTCCTCCCCCAATTTTTCTACTCACGTGGTTTGCACGCAACTCCCACGAGGACCATGTGGTCGCATTGTTTGTATCTGGAGAAATCTCGTGCAGAGAACTTCTGAAAGATTAGTGCTATATGAATGGAATACGGGAAGGAGGGGAAGGGGACGGCAATGAAAGTGAGGCCCCAACAGAGGTGGTGGAGTCTGGGAGAACTCGTCACAAGTGAACCCGTCACAGCAAACTCGTCATATGTGAACTCATCAAAAGAGCTAGAAACACATATGTCGGAGCAGGCTTCTACTAGCTGTCCAGTTAAAAGTTTTGACACTGGACGCACAAGCGTTGATTTGATTGATTTTGGAGTTTAACGCGTCCAAGAAAGACCTCACCAACTAGGCGCGCGATAGTCGAAGGCTGCGGATTAATTTTGACCACTTAGATTTTTTTTATACGTGCCAAAATCTTGACACACGGGGTTTTTTGCTTTTCGCCTTCACCTAAAAAACGCCCACCGCGGCCGGGATACAACCCATGACCTTGGGCTTAGCATCACAGCGTAGAGTCATTAACACCGCCTTAGCCCTTGAGACAACGCGACGGGGTTGCTCAAGTGCTAAGAAATGAGTTACATAAACACACGCACGAAAGTAATGATGTGGCGATACAAAGCCAGACTATGAAAAACTGAGAAGCATATCAGGGCATTATAGCCTAAACGCTACAATGGCGTGTATGCTGCGGATCAGATGGGGGAATATACAGAGGCGGAGAGTCGTTATAGAAGTTCCGCCTGCCCAATGAACCGAATAATAAATTGACGGAGAGAATCCCTCCACATCCCCAAAACATCAAAGGCATGCAAGAAATATAATGCGTCTACTTTAAATACTACAAATTTTGGTAAATAATAAAAAACCGCTGTGGAGACAATCTTTTTGAATTACGTAGCATAGAGGAAACGAAAATACATGCTGCAGACGTCTCAAATGAAAAGGCTGAGCAAAACATTTTTGATAAAACGGCTTCGATAGAACGCCCGTCGATAAAACGGCGTTCGATAAAACGACTTCGATGAAACGGCATTCGATAAATGCCGTTCGATAAACTGTCCGGACCCTGTGTCAGAGTGCAGTTCACTTGGACTCCTTTTGTGACAGACTAACTGCTCCTGGGTGTCTGTTGCCAAACAACTGGTATCTTTAAGGTCACACAAGAATTTTTTAGTGTCGGCAGTGACAGATTTGCCAACGCAGGAACCATGCGTTGCGATAGTCCTTGGCACAGTGAATTTTCTATGAGCAACGGCTGCTTCATTGTAGTAGGTAATTTTGCTCGAGGGTTAAGTTTTGTCACACCTAGTAAAGGTTGGTTTTTGATTGCATAACTGGCAGCTTTGTTATTTCTGGAAATGGTGGTAAGTGCACGTAAGGGCTTTTTCTGGCGAGTAAACTCACCTGATACGGTTTCAAAGCCTCTTCACTGCTACGGACTTCTACTGCTTCCGTGCCTCTGGACTTTTTTTAAAAGAGAGGCCCAGGAGCACCGAAAATATGTCGGTGGACTGAGCTGCATCAGCTTCTGCTCACAGTAGTGAGGTAGCAGCTTCTTGATAACCACTGAGCAAGCACTGTACTTCTGCTTCACCCCTAGTGCTTCAAAACTAACGTTTCTAACCACTTGGTCGTAGAGACGTCGCAGCAAATGCCTCTTAGCAGAATCAACAGCCTGCAGCTGTAGGAAGTGAGTTGTGGTTAATCGCAAGGTCCTTCCTTCCACAGTGTTCCTCCAGTAGATTAACCGCTATTTGGTAGTTGCTGTCAGAAAGGGAAAGGCTGCTGATCTTGTCGTGTGCCTTCCAAACAAGGTGTTTGGTGAGTTATTTGAACTTGTCAATAGTTGACAGCTGTGTGCTGTAGTGTGGTGTCTTCATACTCATCCAAAAAGGAGCGCTCGTCTTGAATCGCTCCATCGAATGTTCCTTGTGCAGACCGTGCATTTTTTATCGGGGCTTTTGCCATTTGTGAGTATTGATTTTCTTCGCTCCGACGTGAGAGTTTAGCTTTGGCCACACTTATGAAAACATGACATGCTTCCACAGCTTTCCGCTCAAGCTCATAATTGTAATCATACTCAAGTTCTTCAGTCAGTTTGTTGAGTTTCCAAAGTTCATTGTGGGTACACCGACTCAAAGGGTGGCCTGCTAGCGCTTGTGTCAATCCATTCTTGTGAGGGCTTGGGCATGGGATCAACTGAGTTCATTCACGAATGGCGTGGCACACCAGTGCGTTCAGGTTCGGACAGCCTAAAGCTTGTTTGCAGCTGGAAAGCATTGGGTCTGAACGGGACATCTTGTAGTACCACGGGGCTTTGGTTCAATTGCAGAGGCTACTTCTTCAGTGGCTTTGAGGAGATGATTTGTCACGTCATTCCCAAGTTTTCAGCAGCAACTTTTGTGAAAAGACAAGAACCGAGCAACCATCCGCTGCACCATTCAACAGAAGGTGTTTATTCACACATTGCCAAAGAGAAGAAATTGATCCCGCATGCAGTTAGACTATTCGGTAGGCAGCTTTTTTGCCGATCTCCTACATAGGTATATGCCCTCGTCTGAGAGCCAGCCAACAAACTACTACTTTTTCATACACCTTGCTGTGGGGTTCATTTCCACATCTAGCGGTATGGCTACGCCTCTTTCTAAGTCCTGGTATTTGTTTCACTTGCTCCGATGAAAAAATTGAGTTCTGGTATTTGTTTCACTTGCTCCGATGAAAAAATTGAGAAACTTCGTTCGGGTAACATTACAGGTTCCAAACATTGCGATTTCGTCTTTCCAGTTGTTAGTACGTTCACATTTGCCAAATATTGCATAAGTATTACACCTCTGCGTAATACAGGGGTCATACAAATGTGCAAAAAGAGCTGCTTTGTTTCCGTGTTTACCTGCAGATTTTTATCGCCATTCAGCCTAGCACTTATGTAGCTGTATGTGTGTGAGGCAGTTTCTATACCTGTTTTTACTGGTTGTCATGAAATGCTGCAGCCAATTATTGTTTCTGGTTCTGGGGGAAGCCGCTTGTGTTCCAGAGTGTTCAGGCAGCTTGCACAGACAGTTGCCGTCTGTGCGAGTGACTGCTCAGTACAGCATATCTTTGTTGCACAAGCTTAGGATAGTTTGTAGATTTACAACATCACTAGCTTCTTCGAAAGAAGCTAGTAATGGTCAATTTGAATGGCCAGTTTACAACCAAGGGATCAGAGGAGCTGGCACGTTCTTTAAGGACGGACACGAGGAGACGTTCACAGTGTTTTCGGTCGACATTAAATACTTGTATTACAGCTTACCTTATGGCCGACTGTTGAAGTTTATAGAACATCGACATTTATGGGATGCTCAAGTTTCAAAATTTTGTTGATTTGACAGTGGAGGGGTTTATCGAACTGTTTTCACTTTATTTAAAGTCAACTTTCATGGATTGGTGTGACAGCATTTATCTGCAGCAAGCAAAATGTGCATTGGGTCCTGTGTGGCTCCAGTTCTCATTGAGGTATTCTTCGGAGGTTTTGACAGACTAACAGGCTATTTGAACTGCTACCACAAAGCTAGGACAAAGTTACGTTTGTTTGCTTTGTGCACGACTACCTTGTGTTTAGAGGTGCTGTTGCCTATCAATCAAGTTGTTCTGCCACACTCAGTGCTTTCCCTCAGCATTTGCAGCCGCTCAGTTTAACCCGTGAACTTCTCCCGGGCAAGACAATAAAATTCATAGACCTAAAACAACGATTCTATGATGGCCGTCCGTGTTGGCAGTACGACCCTCGAGCATGCCAACCTTTACTTCCTTTCTCGTCTGGACACTCGAAGATTGTAAAGCGGGGTGTAGCTAACTTGTGTATTCTAAACAGCCCCAGGAATTCTTGTCCCCGCAACACGGCAGAAAGCCTGGACTTAACTGACCTAAGCCCGGTTCCCGAGCATCTCTTAATAACAGTTGTGCGCGTGACATTCTGAAAGGATGTCAGGAGGGCATCCGTGTACGAGAACAGAAAGAAGACAAGAGAAAACAGAAATGCGCCCTCATTCCTTACAAGCATGGTGTCCTTCACTCTTATAAAGATTGATGGAAAAGCTGATAAAGTTGAACATGTTCAGTCTGCAACACGCCCTGATAAGGTTGAAAATTTCAGTCTGCAACACGTACACTCGACGCTCATCAATTACACTCCTGTAGGACCACTAAAAGCTGGTCGAGCTAAGCTGAAAATAGAATAACTATTGGCAAACTACAACGCAGAGTTTCTGGATGGGACCTGTAAATTTGATTAGGCTAAGTGGTGAGATAAAAGTTACCATACTTAGAAGCAGCTGTACTAATGTGCAATAAACTGAGCAATTACAGGTGTCTTTTTGTTTTTCTTTGCAGGCTATTCCTTCAGTGGGCAAGATGTCAGAAAATGTGTCACGGGGATTTTGCAACCCTTCCTTGCAGTTGGCCTAGATGCAATATTGCCCTCACACAAACAGGAGCTGGAAGCTACGGCATTAACTTGTCCTCAGAAAGGGTGTCATTTGACATTGCACGAGAATCTAGGACGGTACAGACTGAAAAGAAGTTTGTGTACACTGCAGCCTTTGTTGAAACTGAAAAAAGAAATGTAAAATCACTGTGGTCTATTTGATGTCCTACAACGGCACAAGTCTCAAGCTGTTACAGTGAATTGATTAACTTTGTGCAGAGGCCGTTGTGATTAATTCCCCAAGGTTTTGCCCGCCTCCCAATAAGAAGGCTGGTAACATCTGCAAAACAGCTTACACAATTCCTACCTGGTCTGGTCGTGCCTTACTTGTGACTTCCCAGCATTTGTGTATAATTAAAAAATAAAGAAGCCCTCAACTCAACTTGTAAGGAAAGCAGAAGTTTTTTAACACACGTCTTTAACACATTTTTTAACAAGAAAAACTGTTTCTTGCCTGTTCAAGATCTCAGGCAGATTGACTTTTGTTTGACTGCACTTTAAAATGTTTTAAATGATACTACTCCCCTCTCTCGAGAAAAGTTTGTGTGCTGCTCATATTGTGCACCAAAAGCAGTCAACTGTTTCCACTGCCTTTCTGACATGCACCTGCTCAGTTTGGAGGTTATGGAAGATCAATGTAACTCTGTCTGCAGTACATAGTGCCCGTAAAGGTGTTTCTATGTTCTGTTCTGGCATTATTCTATACTGCTCAGCAAAAGTTGCCACTTTGAATGAGCCATTTTTTGTCATAAACATTGTTTTTCATGGACCATTGATATTGGACAACCACAACACAACCACACAAATACATCAGTGGCTGGCTGTTGCGGAAAATCTCAAAGAACAACTGGAACTGGCAACCCACACCATGAAAGCTTTCAGCGGCTGCCTCGACCTAGGCCGCTGATCTGTTTCTGCTGTCCTGCGACGGATAAAGTTTCTGTGTATCTGTGGCTGACATTGCTAATCAATGTGAGAAGAGTAGTCAGGGAAAAGGGAAATAACTTATGACATGTGTACTCTGTTTACGAAAAGTAATGTCTAAAATTAGTGATAAGTGAATTACCGCTGGGAAATTTGGGTAGACTATGCCAATGAAAACAGTGTCATCATTGTTTGCGGTTTCTTCCCTGCTTCATAAAAGTAAATTTACCTATTAATTCAAAATCTAGCTAAATAAAAACTACTTATAGGTTATTTTCAATAATATGAGTGCCAGTGTGACTTCCTCAGTGAAAGTTTGAGTTCAACCATCTTTAGGGTCACCATTGCAAGGCACGTTTGTCATTGAAAGCTGTTCTTACAAGCTGACCGCCAAATTAATTTATTTACAGTATACCACCATTATAACGAGGCCTTTTGAACAACAAACTAGCTTCACCATAGGTGACACTTACTTCAAAAGCAGATACATGTACGCTGTGGTAAGGACTATAACACACCTCAAAAGATTGCTTATGAGGCTTTTTTTAGACGATTGCTTTAAATAATGTCATACTGCTAGTGATACATCTGCAAGCATGTTGCACGATGTGAGAGGTGGCATATCAAAAAATGCTGCATGACCTAACAGCTACGCAATCACTGAAGAAGCACACGGCCGACAGAAAACTTTTTGTGAGCTCCAGTTCAGGTGAGAGTTCAGGTGAGTATAACTTGACAATTTTTGAACGGTTGTGCTTTGTGGAGAGAACTGATGAAAACAGCCTTCCCCATTTAGTCTGTAAAACCAAGGTGGAACGTCTGAAATATTTCAGACAGTTTTCAGACAGTTCAGAAAGGGAACTATTTTTGTAGGGTGAGTAATGCAATATTTCACTGCACTTTCGGAGATATACAGGCTGTAGTATGGTTATATCTCGAAATGAAGCACTGGTACAGTCTTTTCTATTTATTTCCGTGAGGATAAAAAAAACAAAATGCTCTTCTAACATTTTAATGCATGCAAAACAATATCTACAACTTACAAAACTGAATATGAAAAGGGAAAAAAATAACCCAGTTATTAGTCATAAACGGTCAAAATATTCATGCACATGCATGCGTGCCGTCGGCGATGATGAAGGCTAACCAAACGTAAAAACTTGGTATTCAAGTTCGTCTATTTGACAAGGCGCTTTTACAATATACGTAGTGCTGGGTCACGGTATATAACAACAGGTAGCATGAAAACCTGTTCCTCAAACTTTTCATTCCTTATCTAACAAGTGAACGGACGCTTGGGCATGCAATTTCACAAGACGATCGACAGGTTAAGCGACAAACTTCGTTAAGTGTTGTGGCGATCATTACCAACACGGCCCAAATGGTCCGTGCGCGTTGAACAAGCCTTATTAGGGGCTAAATAAGCTACGTGACCCTGAGCACTTGTTAAACGCTGGAAAAAAAGGCTGAACAACACCGCTACGTTACCGAGTAACAGCAACTTCTTTGGCACAAACCAGGCGCATTTCTTCCAGTAACAGCTGACCGCCGCAACAGCTGGTGCGGTGGCCCGATTTTCAAAGCCGGTCGCGCGGATACATGCTGTTACTTCGGCATGCCCATGTCCACACGCAAATGACTTTATGATTTTTTCGTCGAAACTCCCCAATTTAATACCCTGGTCCAAGACAGTCGACAAAACATTTTTAACGGCAGCCCCACAGTCTGTCGACGCGTAAATTAAGCCTACGGAACACTTCGGCCGATAATGAGCTCGCGCTAAAACTAAATACCATTTACAGCGGCCGGTAACACTCTGCACGCATACGCCAGTAGCCTAAGCGTTGACTTTTAACGACAGGGATTGATTATCGGCGTGAAAATAGCTTTCCGCTGCCTTGTTTTCTTACATGACCGATCGAGCTTCCTCACAGAAACTAGGGCCAATATTCTTTTTTTTCCTATTTTTTAATTTTTTACTTATGTTGAAATAATTTTAGTCAGTAGCTAATTAGTAGCACGGTGGTGGTATACAGGCAGGTTGGATATAATGTGTTTGGCGTATTCGTCTATGATGTGTGACTGAGAGCATAGAGATTCTATGGACTCTAGTTGGAGATTGTCGCTGTGGGTTTTTACATCCCACGAAACGTATCCTGCGGGCCCCGTATATATCGCGATATCATTCGGTTTTCAGCGTATCATTCAAACTTTCTCCGGATGTTTAGCACGTTCTCAAAATGTGAACTGTTAAGCGAGTTTGCTTCTTCTGTTGAACCTTGGCACCGCGTCCGCGAACACCTCACCTGCACCCACCGAAGTGCGTTCCGCCATGCCACTTACGCTATTTCCCGCCGCAAACTGCAGCGCTTTTTTCCGAGCCCTCCTCCTAACCACCTCCCGCGCTGCTTTTTTCCTGCTTGGTTGCTATCCCCTCCTCGTGCAACTGCAACTTTTCTGGAAGACATTTTTTCGGAATCCTGCAAAGTGTGTGCTCCAAACAGAGAATGTAGCAGTTTGCATGCAAGAGCACAACAGAAAGAGTAGAGCCGTGAGGAAAAATAGGTCCGGTAAGAAACCCAATTGTTTAATTGTGACAGCACAACAACCAACAGGGAATTTCGAATGGTATTCGTAACGCATCAATGAAACGTCGAGATAAAAAAATGTCCGCATACCTGCTGCTATCGTTTCAAACGTGAGCGAAAGACGATAGTCGACTCCACCCCTGCCAAGTAAATATCTCCCTTCTCTTCCGCGTTCTCCTCTCATGCTGTTCCTCTCGCGTCTCGTTCAACCCAAGATAACAAGCCAGAGATTTGCTCAGGTCCATTTAAATTTTCCGCTCTCCACTGCTCCCGGCAGGCTGCCTCGAGGCGAGTGCTGCCCTAAGGTGGAGACACGAGTCAATCCAGGCGCCCTACTCAGGCGTTTAAAGGATCCTGCTGCCTTCCTCAGCGGGTATTCCAAGCTGAGCATCTGTCCTATGTAGTGGAACCTTTTGTTACTGTTGCTGCTTGGTTTCTTCAAATTCCGTCAGACACTATAGTGGCGCAGCCGGCAGCAGGTGAGAGTTTGAATGTTTTTTCTACGGTTGATGTGGTACCTGATTTGCTCTCACAAAAACCAAGTATTCGCGGATTCTCTACTAAAGGCACACTGCAAATTACCACTTATCGATTGGTTTCCCTCCTTATATTTCCGTAATGCCTTCTTCTAACTCGATAATTCTGACAATTATGGACAATGCCACCAGAAGTAGACGTTAAGATTTTGATGTGGGTTTATAAACCCATTGCAAAGCTTCTGTTTCACTTTGACCGTCTGGCTGGATCGAGTTACAGAATGGAGGGTAGTGTGTCTCGTCATTCCAGCGGAAATGCCTCCATGGCCCGTCGTCATTGTTCTACTCTCCAACCGGTGGGATGCGTCCCCTTGTCACCAACACTGCAATACGGGAGCCCTCGGGCACATCGGTCGACGCCGTAATCGATGCGGCCGACGCAATTGGCCCGCGAACGGAGCTGTACAGCGGGCAACACATGGGTGGACTAGATACCAACGGACTACGGAAAGGAAGCAACACTGTCATTATAGCGTGTTCTTGGATAGTTGGGACATCTTTTCAAGGGTGAAAAAACTGCGTGTAAACGACATGACAATAAGGAAGGGACAGGACTGCACCCGTCCTATCCCTTTCTTTTTGTGTTGTTCTTTAAACGCAGTTTTTCACGCTTGAAGACATTGTCATTCTTGCACCAGCCTACAAGCAGTATGCCAGCATCACGTCTTTTAAGGCCAATTTTTTCACTCAGGACACACTAGATAAAGCCCTAGAACCTTACTGGAAAGGCTTGCAAATTGGCTCGGGCCGTTTCAGAGACATGCCGTCTTTAAGGATACGACAGTGATATGTGAAACTTGAAATGCCGACGAATAACCAGGTACCGAACGTCTTGGGCATAAGCGGCCGAAGGACTACGTTCCACTACCGATTTTTGCGAAAAGTGTGTCGGCTCTGTGGAACGGAAGGAGATTTCAAGGCTCAGTACACCACTCAGCGGTTTGATAGGTGAATAGTTTTGGGGCACGCGACGAAAGACTCTGTGCGAAATTGCTCGCGGTGTGGCGGGATACTCGCCGCAGTCGGCTGCACAGCGCGCAAGTCGCACTCAGTGGTAACGGGCGGGAGGCTTTCGGGGAGGTTTCCCTCCCAGCGGAACGGCGAGGGTGGTGACCCAAGCGGAAGTCGACCGCATGGAAGGCCGGTAAAGGTGAGCTTGGACAGCGAATGCAGGACAACCCCTGTAACCACCACCGACGACATGTTGAGGGAAGGCGATACGAAGCCTCACAACATCAAGGTAATCCACAGTATCGACGGGGTGGAGAAAGATAACAGAAAACGCCACGTTAAACAGCATATATGGCGGACGAGAAATGCGCAGAAAGCGAAGGTGCCAACATGGCACCACCCGGCGGGAAAGGTAGCCAAGGATGTGCGGCGGAAGCCGGTGGGATGGCCAAGACGGCCGCCATATTGGGTGCAGCAGGGCGCCTTTTCATACGTAAGGAAGCTAAGATGGCGGCGGCTGCAGAAAACATAGCCAAGGAAGAACGCGAGCGACTCGCGGACGTGGAAAACTGATATTGCGTCGAGATGACAAAGAAGACAACCGGGTGAGCGACCGCTCGGACCATCGCCTTGGCGAGCTGGGCGCGCGAAGAGGCGATGACGGACGCGACCCGGAAGCGAATGAAACGTGGCTGCGCATAACGCGCAGTGGGCTTCGGGGCTTGATGATTCGGTGACTCCAGGGATTTCAACGGATAACGGGCGCCTCGTAATAGATGAGCAAAGGCCGCCTGCAACCAACGTACACAATGTGACAAGTTCGGAATAGACGGACAGTCAACAGCAGGGCTGAAGTGAGTGAAGCCGAGCACCGGACGAACTGCAAGGGGCCAGAAAACAGACTGACAGTGACGCGTCGACCAGCAAAGCCAACAGATGCACAGGAATACGACACAGGGCGAGCAATACGACATGCTTCGCTCGGGCGAGTGACCGAGTAGCGATCCCTTCGGGTATTTCGAGGACAATAAATGTTTTTAGTGTATTACAATATTAAGATTGTCTTTTCGAAATTACGTTTTTGTTTGTATCATTTCTTGTGTGGACGTAGGAGGAGGACGCACTCACACCCAGAATAGCCGTCGGTGAGTAAACATGCCCCACAGAAAAAGTCTTCTCAAACTACAGGTACAACAACGAAAGGTACAAAATGGCCAACCGTGTGGGGGCGGACGTGTGCGTAGAGGCTGGGGTTGCATGAGCAGCAACACAGTGTTTCAGCCTTTTGGCTTTCATTTTGTGCCGACATTTTACGCGAGCCCGTTGGTTAGCAGAAGGACACACTATTACTTGGGGCCACGAGCAATAAGAGGCGGACGCGCACACGGACAACGCACAGTATCAGGCGGCTAAGGGCGATAAATAATCGCACGCTAGATAAAGAGTATTTCACTCTCTTACTTCCTAGCTTCAGCGAGCACCGGAGCTGGTCGGGTGGACACGATCCACAGCCGTGCCTGAAAGGGGCAAAGTGTGCCCGCGAACGCTGCATGATAAAGAAATTGGTACACCAAGCGCAGGTGCCCTTGTGAAAGTAGTCAATTCTGTGTCCTCTCCTCCCCCTCTGAGGTGGCTTCGGCCTTGATGCCACAGCAAATACGAGGTTTCTTGTTCAGTGTTGGTGGTTTTTTTTCTTTTTTTTCCGGGTCTGCCCGAGAGTTTTTGTTTACCAAAAGTGCAGCCTGCCTTTTCAGTGCAAAACACGGCAGTGCTGTGGGCTCCGGGGGCTTTTCCTTTTTTTCTCGAAAAAGACAAACAATACCTAAAGACAGGACTGAGATACGGGAAAATGATAGCGTTAGAAGTGTGTTACCAAGCGTGTCGACACTGACGGTGTGTTTGTTTGCCGAAGGCGTGGTTGTCTGCCGAGGCACGAACTATCATTGCTCTCGTTTTCAAATGTCATCGATGCCGCTGTCATACTTTGAAGTTGTGAAAAACCTCCACCACTTACCAATAAAATAACAATGAACAGCCGGACATGGAATATCCGGGGCTGTATATGAATAAACAGCAAATATGGGACCCTGCTCTACACGAACGATATGACATACTGTGCTTACAGGAAACAAACATGATACCTTAGGATCCCGTCAGGATGTCCAGAAATTCGATGCGCAATTTGGACCGACAGGCATCTTTTTATTATTTCGGCCAACTTCTCGGGAGTACAATCCTGCTGGCACACTGTCATTGCACCTTTGACACAGAAGGCAGAACAATAGTTCTAGATCTCCCCTGGAATGTTGTCCGATACCGCCTAATCCATCTTTATGGTGCTTTACGCTAGTGCACAGGGAGAAGTTTGTTTAAAAATATGAAGGGAGATAGAATGGAGCTTAACGATGCTGACGAGGTCTGTCCAGCAGATAGCCTAACATGTTCGGTCAAGTAAATAATAACACAAATAAAAAAACCCTACATGAGATCTGGAGGCACAGTTCAGTAGTTTGTGCTAAAAATAAAAGAAATGGTAAAACACAATGGATAAATGTTTGAAAACACTAGAGGAATGTTAGCCGCCAATTTAAGCAGAGTTCAGGCAACGACGAGCGATCACACGCGGTCATGACTTCCGTAGCCTGGGGTAAAAATAAAAAGTGGTAAAAACACACTGCAGAAATATTCGCTTTCAATTTAGGAACAGTTGAGGAAACTGTGGAGCCAACACACGCGATCATGGACGTTCGGAGCTATTAAAGCAGTCATTCTGAGCCCTACCCCGAAATGTTCACTTGGACACCACGTAAAGCTTCAGAAGGTAAAAGGACACTGGGTATCGATGATCGGCACTGTTAAAGAATGGTAACTAGGCCTGAACTGCGATGCAAGCTGAGGGAGGCCTTCGTCGCACCTGAAGCTATCTTTGCGTGTAACCAGGGGCCAAGGAGATCATTCAACGTAAGACGCGATGTAGGTAGCGTGCCCAATGGCACTATATAGGAGCGCCTGGGTTCGTCATATTGTTTACACACACCTAAGATCTGGTTATTATTTTCCAAACAGTGACAGTCTGGAGAAAACGATGAGCTGGTCTGCACAAGCCTGAAACGACAAGGCGAGTGTAGGTGACGTTTTAGGTGCATGCGGTGTATTACGGCAGCATCGTGTTTGGTGAAATTAGGGCGCAACTTTAAAGTACATTTTGGGTCGACAGAGTAGAGCGGGGTATAGCCGCGTTCTGAGATGAGCCCATATAGAAAGCTGTACCAGCGGCAAAAGACGACCCGCAAGTGCGGCCGCATCCTTCCTGGAGAACGGTACGGCCTCAGTAGCACGTTTTGATTGTGAGCTGGGGAAGCTGTAGCTTTTGCTGTAGATTTACCCGATACACCACAATGTACGAGTATTCACTATATTTCGACGAAATGGTGAACACTTACAGCTTGGCGACGTCAAAACCGAATATCCCAGACTATCTGTTCAGTAGGAAAGGACTGAAGACATTTTAGGGCCCCTCGGGAATCTGTAGAGATAGCCCATGGGCTGTGTGACTGCGTGGCGATGTATTCAAGAGCCGCATGGAGGGGGCGAGTTAAGTCACTGTAGATGACATCCTGTGACTGAGTTTTGTGGTTATCGTAGTGCACAACGCAGGTATCCAAAAACCAATCGTGGAAGATAATTCTGTGGCTGAGCCATCAGTGTATATATATATATATATATATATATATATATATATATATATATATATATATATATATATATATATATATATATAGCGAATCAGAATAGGAAGTGAGGGCCTCGTTGGAAGTAAGACAGAAGTAAGGGTTGCCAGTCAAGAAAACCTCGGAAAGCAAAGGGGAGGATGTGGTAGCTAACTGAAACAAATAAATAATTTGGAAAGAAAGAAAGAAAGTGGAGAAAAAATGCTCGCCAGGTGAGATCCGAACCCACGACCTCCAGAATACTGGTCTGGTGGTCGAACCAGACCGGTATTTCCGAGGTCGTTGGTTCGGATTTCACCTGGCGGGCATTTTTTCTCCACTTTCTTTCTTTCCAAATTCTTTATCCGTTTCAATTACCTACCACATCCTCCCTTTGCTTTCCGAGGTTACTGCCAACCCTTATTTCTGTATATATATATATATATATATATATATATATATATATATATATATATATATATATATATATATGGGCGCCCAATTTAGTGTCCAGAAGTTTTAGAGTGTAAATCTTCAGAGCTGGAGCCGCGGAACCTTTACTCTTCAGGTCACTCCTGGAACGACTGAGTAAATAGTTATGCATTGCAGCGTCCGTAGCGCCTACCCAGACGGAGATTGGATGTCGTAATGTTGCGGTAAAAGGTAATGCAGATCCGAAGCAGAGGTCTCAGCCAATGGATGGTGACGTTGTCTTGTGACAAAACGAAACCCGCACAAAGCACTTCCTTTTTGCGCAGGGCTATCGGCATCAAGCGTCCACATTCAATGTTAATTACTAGAGTGGATGTTGTTTTTTGGGACGCCGATACACTACCGAAGTACGCTCCTCGGCATGCTTTCCAAAGCCTTGAGATTTCCTGCAGAGAGGGAAACAATGCAGGAAGGCTGTAGCGCAGCCGACCTTCGCTCAGAGCGTCCTAAAGACGAAAAAGCGAGTGAACTCTGCAACCGCCAGTGTTGTGGAAAGCATTCAGAAGATCTTAAAACATCACGAGAAGGTTTCTTTCCAACTGCGAATAATGGTTGTCCATTTTAACAATCTGTCGAATGTGACGCCCAGAAATCTCTGATTTGCGACGTAAGATATTGGTATATCCGATGCCGTGAGCTCGACCTGGGTGGCGTCTCACTTCGTAAAACAATTGCGGCTGAATCTATAGCCGAGATTTCGAGCCCATGAACCACGAGGAATGCTAAGATAGAATCTATTCCCCCCTGAAGCCTCGTACGAAGTGCACGCCTATTTCTCGCGGTGCATGATATGCAAGTATCTTTGGCATAAATGGAACTCGCTACAGTTGGGTGGCAAACGTTGTTTAACGGTGACGAGGAAATTATTAAAAAGGGCTGGCCTCAGTACTCCTCCTTGTGGAACACGACGAGTTGTTACGCGGTGCTTCGATGTGTCGCCATCACGGATAATCATAAATTGCTGCTATTGCTAAGATAATTCGACAGCCAATCGTACATCCGATTTCTTTTGCCATTCCCACTCCCATCTTCGGAAGATGTTCTTTTTTCTCGAAGTTCCGGGTAATTGCTAATCGATTGGCAACTTCTCTTTAAAAGCCCTCTGCTCTCTTCGCCGAGCCTAGCGACTACTTCCGCATCTCAATTACCCAATCACCACTGCACATATTTGAGGATTGCGAGGAGTTTGCTTTTTGTTATCTGGTAACAGGGAGGAAAGGGAGAAGATCAAGAAAGGGAAGCAGGCCAGATGTCTAGGCTATACATTGGGGCTAGAACATACACTGACTTCTTTCGCTTTCATCCAAGTAATGTACGTCCGAATGGCATGCGGTCATGTCAGAAAAGTGCGTGCAACAAGCAGACAAAAGGTTCAAGTTTATCCTGACCTACAAATGGGGCAGAACCACAGAAAAAGTTAAAAATATAAAATTATTTGTCTAAAATGAGTACAAATGCAACATTTATTTTATAATTATTTGTTTATTATTTATTTTTTTTTATTTATTTTGGTTTTATTATTTATTTATTTATTTATTTATTTATTTATTTATTCGATTTTTTTATTTATTTATTTTTTTACTACATGGTGCAAGCCACCTTTTGGTGGCCAAGACAGGAGAGATACGCACTTGCAAACTTGCAGTCCCGTAACAAAGTACAGTTCACGGTCGGCTCAGAAATAAAACGACAACATAACAGGCTTCCGTGGGACGTGTGTGTACTCGGGTTACAGGAGCACGCAAGAGCGGTATCGAAATACCATACAGGCTTTGTTCACAACACCGGGTGGAAGAGCATGATAAGAGGAATTGAAACCTTCACATGTGACCAGACAACTTTTAGTACAAACCGGCTGTGGCAGCCGATAGTAAGGCGTCAGGCGCTAAAATGCTGGTGACGTCATGTTGTTTAGATAAATCTAAAAAAAGGGGTCCTATGACGGAGCCCTGCGGTACCCTGGAGTGCAGGACAGCAGAAGTAGAGTTTCTATCGGCTATCGAACGTGCTGCTTTCGGTGGGATAGATCAGAATCACGCAATCGAAGAATTCATTCATTGGTTAGGATTCGGCGAATTTTAAACATCAAGTCGCAGTGAGAAACGCGGTCGAAAGCTTTTTAGAAGTCTAAAAATAATGCATCAATTTGTCCACCTTTTCAAGTGCTTTCAGAAAGTCATCAGTAGTGTGAAATAACTCTGTTGTGGTTGAAATGCCTCGCCAGAAACCGTTTTGATTTGGTGAAAAAAAAGTGGTTAATCTCCAAAAAGAACTTCAATGTTTTAAAAGGAAGTGTTCCATAACTTTGCTGGCTGTACATAACAATGAAATGGGGCGGCACTTCTTCACGTCACATTTATCACCCGATTTATGAATGGGTATCCGTTTGCCCTTTTTCCAATCTACTGGGACGTCGCCTTCAAACAGGCTTTCCCTAAATATTTAGCCTAAGTATTTGGAACACCATTCGGCATACCGATAAAAAAGCGTTAGGTATTTCCTCCGGTCCTGTCAATTTTTTCTGTGCTAGGATGAAGAAGAGCTGAGAAGATGCCTTCCTCTGTTATGATCAAGCTTGGTAGTCCGAGATTGTTTGCATGGAAATAAGGAGGGGTGTCCCCCGTTCGCACAAAGACAGAAGAGAAGTTGACGTTAAATGCTGTCGCTATGCAGCTGGCATCCGTAACTTCCGCATCCTTGACTTTAATTATAGTTACTTTGTCTTTTTTGTCGGAGAGGCGCATCCACAATTTTCTTGTGTTAGTAGTGAGAAAGCTGTGCATTTGTACGTTGAGGAAATGAAATTTGGAGCTTGTAATCCTTTTGCGCAGTTCGGTTCGGAGGCTCGTCAGAACAGTGCCACGTGATCGTGTTTTTAAGACTGACAGGCGTTTTATTTTGCGTTTTACGTACAGTACTTCGCGTGTAATCCAAGGACTTCGACCGTGTATTTTTCCCATTTCTTCGGAACGATCAAACTGATACACTTATGGACGGTTGTCTTTAAGAGCGACCATAGTTGGTTAACGTCACAGCGATTTGGAAGATGTTCATTGAACTTTTTCTCATCTTCCTCCCAGAGAAGGTCCAAAATGCTTTCGTCCGAAGCAGCATTCAAATCAAGGAATCTACGTACTTAGTTAGCCGCGAGTTACAAGGATAGCTCAGTTTTTTTTTCACTTCCGTTTATATTTCTTGGAGATGTGTCTACCCCAACAAGAACTTTTGATCTGCTGCTCTGTAAATGATGTTCCGGAGAAAGCTTCTTGGAACCTCTTTCCCGGCTTATGAACGGTCCCCAGTGGGGCCATAATTACACCCGACTGAGCGTTTTGATATGGGGAAACAAAGCAAGGTGTGGTCACCGAACTGTAACCCCTCAAAAGGTTTTCCTCAGCATTAAAAACAGCCACGGCAATCTGTGGTTCACATGCTGTGTTGTAGCATCAAAATAGCTCTAGCGCACCAAATTACATTTGATATTCATGCCCTTTCTAGGTTCCATCTGGGGAACCTGTTCATGGAATAGGAGAGGCGTGGTCACAGATCGTAGCGCAATTTTACTACTAGTATATCACACTCGTCTAGGCTTATGAAGATCGCAATGGTTGCATTAGGCGAAATAGAATCACATTCGGGCCCATAAAATGACAACGGTGGACAGAATGTTTAACCAAAGGAGCTGGTAGCTGAAAAGTACCAGTAAAATATTTAAGTGGAGTTCGAGAAACAAAGGGAATGATGGAATCCAAGCCACTACGCTTCCCAAGAGACGATGACGAGAGATTTCGCCTTTAGAACCCAGGATTCGGCTTACCCGCAACAAGTGTTACGCCTGTGTTGATCGTTTTGCCGCAACATGCGGTTAATGACGTGCCGGCTGCAATGTGTCAAGGAGCTAACCTGGGAGCCCGAAGTCGTCCATTCACTTCCCTATGGCCTCGCAATCCCCCGTCTGTATTTTGGTTTTTCCATATGAACAAGCAGGGCTACTTCCTTCCCAGCCTACATGTCGTGGAAGCAATGAGAAGGCGATAATCGCACGCACGAAAAGTCAGTTCTTAGTTTTAGACCCGATGGTTTTGTTGGAAGAAGATACTACTACCGTGGAATTCTACCCAGAAGAACTGACATATTCGAACTACATTTTGTAAATCATTGAACAATCTAGGAAGACCCGAATTCTGAATAGAGCCGTTGTCCAAATATTAAGGAAGCTCAGCTAAGATTGAAATTCAATGTGAGGTTTACAGATTAGGAATTCAGTGATGTGGACCTGTAGAGTGAAATGATACTTCAAATGAGGGTGGGGCACATGACTATATTGCTGCACAAGGGTTCAGAGACTTCATAAAACTGCATTCGCCGCGAGAGCTTCCGTCGTGTGATGTCCTTTCTTCTCGCTCCGATTTCTGTAATTACAAAGAACCAATGAAGCAAATTACAAGTCAAAGAAAGAAAGTTGCACTTCAGCCATATCATTTCCACTGAAAAGCACCCAGGCTGTTTAGTGGAAGCCGGAAGCTGGAACTATTCTGCTTTCATCAGTATTCGGACGTCTGAGCGTGCGGGACACATGATCTGTTACGCAACATGGACTGGTCAGCACGAAACTGACTAATACTTCACATGTGACCAGACAACTTTTAGTACAAACCGGCTGTGGCAGCCGATAGTAAGGCGTCAGGCGCTAAAATGCTGGTGACGTCATGTTGTTTAGATAAATCTAAAAAAAAGGGGTCCTATGACGGAGCCCTGCGGTACCCTGGAGTGCAGGACAGCAGAAGTAGAGTTTCTATCGGCTATCGAACGTGCTGCTTTCGGTGGGATAGATCAGAATCACGCAATCAAAGAATTCATTCATTGGTTAGGATTCGACGAATTTTAAACATCAAGTCGCAGTGAGAAACGAGGTCGAAAGCTTTTTAGAAGTATAAAAATAATGCATCAATTTGTCCACCTTTTCAAGTGCTTTCAGAAAGTCATCAGCAGTGTGAAATAACTCTGTTGTGGTTGAAATGCCTCGCCAGAAACCGTTTTGATTTGGTGAAAAAAAAGTGGTTAATCTCCAAAAAGAACTTCAATGTTTTAAAAGGAAGTGTTCCATAACTTTGCTGGCTGTACATAACAATGAAATGGGGCGGCACTTCTTCACGTCACATTTATCACCCGATTTATGAATGGGTATCCATTTGCCCTTTTTCCGATCTACTGGGACGTCGCCTTCAAACAGGCTTTCCCTAAATATTTAGCCTAAGTATTTGGAACACCATTCGGCATACCGATAAAAAAGCGTTAGGTATTTCCTCCGGTCCTGTCAATTTTTTCTGTGCTAGGATGAAGAAGAGCTGAGAAGATGCCTTCCTCTGTTATGATCAAGCTTGGTAGTCCGAGATTGTTTGCATGGAAATAAGGAGGGGTGTCCCCCGTTCGCACAAAGACAGAAGAGAAGTTGACGTTAAATGCTGTCGCTATGCAGCTGGCATCCGTAACTTCCGCATCCTTGACTTTAATTATAGTTACTTTGTCTTTTTTGTCGGAGAGGCGCATCCACAATTTTCTTGTGTTAGTAGTGAGAAAGCTGTGCATTTGTACGTTGAGGAAATGAAATTTGGAGCTTGTAATCTTTTTGCGCAGTTCGGTTCGGAGGCTCGTCAGAACAGTGCCACGTGATCGTGTTTTTGAGACTGACAGGCGTTTTATTTTGCGTTTTACGTACAGTACTTCGCGTGTAATCCAAGGACTTCGACCGTGTATTTTTCCCATTTCTTCGGAACGATCAAACTGATACACTTATGGACGGTTGTCTTTAAGAGCGACCATAGTTGGTTAACGTCACAGCGATTTGGAAGATGTTCATTGAACTTTTTCTCATCTTCCTCCCAGAGAAGGTCCAAAATGCTTTCGTCCGAAGCAGCATTCAAATCAAGGAATCTACGTACTTAGTTAGCCGCGAGTTACAAGGATAGCTCAGTTTTTTTTCACTTCCGTTTATATTTCTTGGAGATGTGTCTACCCCAACAAGAACTTTTGATCTGCTGCTCTGTAAATGATGTTCCGGAGAAAGCTTCTTGGAACCTCTTTCCCGGCTTATGAACGGTCCCCAGTGGGGCCATAATTACACCCGACTGAGCGTTTTGATATGGGGAAACAAAGCAAGGTGTGGTCACCGAACTGTAACCCCTCAAAAGGTTTTCCTCAGCATTAAAAACAGCCACGGCAATCTGTGGTTCACATGCTGTGTTGTAGCATCAAAATAGCTCTAGCGCACCAAATTACATTTGATATTCATGCCCTTTCTAGGTTCCATCTGGGGAACCTGTTCATGGAATAGGAGAGGCGTGGTCACAGATCGTAGCGCAATTTTACTACTAGTATATCACACTCGTCTAGGCTTATGAAGATCGCAATGGTTGCATTAGGCGAAATAGAATCACATTCGGGCCCATAAAATGACAACGGTGGACAGAATGTTTAACCAAAGGAGCTGGTAGCTGAAAAGTACCAGTAAAATATTTAAGTGGAGTTCGAGAAACAAAGGGAATGATGGAATCCAAGCCACTACGCTTCCCAAGAGACGATGACGAGAGATTCCGCCTTTAGAACCCAGGATTCGGCTTACCCGCAACAAGTGTTACGCCTGTGTTGATCGTTTTGCCGCAACATGCGGTTAATGACGTGCTGGCTGCAATGTGTCAAGGAGCTAACCTGGGAGCCCGAAGTCGTCCATTCACTTCCCTATGGCCTCGCAATCCCCCGTCTGTATTTTGGTTTTTCCATATGAACAACCAGGGCTACTTCCTTCCCAGCCTACATGTCGTGGAAGCAATGAGAAGGCGATAATCGCACGCACGAAAAGTCAGTTCTTAGTTTTAGACCCGATGGTTTTGTGGGAAGAAGATACTACTACCGTGGAATTCTACCCAGAAGAACTGACATATTCGAACTACATTTTGTAAATCATTGAACAATCTAGGAAGACCCGAATTCTGAATAGAGCCGTTGTCCAAATATTAAGGAAGCTCAGCTAAGATTGAAATTCAATGTGAGGTTTACAGATTAGGAATTCAGTGATGTGGACCTGTAGAGTGAAATGATACTGCAAATGAGGGTGGGGCACATGACTATATTGCTGCACAGGGGTTCAGAGACTTCATAAAACTGCATTCGCCGCGAGAGCTTCCGTCGTGTGATGTCCTTTCTTCTCGCTCCGATTTCTGTAATTACAAAGAACCAATGAAGCAAATTACAAGTCAAAGAAAGAAAGTTGCACTTCAGCCATATCATTTCCACTGAAAAGCACCCAGGCTGTTTAGTGGAAGCCGGAAGCTGGAACTATTCTGCTTTCATCAGTATTCGGACGTCTGAGCGTGCGGGACACATGATCT
Organism: Haemaphysalis longicornis; assembly: GCF_048455015.1. Classification (NCBI taxonomy): domain Eukaryota; kingdom Metazoa; phylum Arthropoda; class Arachnida; order Ixodida; family Ixodidae; genus Haemaphysalis; species Haemaphysalis longicornis. Next base: position 16,639,581 of record NW_027526233.1, read on the forward strand.
GTTACGCAACCTGGACTGGTCACCACGAAACTGACTAATACTGGTTTGAGCGGCCTTTGCAATCTCCCTTTATAACGAATCTACGTATTCTCAGCCTACGGCAAGGTTAAGCTGCAATGACACTGCAGCAAGCACCGCTGCATGTCGCATTACTCACTCTTGCCGTGAAGTGATGAATGAATGACTTTATTTAAGGGAGGAGGCTATAAAGCCCTGTGGGTAGGGAATGGAAAGTAGGATTGGGAAAGACGCCACTAAGTAGTTGTAGTACAACTAAGTAATGTTCAAGCTTCACTGTAGCGGTCACTGTAGCTGTCTCTCGAGGTTCCGTTGGAGCAACACACACGCACTGGCCTTCCCCTGAGGGGAGGGGGTGTCCGGCATAGTTCTTGATGGCGCATTACGGTTGGTGGGGCAAGACGGATGCGCACCAGTGTTCATTTAAAAAATTATGATGAGCCTCTCAGCCGTATATGCTGGTATTACCACAAATTGTTCCAGTCACGTTATACATCTGAGATTCTCCGGTATTCACCGTCCGCTCAATGTCGCGGACTTCTTCAGTTTCCTGCAGTCAACGGGAATTCCTGTCTGCCCGTGTGTGGACTTTCAATGGACACTTTTTCGCGGCCAAGAAAGTTGTTATAAGTAAATAAAATTCCAAAGTAGCCCACTCTGTGCAGGTGGATTACCAGTGAAGGTATTTGAAGACGCACACGACATGAAGGTGACACACAATCTAGGAGAAACTTATCAGCAAATTTCCTTTCCCTGAACCACAGAATGTGGTTATCTCTAAACATGACTTTTGCAACCCGGAAACAGCAGATACATAAAAGTGTAGGGATATTTTTTTGCTTACGAAAAACGCAATTAACACAAGTTTTGTTCAGCGATAGCTTAGTTTACGCAGCGAGAGCCTGCAGTGAACCCGCACACCACTGCACGGCGAAAAAAATTACAAACGCCGCTCGGTGCAGTCCCCGGTGTAGGCCCGTATTCACAGTAAACGTGGGTGCAAACAAAAATCCCATTGTATGATATTTTGATTGCACGTACCCTCACTGTTTTCCATGACCCCAATCCGCACCATTCCTCTTGCAACGAACGAGTGATGAGATGCTGACACTGCGCAGCGGCACGAGCGGCTGCATGTCTGCTTGTATCGTCTTCTGATAGAACTCGACTTTATTCTTTTCTCCGTGTCCTCTACAAAAATTCTTGCAACAAATGAGCGGTTCGACGCTTACACTGGGAAACCGCACGAAGCGCTGGCTGGGCCTTGATTGATCATGAACGTGATGTTGAGGCTACGAGGAACGAGCCGTTTTATGTTTCACCCAACATAATGAGGTTTTATTCCAAAATCGCCAATTAGAGTATGAAAATCATCAAGATGCCGTAAGCACAAACGGGTTACGCCGCAGTCGTACGCAGAATGCTAATGAAATAAGCCCGGCCCGAAGCATTACAATGAACTTACATTGCGCACATATAGTCCAAATATACCCGCTGAGTCTTATAGGCAGTCAAAAGCAGCTTGCAACTATACTGCGATTTAAAAGAACCGTTTTGTTAGCATTGAATACGGCTTTTTGAACCACCTGCCAAATACCGTTAAGAAGTAGCCATGTTCCGTAGAGAAAGCAGCTTTCCGTAGCAGGCAACAAAGCATTTACCGTTGGTGTTTCATACGTGTATGCGCAGCCCTTGATGTAAATGAAAAGAAGAGTGCTATTATTGGTATATTTTGTTAACGATTTTACCGCGCGAAAGTATGAAAAATTTCCTTGTCTGAAAGAGCACATTCGTCTCTTTGTAGATATGGTTTATTTAAACAAGACGTCTATAGCATTTCACTTGTAAAATTATAAAATAGAATATCTTGCTTCAATTTTGCTGAAACATTTTTTTTTAATTATTCCAAACTTTTTTAGTTTTAAAAGCAAACTAACAGACAACTCTAGGATGAACTTTGCTAAAAACAAAAAACTAAAAAAATTGCGAGCTCCGTATTTTTAGTATAATTGCTACGTGTTTTATATCTACATTTCTAGTTGCCCTTTTAACACAGGTAGCTAATTTATTTTATTGTTTCACCTATCAATTTCAGCAGTGGTGCAGCTAGGTTTGATTGTTTCAATAGTAGATTTGGGAAAAACGGCTAAGTTTACTGAAGTGAACCGGTTCGTTTGAACGGTTCAGCGGTTCAATTAGGTCTGTAACCTGTGTTAAGCATGCATAATCTAAATTATTACCTAATTGCTGTTGAGTAATTTATTTTGTAGCAACATCCGGTGTATTTGTACTGAAAAGCATTGGCCTCACCACCATTACAAAAGTTGTTATGTGTCAGTGGTATTTCAGAATAACTCTCGGTCGATAATAAAGGAAAACATGCAACTCTTTGTCAACTTTATAACCTCACAAATGTGATCTCTACTCTACTCGGGGAAAACTTTCTGTGGCAATGGAGACAAAGCTACGCGGGGGGGGGGGGGATGCTTTGTGCTACTGCGCCAAAGTAGTTCTCAATAAACTAGTTTCGGTTTCGGTTTCGGCGTGACGCATACGCATTTGCTACAGTTCGTTTCTTCGCATGAGCTCTTTGGTTGAGTGCGCTGAACCGCAATCACCAATCATGCAGGCACATTGGCGTATCCCTGTCTACGTTTCATAAGATTCTAAGCAAAAGCCAACGCATTCACTGGAGAACTCCGACCGACCTAATATATTATAGCGTGGACGGTACCGGCGAACTCTGAGCCGCCCAGAAACGCCGTTAATTTTGTAAGCGCTGCAGTTTGGAGGGCAGGCACTGATATTTAAACTCTTCTTTAGCCGAAAACTGGGCAGCACAACGCGCACGTGTAGCGTGCTTACATAGCGAAGGCTCGCTATACCGTTAGGGCAGCACACGGCACTACGGCGCGAAGTGAAATCCCATTTGGATCGCGCTGAGTTAGGCAGGCCCCAAGAAGTTTCGGTGACCCGCAACTCGGAAAGCGTATAGGGGAAGCTCGCGCTGCAGACCCATGAATCTTGCGCTCAATCGCCACGCCTTCCTATTCCAATATCTTTGATGAACAGCGGGCTTTCGGGCGTGTCTCGCTATACAACGTGGCACAGGTTTCATACCTTAGGATAGCAGTTGTACTTCACTGGCTGAGTTGCCTATTGACAGCGTAAAGGCGTGTCAGCACTTGGACGGATGAAAAACGTAACGCTGTCTAAACATCTGCACAGTTAGCGCTGGTCGTAAAGTTTAAAAACAATTGGTCACTGAACATTTTTCCAGGAATGTGGTCACTGACATCGTAAAGTACATTGCATTAGCTAACTTTGCCAAACGCCAATATATCGAGCCGTTCTCAGATTGGTGGTTAAGCCACCCCTTTCCATTTTGTAATGTGTTGTCACTCGCAGCCTTCTTGTATCACTTGCCGAAAAAGTCACCGTATCCAGAACACCGCAACTGGGCGTGTCAGCAGAATTTCAATTGGCTTCCAAACCAGGCAACCGAATTCGCGTTGGCTGAGTGTAGCTGCTAACTCTTCATCAACATTCCAATTGGCTGCATCAGCCTCCTTTCTTTGTCACTTACATCGGTGTTGTGGGACCATGGCTGGCTCTACATTAAATAATAGCTGACTGGTATTCATGGCTGTAAATTTGATGTTGGCCTACCCGTGCTCTTACTTGTTCCCAAGCCCAACACGTGGGTTCACCAGTGGTGGTCCTGCCCGTCCAATTCACCAAGTTTTATTTGGCGGCGACGTGACACCCCACCATCACTAAAGTGCTCCAAAGTTTCGCAAAAATGTACGATTTTGTGGCTGTGGCCAGGATTTGCCCACACAATTCCAGAACCAGCAGAGACACTCCGACACTCATGGCTGCCACCGCCAACAGCAAACCGTTTGACATCGGTACACCGTGAGCATTAGTCAGCAAGGATAATATGTGCTACGTGAAAAATTGAAGTAGAAGAAAGAATGTGTTTAGTTTCATTTATTTATTTCCTGCATAATCAGCTTGGACAAAATCTGGAAGCCACTCCAAGTAGTCACACAAGCACAAACATGCACACGAACGCCAGTCACAGGAGTAAACCTTTAAAACCATGCCCCATCTTTCAAGCCCACTTGAGCACTCAAAGGCACGCAGCCACGTATTTCGAAACAAACATTTCTGGCTCTGTTAGCAGTTATTCGCAGTCACTGAGTACGGTGTGCAGTAATTTCTTCATGAGAAATGTGAAAACAACATAAATGTACCAGACATTGCACCACAAACATGACAAAGTGACACTGCCCATCCCCATGACAGTGAACATTTCTGTAAATTCTGTTTCATGAGAGCGTGCCGTTGCCTTTCGGGTGTTCGACCTCATATCCCAGGGCCTCGGGAAGGTAGTATTTTTACAAAAGTTAAGGCTGGTAGCAAGGAAACCCACAGCGTTTCGACATTTGGAAGTGAGGCGTTGACGATTCGTATTACTCCTCGCCATTTAACCCTGTATATACGCATTTAAAAGAAATTATTTGAGCCGGACATGGTCTTTTACTTCAGCAATCTACCCTCTGTAGTTGAAAAGACCAACAAAACATGAGCAAGTGAGTACAAATGATTACCTCACTTACAATGTGCAACTGATGGTTGTCTATTTTTTTCAGATGACTGAAATATTTACAAATATTAGACAACTCAACAATGCGTTTCTGGATATCACTACCATCTCAAAGTTCTTGTAAAATAATTGTTCCAGTCTTGTCATGTCAGGCACCGGTTACTGCTGTTTGCAGAGGCTGTTTACAACCTCTTGGGTTGTAATCAAATTTTCCAATTTCATTTCTTCTGGGTGAAACAGGATATGTCACGTGCCACTCCTCACTGCTTGCTACCAGCGTTCGTCGTCAGGTTTCATTGAATGCATGACAAAGGTACAGCAAGTGCATCTTAGCTGCCACCCACAACCGACAACCTCAAGCCTAATTCGCACACTGACAACAAGCAACAACTACTCCAAATAATTGCCTGGTGCTGCACAAATCCACCACTGTGTGAGCAGCTACCTCCTAAGTTGCGGGGCATGAGAAAAGTAAACAAGGTGTGCTGTAAGTTGTTGCACACAAGCAGCACCACATAAACCAACAGAGCGTACTTCCAAGCTTCTGGCGAACAGAAAGGAAAATAAGTTCCTCGTCACATGCCACACAAGGCCAGCCCCACATAACCTACAAAGCGTACTTCCAAGCTACTGGGCATCGGAAAGTTAAACAGGGGGCTCTGTAAGTTGCCACGAAAACGCAGCACCAACCGCGCGTACTTTTAAGCTTCCGGTCACCACAACCGTAAACAAAGCACCTTTTCACTCGCCACACACGACCAGCACCACATAAGTCAGCGTACACCGGTTTCATCATAGTTCCTCTACGCCGCTCATTTCGCTGTCACTGCAGTCACTAGAGCTTCTTGGAGTCGGAACCTAGCGGAATCACGACGTTGTCGATTCTGGTGTCGATTGCACCATCCCTCTCCCAGGCCTCGTTCTCAAGACGCTCCACATGAGCGCAGTCCCGGGCCCAGTTTTCGTGAGTCACGAGGGCGATGGCTTCGTTGAGTAGTTGTTCAACGTCAGCGAGAGTGAATGAAGTGTTGTTGGCAGCAATATACCCCTTAACCTGGCTCCACATCATTTCAATATGTTGAATTCACAGTGGTAAGGAAGAAGCCAAAAAATGTCATGACCAGCAACTCTGCCCAGGGCTTCAATCCGGTATCCAAAATCTTGTGTTCTCATTAACCAGCCGAAGGAGGTCGGGTTTCAACTGGTCATCACGCCACGGGATGGTTTTTGCAGTCAACCAAGACTGAATGTCGGCCTTGCGCCACGACGTTGAGGGCAGCTTTTCGGTCCGAACACTGTGGTACGGAGCATTGTCCATGACAATAACACTGCGTGGCTCAATGTTGGATAGAAGTTGTTCTGCGAACCACTTCTCAAAGCCTGGGCCATCCATTTCACAGTGGTAGTCAGTGGAAGCACTCTTTGACGCACGGAAAATGAGACATGCCCCGTTCAAAAAGCCCTTCTCACTTCCAGCATGAAGGACGATGAGCCGACCACCTTTGCCTGATGGTGCACGAAGCCCAGGAGTTCGACCCTTGCGAAAGGCATCTTCACGGGATGACACAGTGGTGTCCTCCCACACCATGCCCTTGGTGTGCCCAGCATTGACCCAAGTCTCGTCGAGGTAGTATATAGTCCTGCGAAAGTGAAGGGAATACGTGTCAGTTTTTCTTTGGGGTGAAGGGTTAGTAAAGACAGAGAAGGCACTTATTGCTTGCACCTAACATCATTCTACTACGCAGGCAGGTATGTTTAGTTTTTGGTGGCACCGCAAAACACCAAAATAAAAAATGTTCGCAGAACGTACACCACCCACATGGCTAACGAAATCCACTCACTGAGTGCTATCCATACATTATTATAACATGTCGATGCATACTTGTCCCTTCAATTGCTGAACAAGAATAGCCTGCAAAATACGAACAACAGGCAGGGATACAGAAAAACGTCAAGAAAAATATAAAGTGAACGCCAGTATGCATGTGGAGCGGTGTTGATAAGTACCTCTCAGCAATAAAATATTTGGCTGTACGAGAACTTCCATCGTTATTTTTTCTTGTTACATTTCAACTGTCAAATAATGTTACATACGAAATTTTAATTTTAATCGCAGGAATTGACGTTTATCTATCCGTCCGCCAAAGGGAAAACACGTACCGTTTCTGCTTTGACATTTCTCGAAGAGTCCGCAGATATTTCCGCCGCCACACGATGATGTCATCCCTTTCCAGGAGCGCAGAGTTACGTTTTCGCTTCAGAAAAGCCAATCCAATGTCATTCGGAAGCCGACGCATCGTTCTGACACTCAGCTTCGGCAGCCCCATATCGGGGTCGCTGGTCACATCGCTGAGGATCTTTTCTGCAGTTGGCGCCTCGTTGCGAATGAAGTACTGATGCACTTTCCGTCGGAGAGCAGCAAGGGTGAAGCTGTCGTACCGATGTGCTCTTGTCTGTCCTGTAACTGCAGGCGGTTTCCCCGTCGACAAACGAAGCCTTTTGCGCTTTGGGGACTTCAGGGTGCCACGCAAAACCTCATTCTTGAGCCGTGTGACCGTACGCTCGCTTACGCCGGTAAGCTGGCTAACAGAACGAAATGCGGAAACGACGGAGAGTCCTGGTTGCTTCAGTCTCACGTGGGCGTACACGTTGCAGACAACTTGCTTGGTCTGGTTTGACAGCTTTTGGTTGTGAAGGTTTTTGAAAATCCTTTGAGGCGAATTAACTGCCGGGCTATCGGACGGAAAGTACCTGCTGCCGATGAAGACGCCATTTTTTTTAAGAGAGCCGTCGTGCCACCAGTGGTAATTTCCGCAACCAACAAAACCGATAATTTAAAAACAGTAACGCTTACTGGCTATTATATTCTGGCGATTTATTCGCATTGTCAAAGCAAGGCTTGAAAAAAAGAAATATATATTTTTGAATTGCATAGGTTATGCGCATTGGATAATGTTTGTAGAACTACTTCCAACTGCGCAGCGAAATGTCGTGGTTCGGCCAGCCACTTCGCCCCTCCTCCCGTAGCTTTCTCTCAATTGCCACAGAAAGTTGTCCCCGAGTACAGTGAGCTGTGACGCCAGAAAAAAATTATTCTGGAAAACATGATACAAGAAGGTAATTTTAATACTGTGGTGCTGAACAACACTTTCTTGAGTTTATTCCAAGCGAGACAGGTCCGCTTTTTGGCAGCGATAATGGATGACGCGAAAGTTGCACACAAGACCTAGCTGGGTCGGCCGATACGCCTCTAATAACTCTACCTGAACCTGCCGACGCGACTCGTTCAGAGCCATGCTCAGCACGATTCTCTAATCGAGCGAGCAGCCGCTGAACATCGGTTCTTAGGAGAGCCGCTCAACCACAGAATCACCGGGAGCCGAAAATCGCCGCGTAAGTGAGTGGTTGAGAAGATCAGGTTCGTTCCTGACTCGGACAACAGCTGCACGCAGAAATGTAACTGTGGCGAATCATATGGTCACAGGAGTTTACTTTTCTATTACTTTGAAAATAAAGACGCAGTTCGTTTACTGCTCCCATTGCGGCTTCCCGATCTGTCATTCACCGCCGCCACCGCGGTTCCTAAATGGCGCCTCAGAAGAGCCGCTTCGCGAAGAGGGGCTCTCGAAAAGAGCGGGAGCCGTTCTCCGGCTCTTCGGTTCAATAACTGAGCGAAAAAGCCGGGTGAGCCGAAGAACGGGTCTAAACTGCATCCGGTTCTCCTGACTCGAATTGTCGGCTCCCACGACAGGGGGCGCGCTGGAGGAATTTGAAAAATTACCCCAGCTGGCCTGGCAGTACAGTTGCTGTCTCGCGCCGACAATAGATGGCGCAGCGAGACGGCTCTTTTGACCCGGATCTTCGGTTCTTCGGCTCAGTAACTGAGCGGGTGAGCCGGAAGAGCCGAAGAACGGGTCAGAACTGCATCCGGTTCTCCCGACTCGAATTGTCTGCTCTCACGATAGGGGGCGCTGGAGGAATTTGGAAAATTCGCCCCAGCTCGCCCGGCAGTACAGTTGCTTTCCCGCGCCGATAATACATGGCGCAGAGAGACGGCTCATTTGACCCGGGTATTCGGTTCTTCGGCTCAGTAACTAAGCGGAAGAGCCGGAAGAGCCGAAGAACTGGTCAAAACTGCATCGGTTCTCCTGGCTCGAATTGTGTGCTCCAACGACAGGGGGCGCTGGAGGAATTTGGAAAATTCGCCCCAGCTGGCCCGGCCGTGGAGTTGCTGTCTCGCGCCGGCAATAGCCGGCGCAGAGAGCTTTGACCCTGCTTTTCGGCTCCGTTGGCTCTTTCTCCATTGTTTTGCTGTGCTGTGAGGCTGTGGCTCACCCCGTTCGACACGGATCACTGAGGAGGCGAGAAGAAGGCTCCCTCTCTCCAAAAGAACTGCCGCTCACTTTTACTGAGCCACGGCTCACTCGTTCTTCAAAAAGAGCGCCTCAAAAGATCCGGATCCCTCCTGAGCGACGCACCTCTATTTATTAGTGATACTGTTGACGGAAGGGGTGGCCTTTGTCGGCTTTGAACCGTGGCTTTTGTGCCTTGTGTCAGCGTGTTTATTAACATTACCAAAAGTAAAATTATGCGCTGCGATCGACCACCATCACGGGAATCGTGGCCGACGCGTATACATAGGAAGCCAGTGCACCGGGACAGTGATTTGACTTCCAGGCTCCGCAGCTACTTCGGTTTTGTCTGCTCCCCCCACCTGCGCTCATTGAAGCCACGTAAAAGTTGCTTGAAATGCCCGGTCTTGTAAATATAGAGGGATGAACGAAACGGAATTTTAAACAAACGCTTGGTTATTCTCGTCCAGCTGCTTCGGCATCGTCCACAACTTGACCTTCATTTGACCGCAGCCCCCTCACGCGCTCTGCTGCGCGTAACGTGACTCGTCGGGCCCGCTTTCAGTGCTGCACAGTAAACGCTGTTTTCAGTCCTTTCAGCTTGAGTAAGCGGTGGCGGCTGCGGTTGGAGCGCAGCACATTTTATAGGCAGCCATGCATGTGCTAGCAGCGTCGCTGCCCCGCAGCTGCTAGCACAAGCATGGGCCACTAGGCCCTCTCGGGATACGCGGCTCGGCTTGCGTCCGGCGATGAGTAACGCCAGCTGTGCCATGAACGAAAATAAAGCCGTACCTTTGTTGATCGTTGTGTGGCCTGGAATGGCTTTGAACCGTTCTCGGGAAGTGGCGTCTGACCACCCAGGGAGTGTCTCACAACGTGTGCTTACTCGAGCTTAATCATAGTCATGTTTAGCCAATGACTTATTCATAGCCATTATACCTGGCTTATGGATGAGTGTATACCTAAGTATAATAGTTACACGCAAATAAAAAGTTCATCACAAGCAAGCTCTTGCTTTGCATATCCGTGGTTAGATGACGTAAGTCGCAGGCATTTTTTAAAATTTTGGCTTGGGCAGTGACCTTCATTTATTCTTTTCTAACCATATTTCATGCAGCGGAAGTAGCAAACTGTGTTTCTGTCAACGCGAGGGACAAGTGGTGATGCGTCGTTCAGCAGCATTTTCAACCTGCCCACGGCCCAAGGTTTGGAGAAAAAGAACACTTCTTTATTCAGTTGTGCTCGCATTCGGCATAACAAATTTACTTCGTCTACTGAGTCGTGGCAGTTAATAAGCCGACGCTAAATTTGCAGGGTCGAGGCATGTAGTAGACGGTAACATGCCGGGGCAAAAGTCTACTAAGGGCCGCCAAATGTGCCCCGCCACACCAATCCTTTGCAGCCGCAGTCACGCCCGCATTACAACAATCAAAACACAATGCAAGAGAAGGCCGTAGGTGGAGAGGTGCGATATTTGGCGCTGCTAACTGGCCCCTTACGAAAATTGTACTTTGCGGGCACAGAATCGGCCCTATACTTCCCAAATATGTCTGGTCATTTTGAGGTACATTTTTCTAGGCATCTCTTAACAGTATCTACATAGTGTGGACATCATTTTCTGTACAATTTTATGCTCTTTTCACGATGCCATAGATTTTCACAGCATGATAAACACAAATTGGAAATACTTTTTCCGCCAGTACAAAAGTTTTGTCTAATTTGCACATTGAAATTTTTGCAACCAAAAAACCAATACGTGCATATTCTCAATGCTGGCACAGTGGATGTAGGAGCCTAAGTAGATAGCAGGAAAAAAGAATCAGTCAGTCATCCTAGAAGATATAGGAAAGAATTGTATTTATGTAATAAAAAACAGTTTTGACATAATTGAGTTCAAAGAAAGAAAAGAGAAAAAAACAATATTAATTTGCCGCCAAACACCACACGAGTCACTTCTTTAGTGAGCACCAGCTTCGTAATCACTATCGAAATCGTTTTTTCGCTTTTCAGCTTGTCGCCTGTCCCGCCTTGCTGATTTCGTGAGCTGTCTTTGAGCTATGTTCGCAAAGTAACTTTGCTAGTAGGTCAACCTTTTTTAGCCACTTGATGATGGTGTTGCGCCCAGGGTTCCACCCGCATATTTTTAAAATGTTGTCTCCTGCGATGCTACCATCATTGAATGGATGAACAGCGTCAAATGTTGCAATCTTAAGAGTGTGAAGCACAACAACGACAACTTTTGACGCAGGGCTCCAAATTACAAATTTGAGAAAATGGGCAGAGCGTTTTTTGACTGCCTTGGATGAAAAGTCAGTTATGCAATACTTGCCAAACCATTTCTTAATACAGCTGGTTTGAGACCTGCGTTTTGATCTGCAGCTGCGAGTGTTGTGATGGAAAAAATGACTATGAACATGGAGTACATTCTAAAATAGGACACGGTCACTGACTACTTGCCTACGGAACAACAGTTTTTGAGCCATAAAGACATCCGTGTACAATAAGTTCACCTCACCTCCTTATGTATAGTATCTATGCATAATGAGGTGAGTTTCTAAATGACGAAGAACAAATATTTTGTTTTTTAAATTTCGCCTTACCCTGTGCCTTCGCCTTACCCTGTCATTATTAAGACTTGTATGTAATGCAAAAAAATTATTACAATGTTAAAATTGCCAGCTTAGGAGCTAATATTGCAACGGCGGGTTAAAAAATCCGCTTAAGGTCCAGGACCGTGAACCATTCCGGTAGTTCGCTTTCAGCTTTGAACAAATCTGTAATGAATCCAATGCCCTCCGGATGGGCGTGTAGTAAAGCCATCCCAATCTTCCTACACTGTGCCGGTTTAGAGCCATGGACATGTCGTAAAGCACCCCATCTTCGTTATCAGTCGGCAAGAATAGCAAGCCGCAAGATGTGAGAGGTAAGGATTTTTTATAAATTGGCCTGCAGAATGTCCCCGCGACAAAAAAAGCATCTTCGCAATATAAAACTATGTGCTGCATGGTTTCTGGTTTTGTGTATAGGCGACCGTTCTTCAAGCCCGGTCAAGGCCATGGTGTTAGTGTGGAGCTAATACAAGAAAGTTTTGGCCGATGACCTGTGGGGATCGCGACTTTCACGCGAACCCCTTTTCTGGCTAGCTTCCCGTCGCGGCCGGCGTGCACATGCGCCTCGCTCACGCGACGGGAACCATACGGGAGGGCGCCAGCAACCGGACGGTTTGTTGTCGCCCCTGGTGAAGGCGTTGACCCTTTTCCTCTCTGCCTTACCCGAGAACCAGTTCTTCCTCGATACTAGCGCCACCGTAAGGCGAAGTCTGGTGGGACGTAGCATGACGAGGGGACGCTCGCTTGTCTTGGGGATCCGGTAGCGCGCGGACGTTTCGGCGCGCTGGTCCTGACCTGGGGAACGCGCCACAATGGGACGCGTCCGGACGAGCTGGGAGACTGCACCCGCGCTCGCACTCCGCAGCGCTCCGCTGCTCCGGTATGCTATCGGTGAGTCGAACCATCTCGATCTCTAGCGTTGTTTAATGCCTCGGTCCCAGTGTTAGCGTAATGGCCTACAATTAGTCTGTATGCAGTATATTTGATTTGCACATTGCAATAAATGCTGCCATTGATGTTTTGCCCTCGCCGCCTCCTGCCTTTGTCTGTCTCCGCAAACAACGGACCCGTCCGCAGCCGGCGCTCGCAAGGCATGTTTGCTGAGCGCGGATGGCTGCGGTGTGGGAAATAACTAGTGTGTGAAATGTAGAATCCCACATCTGGCGCCCCAACGTGAGGCCTTGTTTGCGGAGGCGAGCAGGAGGCACGGCAGCATCCTTTGTTCTGGCGTCGGACGATCCGAGTACAGACAACAGACTTCAGGCCTAACTGATTGGAGCGAGTTATTAGCAGAGGCGAACTTTCCTGAGAGTGAGGCGAATTATTTATTGCTGCGGCGTTTTTAGTTGGTTAAGCGCCGAGTTTGCAGCAATCGTGTATATGGCAGGACATCGCTGCCAGTTAACACGTGGTCTCCGACTTTTTGTCGGGACGTTGTTGTTTATGGAAACAAGGGTTTCCGAGTTTGCATCCAGGAGAGGCTGGGAGCCCGCGCCGTTGTGTCAGCCCGAAGTGAGTGTGTACGGAAGCTGCAATTTGGGTCCGAGTTTTCTTTCGTTTTGTCGACTCCGGGAGTCGAGGCTCTGGGAGCCGTGTGGCCGGGCCACGTGTGCCGCAAAAGGCTAGCTGGTATTGCAGCCTGGCACGGGCGCTCCGATACCGCTGACTGCGGTAGGCGCCGTTCGCTCATAAGCTGCTTGTGTTGCAGCGAGTTAGAGTAGGACCCTAAAAAGCAGATGTCTCCTCACGGCTGCACGTACGGGCACGTTCAGGGTTTCTTTCGTTTGGTCTGTTTTATTTTGTTGTGTTTTTGGATGCGGGTCGTTTGCCGAAGTGAGTGACCCGAAGGCTTTCACAGCCGGTCCTCCCGGAGAAGGCACGACCTTGGGAACAATGCGAGGGCGCATGGAGCGCTCCCCCTCTTTTGTTGATCGCCTCGCACGAGAGAAAGGAATCACTCCCGCCTCAGGAAAGACTTCCTTTGACCCCTCGCTGCTTGAAAAACTGCTTTCCGCAGCGTAGTTGTTTTTGTTGTCGCGCCACACAGGCGACGGGACTGAAGGGGGGCCTCATCCCTCTTCCACTGACGGGGAGAATTACGCGAGGCAAACTTTGCGCCCGCTGATTGTAACGTCGCAGGAGCCCTCTTGTTCGGCTCGAGAGACCAAGCTCTGTTCATGTAAACTAAGCGCCAGTGTGTTGAAACGTATTTCAGCATTTTTACGCAAGCGGCGTTCATGTGTGTGAACATAGGGCTGTCGTTGGGAGCAAATACTGTTTCCGCATTCATGTGTATGAATGAAGTGTTAAAGATGCGAGCAAATACTGCTTTCGCATTTGTGTGGTTAAGCATCGCGCCGGGCGGTCGATGCGACCGTGTGTGTTTTTTGTGCCCTGTACCGTATAGGGTTAGAACAGGTTCTAGCTCTGTTGACATTTCCAGAGTGGTTGCATTGCTGACAAACTTAGCGGTTGAACCGTCAGATTGTGTCACGTTGTTGATGCAATCGAGTTGATATTCTCCCTACCCTGCACGCTGCAGCGTTAGGACACTTTGGCGTGCTTTGTTGACGTTAACAAGCAGGTAGTTATGCCGACGCCATGGCAATTGTGGTATTTGACATCGAACCACGTGATGAATGGGATTAAAGGGCTACTGCAGCCTGTTTGCCCTGCCCTATACGTTGTAGGGTTTGGACTATTTATTGGGCTTTGTTGACATTAACAGAGCGATGGCAATCCTGACAACGCGGCAGTTGTCGTTAGGATTACGCCACAAAGGCGGTGCGATCGGAGAGCTATTTTTTCTGCCGTACACTGAAGGTGCGGGGAGTTTCTTTGTGCAGCTAAGCCACCCCGGCTTGGACCACATGACGGAGCGTGTTTATGCTGCTGTCTACTGTTCCGGGCGAGCTGCCGAGCCTGCTGAAGGGGTGCGGTGCGGCATGCCGTCACCAGCCTGGCTGAGAGAGTCGGCAGTCTGGTCGCTCGGCGGCCACGGGCCATCACGGATGTGCCGCCACTTGAGCAACGCTTGCTTGGGTTGGCTGGTGCGATTCTTCCCGGAGCTACCCGCCTGCAGACATCAGCGGGCGACGACCGGGCCTGCTGGTACACTACCAGCGGTGGCATTTAACGAGTGGAAGCCGGCGTAGGCAACACGATGCAGTGACTAACGATTTAATCGACGAACGAACTTTTCGTCGCCTCTAGTCCTGTAGTCAGCTCTCACCGGCGTACGCAAGGAATTTAGGAGGGAGGGATGTGGGGATCGCGACTTTCACGCGAACCCCTTTTCTGGCTAGCTTCCCGTCGCGGCCAGCGTGCACATGCGCCTCGCTCACGCGACGGGAACCATACGGGAGGGCGCCAGCAACCGGACGGTTTGTTGTCGCCCCTGGTGAAGGCGTTGACCCTTTTCCTCTCTGCCTTACCCGAGAACCAGTTCTTCCTCGATACTAGCGCCACCGTAAGGCGAAGTCTGGTGGGACGTAGCATGACGAGGGGACGCTCGCTTGTCTTGGGGATCCGGTAGCGCGCGGACGTTTCGGCGCGCTGGTCCTGACCTGGGGAACGCGCCACAATGGGACGCGTCCGGACGAGCTGGGAGACTGCACCTGCGCTCGCACTCCGCAGCGCTCCGCTGCTCCGGTATGCTATCGGTGAGTCGAACCATCTCGATCTCTAGCGTTGTTTAATGCCTCGGTCCCAGTGTTAGCGTTATGGCCTACAATTAGTCTGTATGCAGTATATTTGATTTGCACATTGCAATAAATGCTGCCATTGATGTTTTGCCCTCGCCGCCTCCTGCCTTTGTCTGTCTCCGCAAACAACGGACCCGTCCGCAGCCGGCGCTCGCAAGGCATGTTTGCTGAGCGCGGATGGCTGCGGTGTGGGAAATAACTAGTGTGTGAAATGTAGAATCCCACAGACCATACCCGCATAACCTTGACCCTTTTCAAAACGTCATTTCCGGGCTGAGAAGAGCACCTTGATCTGCACAAAGGTACAGGCAGAGTAATATGAATTATTGTACAGACGTCTCCGGGCTAGATCTCTGAATCAGTTCCGCGACAATCGGACTTTGGTAAAAGTGAAAGCCAAGAAAATGTTTCCTGAGTATTCTTGCATGCTTGCTCCTCTGGTGAAATCCGTAGACATAACCCAGCCGGGCAGGGCATCTCTGTGTCGCACTTGCAACACTGTACGTAGAGAATCTTTTCGTTAATCTCTAAATTAAAATAACACAGAGATGACTTGTGTGAAAACATACAAGCGACAAGTACACCTCTTGTCAAAACGTAGGAAAAGAAGTCTATACAACTCATGCGCTCCCACTAAGGGACCCCAACAAACATAGCAAACACTCTGTGTTGTTTTTGTAAATTGACACGTGAAATACATAAGAACTGCAGGACAGGCCAATCCTTTGCAACTAAAAATAAACGACAAACAGTATTACGCGAAAATCTTTACAGGTATTGAATACCCCAGTTGATAGTTTTTTTAACACACTGAGCTTTTTTGGCCAGTTTTGTGTCGTGTTTTGGTAGTGCTCCAATGGTACGCCGGAGTATTCCACTGGTGCATCAGTCCACTAGATTTTTTTAAACAAGCTTGTTTACATACCGAATCTACTTGCCAGAACCCCATAAATTTGTTCAAGTTTATCGTACTTCCATTCATTATTGTGGGATCCATTACTGCAGCTCCTCAGCTTTGTATGTCAGTACAAAAAACCGCTATTTCATCGCATGTGTGAGCATATTCACCTCAATTTCGTGCAGTGTAAAACCTGGCCGACGTATATTGTGCAAAACTTTCGAACAAAAGGGTTCGAAGACTATGGCAAAAAACAGGGCCGCCAAATGACGGAGAATCGAACAGAGTCTTGCAATGGCGTTCTTGTTTACTACCAGACTGCCCTCACACATTGATTAACTAATTTTTACCCAGTCTACGATGGCATATCCTTTGAACCACAATGTCGAAGAGAATCTCTTGTGCTACCCCGTCAATGGCGCTCCCTAAATCGAGTTTCACAATGGCAGCCTTTCCACATTTTGCGCAAGAACATTCTAAAATGCTTATCAACGCATGAGTCTTGGTCGTAATCATTATTTTTCTTAATACCACATGTTTAACACGGGCCAAGAATGGGTGTTTTACCACCCGGTGATTTCTTTCTTAAGAGTTTCTTAAGAATGTTTGAAGTCTGCATTTGTGAGCCTGATGTGACGGTACGGTGACACCGGTAATAATACCATAGCCTCTGGTTATTTAGGAATCAAAGCAAAGTCGGATTTTCGCAAAAATATGGGCAGTTATTTTAATTCGTAGGCTTTCAGAATTAATCCCTACAGGGCCATTGCTAACTAAAATTTACATTGTTTGTAGAAGCAAGCTCACAGATCGTCGCCTATACGGGCGATTTACGCAGGGACTACTTATCAATGGCCCTTTCTATTGGCGATAGGCTGATGTGCTCTCCCAGGTTCATTTTCGCTTTAATTTTCATCATCTATCTTGGGCAACAGACGCCGAAACATTGTTGCGAACCCCTCTCAGTAATGCCTGCCTGTCCAAAGGAATTCCCGATAGCGTTCATAAAAGGCCCGTTCTAGCTTTTCGCCTCGCGGCCTCGCCTCGGTAGCTTCTGGCTGCAATTTCGTTGCGCTCGGCGGCGAGCATTTTGTGGGCCTTTTGCCAAACCATATCCGTTTATGGAGCCCGTATTTTGGCCCCTGTCTATCTTCTTGTGTCGAGAAATTCCAGTTCTGTTTTGCCTCCCCTTACGCTGCCTTTACACTTCACCAGTATCTGTCTTCTAGAGGTCTGGGAGGTAAGGGGGCAGCAATTTCCAGAACAAAATATTTCTCATCCGTCCTGAAACGCGCTGTGTTGAGTGGCATGCTGTACATGTGTTCCTCACAACAAAACACAACTGCACCAGTCCTATAATTTCGAGAACAGAGTATAACCATCACACATCTAATTAAATCCTGAAAAGAGGAGACAGCACATGGGTATTGTACTCACCTGACCAAATGAAACGAATGTCCTTACGCGTCATCGGACAGGACGTTATGTTTTGTGGCTTGATAGCGTCCTGTTGCTCCACTCGCAGAAGGCTCGAACAAAATTCGGGGTTCGCAACAGAACTGTTTTATCTAGTGCATTTTAAAGAGATCTGCGCATGCGAAGTAGCCCAAACCCTCGCCCACGAATTTTCACAGGCACCACCGCTTCCCCTCACAAACAGAACGCCGTTCCCCCCAAAAAACGTTCGGCAAATAGTCCGGGAACAAATAAATCGGTACCACGAGAGCGCTCACACAAAACGGTAATTTAAAAGTGTAGCTTTCCAACCAATTGCGAGACAAAAGTAAATTGACCTCCCAGCAATCGTAGTAAGTGCGTCTATCTCGTTTGACAATCTGTTTCAGCCAGTGTTTCTGCGAAACAGACGTCTCGGAGACGTTTTGTGCTAGTTGGATTATATAAGGCCAGGCGCAGCAAAAATAATGCCCAAATGTGGCGTCACGTAACGCCGGTGTACCAACAGCAGTATAGACAATTGAAGAAGTGAACTGAGAAGGGGTAGTTTGTGCACGAATCTACTCAGAAAAACAGCGCAAAAACGGTACGAAATAAAATAGTGTTTGTTTTTTTTTTGTGTCGTTAGAAGCGCTGTTTTTTATTAGAGGCAATTGGAAAACAAATATTTTTTTTCTTGCCCATTTTTCGCAACGACTGGATAAGCATGTTTTGTTAACAATTCTCGCAGCATATTTAGACGATCCCTGGCAGCCTATGATATCAAATGAAACATCCGGAAAATGCAAATTGTATACTGCTACTACTACACCGAAGGTTAATTGGCGTAGTCGTAGGAGATTCTAGCAATTACTAAAACCAGCCTGGTCAATCCTGCTCTTCTGAGAGAGTGCATATCCGGCAATGGTCGCCAGATTAGGCCGCCCCCACACCTCCGTCTGTAATTCAATCAACACTCGTTTTTTTATTAATCCGGTGCGAACCGCGCGGCACCGAGTTTCGAACATCGGTCCTTCTGCACTCGAAGCGCGTTGTGCCTCTACGCCACCGCTAAATAGAGCCGAAAAGCAAAAAAGCCCGAGTGTACGACATTTCATCATCATCATCATCATCATCACCACCAGCCTATCTACGACTACTGCAGGGCAAAGGCCTCTTCCAATAATCTCAAATTACCCCGGTCCTGCGCTAACTGCGACCACTTTATCCCTGTAAACTTCTTGATCTCATCTGCCCATCTAACTTTCTCAGCCCTTGCGACGCTTGCCTTGTCCAGGGATCCGCTCTGTTACACTGAATGACCAACAACGGTTATCTTGCCTTCGCATTCCATGCCCTGCCCACGTCCACGTCTTATTACTAATTTCTACTACTGTGTCCTCAACACGCTTTTGTTCCTTGACCCACTCCGCTCTGTTCTTGTGCCTTCGAATTTCCCCAATACCAAAAGTTGCGTTTTTCAAAACTGGTTTGCAGTTACCAGAGGCAACAAATTGTACCAAGACGTCACCTTTACAGTTTTGTTGCACAGATTTTTTCAGTAGGAAAAAATGCCGACTGTAGTTTAAAACACTCAATTTTTTAAAACACTCAAGTCACTTTAACGACCACGTGAACACCGCATGTACGAAGTGTACACCCTAGAATATACTGAATTATGGCATAAAGCCAAAGATAGCGATTGCCACCATGGCTTTTATTACGTCATCAAGTTTACCGAGGCGGAAATTGAAAAACAAAAGTTGCAGCCACATCTACGTTTGTATCGTAAGATGTAAGGCGCGATAGCAATACTTCGACTTCCACGGAGCGTGTTCGCACGCAGCTGCTGCCTTTCCGATGTATGCTTCACGAGCGCGAACGGTTATCGAAAAGAGAAAGACTAGCAACCAGAGTTTTTAATCGCCGTGTCGCAGGAGAGACAACGGCTCTCTGCGCTTCCGTAGCTTTACATTTAAGCGTGAAATATTGCAAATCCGATGTGTTAGTTTGAACCAGAGGTCACTGTCAGCATTTGAAAATGTGTACTCCGTGATGTCTAGGCCGGGCTGAACAATGTTCCTTTTTTTAAGACAGAGGGAAAGAGAGAGAGAGATCTTTGTTCAGGAAGAACTACTTGTGGTTTAGAAAAATAGGGTAAAGCGATGGCAGGGAGCTGAAACCTGAGTCTACGGCAGCAGTTGCAGCAGCTCCTTTCCTTGCCCTGTCAATCACTTCGCGCTGATATTCTGGTTTAAAGCTGGCCAAATCTTCCTCACATGCTGCGAAGAAATGGAATATGTTATGTTTCAGTTGCTCTCCCCTGGCTATACCCTTGGGCATGGCCAGGTTGCGCGCAATAGGGTGGATGCTTCCCCTATTTTAGCAGAGTTGAAAGATAATTTGTGATGTCCCCTTGGAGTACCTTGACCCACATGGATTTTCAGATAATTGTTGGTTTTCCGTCCACAAAGTTTGTGATTCATTGGAATTAAGACTTTATTGCCGCGAGGGGAAGAATCGCGTTCCCAGGCACACAATGAGGATTGGTTCGTATCGTTTTTCGAAGAAGGCAGTGCGGTACTCATGGTGACAAGGAGCATGATATGCGAGTTTGTGAGCCTCTTGCATAGTGTGTCGTTCGCTTCCAGGACATTGGAATCGGCTTTCAAGGTTACGTTGTTAACTTCATGCATTATTAATGGGAATATTTTACAAAAGCGCTTGGTATGCTGCCTTCAGAGAACTGTATAATGTTTTTTTGTGACTATGTAATGACGTTACGCTCCTAGTTGATACTTCCGCTATTCGGATTGCCAAAAAAATGACTCCAACATCCACACCTTTGTTTCTGTATGTTGGAAGGTGATGCAGTGCCAAAGATTGCCAGAGTAATCAGCTACGATAATTGGAGCTTCGTGCTTTCGTACATCCCAGACTCGATGCATACTGTGGTCTCATAACAATGAAACTTACCCGAATGAACTTGAGCCTGCCATATCGCCCCTTCTTGTGCAGGATTGTATCCATATTTTTGGCAGAGAGTTTTTTTTTTGCGGGGCCGCTGTATCAGTGCCAAGTCTATCATGGCGTGCTGTAGTTTCTCTTCATGTAGGTAGGGTTGGGTGTCTTTTTTTCTGTTTGAGGGTGCGTGTTTTGAGGTGCATGTTTCTTTTCAGAGGGAGTATGACGGCCCCGCCCGATTTTGGTTTTACATCCGCTTTCTCGGTGCTAGGAGAGTGGTTTCTCCGATTTCTTGAAATGCATTAGAAAGACACAAGTTGAGTACCAATTCACCGTCATCATCACTAACATTCAATTTAGGACGACTGCAGCGTGAATGCCTCTACCATTGGCCTTCACCCGCTGTTGTCCTGCGCTTCCGGAGGTCATTGTTTGCTCGGAATATTGTTATTGTAACCCTCCATCGTGTAAATAGCCCTCCCCTTCTTCTAGACTCATCTAAGCACTATCATTTTGTCACCCCAAGAGGTCCGCCCTTTCTTGGCTCGTCTCACAGTCAAAATTGCTAGATTGAGAACTGCCTGATATGCTGTCATAATGGTGGTGTTTGTTTCCCTGTCTTTGGTGCGGGTAAAGTTGTGGTACGGCAGGCTCTCAAATATTCTTGTGATGATCAGTGTTTGCATGAGTCATGTCGTTTCTTTTCTCGTTTTCGCGCTCTTCTCTTCGTTGGACTCAGCTTGTGGCAAGAATCGATTAAAGTGTTTCTGTTTTTGGTGTTTGTGAGTTGGGAACTGCCGCCTTGTCTGGAAATACGTCGCACAGTCTTACGTGGCTGTTCTGTGGCAGGATATTCGTGCCTACTTTTAGGGTGATTTTTAACTTGGCTGCGTGGCGCCATTTGTCATTTACCAAACCGAGCTTGCAGCGGAGACATGCCCATAGAATATTGAAAAGTAATTTGAAAACTTATTTGAGTAGACGCTATATAGCGGGCGTTAGTTAAGCTATTTTCGGCTTATAATCATTTCTTTCCTCGCTTTCTCACAGACTAACGTTAATCCTTTGTTCCCTGTTTTTAGTCAGGTCACCCACTATTGGTGCTGACATAAGACCCTTTGCATAACACAGCGCGGTGGCTCAGTTTGTAAGGTGTTGCGCTGCTGAGCCAAAGGGCGCTGGTGAGATTCCCAGCCGCGCGGCCGTATTTCCGATGAAAGCAGAAAAAAAACTCTAGTGTGTCGAGATTTCGGCGCACGTTAAGGATCCTGAAGTTGTCAAAATTCCTATGGACACTTTCACTACTATATTCCTCGTTGCCAACGTGTAGCTTCCAGGCATCAATTATCGGAAGTTTATATTTTTGATCATCCGGTGGAAACACGCTTTGGAATGATGGCGTAAGTTGCGGGCACGGCTAGAGACCGTGTCTCCCGAGCATGCTACCACCGAATGGGCATAGGACGAACTTCACCACGCCGACGCGGTACCTGCTGAAAACACCTGTCCTTTCTTTCGTATTCGACGTTGTATCATCGGCCTCCTTTCCGAACTCCTGTAACCGTAGCGCCACATTACAGCATCAGTAGAGCCTTTGCATCGTGCTGCCTCAGTCGTATCTTCCGGGTGGCAGCGGTGACGTATTTCTGCTAACGCCTGCTGAGCACGGCTGATTGCACACGTCTAGAAGACACAGAGAATTCCAAAAATAAGCCTAATAACGCTATCGCGTCGAAGAACGCCGAGATGGATTCTCCTTCCAGAAAACGTGCACATTTTCTGTTACAATCAGTTTCAAGAAAATATCAAGCTCGTCTCAGCTTAGAAGCAGACACACAAAATGACTGCCGCTACCTTCATGACGCGCAGACCTGTGTGTACGTGTACAAAGCGATACTTTAAACGGATCGCGTCACACTGTCTCTGCCTACGTTTTCATTCCACAGGATACGCCGCGTCGGAAAGCACCTCCTTTTGACAACTGTACGTGGAGCTTGATAGCAGCCTTGCCGCGTTGTGTACTCTTATATTGGTTGGTGTACCATTCGGTTTGACGCAAGGCAGCCGCTGCCTTGTCTTAACTCGAATTCCTTAGAAGAAATACCTTGCAATCCATCAATTTCTGCTACTGAAATACGTTCAGCTTCTCGCTGTGAACACTTCTCAACAACTTTGAAGGACCACATATTTTTTTACGAAAACCTGCACAAGTGGAGAGTCAGCCTTAAAAAAACCTGAACAGTCACAGCTTAAGCCAAATATGCATTTTTGTCCTGAAGTTACAGAGGGAATGATATAAACATACTTCACTCAATATTGGGCAAGCTACAACCAAAACCACATCTCCTGAGTCGTGCTTCTGTGCAGTGCGGTTTTCTGGGATTTTATCTTTAGTTATGCTCCAATGCATTAGAGTGAAGTACAAAAAACACCGATAATGTTAAAAAAACACATCCCGTTAGTCATGACTAGCCTCAAGACATGTGTTCGGCTTCTTGCTACGCTTTGGTTGATTGAAATGAAGGTAAACTTGCCTACAGTTTTTTATGTCATGATATTTTTCGGGGGCTTCTATTTTTTATGCTCACCTGCACAAAGATGAAGTGTATATTCACTGATACGTTTATAGAATGTTTTTCGCATTGTCTTAATATATTGAGATACACTTTCGCGCAATGACTTGAACAAATTACGAAAAAAGTCCGGTTCAACACCCCGCGACAGCTGCAGTGTCGCACACAGTATGTTTACAGGGGGTAAAGAACTGGCCGGGAGCCATATCTCGAATTTGGGAGAAAGATATAGGTTAAACTTGGTGAAAAAAGTAGAACAAAGAATTTCAACAGTTTCGCTTTGGCAGGACCGCCGCTGATAGCGAAGTCAAGCCTGGATGAGAAGAACCCTTCGGCTGACTTGGCGGCCAGTTTTATGCAATACATTGGGAAAGGGTGGCGGGCACAGGAAATATGAACGCACATAGCGAGCTCGCACCCCGATGCGATGATAAGAGCATTCCACACGCGCGTGTCGACTGACGCCCTTGCCGCTGCTATTATGGAACACGAAACATCTACCCTCTGAATAAACAAAGCAAGTAACAACGATGCACAATAACACAAGTGATCACTTTCAAGAGCACCAATTCAAGTTCTCATGAGTCAGGCCTCAATAAAAAAAGGTAATAACGTGCATGCGCAACAAAACACTTAATCACTTTCAAGTGCACTGATAGAAGCTCTCATCATAAGTCAGGTGCTGAGAGGGTCTTCGCTGGTGTGTTGACCTTCTTACCGGTGGGCTCACTGCCGGCGGCGCCCCCCCCCCCCCCATCCTGTGGTGTAGTGCTTCTGTGTTGGTATCTGGTCGTCGCCCGCTTCGTAATCGGAGCCGTCGTGATCGGAGGTGTCAGAAACGAAAGGTTCTGTTGTCTTCAGAAGATGTTGCCGGTTTCGGAGAAGAACTTTGCCGTCTTGAGTGACGACATGGTACGAACTAGGTTGCACAGCACGGATCACCTTTTCTTTCCTTGCCCACGTGCCATCACGAATTCTAACAATGTCCCACTGTCCTAAGGGCTCCAGGAAACGTCTGGGCTGTTCTTGTTGATGTTGTCACACAGTAATCAGAGGCCGTTACTGAAGTCTGGCCGAGGGGTCCGCAGCCACCGGCCTTGGAGTAGCTCGCCAGGTGAATTTCCATCTTCCAAGGGACTGGACCTGTAACTAAGCAGTCCAAGCTAGAAGTCATCGCTGCCTTTGGTAGTTTTCTTTAAGATCCACTTAACTACATGCATGCCCTTTTCTGTGTTGCCATTGGAATGACGAAACCGGGGGGCTAGAGGTGGTATGTGGAAATCATATTTCTTTGAGAAGAGGGAAAATTCATGGCTGGTGAACCGCGGGCCGTTATCAGTGCATATCTCCACTGGAATCCCGTATCTGGAAAATTTAGCTCTAAGCTTCTCAATAACTGTTGCTGCGCATGTGTCATGGAGCAATTGCACCTTTAGAAAATCGGAAAACGCGTCATACACGCATAGTTACGCCTTGCCACCGTGTTCGTAGATATCCAACCCGACTCTAAACAAGACATATTCAAGAACGGGAAGGATCAAACGTGGCTCACTATTACGTTTATACATATGCGTCTCACACAGTGCGGATTTCCTGATAAGGTTATCAATGTCCGCTCCGACGCGTGGAAAAAAAGTAATGGTGGGTACGTGCCTTGCATTTATTTATTCCCAAATGGCCATCGTGAACTATGCGGAAAACTTCAGCGCGCTTATTACTAGGAATAACAAGCTTTCACCCCTTCAAAAGCACGTCGTCAACTGTCGACAGCTCCGCTGCAAACGGTTTTAGTTGGCCAGCCACGGGGTTTGTTTATCTGAACACTTTCGATGACCTTTTTAAGTAGCCATCCTCGCTTGTTCCTTGTACCAGGTTGTGCCGTGTTGCCTTGCTTACAAGTGCAAAAATGCTACTTACAGGTTGAACTTGGACGTTCTGCTCAGCGTCATCCTTTCGCGAAGGGCCGACGGGCACCCGTTATAGAGTATCAGCAAATAGCAAGACGATTTCCGGGCACACACTGCAAGGTAAATTCGTACTTTTGTAGTGGTAGTGGTAAGTTTCAAGCAACACTTTGCGGCCGTACAAGAAATGGTGGAATTTCTCGCATACGTATACGACTGCCATGGCCTCCTTCGATCAGGTAATATCGTCTCTGAACACTCGTTAGTACCTCTGATGCATGAGCAACTGGTTTCCATCCATCACCATGCCGTTGCAGCAGGGCTGAGTCAATGCAGTCTTGCAACGCATTTGAGCTTATGTTCGTATCTCGGCTGGAGTCGAAAATAACTGCTTCGAAGAAGACGGGCTGCCGGAGTCGAAGAAGACGGGCTGCTCACACAGTGCCCCACATATGCTATCCCATTTTTCTCCTTGTTTCTGTCCACTCAAAAACGTTGTCCCTTTTTATTGGCTACCGGAGCAGTTTTGTTTTTTGGGCCAGCGCTGGTATAATTTTCGCAAAATAGTTGACTCCTAGTATTCTTTGCACAACGTGCTGATCGGTTGAAGGGGGTATTCGTCGTACCGAAGAAACGGATGCGGGGCTCAGGCGTATGTCTTGCGGCGATATTACGTCACCCCAACAAATTTTTGTGGCGCCTATCGCGCACTTCTTGGCAGGTTAACGTTAGTCCCGCTGTGCACGCGGGCTGCATTACTGCCCGTAGCCTGTCGTCATGCTCTTCTCTAGGGTATCATCATATCATCATCATCATATATTCTACGTACATCTACTATGATATCATCTACGTACAATCGTGTTCCCGAGATTGTATCCAATACATAAATCATACACTTCTGAAAGGATTCGAGGCTGACGCTATTCCAAAGTGGAGCCTGCGGAATCTATAGCTTTTCAAGGGGGTGGCAAATGTGCATATTCTGGATATTTCCTCATCAAGTGGAATCTGATGGAACCAAGAGCTTGCGTCTAAGCAAGAGAAAAATTTTGCATCTGCAAGCTCCGACGCTATGTCCTGGTAATGCTCGCGTTTCAAACATTGGTTGTTTTTTCTGGGACCCAGGCATGCGCGCAGTTTGCTGTACTTCTTTGGAGTGATCCCCGAAGTGTTTACCCAGTCTGGGGGCCCTTCGACCTTGGTAATGATGTCGGCCCTCTGCACCTGGTCGCTGGAGAGCCAAGGGGACTTGTCTTGCTACCTGCACTGTAGGAACGCTGTTTGGTTGCAATGCCTTTTCTATTGTTGAATGCGGACAATACCCGTGAAGAGATCTTGGTATTCCTGCAGCACTTGTTCACTGGTGTTCGGCGCCATATCGGTGATAGACCTTGTAAAAAGTCCAAGAACATCACTGGCACGCAGGCCAAGGATGGCTTGCCATCCTTTTTTCACAACAAAAACAAGGGGATGTTGACAGTCTTGCTGCCGATGCTGACCTTTAGCCTCGTGATCTCCTGGTGTTGATGGCTGCACCCCGTAAGAACGTAGCACTGTGTTGCTGGGTGTTAGCTACGTTTTCGGGTTGAGCTTGCGATACTTCCTGTACGGCAAAACGTTTGCATGCGTCCCTGTGTCTATCTTCAGGATCAGGTCTCCGTTTGCCACTTGTTCTCGCACGATCCAATGCCGCTGATTCATCACGCTGTCAATCGAAACGTCGAGAACTCGAAGTCCTCCTCACTGTTGTGGACTTTTGCTACTTCTTTTGCGCTTTGGAATCTCTCGACAAAATGATTTTTTCCTCCGCACCTTCCGGAAGTGCTACCGAAGGCCAGGCACTTTTGTGGAAATGCTGCTTCTCATTAGTTGTCCTGACCCTGTGACCTGTTCTTGTGTCGTCTCTCACAATTTCTGTCTTAGGATAGGGTTACTTCGTTGTCAGGCAGCAGTTTCTCCCGGACTTCCTCGCCGTTTGTTCTGCAAACGACTTGGTCTCTAATCATACACTGAAGTTACAGGACAGGACGGGGCCAACTTCCTTAGGTCTAATGAACTGCTCTCAAGGCTCACCGTCAGCTTCGACTCATTGTTGGAACAGATAACGCTCGTGCACTTCGTTATACTGGGCTGCGCAGTATTCATCAATCCTCTTCACGAACGTGTCGTAATCCTCTTTGCTCTCAACTTCTAGGAAAGTGAAGTTGTTGAAACCTCCAAGGCGGCGTCGCCAGCCAGGCTCACAAGTAGGGTGGTCTTCATTGCGCTTCCATGGGGCTGCGCTCGGTTTCTGAGTCTGTCAGAAAGAATTGAAACGTCTGTTTACACAGCTGCCAGTGCTTACTCATGTCGGATTCGAAGCGTATCGATTCGGGGAGCTTCAAAAATCGCATACTTCTGGTCGCTTCTTCTGGCCGTTCACTTGGACGTAGCTTCGCATCCCCCTTCAGGCACCAAGTCTCGTGTTGGCGTGACCGCCGCTGAAAGTGAAGCAAAGAACGCTTTGGTTTATTTTGCGGCCAGTTTTTTGCCATACATTAGGAAGGGGGGGGGTCACAGGAAAGACGAACGCACACAGCGAGCATGCGCCGAGATGTGGTAATACGTACATTCCACATGTGCGTGTCGGCTAACGGGCTTGACGCTGCTATCACACACGACACGAACAGAGTAAGCAATCTTCCTGATTTAAAAAAAATCCACAATGTGAAATGCGTATCTGCTAAAGAATTTCGGGCATCGACCTCAATGTAGCCGTACGGCTAGAAAAGAAAGCGGTACAGCTTTATGAGAAATTTTGCAGTTGAAGAAAAATTCGCCCGCTCGAGGATTCAAACCAGTGAACACCGCCTAACTAGGGCGGTTGCTGTACCCACTGAGGTAGCGAGGAGGCTAGCAGTGTGTAGCGAGAGATCGAATCGATCAACAACGCCAATTTATGGACAGGCGTTATTCTTCTAGATTTAGTGGAAATCCACAAAATGTAGCAGGTTTCTTCGAAGGGACATTTGACATCCGCCTCAGTGCAGCCGCACGGTTACAAAGGAAAGCTGCATAGCTTCCGCAGAAACTTCGCTGTTCAGAAAGGTAGAAAGAGAGCAAACGTAACTCAGGAGCAGTCAGTGGGGATGCAGATATCCCTAGTCCTGGCTGTCTTGTCAAGTGCAGCGATCCAGCGCCTTCTCAATGTGGGTTACCAGAAGGCGCTGGTCAGGAAAGAGGCAGCCTGAGTCAGCCCAGAGTTACTTATGCTGCTTTTTTAAATGAACTTCCAATATTTTGGAAATAGTACAAGGGCATTGCCTAAGAACGCGGCTCAAATTGGGGATAGACGCCGCTGTAGCTGCACGGGGGCGGTTAAGTTCCAAGAAAGTTAAGGATGTGTAATCTGGCCGGGGTGAGTAGGGTCTTTGTGCGTGACGAAATACTATGCATTCTTGTCTAGCTGGGATGTTGTGACGGATAGGAGACTCTTTTCTATTTAGATTTAACTGTTCGAATATTTTCTGGCTATGGTGGACCTCCGCATGCGCAATACATTGTGCTCAGTTTCCCATCGCATCGCAAAGGAAGTTCATCTTTGAGGAGGTCTTCCCTTGTACATCTCCACGGGTACATTTTATGTCCTATGTACGTTTCATGTCGTTTTTTGGAACTGCTGTGTCCTTTGCGAATGCATTCTCTGTAATTTGCCAACATCCTTGCTTTGTGTCAGTGGATATAATGACCAACATAGTATCTGTCCTTGAATTTTGGGGATAGTTTTCTTTGTGGTAACTGATGGCCATGGCTACACGCCTCAAGCTTCGCGATGGCTGCTCCTCCTGCCGGCACTTATTCGCGGCTATACGGGAGCAGCGCTACGCGGCTAACAGGCGCTCATTCCGTGTTTGGGAGTTTTTCGCTTGTTTTTGACTTTCAGCTCCCTAAACAACGTGCTATGGTCACGACTCTAAGCAAACGGTGTGTTTAGGGCACTTTAAAAAAACAGCTGTGTCTTGCTAGGGGGCTCGAACGCCGACAAAAGAAATCTGGGGACCCGGTTCAGCGCGCTTTCTGGCCGCTATTACGTGAATCGGCGATGGCAGCAGCATATCACCACTGTCACCTCCGATCAAGTCAAGCAGAAGTGAATTATTCTGCACAAGCGATTCTTTTGTCGCTCCGTTTATGCCTGATACTGGCACAGTGAGAAGTGTGCTTCGTCTTCCAGCACGGAGAACAAATGCGGCTCTGTTTCGAATTTGCACGTTGGAGAGAAATATGTTGCAAGGATGTTATTACCCAAATTGTGCTTGTGCCATTGATGGGAATATGAGCCACCCGCAGATGGTAATTATAATCAAAGACCACGCGTCATTCCATGTGGGCCCACTGATGCGTTGTAGCAAGAACCAAGGTACCTTAATTAATGAAACCACAAAAAAATAAATGGTCTCATAGTCCGCTAAATATGGAGTAGCTCGTACAGAAATGCAAAACTCATTGTAGCTTCGTAATCCCTAAGTAAGTTCAACTAAATAGAGGTAAGACGAACTAGACCCGTATTGCACTGCTATATTGCAAAAGATAACGGGAGAACAGAGGCATTTAACTACTGTTGTGTTCAAATGTGGAGGGAAATCAAAGAATGAAACTTTTAGTTATCCCACAGAAGCGCGCGTTTACTTTCCTTTTGTTTTTTGACTTCAATGAATGGCTGATCACACGGTGGACGCATCTTTTGGGGAGTACCGTGTCGGCAGCTCACCACAGATAAAAATATCGTTGGAAGAGTGTGGTATCTGATAATGCCCTCTGATTTCCGTTTGTACTGCATTTTTCAGGCTCCCTGTGTCATATGACGAACTGTCGACGAAAAGTTTGTCACGTGTGCTGACTTCACTATAAGCCCGTCTCCGCGCTGCTTGCGGACGATAAATGTAACATTTTGGAGAGCGCTCACTTCAGGACAAGACGACCCAGCATTAAATTTCGGTCGTGTGCTGATTCACGACTGTAATTTTAGATTATCGAACGCACTGCTGTTGTAAAGTCTTCGTAAAATTTTTGCCACATTAGCTTGTCTGGAGTAGTGATCAGTGTCTAAGGTTGGATACTGGCAAGCATAACTGACGTGCTGTCAGGTATGAGTGCTCCGATAAATTATGTAAGCATACACACAAAAAACCGATTTCTATCGTTGTGTATATCCGTAACATGGCCACCTGTGCGAACACTGCTTAAGGACACACTGATAGTAAATTTCAGGGCAGTATAATTACAATCAACTAAATGCCGGTTTTCCTACACTGGTCTGCCACCCACACCTGGCGGTTATTCACAATGAATGTACCACACTACGATCGTGTCAGACATATTCACACTCTCGTAAATACATTACATTTGCAAAAAAGGTGACTCCTACAAATAAATATAAAGTCCAACGCATACAAACGTAGATCTCAGTCGCGAACGCGCCACAAAAGAAACGGCGACAATGGGGAGCGGGCCGGAGAGTCCCGTAGTAGCTATCCAATCGGGTCGCTAGGAGAATTTCAGTGGCGTCCCTACAGGAAGCGCTCGAGGCGTATAGCCTGAGTCTCCGTGTCTGCTACTGTGGAAAAGCTGTCCATATTAAGGATAGCTAGAACTGCTGGGTCGAGACTTCGATTCAAGACTGCAATGCTGGACTGCCTGGTGTTGCCTACGCTCATATATACATAATATGTCGCCCGGATAGGGTCCACTCATTCACATAACTTCCTAGAAACAATTCCTTTGCCTCCTCCTCTCAACATTTCTTTGAGGGTGCATGTTCCTAGGCAATCGTGCAACTCTCAGATTTTGTAATGTCCCAGTAGTCAGGTGTGCTGCCTTAGCCCCGTAAGGGTTGGGGCAAAGCTTAGAGTCAATAATTGCCCTCTTGAGTCAACCAGCCTTGTGAGGATTTAGGTAAACGCGGAAGCTCGGTTGCAACTCTAAACGTTATGTCCTATGGTTCGCAAAACCTTCTGTGGATGATCGCTCCTTTTCCCCCTCGCATGATTTCTTTGAGGGTGCATGTCCCTAGGCAATCGAGGAAATTTCAGGCTTTGTATTGTCCCACTAGTCAGATGTGTTCCCCTAGCGTTGGAAGGGTCAAGGCAAAGCTTAGAGTAATAATTAGTGCTGCCTAGAATCAACCTGTCTGGTGAGGATGCATGGAGGCGTTAAAGCGCCTTGCAAGATGTACAGTTAAACGTTGTTATGTCATCTACGCTGTTATATGTGCCTTTTGTCGCTAATACCTCATTGCTATCACTAATCGGGGATCCAATGAAAACTATAGTGACCTTTTAAAGAAGCTTCTCTAATCAAATTTTCTTTCATTTATAAGGGCTGAGGTATGAAAGGAGTTATCTCCTTTTTGATGCGAGCATGGCATACAAAACACGCAACTCTTCAACCTCCACAAACAACGTTCACATTGGTAATCCTCTGTAAGGAGATGAATAATTAGGTTTTCTTTATGACGAAGTGTTGTTGTCGTCCACGTGTGAGCTCCCGTTACTTTGGACTTGAAGGCTTGGAGTGGTAATTTCTTTTTTTTACTATTACTGAGCCATTAGGGTAGATTTCTATATTTACTGTTCCTGGCTTATGCAATGGTTCATTAAAATCAGAATACCCGATTTATTTCGAGAGCAGCGATACCCTTTTTTAATGTTTTCCCCTTGTATTGGTTAAAGGCTGTCTGTACCACCCTTTCGATATGGCCCAGTGATCCTTTTGTGATTCCCAGTGCCATGTGGTCGGCATATAATGGATATTAGATGTTTCGCATGTTATTTGGCCGCTCAAAATTACGAGCATGGCTATATTAAAGAGTGCAGGTGACATGTCAAAGCGTCACAGTGTTCCTCTGCCTATGTGTCGATTGTCTTGTCTGAGAAGTCCGTGCGACCAAAGACAAATTGAACCTGCCACCTGGGTAAAAGTTGCATAGGTGCGGCTCTTGCAGCCTGTTGCCTCATGTTCACTGTGAATGTCATCGTGCGTCTTATAACCTAATGTCGTTGTCAGATCTGCTGCTAGTATAGCTAGAAATGTCTCAAATAGGTTCATTACACCAGACTTATTTAATCTGATGTATCACATTTTCTGTGGACACATGTGCAATAAGCCCGACAATCTGATTGGATAACAAATTGTTTCCCTCTCGGTGTTTGACCAGGCGATAAGGATAACTTTTTCCATGCCTTTTTCAAGGTATGGTGTCAGCGATATTCGTCCGAGATTTCCAATTTCCACGGGCTCTTCCGGGTTTAGCGCTAAATGTTACTGTTGCGTCTTTGCTTTGTTTGGGATGGAGGTAGTTTCAAAGCCATCGGTCATCACATTCAGGCGAAGCTAATTATCAGCCTACCTTACCTAGCTTAGTTGCACATTGGTAATTTGTTCCGGGCCTGTGGCTCTCTGGAACCTAGAATCCATTATTGCCTGTATTTGTTCTTCACTAATCATTGTATCATTAATGTACATATTGTGTTGCTGTCTAATCCTCGGTAATCCATATAGGTTGAATAATCTTCCGGTGAAAGGTACGTTTGTGCCAGATCCCGCATCAAATCTTCAGGCTTGTCATACTGGGCTGCCAGCGTGTCTGGGCGCTTTCCCACCTCTGTTCTCGAGATTACCGGTTGCAACGAATATCTCATTAGCGACCAAGCACGTTTCAAGTCCAGAGTTCTATTGAGATTGTTGCATAGAGTGTGCCAAATGTTACGTGTATGATGAGGAGCGTAGGATAATATTTTTAAAATAATTTCGGCTATGCAGCTTTTGGGCTTTCTGTTATAGTGGTTTCTTTTCAATTGTTTAGTGAAACCCCGTCTCGCCTCCCGCATATCCCTCAGGTGACTTTCCACATCGGGGAGTTTCTTCGCAGTTTCTACACATTTAGTGTACCGCTCTAAGTCCTCGCGCACAAGGGTATTACATTTCTCGAATGTTTGATGCAGGTCTCTGCTTGAGCTTGTCCGAAACATTTCCTTATCGGAGATGCGAGCCTTTTTGTTAAGACTTTCATATGTTGATATAGCCAACGCTGTGTGCATAACGGCATGGTCACCCGTGAAAGGTTCATTTAAAGCTCCCCATCAGCATCTACGCTGCCCCCGTACAACAAGGGTGAGAAGTGGGCTCATGTCCTTTTGCACTGAATTCTCTTCTCAGGTCCTAAGGAAAGGGTATTGGTATCTTATAGACTTCCTAATGAATGAAAGAATCTAACTTTCTACCCTTTACATTGCCCGTCTGATACACACACGCCATGATCTTGGCATTAAAATTCCCGGTCATCAGACCGGTACAGTAACGAGTAGGCTGCTGTGCTTGTTGGGTTCGAAGCAGCCGCTTTTCATCTGAGGTTAATTGTGTACACCAGTGATGTACGTACTTTTCTTGCACTGTGTTCTGCTTCGTAGCGGGTGATCAATTCTAGTGTGAGGTAGTTTGGTTCTGTCTTGTTTTTCTCTACAGAAATCAATACTCCCGTGTCTTACCCTAATAAAGCTGCCATGATTTGTTCCTGTCTTTGGTTCGTATATTGATTGTTGAATAACAAGTGTGTGTACGCGTCCGATCTGTCTCGTGTAAAGGTATCGCATCCAGTTTTACCTGAGAATGCTGTATATTGTACCACTAAGTACCCCTTTTTTGTTTCGAAACCTAGGCAGTCCCATTTCCCAGAAAAGTATGGTCCTGGTCCAGGAATAAAACCCGGGACCAGCCGCTAAATAGGGTGGTCGCTGTTGCAACTGAGCTGAGGGGTGGGGTAATAGAATTGAATGGGTACGTGAAGTAGTCCCTTCGGAGGCCTTTTCAGTTTGACCGCAGAGCTTCATAATTTCGCGCTCCCTTGAGGACATAACGGAAAAACGACGTCCCGGAAAGACCCGCGCAAAATCAATATCAATTTCCTCTTTTTGTGATGCACAGTATATATGCGGGCGGTCACTGGAATGGAGTTTATGTAACAAAAAGCATTAAAGAAACCTGTCACACTGCTCGAGGAACATTCCAAGGACTGAATTGAGCTTCAGAGCATGCAAATAACTCTAGAACATGAGGGACGTAGAGGGCGTGGATAGAACTTCTCGTGACAAATCCCGCAAATGAAGTAGGTTAATCATCAAGAATAAGTGAAGACCTATGATTTATATTAGGGCAGATTTATAGCGCTATTTCACAGCGGTCACCTAACGAACCTCCAAACTCTACGAAAATTAGATACAAAACGCACCTCTTCTATATTAGTACCTGGGAATAGGCAAACGCCATTGCCATTTAGATGATTTAAGCGAAGGACATTCATATAAGACTGTTCGTGAAACCTAAATGCAAATTTTTTTAAGAGTATGTCGAGAAATTTTTTCGAGCATATGCTGCCGCGTAAAATCTTTCGGAACGTGGGGTTGTGGATATTCTGCGAGTGGCGCTGCATTGAAATATTCAATTCCTAAATTGACGTTTTCTTCAAATTTATAAATTCGTGAGTTAAAAATCATGTACCTTCATTCTCACCAACTCTCGCTTGTTCTTTTGCGACGCCTCCAGTGAACGCTTTGCTCACAACTTCCTTGCTATAATGGCGTGACAGCATATCTGGGAGAAGAGTTGAGTTAAGCGGGGAAAGGGAGGAAACTGTTGGTGAAACAATTACTCTGCTCAACATATTCATTCCGAACAGGCAAGTTAAAATGGTAGTCGCAACAATTTGATATTAACACATAACTTTGCTTGGAACCTTAATGGCCATCAAATGGTTTTAGAATGTGCTCGGCAGAAAGTATGGGGCCTCTAATGACAATATTAAAACACAAACATAATTTTCACCTTTGCAGAAAAGTAGTGCCTCTCTGGAAATGACTGAGCAACTTTGGTAGGGCCTGGACTTTTGGCCTGGACAGATGAATCCACGAACACATAAGCGATGTTATTCAGCACTAATTATTGAAATTGCCATGTCAAGCAACGAGAGCTCAAAGTAATGAACCATCAATTTATTATTATAACAGGGTATGCTTACATTACTCAGCATTCATAAGTGAAGATATAAACATCAGTCGTAATTATGCGAAGGAGAAGTAAAGGCCGCTAAGCGACGCATGATTGCATGATATATAACAATCATTTTCGGGCAGAGAACCCCCCCCCCCCGTGCCCACGCCAATTGCTGGATTATTTGCGTATATTGACATGACTTACTGAGAGTATTTGCAGTTTACCAGTCGCGGGTGAAAGTAATGACTTCGCGATTCAATGCACTGGGCTCGATTGTTGCGGTGCAACTTTCTGCAGTGTTTGTCTCGTGCAAATACAATTTAAAAACGATTTGAAGCATACAAACACACACTTGCTTTTTGTGTGTAGGGTTGTTTCGTTCAGAACTGCGATGTCCTTCGGACACTACTGCAGGCCAATGGGGTACCGTCGCATACATTGTTGGAAGCACTACGGAACTGTACTAAAATAAAGTGTCATAAACACTACAGTGATGTCGAGTTTAAAAGTAAGTTAACTACGGTATCGTGTTTCTTGTGCCGTAAAATGTTGCCAATAATAACGGCAAAGACTGGTATAAAATGCAATTGTAAAAAAAGATCAACACAAGTTTATTTTTATTTTGCATAAGTTCACTATTAACAAAAAGAGCACAAAACATTGAATGTACAAGTAACAAATAATTGGCGGAGTTATACCGTTTCTGTATTACTCAGAGTTTGCTAAAACTCGGCTTTGTTGTGTGGTTATCTTTAACATTTTTATAATAGATGTTTTATAATGAGGTACAATGCCAAAAATTCCTAACCGTACTGCTTCAACTCCAGCCTCGCTAAGGTATTTTTGTTGAGTTGGCTGTTTGTTTCATAGTTACAATAATATACTATATGGACCCTTTAATATCTCAGTGCACTGCGGTAACACGTATATCTCATTAGTTACCCTAGTGCTCTCTGGGGAATATTTTATTCAGTGTTTACAATATATTTTTTGTATACGTTTCTTGTCCTTTGCTTTCATTGTGCCAGCCTAAGACTTACAAAGGCACAATACGCTATTCATGAGTCTGCAGTTCACAGTTGCCCAATTTACTCGCCATTACAAACTGTTAAGCGACACTTCTGGGAATGGTTGGTGTCTGCGAACAAAATCTTCCAAGGGTTTTCGAACCACGAGTCGTTATATAGCGTGATACATTGGAAATCAAAACGTACCGTTGTGTGTACTATTACGTGCGGTCACCAGGCAATTTGCACGCCGCTGAATACTGTATTTGAACTTCAAAATGTGGTTCATTTGGTTGTGCTTGTCAAGAGGATTGCCTAATAACAGGCATACATTTCAAGATGAACTCAAAACACAGACTTCCACATTACCTGCTTCAGCACTGGGAATGCATTTTGAGTGGATCAGTTGTCAACAGATTGCATTTTCATGTTCAGTAAATGCAGAATATGGGTTGGTGCGTGTATGAATCTGTCTTACATAAAGAGTATCATCGTCGACCCCACGAAGAATAAAATGTATTTTTACTTTTAAATGCTGTGTATACTCAAAGTTGCGCCCTAAAAAGCTGCAATTGTCATCCACCTTTACAGAGTAGAAAGGCTCATAATTTTAAATTACTTCATTATTTTCATTAAATGCGTAAAAGTTTACAGAGTTCTACGGTGAAGTATTAAATCGGACATTATAATGCGGCCGTACAAGCTTTCAATCCGTGACTACAGGGACCACACGTCAGGAGTATCATGAAACTTCAGTTTATAATTTTTATGAGAAGATGTGAGGTGTCGCTGGATTGTCTTAATGTTTTTTTTTACAATTTCAGTATTCCTCTCTCAGAAACAAAACACATCGTAAATGTGTACTCAATTTTCTGTAGGACGTGGGAATGAGTCAGGAGTTTGGTCACAGTATGGCAAAAGAGTTTATACTTCTGCTACTTCTGCTAAAGGGACAACGACGTCATTTATAAAGATTGCAGGATTACAAGCGCACATTGTGGTCTGGAGTCTCCAGGCTAATTTTGACCACTCTCGCTGCGTTTGCGCTACTTTATTCAGTAGAAAAATCAACTTGAAATGCACGGCTCGCCTACCATCGGGCAGAATTGGTCGGCCCAGGGTTAGTCGGCTGCCGCCGGAGATTCGTGGCAAACCGTTCACTCAATTGAAACTACTTCACGACATGTTTATGCTCGCTAGAATGGCCCTTTAGTTTCTTAGTTTTTTAGGCTGTGTGAAGCTCTAAGTCAAAGACGCCCCACAGAAGCGCACCGGCGACGCTTTGCTGACTAGTATGCTAGTAGAGAAATCTAAGGCCAATTGAAGGTGGGAGGAGAGATAGTGAAGTTATAGTAGGTACTGAGGAAATAAAATGAACCAAAAATTTCATCGTACCGTGGAAAACCAAGATAGGGGGAGCACTTTTTGCACTGGGTGATCTACGAAAGCCGTCAGCAGCACGACCACACATACTGCGAACACTTTTCTCGTAAGAAAATGCGGCCGCTAGAGATAATATATTCGCACAAATTTGGGGGATCCTTATTGTACAATCGCTGTTCAAGAAATAGTCATCTGAGCTTTTTTGAATGCTAAAACTGCATAAAAATGTAAACAAGATATCCATTATATACTTCACTTGGCAAGTTTGAATGTAGATTTTTTTGTTCTTTGGGCAGGGTTTTCAGTATTGAATTCACAATTTTTCCGCTGTAGCGCCCCTTCTACACGAGCGAGTTCGGAGAACGCATGCAGACTGACAGACTGACAGTGAAGGCCTGGCGAATTCTCGTTGGCGTGGTGTCGCCATAAGCACCGACTGCTTGCGCGCAAAGTCCCCAATAAGCCGACTTTGGCTTGGTGCGAACAAGCATCTTACAGTGCAGGCATGAGCCAGGCAAGCTCTAGAGACAGGGAGAAAAGGGCATCGTAGTTAAGGGTCTCAGTCCACGTGGAGGCCGTTCATCTTATGCTGGTGCTTGTTATGATTACATGCAGAGCTGCTAGGCCTATCTTATCCACTGAAGAGCGCTATTTTGATAACCGAGATATCGCGGATGCCCAACCAATAACTATGTCGGATTCAAAACATGCTGCTACACATAAATTGGTTTGGATTCCAATCATGGACATCGTCCAATCACAGTAGAACTCATATGAATGTCACTTCCTTAGTGTGTGGTATGGACGTCACTCGTGTGGCCGTCACCGCGCATGGTGCGTTTTCTTCTTTCGTGCTTTATACAATACATACCACCTTATCGACCAGACCAATAATGAAAAGAGTGTTCATTTGAACCAGTCTAGGCAGTGCAGGCAATAACAGCAGCTTGAAAAATTAACTTCGGCGTCCCTTTATTATTTGGGTTAGCTACCTAAAGTTGGGATAGTTTCCCGTATGCATATCTGGAAACCTTGAAGTAAGGCATTTGCGATTTCAGCGTTTCAGAATCATGACAGGCCTCAAAAGAGACGTTAATACTAATTAGGCCTGCATTTAGGTCAGGCAACTATTCGAGCTGTTGTGTCGGCTCGCGTAAAGCCTTTATAAAAATCTGACGTGATCGACGCACATTGTCTAACTACTTTACCAGGTTTATATAATCCGTAAGTCACGTTGCGCGTTTTTTTCTTTTGAAGTTTGAGCAAGAAAAGCTCGTTTCACGAGTGCCGTTCCTCTACCGGACTAAAGTCTTTAATAGAAACGGCACTCGTGAAACCTTCCCATTTCTGCCGCCGGTTTTGACGGCGTATCGGCAACTCCGCATGTCTGAATTAAGTAACTGTTTCCATATTCACCAATTGTGCCCAATCCAAAAAGGTATTATAAGCTTTAGGTAACCCATCGTAGAAAAAATGTGTAAGTAATAGCGGTACTAGGTTTGTTGGTGCACTTCGGTGCTAACACTGGCCACGCTTTGAAGGACTAGCAGAGAACAAAACACATTTGAGTTCGCATTGGGACTGAAGCAGCCTTTTCAAAGTAGGAGCGGTGTGCGTTACCCCCGCACTACCTCATCACCTTGCCACCGGCGGACATAGTGAGTTACGCGGTACCGGTGACTCTGATGATAAGTCACTTAAAAGGGTCCCCGCCGGCTATGGAGGATTCTGACACTGGGTAAGCGGTTGTTTGTGATATCGACTCAATGAATGCCGAAAAAATCCTCACAAAAGGCAGAAGAAACGAACGCGTGGAATCAGACACAAACACTACAGAACAGTAAACACGTCTAAGATTAGAATCGCCAATGGAACCAATAATTATTTTGTCTTCAATCAC
Source organism: Haemaphysalis longicornis (assembly GCF_048455015.1). Classification (NCBI taxonomy): domain Eukaryota; kingdom Metazoa; phylum Arthropoda; class Arachnida; order Ixodida; family Ixodidae; genus Haemaphysalis; species Haemaphysalis longicornis. The sequence continues at coordinate 16,678,965 of NW_027526233.1, forward strand.
TCCCTTAAGTACTTCCGATGAATTTCACGTATGAAATCAGTGGAGAAAAGCAATTTCCGGCGAAGTGATGGAGTGGTAAACATGGTACGAATGAGTAAATTTAATTCCTCGAAACGTACTTCTGCCTTATATATTGCACGGCGGCCAACCTGAGCAGGCGACGGTGCGAGAGAAAGGATACCGTCAGAGGCACTTTTCCTGTTAAAGAATTGGCCACGCATCTCCTGGCTTTACTAAAGATGTCGCACAACGACGATAGCCTTTTCCTCCTCTTGAGCCAAACAATTTGCCCACCGAGCAAACCCCCGCAACAGCCTACGCGGTTGGCTTGATTTCTTAATCTTCGGATTATGAACGAAACGTTGGTTTGGTGACTCAATTCGATTTTCTCTCGTCCGCTTTGCTCGCCCGCCATGTGTTGGTGCATCGTACTGTTTCCCGTGAGGATCGAGCACGAGCTTCAGACTAGAGCCGGAGCTCTTTTTGTATTTTGTAATGAGAGTAATGTTTTTGTTGTGTCTGTTGCGTTTTTTCTACTTGTTCTGCAAATATTGTGGCCACATGTATTTTTCATTCAAAGAACAGTGCTTCTATCATTCACGCAATTATTTTTGTCCAACAAATACACCTCTTTTTTTTCTTTTTGCTGAGCAATGTTGAAAACTACGAAGTATGATACCGGTTTTTGTATGGAAATATTTTGCAGACATAATCTCTTGTCTTAGAATTCTTTCAACTTGTTCCCGGCCGGCTGAATAGAAGGAAAGAAAGACGGAAAGACAGACCATATTTTTTTCCTTTAAGTAAGTAGCCTAAGAAACACTATTTCTTGTAGGACCACAAATTAATTCACATTGGCAAAGTACTTGAAAAACTCCGTTCATCAAGAGCAACATAAAAACAACTTTAGCCGGGGGCAGGCAACCCAGTGCAGAAAACAATACTTCTGAGTGCAATATGCGAATTAGCATATTTTTAGCAAATATCTCAGTGAAGATTGAAAAAATAACTACAGTTTAATCTCGAGGAAACACATAGATACAATATTTTCGACCTGGATTTGTGATGGCGCTGTAATGGCTTGGTAGCGGCGGCTCCACATTAACCGCATTAAAACTGCAGCCGGTAGGTATCCCTGTAGCATGATAAAATAACACTTCCCAAGGAGATCAATTTATTTATGCCGTACACTGTCACAGAATTTGATCGATGTATTTAAAAATACCGAAATATTTTTTCTTAAAATGGGCCTGCTGGCAACCAGTAGGACCGGAGCGCAACCGGCAGCGCCAACAATTCGCCCCGAAGCTCACCGCGTTGGCACGCAGGGTTAATCATAAATCCCGGCCAACATTTTGGAGCACTCCAGTGATGGCGTCGAGCAGGTCAGTGCCTAGGGCGTCAGACTACACTTTGTATACCACACTGGGAAGGATGAGTGCTCCCTGCCCAAGTGTCTGCTATGTTCCTACAATCACATGGCAGTCAGAACCGAGTGCTCCTGGCGGAATCCTCTCGAAGTTGGATCAGTGCAGCTTGAATCCCGAGAAGAGAGGGGATCAACGCGGCCTCCCCCGTCTCATTACTTCTGATACCTGCGCCTTGTTCAGGGAACTGTGCTTTGAAATTCCAAACAGCGCAAAAAGACGGGACAAGGAAACCCCGACACAAGGCGCTGAATAACAACTGGTTGGCTTATATCACGACTTGCGAAATATACCCAAAATAGAAGATGAGAAGGAACACGATAAAAATGAAGGAAGCACGAAAAGAGCACGAAAAAAGACGTGCATCGAACAACTAGCCCAAACCACCGTTCTAACTGTGCTTTATTGGGGAATTGCCAGATCTTGTGTTGTAGAGTGGAGGCTGCTATCTCGCACTCCCTGCATGTGTCATTGTGCCGAACGCGATAGTTGCGCTTTCACAGGACAAGCTTATGGTAGCTTTTTGATCCCAACCCGCGGCATTTAACGATTAGATGTTTGTTTTGTGCAGTATTTTATTGCCATATTCTAGAAATGACACCGCAGCTGAAAAACTGCGGTTGCTCTTACGTATACATTTTTTCGGGGAAAACGTTGTGACATGGAATGGTAAAATTTAAAATGCGGTCTATAAAATCAAGTCTTTAGTCTGCAAGCAAACTTTGCAACTAGCAAACTTTGCAACCCACTTCAGTGTGCATCGAAACTAACACGCCACCGAAACACGCATATTTGTTTGTGGAAGGCAACACATAATCTGACAATATCACCATATCTTCCATCAGGTACCCACAACACAAATTTCAAGGTTCCGTCACAACGCCAACATGTGGATGCCTCCAATCCCCACAGCCACCACGCCAGGAATCGAGGTATTTGACAAAACACAATTGTGCTTTTATATCCTTCACAGTGTTTGTTCGGTAATACAGAGTCACGCGATGGACAAATAAAACGTGCGTAGATACACGCCTACACAATGACAAAGACTTATTAATAGACATAATAAAACTCAGATCGCTGAAACAACCCGATAAAATGTGAAGCTACCACTCCGTATACGCGTGTTTCTGCTTTGAAAGCTTAGCTTAGTTTAAAGGTTTTGTTAGATCTCGAAAATAAACGTGTCCAACTGTGTTTGTTTTGGCTATAAAACAATAAAAAAAACATACGTACGTCTGCATAAATTAATGCAGGTTTGTCTGGCAAAATAAAGCTTAGCAATCAAGTTGTCAAACCCATGTGGGTAAAAATCGCGATTATGGCTGCATCATTATCAAGCAATACGGCGGCGATCACGCAGCGGTGGTTCTGGACCTTGTAAAGCAAAGCTGTTTTCACTTGACAGAAGATTCTTACTCGAGGCATTCTGTTAAAATAACATAAAAATTAGCAGTGGCTTAGCTAGGCTATCCCACGCTATACGTATGGTGAGCTAAGGTACAGCTGGTTATCCTTAGTTTCCCGCTTGTCTAGGATTAGCGGTGGTATCATTGTTACTGCTGCTTCAATGATACACACACGGTATACGCATTATGTGACACATGTATATTTATGAAGCGGCTCCGGCGCGGCGTCACCAGTCTCCCCAGAACTAAGCAAGTTCCACAGGCGCACGCCGGTGTTGCTCGACTCACGAGCCATCGGGTCCACGCAAGGCACACCTCGCATGATCATCCAGTGGACCGGGCCACAACGTGCGGAACGGAGGTCGCCGAAAACGTTCTGTTCTGTGCACTGTGCGACGCCACTGCTCCTCGCGCATGCGCATCACGGCTCTTCAGGAGGCACACGAAACTGTTCAGCCTCGGCCAGTGTAGCTCATGCTACAAAATTCTGTAAATAACTCCAGCTCTCGTAGGAGTCATATTAATTAAAACTGTTTGACAAACTGTTGGAACTTGTTTATAAACCGATGTGAAGCTCCCTGGAGCATTTCATGGGATAACCTAAACATTTAGGCTATGCTCTACGTATTCAATGTTTCGATTCAGAAACTAAACCATAAAACATTAACATATAATCTATGTTATTCGATTACATTGATTTGATTGATTGACTGATTAAAGTTTTATGCCTTTTGCAGAGGTCGAAGTCTCCTGGAGCACATTCAAATTTATATCCCTGCTGAAGTGGAGAGGGAGTGCGCGCTGTGGTTTCTCAATTGATATTGCAGCGCATTCGTTATGGAGAAACCGGCCTACGGAACGCAAATAATGTTTCATCGACTTTTCATTCTTTGGCTTCGTTTTATTCATCATTTATATGTAGAGGTACATAACTCACCATGCACCGATAGCGGCCGCCTCGCATGCTACCCAACTGCCGCAAAGTTATTTGGAATGTTAAAACAAGTCACCTCAGCCTCTAGTATTTCTCGACTCCCTCCAGGCGAAAGATGTAAACATATATGTCGCATTGAGCGCGTTTTGTAAGCTTCACGAGATAGGGTGCTAAAAAAGTTAATGTTCCGCGAGACGGTGAGAAGGAGACAAGATTCCGCGCCAGGAAAAGAAATCAGCACTGGGGAGGTGGGTTGCACAAGGACTCTACGAAATGACGGCGCAGACTTTTCTCGGAATAAGTGTGGCTAGGTAGCGGGATAAGCTTTGAGAGTGCTGGGCTAACATTAACACCAGATTGAGACGAGTGAAAGGGCAGATCAATACCAGGTTCAACTATGTTTTCACGAAAGTTCTTTTCGTTTTTGGAAAGCTCTAAGCATCCCACGAAACTTTTGATGTTTTTACTGACTAGTATTGATGTCCTTAGTTGCGCACACGGTTCGAAGTTTTAAAGCATGCTTATAAAAGCTCAAGCCTAATTCGTCACGCGTGCTCGTGCGTTGTCATAATAGGGGTAGGTCAACCGTCGTCGCGATGGTGCTGGAGAAACAATGTATTGATAAAAATACCCTAGTAATAAACTTCCCGCAATTCCCCCTGTATACGTGGTTGGGCAACCCAGCCTCACAAGGGTATATTGGTCAATGACTGTGTGCTGGAAAAATACATTTAGGGCGAAAGCCTTTCGTGCCCACTGCGCGGAAAAAGCGTCATTTTTGTTGCTGTCTTCTCAAGCAAACAGCCGCTGCTGTAAACAGTAAAAACGCAGGCGTGATTACATAATATTTTAGGCTGTATCTCCAAAGTAGCAGGCCCGAGCGCGACCAATGTTCTTGGTCCATACTTAATCCACACGTATTACACCTTGCCGTTAGATCTTTTCAAAAGGGAAGGCCGGGGGGCATAGGGGCTTGGGAGCGGGCGGTAAAGAACTCAATTATCAAAGGGTTTCGCAAGTCACGACTGGTGTCTTACACGGGGTAGACTTCACATGTTGCCAATGGTAAAGAAAAGTTTAGCTGTGCTTTTAATCGGGGCGTACACCCATTTAGGTTGACTGCGCAGAAACGGGGAGGTTTGAGCAGTAATGTTCTAACCTCCCAGAATTTAAAATACTGTTAAATGGAGTTAAAATTGTAGAATGTGGCTTGCTGCATAAAGAACAAAACGCACGAGCTCTCCAGTGCCCTGAGGCAAACGGTGGTGGTTGAGCCGTCACTCAGTGGGGTGGGTTCGCCTCAGTCCAGGTACCCTTGGGCCTTGGCCGCAGCCCTGGCATGCGTCCCTGAACCAAATAGTGAACAAGTTTTTTTTATTCGAGATGGCATTTTTTGCAGTGCGACCACTTAATTAGAGGCACGAGAATATTATCGAGCATATTTCTCAGTGGTAAGATTTCAATGTTGTTTGGTAAGCAATACATTTTAATCAAGCTTTCGGCGGTTTCCGGTAGACGTCCCGTAGTTTGGCTCAACTTCCCATCTTCTAAGGATCCGAGACTTGCTCGTTGGTGAGGCCCTACGTGCCCAGATCCTGGAAAGCGCCGGAAATGAGCGATCGTATCGCAACCAGAATACCAGAGTAAGAATATTCGGCAAAACTGCTGAACAAATGAGTGAACCGTTGTACGAAATTTCAGATTTGTCATGTGAGTGCGAAAACGGGAGACCAAAGTGTTGCAGCCGGACTCGCTCGTTGAATCGTTGAATAACAACGGAAAGAACAGTTGCCGAGAGTCCACAGGTAGCCAGCGAAGTTTGCACATGGATGGGGAAAGTGATCAGTTTGCTGGCAGAATGTGAGTGAATTGAGTGAGATCAGTGGGTTTGTTTGTAGCCGGAAACTCAGATTTGCTTTCACACTTGCGACGCCAACCGGTCTGAGAAGACACATCGAGGGCCACGGCTTTCTCACAGTCCAAAGTGGCCTCTACTATTACAAACTTGTTCAGGGTGCCCAGGTGGTGCGGGTCTATGAATAAAACTACGAATGGCGGGCGTTTTTTTATTACCAGAATATTATTTCCGTACCAACCCACGAAACGCCTTGTAGCGTTTATTTGATGTTCATCAAACACTTCTTGCAATCAAGGTCAAGCAAGTGCCTCGAACGGTTTAGCTGCGGAGATGCAAACGCAACTAACCATGATTGCCTCTCCAGATGAACCTATTTGCAGCACAGCACCACCGATAACTTTATTCATAAATGCTCTAGCCTGTATGACTTTGCGATCATTGGTTATCATTTCAGAGATTCTGAAAGCCAAAAGAATATTCGCAACTTTTCTTGGAATTATAATAGTAGGGTGAGAGACATGAAGCTGTTTATATGCCAAGACTGTTGAAGCGTAGGCAGTGCGTGTTAGGTGGTATCACAACCATTTAAAAAAAACACCGATCTAATCAAATTCGGTACTTAAAGAAGTATTGCATTGTATGCGTAACAACTGCCCTCCGCATGCAACGCAATGAAGATAACTTATGCATGACTTATTCTAAGCGTTTCCTTTTTCTTTTATTATGCTGGAATTAGAGGAACGCCTGCCAGGAGACCAGAGGTGATACCCTTAAAACCACCATCAGCAGCTCCCATAAAATTATACAGTAGAAATGTGGATGCATTCACCAGCCTCGCCTCAATTGCGCACGCATCGACTACCGACGGGTCAACCATCGAGGCATCGCCCAGCCAGGAATCAGTACCTGTCGCCACAGCCGAGCAATTTGATGTCTTTAGAGAGGCTTTTGAAGTTGCGGAGGAACAACGAAAAAAGAAACATCCCCCTCGCGAGGGGCACGATCAAACGCAGAGCATTTCCGCCGGGGGCGCGCCTGCAAGTCGTATGGATTAGGTATTCGTTGTTGTTGTTGTAATTATTGTCTTCCAGCGTAGACATTGTCGATGAAGTCGATGGCGAAACGTGAAACGTGCCGTGAACCCCCTGCCGCGGCCATGACGCAACGTGGAGCGGCTATGACGCGACGTGGCGCGGCTATGACGCAACACAATCTAACACAATACGCTTTAATCCAATCCAATCCAAATCCAAACCAATCCAATCCAAGCCAATCCAAGCCAACCCAAGCCAATCCAATCGAATCCAATCCAATGTCCCTCGCGAGAGAGTGTTATAGCGCCGAAATCGCGCCACCACACGAACGCGTGATGTTGACGTCACGATCACGCCACACACTAAACATTTTTACGCCCTTTTGGCCAAAAAGGGTGTAAGATAATTGAAAAAAGGGTGTTGGCAGGCCCTTACGCCCTTTTTCTTGAATCTCAACACCCTTTTTTGTAGCTTTCCACCCTTTTTGCGTGAAAAAAAGAGTGTTGACCAACCTCGACACCCTTTTTTTGGAAGGGTTTTGAAAGGGTGGGGAAAAGGTGTTCAGCTCATCATTGATTGAGGTCATGCATGCAATATAATTTCAAAAAGACACCCCATTGTGCCATCCTCCCAACCTCGTCAAAAATGTTCAAAAGCAAAAAAAAAGCTACCAAATTCAATAAAAAGCAGCGGCAGCACCGACGTTGAAACAGGAAAAAATATCAGCCCTTGCTTATTACGACATCGACAGAATAACACTCCCCCTCCCACTTTTTGTTTTCTACAACCTTGCACCGAGCACAGCACAACCTTGAACTGTGACATCTGTATCATCATTCCGTCATTCCCTGTTCCTCTCCTGCCCTACCAGCACAATCATAGCCCCCTCTGACAACAGTCATTCTCGTCACTCAGTGGAGTTATAAAGTACTAGCAATCACAATTTTATTCCATTCTTATTGTTAGCGACCGTAAATATTGTGTACAAATGCAATAAACAGAACACCTAGTTTCTCCCACAGAAACAACGTTGGAGAACAAGGCAGATATCAAAAGAAAACAAAAGTTGGGAATGGAGGGGGCATGAAGTCGGGCGCTAAATAAACAGACGCCAAATAATAATACGATTACTTACACTAGAACACTGCCAAATTTCATTGCGCAGTGTTATCTTACTATCTGCTGCTTTTTTTAACATTCAAATGGAGCGCCAAAAAACTCAGTCCGCGTTTTGTGTTTGTAAACTTTAAAAATCTAAGCTTCTTTATTATATTGCACACAAAAAATAATAATTTAGTGTTGTAGTCAGTAAAAGAGGCAATTATTTATTGTTGTCGTTTTAATTTCTTTACGCAACTCCCTGCCAACGGCCGAAACCCTGAGTACGGCGCATGGCGGCGTGGCCGGATTCCGGAACAGATACCCCGTGACCCTCCATGCCGTGACCCGTCTTTCATGGATTGTTTACTGTGGTGTGCAGTTACACAAGCGCAGTTATTATGATTAATTGGACACCTCGTCGTCTTCGGTTATGTCTGTCGTGTTCGACTTCGCGATGAAGTATTTGAGAACAACTTTGCCACCTGAAGACGGCTAAATTCGTTCGGCGCTTGCCCCTGAACGTCGCTCGCTCTTCTGCTTCGTTTCCTGCAGGTAAGCTGTCTCGACACATTTGCCGCCTTTCTTTTCACTGGATGCCGTTTGTAGCTGTCAGCGCCGCTTAAAGGATTCGTTAACAGGAGCCCGCGTGTGTGAATTGTTTAACTGAACTAGCTAGGTTGAACCTTGAGGGCTCGTCTTTAGAAAGGCGATGTGCGAAAGAACATTGTGGTGCTTGCATTGAGCGCTGAACGCACTGGCGCTCAGTAACGCAGTGGCGCTCAGTAACTCAGTAACATTTCCCATTCCGCAGCACTACATTGAACAGCTTTAGAGTTCCCCACTGCAAGCCACGTCTTACGCGTAGTTTATCAGAACACGGGCGGCTACTCCTCTAAACTGTGCTGCGCAGCGTTTACGGCTTCGTTAATCACCGCTGTCATTTGTGCCGTGTTGGGAATGGCGAGGGAAAATCGTTTGCGAGCGAATGTGCGCGCCTCGCAAGCTTCGTTGCGTTTGCGGCGAGCCACCTCACCATGTGTACAGTGCCGCTGTACGCGGGCATTGATTTTGGCTGAATATTGTGTTGCCCGAGTTGTAACATTCGTGCACCCAATAATTTCCATTCTTGCCTGTGTGGTAATCATGTGTCATCCTGTTTTAGACCTCTGGACGGTCTGAGCACATCACGTCCCTCCATTCAACCGGACAAGAGCCAAAAGCATTGTCAACAGTGTTTGGCCGCCAGAACGTAAGTTTTCAAACACAGTTTTGGTAGCACAGTGGGCTACCATACTTGAATAATGTTCGATCACTTGAATGTACAAGTTCTCGCCCCCGTAACAATTATTGGTGTTTCATGCACAACCTAACATGTAGCCGCTAAATGGCAACCTTTCTTGTTAATTTCGGAAAACTCAGTTTCACCCAAAATCATAATGCGGGCGTAACAGTTAATCACCATGTATACGAACTTCCTGGTGTTAGTCATGTTTACGGTGAAGCCATATTTCTTAGGTGGTGACACCCAAATGTTGTTACCTTTGTAGTTTAGTCTTCGATAAAGCCTTACCAGTTCTGTTTTCAGCTATTTTTTGGATGTTTATCATGTAAATTGACAGTCCTTGCAGTCCACTTTTTCAAATAGTTATGTAACTGCCTGTACCATTTAAAGAGGCCTGATTGGAGTTCTGAAGGCTGCGATTTACGCACGCTAGTGCTGTACCGCCAATAAAGAAACATCCTTCCACAAAGAAAAAGATTTGAAAGTGTAAAGTATAAGCAGCATTATTCTTAAGTGGAACATGCTAATTGCTAGTCCTGGGGCTTTTCCTGAAAGCACTGTGGATGTTATGAGAGAAGAAAACCACTCAAACACATCTGCCAAGGCCGTTGCTGCTCCAAGATGCGTGCAAGCATTGAGTCTTCTGAGCAATACATTACACCCTTTTTTTTTAAACAACCGACGTGCATGCTGAACGTACTCCTGATTGGGCGTGTGCCAGGCGCGTAGCCAGGAATTTTTTTCGGGGGGAGGGGGGGGGTGTGGTCAACCAAAAAATGGGACGGGGAAATATGTAGGCAAGGCATCTTGCGCGTTGTTTTGCAAACGAAGCTTGAAATAACTGACTTAAACATGCGATTTGTGTATGCTCAACACTACCTGTAAAGCCCACCTTAAAGGAGCCATGAAGACAAAATACAAGTTGGGTTTATTAGAAAGACTGCTTAGTCCTGATAACAATGATCCCAATATCATCGCAATCTTCGAAAAAATAACGGAGATATTAAGGGAAACGTTTGAAGCAGTCGCGACCCCCTAGCCAATTTCCTGCAACTTATCTATGACGTCACGGAACCTTGTTTGTGCGATTGGCGGCCGCCTAACTGACCTGTCGCGACGGCACATGACTGGACGTCTGTAATCCGGCCTCTAGTTTCATTTGACCGCATCACTTGAACGTTAAGGTGCAGTTAAGGCACTGAAAATTATGTTTTATTGTGGGCCCGTATGACGTCATTCTTGCTCATAACACGTCACTGTGGCGCAAAATTTGAAAGTTTTAAATACTTCTTGCTTTTTTTTGTTAAAAAACATATTTTGCGGCTTTAATGGAGCTGAGTGACATACTGAATCCTAGTTCTTTCAAATTAAACGAAGTTGTATTTTCTCTTCATGGCTCCTTTAATGAGCTTAGATGGTGATGATAGTGATGATCAGCTAAATTGCTGTTCGCTGGTCTATGGGCAGACCACGGGCGATTCATTCGTCCGCAGAGCAGGTGGTTAGGCGGACTCGCGCTCGTGAGTGTGATCATGAGTGCGCTCGTGAGTGGCGCGCGGACCCCGAAGTTCCTCAGGCAGAAGTGGAGGCCAACACTGAATTTTTACTATCAAGATTCTCGTGTTTTAGAAAAGGGACTATTAAGTTTTCTTCTCAGCTATGAAGTACAGTCCAGCACGATTTGAAGTTTATTGAGCGGCCAAGCGTGCCACCAGCCCACGGTTTCTTTCGGAACCATGAAAATCGAGATTTCACACTCTTCGCTCCCTTGTTGGCTGTTCCATGATACAACAATGGCCTGCACGACTGACTTGCCACCCTTTGGGTTTCAAGCTGTACAGGGCCGTCCACGCTAGGTGCGAACACGGCGCAGTGTGGCCTCGCTCAGCGGAGCGCCAGCGCACAATCCACGGCCGCGCATCGAAGCTAAGCGGCGCAGGCGCACTGGGGCTTGGAGGCGGGGTTTCGTGTAGTCTGCTAGAGCGGGAGAGCGCCGTGCCTGCTTTGCTGTGAAGCACGCCTAACTGTAGGCTTGCCTGTAGCGTCTAAGCGCGCTGCGACGGCGTTGCGGGAAAGCGCACTTTCCTTACGACGGTGCGTTGTGTAGTTTCTGCGTACGAGAACCCACAACTTCCGCTTTTCAGTTCCGTGGTGCAGGTTAAATGCAAGTATTGTTACAAACATTTCAGGACTGGCGGCTTGGTTTGGTTCAATGAGAGACGCTGTATAGAACGGCATCGTATAATTTCGACCACTAGGATTTATTTAATGCTCACTGGCATTACGCAGAACATAATTGTCTGTGCATTTCGCCTCCGTAGAATTTCGGTCACAGCGGCTGGGTTTCGATCTGCCGAATTTCTTCCAGATGTGTATTGGCTTTTTTCAAACATATGAATATCGCGCATCGTCGAGATGGTTCAAGCAGTCGCCCAGCCAGGAAGTCACGCCCCCAGCACAATCGTCTACTCTACGGTCGAATCCTGGACCGGTCCCACTCTAGTGTGCTAAATTATAATGCATACGTCATTGGTTGCGCTCCCTACATGGCTAGTTATTTGGAAAAAGCAGCCCCTCCCTTTGTTGCCACCTGTGCGCATCCTCCTTTATGGTAAGACCCGTACTTCCTCGCGACTCCTTGAACCATCTCAACGATGCGCGGTATTCATATGTTTGAAAAAAGCCAATACACATCTGGAAGAAATTCGGCAGATCGAAACCCAGCCGCTGTGACCGAAATTCCACGGAGGCGAAATGCACAGACAATTATGTTCTGCGTAATGCCAGTGAGCATTAAATAAATCCTAGTGGCCGAAATTATACGATACTGTTCTATACAGCGTCTCTCATTGAACCAAACCAAGCCGCCAGTACTGAAATGTTTGCAACAATACTTGCATTTAACCTGCACCACGGAACTGAAAAGCGGAAGCTGTGGGTTCTCGTACGCAGAAACTACACAACGCACCGTAGTAAGGAAAGTGCGCTTTCCCGCAACGCTGTCGCAGCGCGCTTAGACGCTACAAGCAAGCCTACAGTTAGGCGTGCTTCACAGCAAAGCAGGCACGGCGCTCTCCCGCTCCAGCAGACTACACGAAACCCCGCCTCCAAGCCCCAGTGCGCCTGCGCCGCTTAGCTTCGATGCGCGGCCGTGGATTGTGCGCTGGCGCTCCGCTGAGCGAGGCCAGGCTGCGCCGTGTTCGCACCTAGCGTGGACGACCCTGTACATTCGTTGTTATCAAGCACAGACTTGGACTTGGTTGCCCTTTATCTACACCAATGATAACGAAACTTGCATGGAATATTTGCTAAAGCTGTTGTTCTTCCTGCTTCGTTTGAAAGAGTAGCTTTCCCGCGACAACCTCCGAATCGCAGTGGACTGTACATGCGGCGCATTCATATATTATGGCGGTGAAACTAGCAAATGTGCGTCTTCGTCCTTAAGTAATCGCCTTTTGTTATTTTTTGTGCTAGTAGCGCGAGTAGTAAACTTTCGCTAAGCGGAACACCTTATTGCACTGCTGTTGAATGTTGAGCTTGTTGCACGTTCCTTAAATTTCATTACATTTCTATCTGTTAAATCGAAACAGACATGGCTTCAGTAAAACTCCGGTTAAGCAAATACAGAATGCTGATTCTAACCAAGAGGGAGGTCATGGAAACTGGAATAGTGGCAAAAAAACAAAGCTCCGCATTAGGGAGAATTGTGCAGTTTTGTTGATGTGGAGGAAATAAAAGATGAGCAGAGCAATGCTTTTTATGCAGAAGAAATTATGGATCTGCAATAGTCAATGAAATGCGATGTCGGTAGAAAAGTAAACATATCAAGGATTGATAGTTGACTGAACAAAATACAGCGACGTGCTCTGTCATGTGATTATACTTTGTACCAGTGTAAAGACAAGGAATGACACGCTCCCGACAACATGTAAGCCTATATGAGGCTTTTCCTGCTGTTCTGCCATTCCCCGGCCGTGCTGTTCCGCCATTGAAACAGTGCGGCTGTTTCGATTGGCTCGTGGCAGGTTCCCAGCGCTTGTCGGTGTATCCGGCGCGAAATGCAGCCGGGCTGTATATGTTGACAGGTACAGCATCTGGAGCGGGCGCAGGGATCAGACGTTGACATAGCCCTTGTTTTCAGCTTTATATGAGCAAGAATGTCCTTAAAACTGCAGGTTCCGCGCCTGCAGGTGACTTCAGGCGGTTTTTCAGGCTGCTTAAACCGCAGCCCAGCAGTTATCTTCTTGGATGTTCTTTTCCCCGGGGCTTCTCCTCCAAGCCGCAGTAGCGCTGAGGATCTGACCCCGGGTATCCTCAACCGACAAACTCAGCCTCCGATACAAAACTGTACATTTATTTACAGCCCAGCAGGCGACTAAAAAACAGTGCTCAGGCAGAGCTCGAAGACGACGGGCCGAGCTCTCCTGCGCCCGGGCCACGTCTCCCGATGTCGTCTCCTTGTCTTCATCTTCCCTCCACCCTGACGCTGGGGGCTAGGGAAGAGGGAAAAGCGAGTCCTTCGTGGGGGTCCAACCCCATGTGGTGGCCATTAGCGCATCCGGTGCGAGCAGGCGTGACCTTCCTCGGGATGCGCGGAGTTTCAAGGCGCCAAGCGACACGTGCGTTCAATTTCTGTGCCGCTCGTCCCGGGGCCCGCGCCAGTTCGTGCGTCGAAGCGCCCGACACCTCCACCGCCACTGTGAAACATACCTTCAGGAATGTTTCACACACGAAACACACACCACACACACATTTGGCCCGTGCACCATCGTTCCTTCAGTTGACGACACAACAATCAGCACGGCCAGTGCCTCTTGACCCTGGCTGCAGGTCACCATGACAAATTAGGCACAATCCTCACATAGCTCATTCAGAGCGAGCGGCCTTTAGAATGCGGTACGCACCGGCCGTCGTCGTCCGAAAACGCCCTTGCCATGCGCCGCACACCCTCACACAACAGTATCAGGGGCCCCTCTCTTCCTCGCTCGGGAAGGGACCACTGCTGGGTCGTCAGCATGCGTTGGAGCCACTCTGCACTGAGGTGAAGCTGACTGACGCTTGCGCCTCTTTCCAGGCGAACCCTCGGGTTCGGCCGTTTATGACCCACCGTACGCGCACGAGGTGTCACTTTCTACGACACACCTTTGGTCAGGGTAAGCAGCAGAGGGCTGCTTCGTGGGCACGTTAACGCGGTCATGCAATGCCGGAGAGGCTATCTCTTCAGTCACTGCAGTTCTACCTGCAACTGCCTGGGGCTGCGTTACTTGAGCGGCCGTACCCTGATTTGCACTTCCCTCTCTCAATTCGCTGGAGCTTCCCATGGCAATCATATTTTCAGGACTCGACATTTGGGGACCTCCAGAAACACACGACGCAGTGTGCGCGACACCAACTGCATCCGATTCTTCACGCGATTCCCGTGCTGCCGCATCCTGCAAAGCTACTGGCCGCTCGGCCATGCTCCCAGGATGTTCTCTGTCTCCGCACGGTGCGACGACAGGCTCACGCTCAACTGAAGCCAGTCTCTGCCCCTTCAGAATGGCTGATTTAAGAACCTCATAGTTCTTCCGCTCCTTAATGTGCGAACCCTCGCGTTCGGCCGCTACTGAACCACCGTTCGCGCACGAAGCGTCGTTCTCTACCACACACCGTTGTGTGACGCAAGGAGTAGAGAGGGGCTCATCGGTCACATGAATTAGAACATGCGACGCAGCTGAGGCTGTTTCTCTGGCTATCAGCTTTTTCACGGGCATGCCCACACTCCTTCGACGCACGAACTGGCACGGGCCCCGGGACGAGCGGCACAGAAATTGAACGCACGTGTCGCTCGGCGCCTTGAAACTCCGCGCATCCCGAGGAAGGTCGCGCCTGCTCGCACCGGATGCGCTAGTGGCCACCACATGGGGTTGGACCCCCACGAAGGACTCGCTTTTCCCTCTTCCCTGGCCCCCAGCGTCAGGGTGGAGGGAATATGAAGACAAGGAGACGAGAGAGACGCAGTCCCGGCACAGGAGAGCTCGGCCCGTCGTCTTTGAGCTCCGCCTGAGCACTGTTTTTTAGCCGCCCACTGGGCTGTAAATAAATGTACAGTTTTGATCGGAGGCTGACTTTGTCGGTTGGAGATACCCGGGTGAGATCCTCAGCGCTGCAGCGGCTTGGAGGAGAAGCCCCGGGGAAAAGAACATCCAAGAAGATAACTGGCGCAGTCGACAGGATCTTCAACAGCGACGACTCAGCCAGCCGGCGGGCGAGATGGAGCAGGCGGAGAAGTCGCGGCCTGCTGAACGGGACCGGCGGGAGCAGCGAGCTCGTCAGCCTGGTGGAGAAGCGGCTCGACCGGCACTCAGCGGACTTCTCAACGGAGAGCGGCAGCCTGCTGAACGAGATCTGCAGGAGCAGCGAGCTCGCCACCCAGGTGGAGAAGCGGCTCGAGCAGCGCTCAACGGAGACCGAGGCAATCTCTGCGGCCTGCTGAGCAGCGGAGAAGCAGCTTGGCGAGCGGTCAGTGGAGGCATCAGCAGCCCACTGAAGGAGAAGCGGCAGGCGAGAAGTCGGCGGGCGATTGTTTGGCGGACACCTCGGCGGAAGGAGCGGTGCATAAATGGATAACCCATCTGCACCGGTGCGGCATCTCTACAGGCGCCGAGCTATACAGGTCAGTGCCTCGTTTGATGCTGGGTCTGCGGTTCACCATGACATCTAGCGGCTATCTAGGTGTAGCCGCAAGATAATGATGAGGATTAGGAAGCGTGCATGAACGTTGCAGGGACAGCAAGCATTGCAATGTCGTTCGCTGAGCAGAAGGCGCTATTGCTGGCGAAATTGAGAATCGCTGAGGCAGAGTTAGCAGCAGAACGTTCGAAGAGTGAACGTTTCAAGAGAGCTAACAATGTTCCTACCTCACCGATTGCTCAAACAGTAATGTTCAGCACTCGGGGAGAGAGTGAACTGGGGTGCTCCGGTACGCCGAAAGATGCGCTGGGTGGAACCCATTCACTGGACGCGCGTAGTCCTCCTGTTTCGCGGGATCCGCCACGATCAGAGTCACGTGGGAAAGGCGAAGATAGGATAGTGGCGCACGCTCCTTCGTGGGCGTTGAGATTTTCTTCAACCAGGGAGCAGGATAGTGAAGCATCCCGCTTAGAGAATTTCACCGAAATAAAGATGGAGGTGAAGGAAGGTGTTACGCGCGAGGCTGCGTTGGTAAATGACAGGCAGTCAAAGTTGAATGAGAGTGTGCGCATGCCCGTGATGAAGCTGATGGCAAGAGAGAAAGGCTCCGCAGCGTCGCATGTTATTGTTCATGTTGACGATGAGCCCCTCGCTACTCCTTGCTTCACACAACGTTGTGTGGTAGAGAACGGCGCTTTGTGCGCGCACAGGGGTGCAGTAGCGGCCGAACACGAGGGTTCGCACAGGAAGGAGGGGAAGAACTATGAAGTTCTTAAATCAGCTGTTGTGAAGGGGCTGGTTTCAGTCGAGCGTGAGCCCGTTGTCGCCGCGTTCAGAGAGGGAGAACGTTCCGGGAGCGTGGGTGAGCGGCCAGTTGCATTGCAGGATGCAGCAGCACGGGAATCGCGCGAGGAATCGGATGCAGTTGGTGTCACGCACACTGTATCTTGTGTTTCTCGAGATACCCAAATGTCGAGTACCGACAATGTGATTGCCATAGGGAGCTCCAGCGAATTCAGTGAGGAAAGTGTAAATCAGGGTACGGCCGCTCATGTATTGCAGCCCAGGGCAGTTGCAGGTAGGTCTGTAGGAGTGGCTGAAGAGATAGCCCCTACAGCATTTCATGTCAGCGTTGACGTAGCCGCTAAGCAGTCCTCTCCTGCTTACGCTGACCAACGGTGCGTAGTGGAGCACGGCGCTCCGAGCGCAGAAGCGGCCGAACCCGAGGGTTCGCCTAGAAAGAGGCGAAAGTGTCAGTCAGCTTCACCTCAGTGCAGAGTGGCTTCAATGCATGGTGACGAGCCAGCAGTGGTCCCTTCTCGAGCGAGGAAACGAGGAGGAGAGGGGCCCATGATACTGTTGTGTGAGGGTGTGCGGCGCATGGCAAGGGCGTTTTCGGACGACGACGGCCGGTGCGTACCGCATTCTAAAGGCCGCTCGCTCTGAATGAGCTATGTGAGGATTGTGCCTAATTTGTCATGGTGACCTGCAGCCAGGGTCAAGGGGCACTGGCCGTGCTCATTGTTGTGTTGCCAATTGAAGGAACGATGGAGCACGCTCGCAAAGTGTGTGTGGTGTGTGAAACATTCCTGAAGTTATGTTTCACAGTGACGATGGAGGTGTCGGGCGCTTCGACGCATGAACTGGCGCGGGCCCTGGGACGAGCAGCACAGAAATTGAACGCACGTGTCGTGTCACGCGGCGCCTTGAAACTCCCCGCATTCCGAGGAGGGTCGCGCCTCCTCGCACCGGATGCGCTAATGGCCACCACATGGGGTTCCCACGAAGGACTCGCTTTTCCCTCTTCCCTGGCCCCCAGCGTCAGGGTGGAGGGAATATGAAGACAAGGAGACGAGAGAGACGCGGTCCAGGCACAGGAGAGCTCGGCCCGTCGTCTTCGAGCTCCGCCTGAGCACTGTTTTTTAGCCGCCCACTGGGCGGTAAATAAATGTATAGTTTTGATCGGAGGCTGAGTTTGTCGGTTGGAGATACCCGGGGTGAGATCCTGAGCGCTGCAGCGGCTTGGATTAGAAGCCCCGGGGAAAAGAACACCCACAAAGATAACTCCAGCCTTGGCATAAAACATTATGAAGGGGGGGGCACCGGGACCCCCCCTCCCTTCCCCCCCCCGGCTACGCCCTTGGCGTGTGCTTATTCTTTCTCTTGCATCCACCACATTCGAGTCGTCAAGTTGATTTGGGAATGCTGGAATCCAGCATATGCTGGCAAGATACGAGGGCTTGAACACAACCCACTTGCCCGCAATGAGTTTTCAAAGATCTCCACCACCTGAAGGTACTGAAGTGAGATGTAAGCATTGCCGGAAAACCATACCAGATAAGGGTACCAAATCATAGTTATGGGTCTTTCTCGCCCATTTATGTGTTTTGAACGAAAAAAGTGCCATTTAAAGGTGACACGTCGTTCCCTGCCGATTTCTGATGCCTGATTAAGTTTGTGGGCATAAATTTAGCAGCTTTCTCACATGTCTAACGTGTATGTGTGCTTGTTAGGAGTGAAGTAGGTAAAAATTGAAAGGTTTGATTGTAGTTGTGTATAGATTACCTACATTTTTTTCATTCCGAAAAGAAAAATTGAGGTAACCCTGCCAATTGTTCTGCATTGCTGCGTTTTATTATGCTTGTATGATTCGTAGAACCTGCAGGAGTTCAGCTGCTTGTTAACGGAAAAATGAACAGTGGTACAAAAAAAAGTGCATCTACTAAAAAAATCTTCACAATCGCAGGATGCCAACGGTCCACCTACCAACTTGCGTCCTGCATTGTTTCTGCTGGCTGGAGCGGCGCATGGAGCATTTTTCAACTTCTCGAAGTTTGTGATCAAGCGCTGCCCCAAGTGAAGGAAGCCACAGAGGGATCTTCGGTTTTAATGCCACAATTTCATGTGCTTAGCACTTACTCGTAAGGCATTTTAAATATTCATCATCCCAGAGGATATGTTACCTTCGTCTTGGGTGGAATGTGGCTGCAATCAGGTTATTTGTGACAGAAACAAGTGAACCACGTGGTGAGAGTCATTGAGGCCCTGTTGATTGCGCATGTTACTGAAATAACATTTTCATTCAGCTGAATACTTTCTAAATATTACAATTTGTGAACAAAATATGATAAAAGTCATGATTAGTTGTACTGCAGTGCAGGAAAGAAATGCCAGCACATGTTTTAGGAGCCTCTTGTATTTCAGGTCATTGGCTGGTGAGCAATAAAACATAACCGAAAATTGTTTAAAGTGAAATCAAATATTTGTTGTCGCCAGTGCATGGCCCGTAGTAAAAGCTATCTGGTCTCCCAATTTCAAATGAGACAGGAAATGCCAAAAAAATAAGGAAATAAACAAGACAGCTTGCTACAATAAACCAATTCAAATAATTGCTCAATGTCTATAAAGTGGTGATTCAGGCGGGTTAGTTCGGTATTGATGAAATAGAAGCAGGCCCTCGCCTGGTCAAAAACAAATAAACAAATAAAGACATTTTGGGCCACTACTGGCCTTTGATCACAATGAAAGGGGGGTGAAAGGTCGCGATTATTTATAGGTTTGGTGGTGCAGAGTGCGCATGTATATCTCGGGGAGATTACCCCGCGACTGGTTAATCGTGTTTTTAGTTGGTTGAATATGCACTGATTCTAAAAGTAGTCGTGTCGACAGGCACTTCTCTGATGCGATTATGCTTGCGGAATCCCAATCGATGACGTGGTCAGTAGCCAGGTGATGATCCGCCAAGGCATTTCAGCTTGCATTGCCTTTTTTGACATCGTTCTGGTGCTATTGAATTCTTATTTTAAATATTTCCAGTTTCACCTATGTAGGGTGCGTCGCAATCCTTGCATGGAATTTTGTAGGCAACTCCGGGGAATCTTGATTTTTCTAAAGGGTCCTTCACGCGTACCAGCTTCTGCTTAAGCCTGTTCGTTGGCACGTGTGCAATTTTAATGCCATATGTGCCAAACACCCTTGCAAGAGCTTCACTGATGCCTTGCGTGTAGGGGACGGCAGCGCGTTTTTGCCCGTCTTCAGGAATCCTTTCGGAGGAGGCAACTGAATCCCGCAATTGTTGCGTCCTCACAAGCTTTGAAGGGTAGCCGTTGCTGCGAAGGTCCTTCCTTACCACGGCTATCTTTTGCTTGCACAGACCAGGCTCAGAGCAGATTCGTGATGCGCGTGAGAAGAGTGCAGCGGAGACGGAGCATTTTTGGCCTATAGGATGCCCAGAGTCGAACCCCAGGTATCTACCCGTGTGGGTCGGCTTTCGATAAACACTGGTTATAAATCCTTTGGCCGACCGTTTCAGAAGTACGTCGAGGAAGGCGATCTGTCCATTATTTTCCTTTTCCATGGTGAACTGGATACTTGGAACACAAGAGTTTAGATGCTCAATTAAAGGCATTACGTCTCGGCGGTGGATCACACAAAAGCAGTCTACGTAGCTGACAAAAATCTTGCGGCCGTCTTGTACGAGCATAGCGCAGAATTTTTTAGAGCCTCTGAGGCAATATTTGCACAGACTGCTGAAACGGAAGCTCCCATCGCTGTTCCAAACCGCTGCTTTTAACATTGTACGTTGAAAACAAAACGTGTTCTGCAGGCAAAATTCCAGGCAAAATTACGCGGTCCGGAGTTGCAAGGATCTACTCAAGAACGATGCATCTCTGGCTTCACGTTCGCCAATTGAGATGCAAGACTTATGTCGTCTCCTGGAATTTGGCCTGCAGAACACATATTTTGTTTTCAACGGACCAGCGGTTTCGAACAGCGATGGGAGCTTCCGTTTCAGTAGTCTGTGCGAATATTGCCCTAGAGGCTCTAGAAAATTCTGCGCTATGCTCGTACAAGACGGCCCCAAGATCTTTGTCTGCTACGTAGACGACTATTTTTGTGTGATCCACCGCCTAAACGTAATGCCTTTATTTGAGCATCTAAACTCTTGTGTTCCAAGCATCCAGTTCACCATGGAACAAGAAAATAATGGACAGATCGCCTTCCTCGACGTACTTGTGAGACGGTCGGCCAAAGGATTTACAACCAGTGTGTATCGAAAGCCGACCCACACGGGTAGATTCCTGGGGTTCGACTCTGCGCATCCTACAGGCCAAAAACGCTTCGTCGCCGCTGCACTCTTCTCACGCGCATCACGAATCTGCTGTGAGCCTAGTCTGTGCAAGCAAGAGCTAGCCGTGGTAAGGAAGGACCTTCGCAGCAACGGCTACCCTTCAAAGCGTGTGAGGACGCAACAATTGCGGGCTTCAGTTGGCTCCCCCGAAAGGGTTCCTGAAGAATACAGGCAAAACCGCGCTGCCGTCCCCTACACGCAAGGCATCAGTGAAGCACTTGCAAGGGTGTTTGGCACATATGGTGTTAAAATTAAAATATGGTGTTAAACGCGTACCAGCTTAATCAGAAGCTGGTACGCGTGAAGGACCCTTTAGAAAAATCAAGATTCCCCGGAGTTGCCTACAAAATTCCATGCAAGGATTGTGACGCATCCTACATAGGTGAAATCGAGAGCATGACGGAATCCCGTCTGGCCAGGAGGGTACATTAGAAACGAAAAAGAGATGCCGACCAGTCCAAACAAAACGTACTGACGTTTCGGCTTCCAGCACGGAAGCCTTATTCACAATAAATGCATCACCAGAAGTGGGTCGTTTAAGCGGGCTTGAATAATCGCTGCAAAGAGCGTGCGTAGATCGGGTTTAGATTTCCGTCGTTACGATTGACTGTGTTAGATGTGGTCTGAAGGATTATTGATTCCAGATGTAGCCGTGATGCTGTCACTTTTTCTGTAGCGACGATTCTTGCATTGTCCCAATCAATCTTGTGGTCATTCACGATGGCGTGTTCGGCTACAGCATTGTTGCGGACGCTTTTATTCTTTACGTCACGTGCGTGCTGCTGCGGACGATTGTTATAATTTCCTGATTCCCCGATATACACGCCGCTGCAGTCTGCACAAGTTATCTCGTATACCACATCGGGGAAGCGCTCCTTGGGCAAGCGGTCCTTGACTCTCACGAGCTCATGGCGCATCTTTTTGGCTGGAATGTGGGCGACCTGTCGAAGTTCCTGCTCCAAGTTCTGGCTCCGCTCGTCAATAAAGGGACCACTCACGTTCGTAATTCTTTCGATTTTGTCGAGAAGACTCGCAACACCGTGATCGAGAAAGACGACTTGATGGTGTCCTTCGACACGAAGTCCCTTTTCACGAGCATTCCGAGTGACCTGGCTGTCACCGTATGCACCGCTGCTCTCAAGGCTGATGAGACGTTGCCCGAGAGATCACCGATGGATGTGCCAGAACTACGCAGGCTTCTAGATTTTTGCCTGAACAATACGTACTTCGTCTTTATGGGCCATTTTTACAAGCAAAGGCAGCGGACTCCAATGGGTGCCGCTATTTCGGTCACGGCGGCGAACCTGCCCATGGAAGCGCTGGAAGCACGCACGCTAGCCTCCTTTGCCCCTCAACCAAGTGTTCTTGCGTTATGTCGATGATTGTTTCTGCGTCGTTCAGAAAGACGTGGCGAACAGCTTGCTGGCCCACCTCAACAGTATGGACCGGGCCATTCAGTTCACGTCAGAAGAGGAGGCCGATGGCAAACTTCCCTTCCTGGACGTCCTCGTGTCTCGGCAGGGCCAGAGGCCACGTTTCAGCATGTACCGCAAGGAAACGCACACAAGCCACTACCTGAACTTCAACTCCGTGCACCCCGCTTCCCACAAGAGGGCTGTTGTTAGCACGCTACTGCAGCGTGCGAAAAGATTGTGCTCGAAGCCCGAGGATGCGGCGGTGGACACGGCAAAGGTGCGTGACGACCTGGCTAGCTGCGGTTACCCGAGGCACTTTATAAACGCAACGGAACGCCAACTGACCCGACGGGGACAACTAGACGTGCCTCCTGCCCCGATGAAGCGAGCTCCTGTGCCCTACCTTCCAGGAACAAGTGAATGTTTGGCACGTATCCTATGGGAATATGACATGCAGGTGGCCCACGGTCCAGCCAAAAAGATGCGCCATGAGCTCGTGAGAGTCAAGGACCGCTTTCTCAAGGAGCGCTTCCCCAGTGTGGTATACGAGATACCTTGTGCAGACTGCACCGGCGTGTATATCGGAGAATCGGGAAATTATAAGAACCGTCGGCAGCAGCACGCACGTGACGTAAAGAATAAAAGCCGAACACGCCGTCGTGAATGACCACAAGATTGATTGGGACAATGCAAGAATCGTCACTACAGAAAAAGTGACAGCATCACGGCTACATCTGGAATCACTAATCATTCAGACCACATCTAACACAGTCAATCGTAATCACTGAAATCTAAACCCGATCTACGCATGCTCTTTTCAGCGATTATTCAAGCCCACTTAAACGACCCACTTCTGGTGATGCATTTATTGTGAACAAGGCTTCGTGCTGGAAGCCGAAACGTCAGTACGTTTTGGTTGGACTGGTCGGCGTCTCTTTTTCGTTCCTAATCCTACATAGGTGAAACTGGAAATTTTTAAAAGAATTCAATAGCACCAGAACGATGTCAAAAAAGGCAATGCAAGCTGAAATGCCTTGGCGGATCATCACCTGGCTACTGACCAAGTCATCGATTAGGATTCCGCAAACATAATCGCATTAGAGAAGCGCCTGTCGACACGACTACTTTTAGAATCAGTGCATATTCAACCAACTAAAAACACGATTAACCGGTCGTGGGGTAATCTCCCCGAGATATACATGCGCACTCTGCGCCACCGAACCTATAGAAAGTCGCGACCTGTCAACCCCTCTTCATTGTGAACAAGGGGCCTGTAGGGGCCCCAAGGCGTATTTATTTGTTTATTTGTTTTTGACCAGGCGAGTGCCTGCTTGTATTACCAGGCGAGTGCCTGCCTGTTTGTATTTCATCAAGGAATAACCCTCCCCTGACGAGTTTTCGTCGAACCTTGGACTCTGTTAGGTGTCGGTAGGTTTACACAGCCAACTTGTGGGGACGCACATACGCTCTTAACAAACGAGCTGCGTAGTGGCTATGCACTAGCCATGGTTTTTATTAGTTGCTTTGATGAATATGATCTTCTGTCGCAGTGTTTTAGGTAGCTCACTCGCACATTATTCCTTTGTTTTTTGGACATTGTGGAGTGTCCAATGATTTTTCGTTCTATTTCTGATTTTTATTGCAACTGTAAATATGTCAGGAGTGCCGTAATGAGTTTCTGGCAGCAATAGAGCACTACTGTGTGCATGAAGGCAGCCTAAATAAAAAAATTGGCTGCCTTGCCTTTGCTTAGAGGGGCCATGCAGACAACGCACAAGTTTGGTTCATTTGACAGATTGCCTCGTTAGAATCATACTGACACCATTTTTAACGCGCACTTCCCTCGAATAAGCTATATAATTAGGAAAAAGGGAATGGCCATGCGACCCACTAGCTCATTTCCCACAGCAGTACCTATGATGTCATATGTCCCCAGCTGTGCGATTGGCTGAGGCCGGCAAAAGCAAACGCAAATAGGGCAGGCCTTATAAGCATGCCAAGCGAGCTATTTGCACTTAAATGTAATGCATATTCATTTTACAGCAGGAAAAATGGGGCAGTAAACAATGAAAGTTACGAAAATACGCGTAAACATACAAGTATCGATGCGCACTGCTGTTGGTACGGCGTGCACTATGCTTGTTTTAGCTGGACAGCACTCCGCCGCTTTGGAGTTGTCTTACGTGACCCTGTTTGTCGACGATACCCCATGTTTCACAAAACCATTACTTTCTACAGTAACGAAAACAAGCCAGGTGCAGACGCGGTCAAAAACAAAGCAATGGCAAACAACAGTTCGTGGATGAGTATGGTAGCTCCACCTGGGAGGACTGATGGCTAGCAAGGCTGCAGACCCGAGTGACGAAGTAGTCTGTTTGATCACACGCACTTATGGCTTCATTGCTGACAGCCCAAAAACACACGATATGGTGGGAGAATCAGACTTGTAACCTAAATTAATTTCTCAGTGAATGCAGCATCATTTGCTGCCAGTCAAGTGGTGGGGGCACTATAAAACAGGAAATATTTCGAACGAAACGAACTTCTATGTTGTCCAAATGGCCCCTTTAATGCACTGTATTGTATTTTTGGTTCCTGTAGTGATGTCACCATGAAGGAACCGCAGTAGACAAAGTTAATGTCAGCGCTTTACCATGCATTTTTTTGTGTTTCATGGAAACAAATACAATACTCTAACCAAGGACTTTATCCGAAGCGTTCCCAACGTTTCGGAACCTACTTGGCTCCTTCAGTAGAACTGTCTGTTTGACCAAGAGCAATAGTTCTACATATAAACAATTTTTTTGTTTGCTGCAGCGGATCAGAGGCTAGGGCACAAATAGGGGGTAGGACAGCTAGATATCTGTTCATCTTTCGCCGGCTTGCTTGGGTGTGACAACTGTATCTAGTTGTCAATTCCAATTTGTTGTGGTCAGTTTTTCTCAACTAAATTGTAGCTTTTTTAAAGATTATATTGTTTTTGTGGGCCTAAAGGGTGGCCTCATTGCGTGTTTCGCCTATGTAGCGTTGAAAGCGGATATTTTGCTTCAAAGTAGAATGTCGGCCTAGCATCACGGTCCTTTGGTTGCTGCTCACTTTGATTCATGCCATTATTTTTATATTATCACATAAAATTAAAAGTTAACCAATCTGCTGTCATTTTAATTTTGTCACCTGCTTTATACTTTCTTTTCTTCCAACTGCCGGTAAGGAGTGACAATTCGTAATTTTATGATACCAAGGCGTCGGACTGTGCTAGTCGGTACATGTTTGAATGGATGAAAAACCAGCGGAAAACACAGGGTACGGAAGAGAACGACGGGATAAGCTTGTCCCGTTGTTCTTTGTGTTTACCGCTGGTTTTTCATCCATTCAATTTTCATGAATTTGTTGAACAGTGATTAGTTTAAGTGCTCAAGCAATTTTTGGCTTGAAGGTTCCCTGTAGCATTTATGTAAGTGCTCCCTGCTCTTTTTTTACCCAAGACCCCTTTACCAGCCTTAATGAGATTGTCTTTTGTAGACATGAAGTTGAAATAAATATTTGTTTGCATTGCTTTACATATTTTGAAAGAATTGCTTGCTCACTTTTTTTCAACCCTGTTTCTTAATCCTGCTTAAAGCATTTTTCCATGTTTATTTTATTTTTTTTCAGAACCAGGAAGGGTGCTCATCCTCGGTTCTTGCTGATGCACCAGTATCTGTACTTCACACGTGAGCTTTGAACATGCAGTACTTACGGTATGAAACATTTTACCAGTATTAGCTTGCTTTGTAGAGGTCATTGTAGATGGCAAAGCTCTCGACAGTGTAGTACAGGGTCTGGTGTAGTGCACAATCTCTCTATAACAGCACCCGCTGGGTGCTTGTTGTAGAGAATAATATTGTGGCTATAATACTTGAGATTATTTTAAAATGTACGTCAAATACTAGTAAGAATAGCTCTCTAAATTGGTGACCATTTTCCTGGTGGAGGCAGAAAGTGAAAATGCCCACGTGTGGAGATTTAAGTCCACAATAAATATCCCAAAGTTGCCAATGCTAATCCAGAGCCCTCTCTTCGGTGCACTTAATATCCCATGTGCAGCTTTGTGTAAAAACAGCCAGAAATGTATGATCAATTTAAATTGATTTTAATGTTTCTAAATGCAAGTATTCTCAGTTTAAGCTGCCTTATTTAGTAAAATATTTTCTAACAATTGCATATTTACCAAAGGTTTACAGAAAAGCTTTCATTGGTTATGCACCTTCTCAGCGAAACAAAAATGTCATTAAGAAAAGCAGAAAAAACCTAAATATGGAAAGTAGCAACACTAAAGCTGCTAATAAAAAAGATGCTGAACGTTTTATCGATACTATTTTGCTGATTTTACTTCTAGTCAACTCTAAAAAGGGCTATAGACGGGTTTGATGCTTCCCATGAAGCACCTCGTAATACTAGACGAAACTAATGGGCACTGGCTGTTGGCTTTTCATTTGCAACATTGAAAAATGACCCCACATCCACCAGCAGCGGCATAATGCAAGGCACCATGCACTTGCTAGACTCATGATAAAATATTGCTATAGCAACAATGTCATCACATTTCAACCATGGGCTTCACCAGGGAACTCATATGCATTGTTCTGTGATGTTTACAGTTCTTGGTATTGCTATGTGGGGTCTTTTTTCATGAAGCAAAAAGAATAATGTAAAATAAAATAAGTCGCAGTGAGGACCCAACTTTTATGGGTAGAATAAAGCCACAGTACGGAGGGAAGTATACATATTGCATTTGGTCTGCCTTAATATTGAGTTTTTCTGCTCAGCTCAAGAATAAGGCACTAAACATTGCGGGTAGCTACCGTGATTGGAAGTTTGATGCAGTGCTGAGAAGCCAAGGGTTTTAAGGTTCAAAGAACTTTTGTGCAGTTGATGTGTTGCACGCCTACTTGCTTTCACTGCATAACACGTTTATGCTGTGCAGTGAAGCTCGAAGGATGTGCACTGCAGTTCAGCAAAATGAACATAAAATTGAATTTTTAACACCGTTTCGAATAATAATAATAATCATCATCATCACCAGCCTATCTACGCCCACTGCAGGGCAAAGGCCTCTCCCATTATTCTCCAATTACCTCGGTCCTGTGCCAACTGTGACCAATTTATCCCCCCAAACTTCTTGATCTCATCTGCCCATCTAACTTTCTGGCGCCCCCTGCAGCGCTTGCCTTCTCTAGGGATCCACTCTGTTACCCTTAATTACCAGCGGTTATCTTGCCTTCGCATTACATGCCCTGCCCACGTCCATTTCTTCTTCTTAATTTCTACTAATATGTCTTTAACACCAGTCTGCTCTCTGACCCGCTCCGCTCTCTTCTTGTTCCTTAATGTTACACCTATCATTTTCCGCTCCATGGCCCGCTGAATCGTTCTCAATTTAAGTAGAACCCTCTTAGTGAGCCTCCAAGTTTCTGCCCCGTAGGTGAGTACAGGTAAGATGCAGCTGTCATACACTTTCTTCTTCAGCGACAATGGTAGGCTGCTATTCATTATTTGAGAATGCCTGCCATATGCACCCCACCCCATTCTGATCCTTCTAATTATCTCTGCCTCATGGTTGGGATCCGGGGTCACAACTTGGCCTAAGTAGATATATTCGCTTACCACTTCCACTGCCTCGAATAATCGAATAATCAACAACCTCTAATGATACAACTTCTGTACTGCAATTTGGCTGTAATATTAGACTTTATAAATAGATGTTTCAAAAATCGGTGGGTCAAAAAGTTCAAGTAAATTATCAGCTGACATTGAGCTTCAATGGAATGTCTCGTAGAACGGAGCTTGGAAAGCACGAATGTTTCATACCGTAATTGTGTGTCATACTGTGCCATATGTGGCTGCACACCTGCAGCGCCATTTGTGAACCGAGGATGATGCACCATTTTGTACCCCTTTAGGTGGGTGCTTTTGCAGGAAAAGCTCCTCAGATTAGGGTGCTGAGTAAACACACTATGATATTTTGGGCAGAAAAGGGTGCTCCTGCAGCGACAGAATCCAGGCACCCTAAAGGGTGTAAAATAATGTGTTATGAGGGTGCTCCTGCGGCGACAAGCTGAACGAACCCTTTTGGGAATAAAAATGTTTAGTGTGGGGTTAGATCGAGCTCCGCAAGACGGCGGTACTTGTTGTGCTAAGCGCATGATATGGTTTGGACATTCCAAGCTCTAGCCCGCCGAACGCAAAGTAATGCCTTGACTCCAATGCGAGTGCTTTTAATAACAACTTTGATGACACCACTGTTGAGAATCGGTTGAAACGGAGCGGGCGACACACGTCGGTGTTATATTTTTCTTCGGCGTGCGGCCGCAGTGGCACGAGCCGCGCCATGTCCGTGGCGCGATCAGCCATGTTCGTGGCTATTTCAGTGTTGCCAAACAAAGAAATTAACAGCTAAACTTTTCAATTAATACCGGCTATAGGATGGGTCAAAGATAAATGTTCTTTATAGTTCAGACTGCTCTGTCCACCTCATTGCATTCGGAGGGAAGGAAGTTCATAATTGCTTGTATCTTGATATTTGGTATGTGCTTGGCTGTAAAGTTTTAAGGGAAGTTGCCAAAATGTTTATTAATAGACACCTCAATCATAGTTTATGGTTGTGAATTAGTTTTAGTCTCAGGATTCATGCACAGAATTTTGCAAACATTCTTGTTTCTTTTTTTTATGTTGCGACATTTACTGTCGATTGTAACAGTTTGTTCGGAAAACGTGGTTTCGTTCGGCTTGAGTCTCAAGATTTTTGACACAAAAGGAATTGTGCAATTTATGGTCAATTGAACTTATAAATGTGGTTGTCTGCCTTTTAAAAAAGTTGTGACGACAAATACCAATACAAGTTCTCTACGGCTGCACATCACATGGGATATTGTTTTTGGAAGCTACCACCAGAAAACATGATTGCAATTGTAGTGGGGCTCCAGTTCTGTCTAGTTGTATCACTTCAATGCTAATGTGTAGTGAGCACACTGATAACAGTTTTCAGTGGTCCCTCTAGTGCACCAACGTTGTGATCGTCACGTGCAGGAAATTGGGAAATTATTTCTTGTTTTTTGGTTCAGACTACTACGTTTTTTTTGTGTCATGTAAAGTTAACCGATATTTGAAGATATCCGAGTTTGACGCCGCGAGGGATCACTGTATATATAACTTAAAATTGTGCCATTAGTCATAAATTGTTGCATTTCATTTACTTACAGAGCCTCCAGACATACACCTGTCGCCATGAATTGCATTAAGACACCATGGTGACAGGTCGCAAGCCTCCAAGGCCCTGGTGATGACGCGCGCAGCACCATGGTACTGCGCATGCCATCACCTTTAAAAAACGGTGTGAGGATGCTCAACACCCTTTATTTAGGGTGTTGAGCGTCCTCAACACCCTTTTTTTAAGGTGTTGAGCTCAACACCCTTTTTTTGTTCTTACACCCTCTTTTCGTCCATACACCCTTTTTTTGCGAAAACACCTTTTAAAGGTGTTAGCCATGGGACAAGGTTTTTACACAATTTTCGGCCAAAAAGGGTGTAAAAAAGTTTAGGGTGCACAGATGTTAGCGACCGGAGCGCGCGCGAACGACATATGTGGTTAAAGCGCGAACCGACGGCGGCGAGAGAGCGCGATGCGAGCGCCCCCACCTGTTCGTGCGCGCGAACTGACTGTTGCTCAGCGCGAACCCAACGCGGCAAGAGAGGGTGTTGCGGACGTCCCCACCTGTTGTGCGCCCGAACCGAACGCGGCGAGAGAGGGTGTTCCGAGCGGAGAGAAGGCGAGGAGGACGCGGGGGAGAGGGCGCACCTGTGGCCGACGGTTCAATGAGTCAAGGATATAAGGCGCGTTCGTAACCTTCCGTTCTGTGTCGGCTTTGTGGCCGAGTGGGTAGAGCACCATGTACCTTGCGTTCCGCCCGCAGAGTCGTGGGATCGAAACCTGGCGCCGGTAAGTATTATTTTTTTATATAGTGTAGGGGGAGCGATGCGGACTACGGACGTCAACGTGGATAACATCGCGAGTTACTGAAATGCTCTGCATTTAAAAAGGAACTGTCGTAAAGACAGTTAGCTATTAGGAGGAGCAAATTATATCTCCTACGATATGGTGAACCTAGATACATAGATCCTCGAAATACAGCAGGCACGACAATCAGACCGCTATTCAGCTTTTGCCAATGAAAACCAATTTCCACACATGTGCTAACCCAATTCCGTACTGTTCGTTTTGCATGGTGCATGACTAAAACAGTGCTTTTTGAAGTAGTAACAGTTGGAATGAAAACGTGCTTTTGGACATGGCAAGTCGGACGGTTTCATCTGACGAGCATACTGCGCTACTCACGCAAAGAAGCTGCGGAGGATCTCCCGTTGGTACTTGAGATTTTTAGCGTATATCGAACGGGTCGCCCAAACGCTCGCGAACATCGTGAAGAATTCTATAATTTTGCGCAATGCTTTGCACATTTTTAAATTCACCCTCCTCAAGTCCATTTTAACACTTTATCTTGCCAAAATTGTTCCGCAGGCACTTTCAATTACGCCGCTCCCTGTGAAAATGTGTTTTTGAACATTTGCAAAGTGGGATGGTTTCACTTCTGTGAAGGCAAGGCTTCATCAAATGGTGCTTCCAAAGCCTGATCACCGAGGAGAAGAGCTCATATTGGCATGCCGTTAAAGACATTTCTATGTAAAGTAAGTAGTTTAGTCACAACTAGATTGGTGGCAGGAAAGTTATTTCATAGTTGCGCCAGGTATGCGACCCCAATATCGTACACTAATGAACAAGAACATCTAGTTATTGTTGGTGGAACATTTTTGCTAAGTATTTTGGAGCTGCAAAGGACGCCGGAAATGGGAAACACGAATGATTTGAGATAAACTGAACAAATCATTTAATCCGTGGTAGCGTTCTGTTCGGTTGCGTCCATAGGTCATTTCGCTGTATGCCTGTGCCTGCGCGCCTCTGCCACTGTATGCAGGGGCTGTACGCGGATGCAGGCACCTGTGGCTCCTTGGTGTGCCCCGTCATCATTGGTTCCGCAAAGAGAGTGACTGTTCCGTTCATCAGTGTGCCGACCTTGTGCTACAACTCAACCTAAACTTCCTTACGAGCGAGTACAAATGGGTCGTGGCTCAAAGTCGCAAATGAGCACCGTACTAGCGCTGTAAGGTAGCACCGTCTTTAGGGAAGGCAGCTGCAGCAGCAACAAAATTGTGTATCGCGAGCTCAAAAGCATTACCTTGACGTCAAGTGCAGTTTTCTGTAGCGTCCTACAGCCTACCTGTCCCAATAGACCATGCTAAGCCATCGGCACAGATCAGCGGTTTGCTAGCTGCCATGGTTTATTAACGCCAATAGATTTCTCAGCTGTCGGCGAGGGCGTTCTCCTTCGGCCACTTTCCGATAGCTGTCGTTCTGCTCACTACTACGCTATCATTTTGTCTGCACTGGTCTGCATTCGATTGTATTGGATGTAAATTGTTTTAGCAGCACTAAGCATGATAAACAGCTTATCCAAGACAAACAAAAAATCTAAGAAAAACCAGATGAACCTTACCTCACGCTACGTATATCCTGGCATAGCCGAGGTAAGCCACGGCAAATTTTTTTAGCACGCGTTAGGTTCTAGTGCGAGGCGTAAACGAGTGTCCTGCTGTTTTAGTACCAGGACCGCACGAGACGATAGGAGACGACAACAGCACCAGCCTCTATGTGGCGGCGCCCCTAAACAGGCTCATTGTTCTTATTACACCTTTAAAACATGAATCCCCTCTGAAGTAATTAATTATTTTTTATTTTGAAACTGGTCCTGTAGGTGTAAAGCTCTTCACCAATACCCACAAAAACTTCATCGTAATCAGAGCACATGCGAAAACTATTTTTGCGATGGCGCGGGGACATCGAATGGGTAGAGTAAATGTGGTGTGGGTGGGTGTACTAAAGCTCTAACCGGAAAAAAAGCGGCAAAACAAGCGAAAAATATCAAGAGTATAAAAAAATTTCAGTTAACTTACCAAAATTTCTTTAAATTTTAATTTGGCACGCAAAAGTAGTGCTTGTTTTCAAACTTTTTGTTTTTTATAAGATTTTATTCAGAAAATCAACATATTTATTCGTTTATTGTAAAATACAATAAAACCTCCAAAATGCTGAATGGGTAACCATCGCGGTTGGTAATTTGTGAAAATTCTCTTGTGTTAGGCTGAATACTGAGTATCACTTTCGTGATCCGACAAGGCATATGTCTGGTCCATACATTAGGACAACCCTGCGGCTGCGCCTTCTGCAGTAACACAGATTTAACGGACTGACGTCACAACTACGGATACGTAAGGCGCTTAAGGAATATTTAAAAGAAGGAAATACGCGTCATGTCGCGCGGTTTATTTTAATCGTCCTTTTATCATTGCGTGAATTACGGTGCCCCTTAGGTTCTGGCTTATGAAGAGGTCCGCTATGTCGAAAGGCCTATCAATTTTTTTGTGTCCCCTAGAAGGTTTCGTAAAGTTAATGACACTATGATTATGTTGGTAAGAGATAACATTTAAACTGACTGTAACTAGCTGACGAATCTTTTATCCATTCATTCGTTGGTTCGATAAACCATAGGTGACCAGTACCTAGAAACATTGCCTTTTGGCTGTAGACAACATAATGATGATGCGTTGGTTCATCGTAGCGCTCCCTGAACCAAATAGTGAACAAGTTTTTTTTATTCGAGATGGCATTTTTGCAGTGCGACCACCTAATTAGAGGCACCAGAATATTATCGAGCATATTTCTGAGTGGTAAGATTTCAATTTTGTTTGGTAAGCAATACATTTTAATTAAGCTTTCGGCGGTTTCCGGTAGACCTCTCGTAGTTTGGCTCAACTTCCCATCTTTTGAAGGGGTACTAAATACCTTCCGCCGATGCGTGGATGTACATGTAGCCAAATAAAGCAATGTATTAGCAATCTCCTCCCGCAAGAATTTTGTTAAAGCGATGAGTATCATCTGAGAAATCGTAAATCAAAAACCGCGCATTATCATCGCTCCGCGTTTCCTCCTCCTTTCGACTTACTCTCCGCTGTTGACGGCGTGCGAGCCTTCCCTCCCATGATGCTGCGCTCCTCGGCGGTCACGTACTCCCGCTATCGCGCTGCTCACACTGCCGTCTGCTACGGCAAGCTTTGTTGACACCATGAATCCCGCACTCCTCTCAAGGCTGAAAAAGCGAACGAAAAATCTGGCCGCATGTGTGCGGCGGCCTGGCCTTGCCCTTTCGCGGTGCACGTTGCGCAGTTGCTCAGTTGCTGTCGGCGGTACGTGACTTTTAATCGGCGGTGAACTCGCAGCCGCACCGGGAGGATCGTGCGCTCGTTTTCTTTGATGCACCGCGCACTGTTTATCCAAAAAGCGCCGTATCAGATGTGGCCCCGCTGGTGCCGGGTCTTATTTTGCGGCGGTGGTAATTCCTGCCGGCGGCATGTGAAAAAGACATTTTAAACTGATACAGTACCCGTGCACAAAACGCTTCAATCATTTGACCAGTTCAGCTTGGGGCGACCTGTGGTGGAGAGCGGCAACGTTGGCAAAACATGCTCCACCGCGGCTCTGAACTTTCTAGCGCAGGAGCGAGCGCCATTTCTTTGACAATCTCAAACATCGGTTGCCTTGGCAACAAGGCACAAACCGCTCTAGAACTCGGTTACAGTTTCGTGATCCCGGTTCAGCTCGGGGCCCCACCTTGCGACATGTGGGCACTGTAGGCGTACCACTCACTCCAATTGGGAAGTGCGAGATGCGTTTGGCATT
Source organism: Haemaphysalis longicornis (assembly GCF_048455015.1). Taxonomy (NCBI): domain Eukaryota; kingdom Metazoa; phylum Arthropoda; class Arachnida; order Ixodida; family Ixodidae; genus Haemaphysalis; species Haemaphysalis longicornis. The sequence goes on from NW_027526233.1 coordinate 16,713,058, forward strand.
ACAGGAGGCGATGGTGTGTGTGTTGTGGACGCCTTTGTTGCGCGATAAAATGCGACGTTGCGCTTCTGCGCGTGGATAGTGCTTCCCATGTTCTGGATTATCTTTCTCGAGCGACGTATGACTCAACCTCGCATGGGGTATGTGGAGTGTGCGCGGTTAAAAGCCATCTCAGCTTGTGCAGCAGAGTTAAGTGACTTGCTGTTCGTCCCCGCAAACCTCGCGCGAAGTGAGTGCCGAATTTACGACGATCCGCTAGGAGGAAGCAACCCACCGTTTCTCAATTGCGGTTCAGACTTACAACGCATGTTGTGACGTTGTGTTCGTTCGAAACTCATCTCTGGATTGTTTTGAAGTTGAATAAAATGTGTGAGTCAAACCAGGGCGATCGGCTCAGGACGTTCTCTGCGATTGCACGAAAGAAGTGCCTCAAGGCTTCAACGCTTTTGATATGGAACGTACTCAGGAAAGAGAATATCCATGTCGTGTTATGTCCATGTTGCATTCAATATAAACGGTTAATCATTTGTTTACACTTGTTTTGTTTGTCGCAAAATGTCCAAGCACTCCGGCACTACGCTGGCAGATCAGCCGGCGAGCCGACGCTGAGCAGACGACTCATCTCTTTGCCGGAAGTGCGTGAAAAAGTCGCCCAATAGCAGGATGGTTAGCTCATGACGAACATCTGGATCGATGACGTAGACATGTGAAGATGGCGGCGTCCAAACCACGAAGGGAAGGGTGAAAAAAAGCGACAAACTTTGCAACAAAAGTGTGAGCTTTCCGCTGCGCGTGAAAAAGTAATATTTGGCACAGGTGACGTTGACGACCCAATCTAACGATTGCGCTAGTTCATTTAGTTTGCTCAAAACGCCTTTCAGGGCCCCTTTAAGGATCCGAGACTTCCTCAATTGGTGAGATCCTACGTGCCCAGATCCTGGAAAGCGCCGGAAATGAGCGATCTTATCGCAACCAGAATACCGAAGTAAGAATATTCGGCGAAACTGCTGAACAAATGAATGAACCGTTGTACGAAATTTAAGATTTGTCATGTGAGTGCGAAAACGGAAGACCAAAGTGTTGCAGCCGGACTCGCTCGTTGAATCGTTGAATAACAACAGAAAGAACAGTTGCCGAGAGTCCACAGGTAACCAGCGAAGTTTGAACATGGATGGGGAAAGTGAGCAGTTTGTCGGCAGAATGTGAGTGAATTCAGTGAGATCAGTGGGTTTGTTTGTAGCCGGAAACTGAGATTTGCTTTGACACTTGCGACGTCAACCGGTCTGAGAAGATACATCAAGGGCGACGGCTTTCTCACAGTCCAAAGTGGCCTCTACTATTACAAACTTGTTCAGAGTGCCCAGCTGGTGTGGGTCTATGAATAAAACTACGAATGGTGGGCATTTTTTATTACCAGAATATTATTTCTGTACCAACCCACGAAACGCCTGGTAGCGTTCATTTGATGTTCATCAAACACTTCTTGCAATCAATGTCAAGCAAGTGCCTCGAGCGGTTTAGCTGCGGAGATGCAAACGCAACTGACCATGATTGGCTCTCCAGTTGAACCTATTTGCAGCACAGCACTACAGATAACGTTATTCATAAACGCTCTAGCCTGTGTGACTTTGCGATTATTGGGTATCATTTCAGAGATTCTGAAAGCCAAAAGAATATTCGTAACTTTTCTTGGAATTATAATAGTAGGGCGAGTGACATGAAGCTGTTTATATGCCAAGACTGTTGAAGCGTAGGCAGTGCGTGTTAGGTGGTATCACAACCATTAAAAAAAACACCGATCTAATCAAATTCGGTACTTAAAAAAGTATTGCATTGTATGCGTAACAACTGCCCTCCCCATGCAACGCAATGAAAAAAACTTAGACATGATTTAATCTAAGCTTTTCCTTCTTTTTTTATTAAGCTGGAATTGGAGGAACACCTGCCAGGAGACCAGAGGTGATACCCTTAAAACCACCATCAGCAGCTCCCATAAAATCAGCAGTAGGAATGTGGATGCATTCACCAGCCTCGCCTCCATTGCGCAAGCATCGACTACCGACGGGTCAACCATCAAGGCATCGCCCAGCCAGGAATCACTACCTGTCGCCACAGCCGAGCAATCTGATGTCTTTAGAGAGGCTTTTGAAGTTGCGGGGGAACAATAAAAAAAGGAACTGTCGTAAAGACAGTCAGCTATTAGGAGGAGCAAATTATATCTCCCACGACATTGTGAACCTAGATGCATAGATCCTCGAAAGACAGTAGGCACGACAGTCAGACCGCTATTCTGCTTTTGCCAATGAAAACCAATTTCCACACATGTGCTCCCCCAATTGCGTACTGTTCGTTTTGCATGGTGCATGGATAAAACAGTGCTTTTTGAAGTAGTAACAGTTGGAATGAAACCGTGCTTTTGGACATGGCATGTCGGGTGGTTTCATATGACGAGCGTACTGCGCTACTCACGCAAACAAGCTGCGGAGGATCTCCGGTTGGTACTTGAGATTTTTACCGTATATCGAACGGGCCACCCAAACGCTCGCGAACATCGTGAAGAATTCAATAATCTTGCGGAATGCTTTGCACATTTTTAATTTCACCCTCAAGTACATATTAACACTTTATCTAGCCAAAATTATTCCGAAGGCACTTTCAATGACGCCCCTCCCTGTGAAAATGCGTTTTTGAACGTTTGCAAAGTGGGATGGTTTCACTTCTGTGAAGGCAAGGCTTCATCAAATGGTGCTTCCAAAGCCTGATCACCGAGGGGAAGGGCTCATATTGGCATGCCGTTAAAGACATTTCTATGTAAAGTAAGTAGTTTAGTCACAACTAGATTGGTGGCAGGAAAGTTATTTCATAGTTGCGCCAGGTATGCGACCCCAATATCGTACACTAATGAACAAGAACATCTAGTTATTGTTGGTGGAACATTTTTGCTAAGTAGTTTGGAGCTGCAAAGGGCGCCGGAATTTGGACACACGAATGATTTGAGATAAACTGAACAAATCATTTAATCCGTGGTAGCGTTCTGTTCGGTTTTGTCCATAGGTCATTTCGCTGGCCTGGTGCGAATGATGGCAACCGTGTGTGTTCGCTGTATGCCTGTGCCTGCGCGCCTCTGCCACTGTATGCAGGGGCTGTACGCGGATGCAGGCACCTGTGGCTCCTTGGTGTGCCCCGTCATCATTGGTTCCGCAAAGAGAGTGACTGTTCCGTTCATCAGTGGGACAACCTCGCGCTACAATTCAACCTAAACTTCCTTACGAGCGAGTACAAATGGGTCGTGGCTCAAAGTCGCAAATGAGCGCCGTACTAGCGCTGTAAGACAACACCGTCTTTAGGGAAGGCAGGTGCAGAAGCAACAAAATCGTGTATCGCCGAACTCAAAAGCATTAACTTGACGTCAAGTTCAGTTTTTTGTAGCGTCCTACAGCCTACCTGTCCCAAAAGACCATGTTAAATCATCTGCACAGATCAGCGGTTTGCTAGCTGCCATGCTTTGGTAACGCCAACAGATTGCTCAGCTGTCGGCGAGGGCGATCTCCGGCCACTTTCCGATTGTTGTCGTTCTGCTCACTACTACGCTATCTTTTTTTCTCTGTCGGCAATGGCATCAACGGGTAAATTCTGGCAGGAAAGAAATTTTCTGCGGGAAAATGGCTTTCCTTTAGGAGAACGAATTTGCCGTGGAATGGTGCGGACGCGCCAGTATCGGTGTTGACGTCCGCAGGCAATTTACACTGCAGGGTTGGCATTTTGTGCGTCGTGCGCGCTTTCTTTTGCTACCGCTGCTCAGTTATCTGATGGTGATATGGACTTCTCCCGAGCAAGTACAGCACCACAATGAAATTTCACTGCGATACTTCACATCTGTTGACACCACAGATGGGAATCGTGTGGTAACAGCGAGCGCGACCAACGCCAGGGATGATTTTTTTTTCAGCGAAATGCGCGAACAGGCGGACACAGTTATGGCGCCTTTCTCTGCTGCCAAGAGAAGAAATGGCCAACTAAACTATTGTGTGTCTACCATCTATACACCTACACATCACCATTGCCTGGCTTTCCTCCGGTTTATTCTGAAGCAAACAGCCGCGGCAGTGGCTGCTTGCATGACGTTTGATGGGCGTTTGATTAACAATTTTTTCAGAAGTTAAAGGATCTTCCTGGGCTGCATCGACGCTAAAATTGCCACTAGAATGTCAGAGCTTCTGCTGGTTGCCATATCCGTCCCTTTAGTTCCAGCTATTTCATGCGCCGCAGTTGCTTATATCATGCCCGTGAAATAATGTTTCCTTCGCGTTTTTTATAGAGAGGCTGTATAGGGTATATATATTTCAACTACATGTAGGGCAATGTATGTGTAGAACAACATGCGTTCTCCTATTCGCACGCGACGTATCTTTATGAAGTAACAAATCAAAAACTAGAGTTGTGTTTCGGCAAACACTTTCGAAAGCACTAAATGTGATACCACTCTACATACTTGTCAACGTTGTTGAAAACCGAGAAAGCATCAAGAACACTTGCGGTAAATTATAAGCACGTAAAACAGCCTTAACAGCACAATTGTTTCGTCGAGGCTTTCATTGCAAGAAGAGTGAAAACCGGGCGCAGCGAGGTAGAGAGGGCTTACCCTTGCGAGAGGGATAGCGAGGCCAAACACGTGCACCATAGTGGGGAGAGTGCGACCAAGCGCTAGCTGAGGTGCAGCGTAGTGGGGATAAGTGCGAGTGGACCCCAAGAGCAGGTGGGCGGAACCTAGCCAGGGGTGCGAGCAAACGACGTGCATAGTTACGTGGACTCAATGATAGGAGGACGAAGTCGATCAATTGGAGTACGCGCCAAACAGATGGCTTGGAGGAGCGATCGTATACGCAGAAGTACGCTATGCAGTTGCTGCTGGAACATAACTAGTGGACACCACCATTCTTCTGTTATTCCAGCCCCTACCGGAGCCAAGAACGCCCTCAAAGCAAACTTATCACGTCAAAAATCTCTCCTATAACAGAAAATACCCAAAGTATCGTGGAAGACGTTGAAATGATATTACAAATTGGCTGCTGCCACCAGAAGGCAACCTTCTAAACCAACCACCCCCATCAATCCCTGACATACTAAAACTGGCACTCCTATCAGGCACACGAATAGGCCACAGGTATGCAGTAAGCACTGGCAGACCCCCTAGATTGCAACATTTACATCCGTGTCCAGGCCGCCTAACACCGATCCGCCATTCAGCGTGGCAAAAAATGGTTGGATTACTCTTCGCAACACTGGAAGGGCTAACAAACTCCTTACGGGGCTGGCGATGAGTTCACTCCAACTGGAATTACCGATATCTCACGTGCGGGACACGCAGAGTTTCTTGCTGACCAGCTCACGCGCATGAACCGCAGCACTCATATGACGGACACGCCCAATCCACAGACAGACATGTATGAATTTGTCACGACTCAAGCAGCTCACATCCTCCCAAAGCCCGTCACCTCCTTATCGCCCTTTTGTATTTCCTGTGGCGGTACCCACATTTTGGCAGACTGGAACGCCAAAAGAAAAAAATAATTCCTGAACGCTATGCAGCACTCAAAACCACAAGGCGTCCAAGGACACTCAACAGATATTAAAAACCTCAACCAGCACGAAACCCCCTAGCATCTGTAACACCTTAGCGCCTACAGTAGAGCCCATGTGTGCAGAGACCTTCCCACCAACATACACCTTTCAGTAACCATCTACCTACTTAAGAAAGGCACACCCAGCTAATATCCCACATCTTACCGGTATATACACGTAACCTTAACCATAGATAAAATAATAAAACACATTGGCCTGTGCCACCTATTGCGTATTATACAGAGTGATGAAAACTGAGTCGACAGGTTTTTTTAAAAACTGGCGCTTAGATTCACGCGAAGTTCACCTCTACAGTGAGGTTCTGTGGCCAGGGGACACATAATTGGAAGGTAATTATTGATGTGGATGGCTTAAAGAACTAAAATTGGTTAATTAACTTTTTAGTGGCTGCAATAACCAGGCATGTTTGTGTTTGAAAGTTAGACGCAATCGTGTTTCTACGCAGTTTCAACTGGTAGAATTCTTCTAGCGCATTCGTAGTCCGAGATATCGAACGGTGAAGTTTAATTGCCATTAGCACGATTCATCCAGGCCTCAAATACTCATTGAAAAGACAGAAACCCTCTTCCCGCACCCAGAATATCCGAAAAAACTAGGTAACCTCAGAGGTGATCTTTAAGACGTACAATAGTCCCCAAAGGTTAGATATCTGGGCGTCATCATCGACGCCAAGCCTACATGGAGGCCCGCCCTCACCACCCTAGCAAGAGAGGCTAAAGCTGCAAAAAAAGAATGCACCCGTCTCGCACGTGGGCTGGGCTGCTGACACGCCTGGGCATTATGAATTCACAGACCTTAGCAAGCGCGCGTATCCTGTAAGCCCTCCCCTAATACTCTCTCAGTCTGATTCAATGAAAGAGACCCGAGGCCCATCAACGTAAAAGAATGCCTCTTATTGCCTTGCCGAACTCAAGTGGCCAGGACCCTTGTTAAAGGCCAGGCCCGTCGCTTTCTTCTACATGCTGCAGAAAGGGGCTTCAAAGATATGACGCTCCTCCACAAAACGTAAGATGGACTGGCCATAGCGTGCGCAGAGGGGGGGGGAGGGGGGATCTGATAAGCTTGCACAACGAGCTATTTGTGCCTAAATTTAGGGCACATTCTTTTTAAATTGATAAGAATGGTGGGACAAACAGTGGAAGTGACGAAAACGCATGTAAACAGATGTACTGATGCGTACTCCTGTTGGTATTGCGCGCACTATGGTTGGTTTAGCCGCACACCACTGAGGGGCTTTGGGATTCTCTCAGGCGACACTGGCTGATTGACGCAAGCAACATGGCCTGGCGTGATCAAATTTGTTAAGCGGGCACTATGTTTCACGAAACGATTCTCTTCTCCCACAACCAAATAAAGCCACATTTATATACGGCGTAAGAGGGCTTGACACGGTATGAAGGCGCTGCTAGGTTTAGTAACGTAAACAAACGCGCGAACAACGCCGCTATTTCCCGCCCGTGTGCAATCGCCTGCAGTAGAGAACCTCGATACCAGCGCCACCGTACAGGGTGGAGACAACCTGTGAACGGTCCCGTGCCGCCGCAACTGGGTCGACGTGCTTAGCACATCGTTCTTTTCGTTTCTCTCGAGGCCCAGCAACGCCAAAAATACAAGATAATTCAAACTTCACGAGTAAACCGCGTTGCGGCGATAATTCCAACGCGAATTGGATACAATGACTAGCTTCAGCGGCGAGCGCGTGACCTAAAATGGCGGCGGCCGCCTATACGTGTCTCCACCCTGTACGCGGACGTTTGAATCAAGGTACCCTAGGCGGCAGAGCGGTCGGTTACTGTGATGTCCTTGCAAACCACGCAAACACACTATTAGGCGGCAAAATCTAAAGTTTAACTCAAACTTATTAGTCTCACAGTCAATAGAGCATCGTGTGAATCCGGAAAAGCGCGTGGGACACTATAAAACACGAAATCTTTCGAATAAAACACACTTGTATTTCATCTGCATGGCTCCTTTCAGGAATTGAGGCCAGATGTGCGCCATCCCCGCCGCGGCGCTAGCTTTTCTGATGGAGGCGAAAAGCAAAAACGCCCGTGTGTACGAGATTTCTTATGTTGAGTTTTTTATATGAATTTGCATCTTGCATTTGCATACATTGATTTTTCAATAAATCACCACTTGTAATCACCGCTTGCCCTGTGTCTTTAACCTTCTGCCCGGTGTCTCTTCTCGCGCTATTTACACAACTAGCCAACACAGCAACCCTAGTGAGCAGCATTATCAAGTTCGATTATTTTGCAGTTTACAAAAGACAGATCTGTGATATCTTTCTGTGCTTTACGGAGAGTGGAAGTTCTTTCCGCAGCGTGCTGTCAAATTTATGATGCCTCCATCCTGGTACTTGACCCCTTGCCGGTGTTACGCATGAAAGTAAAAACTTGGGCTCAGAAACGTGTTAAAATTACATATCGTTCAACTAAATATTTTAGTACCATTTCTCGCGTTTCCACTGCGTTGTAACCATTAGGCCTTCTGTAGTAAGAGGCATGGAGTTGCCGGGGGAGGGGGGGGGGGGCACGCGGTAAGGCTTCGCCACTTATAATTGAAAACTCTGCGCACGCCTTCGTGAATGACACTCACTGACCAGCTGAAATGCACACCACACATTGAGACGGGACATCTCGCCCCACTGTTTGCACAATTTCATCATCGCTGCCGCCGACAGACCCCACAGGCGAGTGCTGTCTTAGCGCGCTGCTGCGGCGCCCAAATATAGCATTAGGGAGTATTCTAATCGCCAGCTACATTTTATTCTTTCACTTCACTCTCGATAATTCAGGTAAAGTTGGTTTTGCTGCAGGGCGTATTGGCGTACATCGCATCACTGAGGGCACTGCAGGTTCGCCTAAGTAGAATACCAAAAAATACCGAGTACACTCGCGCGCCTACCACGTGAGGAGTGCCCGGCATTGTCCGACACCACTTCAGAGAGCACACTGCCGCGCTATCGTGGCTGTGATTCCCCGCGTGCTGATCCGTCAACCAGTTAACCGGCAGCAGCGCCTAAAAATGGGAAGCGCCGATCAGCCCGCGCTACCCAAACCAAATTCGTTTCGCCGGTTCCTGCCGTTTCCAGCGCGTTCTGACGTGGTGCAGAGTCTTTGGGAGAGATGTGAAAGCCTACGCTGAAAACGATCAGGGCCGAACTGTCATAGAGAACATTTAGCTGTTAGAAAATTTATGTGAGGTGCGACAGACGGGAATCCTACGAAGGAAGAGGGGCGCCAGTTCTTCTGTTTCTCCAGGTTGCACCTAAAGGTGAATTCCGCCTTTTTTTGTTTTCTGATTATGAAAATTACAGAATTCGCTGGTGGACACATTTCAAGTCCAGCAGCAGCCAAAGATTCGAGAAGATGGCGGGCCGGTAAGATGTGAAATGCGGTCAAACTGAATAGGTTTTAAAAACCCTCACCGTTTTATCGTAGAAGGAGCGAGGGGGTAGGAGTAGAGAGTGAGCGACGGGTGTGAAAGAGAAGATAGATATTTGCAACGAAGTGACCAGTTAGGCTTCGCGCGTCTTAAGCAGGGAGGAAGCAGTGTTCGAATTGGAGGAACATCATTCTTCCGTTTGAATAAGTAGGCTGGGATAGCTCCGGTAGCTTTAAAATCCTCAGTAGCGACATCGTCGCTGCCTTTCATATTCAGAGAGTGAAAACACAATTTTTTTTGAACAGTTATTGGGCGCAGATGTTGTGTAAATGCCTCGCAACGTTTTTGTAGAATTTACAACCATTTCGTAAAGCCTTTGTTGCTTTCAATGGCACAACAAAAACTTTGCAAAACAAAAATCTGTCTAAAAGGTTTCCTGCGTACAATTTTTACAAAAACGTATTGTATTTCTATACTACCAAAAAAATTTATTAACTGCATACTGATGTATATAATATTTTACATACGTAACTGTTCTTCATTCCGTTGTTGTTATCTTTCTGCAAAATTTGAGTATTTAAGAAACTGGAACAAATATTTTCTGCTTATTTTTTAAATTTTTTATAATTTGCGTAAGTTTAAATAATTTTTAATCACTTTATAAACAGTAGCCGTCTTCAGCTTATCCGTCGGTTGTGCTTGTAATATGTATTGTGTGTTCATCGATGGTGTGTAACTGGGAGTATCGCTCTGCGTATTTACATACCGTGTTTACCAGCAACCCTGCAACTCTAAGCTTCATGTGCAGAAACATCACTGCAAGTTTGTACACGCCGGTGTGGAAAACACGCTTGCAGACCTGCGAGAGCGGTACTGGATTCTTCACGGATGACAGCTCGTGAAGAAAGTTGTTTCTGAATGTACTGTTTGTCGACGGCACCATGCAAAACTCATGGAGGAAGTGGTTCTTCCTTTGCCAAAGGACAGCGTCAGAGAAACCGACCCGTCCGATAATGTCGACATCGACTTCGCTGGTCTGTTGTTTGTACGCTGGGAACGAAAGTTCACGAAGGTGTACCTGTGCTGTTTACTTGCGCTGTAATCAGGGCTATACATCTCGCACTCCTAGACGACCATACAGCGCCATCCTTCTTGAATGCGTTTTAAATGCAGAGCATTTCAGTAACTCACGATGTCACCCGCGTTGACGTCCGTAGTGCGCACCGCACCCCTCCCTACTATATAAAACAAATACTATCCGGCGCCCGGTCACGATCCCTCGACCCTGCGGGCGGAACGCTATGTACATAGTGCTCCACCCACTGCGCCACAAAGCCGACACAGAAAGGGACGCTACGAACGCGCTTTATATCGTTGACTCATTCAAATTACTGCTGAGGAGCGCTCTCTCGTCAGCAGTTGCCACAAGTGCAACAACATTAACGTAACGCAACCTACTTAATGTCGTGCGCCCCCGGAAATGCTCTGCATTTGATCGTGCCCCTCGCGAGGGGGATGTTTCATTGCGTCTTCTCTCGGTCGCGGGACCCGTGGCGCCATCTGGTGGAGGCGCGGCACAACTTGTAGCACTTTCTTTGAAAAAGCCCCTCGAAAGCGCGGCAAATATGAAATAGGGATGACACGCTTTCGAGGCAATCCGCCGAAGCGGCTGCTTTGTGTACAGACTCGGCGGCGAGCGTCCCGGGATTCTGGTGCCGACCGAACCCCATTTTTCCGTAATGAAATAGGAATGTAATTACATATATAAGTCCACAAAATAAATGAGCGGCATCCGCAAAGAAACCGCCACCCGATGAGCATTTATTGAACAGACAGTATAAGTCGGCAGCAAAGCTACGTCTGAGCCATAGGGGCTTATGGATCATAATGCATGTTATTTATCCAGCACTTATCGATTCTGCATTTCGAATGCCAAATTATACAATGTTTGTTGAAGCATTCTTCGAGAAGCCGCTTATTAGAACCCCGTGAGGTAAAATGTGCCGGTATACCCTCACATTAAGGCAATTTAACGCATTTTTTCACGCTCTCCCTTACCTGACAGGCCCACGTCCGACCAAAATGTATTTGGTTGTGCTATTTAAATATTGTTGGAGGTCACGCGCGTCTGCTCTACATAGATGACAAAAGACGCACATAATCTCATTACGACCACATTCAGTGCATGGGGCCTCCACGGAGGAGTAACAGCGAGTTGGTTGCCCCACCAGCGTTGGGTGCAGTTACTGATATAAACTTTGATTTCTGGAGGCAGATGCAGGCGTGCTTACGCTTGAAAAAGTGTTACTAATCTGAACAAATAAAGATTTCATGTCTTCAACTATAAATAAAAAACAAAAATTTTGTACAACCGTACCTACAAAATAAATACAGTCAAACCTCGTTACTACCAGAGTTACACAATGTATACAGTTATGGATCCGGGCGGAGTTAGCCCCCCCTGCTCCGTGGAAGCTGAGGGGCAAGTCCACCCGCGCGGCACCTATTAGAAAAAAAAACTGACTTTGGCTAAACTACTATTATTCAAAATTTTGTTCTAAAATAAAGAATGCATTTCAATTTAAAATACTTTAATTACGAAAAATTTTTGTTGCTTTGTTTCACGCAGAAGTTTTCCGTCTGTGCTGTACACCGGTAACGCCCTCACCTTCAAACGCAGCAAAAAGGAAGTCACACAACTTGGGGAGAAAAATTCGCGATCCACAAGTGCAAAACACGTTTGCCAACCACAAGATTGAATGGAAATTCATCTTGCAGCGGGCGCCATGGTGGAGACGATTTTGCGAGCGTCTCATCCGTTCGCTGAAGCTGGCACTGAAAAAGACTCGGGACAACAATGTGTGGCAAGAGGTGAACTTGTTACCTTCCTCACAGAAGTAGAGGATACTCACTTACGTTGTCCGCGATCGCCAGGAACCAGAGCCACTAACTCCAGCCCAATTTATAACAGTAAATCGGCTGACCTTTGTTCCTTGCCCCACATCATCAGAACTCTGTCGTTTCCAACATTAGCATCTTCATATCCTGTGGGAAAAAAAGGGAAGATCTCCCGGAAACCTCCTGTCGAAGATGGGCAACCGAGTACCTGCTGGAGCTATCGTCTTGCCCCATCAAGTCAACAGCAGCTGTCAGAGCAGAAGACATCGTATTACTCGAAGATCCTCTCAGGCTTCGCCAAACCTAGAGACTTGCGCGCATCACAGATCTTCACGATGGACGCGAAGGAAAGATTGGAGCCTGCTCCGCGAAACTCGCGGATGGATCACAGTTACAGCGTTCCATTCCGATGCTGTACCCCTTAGAAGTGCGGTCTGAGGAAAACTCATAATCCCCGCCCTGTCAATTTCGTGGGGGCAGGTTGTTGAAACTTGGTTGTTGGAGGAAAAAGAAGCGACACTGAATGGGGGAGCTGGGCCTGCACTGCATGCTTCGGGTATGGGCCCAGCACGTGCATTTCGTCTGCACCTCTTCATGTTCGGAAATAGACGCGAACTGAGGGTGGTCTCCGAGACGCTCAATAAAGGCGCCTGTTGTCTGTGAATGGCGCCGTCTTCTTGTCAATAGCCTTTATTACATCCGGAAGACGCTAGGTCACGTGGCGGAAGCGGGAGTGAAAGGTAAGATGTTTGCAGCTTGGGACATCTCGAAATGGACAGCTAAAGTTGAAGCTGGTTGGCTCCTTACGAATGCGGAAGAGGCCACGTGGGGTTAGGGGAGAACAGTACAGAAGTTCTATTTTATGCTGTTTTTCTCAGTCAGGCAATCACGAAATCATTCTAGAGTTCACTACCCATTATTCCTTCTCACGGCTATATCTTCAGTACAGTCATAACTCCTAATACCTTCATGAACTACAATAACAACATGAACTTCAATAACAGCTTCAATACCTTCATGAAGCTCATGAACAATATGCTCGTAATACTTACGCTAACATTACCACTACAATATGAAAGCCATTTTACTACGTAACAGAAAAGTAAAAGCCCTTTACTGTAATTTTTCTTTCCTCAGGTGGAATGCTTCACTGCACAACACACAATATGGAAAAACCAGCTTACAGAGGACGCACCTAAACCGATACCCTAAGAAGTCTAGTTCACCTTGATACGCCAACGCATTGCTGGTGGGCGCATTTTTTTTCAGTTATGTACCTGGTGTTAACTCTTTTTCGACGCGCAGGAATGGCCGATTGCGAGTTCTTCAAACAAATTTTTTTGCTTTTGAGCTACTGGACACATTTACCATTGCTACGCATGATATTGTAGCTCATAGATTTCTCTTTTAGACCCATGAAAGCAGTTTTCGGAAAAACGCAGTTATTCAGACTTTATTGGTCAGCGAATAAACAATGCGGAATAAAGTATACACAAAAATCACATAGACGATTTTACTGCGGCTAAAAATTATTTAGAAAATTTTAAAATAAGCGAAATGTTTCTACGTACCTAAGCTCTCGTTCTATATGTACATCAATGCTGTATACAAAGTTCTTGATTCTTCCAGGAACACCAACCTAACGGTACTTACGGATGTGCCACTCCGTGACGCCACTCGAGAGTCAGTCAGTCTGTTTAAAATATGCATTTAATCTTGCTTGTTTGTGTCTTAACACAAAATTCTTAGCGCTGCAGTGCTAAAGAACAAGAAACAAAATGACACCACCTTCCCGCGAGGGAACCCTGAGTTGATGCGAAACATCTCGGAGGTTCCGAAACATTCATGAGATATGGTATCCAAATAACGAAAAATGACGGATCTTCGGACGGTGCAGCGTGACTCAACCGAAGCAGCAACTGAGAAAGCGGCGCGCGGATCGGGTTTATTATATTGAGCATATGGAGTGGAGAGGAGGAGATGAGACAGGAGATGCACATGCGCGCTTATCGCGCAGCTGCGGTGATGACTAGCGTGCGCGCTATCGTACAGCTGGTGGGGAGATGGGGAGACGAGGAGCAGCGCGCCAGCTATCGCACAGCTGGCGTGGAGAGAGGGAGAGGACGAGAAGCGCGCGCGCTATCGCACAGCTGGTGGGGAGAGGGGGAGAGGTGCGGACTGACGGACAACGGGCGACGGACGACGCAGCCGAGAGGAAGAAATGCTCTGCATCTAAAATTTAGCACTCTTGAAAAGCAGCCCACGTGTTTCCGAAACGCTACTTTTACACGAACGCCAGGATAACTTGAGGGTGATAACACGACACGGAGGCCTGAATAAGGCAAAATATTTCCGCCACTCATGGTCCAGATCGTTCACATGAAAGTAATATCGATGTCGTCACATATTAGCACCTTTTGTTTAAAATGCAGCGCGAAGTAAAAAACGAAGCTTCCCTGGCACTACCAGCCCAAGTCTGAGGCTGTTGAATGGCAGAGCCTTCATCAGAAATAAAATCTGAAGATGCCACATCGTTAATGCAGTCATCACTGTTGCTGGGTTAAAAAAACAGCTGCAGCAGTTTTCAAAGTGCCTGAAACCGCTTTTCGCCTTTACAGCATCCACAGTCACTTGTATCTTGCGTTCAGATTTCACTCGCGACGCCTTGTACCCCCGCAAAATGTAAACAAACGCCCACGAATCTCATTAAGGGGTTTACAATGAACACATCAGATAGCGCCAGTTGTCCGAATAGCGCCGTTTTTAGTTTTTGCGCGATGTTTCAAAATCATTGTTTATCCGTGAACGATGGTTTATGGCGCTGTCCCGAAGATTTACATCAAAATATGAAATACCTGGCCCTTTTTGTGCAACACGCAGTTGGGGTAGACCAAAATTTCCTGAATGCAGTGACTCGAGTGGGCGCCGTAGGGGTACGGCACGCTTTGAGAGATTCTTTTCATCAACGCTATTGTAAATGGCATTATCAGCTGGTGTCTAACCTTTGAGAAATTCCCTGTAAAAGCAATTTCGAATAGTGTCTAGTGGTAACAGAATTGTCTGAAATATTAAAAAAACACACTAGGTGCTTAAATCGGTCAGTTAGCACTCTGCTTAGCCTCTAGTTGGGTAAAGGCAGCTTTAACACCCACATGTAGACAAAAACCTCAGCACTGTTCCACTCCACACCACATACACACAACAACCAACGGAGAGACAAAAATATTTCAGCCATCGGAACTGCCGCAGCAAGTGTGCACAAACAACGGTGCTGGTTAAGTACGCTTAACGTGTTGATTCGAAGCAGTGCACAAAACAGCGAGCGAAGAAAATAACAAGCAAAAGAATTCCCGGACCTTCTCCAATAACGTGAAACCTGGGGAAGGGCGAAGCATGGATTCTGTAAATGTACACCCGCCCAATTTTTTACCAATATCACGGGAGAGTCGACCGCTCCGTCGATCAGCGCCGTACGATGGAGCGATACGACAAACTCGGCGAGAGTAACCGCATGCGCATTAAGCAAAGGCCGCTGCTATCGTCTTGTGCTGGGCTGTTCCAAGAGCAGACAACTACCCCCGATTATTTTATTCGCTTATCACACTGCCCCCCAACCCGCCGTTAACGGGGCGAAGAGGGCAAGTGAAAGCGAGTGGTAAGAGCAGTATGGGGTGGCTGTCGGCTCTTGGAACAGCCTAGCAGACGACGGCAGCAGCGGCCTTCGCTTAGTGCGCATGCGGTTACTCTCGCTGAGTTTGTCGTATCACCCCATCATACGGCGCTGATCGGCGGAACGGTCGACGCTCCCATGATATCGGTAAAAAATTGGGCGGGTGTACACTAACGCCTTGGCGTTTTTGGCAACGGAGAATAAACCTCAGTAGCGTAGAAATTTGGGCTTGTTAGTACATAACTTTCAAACATGTAGCGCAGAAGACGAGAGACACAGGCAAGTAGACGTGTGTTTCTACTTGTCTGTGTCTTTCATTTTCTGCGCTACATCTTTGAAAGAGATTTTGAAAGAATTGTTTGAAACAATTGTGAGATAGAGGCACATAGCTTTGTGGTCAAGTCTCTTGTATTTGAAGAAGAAAGCTCTCCAGCGCGAGTCGTAAACGAGTGCTCCGGTGTTTTGTAGCGTAAGCTACACTGGCCCAGGTTGAGCAGTTTCCCGTGGACCTTGAAGGGCCGTGCTGCGCAAGCACGAGGATCATTGTATTGGTTTGAATTGGATTGGATTGAATTGGATTTGGAATAAAGTGGATCGAACTGTATTATATTGAATTGTCTAATCAAATCCAGTTGGACTACGGGTGTGTAGAGAATTGGGTCTGCACATTCGCTGGTCTGCGCATTCTAGAAGAGGGACATCACAGCCGTGGCAGATGCACTGGCCCCGGAGCCTGCCCAGTTGTGCACCTCCATTGTACAAGAGCCAAGTCTCGCGGTGCGCCGGAGTCGCTTTATAGGCGTTTCGCGTGTCTCCTTCACAGCCGTCTGCACATGCGCGAGGAGCAGTGACTGGCGGGGCTGGATCGGACCAGACTGGACTGGACTGGATTGGACTGTACTAGATGAGACTGGAAATCGTTTTAGCAGTAGTAAGCATGATCATCTGCTAAACCTAGACAACCAAAGAGCTAAGAATACCCAGCTCATCTCATGTTCGGGGCAGTGTCCCTCCCTCCTTCTTGTTGTCCACCGTTCGCACTCTACTGCGCATGCGTGTCTCTTCAGCCCTGTCAGCGTTTGGGCTGACGTCAGCGCAGTTCACTATAAACTAAGGGTGTGCGAATACCAAATTTTTCGAATACAAATGGAATACGAATATCTACCATCGAATCTCGAATCGAATATCCAATAATTAAGGGGAACCCCAAGCAGCACAGAACTTGTCGGCCTAACTCAAGCCGGTCTACTTTGGCCGGTGATTTTCTGACCGGCCTTTCTGCGGCAACCATGTTCAGCCCGTGCCCAAATGTGGGCCTTTTCGCCGTATACGGCCGTACTCCCATTACTGTCCAACGGCCAGTGTCCGTCGGCCAGTCGACCGGCTAACGTTCATACGGCCAGATTCCAGCCGTAGGGCTCCGGCCATCGCAAAGCCACCTGTGTGCGGCCGAAGTACGGCCACCGGAGGACAGCCGAGATGCGGTCGTCGGACTCCAGCCGTATTAGGCTGCCGGAAATTCGGCTGTGCTACGGGCATTGGAGTTGAGCCACAGTACGTTAACTGTACTGAGGCCGGTGGACGACCATTGCATGCAGCGCAAGCAGATCACGCAATCCCGCTGTGCATCAGCACATACCCACCATTTTGGGTCCACTGCACCCACATCAAAGTGAGCCCGCGCGCAACCACCAGCCGTCCAGCCTTCAGCGCAGCCTTGCTTAATTATCAACGTCAGTTTACACCAAAATTAATTTATTCAACAGTGCTTACAAATAGTCGTTCCTTTAATTGCTGTGCCTCTTTTACTGTCGAATACAGCAAATATTCATTTCTTTGCAGAGCTGGGATAGATGTATTGTGCAGGTCCTGATATCTTCTGTGGAGCGGCTTACCTGTAATAAACAAGGAAGGATGGGGGGGAGGTGGGGGGGCGGCGGAAGGCGCATACTTTAGTGGGTTGAATTTCACAAAGATGAAAGTGCCGCTTTTAGGCAATTTCTTTTAAGACAATACTTTCAGGCTCTGATAAATCAATTATTTTTACAACAGCTGTTTGACCAGTTTTTTTTATATAAAACCGGTGCGAATGCCTTTACGAAGCGGTTCGGTACTCCACAAAACACTCAGCCGCATTCAATATAATTTACTTCACACAAAAAGTATGTCCAGCATTTGCCCATTTTTCTTGCAAAGAAATTTTCTACTCCATCAACTTTTCTGAAGATCTTTGACAGGGCTGATCCTAGGAGAGATCAAAGAAGTACTTTCATTTTCAATACACTTTTTATGTTGTTTTCATGAGTTACGTGCACACCCCTTAATAGTCCAAAAAAACTTAATTTTCCTCTAAAGTCGAACTACGTTAACAAAATTCTAGACGTGTTGCGAATGACGCCCTGCTTCAGGTGGCTGCAGTTGTATCCCTCTGTGTTCACGCAAGTAAAGGCGTAAGGCTAGAGTTTCATATTTTGTTTCAAACAAATAACTTAGCAATGGTAGTATTCATTTAGCAAACCTTGCATACTGCAACGAATATAGAAATAAATAATTTATTGGTCAAGTTTGAATGCGCAGGGTTCTCAATCCGTCGGAGGCGAGTTTGCTAGTCCGCAAGCTTATTTATTTATTTATTTTTTATTATTTTTTATTTTTTTTACCCTCTTGCCTTTGCATACGTTACAGCATGGAGATACATAACACTAAGCATCAAATATGAGGCCAAATAACAAAATAATTCTACAAAGCGTGGGGAAAATCGTCATTATAAACAGTAGATACAATCATACGGGGAAGATAATTACACTGCAGTATTGATGTAAAATAAAATGAATCGCGCAAGGCGTCACCTTTAAAGTAAAGTTAATAATGTGCTTCAAGCTAGCGGTCCCACTTTGGGATACGTAGAATGGCGCTCGGATATACTTCCCCCCGTCTATTCCAGTTTTCGAATGATAGATATTACGAAAATAGATATTACGAACCTGAGGTTTCCACTATGATCTTTCCCGTCTTACCATTTAGGTGAACTTTTACTTTCCCTCATCCTAAGTTGACAGTGCCAATACCTAATACGAATCGCACTGCCCTATTCTGTATGTTTTCAAACGTATCAACCAGCTCTTTGCTGTAGGGATCCCAGAAAAGACACGTTGACTGCAACATTAGGCGCATATGAGTGAAATACGTTTGTTCTTTTAAGATAAGGGGGGGTTCGCTTAAATTTTATCTAGGAAAGCCAAAAACACGTGCATCCATATCTTTTATGTTGTGAACGTGCTTATTTTTCTAAAAAACTCGTTAAATAAACTCCTAGTTATTTATATTCCCCGGCCGTTCTTAAAGCAGTGTAATTTACTGTATACGTATTCAATTGAAATGAAGGTTTTCTTGTAAAGTTGAAGTTAACACACTTTTTAAGATTCAACGACTTTTCTGAATCAGCACTTCACGAATCAGCACTCCACTCCACTCCAGCACTCCACAATTCCTGAGGTCGCGGGAATATATACGGACGAACAACCATTGAGAGCGACCAACTGCTGCCTTAGAGAGATATACTCGGCTGTCCATGCAATAACCGATTCATTCAGTTTATTGCCCGCAATGTCTTAACAAGAAAATGATATGAAACACTGTCAAATGCCTTTTAGCCGTAGAAGAAAATAGTCAGCTACTTCAAGCTTATCTATTGCTAAAGCCAAATCGTGCTTGAACTCAGCAAGCTGCGTTGAGCAAGAAACACCTGATGAAAACCGTGTTTGCTAGGATACTGGTTATTATGTTTACCCAAATGAGTCATATCCCAAGTGTACCTAATCTAAGTTTCAAATACCGCAACTAAATTAATATCCAGGCTTCGTCATTCACAAGGCTCTGTTGTTATGGGAAATTCAAAATAATACTTGTTTCTAAATAGGCAGTCATAAAATCCCAGAAAGTAACACAGTGCAGGGCACGAAGTTGAGCCTACAAATGCACGAGCTTAGCCTCTTCTACGTTTATCACCAACAATATAGTGCAACATTGTTTTTCGCAGTATTATGGTAAGAACAGTAGCCGGAAACTTGCTCTTTTGCGCGCCCTTGCCTTTCTTTGGTGGGGAGTCCTTGACATGGCGCCGGTTCAGCTCCTGCGGGGGGGTGGGGCCGCTTGCTATACGCCCTTTAAGGCCACTTATTTTGGTGAACCACCGACATCTCGTGTCGGACATCGCTGCCGGGTCGATGTCTCCAATGCTCTCCATTTCTTGAGGGGGCGAATATCCTCGAGCTGATGCGTCGACGAAGCTGACAGGCGAGGCGTTTTAGTGGCTATGACTGGCGAGGCTTAGCTCACCCGTCGGCGTGGCGCAGTCTTCTTGTGGCAATAAATGGCATTTCGATGACCTAAAACTTTCCCTGGTAATGTCCAGTGAGTCCTTGCACCTTGCACGTTCACCTAACACTCATTACTGTTTGACAAACGTAGTTTGTTCATTTAAAACGCAGAAACACCGAGGGGATGAAAAACGTGTCTGCGCCATTCGACTCCCTAACGGCTCTTTCTTCACCCAGGTAAAAACCGGTCCACCATCGGCGGGTCTTCTTCCAAACACGTTTGTGCATGAATTCTCGGCGCCCAGACGCCCGCCGTTCTTCGCATAATGACGTATAACCTAATACCTTACGAAGGCTGGTGTCCTCTTGAACACCGGTTGCCGAAAATTCGGCGGCAGTTCGCTTGCCCTAATTCGGCCGAGGACCGCTAACCGAATGAAAAACGTACACTCTGTGGCCGTAAGTCGGCCGGTCTCCATTATAACACCAGCTGCCGGAAGAAAACGAATATTCTGCCGTCGGACAAGGGGTTCACCGTGGAAAGCGAATGCAGGGCAGCCGCGCTCCGGCCGGTCTCCTTTCGAACACCAACTGCCACAAGAATACGGATATTCTGTGGCCGGTCGCTTGCCGTGCATCGGCTGAACACCGCTTCCCGAAGGAAAAAACGGATGTCCTAAAGCCGTACTTCGGCAGTTTTCTTTCTCAACATGGGCAGTCGAAAGGGAACTGAATATTTGGCAGCCGGTAGGTGCCCTTGTGCGTATGAACACAGGCGGTCGGAGAAATAACGTAGCGCTGGTTGCCGAATTTTGGCCGTTCATCGTATGATCAGTGGTGGCCAGAACCTGGATGCTGGCTGGACGTTCCAGAAAGCGGTCTTGGGACTTAGGACACACTTTCTGTGCCGCCTGGGACGTGGGTTTCAAAACCAACTTTTTATTTCTTTGTGGATTTGGATGACAAATGGCACACAACTGTAAATGCTTGTGTGATACCACCATGATAATTTCAAAGTATTATATGAAAAGCTTTTTTTGATAAAATTTTATTTCTGTTCACTTTGTACCGAGCTTGAGCGGCCTATAAAACATGATAGAAAACTTGTTTGAAGTGCTTTGCATTCCCAAATGAATGGATAAGGTCGCGACAGTTGGATTTGTTTTTTATTAAGGCAATTTTTTTAGTTCTCAGTTTTTTTGAAGTGAATGTACAAAAGGCATATAGACCACGAACGACAATTGGAATAAAAATCTCACAGAAATTAAATCTGAGAAACCGAGAGTGTCACGACCACTTCAAGGAATGTAACGCAAAGAACGGAATTAAAATACACCTCGCGGTCACAAAGAAATCACTGGAACAAACGACGTAGGGGGCAAAAAAAACTTTTGAGAAAACGGCTTCCGAGTCCGAGGTTGCAACATAGATATCATTCATGAAAAGTCAGAAGGGTTGTAGGCTTTCTTGTGCTTTTGAATACGGGGCTGATGGGATGCCTTGCCTTGAAATTGGAGTGCCTTTGGCAGCCTTTTTCTTTCCATAAAACATCATCTTCAGCTCGTCTGTGCAGAGTACATAACCCAGTTTGCGGAACAAACGGGGGGAGATAGCTTTCTATGCAAAATAGGTTAGCTGGTTGCCTGTATTGCACTGGACAACTTCCCTCTGCTGTGTTGCGACCATGGCAACAAGTGAAGAACTCCTTTTTTTAATTTGAAAACAGGTTTGACGTATTTTATGCTTTAATCATAACCTTGCCTGGAGCAGCAACTTCGTACTCGTACGCGCAGGTGTTCATTGGCAAAAGATTACATACCACAAGGATAAAAAGGAGCTACTTTGAAGCATGGTTTAATATTATGCGTAAAGTTTTTAATATTATGCATGCAAAGTTTTTTAGTACTCTTGACTTTCAGGGCATCCAATATTCCTCGAAGCACAACCAATATGCACTAACTTATAGATGTATGCATTGTTCATAATTGTTTCCCCCAAAATTCAGTTTTTTATATGCTACAACAGTAAGGTAAATTTTTAACGCATTGGTATTACTAATTTCCCTAAAAAATTTAATTTGTTAAATGCTACGAAAGTAAGTGTACATTTTTAACGCCGTCAACGTTTTTATTCCTGACTCAGACTTGTTTGCATGATTATCAAGGAGGTTAAAAAAATTGCCCTTTGGTTGATATAGGAAACTTCCACTCCAGTAATTTTTTGAACCTCTTTGATGATTACTCAAAGTGGACAGGAAACATTGCGCAAGAAAGCGATATGGCTCGCCCCCATCGCGGCGCTCGTATACCGCACCATGTATACTTTGGTTATCCCTGAAATGGCCCTTCAGGTCGCTTTTAGGATTAAATGTAATGTCAGAGGAATTAATTCGGCCTACTGGCGTTCAATCGTACCCGGTTTCGCAGTCAGGCGATGCTCCAACGCACAGCGGCTACGCCGTACGCGCCCCAGCTTCTTACGCGTCGGCCGTTTTATCGTGTAAGCTCACAAATCAGACGAAACGTTTACTTCGAGAACCGCTGTCACTAGCGCCCCCACCGCGTTTCACCCTCCGGGGTAAAATAACGCGCATTACGAAGCGTTCGGTGTCCTCCGCCTCTCGAGCCACGCAACTTCCCGTAATCTGGCTTGTAATCTCAGGCATTCTCATCTCGATAATGTCCGCGTTTAATACCACAGCAGATAAAATGACTGAACACGAACATGGCCGAGCTAAGCAGCGAAAATGAACCCTGAAAAGCGGCCGCCATCTTGCATTGCCACGGCGACACCCAATCAGCAGGGCCGTTTCAGAGCGCGCCGACTTCGAGGTCATTCGTGCATCAGAATCTTTCTGGCTTCGTTTGTGCGTCTCTCTTTCCCTTCCGTTCGGGCGTTTGTGAATAAACGAAGATAAAATATATGTCAACGATCGGAAAGAAGATCGCTTGGCCGATCCAATGGTACCAAAATGGCCCCACCCGGGGCCACCGTTGCATAGATACGGCGCTCCAAAAATTGCCGTTGTTTCGCCTTTTTGCGGTGACATTTTGTCACTGCAGCTAGCAAAAGTATTTGTTATGCCACTTGGCGGTGGTTTTCGGTTTGAAAACATTGCATACGCAAAGGTTAGAAAACATAGAAACCGAATATGTTGCTTTACACACCTAATATACGCAGAAATAGTTAGGCGGCGCCCAGTTTCGATCCCACGAATCTCTGGCCGCAACGGGAGGTTAGTGGCGCTCTTCCCACTACGCTACAGACCGACACGGGAGCATGTGCTACGAACGCGCCTTATGTCCTTCACTCATTCAAACTACGTCAAGAAGCTACTGATACAACAAAGGCACGCGAAGCGGAAGGTCAACGGAAACGACGAACTGAAAACTTCAGAGGAGGATGTATATTTTCCTGCGGGAAAGCTGTTGCAGGAAGCGCCACGTGCCTTGCAGCTCAACAAGATAAGAGGACGAAAAGGGCGGGCAGCGGGGTGGGAGCGTGAGCACGCAATATAGAAAGACAAGAACCAGGAGGTGTTCGATCAGGTAACGCGGGTGTCGGTCTCTTCGTTATCTCTACATTTCTCTGTGTCTACATGGGGGTTCACACCACGTTCTCATTCGTGCTCCGATAAATGAAACAACATACCGGCAACACAATGGAACCTACACGGAACCCCCATGATGCTTCGCATCCTCCTCATGGTTCCCCACGGGATGATGGTGTAATTTTTTTAGCACGCGTTAGGTTCTAGAGCGAGGCGTAAACGAGTTTCCAGGTGTTTTAGTACCGGGACTGCATGAGACGACAGGAGAAAACCACCGCAGCCTCTCAGGAGCTTCGCGCCTAAAAAGCCCAATGGTTCAATAACACCTTTAAAACATAAATGACCTCGAAGGTACTTATTTTTTTTTCAACTTGTTTCCATTGGTGTAAAGTTCTGCAGCAATAACCTGAAAAACTTAACCGACATTAATAATAATCACAACACATAAACAACAGTTAGGCGTTTGAAAGCAGCAGAAAGGAATAGGTTAGCTAAATTTTGGTTGGGTGGTTTATTAAAACTGTAACCGCAAAAAAAACGGCAAAATAAGGGATGCATATCAATACTATGCAACGACGTCACTCTGCATACACTATATTTTAAAAATTTTACTTTGCCACACGAAACATAACGTTTGTTTTTAAACATTACGTTTGGCGTGAGATTTTATTCAGCCAATAAGAATATTGATTTGTTTCTTGCAAAATACAGTAAAAACCTACACAATGACGGGTGGTTAAAAAGCCCAGAAAGCAATACCAGAAAATTCTGTTTTTTAGGCTGAATGCTGACTATCAATTTCGTGATTCGTCAAGGCATAAATCTGGTCATACATTTAGACAACCTATTGCTCCACTATCTGCACGAACTCACATGTAACAGATCGCTTTGGGTCACAACTAAGGTTACATAAGGTGTTTAAGGAATATTTAAAAGAAAGAAATACGGGTCTTGTTGCGCTACCTATTTTAATCGTCTTATATCACTGCGTGAATTACGGTGCCCTTTAGGTTTTCGCTTATGGAGAGGTCCGCTATGTCGAAAGGCCTATCAATTTTTCTGTGACCCCTGAAGTTTTCGTAAAGTTAATCACATGATGGTTATCTGGGTAGGAGGGAACATTTTAACGGACTGTACCTAGCTGACGAATCTTTATCTCCTTAAAGTCGCTGGTTACATAAAACGTAGGTAACTAGTAACCTGAAACCTTGTCATTTTGCTGATGACGATGCGTTCGTTTATCGTAGCGGTCTCTGAACCAAATAGTGAACAAGTTCTTTTTATTCGAGATGGCATTTTTGCAGTGCGATGACTTAATTAGAGGCACCGGAATATTACCGAGCATATTTCTGAGTGGTAAGATTTCAAGGTTGCTTGGTAAGCAAAAAATTTTCATTGAGCTTTCGGCGGTTTCCGATAGACCTCCCGTAGTTTAACTCAACTTCCCATCTTTTAAGGATCCGAGAATTGGTCAATTGGTAACGCCCTACATGCCCAGATCCCGGAAAGCGCCGGAAATAAGCGATCGTATCGCAACCAGGATACCAGAGTAAGAATATTCGGTTGAACTGTTGAACAAATGAATAAACCATTGTTCGAAATTTCATGTTTGTCATGTGAGTGTGAAATCGGGAGACCGAAGTGTTGCAGTCGCCCTCGCTCGTTGATTAAAAACTCCAAGAACAGTTGCCGAGGGTCCATAGCTAAGCACGAAAGTTTGAATATGGATGGGGAAAGTAAGCAGTTTGTTGGCAGAATGTCAGTGAATTCAGTGAGATCAGTGGGATTGTTTGTAGCGGGAAACTGGGATTAGTTTGCACACTTGGGACGTCAACCGGTCTCAGAAGATAAATCGAGGGCCACGGCATTCTCACATTCCAAAGTGGCTTCTATTATTACAAACTTGATCAGGGAGCACAGCTGGTGCGGGTCTATAAATAAAACGGGGAGGTTCTGGTAGTAGACCAAACTCGGCTGGTAAACCTTGAAGTGGGCGGCTTGCTCGGCTTGGGCTGGATTGTCGGATTCCAGAAGGCGTAGGGAGCATGAAGAGTGCGTACCCAGCACCTCACCAGATGTCATGCAGCCAAAGATGACGCAGTTGACTCGCAAGTAAAACAAGTTGACTGGAGCGAACTTCTGCTCCCCTAGCAACTCAAGGAATACAGAGGTGCCAAAGCAGCAGTTAACAAAAACACGTGCCTCGGAGAGTGTCGGCGAATCGAATATCGGGGCTCCCGCTCTGCAGGTTTTTTATCTTTCGGCTCGAGTGCTTCTCGAACAGTCTATTTACATCCAGAACATTGTAGATCAAAGAAGATTATTCTAGGCTAGGGACGTTAGTTCGAAACAGTCTCCTTATCTGAATGAGACAGCCCGCGCGGCATAAAAAAAATAATTGAACATGCGATATGCTAGCCATACAGATAACAGTGCCAGGCCCGGCCCGGCTGTAAAAATAAACAATAAATAAACAAACCCATACGTGGTTCGCGGCAATATAGATCAACGTTACTTCTCCTATCCGCAGCCTACGTAGCTTTATGAAGCAACAAGTCGGAAACAAGATGTGTGTTTAGGGAAACACTTTCGAATGCAGTAAATGCGACACCACTCTTCATACTTGTCAATGTTGTTGAAAGCAGAAAAAAAAAACATCAACAATAGTTGCGGTAAAACAGCATTACGTAATTGGTACTTGCTGCCTTCTTTATTCGAAGTGAATTTTCCGCTGTACAGAATAGCGGAGTGGGCACGGCGGCAGCGTGGCTGCAACGTTGTTCAACCGGAACATCTTTTTTTGGCGCAGATCTTCAGCATCGCATTCTTCGGGCACGCTCACGCATGAAACCACGTGGACCACCCTGATAACCCGTACCCGACTTTGCTTCACCAAGATAACGAGCAATCGTCACACTTCTGCCACATCACGGATCCACCCGGGGGGACGCTCGCCGTCTTTTCCGAGTACACGCCTGTAGCCGAGTGACGTCATCGCAACAACAGCTCATAAATACCCCACCGCCTCCCGGACTCTTCAGTGGGCACAGCGGTAGCGTGGCTGCAACGATGTTCAACCAGAACATCTTCATAGTGGTGAAACAGCACACAAAAAACCAGGACAGAAAGAAGAGGACAACAACACCAGCGCTCGTGTTGTTGTCCTCTTCTTTCTGTCCTGGTTTTTTGCGCGCTGTTTCACCACTATGAATCTGTACCAACTGGCCCAGTTCGCGAGACTTCGGAACCTCTTTTTCTTGGCGCAGGTTAGTCGCTTGCGTGAGGCAAAAACTTTTCGAAGTGACGATGTTTGTCTTTTGCTGCTGCCCTGCCCCACTGGTGTGAAACGCGTGTTGTCTTCTTTAAGTTTCCGCGCATTTGTTAATCTTCTTTTGAGATGCGGTGACGTCGTGCAGAACCCAGGGCCGGACTCTGTGAGCTCGGACAATGAAGGCCAGCTTCATTCTACTCTCGCTGACCGTGAACTGATACTTCACGTACTTAATAGCCAAAAAGAAATAATAAAACAGATGAACTGTTTTGGTGTTGCGAAGAAGGCCTTAACCGACTTTTTCGCGCAGTTCAACGATAGGCTGGATTCATTAGAAGTTGCCGTCGCTCGCCTTGCCAGTTTCGGTGAAAAAAGTCAGTCACTCGAATCAACTATCACGAAGGTTCAAGATGACGTTACCTTCGTGTTAGATACATTTGACGATCTCGAAAATCGCAGCAGGCAAAATAGCATCATTATTCACGGCTTAAAAGAAGAACAGAACGAATCTCTGGAATCCTTGCACGAGAACGTGGTTAACACATTTTTTAAGGAAACCTTCAAAATTGGTGTTTCAGGAGTAGAAATGTGCCACCGGTTAGGAGTTAAAAAACAGAACAAATTCGCCCCGTAATTTTGAAGCTTGTCGATTTTCGCGAAAAACTCTTAACATTTAAGAACTACCCTAAACTAAAGAACACAGACATGTACATTACAGAAGACTTCTTCCAGAATGTTCGTGAAGTCAGAAAAAGACTTTGGGAAAGCACAAGTGAAAACCGCAAGCGGAAAGAGGACGTAAAGCTGGTTTTTGATAAGGTGTCTGTGAATGGAACTATGTATGTCTGGGACAAAGAAAAAAATGATAAGGTGCCTCTTCGAAAACGATCCGCCATATGACAACCTTCCGCATCCCCTTATATAAAGCTACTAAATGTTAACTGCCATAGCATTGTAAACAAGACACTTGATCTAGAACATCTGATAACGATACATGATCCGGAAATTGTTGCCCTCACAGAGACCTGGCTGGGAATCCATGATAGCGAATTTGTTCCCCCAGATTATTGTGTTTATCGCAAAGATAGTTAATTCAGGGGAGGCGGTGTGGCATTACTCTTTAAAATTAACATACAAATTGCTAGAATGGCCGACCCCGTTGGTGTTGAGGCGTTATTTTGTAAGATGTGTCGCGACGGAAACTGCCTGGTCATTGGTGTTGTTTACAGACCCCCTGGTACCAGAATTGATGCTTTGCAGAATTTAATGGAATACATGGGTCTCTAGATAGCGAAAAACACGAAACGTGTGCTCTGTGGTGACTTCAACCTACCTGGTATGGAATGGCCCACCTTCTCTTCTGGTACTCATGATACTTTTAACAATGAGGAGTTGATTGATATTGCATTTCAATTTGATTTGGTTCAATTAGTTCATGAGTATACACGTATTCACGGAGAGAGCAAATCAATACTGGACCTTGTTTTTGTTCGGTCCATTATTGACGGTGACCTGAGTGTGAGGCACTGGATGGTCTCTCAGGTCATAAGTGTGTCTTAGCTCAATTTCGTTTCTCTCTCCCAAAGACAAAGTTGAAAACGACTCGTGTACCAATTTTTTCTGCTGATAACGATTTTTGTATACTAGACAGATTGGAGTCTGTATATGATCGCTTTTTGAGTACTTCTT
This sequence comes from Haemaphysalis longicornis, assembly GCF_048455015.1. Classification (NCBI taxonomy): domain Eukaryota; kingdom Metazoa; phylum Arthropoda; class Arachnida; order Ixodida; family Ixodidae; genus Haemaphysalis; species Haemaphysalis longicornis. The sequence goes on from NW_027526233.1 coordinate 16,741,482, forward strand.
CGGACATTATGTGCGACGCTAACTCTCTCTGGGTGAAATTTAGGAACACAGTAAACGCATGCATTGACTTCTATGTTCCCTTCCGGTATCGACCAGCAAATCCCTCGAATCCATGGATCACCCGAGACATCATTCATTTAAAAAGGAAAATCAATCGTCTGAACAAACGGTTCAAAATAAATCGTAATACGAAGCTAAAGGAAGAAATTTCCCTGCTCTCTCGTAAACTAAAAGACCTAATGCAAACAGAGCGGCGTACATTCTACATACACTGTGCGCTGGAGTAGCATGATTATAGAATCTCCCTCGAAATTATAGCGAAGGGTAACCCCTAAACACTCGGAAACTAGCACTTTCGTAATAGATAACATACGTACCTCGGATTCTAAAAAACTCTCTAATTCATTGAACGAAAATTTCTAGTCCGTATTTACAGTTGATGACGGAACTACCCCGCTTTTCGATAAATATCGAATGCTGCCATTACTTGAGGATGTTATAATTACCGAACCCGGTATACTTAATCTACTGCATAACTTAGATGAAAAAAAATCTCCTGGACCTGATGGCATAACCAATGCTTTTCTAAAAAGATACGCGGAGTGGTGCGCCAAATTCCCTGTTATTATTTTTAATTTGCCTCATTCAACTGGAGTCCTGCCGGAAGATTGGAAAGTGTCCAAAAGTAAGCCCCTGTTTAAACAAGGGGATAAACAGTCAGTTACGAATTACCGTCCTATAGCTTTAACCAGCACTTGTTGTAAATTATTAGAACATGTCATTCACAAACACATATCTACTTTCTTAACAACGCATTCGATTCTCTCTTCAGCACAACATGGTTTTAGGCGCGGCTTTTCCACTGTGACCCAACTTGTCGAAACCGTACATGACTTCGCCGTGACTATCAATGACCGTAAACAAACAGATGTAATATTTATAGATTTCGCGAAAGCGTTCGAGAAGATATATCATGTAAAACTATGGATCAAACTACGTGCCATTCTTAAAAATGATAAATTTTGCAGTTGGATTCAATCATACCTTACTTCACGTTACCAATATGTCATCTTCAGCGACACGCCTTCTAAAATAGTACCTGTCACTTCGGGTGTACCCCAGGGTTCTGGTCTGGGTCCGTTGTTATTTCTTCTTTATGTTAACGACATTGTTGGCGAGCATGACATGAAAATTAGGTTGTACGCTGATGATTGTCTGAGTTATTCTACTGTAGACTCTTTGGATGACCAGATTAACCTTAATTTGAAGCTGAACGATGTTATTCAATGGTGCAACACATGGCAGATGTCTGTCAATTATAAAAAAAGTGCTGTTATGTAAATCGCAAACAAGAAGCAACCCCTTCTTTTTAATTACACAGTCGATAATAACGTGCTAACGCGGGTAACTGAGTATAAATATTTTGGTTTACATATATGTAACAACTTGCACTGGGATAAACACATTACATACGTTGCTACTCAATCAATGAATAAACTTCGCTACTTGAAAAGGTCTAGCAGAAATGCTCCAACAAGCATAAAATTACTAGCCTATAAAAGCATCGTGTTACCCATTCTCGATTATAGAAATGTAATTTGGGACCCTTTCACAGCGGCTAACTTATCTAAATTAAATCGTGTAGAAAATAAAGCGTCCGTTTTATTTTTAATTGTTATGGCCGCGCATCAGTTTCGGAACTGACAGCCAAGGCTGGTTTATTGAACATTGCAGACAGAAATAAATTATGTCGCCTACTCTTTCTTTTAAAATTGTGAAGAACCTTCTCAAAAGCGAAACTCATCAATACTTAATGTAGTTTTCTTCAGGTCATTCATCCCGCCACCGTCACTCGCTGAACTTAACTCCATTCCAGCCGAAAAACAATGACTTTAAGCATTCTTTTTTTCCAAGAACAGTTAATGAATGGAATAACCTTGAAAGTCATGTTGTCGAACAAACTGATATTAACAAATTTGAAACCATACTTGACTTTTAAACTTTTCTTTCTTGTTGTTCACTTGATATGTGCATAACGTGTTCTGGTTCTCGGTGTATATTGCGTTCGTGGGGCATTGATGTATGCTCTTCTTTTTGCAGTGTGTGTCGTGTCAATGCGTGTATCGGTTTCTTCTTTCCTTTTTTGTGCCCTTCACCAGATCTTATCCACCCGCCACTGTGAATTGGCATTCTGTTCAATCCTGTTTTTTGCTGATGTTATGCATTCTTTTTGTCTGTTTTATTGTGAAATGTATCACACTGTTCTTTCCACCCTGCTACGACCCCTTAACTGGGGTCAGCAGTATTGTAAATAAATAAAATAAATAAAAGAATAAAAAGAAACGCTTTGAAAATAGCCTGAACCGAACAAATGTTTGGTCGAGTCTTTCATGGCTGGAAGCGTGAAAACCAGGCGCAGCGAAGTAAAGAGGGCTTAGCTTAGCCAGAGGGATAGCAAGGCCAACCGCACGTGCACCATAGTGGGGAGAGGGCGACGAAGCGCTAGCTGAGGTGCAGCGACGTGGGGATAAGTGCGAGTGGACCCCAAGAGCAGGTGGGCAGAACCTAAGCACTGGTGAGAGCAAACGCCCAGCGCAGTTGGGCCGACTCAAGAATAAGAGGACGGAGTCCATCATTTGGAGAACGCGCCAAACAGATGGTTTGGAGGAGCGATCATATGCGGAGAAGTACGCTTTGCGTTCATTGGGGGAAAATATTTTGGGGATCCGGCCATTATTGTATCATTATAGCCCCATCCGGAGACAAAAGCGCCCTCAAGACACACTTATCACGTCAACAATCTGCCCAATACCAGAAAATACCCAAAGCTATAATGGAAGACGTTGATTTTATCTTACAAATTGGCCGCTGCCCCCCGGAAGGCAACCTTCTAAACCAACCACACTAACCCTTACCGGACATACTACAACTGGAACTCTTTGGAAACACACGGATAGCCCAGAGTTATGCAGTAAGCACTGGGAGACCCCTAGATTGCAACATTTACATCTGTCTCTACGCCGCCTAACTATGACCCGCCAATAAACGTCCAAAAAATGGTTTGAATTACCCTGCTGAACAACTGAGTAGCAAACTGCTTACGGGCTTGTGGGTTAGTTCACTCCTACTCGGATTACCGCTACCCACACAAACCAGCCCTAAACATAGAAGTCATATACGTATCTCAAACGCGGCGCACGCCAAGTTTCTTGCTGACCAGCTCACGCGCATGATCCGCAGTACTCAGCTGACGGACAAGCCGCATGTATGACTCTAACAGCTCACGGAATTCAAAATCCCCTCGCCTCCTAATGACATTTTTGTATTTCCCGATATGGTACTCTAATTTTGGCGACGGGAATGATGAGAAAAAAGTCACCGAACGGTAAGCATTACTCGAAAACACAACGCGTCCAAGGACACTTATAAGATATTTAAAAACCTCAACCAGCACGAAAACCCCTAGCGCCTGTAGCACCTTAGCACCTACAGCGTAGACCGAGTGCGAAGAGACCTTCCCACCAACACACACCTTTCACTAACCATCTGCCTCCTTAAGAAAGGCAAACCCAGCTCCTCTTCGACATCTTACCGGTCAATAAACGTAACCATATTCATAGAGAAATTAATGGAACACAATGGCCTGTGCCACGTTATGCGGATTCTATACGGCAGGAAAATTCCACGAAAAGCAGACCAATGTTGGTCATCACCACTGCACAGCAGACCCCAAACCCGACTTCACCACTTTATTTAAGAAAGCCAAATGCTCCAGGGAAGCTTCCATTGTTATCCCCGATATCGAGGCACCTTTTTACAACCTGCGAAATTGTGCAATAAACAAATTGCTTGATGACCTTGGAATGCTGGGCTACATATAAAATGGTCTTCACGCTGCACCGAACAAGCTGTCTCCTCTTCTTCTTTAACCTCGTCCTCACCCGGCTAATTTGAACGATCGCTCAGAACCGCGCACACAAGGTGTATATTACCATTTACGCAGACGACACTTCTCTGTCTGTCTACTGGCCCCGAGTTGTACATAACATTACCCGAAACCACCTCCAAGAATGGTTCGGACGTGGGTATTAACACACGATTCAGCCAGGCCTCAAATACGTACTGAAAATACAGAAACCCTCTTCCGGCACACGGAACTGCCCAAAATACTAGGTAACCTCAGAGGTGATCTTCAAGACGCACAATGGTCCCCAAAGCTCAGATATCTAGGCCTCATCATTGACGCCAACTTTACAAGGAGACCCGCCGTCACTGTCTTCAAAACAGAGGCTGAAGCTGGGAAAACGTCCGCACCCGTCTCGCACATGGGCGGGGCTGCTACACGGCTGGGCATGATTAATACACGAGACCCTAGCAAGTGCTCGTATCCTGTACGCCCTGCCCTAATACAGTCTGAGTCTGACACAATGAAAGAGACCCGACACCACTCAACGTAAAAGAATGCCTGTTACTGCCTCGCCAATCTCAAGTGGCCAGGACCCTTGTTAAAGCCCAGGCCCGTTCCTTTCTTCTACATGCTGCAGGAAGGGGTTTCCAATATATTACGCTCCTCCACAAAACTTAAGATGCACTGGCCATAAGCGTGCGCAGAGGGGGGCAGAAGTGGTGGTATCCCCTTCTGCCCCCCTCTGCGGACGCCTCTGCTGGCCCCTCTAAGCATCTTAGAGAGGCCAGCAGCCCCTCTAAAATGCTTATGTGGTTTTTATGGGGTTTTGCATCGTGCAGATATATACATTGCTTTTTCAATAAATCACCATTTGTAATCACCGCTTGCCCTGTGTCTCTAACCTTCCACCCCGTGTGTCGTCTCGAGCTATTTACAATCAGTATGAAGAACCAACTAGCCAACTCAGCAGCCGTAGTGAGTACCATTTTCAAGTTCGATTTTTTTGCAGTTTACGAAAGTCAGATCTCTGATATCTTTCTGTGCTTTACGGAGATTGTAAGTACTTTCCGCAGCGTGCTGTCAAATTGATGCTGCATCAGCGCTGGTACTTGACCCCTTGCCGATGTTACGCATGAAAGTAAAAACTTGGGCTCAGAAACGTGTTAAAAGTACATCTCATTCAACTAAATATTTTATTTCCATTTTTTGTGTTTCCACTGCGTTGTAAACATTTGGCCTTCTGTAGTAAGAGACATGGAGGTGCCGGGAGGGGGGGAGGGGGCGCTGCGGTAAGACTTCGCCACTTATAATTGAAAACCCTGCGCACGCTTTCGTGAATGACACTCACTGACCAGCTGAAATGCCCACCACACATTGAGATGGGACATCTCGCCCCACTGTTTGCACAATTTCATCATCGCTGCCGCCGACAGACCCGACAAGCGAGTGCTGCCTCAGCGCGCTGCTGCTGCGCCCAAATATAGTATTAGGGAGTATTCTAATCGCCAGCTACATCTTATTCTTTCACTTCACCCTCGATAATTCAGGTAAAGTTGGTTTTGCTGCAGGACGTATTGGCGTACATCGCATCACTGAGAGCACAGCAGATTCGCCTAAGTAGAATACCAAAAAATACCGAGTTCACGCGGGCGTGTACCACGTGAAAAGCGCCCGGCATTGTACAACAACACTTCAGAGAGCACACTTCCGCGCTATCGTGGCTGTGATTCCCCGCGTGCTGATCCAGTCACCAGTTCACCGGCAGCAGCGCCTAAAAGTGGGAAGCGCAGATCAGCTCGCGCTACCGAAAACCAATTCGTAAAACCGGTTCCCGCCGTTTCTAGCGCGTGCTGACGCGGTACAATGTCTTTGGGAGAGATGTGAAAGCTTGCGCTGAAAATGATCAGGGCCGAACCATCATAGAGAACATTTAGCGGTAAGTTTGAAAATTTATTTGAGGAGCGACAGCCGGGTTTCCTACGAAGGAAGAGGGGACGCCAGTTCTCCTGTTTCTCCAGCTTGCTCCTCAGTGGGAATTCCGCCTTTTATTGTTTTCTTATTTCTTACAAAATTACAGAATTCCTGGTGGACACATTTCAAGTCCAGCAGCAGCGAAAGATTATAGAAGTTGCGGGCGGGTAAGATGTGAAATTCGGTGAAACTGAATAAGTTTTAAAAAAACCCTCACCGTTTCTATCTTAGAAGGAGCGTGGGGGCAGGAGTAGACAGTGAGCGACGGGTGTGAAACAGAAAATAAATATTTCCAACGAAGTGACCAGTTACGCTTCGCGCGTCTTAAGCACGGAGGAAGCAGTGCCCGAATTGAAGGAACATCATACTCCCGTTTGAAGAAGTAGGCCGGGATTGCTCCGGTAGCTGTAAAATCCTCCATAGCGACAACGTCGCTGCCTTTCATATTCAGAGAGTGAAAACACTGAATTTTTTTTGAACAGTGATTGGGCGCAGGTATCGTGTAAATGCCTCGCAACGTTTTTGTAAAATTTACAACCATTTCGTTAAGCCTTTGTTGCTTTCAATGGCACATCAAAAACTTTGCAAAACAAAAATCTGTCTAAAATGATTTCTGTGTACAATTTTTACAAAATCATATTGTATTTCTATACTACCAAAAAAATTCACTAACTGAATAATGTTGCATATAATGTATTACATATGCAATTGTTTTTTATTCTGTTGTTGTTACCTTTCTGCATAATGCTAGTATTTAAGAACCTGGAACAAATATTTTCTGTTTTTTTATTTTTATAATTCGCGTAAATTTAAATAATTTTTATTCACTTTGTAATCAATAGCAGTTGTTGGTTTCGCCGTTGGGCGGCTTGTAATAAGTATTGTGTGTTGATCTATGGTGTGTAACAGAGTATCGGTCTGCGTATTTACATAGCGTATTTAAAAGCAACCCTTCTACTATAAGCTTAATGTGCAGAAACATCACCGTAAGTTTCTACACGCCAGTGTGGAAGACACGCTTGCAGACCTCCGACAGTGGTACTGGATTCTTCAGGGATGACAGCTCGTGAAGAAAGTTGTTTCTGAATGTACTGTTTGTCCACGGCACCATGCAAAACTCATCGAGGAAGTGGTTCTTCGTTTGCCAAAGGACAGCATTAGAGAAACCAACCTGTTCTTTATTGTCGGAATCGACTTCGCGGGTCCGTTGTTTGTACTCTCGGAACGAAAGTTCACGAAGGTGTACCTGTGCTGTTTACTTCCGCTGTAATTTGGGCTATACATCTCGAATTCGAAGACGACCAGTCAGCGCCATCCTTCTTGAATGTGTTTTGTTGCTTTGTTTCACGCAGACGTTTTACGTCTGTGGTGTACACCGGTAACGCCCTCACCTTCAGCCGCAGCAAAAAGGAAGTCACAAAACTTTGGGAGAAAAATTTGCGATCCACAAGTGAAAAACACCTTTGCCAACTACAAGATTGAATGGAAATTCATCTTGCAGCGGGAGCCATGGTGGAGAAGATTTTACGAGCGTCTCATCCGTTCGGTGAAGCTGGCACCGAAAAAGACTCGGAGACAACAATGTGTGACAAGAGGTGAACTTGTTACCTTCCTCACGGAAGTAGAGGATACTCACTTACGTTGTCAACGATCGCCAGGAACCAGAGCCACTAACTCCAGTCCACTTTATAACAGGAAATCGGCTGCCCTTTGTTCCTTGCCCGACAGCATCAGAACTCTGTCGTTTCCAACATTCACATCTTCATTACCTGTGGGCAAAAAGGGAATATCTCCTGGAAACCTCCTGTCGAAGATGGGCAACCGAGTACCTGCTGGAGCTATCGTCTTGCCCCATGAAGTCAACAGCAGCTGTCAGAGCAGAAGACATCGTATTACTCGAGGATCCTCTCAGGCCTCGCCAAACCTAGATACTTGCGCGCATCAGAGATCTTCACGATGGACGCGAAGGAAAGATTGGAGCCTGCTCCGCCAAACTCGCTGATGGATCACTGTTACAGCGTTCCATTCCGATGCTGTACCCCTTAGAAGTGTGGTCTGAGGAAAACTCATAATCCCCGCCCTGTCAATTTCGTGGGGAGCAGGTTGTTGGAACTTGGTTGTTGGAGGAAAAAGAAGCGACACTGAAAGGTGGTGCTGGGCCTGCACTGAATGCTTGGGGTATGGGCCCAGCACGTGCACTGCGTCTGCACCTCTTCATGTTCGGAAATGGACGCGGACTGAGGGTGGCCTCTGAGACGCTTAATAAAAGCGCCTGTTGTCTCTGAAGGGAGCCGTCTTCTTGTTAATAGCCTTTATTACATCCGGAAGACGCTAAGTCAAGTGGCGGAAGCGGGAGTAGAAGGTGAGATGTTCGCAGCTTGGGACATCTCGAAATGGACAGTTCAAGTTGAAGCTGGTTGGGTCCTTACGAATGCGGAAGAGGCCACGTGGGGTTAGGGGAGAGCAGTACACAAGTTCTATTTTAGGCAGTTTTTCTCAGTCGGGTTATAAGGAAATCATTCTAGCGTTCACTACCCATTATTCCTTCTCACGGCTATTTCTTCAATAAAGTCATAACTCCTAATAACTTCATGAACTTCAATAACAATATGAACTTCAATAACAGCTTCAATAACTTCATCAAGTTCATGAACAATATGCTACTAATACTGACGCTAACATTACCACTACAATATGAAAGCCATTTTACTACTTAACAGAAGAGTAAAAGCCCTTTACTGTAATTACTCTTTCCTCAGGAGAGAGTACTTCACTGCACAACATACAATGTGCAAAAACCAGCTTACAGAGGACGCACTTAAACCGATTCCCTGAAAAGTCTAGTTCACCTTGAAACGCCAACGCATTGCTGGTGGGCGCATTTTTTTCAGTTGTTGTGTACCTCGTGTTAACTCTTTTTCGACGCGCACGAATGGCCGATTGCGAGTTCTTCAAACAATTTTTTTTCCTCTTGAGCTACTGGACACATTTACCATTGCTACGCATGATATTGTAGCTCACAGATTTCTCTTTTAAACCGATGAAAGTAGTTTTCTGAAAAACGCAGTTATTCAGAGTTTATTGGTCAGCGATTAAACAAATGCGGAAAAAAGTATACACAAAACTCAAATAGACGGTTTTACTGCGGCTAAAATAATTTAGGAAATTTTAAAATAAGCGAAATGTTTCTACGTTCCTAAGCTCTCGTTACATATGTACATCAATGCTGTATACGAAGTTCTTGATTCTTCCAGGAACACCAACCTAACAGTACTTACGGAGGTGCCACTCCGTGACGCCACTCAGAGTCAGTCAGTCTGTTTAAAATATGCATTTTATCTTGCTTGTTTGTGTTCTAACAGCAAATTGTTTGCGCTGCAGTGCTAAAGAACAAGAAAAAAATGACACCACCTTCCCGCGAGGGAACCCTGAGTTGATGCAAAGCATCTCGGAGGTTCTGAAACATTCATGAGATTGGGGATCCAAATAACGAAAAATGACAGAACTCCGGAGGGCGCAGCGCAACTCAACCGAAGCAGCAACTGAGACCTGCCCTTCAGGGGAGGAATTAACCGACCGTTTCGGCGGGTGAGGATGAGCGCTAGGCGGATGTGACGTCACGTTTGTTCCCAGCGCTCCCGCGCGGTATGTTTACATTTTTCCGAGTGCTGCCTACACGGCGTGCGCGCCGTAGAGATTCAAGTAGCCGCGTTGGACTTTTGCTGTCAACGCGAGTGTGGATGGTTGTCGCCCTGTCAATCGTCGTTCAACAGCTCCAGCGTCTTCTGGCTCTACGGCTGTGCAATCAGCCGTGGGCGTTCAACTGTCCACCATCGGCCGACTCAGGTGAGCGCTCCTTTTTGGCGGGTTTGCAATCAGTTCGCATATCTCCTACTGAAAAGCTCAATTGCTTTCTGCTCGCTGCAGTTATATTAGCGACGTTTACGAAATTCTTAACGGCGCGTTCTCACCGTCTTGCGTCATTGTCACTGTTTATGCTGCTCTGTTCGCCTCTGTCGGCGATCGCGAGCTGTTGACGGTTTGTTGCACGCCGCAGAAACTCGCTCGCATGCAAACCCGTCTCGCCCATGGCGTTTCTTTGTCTCTTCTTTAATGTGGCGTCATTAAAATCACTTGTTAGCCTCGAGGCTTTTTTCTAGACAATGTGCCTTGTGCTAACCGTGTTGTAACGAAAATGAACTTGCAGTAGAAGCGTGACAGAACGCTGTTGGGAAGGTTTTCGTGTGTGCGTGTGGTTCGTGAGGGCGTTGTAACCAACGGTGTTTCATTCCTCATGTTCCATTTCTTTCTCTTGCAGCATCTTTTGACTGCAGTCGCGGTGCCCCTAGCCTGCCTGCAGCACTCATCCTGCCATTCCAGTGGGAACTAATGTTCGCCGGCCACTTGCCACAACCTAACGGGTTCCCGCACTTGCCTGGCTTGTAATTCATGGTATACTTTAGATCCACCATTGCGTTCTCACTCTGCGTACATTTCAAGTGAGGGTTTACAGTAACACGGTGGTTGATAGCCATGAAGACAGCAGCGTGTGTACTGGAAATCAAACTCAGTTATTTAGGCCAATGTCAATACCACCCTGGTCTACGTATCCATTCCAGCCTGACATTTTCAAGCACAAGTTTTTCAGTAAGTAGTGTAACAATGAAGAGGTAGGGATAGCTTATGCACTGCTTATTTACTACCTTTATTTTTTTACTGTTGAAAATGTATGGATGATGCTATATGTACCACCTAGTGAAGTCCCACCAGAAATTGTTATATGCACTATCGATATCGCGCAATCTATGAGGCAGGCTGGCGTGACCTTCGTGCAAACGGCATCGTACGTGGTTTCCGTCACGACAAAGTTTGCACTGTAGTCTTGGATGTGTAATGGGTTATGGCTGACCACAGGGCTGTTTACGGCACCTTTCACATTCCAGTGGAGGCAGGCACAGAAATTACGTGGTCGGCCAGGACACAATACATGGTGTTGGTCAACACCGTAGATATACCGTGCCTTGGCTGCCCACGTCATTTTTTTTTACTTTTGAGTTTTGTGTAAGGAAGTATGTATCTAGTGCCCCTATGCTGTCTATCCTTGGGTTTTGTAAACCCTCTAAATAATATCACACGGTAGCTTTATTCAACTTCATAAGATTTCTGAGGTGTCAGATTGCTCAGATCTCTCATGGTCTCCTGTGGCTGCAGGGATGTACAATGTCTGGGGTTTGATTCCTGGCTGCCGAGGCTGCATTGAATTTACAAAGCCAAAAAAATTACCTTTTGTACGCGATGTCTTGGTTTACGCTGAAGATCCTCGAGTGAGAAGTCTACTACGCTGCCCTGTGCCTCATAGTGCGAAGTGCCTTCAGTTTTACTCGATTATGCAGCAGTCAATTAATGCCTGCTCATACAAACTCTTGAGTGCAAACGGGAGAAAGTGCGCCTACCTTGCCTTGAGCTGCTAGACCAAGTTGGCTTTTTCGCACGACGTCTAAGCTGTGCGAGAAAGCCATACAAGGCTAAGAATGTTGTAAAATACGCCTTTTATGTGAAGCAGCTCATCCATAGCATTTAAAAAAAGCTTAAAGGAGCCATGAAGACAAAATACAAGTTTGTGTTATTCGAAAGATTTCGTGTTTATAGGGCCCCCAGCGCTTGTCCGCATGCAAACGGTGCTTTATTCACTGAGAAATTAGTTAATGCAAGTTAAAATTTTGATTTTCCCACTAAATGCGTTTTCGTGGTCTGCAATGACATCACAGGGCCTTGTTTACCGTTAGTGAACCTAGATGACACCACCACACCGCGGCAAGCCATTTTCGGCCCTTGGTTTGTTTGTGAACGTATTTGTACCTGGCTTGTTTTGTTCATGGAGACAATCGTTTCGTGAAACATGGTGCTCCCTCGACAAATACGGTCATGCAAGACATCATCACTTGCGTCAATCGGCCAATGTCGTCTGAAACAATCCCAAAGCCCCGCAGTCCTGTGCAGCTAGACCAAGCATAGTGCAACAGCAGTACGCATCGGTACTTCTATGTTTACGTGTGCTTTCGTAACCTCCACTGTTTGTCCCACCATTCTTAGTGCTTTAAAAATAATGTGCCCTCAATTTAGGCGCAAATAGCTCGTTCTGCAAGCTTATAAGCTCTGCCTAATTTGCGTTTGCCTTTGCCGCTCTCCGCCAATCGCAGGGCTGTCTGGTATGACATCATAGGTTCTGTTGCGAAAAATGAGCTAGTGGGTCACATGGCCATTCCCTTTTTTCCTAATTATGTAGCTTATTTGAGCAAAGTTTACGGTAGAAGTGGTGTCAGTATGATTTAAACGAGACAATCTTTTGAATGAACCAAACTTGTGTTTTCTCTTCATGGCTCCTTTAAGGCACATTATTTTGCAATGCGATCATTAAACGCTTTACACCCTCCTACCACCCTGCTTTTATTGTTAATAAACGCGCTTTGTATTGTAAACACAGGAAAATGAAGCAGGAAGACTTATAGATATTGTTTTTCAGCTGCACAGTGTCCCAGGCTATGCACCTGATGTAATGCTGTTTCTTCATCACGGTTTGCATTGTGCTTTGAAACAGTTTGTTACCAAGATCCAAAGACTCAGTTGGAGATTTCATGTCATGAATGATACAAAAAGATCATCTGTGGAAGCAATGCCCATCTTATTCTTGTCATTTTGTAGTTTATGAGAGCTGCTGCATCCAAGCATTGTATGGTATATTTATGAACTAGAAAATACATGGAAAAGGCTGGAGGAAAACTGGACGATGCTATATGTACTCTATATGGTCTCTAAGCTGGAGGAAAACTGTCGAGTAGCATCTGCATTTAGTTTAAATAGTGGCGTGTTGCCCAACTGCTGGGCAACCGCTACTAATTTTATGTCATGTGAACTCTTAGGCGGTTACATGTTGATAAAAAAATGACGTGCTATCTTCAGTCATTCACTGCAACTCGTTTGTGCTCATGGGGAGCATTCGGAGTGTGACGCTTAGCATGACAAAAATCAGAACGCGTCTAATCAGTTGGACTCAAGCTATACCTGATCACGATGCGTCTACTTTTGAATGCTTAAATACCTGGTCATATAGGAAAAACGGCCAACTTAACAAGCTGAAGGAAAGGAAGCAGCCCCACCCCTTCACCGTAAAATAAAAAGAATGTTTGCTGGTAATTAAAAATAGGTCTGCATCCAAAAGGTCCAAGGGACAAGGGAGGCTGTTGTTTCTTACGCATTCAAGAATACATCAATACTGTTATTGTTTTACAATATAAAGTGAATTTTTTTTACACTACTTCCTCGACTTCAGTTGGTGTTGTCCTTTCTGGGTGACCTATGAGACCAAAGGTAGAATGTAATTAACAGCACGGCAATACTGGTTGTAAACGTGATACAGAAAGAGCACAAAAATATCCATGGCAAAACTCAGGACTTCTGTTGTGTTGTTTTTAACTATAATTATTAGTTAATTTTGTTTCGTCCTATGGCACGATTCAATTCTCGAAACCAGCTTTCCTGCGAAACTTATTGAGCACATTTTTCATACCAGGCAATATTATGTGCAATGGCTGCACAACACTTTCTGCCTGAATATTATGTGCCTGAATGTGGCCAAAAAATGTCTTTGTTATTTTGAAGCAGGCAGTTTTCATTGCCAGTCAGGCAAAATGGGGCCAGATGCCATCTGTGCAGAACCGCATGTAACCGCACCATGGGAAGTGTTGTCCAGTTTTTTGCAAATCACTTGTTAGCCCTACGGGAACCACAGCACGTCTAGTGACCGCCATAATCTTTTTCTCAGCCTTATAAATTGACGTGAACCTTTCTCGTCCTTATTTAAAACAGATTTCCTTTTTTATTGTTTGAACCCTTTTTACAGTAAGCGCTATTTTTTTGTAGAGAAAAGGAACTGCCACCTAAAGAAAACCACCTCTGTTTCGAAAATGATATGCTCAAGATTAGTATCATACTACACAATGAGAACATATAAATGTTAAAATGTAAAAAATTAGCCATATACACAAATAACTTATGAAGTGTGCCTCTGGGCAAATTGGTTTTCAATACATAAACAAAGGAGTGCTTCAAAAAGAAAGAATGGTCTGTTTCACCACAACCTAAAATGATGTTTTGGCTCTGAGGAAGATTAAGTACACTATTTATATGGTACTAGGAAATGTCTAAGCAGCATTCCTGACTCGCCCAGTCTTTCTCCGAGCATTACTGACAGTTTCTCTCTTGTTGATCGAAGGAAGTAGTGAAATGCACTGAAAGCATCAAATCTGCATTCGCACCGTTCAGTTGCATGGTCTGGTTCATTAACAAGGAACCACACGACGTACAGACATGCTCGCACGTCAGCTCAGAGTTGTGTATCGAGAAAGTCTGGGCGAGCTAGAGAAGCTGTTGAGGAAAGCTTGCCAGTCGATACAGGTGTTGTACTTAAACATCAGTAAAGGAAGCATTATGGGCCAAACCAACGATGCCAGAAATAGCTACATTCATACTGGGCGAGTGTTCGAACCACTGTGGTGGGTTGACGCCGCGATCATAAAGTTGCCCCGCCAGCTTGACAGCCCTGGCGCGAATTTTGTGTGTCAGTCCAGCCCACAATTGAAGACTTCCACGTTATTATTGTGATTTGTGGCAGCCAGATTGGTGGGATCAGCCCATGGATGATCCTTCAGAAGCAGTGACAAGCAGCCATGTTGACCCTCCGAATGCTTGAAAGTACGTGAACACATATAAAAAAGTGTTTCTGACTGCACCTAGATAATGCTATATTGGTGTTGGGTATAGCAAAATCTGGTGGGACTGTGGGACTTCACTACGTAGTACATATAGCATCGTCCAAAATTTATAATAGGTTACATCAATACTTTTTCACACTTATAGGTTTTGATCATGGAGTATCCACAAGCTCGAATCCACACATTGAAAACTGGGAACTTTTTACTGCAAAGCAGTACATGTCTAACCCCCCCAGTTTTCATTCCGGTGTCATCGATTTACTCGGCGCTGCTCCGGGGTTCCTCCTTACCACCGCTCACCCCTCTTTCACAACTATTTTCCCCCTCGCCTCTGCCGATGCCCCTTTGGCAAGTTACACAGTCGGCAGCTAACAGCGGTGGTGCGGTTATCAGACGATTGCGAAAAATAAACAGAAGCAGGGACTGGCGTAAAAATGCACTCATGATTACTATACTCCCTAATATGAAATATGTGCGCAGCGCGAGCTGCAGTCTTTTCGGTCATGGCGCATTTCTGCTGTGTCTCAGGAAGTGTTCGCGTTATCAGTGAACATACGGCGGCGTGGGTTACTCTGCTGCTACCTCGTAGTGCGCCGCCGCCGCCGGCCAGCATGTTGCAAATCATTTTCGAACCTCCCGCGCAATAGTCACATGGTTCGGATTAGCGCCGCACAATTGAGCAGCGAGCATGTTGCTGCATATGGTGTTTGAACCACCCGCGCAAACGTCACGTGGTTTGGATTAGCGGAGAATGGAACAGCGTCTGGGGAATGTGTCAGGGGGAGGGCACTCCTTGGTGGCGGTGCATAAGACGTGTGAGGGAAAGGCAGTGAAAGAGGTGACGCCATAGCCGCACGTGTCGTACTCCCCTTCAGCCTTCGCCAGACACTCCTCTCCGTTTTCTTCCTTTCGTCCCTGCTGTGTTCGCTCACTCGGATACGTGGACAAAAAGAGACGCCGCTCTCGCGAAGCCCAGGTAACGGTTACCAAAGGGCAGCCCCCTAAAACGACCGAAACTCACCGTCACTGTTGACGCTCAAATTCACTTCGCCAAATAGCTGCGAATCCCTGCCGGTAGAAGAGAAACTTCCCCAGTGGGAATGCCGGCTTGAGCCCATATTTCTTTTTGAGCTTGGAAGGCCTTCCGAGCGACATTTTCACCGGTGTCTTTCACGCCTAAGTATGCGCCATCATCGGTGGCCGGTTTATGCGTGCACAGTTTGCGGGTTAAAAAGGGGGGTGTGCACGCACAGCTAGGCTTCTTGCCGCTGCTACTGAAATGCCGGTGGCGCTGGTGCGAGATTTAGATGTCAAAATTACATGGCTCAATGCAGTTAGTTGGCTGTCCTCCTTAATCAAGCGGTTCGGGTGGGGGTTGATGTGTTACACATACATCTTACACACACAGGAAGATCCATACGAGCGGGAAGGAAAACGTACAGCCACATCTTTGTCCTGGAGAATAGAGCTCAAGGGCTTTAAGGTTTTAAATCGTTATGTGACGGATGCATGCCGTTTGTTTGGAGGACGAAGAGCAAGAATTGAAGCGTTGGCCCGATCACAAGCGCCAATGGGCACAAAAACAACAGAAAGCTGCTGGCGGCGCCGTTACCGCACCAAGTTCACCTCTTCGAGTAGCGACAAATCCCTTCCGGATGAACAACAGCTTGCCCGCTTGGAACGCCAGCGTGAGCCAATATCACTTCAGAGGGCTATCAGGGGATATTTTCGACGGTGTCTGTCACTTTTAAGCACGTGCACATGTCTGGCTGCCGGTTTACGTGTGCGCAGGTTTGTAGTGAAGAATAGTGGGAGGGAGGAGAGGGGGCGGGCACGCGCAGCCATGGGTTTCTTGCCCGCCCTGATGGATGGAATGTCCGTTGTGCTGGTGTGAGGTTTAAACGCGGACGTTAAACGGCCCAATGGGAACTGTCCGGAGCCCTTAGTGGTACAGCGGATTGGGTTTGTATGTTAAGCTATGTTCAGACTACCGACGCAAAAGCCGCATCGTGATCTATGGACGAAAAAAATGGCATGTCACGCAGTTCGTTTGGCTGAGACGTGAAATGACGTCATTCTTTAAAGTTATTACGACAGTTGTGGCAACAGTCTGAACCCGGCGTTACACAAAGAGTAAGATGGTTACGACGCGGGAGGGACACAGGCAGGACCATGTTTATCTGCAAGAACAAAGCTTGGATCCTTCAGAGGTTCATTCAGCTAATTGGCTAGGAAAGATGCTCCATCGCAAATTACGACAAACGTGTTTTGTTTCGTGCACTGCGTGGACTGCATCCAGCTTTGCAGGTCATCCTTCACACAGTGGAAGGGAACTAATTTTTAATTGAAATTCAGTGCAGATGAGGTTGACAGAAAACAAAAGGACTATGCTGCACTTCAAAATAATTAACACAGAATAAAGCTTCTTCCCACCACAACGAAGCATGTAAAGTTGAGCAGCTTTATGCGGCAAAAATGGTTTAATATACCAAGTAATTCGGAGTACGAGGAACTGCCTACAAGAAACATGGTAAACCTTTCGCCAGTTCGTACCTTTCGTGTCTTTCGTTACGTGTGTACTCTTCATGCAAATACCAAGAATTTTATCACGGTAGTTGATAGGCACACTTAGCTGCCAATTGTTGCAGGGGTCCAAGCTGAACGGAGATGCATGCCTTCTGTGAACGAAAAGTTCGACGTCCTTCTGAAGTGCAGCCGTACAGTAACAAAGGGAAACTGCACACCTACACACCTGCATGGGGTACGGCGCCGCATCTGGGATGGATCACTTACGCCCACTGATGTTGCAGGCTGCGGTCACCTGGGCTGTCTGCTCCTGGGTCCCCGGATCCTGCGAGCTGACTGCTTCCGACCGCCTGCCTCTTGCTTGGCCGACTTCAACCCTCCCGATGCCAAACTTCGACGAAACGAGCGCTTCAATCTGGCAACGCGCAACGTCCATATCAGCACGTGACGTCACCGGGGAAGCATATAAACGCCAGCCATCAGCCGCCTACTTTGGGTACGGCGCCGCATCTGGGATGGATCACTTACGCCCACTGATGTTGCAGGCTGCGGTCACCTGGGCTGTCTGCTCCTGGGTCCCCGGATCCTGCGAGCTGACTGCTTCCGACCGCCTGCCTCTTGCTTGGCCGACTTCAACCCTCCCGATGCCAAACTTCGACGAAACGAGCGCTTCAATCTGGCAACGCGGAACGTCCATATCAGCACGTGACGTCACCGGGGAAGCATATAAACGCCAGCCATCAGCCGCCTACTTTGGGTACGGCGCCGCATCTGGGATGGATCACTTACGCCCACTGATGTTGCAGGTTAGTTACATGAAGGGTGCTTCCTGTACCAAGTGTAGTCATCCATGTCTTATTGCGGTGTCGTGCCCACCAGAGTTTTGCGACATTTTGAAGCGATTACTGCGTGTATCTTACCTGTGTTCTGACGTCTTGAAAACATTGCTCATGCTTTCGGGCGATGTCGAATCGAACCCGGGGCCAATGAGCAAAGCCGAAGCTGATGCCTTTACTTCAGCATTAGAATCATTGAAAAAACTTGAAACTGACCACGCTGCGATGTCAGCTGATATGAAGCGGCTAAGCGGCGAGCAAGAAACTGCTAAAAATGAAATCAAATTACTGAACGCTAAAATCGCTGCCCTCGAGGCAATGCTAGCTTTGCGAAAGAACAGCGAAGGACCCAGTGAAGATGCTCTGCTTAAAGTGTCCGATCGGCTGACGGAAATCACTTCTAGATGTGACGATGCTGAAAATAGGCAACGTCGTTCAAATCTTCTTTTCTTTGGTATTGCCGATAGCGACGCGGAGGAATGGGACGAGGCAGAGGAGAAAATAATTACCTTCTGCTCTGAACGACTGGAAGTTCAGACGACCAGTCAGCAGTTTGAACGCGTCCACAGGCTCGGCAAGTTTACAGAGGGTAAAACTAGACCCATTATCGCAAAACTAACTTTCTTCAAAGACAAACAACAGATATTGTCCTCTGCAAAAAAACTAAAAGGAACGACTTTTTCCATAGGCGAAGATTTTTCGCTGGCGACGCGACAGGCTAGGCGCAAATTGGTGGGGTTTGCCAAGACCCAAAACAAGCCATTCATAGTAAAAGTTGACCGCCTGCACATTGATAAAAAAACTTACGTCTATGACATCAACACTGATGCAGTTGTACTAACAAGTAGATAGCTAGATCTGAACAAGTGCATGCAAGATCCGAATGAAATTCCACTTCAAACCGTTCCAACATTATCGATATCATCTACTAATATACGTAGTCTAATGCCGAAACGGGATCTAGTCTGTTCGTTCCTAGACGACAGTGAATGCGACATTCTTGCCCTTACCGAAACATGGCTTTACCCTGATATCACTGATAATGAAATTTTTCCTGATCATAATGACTTCCACATTTACCGAAACGACCGTAAAAATCGACGTGGCGGAGGTGTACTTCTTGCAATAAAAAAGACTGTGCAATCATATGCAATAAATGTACACTCTCACAGAAATTATCTGGGTAGCCTGTGTTACCAAGTTCACCACCTTACTTATCGGCAATTGCTACCGTCCACCTGATTGTAGCCATTCATTTGTTGACGACTTGCGCAGTAGCTTAACCGAGGCCACAAAGTTATGTCGCTCCGGTGCCATTTACATTTTCGGTGACTTCAATTTTCCCGCAATAGATTGGAATCAGTTGTCTTCCTCTTGCAGCTCTTCTACAAAATTCATCAATCTTGCCTTAGATTTTAACTTATTTCAAATTGTGAATCAACCTACGCGTGGTTCCAACATCCTCGACCTAATTCTTACGACGGCTCCTGAAACGGTAGGTCCCGTACAGCACATAGATGGTTTCAGCGACCACAGCCTCCTTCAAGTAACCCTCAACATTCCGCTACCGTTCTCCGGTACTGACCACAAAAAAATTCGCGATTATAGCAAAGCCAACTACAACCAAATTAACGCCGAACTCGAAACATTTTA
This sequence comes from Haemaphysalis longicornis, assembly GCF_048455015.1. Taxonomy (NCBI): domain Eukaryota; kingdom Metazoa; phylum Arthropoda; class Arachnida; order Ixodida; family Ixodidae; genus Haemaphysalis; species Haemaphysalis longicornis. Next base: position 16,761,146 of record NW_027526233.1, read on the forward strand.
CACTAACACATTCCTACCATTTTTCGACCATCGTTCAGTAAATGATAACTGAGTGCTGTACAGAGATAAATTATGTGCTTTGACTAATCAGTATGTGCCGCTCATCAAAGTAAAAAATGATAAATCGAACCCCTGGTTCACGAAATCTCTCCGGCAGCTTAGAAATAAAAAGAAACGTTTATACCGCGCAGATAAATGCCATAACACGCCTTCTGCATGGCAAGCATATAGAAACTTCATGAAAAACTACTGTTCCTCCGTACAGGCTGCCAAACATAAATATTACTCTGTCGATTTACCGTCCATTTTGAAATCAAATTCTAAAAAGTTCTGGTCCCTTATTTCCCCTGAACATGATGGCCAAGAAATATCCCTGCTAGACGATGACTATGTTCCCCTCGCAGATAGTCATTGCACATCAGCATTTAACACATTTTTCTCATCTGTTTTCACCCTCGAAGACCATACTAACGTACCATACGTTCCAGAACTTGACACCGCATACATGGAACCAATTGAAATAACTGCCGAAGGTATTTCGCATCTAGTTAATAACCTCAAACTGTCCACTTCAGCAGGTATTGACAATATAAATTCTAAAATTCTTAAAAACACCGCCTCTGTTTCTGTTAACATTTTGTATCACCTTTTCAAGCAATCCTTAGCGACAGGTCAACTCCCCTCCGACTGGAAAATTGGTAAAATAGTGCCTGTTTTTAAATCTGGTAATAAGCATTCACCCGAAAGTTACCGTCCAATTTCTCTAACTTGTATCTGCTGCAAAATTCTTGAACATATAATTGCTTCGCATGTTTTCCGACACTTAGAATCTAATAAGTTCTTCTTTCACAACCAACACGGATTTAGGAAAGGTTTCTCTTGCGAAACGCAGCTTCTAGAACTAACAACAGAATTGCACTCCAACATGAACAATAACCTTCAGACTGACTGTATTTTTCTCGATTTTTCCAAAGCCTTCGATCGTGTAGCGCATTTCCGTCTAATTTCTAAATTGTCTGCCCTCCGATTGGACTCTTTAACGCTATCTTGGCTTCGTAACTTTCTTTTATTTCGACAGCAGTTTACTGTAATTAACAATTCCCCCTCCTCTCTTTCCCCCGTAACTTCTGGCGTACCACAAGGGTGCGTTCTCGGCCCTCTTCTGTTCTTAATCTATATAAATGATCTGCCAAGTAACGTTTCATCCTGCGTGCGAATTTTTGCAGACGATTGCATAATTTATCGTCCTATATCCTCCCCCGATGACCACTTAGCACTGCAAAACGACCTTCATCAAATTAATGACTGGTGTAAAAAATGGCTAATGTCACTGAATAAGGAAAAATGCCAAATAATCTCCTTTACGCGCAAGCAAAACATTTCTAACTATCACTATACTATCAATAACCACCCACTGTCACAGGCATCTTCCTATAAGTACCTTGGAATCTATCTCACTCCCAATCTCTCCTGGTCTCACCACATTGCCACCATAAGCGCAAAAGCTTCCAAATCTTTAGGATATCTTCGCCGTAATTTACATAGCTGTCCCCCTCACGTCCGTCAACTAGCGTATCAAACCTTCGTCCGCCCACAGCTAGAATTTGCCGCTTCTATATGGTCCCCTCCCCACAACTACTTAATTAATATGCTAGAAGCGATTCAGAATAAGGCGGCCCGTTTCATTTCACGCAATCATGACTACCACAGCAGCGTAACTCAAATTAAGCACAACCTTTCACTTCAACCGCTCAGCACTCGTCGCGACATTTCCCTTCTCTGCCTCTTTCACAAATACGTATACAGCAATAGACAAACCCCACTTCACCTTGATGTTCCTTCCGTTACTTCACGTAGGTTGCATAATCACCTCAGTTTCACGCGGTTATATGGCTCAACTGATTCGTTCAACTCATCTGCTCTCCCTCGCGCCATACGTTTGTGGAATGATCTTCCAGACAGCATCGCATCAGTATCAGACAACAATACTTTCCGTCAACTACTGCTCACTCACTTTTTACTATAAGGTCTTGCCACTGTTTTCGCATTTTTTTTTTCTGCCGTGTCCTGTATCCCTTTCTTTTTCCTCCAATTTTTTTTTTCTCTGCTGGAAGACCAAAACAATCTGTCTTAGCTTGGGCTTTCTATTCTTCTTTCTTTTTTTTTGCCAGTGTCGCACTTTGTGCCTGAGTACGAACATTTCATGCCGACAATGTCTCTTTACGTGCACAAGTATTGTTCTGCGTTTTTTCCTGTTATCTTTCCATTGTGCATACTCGAGACTGCAGAAACTGATTGGTGCTATTCGTCTGCGCATATTTGGGTATCTTTGGTTGTTCTCCTGTTTACCTACTAGCGTGTTAGCATTCAGTATACTTGCAATGTTTGTGCGCAGTTTACGTGTGTGCGATATGATATTGACTTTTCCTTTTCTTGTTATCGTTTTCGAACTTGCACGTGTATTGCGAACCTTGTCATAAGTTGTTCTGATGTTTTTTTAACTCGTGATTTTGTTATGATTGATCTGTAACTTTTTCCTTTGTTACCCCCCTTACTCAATGCCCTGAACAGGGGCCTGTAAGGTATTTTAAATAAATAAATAAATAAAAAACCTGGAAGTAAGGAAATAAGAAAAATTTGTCCTTCGGAATTGTTGTCAAACATTTTCATCGCAGAAGCTTGCTCCGTCTTGGGTGTTACCCGGTTTGTCCTAGATGAGTTTTGTAGTAGTAATTGTACATTTTTTTCTAGTGGGTTTCACAAAGCGATCAGGGTGATAAGCAAAAGCACATCAAGCACCTCAATAAGAAACGCTTCCCGTGGTCGTAATGGAACCAGCATCCCTTGCATTATGAAACCATTGTCTGTCAGACTGCGCCATTCTGACACGGTCGAAGCAGTTTAGATTTCGGACTTTGACTCAAGTTGCAAGAGTGAAAGCTTCGAGTTAGGGAGGCACATCGGTCTTTGATCAAAAACATTATTTTTACAGGTTGCAAGAGTGAAATTTTGGGGGACATGTAGTTTTTCCTTCTGAATATAGCTATCAAATTTGTTTCTGTGTAATGCGATTATATTCAAATTTATTTGGATTTTTATGTTTGATTTTACGACAGCCTTTATAAAAAAAACTGCTGGAGGGACGCTGCTGAACAAAGTACCAGTGAACTGTGCACAAGTCAAGGAGTGCAATAATACTAACATTATCATTCTGTAGCAGGGGTTACAACATTTTTGAAGTTTGGGCCTAGAAGGTGGGAACCAGAAAAACTGGTGTTGCCGTCCAGGCCCAAACTCCAAACAGCTGTTACTTCTGCTACAGACCATATATTATGATAATGTTAGTCTTATGGCAGTCAGTCCTTGATTTGTGCACAGTTCACCGGTACATTGTTCAGCTGCATCCCTCCAGCAGTTTTTTTACGCGCTCTCTCTTTACGTTCTCCTTTTTTTACTGCTTTTCATCTTTTTTCCCATTGTTCCCCTTCCCCACGTGTAGGAAAGCAAACAAGGCCACAGCCTGGTTGACATTCCTGCCTTTCCTTTACTTTTATTCCTTCCTTCCTTCCTTACAAAGGCTGTCAAAATATCAAACATAAAAATCCAAATAAGTTCGAATATAGTTGTTTTACACAGAAAGAAATTTCATATCTACAGTTTCAATGAAAAATTACACCTATCCCTCGATTTTTATCGTCCTAACTTTAAAACCCATGTTTTTTTGGTTTAAGACCAGTGTGCCCCCTTAAAAAAATAATTTGATTTTTGGTAGACAGCTCGGTAAAAGACCTCCTAAAAGTAAAGATTGAGGTGTGTTTCCACCATACTACTCTAGGGTGCTGGTGGCAACTGCCCGGGATGAACCTCTTTTAAACTTTATTTCAGGAAATGAGTGAAGGTCAATCCTCTTTTACGGTGGGGCGCTACATGAATGGTTCATTTTTAGCCACTAGATCCAAATGTCATGTCTTCATCTTCTCTTTAAGGGGTTTTGGCACCTCCACTTAAGGGTGATTGACCTTGACTTGTGACAGCCACGCGGCACTTTTTCCATTTGTAACATCCTGCCGATTTGCAGCCCCACTTCCAGTTTGGTTCCTCCTACTGTGCACTGTGGAGTACAGACTACTGGGTGGTAGTAGTGTCGCCAGCAAGCAGTCCTTTAGCTCCCACGTTGCTGTTCATCTATTCCATCCAGCCACACGCCTGGTTGACAGGAAAGTACAGTGGCTACTAAGACTCCCAACCCTTAATTTTGTCCATTTGCCTTATTCTCCCTCCCTGTTCGGCTGTGTGGGAAGGTTCAGACGCAACTGCTGTGCTCCTCTACTGCTCCCTTTCCTGTCCAGACAGTGCCTCTCCAGATTTCCTTCTCTGCAATAGGCATGTGCAAATCTGTGGCTGTTGTCAGTTTCATCATTGCTCCTTGCTCTCCATTACTTGTTCTTTCATGTGTTCATTAATTGACATAATTACAAGTAAAAGTACATGCACCCCTTTGTCTTACGACAGCAATGGTTAACTCGGTTTTCTCGTGAGGGATTCCTTGCTTTATTGTCATCTGAGCTTAAACATTGACTCGTTGAGCTATCACTTTGACTTGCACGCAGTTTGGACTTTTGTTCGCAGTGGCTTTGAAACTTAGCCGCTTGATTTTGCATGACGAAAGCTTCGCATTCAACTGCCGTCGTCGTTAGATTGCGAGGTACACTATTTTTGCCTAATTTCAGGACCCTCACACCGCAGAAACGAATCAGGACCCTCACGAATCAGGACCCTCACACCGCGAGGGTCCTGATTCGTTTCTGACTACAGGAAGCGTTTTAATTTCTGCACTTCTTCACCCACGATCACTATCATTGTCAGAGAAAGTTGGCTTTTCTGCAATGCCTTTTTGGCATGGCATATTCTACTGGTGAGACATAAAAAGTTTTGCTTTAAAATCAGGGGTCTTCCAGGACTTTTGGTCCAGTGAGTAGCAATCTGCACCTATTTAGAGCCACACAATACTGAGCAAGCACCCTTTGGTCCTTCCTGTCTTGTGCTAGCAGTCTCGTCATCTAACACATAAAGGTGCTCTCGACTTTTGTCCACACTTTTCACTTATCCCACAAACTGACCCAAACTCTTTTGTGGATTTCCAGTTGTGCACGTCACATTTGCATTCAGGGTCACCTTGGGGCAAATAAGTGCCTGTTTGTATTTTCATCAAGTGGGATTAGCCACAAAGCATGCTTTGCACTCTTGCGTGAGCAGCGTTATGGGGCCTTATTGCATGTCCAGCCAGTGATGTGATGCCATGTCAATAATGATTCTTCAGTGTTTGTGACGACTTTGGTGTTTTCTTGGCTTCACTTTCACATAGTAAGAGTTCCTATCCATCAACTTACAAATGCTAGGTATTCTTTTTTTTCTTGGAGGTGACATTTACAGTTTCCTTGGCAACACAGCATAACATCAAAACAAACAAAACCAACTAAAATGGCAAATTTGGCGTATTTTTAAAAATAATAAACAGTGCAAAAACAACAAAGCACGGGAGAGAGAGAGAGAGCACGAAAAGTGACAGCACTGCCTGTTTGTACTGTTTTGTTGTTTTCGTGCTAAAAATTTTCAAATAAATAAATATGCAAGTAATGCAGATAAAGAAGGGTAACTTTTTATTCGAGCTCGTTCTTTGGACATACAAGTACATTTCTTGAATCAATAGACCCTATGCGAAATTGCTTGGTGATCTAGCAACACTGATGTAAACGAGACCGTCGGCCATATTGGTACGGGCGCCGATCGGGAAGTCTCGTATTGTTTACTGTGGAAGAGTAGGTGACGGTAACGCGGTATGGCTCAAACTGGACAGTGTTTTCCGGCTCTCGACCGCGGATTGTGGACGAAGGACTTGCCTGCACTGCCGACTGTGTCTGAAGACTCATACCACCCGGGGTGCCGCGCCAAAGACCCATCCGAGCGGCAGCGGAGCAGGGCATCTCGCCTAGCCACCGAGGCGCATTGCTCGCCTTCATCGGTGCGGACAAACACGTGCGGCTCGCAGTAAGTAAAGCCTTCTTTGTTTTTACTTGACGCGAGTTAACCGGTATGAGCATTTGTAAAGCACTTTGTTCACCGTTGTTTACCACGCAAATGCGTAGCGGCGACCCTGTTGCAGTAACCCTGAAAGAGGAGAGCGGCAATCGCCAGACCGTACCGCTAGTGGGTGGATTAGGTATTTTCAAATGCTGTACATGGAATTTACGGGGTGATTTTTGGCGAAGATGTTTACGGAAAGGTTGCGGCCGTTTTCCGTGACGGTCGTCCGCCCGCGCGTTTGCCGCAAAGCAATGGTGCTTTGCGGCGAAGCCAACTACAAAAGCGCACATACGCCTTGAATTTTCTTTTTTGTGTGTGTTTCCATTATTTATTCCGCATGTTCTGCGCAAAAATCTGTTTGAGTGTCTTTCTTCTCTTTGTTTGGCGGTGGGGTGGTTGTGTTTGTTTCTAAGGCGCATGTTTTTGGTGTGCACGAATAGATAATACTGTAAAACCTCGTTAGCTCGAACTCACTGAACTAGAAGATTTTTTTTAATTCGATGGGTCATCGGTATAGCCCGAATGTTTAACTGTTTATCTCGAAAGATTCTGGAAGTGAGTTAAAGATAATCATAATATTGCTTGCTTAAGTTATGACGAACACGATTATGCGTGTACTGGTATTATTACCCACGGTGAGGTTTTTAAATGTTAAACTTCCTTCTCTTGAAAATGCATTAACAAAGCATTCAGAGATACTTGCACGCTCAAACTTGACAAACAGTTTTGACATCATTGCTGTTTGAGGTGTATATTATTGCCCTTGCAACAGTGTTAAGCAAAACACAAAATCTGGCCATTTTAAGTCTGTTCCTTGTGGCCACTTCTTTCTGCTCTGTCCCTTTACCATAAACTGTAGCGGACTAGTCCTGTTCTTCCCTGAGTGCTATTTACTGTTACTGTCTCTGTTCTTGCAGGTTCGGCCTCATGCATGTGCTCAGCAGCTGCTTTCGCTCCCGGAATAAAAGTGGCCGGCCCTATGTTGTGTGCCTCACCTTTGAGACGGACAGTGGGGCGATTGTGGAGGCGGCGTGCGAGTGCCGAGCGGGTTGCAGTGGAACATGGAGTCACATGCTGGCTGCTGTGCTCCTACTCGCCCTCTTGCAAGCCAAAGGTTTTAAGAGGCGCCACCGGAGCTTGCGTGCACTGAGCTGCCACAATAGTGGGGACGTCCGATACAGCAGGGCATCAGGCCAGCGAGTGTCCAAAACATTGACTGGAGAAGCCCGCGATAAAATGGCCCCTCCCTTCCCTTGCCAATGCGTCTTTACGCTGTACGTCGAGTACACATATCCAGAAATCTGGGACACGAAGCAACGACGCCCCTGGTGGCCACGACGCGAAGCAAGCGCGTTTTCAATGGGAAGAGGCTGTTTTTTTTAATTTAATTAAAAATACAGGGCATAAATTGCATTTGTGAGAACGGGGAACGCTTCCAGGAATCACTACAAACATTTTAAAGGCCACAGCACGTTTGCGCACGCAAGATTAGTTGTTCCCGCTGCGAATGAAGTTTAAACAATGGGAGCCTATGGAAGCAGCTACAATTTGGGGTCACTTTCAGCCACAAAAACGCGCCTAGTAACAACACAGTGGCTGAAGTGCAAGTTGTGTTAACTGATATAGCTAGAGCAGGGACTTGGCTTCCCTTGCGTGCAAACGACAAGTCATCACGCGGACGATAAAGCGTTCCAAATTGACAATTTCTGAAACGCAGTCACCGTTATCGCCTAGCAGCTACATAAACGCGCTCTTCATTCAGCGCTTCCGTGTGCCGATGGCCCAGCGGTTTTGCCTCAGGCACTTCGCGTTAGTTTCATTTTGCCGGGAAGGGATGTCGATTCCGGACCTCGGATGTCTTTTTATTTTTTTTTCCGATTTAACTTTGGTGGTGAAAGGATGACAGTTTTGGTGACAAACGTTTGTACATCTACTGTACCTCGCTTGTTGGCTTTGTAAATTTTGTCCAGATATTCTTTTCAAGCCTATTTTCTCGTCTTATGAGGGGTAAAAGCTCGTCGCGAAATATTTTTAGCACAGTTTCAATGTTTTTTTTTTTGTGTATGTAATCTTAAGGTAGCTGGCTCTGATTCATTTATTCAACATACAGCAGTTATCAACGAGAAACAAATTGCAAAAAAATATTAGTAGTGACAGAGGTCCCTGCGATAAATGTGCTAGGTAGCGCCATCTACGGAGTTCACGTGAACGAAAAATGCCACAGTTGAGGAAAGTTACAAGGGCGGCGCTTAACAACAACTCGTATCATGGGGGTACATGCGAGAGGGGCGATATCTCTACGTTGTTTGCATGTTGGCCTTTAGCTTTGGCTATACAGACGGAAAACTTTTCCCTGACGCCTGTTGTTTCATGTCCCACGTTCAGCGAAGGCGCGCAGTTTTACATCTTGGTGCTGCGATCGCAATTTCCTTTTAGAGCAGTAAACAATCGTGACTGGTGACACTATTAGGTGGAAGTCATGGCTGAATATCCTAACCACCTCCGCTCAAGGAAAAAAAAAAAAGGGCCGCCATCCCGCCCTGCGAACGTGAATGTCCAGCGAAGCTGTATCAAACACAGCGCATGCTGATGGGGAGTATGTTTTATTATTACTTTAGAGTAATCGTAGCGATAATCGCTTTGTGGTCGCTGTGGTAGACCGTGATTGGTTCCACGACCATTTTTCCTACATTCTTATGCAACCGGGAAACACACGCGGGCTGAAGGAATGTGCACCCATTGCCGCAGGCGTGGTTATAGACCATTGTGCGGTTTGCACTTCACACGATAGTTTCGTATGAGATCAAACGGCCCTTTCGAAAGCAGCTGCAACCTAACATTTACCGGGAACGCGTGCGAGGTTGTTCTCATTGTTCACAGGACCTTATCATCCATCATAGGCGGTTTGATGCTTATTGAAACGAATTTTAAACTATCGTCGTCGTTGGACTGAGCGGTGCATATTTATGTTTAATTACTTGGTACGTCCATGTACCCATCTCCAAATCCGAACTGCTCCGACCGTGTAGGAATGGCACAATAGTATTGACGTCGCCACCCTCCGCGGTTGCTCAGTGGCTAAGGCGTTGCGCTGCCGAGCACGAGGTCGCGGGTTCGATTCCCGGCCGCGGCGGCCACTTTTCTGATGGAGGCGAAAAGCGAAAACGCCCGTGAGGACGAGATTTCGGTGGACGTTAAAGATCCCCAGGTGGTCAAAATTGATCCGGAGCCCTCCACTACGGCGCGCCTCACAGAAACGCTAATCTGCAATGGGGTGCCGATTGCTTCTTGTGCAAGAAGCCCGAACGTAGAACATGTTTTGTTGGGATGCCGTCTTTTTTTGGGACGTCCTCCAATGAACTCTTAAAAAAGACCTTCCTCTGACGTCCCACGGCATTCGGTACTTATCTGTCATGCCTGAAACTGTACCGTATGACTTGTTTTTTCTCCTGGGGCTGCACGGAATGTGGAGGAGCCGCATGGCTGGAATACGGTTGTGGATGCACGTTCAGTGTGCTCCTATTTCTTGGAAAATATTTGTAGATTACGCGAAGTTTTCGTTAAGCAGGGTTGTGATGATGACTTTCTGTCAGTAATGCATGAACTTACTGTAATGAAAGTGCACAAATAGCGGTCAGCTGATAGTATGGCAGTGATGTTTGAGACAATCAACCATCTTCGTTGACCTCTCCTCTATTTCTTTGTAAATGTTATGCCTTGGGCAATAAAAAAAAAACCACGGCGCGCCTCATCGCCTGCGTTGCGTCGGCGCGTTAAACCCTACAATCAATCATTGACGTCGGCTACATATCGCGAGGGACCCAGGTTCGAATCCGAACACGGGAACCGTTTTTTTTTTCTTCAATTCACCCACTATCATCACCATTGCCAGTGAAAGTTGGCTTTCCTGCAGTGCGTTTCGTGTTTACGCCACGACATGTTCCCGCCAACGAGAAGTATACAGCTTCGTTGTAAAAAGACCGAAGGTTCATCGAGGAAGGACCAGACTTGCCGTGGGAGCCTGTTGGAGGTGAGCCTTTCGTTTGGATTAGATTTATTTTCAAATACGGATGCCCTGTAGCGAGTATTGCCTCCTCTGACTGTTATTTATGTTGCGGTTACGGTAACTTCGCGTTTCGTGCAGTGCTCTTTCTCCCTCTTTCCCCCCTTTTTTTAAACACGTGCGTGAAAGTTTGTTCGGCAGCGTGCGACGTATCGTTGTCTGCGGATCGTCCTGGTTCGCCCGGGTCAAGTGTTGCGTCCACGCACACCAGACGTAATCGAATTAGCAGTTATCAAGCCGCTGGCGGTTTGTGCACACTCACGTTCTAGTCATACAAGGGGCCGGATTCTGTAAACTGACGGCTGTCTTTGGGAATGACGGGGTTTTGACGTTAGAAATGCGTGTTTTCTTTGGTTCGGGAGCCCTGTTATCGTAGACAGCCGAAAAAAATACCGCCGCTCCTGACGAGAAGCAAAACGACAGCTGGAAGCGACGCGACACTGGACGCAAACAAAAGAAAAGAAAAGAAAAGAAAAAATTACCCCACCTTCCCGCGAGGGGAACCCTGTGGAGATGCGACGCATCTTGGGGGTTCACTTGGTGTTTCCGTTGGGTTGATCCTCTAATTGTGTGAAACGTGTGAGGGACGCGTATGATGTATTCTTTATTTAACACGTGGCGTAACGTTAACCATGATGGCCTTGTGGTCGCTGAAGTGTACGGGTAGTGGATGGTGAAGTAACGGGACCACCGTGCGATTTGCAGCGAAGTTCAGCATCGGCCGCTCGCTTCTCGCGTACGGCAGCGGCTTCACGTTGACGAAGGTCAGCACCGGCTGCTCGCTTCAGCCGTTTGCGTTCGGTATCACGTTTACGAAGTTTGTACAAGTTCGGAATCGGCTGCTCGCTTCAATCGTTTGCGTTCAGGATCACGTTCACGCCGCTTCGCAGCTTGTCTTCAGTGGTGCTAGCATTCCTGTTATCACAGTGATCGGTGCTTGTTACGGTTGCGCGGGCGATAGCAGAATTGTTAGGCTCCATTCAACGCATCGATGGAAATCGGAACGCCGGTGCTGGAACGACCGCGGCTATGACGCAACGTGGCGCGGCTATGACGCAACACAATCTAACACAATCCACTTTAACCCAATCCAAATCCAATCCAAGCCAAGCCAAGCCAACTCAACCCAATCGAATCGAATCCAATGCCCCTCGCGAGACAGTGTTCGCTATCGGAGAGGAGAGGGGGTGAGCGGCGGAGAGCGCAGCTCGCGCGGCGAGGAGAATGGGGGAGGGGTGTGAGTGAAGATCGTTTCCCCGAAGTCCGGTGTCGATCAGGAACCCAATCGCCCGGGCTCCGGTTGATTTGGCAGGAGGCTGCCTGGGCGATGGTGTTGAAGTTCTTGGAGGTGGCGGTCGAATTGACGAACTCGAGGCGTTGAAGTTGATTTAGTGAAACGGAAGTTTATGTACAGCTATTTACAGTACGAAAACTGGGTACATGAATAATAAAAGCAAAACTGCAAACTTCAGCTAGACGCTAGCTCCGAGTGAGCACAAATCACTCGAGCTCCTCAACTTCGTCTAACTCTTCCTATTCTCGGAGCGTACACAAACCGCTCGAGAAACAACGGCCGAGACCCTGTCTCGCCGCAAGATCCGTCTAGTTGCCCGGTGCGGCGCTGCACCCTTAACCTCTGACGCGATCTTAACCTCGACTAGGGGGCTCACAAATCCCAACCTAGCGTTAACGGTCGAGACTCCTTGTCTCGCCGGGAACTGCCAGCTCAGCGCTCAGACAAGAACGATTTCCAACGGCCAAGTTGGGTCTTATATAACCTCGAGATCACACTCTCTCGGGAACGCCCCTGTAGCGTTCGTACACGCGTATGGGCGTGCCCAAATACATGTAGACAGCTGTCACTCAGCACACCACGGAATATTCATTGAGGCGCCGCCACCTTCGGGTCAACGGCACGCTCGTAGACGAGCAAGTTCGAGCGACCCCGCGGGGCGAAAACGAAAGACGGCGACAGTGCGTCATGCTGACCAGGGCGCGACAACAATGGAGACGCCGGTAATCCCAGCGGGTCCGGCAGGCGTTCCTGGAATCCGGCGCCGCCGTCTGCCCTCTCAATGGGGGATTATCCTTGAGGAATGCGAAGGGCCAGACAATCCGTCTCCCGCGCACGCCGCGACGAATTAGCGGTGGCTGCAGCGCAGTGTCGGCAGTGCTACGTCGCCAGACAGAGCGGCGCGTTCTCACGCGCAGCCCGGGCACCTGGCCGCTAACTCATAAGTGGACCTTACAACTCCCCCCTTTAAGAGGGTTACTGGGCCTCTTGGTTCAGTCAATCCGAAAAGAATTTAAAAGGGCCACTCGTTTCAACTCTCCTTCCGCAATAACAGCGGGATAAGCAAACAAACAAACAAACAAAAAACACGTGGAAGGAGCTAGGTATAACCACAAATGAGCCCCCTTCTATTTCTCCAGCTGATCCAACTCCCTCTAGCCTAAACTACAGACACAACCTATTCACTAGCCGTTCAACAGGGACGGAATACTCTAGCAAACCGGAAACACACCAGAAAATTGCTAAAAACACTAAGTGCGGGTAAAAAGAAATTGGGTCGTGTCTCCGGAGCGCGTAAACGCCACCAACAACGGGACAACTCAAGCTATAACACTGATGCGCGCTATAACCGCAAACGCGCACAATCATTCCGGCACTCGACAACAAGAACAAAAGGAATAAGAACTGGTAAAGAACGCGGGCAACTTTGCAGTCAACAAAAATAAAACGTTAATAAAGTTTGCATTGCCACTATGCGCACGCGCGCAACTGTCCTCCTTGACGGCGTAGCCTGATAACGTCCCTTCAAGAATGTTCGGCTGTGCTTTCGCTCACTTGCGGTGCACAGAAAGTTCAGTTCGGTGCGCGGATCGATCAATTCGGTGCACGGATCGAGCACTTAAGGCCTCTCGTCGCGCACAACCGCGGCGCACACACACACCATCAACGAAAAAGGACGGGTGAACGGGAACGTTCACGTCCGTCGTGGCGGTGTTAAGGCTCGGAGGCAATTCAATACTAGCCTCCCCAAGCAACAATCTGAAAACAGGGGAGTGCATTCGCGTACTTCCCGCCCCCTCTGCAGATGATCCAGACCGCGTAGCGTTGCAATGTCAACGCAAGTCTCGACAATTTAGCCCCATGAGGCGAACACAACTTCGGGGAAGACGGAGTGGTATCGCAAAATGCGACTTCGCTTCCTGCCCCATAGGCCGAGTGGCCATGCCTCTCCAATGCCCGAACGTAAGGCAATGCTGCGCGCTGGCCGCGTGTGCGCAGGGTTGATGCTGGAGCGTAATGGCGGCCCGCGAACGCGACGACCTTCTCGGGATCATTCTTTCCCTTGCGCGCTGACTGCCCCACAACCACAACCTCACAAGCGCCTGTCACTACCAAGAACCGCTCGTGCACGCTAGGTGCATTCTGAGCAGCGGCCTGACAAAGACCGTTTTTCGGCTGTTTCAGCACGCACTCATCCTGGCCCAACTCAGAACTAGGGCCTGTGACACACTGCCAGGTCGCAGAACTTAGTGCGTCAACCCATCCAGCGCGGCTCCCGACTGAATCTCGGTAATGGCCGCAACCAACACTAAAGCTACGAAGCTCTATCTCAGCCACCGGTTTCGCGAGATCGCCGATTGCGTCTCGTTCCTCGCTTTCAACTGTAGCTGCCTCCTCACACGGCTTTTCCCTCTCCTTCGCAACCTCCTCGGGAGCTCTCATTCTTGGTTTCGCAGTCTCCACGCCTGCGTTTTCGTGTTCTCCATCGGCCTCCTCGGTTACACTCTCACCGATTAGAATTTGGGTACTGCCCGTGCCAGCAAGTTCAGCATGCATTAACGCAGTGCCCGGTGCAAAAGCGGCTGGCGGCTCTACACCCGCGACAACGGGGCTACCCCTTGGCTCTGCTCCCATACCGGGCGCGCTCGCTTGAACGCTCCGCGTGCTCGCCTCTTTTTCCATGCAGCTGTTCACGGCTGAGCCGCTCGCTTCCCGTGCGCAGCCACGGCCGCTTATCTCGTCCTCGCGCGGCTTCAAATTGAAAAACGGGCTGCCCCCATTCAACTTTGCTGTCAGCGCGTAACTGGGCCTGTTCGAAGGGTTCTGTCCCATGCGCTGCAGCTCCATTCCCAAACTTTGCCCGCGCGGCTGCTCATCATGCTTGAGCATCACTTCATTACACCGTTCTACGGTATCCCCGGACGCGCTTACTTCGTCGCTCCTCATCCCAATGTCCGTCTCCACGCGTTCGACACCGGCGGAAACGCTAGCCTCGTGTAGGGAGTCACGGCCGCTTACTTTCTCATCGCAATGTTCAACTTCCGAACCCCGGCCGGAACCATTCAACCTCGCTGTCGCTATAGAACTAGCTGGGTCTGCGCCCCCTTGTTTCTGCTCGCGGGTGTCCGAGCGTAAGGGCGCTTGCCCTCTCCGCTCCAGCTCCAACTCATACCTTCGCAGACGCTCTTCAGATTCGAGCTTAAGCTTTTGCATGCGCTCCTTAAATTCTCGCGCCTCTCTTCTCTCTCGCTCCGCCGCCTCTCGCGCTCTTTCCTGAAACTCCAACTCCATTCGTTTAAGGATTATTGTTTCAGACTCCACTTGGACCACCCCTCCTGCCGCCATTCCCCCTTGACGTGGCGCCTCATGTGTTTGACGATTTCCGTCTCCTTCTGCCATGTTCGTCTGCATGCTCCGCGTGACTACCATGCAACCCCAGACTCAGCCTACACCGCCACAACGAAGCGCATGAAATCCCACTCACCCGCACCTCCGGTGGTCGGCCGCTGCGTCGTTGGCCCCGTGCGCTGGTTGCCGCTGCCGCTCCACTCCGCGCGGAGCTCGGCCGGTGCCGATGAAGACGGGCTTGCGTCCGCTTGCTGCCCCTGGTTGTGGCCTGGTGGTTTCTTCTGCCAAATCCTGCCGACTGCGCCAGTGAAGATCGTTTCCCCAAAGTCCGGTGTCGATCAGGAACCCAATCGCCCGGGCTCCGGTTGATTTGGCAGGAGGCTGCCTGGGCGATGGTGTTGAAGTTCTTGGAGGTGGCGGTCGAATTGACGAACTCGAGGCGTTGAAGTTGATTTAGTGAAACGGAAGTTTATGTACAGCTATTTACAGTACGAAAACTGGGTACATGAATAATAAAAGCAAAACTGCAAACTTCAGCTAGACGCTAGCTCCGAGTGAGCACAAATCACTCGAGCTCCTCAACTTCGTCTAACTCTTCCTATTCTCGGAGCGTACACAAACCGCTCGAGAAACAACGGCCGAGACCCTGTCTCGCCGCAAGATCCGTCTAGTTGCCCGGTGCGGCGCTGCACCCTTAACCTCTGACGCGATCTTAACCTCGACTAGGGGGCTCACAAATCCCAACCTAGCGTTAACGGTCGAGACTCCTTGTCTCGCCGGGAACTGCCAGCTCAGCGCTCAGACAAGAACGATTTCCAACGGCCAAGTTGGGTCTTATATAACCTCGAGATCACACTCTCTCGGGAACGCCCCTGTAGCGTTCGTACACGCGTATGGGCGTGCCCAAATACATGTAGACAGCTGTCACTCAGCACACCACGGAATATTCATTGAGGCGCCGCCACCTTCGGGTCAACGGCACGCTCGTAGACGAGCAAGTTCGAGCGACCCCGCGGGGCGAAAACGAAAGACGGCGACAGTGCGTCATGCTGACCAGGGCGCGACAACAATGGAGACGCCGGTAATCCCAGCGGGTCCGGCAGGCGTTCCTGGAATCCGGCGCCGCCGTCTGCCCTCTCAATGGGGGATTATCCTTGAGGAATGCGAAGGGCCAGACAATCCGTCTCCCGCGCACGCCGCGACGAATTAGCGGTGGCTGCAGCGCAGTGTCGGCAGTGCTACGTCGCCAGACAGAGCGGCGCGTTCTCACGCGCAGCCCGGGCACCTGGCCGCTAACTCATAAGTGGACCTTACAGGTGTGGACGGACAACAACAACGCCGTATGGAGGGACAAGGCGAGTGAATGAGATGCAGGCGCATCTAAAACGGAGAGCCATTTTGACGAGGAGGAAACGAGGAACGCGACGGTGTCGCTTCAAGTCACTGTTATTTGCCTTTGTAAATATACCTACAACATTTCGCCTTTTATTGCCGAGCTTGGTGCTTTCATCTACTTTGCGTGCGAACTGAAGCTACTCAATCTATCGTCGGTAGACGGAAATATCGCAATCCTAAACGCTATCTGCATGCTTTCTGCTAGCGCGCGAGAATTGAAAATCAGGCGCTGGCTGTTTAACGAAGAGCCATTATAGCTGTGCTTGAACCATGATCATCTTGTCCAAACATACTTAGTGACAATGTATAATTTTCAAGAAGGAAACGCCCCATGCAAAGACAGAAAGTGCTGGACTGTTACAGGCTCCAGCCCCCCCCCCCCCCCAACTTTGATCTCAGCATATGAATGACAGTTATTCACATGTTTAGTAACAGCGTAGTGCAGACAGGATGCAGAAAAGAAAACATTATTTTTTTATCGTGTTTCAAGTAAGTGCAATGAAGGGCACCCGAGTAGCTTCGTCCAGCCCTGTTACAGACTAGCGTGGAAGTTCCCAGTGACTATGAATAAAACCCTCTAAGCACGCGTCATTTACATGCTATTCCCATTTTTCTTTTATTTCGTATTATAAATTATCAAAATCCGTTTTCTTTTATTTTTTCAGTCTCTGAAAGTTCCCCCCCAGGCTATGCTCCTGGTCGAATTATATATACATTAAAGAAGGGAAGATAGCAGTTTGTAAACCCTGTTATTATGACATGGCTTGATATTTCATTCTTACAAACTGGTTCTATTTTCCACTTGCTACGGGAATCACATTGACTTGCAATGCGTTATGCATAGAAGGAAAAGCTGAAATTTTAAGGATGTGCAATGCCGTCAGGATTTCCAGTAGCGTATGAACCTTCCCATGCGTTGGGAAAAATAAAACTAATATTGGCGCTTTTAAGAAAGTGCAAAACTACAGAGTTTTAGCTGAGCGGGTTTACGGCCTGTGGAGTGCAGACAACAGTGTACCTGGGCAGAACGCTGAGGTCGCCAGCGGTTTCCCGGAGCGGCTTTCACGCGCGCGTAACTGCCAACCCAACGGTGTTAAAGGGGTACTGACACCAATTTTCGGGGCTGATATTATTGTATAGTTCGTTTTCTTTACCCACCAGGATACCCTGCGTAAAGTGTGAACAGCATGCGTCGCGTGGAACATATCCTAAATTGATTGCAAACGTAGCACCGACGAGACGGCTGTGCTGGAGGCTTCCACCGAAATCGACATCGCGTGACATCAGGGTGTGCTAGAGCAAACGAGGTGACATAGCCGCGTGCTCCCCTACTCCGTGACGTCCACCCGGCACCCGGCTAATGGCAAGGCCCAAACCGTCTAGCGCGTGGATGGAGCGTCACAGGTTTTCGCATACCCACGTGTAAGCGCCGGCCCTGTTCAGCGGAAACCAGGATGTCCTAGCCTACTTTTGGTCACCTGCAAACTCCGGGTTTTTTGAAACGGAAGCCGTTGACGGCGGTTTTTGCTGCGTTATAGTTCCTCATTTATCGTCCGCTGATGTATTTGAACTACTGGTTCATGATAGTTAGCCCCGTAGGCATAGATCTAAGCAATAAAAACATGACGTAAAAATTTGGTGCTGGTACTCCTTTAAGTGGTCTGTGCGATATAAACGCTTCTTTTTGTTTACAAGCTTGGGGTTATTTTTATCATTTTTGACTGAAATAAGGGAATGTACCGGTTGGCTACGGAAAAAAATTTCCCCGCATTTCCCCGAGAGGAAGAATGTGAAAGTGCGAATGCACGAGTTGAATTTGTGCGGTTCAGTAATGTTCGCGAAAGAGAGATCACACACACACACACACAACTACAAAAAAAGAAAGATGCATTTATTCACAGACACCTATTTGTGTTGTCGTTGTACTTGATTGCTAAAGCGGATCTCAGCTTTGAAATTTCGTGTCAGTACTCCTTTAAGCGGGTGCATTAGCCCTTCTCACGCCCGATTCCTGGCCAATCCCCCACGTGGGTATGTGCCATGCACAGACACCTATTTGTGTTGTCGTTGTACTTGATTGCTAGAGCGGATCTCAGCTTTGAAATTTCGTGTCAGTACTCCTTTAAGCGGGTGCATTAGCCCTTCTCACGCCCGATTCCTGGCCAATCCCCCACGTGGGTATATGTGCCATGTCAGCGGCCAGGCTGCGCGGCCATCTCCCCCCGTTGCCAAGGAAGACGAGGAGATTCCTGGCCAATCCCCCACGTGGGTACGTGCCATGTCAGCGGCCAGGCAGCGCGCCCCATCTCTCCCATTGCCAAGGAAGACGAGGAGCGCGCGCACCCGCAGCTGTTGCTATGTGGACGGACGGCGGTCGCCGGAATTCAGGGTCGCTTATAAAGTGCATTCGCACTTAATAATTTGTCTCTGTTGAGCACCCAGTTATCACTGATGTTACGACTGTAGAAAGATGGCAGGAATGTGTCAGTATAGAAGGTCTCGAGTTCGGCGTTAATTTTGCTGTAGTCACCTTTACTGTTACCGTGATTTTTTTTCTTTTCAGTGCCAGTGAACGCAAGCCCAATGTCAAGGGTTATTTGATGACGGTTATGATCGCGAAATTCATAGATGTGTAGCACGGTACCAACTGTTTCAGGGCCGGTCGTCAGAATGAGGTCGGGGATGTTAGAACTGCGAGTGGATTGGTTCACCATTTGAGACATAATGACTAAGGCTAGGTTTATAAACTCAATAGGCGTCTTCTTCCAACCTACTAAAGTTACTATACTTCAGAAGGCGGTCGAAAAAACGCAAAAAAAACGCTTCAATTGAACGTCAACGCCGGTATTGAATTGAAATTTAGCGTGCGCTGCATCCTTGGATGAATGACAGGGACAGTGCAACAGACAAAGCTTATGTTGGTACGCAAACTTGCAACTGGTTAAATCAAGGTGTTGATCGTTACATGTATGCATGCGAGGTAGTGGTGGGGGTACAATCGTGGTGAAACAATGCACACGTATGCTCACGAGACATCGGATTTTTTCTTTAGCATTGTGATCTCCCTATCAGTGCGCGCTATTGTCGGCACGCTTAACACACTCGCCATGTGCCTCCGAGAACATATTAATTAAGAGCCTCTACCACCCCCTCACTCTCTGGTCCCGAGAGTATGACAGCACAGTTGCATATGCTCCAGCCGCGCATGCACACCTAGCACAGTGGGCAGCTAGCTGGACCGGCGACTGCAGTTGTTTGCAAGCGTTGTTGCGCTCGAAGTCTATCCTTCAAACACTGAAAGGAGAATGAAATTTTATAAACAACGCCAACTGCGCATTCGACGAATTCGTTGATGTGTTTTACGCCGCAAGACCATAGCACGTGTTGTGTGGTTTCCTTCAGCTAATTTACTTTTTTGATCATCGCCTTTAGTTTCGAAGGCGCAGAACATACCACGTAAATATTGTGCCTGCCTGCCACTTTTTACTGCAAGGCAGTATATGTCTCACCCCCCCCCCTTTTTTTTTATTCCAGTGTCATCGATTTACTCGGCGCCCCTCCGGGGCTCCTCCACACCACCACTCACACCTCATTCACAACTGTTTTCCCCCTCGCGTCCACCGATGCCCCTTTGGAAACATTCGCAGTCAGCAGATAACGGCGGTATGCGGTTATCAGATGATTGCGAAAAATAAACAGAAGCACGGATGGGCGTTAAAAATGCACTGAAGATTACTACACTTCCTGATATGAAATTTGTGCGCAGCGCGAGCTGCAGTCCTTGCTGCAGTCGTCTCGGTCACGGTGCATTTGTACTGCGTCTCAGGAAGTGTTCGCGTTATCAGTGAACATACGGCGGCGTGCGCTACTCTGCTGCTACCTCGCAGTGCGCCTCTGCCACCGGCAAGGACGTTGCAAATCGTGTTTGAACCTCCCGCACAAATGTCACGTGGTTCCGATTAGACTCGCACAAGGGAGCAGCGAGCATGTTGTTGCATATTGTGTTTGAACCTCCCGCGCAAACGTCACGTGGTTTGGATCAGCGGAGATTGGAACAACGTCTGGTGAAAGTGTCAGCGGCAGGGCGCTCCTTGGTGGCGATACATTAAACATGTGCGAGGGAAATGCAGTGAAAGATGACGCCGTAGCCGCACGTCTCGTACTCCACTTCACCCTTCTCAAGACGCTCCTCTCCGGTTTCTTTCTTTCGTCGCTGCTACGTTCTCTCACTCGGTTACGCAGACATAAACAGATGCTGTTCCCGCGAAGCCTAGGTAAGAGCTGCCAAAGGCTGTCCCCTGTTGCGAGCGGGCGGGGGCACCCGATCCTTTCTCCGTGGCCTCCAACATACGATGGGTAGCGTGTATGGTGCGAGCGGCCAGCCGCTGTTGCAGCCGTGAAGAAGTCCAGAGCAGTAGGATAACGTAAGTGTTTACTTCATAGCGAGAGGTGAGCCGAAGGCAAAGAAACATACAATGCCCTGACGGGCGAGGTTACAATACAGGACACGAGCAGAGCGACCGCATGGATTCGCTGCTCGGACAGGAATGATTTTCAGCGTTTGTGCTGCTTCTATTTATACTAAAAAAACGCCCCCAAGAGTAACACACCACGAACATCACAAACACCCACACGCTCTTTCCATAGTTCGTGAGTCACCCATGGCTTCGTCCCACATGGCGTCCGAGAGGGGGGGAGAG
Organism: Haemaphysalis longicornis; assembly: GCF_048455015.1. Classification (NCBI taxonomy): domain Eukaryota; kingdom Metazoa; phylum Arthropoda; class Arachnida; order Ixodida; family Ixodidae; genus Haemaphysalis; species Haemaphysalis longicornis. The sequence continues at coordinate 16,782,030 of NW_027526233.1, forward strand.
AGTGTCCTTGAAAGGTGCCGGGGTCGCGCTATCAACTGCTGATCGCGCCGATAGCGAAACGCCTGAGCCGGGGATGTCAGGGCGGGACCCACCGACGCGCAGGTGCCTGAAGGGTGTGGCGCTGGCAGACGCCGGAGGCGCGATGCAAAGCGAGGTGACTGACCCGGCATGGCGAGACACGAAAGTACGATTCACCGACACGCGGGCGCACATGGTCGATTCCCACGTGGTGGGTGATGCGGGAAAACACGTGGCGTTGGCCGATTCGTAACATCCCTAAAACGACCCGCCGTCGCCGTTTCCACTCAAATTCACTTCGCCGAGTAGCGCCGAATCTCTCCCGGTATATAGAAGAGAAAGTTCCCCAGTTGGAACGCCGGCTTGGGCCCATATTTCTTCTTCAGCTTTGAAGGCCTTCCGAGCGACATTTTCACCGTTGTCTTTGACGCCTCAGTATGCGCCATCACCGGTTGCCGGTTTATGCGTGCACGGTTTGCGGGTAGAAAAAGGGGGGCGTGCATGCACAGCTAGGCTTCATGCCGCTACTGATGAAATGCCGGTTGTGCTGTATTTAGATGTCGAAATTACACGGCTCAATGCGGTGATTCGGCTGTCCTCTTCAATGATGTGGTTCGGGTGTGGCTTGATATGTTACACACGCATCTTACATGCACGGTAGGGTGTATACGAGGGGGAAGGAAAACGGAAAGCCACATGTTTGTACGCGAGAATAGAGCTCAAGGAATTTCACGTTTTAAATGGTTATGGGGCGGATGCATGCCGTTCGTTTGGAGGAAGATCAGCAATAATCGAAGCGTTGGCCCGAACACACCCTCGACTGGGGGCAAAAACAACGGAAAACTGGTGGCACCGCCGTTACCGTCTCAATTTAAGCTGGTGGAGTAGCGGCGAATCCCTCCAGCGTCGGTCGTAAAGGGGCCCAGCCTTTATCATTCTCAATCTGAGCCGCAATCATTTATCATTCCAATCATCCGGCGCAGGCCCATTCTTCTTCTCAACGCCTACTAAGGCGAAAGCTTTAAGTGCCCCATTCTGCGAAAAAGTGCCCTTGTCGTTGTTCGGTACAGAAAATTTAGGGCCGCCGCTGTAAAGATTACATAAATCAAAGACACTTCTCTTCCGATGGGATTTCAACCCGGGCCTCCTGCGCCGCAGAAAAGCGCGTTACCAACCACGCTATCTCCGCAGTTTGCCAGCGGTGGAACAAAACTTGTTAATCCTTTCTTCGTGGCACACACCCGCTTGGGCTATTGGCCAGGAATCGAGAGCTTTGAGGGACTTCTGTGCCCACTTCACAAAATTTACAAAATGTACAAAAAACTGGCTAACGATTACGATACTCCCTAATTGAAATCTGAGCGCATCTACTAAGCTGGTTCCACTTTCCAAAATCTGTTGAGGCAAATAATTTCGGACAGACGTATATGTATGGTTACAGACCACTTTTATTCTTCACATATTACTCCTTCGCGGTGCGACTGCCACGCTAATCCGGACGTTGCGGGAGGCAGCGAGTGGGTGCGGTCCACAGCCGCGCCGCAGACACCTCCGGTGAAGCAGCGATTTGTTTCCACATTGATATCGGTGGACGTACTACGCATTAATGATCGCGTCATCGGCGAACACACAACGGCACGCGCTAAAGCTTTCCTCTCTCTGGTGTCCTCTTCTTTCGACACACGGCGGCTCGCGGCGAACACACAACGGCACGCGCTACAGCTTTCCTATCTGCGGTGTCTCCTTCTGTCGACACACGGTGGCTCGCGATGCCGCTTGACTCGCTTCGATGTCCTCTTCGTTCTCTCGACACGCGGCGTCTCGCGCCACCGGTTTCTCTTCGGTGTCCTCTTCCTCCTCTCAGTTACACAGACGCCAACGCCGACGCCTACGCTGGCAAACCCCGGGAGCGGGCGCATAAGAGCTGCGCTCCAAAATGTGAATTGAACCGCAAAAGTGGCAACATAGTGTGTGCCGCGTGACACCTGAACGTGATGACACGTGAGTAGAACTGGTGCACACCATCCCCACAGTACCCTGATTTTTGGAAAGCTGTGGAGGGCACCAATCAGCTTGATTACGTAAGCAGTGAATACAACAATTCAATAATGGCTAACCGTAATAACGGACAGTACTTCCTCGATATATTGATTCGGAATGTGTCGAGGCAGGCACTCCGCATTTAGCGCGTGTACGATAACCAGAAGCTGAAGCAAGAGCAGCTGCGGGCGCTCGATATCGCCTTCACTTTTTAAACAGCTGAGCTGTTTAAGCTTGCAATGAGTTCCATGCATGCCTCGCGTCGCTCAAAACTCGGTGCAGCAAAGTGGAGAGGAGGAAAGTGCTTGGCTAAGAAGTGTGAGGGAAAAGGACGAGGAGGCAAGGAGCCGACGAGTAGTTGTGGGGACTGCGCGCCTCAAGAAAAAGGGCCCATCTCCCCGCGAGGGGGACTCGAGTAAATGCGTCGCATAGGGAGTGGGTGTATTGCGTTAACGTTTAGTGTTTGGGGAGTTGGTGCTAGTGAATGCGTTGTACCAGCAGCTTCTTGACGTAGTTTGAATGAATCAAGGATATAAGGTGCGTTCGTAGCCTTTCATTCTGTGTCGGTTTTGTGGCGCAGTGGGAAGAGCACCATGTACCTCGCGTTCCGCCCACAGGTAGTGAATGCGTTGTATCAGCAGCTTCATGACTTAGTTTGAATGAGTCAAGGATATAAGGCGCGTTCGTAGCCTTCCATTCTGTGTCGGCTTTGTGGTGCAGTGGGTAGGGCACCAGGTACCTTGCGTTCCGCCAGCAGGGTCGTGGGATCGAAACCAGGCGCCGGTAAGTATTAATTTTTTATATAGTGTTGGGGGAGGGGTGCGGACCTGTTGTTGAGAGCGAGGAGGGTAGCGTGATGCGGGAGAGGAGGAGTGGGGGAGAGGGCGCACCTGGAACGGCTGTTGCGGACGCCGAGGCACGCCGACAACGCCGGGTGACATCGTGAGTTAAAGAAATGCTCTGCATTAAAAAAAACCGCTTCCCGTGGTCGGAATCAAACCTGGGTCCCTGGCTTCATGAAACTGGCGTCTATCATTACGCTATCATCGCATACTTGGCGCTCAGCACTTCCTTTGGGTTTGTAGAGTGGGCGTTGGCTTTGGACTTTGGCTGAGTTGAAGTGAATGGGCAGACCTAAGAAAAGCCAAGTTAAAGCTAGTGTAGACCACCAGCTCCGCTTTTTCCACAGTCTTCGCATCTCAATCGCGAAGGTGGCCGAATTTTTCTCATAATCGGTTTTCAATGGCAAATGTAGTATCGCAGGAGAAAAAATGTTTCCACCCGCCGCGGTGGCTCAGTGGCTAAGGCGTTGCGCTGCTGAGCACGAGATCGCGGGTTCGATTCCCGGCCGCGGCGGCCGCTTTTCTGATGGAGGCGAAAAGCAAAAACGCCCGTGTGTACGAGATTTCGGCGCACGATAAAGATCCCCAGGTGGTCAAAATTAATCCGGAGCCCTCCACTACGGCACGCCTCATCGCCTGCGTTGCTTCGGCGCGTTAAACCCTACAATCAATCAATCAAAAAATGTTTCCCATAAAATGATTACATGATTAGAAAATGACTACAGCTGCCTCAAAATACACGGTGTAGAAATAATAGGAGCTGTGCGCAACGTTCACAGACGCACGCGCGCGCTTTTTTGATCGTTGATTGAAGTATTCAGCACGGCGGTCAGTACACCAAATCAAGGCAAATCGGCTTAAGACGGGCGGGCTACGTCCACTAGCACGCGCTGAAAAAATTCAGGAAAGACATCTAACATAATGCAGACGGCGCAGTGGAGGATCCAAATGGGAGAGCAGAGGGGGACGCCCCAAGCGCCTACAAAACTAGCCCCATTAGACTGTAATTTTGGCAACACTCTTGTAAAACGGCCTCCTAATTCCTCTCCCCTTCTTACAGTGTTAATTTGCAATGCCTGGTCATTGATGTGCATTTCAGTTCAATTCAATTGAATTCAATGATGTTTTATTATAAACACACAAAACATTACACAATGATGCATACAGGAGGAGATCCCAAAGTCGGAGACTGCATTCAACTTTAATTTTTTCTGTATTTTTGTTAACCTTGGCGAAATTCGGGCTACGTTGATCGGAACTGTCCGCAAGCAGCCTCCACATTTCCGGCGAATATTTTTTCTAAGTGAACAGGAGCACATTCCTACACCCTTGTTCCTCTCCTCAAGATTTAAGAAGCCGGGGTGTTATTCTACTTGTGACGTTAGGAGGAGCATGCGTGCGTGTTTTTTGTCTAAACAGCCATGTGCCTGTAATGACATTTGATTTTCTTAACTATATCTCTGAAATAAATATGAAACTTGCATTTATGACATCGATAGGCTACAGATCTCAGTCTTGAACAGCTAATAGCTAACGTACCCGTTTCTTCGCCAGAGCGTGCCTTCAACAGTTCTCGCCTCGCCTTTATTTCCATTTGTACAGCGAGCAAATTGAAACCTTGTACCATCCCTTGTTAAAAAAAAATAAAAGATTCGGTTGTATTTGAAATTACAAATTAATCGGTATGTTCTAGGTGAGCTCCAATATACTTCAAGTAATAATCTCACCGATTTTTTTATATTGTGGCTGTTTTTAAAAATCCGACCATGTGAAATCAAACCCCTGCTCCCCCTCCACGCCAAATAGCTATGCTTGGAAACATTTGTTATAAAAGAATGAAAAACAAAGTAAATATGACGTGAAGTTAAGATAAGCGCAATGTACCAGATGACTTTGGCGTGTACTGACAACTTGCTGCGTTGCTTCGTGCCAATCGGAGCTTTACTTACTAAAGTAAACTGTGCCTTGCAGACGGCAAAGACTATAGCCACAACACACGTGCAGATATTTATACAAAAAAAGAAGACGTCACTGACCCATTTCAAACAGTAGCAATAAGCCGCTCTTCGCATCGATTCACATGCTGCAGGATATTTTTTTCAGCGTTTACTAATTGCGGGTAATCGAAACAGCAGCTTTATTACAGTACATTGGGTATCTTTTGCTTCAAAGTGAACCGGCATAATTAATAATGGAATAGCATGGTGTACAATCGCAAGCCTTTCATGTCACGAACATAGTACGCAAACTTATGCAAACCAAAAATGATGTAAACAAACACCAGAGGTAACGAGGTTAGGTAAATAAAGAATCTGGCTTCATGTAAGCTTTCACGAATCCTTCAACACCTCTTCAAACCGTAAGGAGGAAAAGGTTCAGTTTAGCCTGAAGCTAACTTTGGCTTTCAGTGCAGGGATTGCTCGCGCTTCGGCCTTTGTACATATGAAAAAAAAAGCGTACAGACAACAACTGCGAAGTGATTATATTAGGTGCTTTATTTTGCCCATATTTTGTTCCCGCGGCTATAACCATCACCGCGTTGTCACGACTAAGTTGTCATTTATAATTTCCTACGAGTGCAGGGCCCTGCTGGGGCGGCACTGTCCCCGTTGTGAACGGTGGCGTGGTGCGATGGAAATGGACCTGGGTCTGGATACCACTGCATACTTAACACATGTCAACAGGCGTTTCTCCCGATCCTTTCGCACTAAAAAACTAGCCGACATTGCTTGTCGAACGTCTTTCAAGATTCGTTCTTTCCACAGACTATACGCGAGTGGCACCGACTACGAGCCAGCTTGGTACTACTGTCCTACTACTGCATCCTCTGTGAAACTTAAGCATAAGTTTTCTTGCTCATATACGTATGAGAAATATATGAGCATGACTCCTAGACACCATGTCTTGTCGTTACGCTTTTCTTCTTGTTGCCGTCGGTCCTGACGCGCATAGTGCAGTTACGTGTCTATAAGACTCGTGCAGTTTATCCCCGCATTGCGTGTGCTTGCTTGCTTGCTACTGTTGGCAGCACTCTCATGCCTTATTTTCGTATTGTTTTGTACTTTTTTACCCGTGTATAATCATATAATGTAATTCCTGATGTGCAATGCGCATGTCCGAGGGTTTTTTTTGTGTAGTCACGTCGCAACAAACATTTTTAGGGCCCAGTGTACCCTGTGTTTTCCTGTTGCGCATTGTCTAAATTTCTTGTCTTTTCTGCCCACGGCTGCCCAAGGCCTTGTTCCAATGCTGGCAGAATTGCATTAATAAATAAATAAATAAACACCCCATCATCGTCGCCCTGTGTTCGTCGGCCATTGTATTATCAACTGCGATTGTGTGAAAAAGGCCATATGAAAGGATCCAACGCTTGCGTGAGATGGTTTGCGCATTGAATGCGAAGCACATAAATCGGGGCGCCGAAAGGTTTTCACGACTACTTTGCCAGCGCGGCGCAGCAGCGGGCCGCTTCGAGACAGCTACCGTCCGTGCAGCAAAGCGCAATACGCTGAGCGAAAAGAAAATTGTATGCAAACGAACAAAGAACTGCACACTATAGGCTAACCCCACGCCATACACATTTGAAACCGTAGTTGTTGTCCCGTTTTCCACTTTCATTTACCACTCTCCCGAAAAAAAAAAAAAAAAACTGACCCAGACACTCCGCTTTAAAAATCAAGTTTATTTATCTGCTTTTTTCCCGAATGCTGCCGTTAGAAGCAGGCGGTGAAACACAACGGGTGAGACCCAACTTCGTCCGCAAGCGCTTCTTTCGCGTACATCGTGCAAGGATTCCATGAAGCCGGCGCTATTCCTAGCATCTACGTTTTCATACGAGCTCTGTAGCAACTGAAGGAAGCACGCAGGGGTAGCTTAATTAACAGAAACAAGTCGTTCGAAATCTACGTGTTGGCTGTGGCGTAAGGCCGACCGCATATTTCCGAGTTGTATTTCAAAGAATCCAAGCCAATTTCCAGTAATGAATTTCATTCTCCAAATTTGCCACATATTAAACGTTTACTCCTCCTCCACGTAATTCCAAAAAGGACAATTAAATTGTGAGTAATTTCAAGTAATGTCAAGCAATTCCAAGTAATGTCAGGTTATTCCAAATAATTTCAACCAATTGAAATTATACCCAATAAATTCCCAGTAGTTACACGTAATTCCAAGTGAGTACAAGTAATTTGATGTTAATAAAACGAATTATGCAAGTATTTCTTCAAAGCCTCATCTAAAGAAAATCAGAGGTTAATTCTGCCTGTAATTTTTTTTCCCACGCTGCTTCCGGGCGTCTCAAGCACGAAAGCGATGGTTTTTAGAACGGCCGTGAATTGTCTGTTACGGAAAGCTAAAGCGCGGTCATTTGAGTAACTTCCATACAAGCGGCGGCGACGATAAGAAGCCTTTTTGCTAGCTTCGAAAAAGTGATAACGCCGCTCCGCCGGTCCCGGACACGAAACAAAACATAAACATGCTGTCGCGGCAATATCGACTACTGGCGCGTGAATTTTGATCGGCAGGCATAGAACAGTTCGTTCCTAAGAAGGCTTCGTTTAGAATTGGATATAAGGTTTGTGTGAGACGTGGTCGATGGCCAAGTCTCGTCCCGTAATCAAAGAAAACTTATGGGGCGAACATTAAGAGTCATTAGGGTCTCGATATGTGATATATAGCACGGGATGGACGCCGCATTAAAATAAAACATTAATTTCCGTGTCTCAGTAGGACGCGAGGCGCATAATTTAATTTTGTAGTGCGCTTGCTTCACACTTACGGTCAAGTATTTCTATGCTGGCGATGCGGTGAAAACGAAAGATCAAGGTTTAGCGTGTGGAGAGTAGAAGTTTTGTATTCCAAATATCCCCTAGATGGGATCCCTACCTACAGCATAAACTGGCTCGAGAAAATCTGAAAAACTTAGTTGCGGAGTGTAATTGTATGGCTAGGACATGGTAGATGAAAATGTTTTTACGAGATATAAGTCCTGGACAAATAAATATTGCAGTTCTAAATTGCCTAGACGTGCTAAATGGGAATTTTAACTTCATTAGCTTAAGAGGGCAATTATTCTCCAGACCATCAATGAAACGGTGTATATTCGGCTGTGGACACCAAGAAACGTCCAAGAAATGTCTTGTCGTCTTTCCAAAATACGGGGTTTAGAGTGCGTTTTCCGAAACGGGTTCTGTGAACAAATGCTGTTTTTAGCTGAGTCGAGATTTGCTGTGGCAAATGCGGTCACACAGTTTGATAAACGAACACTACATGTATGTGATTTATATTTTCAACATCTTCCTTATCCCAAGTAACACTGACGCTGTTCATGGTAGCCTTGGCACGTCTTGGCTTAACAGGAACGATTAGTAACAGCAACGATTAAAGAGAGGGGGAAGGGGGCTACGCATAGAAGCTAGAGCTTGGCTATGAGGAGCGCTGTAGAGTGTAGATACACATTAACTGACGCCACTTGGATTTCCTCTGGCGTGCGTAATAATTTATAACACATAGGCCTTTCCGTTGCTCGCCTCCTTCGGAAAACTGGGAATTGGAAATGCCTTATTCAAGCCAAAGCATAATGATGGAAGTAAAAATGGACCTACAGGTTTCTTGAAGGCTCCTTTTATTCTTCGGAGTAGACATCAAGCCCACGCAGCAGCTCCGCATCCTCGGTCCGTTGCTACGAGACGGCGAGGCGGCAGCGGCCATTGCTAAGATCAAGTCGGCCTCCGAACAGGTCATCGGAATGATCCGACGCGTTGCGAATCGAAACAGAGGATTTAAAGAAGACGACGCCTTCCAACTGGTCAGGGCGTGCGTTCATCGTGTCTCGCATCACCTACTCGGCCCCGTATCTCCAGCTAACGAAGACGAACAGGAACACGCTAGACACGATCGTAAGAAAAGCCACCAAGAAGGCTATGGGTCTGCCCCCGTACTCGTCTATGCAGAAGCTGTTGGACATGGCGGCACATAATACGGTAGACGAGCTCATAGAGGCTCATCGGTCTAACAAGAGAGTGCGACTGAGCCAGACGGAGCAAAAGATCGGCTGGCCCATCGAACTAAAGACACCCAAGTAACCTATACCTCCGCCGTGGAGGGAAGCAATCAAGACCAAGCCCCTTCCGTGCAAGATGCAGGCCGCCAGTAACGATGAGAGGCGCGCCGCGCGGGCACAAGTACTCGCCCGGCAGCTGAAAGCAGCTCCCTCGCCCTCTACGCGGACGCCTCACTTCCCAAGCACAGCAGCAAAGCAGTGGCCGCCGTCACGACCATCAACAAGCTGGTGACCAGCGCGTCGGAAATGACGACGGACCCCAGCCAAGCAGAAGAGGTGGCCATCTCTCTCGCCCTCACGCACGGGGACGTGCAGATGATCGTCACGGACTCCAAGGCGGCTTACGGCAACTATCGCAAAGGTATCGTCTCCCACGCTGCGCTAGCAATTCTCGCAAAGCGCAGCCGACCGGGACGAGGCGTAGAGCCCGTGTGGATTCCGGTACATTCGACAGTGGAAGGCAACGCCCTTGCCGTCCACTACTCGTGCGAACTAGCAGACCGGGCCGAGGACGAGTCGGAGCTACCGCACCCAAGTACGAGCTACCGGGAGGTTACCCGGCTGTACAGGAGCGCAAGGTGCAGGCTTCCCGGGCCGCACCGGCAACTCGATCGCAAACAGCAGACGAACGTGCGCCGCGCACAAGCGGGATCACTGGCGCACCCAGCTTTATTGCACTGGATGTTCCCGAGAGAACACGACCGCATCTGCGCGTTCTGCAAAAAAACTGAACGCACTCTGCCGCACATGCTGGCGGAGTGCACTCAGCTCAAGAATCCCCTACCTTCCCTACTCCTCCCTCTTCCCCACCCCCCACCCCCTTACCCGAGCGATTGGAGATCCTGATGTCCGGTTCCGACCTGTCGATGCAGCAAGAGCTTGCGTTCAGCGGTCAGGAGCTGTTGCACTCGTATGAGACTCGTGAATGCTCCACCCAGTCTGACGCCTGCGGGCGTCACCTGAAATGGGCTCAATAAAAGTTGTTTCTCTCTCACTCTCTATTCTCCAGTCCCAAAACACGTTCTTAATAGTCACCCTGTTCCTGCGAATACCGAATCAGTTTCATCTAACAAGATAAATTTCGTCCGACGATATTGTGGTGGGACGCAATATTTCCCGACATACGGAATACAAAAAAGGGACACACGAAATGAAAATGTTGTTAATGAACGTGCCGAAAATCGGTTCCAAATTATTTGCCCACAAAGTTTTCAACTGTAACTTCGCGCTGACAGCTTCCCTGCCACTTGGACAGGGAGTAACAAAAAGATAAAGAGCAAAAGCGTTTCTGTATTTAAAACCAGCTGTGTTTCACGGCGATGTTCACTGTGGACAGAAAATGTTTTTGGGCGCTCAAGCACGCAAGAAAAGAAAAGGATTCCGACAGTGAAGGCAATTGCTGCGGATGTCAACGCTAGCGGCGATGTTACTCCTCTCAAGCCATGGACTGTGCGCCGGCTGCTGAATGACATTGGGTTCAGGTATGAGAAGAGGGGCCGGAACTCGCTGCTGATCGAGCGGCACGACACTGTCGCGTGGCAGCAGAAGTACCTGTACGACATCGGCAGGTATAGGATTGAAGATAAAAAAAAAGAAACAACCCCCTCGCGAGGGGCACGATCAAATGCAGAGCATTTCCGCGGGGGGCGCGCCTGCAAGTCGTATGGATTACGTATTGGTTGTTGTTGTTGTAATTGTCTTCCAGCGTAGACATTGTCGATGAAGTCGATGGTCAAACGTGAAACGTGCCGTGAACCCCTGCCGGGGCTATGACGCAACGTGGAGCGGCTATGACGCAACGTGGCGCGGCTATGACGTAACACAATCCAACACAATCCACTTTAATCCAATCCAAATCCAAACCAATCCAAGCCAAGCCAATCCAAGCCAATCCAATCGAATCCAATCCAATGCCCCTCGCGAGATAGTGTTATAGCGCCGAAATCGCGCCACCACACCAACGCGTGATGTTGACGTCATGATCACGCCACAGATGTTACCTACCGGAGCGCGCGCGAACGGCATATGTGGTTTAAGCGCGAACCGACCGCGGCAAGAGAGCGCGATGCGAGCGCCCCCACCTGTTCTTGCGCGCGAACTGGCTGTTGCTCAGCGCGAACCCAACGCGGCGAGAGAGGGTGTTGCGCACGTCCCCACCTGTTGTGCGCACAAACCGAACGCGGTGAGAGAGGGTGTTGCGAGCGGAGAGAAGGCGAGGAGGACGCGGGGGAGAGAGCGCACCTGTGGCCGATGGTTGAATGAGTCAAGGATATAAGGCGCGTTCGTAACCTTCCGTTCTGTGTCGGCTTTGTGGCCGAGTGGGTAGAGCACCATGTACCTTGCGTTCCGCCCGCAGAGTCGTGGGATCGAAACCTAGCGCCGGTAAGTATTATTTTTTTATATAGTGTAGGGGGAGCGATGCGGACTACGGACGTCAACGCGGGTGACATCGTGAGTTACTGAAATGCTCTGCATTTAAAATACGGCACAGGAGGACTCCAAACTAAAATTTCGGTTGCCCATAAGCGTGGAATAAATGCGGCCTGAACGGCTAGCAAACCACCACTGCTCAATGAAAACGACCAAGAAAGATTTCCCGTGGCCCGGAACTATTATTGTAGGTTATGCGCTTGTCGCCGTAGCATCTGTGGCCGCCGCGTCATTCGTGGTCGAGGGCAGCAGACAGCATGATGACCGCAAGGCAACAGACACAAAAACGCGACAACATATAACTACTCTTAGCCGCCTTATCCCCGGTTAGACAGCCGCCTGTGATCCCTGGCAAGCCGCGGCCAACTTTATATTATAGCGAAGCTGTATACCTGTACCAACCAAAGGTTCTTTCGTGTGCCCAGGGAAATGCTCCGGCACATGCGTCGTATGGCACGTGCCATCGGAAAATGATTATCGCGGTGTGTCTCCTTCTGGGCGCACGAGCCAGCGGGTTCGCCTTGCGCGTGCGCCGTGTCCCTGGGCGCCGTAAAACTTCAATGAAAATGAGAGCGAGCGGGCGCGCTTAGCGAGCGCGCGTTCTTAGCAAAAAAATGTACACAGGGAGCGCGCTATACGCTTTCGCGTTCCACCCTTAAAGGCGAAGCTTAAATAATAAAAACAAATCAACGAACAAAAGTAGATTAGTAAGCAAGAAATAATAAAATGAAAACGAAAACAAAAAGTAACTTAGGACATTCAATAAATAATAAATAAAAATATACCAAAATAAATTAAAATACATGCATAAAACAACGAAACGAAATAAAACAAAAACAAATGAATAGCAATACATAAATAAATATTATGAACATAAATGAAAATAAAAAACAAATTGCAAATGAGTAAAAATAAATAAATAAATACATAAATACTAATAATATAAATGAAAGAAAATTGCGAAGACTACGCATTGCGCGCAAAGCTTCGTGGTCATCCATCCACCTTCACAGAGTGGAATGGCTCATCAATTGTTTTATCTTCATCGCCGCTGATCTTTGGGTTGTGCACGACACCGCAGGTAGCCCGTGGGGATTTTCATTATCACTTAAAAGAAACAAACAGGCAGTAACAAGAAAAGGTACGAGCACAAGATTCTCAGATACTGCTGTGCGCTCACAGCAGTTTATGATAAACTAGCCGTAGTTCCCGTCCATGCCCGGGTGTGTCAGTACACATAACAATGGGTATAACACATACGGAGTACACCTTTAAGGGCGTTATTTTCCCCAAATCTAGATTAGCTTCAGTAGATATAGTTTAGAACAAAGTCTTAAATTACCTGTAAGACATAAAATTACCTCGAAGAATTTCCGAAAGATTCGTTTTAGTCTTTGAGTGAAACTGTATACCAATACCCCTCTCCAGCTCAAATAACTCAATCCTGTACGGCGTCCATAGACGAAAGCACACAGAATACGCTTTTCGGCAAAGCCAACTTCCCCACGAATGCTCTGTAGCTCTCAGTCTAACTGACGATTTTTAAAGCGAAAGCCGAAGTGCCCCATTGGGCGAACAACCGGTGTTGTTGGTGAAGTTGTTGTTATCATCCCGCGCAGAAAACGGCCGCCGCTGAAAAGAGTAAATAAAAAAAAACACATTTCCGAGTGATTGGGAATCAAACCTGGGTCTCCGGAGTATGAGCCGAGTGCGTTACCACCGCGCTACCACAACTTCTTATTTTTTTTCTTTATTGCCGGACTTCGACATGCACAAAAGCAACACATTCCAACACAAGACAACACGAGTTAATACAAAACCACTATCCGGTTCTTCCGGATGGTGTTGTCGTTAAAAAGTAATTTCAGTGCGGTCAGTGGTTCCACGCATGCCAACCATTCAGGCACATACTCTTGGACTTTAGACTTTAAGCCCTTCAACATAAAGCGTCACACTCTCACGAAAGAACTGTCGCGCCGGCCTAGCATCCACATCACCGTGAAGCCATGCCATGCGTGCCGACCAAATACTGTACAGGCCCAGTAGCATCAGCATATAGTACGGCGCGCCCTCTTCACTTTCAGTTGGGAGGTACCGAAAGCCGCGTTGGTTCAACGGAAATTCTTTGTGGAGTGTTCGCTATAGTACGTCCCAAAAGTGAACTGCCACCCAGCAGTGTATGAACACGTGGGCTATTGTTTCCGGTTGCTTACAAATTGTGCAGTCTGTACCCCATATAACTTCAAACCACTTATATTGAAGCCACGTTTGGACTTTAAGTGTCCCGGTATGGAGTTTAAAGAAGAAAGACTTCGCCCCACCCTGAACTGGCTTCCTTTTGACCCTTTTAAGAACATCTTGCCCTGGGTCTGCAATGTACAATGTTCAGTGCCGTGGCACAGGGAATAGGTTATCACATAAGTCCTTGTACAACTTTTTGCGCGAAATGTCGCTCAGGTACTGCCCCCAAAATCGTGCCGTCAAAAATCGTACCACCAGCACGATTTCTCTAAAATACTCGAAAATTCTCCCCTCCATCCTTCTTGTAGACACCACAAACTGCAGTAGCACTTGACCCAAGCGCACCTGGCACACGGTTCTTAAAAAAAGGGTCGCTTGTGTCCCGCCAAAACAGAAACCGATTTACTAACTGGCGCACGAACAAATGCGCCAGTCCCAGTCCACCGTCTCGTACACGTCTAAAGAGGTTTGTTCTTGCATACCTTTCCCAAGTCGACGACCATATAAACACTGCAAATATCCGGTGCAATTTCTGAACATTCATGCGCGAGCAATGCATCACTTCCATTAAAAACCATAACTTTGAAACAAAAAATAAAGTGCACACAGTTGCCCTGGCAAACACTGACAAGTGATCCCTTTCCACTTTTCCCCTCTATCCCGTGTTCGCTGTGATTGCACACAACAGTAAGAATGACTATCCCTGTAGCTCTCGAGGGGTGTTCCAAGATACGTGACCGGTTTGTTTTCCCAACTGACACATTTAGTTATTTATTTATTTACAGATACTGCCAATCCCATTTGGGATTTTAGCAGGAAGGGCATTTCATAGAAGGTGAACAATAATAATAAAAAACAAATCATTTGGGCTTTCAAGTTATAACACATACATACACGAGGGGAATACATATTTGAGAGCTAGTCACTTTTTAGCACAGGGTAATTGTTTGAAAAAGGAATGAACAGTAAAGGAGTAACATAATTTGCATCGTACCTACTATGACGTACCATGACAAACAAGTCCCGCAGTATATGGAATAAAACAACAATCAATATTCGTACTTGTACCCATGACAACCTGACAACAACTACCTTCTTTTATTGATTTAACAAAAGCACAAAAATCGTACAGAACACGAGTAATTCAGAGAATCTGTAATGTAGTCGGGTTATTCGTTGTCACCTTGTAAATGTTCTTTTACTGCCGCGGTAAAATTATCCAGTGAAGTACAGTGTATTATAGAAGGGCTCAGCCGGTTCCATTCCCTTGTTGCCAATGGGAAGAAATGAATATTTAAATGAATCTGTGTGAAATGAGCACTCGTCAAGCATTTCGGAATGTGTGTGACGTGTCAGTCTTGTTTGTGCAATAGAAATGTATTTGAATTTATTACTCTTTATCTCTCCATGTATCAGTTGGTACATGAACCGTAGTCGTGCTAGTTTGGCTCTGTTTTGAAGAGTTAGGATTACAGCTTTTTTAATAAGTTCAGTGGGTGAGTCAGATTGTATATAAACCTTATTGTATATAAACCTAATTGCTTTCCTCTGAATTCCTTCTAATTTGTTAAATTTAGTGACAGAAAATGGGAACCAAACAATATTGGCATACTCTAACACAGGTCTGACGAAAGTTTTGTACGCAATTAGTTTTGTTTCTGCAGGAGCTAACCGAAGGCATCGTCTAAGGAACATGAAGCGCCGTAACGCAGCTGAGGTTACTATGGATATGTGGGAGTCCCACCTGAGATCCTGGGTTATTGTTAGGCCGAGGTATTTATGTTCATAAACTCGTGGCAGGGGAATGTTAATAATGGTGTAGGGGAAATTAGACCTGTTTTTTTCTAGTTATTGTCAGCAGAGCGGATTTTTTGGCGTTAATTGTCATTTGCCAATCAGCGCACCATTTTGACACCGTTTATAGGGCATGAACTTCGTGGGAGTTAATTTCATTGTACAGTATGAAATCGTCGGCGAAAAGCTTTACGGTAACAGGAATATTCAGGGGTAAGTCATTAATACATATAAGAAACAGCAAAGGTGCTAGGACGCTGCCTTGAGGTACTCCGGAAGTTACTGTTGCTATAGAGGAAGTTTCATTATTTATCTCGACGTACTGTGCCCTATCAGATAGGTAATTTTTAATCCAGCGAACAACCGAGCAATTTCCTATAGCTGACTGAAGTTTCTTAATTAATTTTTCGTGTGAGACACGATCGAAAGCTTTTGAAAAGTCTAGTAGGATGAGGTGTACTTGTTTTTGGTTATCAATGCTCGAAGACAAGTCGTGTATCAGTTCAGCTAGCTGAGTTACTGTCGATAGCCCTCTACGAAACCAATGTTGGGAAGGTGACAAAAAGCGTTTTTGCTCGAGGTAAGTGGTCAAATGTTTAAGAATTATGTGTTCCAAAATTTTGCATACTGTGCATGTTAAAGAAATTTGTCTGTAGTTTGATTCATCATTTGTGTTATCGCATTTAGGTATAGGGGTTATTTTTGCCTTCTTCCATTCTTTTGGAACAGTACCTGTCAGGAGGGATTTGTTGAAGATGACATATAAATACTTCGCTATCCATTCGGCATACCTTCTTAGGAATTGGTTTGTAATCTTGTCAGGGCCAGGGCTTTTTTTTATGTCAAGACTTAGCAAAAGGTTGAGTACGCCTGCTTCAGTTACAGAGACTGGTTCGAGGTGATTTTCGTCACATGAGTCAATGTGCGGTAGTTTACCATCATCGATAGTGAAAACAGATGTAAAGTACGTGTTTAAGGACTCTGCTGTTGTGCGGTTTGTTCCCGTGGTCGGTTTGTCAGTACGTTTTTTAGGGTTAAGATAATCCCAGAATTTCTTTGGCGCGTTTTGAATAAAGCTCGGTAGAACGTTTTTAAAATAGTGACATTTCGCCATTTTAATTTTAGATTTCATTTCAACTATGGCAGTGCAAAGTTAATTCCTAGAATGCAAGTAAGCCTGGTGTCGTCGGCCAACTGCCATGCCACAACCCCATGCAGGCACTTGGACCAGTTCACCATACTGCCTGACACCACACTAAACGCTTTAACAAAGAGGGGAAGGGGGGGGGGGGGGCTTGAGGGCAGCCATGGCGCACCGAACGCTCCACACTAATGGGGGCCCCTAGACTTTTATTAACTATTAATGTAGTGGAGCACCTCCTGTACGCCAGAACTGTACGCCAGAACACTTCCTTTGCTTTTGCAGAATAGTGCGATGTCGTCGGCGTGGGCTAACAATTTGACTTCAGACTGGTGCAGATTAAAACCACGGATTTGCTCGTTTCCTATTATTTTCAAACACGTCTCGATGTAAAGACAAAAAAAAGGGGGGAAGGGGGGGCTTGAGGGCAGCCATGGCGAACCGAACGCTCCACACTAATGGGGGCCCCTAGACTTTTATTAACTATTAATGTAGTGGAGCACCTCCTGTACGCCAGAACTACACCCTCCTTTATAACTGAACCTAAATTTACATACTCCAAAATAAAAAAATAAAATCTCGTGCGCCACACAATCGAACGCTTTCTCGAGGTCGGGTTGAAGAACTGCGACCCCGTCACGTGTCGCGTCGCAACGCTCCAGTACACACCTAGCTTTATGTATATTAGTAAATATTGCACGGCCGTTGATACCACATGTCTGGTGTGATCCGATTAGTTGATCAATTACTGGCAAGCACTTTTCTGAAAATTTTATAGTCTACACTGTTCAAGGAAATGGGGCGGTATGATGTAACTTGCTTGAGTTTTGTGCCGGAGTCACCATCGGGGATCACTTCGTAGGTAAGTTGGCCAACACGTCGTAGAATCTGGTAGGGTCCGAAATACCGTCGCAGGAGCTTCTCACTGAGTCCGCGTCGTCGGATGGGAGTCCAAACCCACACACGATCCCCTGGTTGGTACTCGGCGTCTCGGCGTCGGAGGTTGTAGCGGCCCGCATCCACCAGCTGCTGGTCCGTTATACGAACTCGAGCGAGCTGGCGGGCCTCCTCCGCACGTTGAAGATATCCGTGGACGTCGGCGTTGAGGTCGTCGTCTTCTACGTACGGAAGCATGGCGTCGAGCATCGTAGTCAGCCTTCTACCGTAGACAAGCTCGAACGGCGTCAGCTGTGTCGTCTCCTGGATAGCCGTGTTGTACGCAAACGTGACATACGGGAGCACTTCGTCCCAAGTCTTATGTTCAACGTCAACGTACATTGACAGCATATCTGCGATTGTCTTGTTCAGACGTTCTGTTAGTCCGTTCGTTTGGGGGTGGTACGCCGTCGTTCTTCGGTGATCCGTGTTGCTGTAGCGTAATACTCCTTGCATCAGCTCCGCAGTAAATGCCGTTCCGCGGTCTGTGATTAGGACTTCCGGGGCTCCATGTCGCAGCACAACTTGGCTTATAAAGAACTTCGCCACTTCTTGTGCAGTCCCCATCGGAAGAGCGGCGTTCTCTGCGTAGCGCGTCATGTAGTCTGTCGCTACCACAATCCACTTGTTCTGTGACCGTGACGTAGGGAACGGGCCTAAAAGGTCCATTCCAATCTTTTGAAATGGTCTCGATTGGACGGCGATCGGTTGCAGAAGTCCGGCGGGTCTTGTCGGCGGCGTTTTTCGTCGCTGGCAGTCACGGCAGCTCCGGACGTAGTGGGTGACGTCAGAGGTAAGGCCGGGCCAGTAGTACCTCGCCTTTATTTTTCCAATAGTGCGGGCTGTGCCCAGATGTCCGGAAGACGGGTCGTCGTGGCACGCTTCCAAAATTTCGTCACGAAGGTCCGCGGGGATGACTAGAAGGTAATTCGCTCTTGTTCCGGGGCTGAAATTCTTCACAAGGACGGAGTTTCTCAGGCTGAATGCTGTTAAGCTGCGTTTGAAGGTCCTAGGAACGGCAACGTTGCATCCCTCGAGGTACTCAATTATGACGCGTAAGTCGGGGTCGGCACGCTACTGGGCGGCTAGGTCGCTCTCCGTCACGATCCCGAAGAACGCGCTGTCTTCATCAGAGTCTTGTGGTGGTGGGTCGACGGGGGCGCGGGACAGGCAGTCGGCGTCGGAGTGTTTCCTGCCGGATTTATAAACGACTGTAACGTCGAACTCGTGCAGGCGCAAGCTCCACCGCCCAAGACGGCCAGAGGGGTCCTTCAAATTGGCGAGCCAACACAGCGCATGGTGGTCTGTTACAACCTTGAATGGCCTTCCATACACGTATGGGCGAAATTTTGAAATCGCCCATATAATAGCCAGGCACTCTTTCTCAGCGGCAGAATAGTTTTTCTCCTCCTTCGACAGACCACGGCTGGCATAGGCGATCACCCTTTCGCAGCCGCTTTGCTTTTGGACAAGGACGGCACCCAAGCCTATATCACTGGCGTCCGTGTGCATTTCCGTTTCGGCATTTTCGTCGAAATGAGCGAGCACGGGCGGGCTTTGCAGGCGTTTTTGCAGCTCGCCGAATGCTTTTTCTTGGTCGTTTTCCCAGCTGAAAGGGGCGCTATCTTTCGTCAAGCGCGTGAGTGGCTCTGCAATGCGTGCGAAGTTTGCGACGAAGCGCCGGTAGTATGCGCACAGCCCGAGAAATCTTCGCACGCCCTTCTTGTCTTTCGGGCTTGGGAAGTTCGCAATGGCTGAAGTTTTTGCCGGGTCAGGTAGGACGTCCGCGGCGTTGACGACGTGGCCCAAGAACTTGAGTTCCCCGTATGCGAAACGGCACTTTTCAGGCTTCAGCGTCAACCCCGACGTACGAATGGCCTCGAGTACAGACTCCAACCTTGCAAGGTGTTCGTCGAAAGTCCGGGCGAATACCACTACGTCGTCGAGGTATACGAGGCAGGTGTGCCACTTAAGGCCAGCTAGCACAGTGTCCATGACTCTTTGAAACGTCTCTGGTGTTGTGCACAGCCCAAACGGCATCACCTTGAACTCGTATAGGCCGTCTGGGGTTATAAATGCAGTCTTCTCTCGGTCTCTCTCGTCCATTTCAATTTGCCAGTAGCCGGTCTTCAGGTCCATCGATGAGAAGTACTTCGCGTGGCAGAGGTGGTTGAGGGCGACGTCGATTCGGGGGAGGGGGTACACGTCCTTTTTCGTGATTTTGTTCAGTCGCCGGTAGTCAACGCAAAACCTTAATGTGCCGTCTTTTTTCTTTACGAGTACGACGGGCGCAGCCCAGGGGCTTTTCGATGGCTGTATAATGTCATCGCTCAGCATGTCGTCCACTTGAGTCCGGAAGGCTTCCCGTTGGTGTGAAGAGACGCGGTACGGTGACTGTCGGGTAGGTCGGGCTCCATCTTCGGTTATTATTCGGTGCTTCGCTAGAGGGGTGTGACGTAGTTTTGCGCTCGACGAAAAACATTCGCTATAGCGACGCAGCAAAGCCAATAATTTTTTCCGTTGTTCTTGCGGTAGCGCCGGATTCACGTCGAATGGCTGCGGGAGCTTGAAGGTTTCTACGGGTGTGCGTTCAAAGTCGGCGACTGCGATCACATCACTTGCTTCTTGCGTTTCTTCGAGGAACGCAATTGCAGCTCCCTTGTTTAAATGCTGGTACTCTTCGGTGAAATTAGTGACCAAAACGTGAGATTGGCGTTGCTTAAAGTGCGCAATGCCTCTTGCGACGGAGACACCGCGGTCGAGAAGCAACCTTCGATCACTCTCTACGATAGAGTCGATGTCAGAAGCAGCATCCTCACAGTAGACGGCGATCATCAAGCTTGCGCGGGGTAGCAGGGTGATGTGATCGTCGGCGATCCTGACAGCAGCACGGTGATCGGGGCTCGGCTGCGGCGTCGTGGAGTGATCGGAGGAAAATGTTATCGACTTGGTCTGCAGATCAATTATTGCACCGTTGTCCGTCAAAAAGTCCATTCCGAGAATCACGTCGCGGGAGCAGTTAGGCAGAACGACGAACGCCGCAGGGTACGTTGTGCCGTCTATGGTGACGCGCGATGTGCACGTTCCACTTGGCGTCACGAGGTGGCCTCCTGCTGTGCGTATGTGCGGGCCGTCCCATCTGGTCATAACTTTCTTCAGTTTAGACGCAAATGGTCCGCTCATAACCGAATAGTCAGCTCCCGTGTCTACGAGGGCGACTACGTCAAAGCCGTCGATGGACACCTTGACGTCAGATGCAGTCTTCCTCGAGTTCCGGGTTCGTCGGGGCGTCGTATCTCTGCTTGTACGTGTTGATGGTCGGGCACTGTGCATCGTCGTTGTCGTCGTCTTCTCAACGGACTTCTCGGTCAGGTCGGCTACGCGTCGCGCCGTGTAGCTGTCGTCGTGTTCGGGAGTCTCGTCAGGGTTAGGTCGGGTCGTCGGGATGAGGGCATGTCGTGAATCACTGTCTTTAGCGCGTCCTTGCGTCGTTGGAGGGTTTCCAGTTTTTCGCCGTAGAGCAACTTCACCTCCAGAAGTTGACACCTTTAGTTTCCCCCGCGTGGGCTGGGAGACCTTCCACGTGCGAAGTCAGCACTGCTACGGCGGTCCGGCGACTTGTTCGGGTAGGGCGACGGCGAACGGTTGAAACGGGCTGGTCCACGGCTGGTGTTCGACAGGTATTCTTCAATCTCAGATGGGTGCTGGAAGGGTCGGGGGTGTGGTGCGTTGACGGAGAAACCACGTAGTCCGAGTCTCTTGTATGGGCAGCGACGGTAGATGTGGTCGGCCTCTCCGCAGTGGTAGCACAGAGGACGATTATCCGGTGTTCGCCATACGTCAGTCTTCCTCGGCGTCTGGGTTTGTACTACCGGGGGTCGGGCGGGCGACAGTGGGCGGCGGTAGGACGGGGCCTCTGGACGACGTGCCTCTTGACGACGTGTTGGAGCAGGGCGGGGTGGTGAACAGCCGCGGAGTACGTCATAGCTTGAAGCTCGCAGTGTACTTCGGATGCCACAGAAGTTCCCAAAGCGTTTTGAACTTCTTCCCGGATCACGTCAGTTAGGCAAGCGACTTGGGGTTGCGGCGTCGTCGGGAAAAGTTTCCGCAGCTCCTCTCTCACTACTGCGCGGATGGTCTCGCGTGGGCTATCAGCGGGAATCCGCATGTTGTCGATGTAGTTCGCACTGGCCGCACCAACAAAGTTCCGGTCATACTGCTTAGCACGCATTTCGAGAGCCTTCTCAATCGTGCTGGCTTCGGTCACGAATTCAGCGATGGTTTTGGGCGGGTTGCGGACAAGTCCAGCAAACAGCTCCTCCTTCACACCGCGCATCAAGAAGCGTAACTTCTTTTCTTCCGTCATTTCGGGGTCCGCGCGGCGAAATAATTGCTTCATCTCCTCAACGAAGATCACGACCCCTTCGTTGTGGTGTTGTGTCCGAGTTTCAAGCAAAAGCGCAGCTCGCTCTTTTCTCACAACGGTAGTGAATGTCTTCAGGAACTCCCTGTTGAAGTGAGTCCAGTCGGTCAAAGAACTCTCATGGTTCTCGAACCAAGTTCAAGCAGCATCTTCTAAGTAAAAGAAGACATGCCGGAAAGTTTCTTCGTCGTCCCACCTGTTGAAGATGCGGACGCGCTCCAGCTTCTCCAACCATTCTTCGGGGTCTTCAGCGGGGGCTCCCCGGAACGATGGCGGTTCCCGGGGCTGCTGCAGGACGATTGGCGACGTTGTTTCTTGCACCATGGTGTTGGTTGCAGCGTTCCTTTTCTTGGGCCCTTCTGGCAGAAGACCGAACTCGGGTAGCAATCCTTGCAGTCGGGGGCTTTCTCTGGTTGGACTGGCTTGGCGGCTTCGAGATGTCGTAGAGAGCATAAAGGCTTAGTACCCAGCACCTCCACAGATGTCAGGAAGAAAAGGACGATGCAGTTGTCTTGAATGAGAAACACGTTTATTGGAGCGAACTTGTGCTCCCCTAACAACTCAAAAGAATACAGAGGCGGCGAAGCAGCGGTCAACAAAGTGACTTGCACAGGCGAGTGTCGTCGAAATTAATGCCCCGGCGTCTGCACTGCAGGCTTTTTATCTTTTGGCGCGCGTGGTTCTCGAAACGTCGATTCGCATCGAGAACATAGTAGATCTAAGAAGATTATTCTGGGCTGTTCACGTTAGATCGGAATGCTCTCCCTATCACAACGGATAACGCATGCGGCACATAAAGGAAGAATGGAACACGCGCTTCCCTTGGCGCAGAGATAACACAGACCGGCGCAGCCGGGCGGTAAAAGCAAAACACAAACAAACAAACCCAATGTATGGTTCGCGGCAATATAGTCTTCACATTCGTCAATAAGACGAAATGGGGCGTATATTCGGTCCAATCTGGTGTGGCTCGTACCTTGAAAACGCGTGTACGTTACTTGCCTTCCTCCAACACGTTGCAAGGCGTGGAACAAGAGTTAGCCTAGTACGTGCTCGCTGATGACAACTCTCGTGACGCGTGAGTAGAGAACGTACACACCAGCTACGGAGAGCTACGATTCTGCGGAAAGTGGGGCTGGAAGTATCGCAGTTGTTTGTTGTAGTTATTCGCGCCAAAAGACGAAGTTTTTGATAAGTAGACAGCTCTCCACGGGGTCCTTACTTACCCCCGTGTTAGCTAGGTACGTGTGCCCCAGTGTTTATGAAAGTGATGTCTGCAAACTGTGTGCGAAGCAGAGAGCCACCGCGGCTCACATCCTGTGGGACCGCAGAGTGAACCCAAGAGAGGCAAGCAAGATGACGTTTCCGCTGCAAATTGAGGCGGCGATGAAGACCTACGATCGAGAAGCATAGCTGCAGGCCGTGCAGCAGCTCTCGGCAGCTCTGGAAAGGCACCGACCGAGCAAAACTGAAGGGAAGGGGGGAAGCACCCCCAGGAAGGGGGCGGCCCTCTTGACCCGAAGGAGTAGCGAGTGAGCAAAGCCTCGAGGAGCACGACGCCCGAGATAGATGTCATGGCCGCGTCGCGGTGAAGACCCGTCTTCCCAGTGGGGCGACATCTTAACCGACTGCAGGCCATTCAATAAAGCTGTTCTCTCTCTCTCTCTCTCTCTCTCTCTCTCTCTCTCTCTCTCTCTCTCTCTCTCTCTCTCTCTCTCTCGCTCTCTCTCTCTCTCTCTCTCTCTCTCTCTCTCTTTCTCTCTTCAAAGCACGCAAGCAGACTTAAAGGGACCGAGAAACACTTTTCTAGGAAATTACAAAAGCCCTGTGATGCCTCAGGTAATCAATGTAGAAACGCATTGCCGTTATAATTATTGCCCTACGTTCGGTATTACGAAACGCGTTGCCGTTGTAACTATTGCCCTACAGTCGGTATAACGTATGTCACAAGCGAATAAAGTACCCCTCCTTCTCTGCCGATCGCTTCCTCCTCCCTCTTTGCTTCTTTCGAAAGAGCTGGAAACACTGGGACTCTTAGATTTACCGTTGATGACTCAAACAGGATAGTCCGCAGGTAGTCCGAAGATTCTCCATGCCATAGGAATACATAGGAAAAACGAATTCCGGATTGCTTCTAGGGGAGTACGCGGTGAGTCCGAGACGGCAAATCGAAGAGCCCCACGGTAAATAGTCACGTGACGTCAGGACGCTCGACTTCCGGTCTGTGAATCCTGCCAATGCCACCTGTGCGTTGATCCTGCTTATCTCAGGCACTATGAATCCCGACCTTAAAGAACGGTAGCCCTTGCTCTGCCGGCCGCAACGAGTGGTTATAGTTTTCTTTAGCCCTAGGGTTGCCGAGTTATTTAACTTTTCGTCTGCCCGCCTACCCCACCCTTGGTCGTGCCCTACTCGTAGCCGGTTTTTGGCCGGGTGGTGCGGACGCTACGCTTTGTATATTTGAAGTTTTTTTTCCTTCCTAACTTACTGTCGGGGGAGGCGAAAGGGTCTTGGAACCTGTTTCAACTATATATTGGTACCTACCGACAACATTGATTACTTTTTTTTTCGACTTTTTCTCCACCGGCTTTGTCGGTTAGGCTTGCGACGAGGACGGTTTGTTTACGTTGCAAATGCGCGTATATCTTTGCTAAAAATGCGTTTACCGAATTTAGTTAAGTGTCCGAACTATCGGAGCAACCTCGCGATCAAGCGATTATAATCTTTAAGAGGCCATTATATCGCAGACATTCTAAAAGATAGAAGTGCCTGCCACACGCACGAAAAAAATCTTGGCACCGTCGACTCCGAAAGACCGATGAGTGGCAACCAGACGATCTTTCGGCAGAGCGTGCCTCGTTTTCACATTACGCCAGTCGCTGGCTTTGCAACCACCGACGCAGCACGGGTAATTCATGTCTGTCCAGCAGACGCGGAGCGCTCGTTTCGGAACTTCGCTGCTGAATTGGAGCGTCGCGGCGGCAAGCGGCGGTCGGTAGGAAAGCCCGCACACGAATGGAGACCGGAAACGCACCATCGTGACGTTGCGTTCGGGGTGACGTCGTTAGAAAATGAACAACAGCGAAGGGGTTTCAAATGACGTAGCCAGCGCGGACTGTGGAGACAGCCTCATCGGCTGAGAAAGGCTATGTTTAAAAATTGCTGACAAATTATACGTAGAACGTATGGGGCTCAAGCTTGGCTCAAATGCTCCCCATAATCCGTTCTACCAGCTGAATGCATTTGATTGCCACCTTTGAAACGTGTTTCTGGGTCACTGTAGGTGAACGCGGACTTTTTTGTGTGAGGAGTGTAATTAAAGATGGACCTTTATTAAGATCCTGCGCCATAGTAGGAATGTACTCACAACGTTTAAAAACTGTAGGTCCAGCACTTTTGGGCTGGGCAATGATATCTCATCCTACCTGTGTTCACTTTCTTAGGAGTGTAAATTCCGAGATCCCGCTCGCTCGTTTGCGGGTTTATTAGAACAAAATCCTCAATTAGTTCTTTGTAATCAAAAGACAGTTGGGCATATCAACTGGGTGAACACATATTGAGTAATCCGCGAAAACACGTAATCTACCCCAAACCCTCATATTGGTGGTTAGGGGAAAACACTGTAAAACAGCTTTAAGACATTCTATAGGTTGCCGATCGATATCTGCAAACACGAATTCGATATCTGAACGGGCCAGCGATAAAATTCGGTCGGTCATCGGTACTTAATTTTCTTAATCGAAATCCTACTGCGCCAAAACCCACGCTGGCCGTTCACATGAGCAAGGCGGGCTTTTCCAGCTAGCCTAGCCCCCAGAGAAAAAAATAAAAAGGATAACGCTCCCCCTCCCCTTCCTCTTCCTTTTTTTTACCGTCGCATTTATTTTCCGCAGGGCTCAGCAAACGGCGTGCGGCGGTGCGAAAAGCAACTTCACTCCAGAGTGAGACGTCGCCTCGCTCGCTATCAAAATCACTAGCAGTGCTGGCATGACGGTGTGCTTCAGGGGGGGTGTAGGTCACGGTGTAGGTAAAGGAGCACACACGGAAAGGCGATCGGCGATAAAGGCCGCTACTGGAAACGTGAAGTCTTTTTCTTGTAATTTTCATTTCCCGCATCACCGAATACGTCACCGCGGGAAGTTTGAAATCTTGAAGGTGGAGACGCCACGTGGTGCCAACCAGCTGAACTAGAAGCTTCCTGTCCCAGATTTCTGGATATGGGAGCAATGCGAGCAGCAACAAAGTGCCGTGCAGGCGCTTGGGAGAAAACTTGGTATCCTTGGGAATGAGTTTTTTGCCCCAGTTGTGCTGGCCTCCCGCTCCTCCTCCTCCTCCTCCTCCTCCTCCTCCCCCCCCCCCCTCCAGTGACAGAACAAGGACTGGCATGGCACCTGAAGGGTCACCTATGAGCTACCAGCAAGCATTCATTCCACATTTCGCCGTGGTCATCTCGCGAGCACGCAGAGGCTGGGCAACGTCGTGTTTACTAGACCGCGACATGCAGGGGTGCGCGAATGCTTCTTTTTGTATATACACAGTTTGCTATACTTCACGCGCTATAAATCAGCGAAGTAGTTTAATTGACTGGGATTTTCACTGTGGATACAAAAAACGCAAAAGCACTCAAGCTGATGCGCGGCGGCCTGATGCAACTGTGGCCGTTTTATTTTTTCTTTTTGAATAAAACTTGAAGATTGTCTCAGCTACCTACATCAATGGCCACTATCATTACGTCGGA
Organism: Haemaphysalis longicornis; assembly: GCF_048455015.1. Lineage (NCBI taxonomy): Eukaryota > Metazoa > Arthropoda > Arachnida > Ixodida > Ixodidae > Haemaphysalis > Haemaphysalis longicornis. The sequence continues at coordinate 16,808,694 of NW_027526233.1, forward strand.
GGCATGCATGCAGCATGTGACAAACTAGAGGAGTGAGTGTGTATTTTAGTCGCTATTTTAGTCGCAAAATATTCGGCAGTAAATACATCGTTGCTGGAATAACAATGGGCACCAAGTTAACTTGACGTAACAACAAACCTTTCAGCCCGGCAAATCGGGAACCAAGTGCAAAAGCTCGAATTTTCCACCGTTAGATCATCATAAAACAAAGTTCGCCACTTATACGACACGCGGCTAAATGCCACGTAAAGAAAACAACAACACACTCCCATACCGTGCGCGCCCGCCACAGAGGAAATTTTCAACCGCGCCGTGACGGCGTAGTGCGGCAAGAAAAGTTTGTTTACAGCCCTAGGTAAGATAAAGGCTCGTGTAGGGGCTAAGCGGTACCATTTAACAATGAAATGAAGCGGGCGCAGAGCCACAGGGACGAGTAGAGAAACAGCCTAATTTTGGCAACGTGTGGTACTGTTTTCCCGGTCGAGCGCCGCTGTCAGTCGCGTGAATAGGCGGCGCACGCTCAGGCTTCATTTAGAATACAAAGGCTGGACAACAGAACTCCAACGCAGCTGTATTTTTCATACGGACAGCGACTACGGAACCCCGCGCTTAGCGAACCAACGACAAATATTCGCTCCAAGCGCACCGCGCCCAGCGTGTCACAATGCTCGCGCCGGCACAGTTCGCGTCACAAAGTTCGTTCAAAAGCGTGGAACTTCACGTACCTTTTCTTCATTTGAACCGGTATTTCCGCATTGCGTGCTCTGCGGCACGGAGCAATGCTCCAGCATTGTAGTCCATCACCAAGAGCGGTCAATGCCCGCCTTCTATGTTTTGCTAATTGGTTTCGGTTTCAAACGACCGTACCAAAATGGCGGACCTAGTTACCGGAGTCGACGTGAGATGGCGGGGCGCATTTTGCATAGGGTCTATTGCTGGAATCCTGGATGCAATTTTCGATATTAGGCAAGCACTGGATTCTCGAAGGGACACAACAGTAAGTTGGTTCCATTATTATTTGCAGTTGCAAAGTGCAGTTTGCCCCGTACAAAACATTTTGGCCAGTCCAAAGCATTGGTTTAGGTAGAACAAAAAAAATGCTTGTGTGCCAAGTTTTCGAAGCATGTCAAAAGATTCATAGGTGGCCTGACTTAACCTATAGCCCTAGACTGCAGTACACCTCATAGTTGGCCCAAGCTATGCCGAGCTTTGCCATGTGAAACCTAAAAAGTCGAATTTTGACGTTTACAGCTATGCTGTGCAATGTATAAGCCAAGCATAATTTACTCTTCAGTATTTTGGCTCTATCCAGGTTTTCTGTTTATTACACCACAATCAAAGTGCGCAGTCAGTGTTGAATTGATGAGAGTCAACCCATTCAGGTTGAAAGCACGAAATGCTCTCCAACAGAAATGGCAGTCTTCACATGTGATCAAATACATAGTTCTTTAACACTAAACAAGGGCAATGCAGAATGCCAGGAGCGTAAAATATACTCGACGAGGTGCAGTTGGCCAGTGTGTAATTTAAGCAGCATTGTTTTAAGACAAACGGGGATTGGTGAAACAGCCGTAAGCTTCTGACAGCAGCTATCATCGTTACTGGCCAATTCACCTGAGTGGGGATGTTATGGCTATGTGTTGTAGCTTGAGCGTGTGACCTAATGAATCGCCAAGAAATTTCAAACTCATAGTATCTTCGGTTGCTTGTACCTCTGGACGTTTTTTCAGTTTAAGGTCACAATGCGCTCCCTGGGTGCACCTTTAGTCAGCTAGAGCCACTGAGCTATAGTGGTGTCAAGGATGTAATGCTGGATTTACACTCGGGACGTCCTGGGTTTGGTTCCCATGCGGTTTCAACTCTTCCCAAAGTTGTTTTGAACTCAATTCACTCTTTGCACTGCCGGCCAATTTAGGAGCTGTTGTGCTAGCACAGACAGTGGATAGTGGCTGCTTAGTCAATGGGCCACATATTGCTTTCGCGTTGATAAGGTAGCGTTTTCAAGATTATGTGTTATGGTCGGCTACAGTTGCTACATTCAGGGTGCTTAAATCCGACCATGTGCAAGTTGCAGGCCTGTGATAAATAGGTACAGGTGATTATCTAGATGCACAAAACTGCGCTTACTGTCAAGGCATGCCGTGAATTTGTTGGTGGAATGGACATTTACAAACATGCATTGGCATGGTTTACACTGCAGCATAAAAATTGAGGCTCCCTATATGACGACACAAAAGGTGCATTGTACGATTGGACTACGGTAGCGTTGTCTATGGGTCAGCCACTAAAACATGCCTCAGAATGCTGGACCCTGTGCCTCATCTAGGGCTCCGTTTGGCGTGTGGTGCCTTCCTGAATAGTCCAGTTGAAAGCATGTATGTGGTGTGCAACAAATGAAACCTACAACGCCAGCGAGCATACACAGATCTCCTTTATGCTTTTAAAATTTCATCCATGCCTCGCCATCCTTTTAAATCAGTTTTTCATGACACATCGATGACTGAACTTCTTTAAAATCAAACATCGTTCTCTGCGCCCTTCTCTTACAGAGTTAGAGAGGAAGCGTCAGAGCTTGCTGTCTCCTTTTTAGATACAATCCAAAGTTCTCTAACATATTTTATAGCACCATGGCATCTCCGCCCTGTATCATGCGACAAATCTTTCACACACGTAGATAAAAACCGAGCTCCCACATGTGCAAATCTGCAGCACTTCTTGTATTTGCAGCAGAAGCATCAGTGCTCTGAATTTTATACGGATAACATGACAATTCCAACAGGGACAAGACCACTTTGTTTTGGGGAGCTTTACCCAAAAAGACCATGGCACTTGGCAACGAAAAGAGCCCTAGCAGAAAACAGAGCAAGGCCTCACGGCTTGTAGAGGATGCCCTCATGGTAGAATGAATGATCCAGCAGTAACTGCCTGAAATCATGTGATTTCGATTGCCGAGGCGTCTTCGCCGCTGTGTTGGCATTGAAGGAAGGCGACAGGAAAGTGTCCACAAAGTCGTGCGCCAAGGCTACTATTCCTGTTGACAATGTCCAGACAAAAGCCAAAAGTACTACTAAACTAGTTTTCTGCACAACAAAGAGGTCACTTTCTTGCTTTGTCAGAGTTAATAACTTGCCCTTAAATAATCAATGCACAACGTATCTTCATCACAGATGGGTTTGGGTGCATCATATTTGTTATACAGAACCTTTTTTACTGCACTAAGCAGTGCGAACTCGCAGGAAGCAGTTTTATTTCGCGTAAAGTATTTCTAAGAGCAACGCAATCACTTTGTTCTCTGTCTACCTTACTCATACTATCAATTCTTAAATTTATACCAGCAAATAGATAACAAATAGAAGGAAGAACACAATTCTGCACACGAGATATCCCCAGCTGTTCATTGCTTTGATACTCGCAGAAAGACTTGTAACGGTCAAGCTGGCATAGATCTGTAGATCGTTTGGTTTTGTTTTCACTGGCAGGCATTTCCAGTACACACGCTGCTGTCTTCATGGCTATCTACTGTCCCGTTAGTGTAAACACTCGGTTTAAATGTACGCACAGAGTGAGAACGCAATGGTGGATCTAAAGTATACCATAAATTACAAGCCAGGCAAGTGCGGGAACCCGTTAGGTTGTGACAAGTGGCCTGCGAACATTAGTTCCCACTGGAATGGCAGGATGAGTGCTGCAGGCAGGCTAGGGGCACCGCGACTGCAGTCAAAAGATGCTGCAAGAGAAAGAAATGGAACATGAGGAATGAAACACCGTTGGTTACAACGCCCTCACGAACCACACGCACACACGAAAACCTTTCCAACAGCGTTCTGTCACGCTTCTACTGCAAGTTCATTTTCGTTACAACACGGTTAGCACAAGGCACATTGTCTAGAAAAAGCCTCGAGGCTAACAAGTGATTTTAATGACGCCACATTAAAGAAGAGACAAAGAAACGCCATGGGCGAGACGGGTTTGCATGCGAGCGAGTTTCCGCGCCGTGCAACAAACCGTCAACAGCTCGCGATCGCCGACAGAGGCCAACAGAGCAGCATAAACAGTGACAATGACGCAAGACGGTGAGAACGTGACGTTAAGAATTTCGTAAACGTCGCTAATAACTGCAGCGAGCAGAAAGCAATTCAGCTTTTCAGTAGGTGATATGTGAACTGATTGCAAACCCGCCAAAAAGGAGCGCTCACCTGAGTCGGCCGATGGTGGACAGTTGAACGCCCACGGCTGATTGCACAGCCGTAGAGCCAGAAGACGCTGGAGCTGTTGAACGACGATTGACAGGGCGACAACCATTCACACTTGCGTTGACAGCAAAAGTCCAACGCGGCTACTTGAGTCTCTACGGCGCGCACGCCGTGTAGGCAGCACTCGGAAAAATATAAACATACCACGCGGGAGCGCTGGGAACAAACGTGACGTCACATCCGCCTAGCGCTCATCCTCACCCGCCGAAACGGTCGGTTAAATTCTCCCCTGAAGGGCCGGTGCAACTGTGGGAGCGGCGCGCGGATCGGGTTTAATTGAGCAGATTGAGTGGAGTGGAGGAGATGAGACGGGAGACGCACATGCGCGCTTATCGCGCAGCTGCGGTGATGACTAGCGCGCGCGCTATTGGCGGTGAGCTCGATCACGGGGGGCGCTGCGAAGCGCGCCTCCGTGACGTCAGCTTAGGGATTCTCGCATATGTCGTCTGCTGCACTCGGGCTCGCTCTCCCCGCTATTTCTTTGCGCTCATTTGACGTCTGATGCTTGTGGGCGCCAGATTTTGCTAGTGCGTAACTTTTTATCATAACAATAGACTTGAAATCACATAAACTAGCTCAGGGTGCGAGTTTAAGTATGCTTTTGGATACCGCTACGGAAAAAACATTGCCAGCGGGGCCCCATTCTTTGCGAAGCCGCTCCTGTGCGGAGCGCGAAGAGTCGGAGCTCGGCGTCAGCTTCTGTACTGAGAAATCTTTCTAACAAATAAAACAGCCAGGTGCTAGTAACCGACAACAACGAAAATCAAGACCAAAACAAATTCCAGGCCTTTGGGGCTGTCGGTTTTGGCAGAAGGCATTGCGATTCCTGGTAATCATATGTAAAGTAGAACAGTTTTTGCAACCTTGCCGAACGCTCGAAAGTGTGCATCACATCACTTTACGTTGTCATGGCATGAAAGTATGCCGACATGCGCTATGACACGCAAAAAATGTAAATTTAGTTCCAAATAACCTTATGTATGTACAGGCGCGTGGTGGCTTCATACCAGGTTTCCAACCAGTATGGAGGTTTATTGATCAAAACAAGTCACGTCTACGGTAAAGATACAGTAGCACTATGCTTGTTCAGACCGGGGGGGCTATTTTTGTACATTTCCCGCAGCCATATCTTCCCAATATTCAGATATGCGTTATACGAAAACTGCACTCAAGATGATGTGGAAGAGGAGAGTAGGAGGAGGGGGAAACTTTATTTAACTTTAAAATCGTGCTGATTAGTGGGCTGGGTAATCAGTCCAGGACAAGAGAGTAGGAGTAATTCTCTTCAATCCATCGGACGTCATCCCGAGTGGACCTGAGAGAGAGAGAGAGTACACTTTATTCAATTTGCCAGCTGTGTAGCTTAGTCGTCGGCCGTGAGCCCTTGGGCTCTGGCAGCGTCCTCAGCCAGCTGGACGGCCCAGAGTTGATCTTCCGGGCTGGAGCTGAGCAGCACGGTCTCCCACTGCTCACTGTTAGTGATTGTGCGGCCATTTGTGATCGCCTGTGGACACTGCCATAGCATGTGCGCCAGGTCCGCTCGTTCCTGACATCTATGACACTGGGGGGGAATAGCGCCCTGGGTAGCAATAGCTATACACTAGGGGATTTGGGTACGAGTGGGTCTGTAGCAGTCGCCAGACCACCGAATGCCGTTTACTGAGGGATGGGTGCGCGGGTGGGAAGCGGGCCCGGCTTAAACGGTAATGACCGATGATATCACTGTACGACAACAGCCTGTCCCTGCCTGACATAGGGACGAGTTCCGCATCGGAAGGGCCGTCCGCTCGGTCGGTAAAGACTCGAGCGGCTTCGTGCGCAGACTCGTTCCCTGCAAGGCCGGAGTGGGCGGGGGTCCAAATTAAGTTGATCTTGCCTGTCCGGTTTTCGAGGTGGAGACCAGAAATGAGGATTGCGGACGCCTCCCTTGATATGTGTCCTCGTGAGAAATTTAGAATTGCTGATTTAGAGTCGCTGATGATTGTCTTGATTTCTGTGGAGGCAACCATGGCTAAAGCAATGGCTGCCTCTTCTCCAACCACCGAGTCTCTCGCTCGGATAGAGCAGGAGGCGATGGTGTTGCCCTGATTGTTGACCACCGCTATGGCCATTGCCTCGCGACCAGCGTAATCAGCCGCGTCCGCATAAGCAACGTTCTCGACTTTCGCAAAGCGTCTTTGCAGGGCACGGGCTCTGGCCTCTCTCCGCTCCCTGTTATGTGTAGGATGCATATTACGCGGGAGCGGAGAGACCTGAATATTTTCCAAGATTTATTTTTTACACCGGGAAGGGTTGGAAAACGATAAAGCGCTGCTAGAAACTATTCATCGGTTTCGATTCTTGTAATATATGCACGTATGCTATTTATTGTGTTTGTTAGCGTGCATATCGAGCCTTCAACACCGTAATCATGTCATAATTGGTCGGGTTGAGAGTCAGTTTGTTATGATAACGATGGTTACGAGAGAAATTCGGAGCACAAAAGCTGCCTTCGAGTACTCTGGTCAACGTTTCCTGGGGCGCGATAGCGGTAGCGTAACACACATCTCTTTGTATTTGCACGTGAATAGGCAACGCACGCTGCGGATATGCATCTTCTCGCGCGCATTCATAACGAAAGCCAATTTGTGAAAAAGGGAATGTATGCCATACAGCATTAAGAAAATATACGCACAATCTTCGTGAGCCTAACAAACATTCCGAAACCTACTAATAAGACGTTTGTGACGGTGCAGAAAAACTAATGCGTTGGGAACACTTCATAAGAGCATCTCAAAAACAATTCAGGGAAGACTGTCCATTTCGAATACTTATCGAGGAGCTCTGAGCACCGAACCCCGCGAATAAGCAAGTAAGGACGAGTTATAAACGATCTTCTTACCGAGGCTTTCAAGAAGGTTGTTCTTTCTCTCTTCAAGTGTTACAAACTTGGGGGAGGGGGGGGGGATACAGACTGAAGTTATTCAGATGTGTCTGAAGCTGGCAAAAATAACTGAATTACCAGAAACACGCTTTTTGATGCCATAAAGCATCAAAGCGGGCGATTTCTAGCGCAGGCACTGCTGCCCCTAACAAGCGGAGTGTAGCAGACGACAGCGGCGCGAGTCCCTAAGCCGACGTCAGAGCCAGGGGGCGCCACTCAAACATCTCATCGCCAATCGCACAGCTGGCGGGGAGATGGGGAGACGAGGAGCAGCGCGCGCGCTATCGCACAGCTGGCGTGGAGAGAGGGAGAGCAGGAGAAGCGCGCGCGTTATCGCACAGCTGGTGGGGACAGGTGCGGACGGACGGACGACGGGCGACGTACGACGCAGCCGAGAGGAAGAGATGCTCTGCATCTAAAATTTAGCACTCTTGAGTAGCAGCCCGCGTGTCTGCGAAACGCTAATTTTACACGAACGCCAGGCTAACTTGAGGGTGATAACACGACACGGAGGTCTGAATAAGGCAAAATATCTCCGCCACTCATGGTCCAGACCGTTCACATGAAAGTAATATCGATGTCATCAGATATTAGCACGTTTTGTTTAAAATACAGCGCGAAGTAAAAAACGAAGCTTCCCTGGAACTACCAGCCCAAGTCTGAGGCTGTTGAATGGGAGAGTCTTCATCAGAAATGAAATCTGAAGATGCCACATCGTTGATGCAGTCATCGCTGTTGCTGGGGTAAAAAATGAGCTGCAGCAGTTTCCAATGTGCCTGAAACCGCTTTTCGCCTTTACAGCATCCACAGTCGCCTGTATCTTGGGTTCAGATTTCACTCGCGACGCCTTGTACCCTCCCAAAATGTAAACAAACGCCCACGAATCTAATTAGGGGTTTACAATGAACACATCATATGGCGCCAGTTGTCCGAATAGCGCCGTTTTTAGTTTTTGCGCGATGTTTGAAAATCATTGTTTATCCGTGAACGATGGTTTATGGCGCTGTCCCGAAGATTTACATCAAAATAAGAAATACCTGGCCCTTTTTCTGCAATACGCAGTTGTGGTAGACCAAAATTTCCTACGGCACGGCACGCTTTGAGCGATTCTATCGTGAATGGCATTATCTGCTGGTGTCTAACCTTTGAGAAATTCCCTGTAAAAACAGTTTGGAATAGTGTCTAGTGGTAACCGAATTGCCTGAAATTTAAAAACACAATAGGTTCTTACATCGGGCATTTAGCACTCTGCTTAGCCTCTAGTTGGGTAACGGCAACTCCCATATGTAGACAAAAACCTCACCACTGTTCCACTCCACACCACATACACACAAAAACCAACGGAGAGACAAAAATATTTCAACCATCGGAACTGCCGAAAGCAAGTGTGCACCAACAACGGTGCTGGATTAGTACGCTTAACGTTTTGATTCGAAGCAGTGCACAAAACAGGGAGCGAAGAAAATAACAAGCAAAATAATTCCCGGACCTTCTCCAATAACGTAAAACCTGGGGAGGAGCGAAGCAAGGATTCTGTAAATGTATCCTCACGCCTTGGCGTTTTTGGCCACGGAGATTAAACCTCAGTAGTGGAGAAATTTGGGCTTGTTCGTACATAACTTTCAAACATGTAGCGCAGAAGACGAGAGACACAGACAAGTAGACGTGTGTTTCTACTTGTCTGTGTCTCTCATCTTCTGCACTACATGTTTGAAAGAGATTAAACCATTGTGAGGTAGAGACACATAGCTTTGTGTTCAAATCTCTTGTATTTGAAGCACGAAGCTCTCCAGCGCGAGTCGGAAACGTGTGCTCCGGTGTTTTGTAGCGTAAGCTACACTGGCCCAGGTTGAGCAGTTTCCTGTGGACCTTGAAGGGCCTGCTGCGCAAGCACGAGGATCGTTGTATTAATTGAGTTGGATTGGATTGAAATGGATTTAGAATAAAGTGGATCGGATTGTATTATATTGAATTGTCCGATCAAACCCAATTGGACTACGGGTGTCTGCACATTCGGCGGTGTGCGCATTCTATAGGAGTGACATCAGAGCCGCAGCAGACGCACTGGCACCGGAGCGTGCCCAGCTGTGCGCCTCCGTTGCGTAGTGGCCAAGTCTCACGGTGCGCCGGAGTCGATTGATAGCCGTTTTCGCTTGTCTCCTTCACAGCCGTGCTGCGCATGCGCGAGGAGCAGTGACTGACGGGGGCTGGATCTTACCGGACTGGACTGGACTGGACTGGATTGAACTGGACTGGATTAGACTGGACTGGATTAGACTGGAAATCTTTTTAGCAGCAGTAAGCATGATCATCTGCTAATCCTAGAAAACCAAAGACCTAAGAATAACCAGCTCAATCATAGCTCATGCTACGTATATCCTAGCGTAGCCGAGCTAAGCCACTGCTATTTTTTAGATGCGAAGCATCTCATGCTTGGGGCTGTGTCCCTCCCTCCCTTCTTGTTGTCCACCGTCCACACTCTACTGCGCATGCGTGTCTCTTCAGCCCTGTCAGCGTTTGGGCTGACGTAAGCGCAGTTCACTATAAACTAGGGGTGTGCGAATACCAAATTTTCCGAATACAAATGGAATACGAATATCTACCATCGAATATCTAATCGAATATCCAATAATTAAGGGGAATGTGGGTTTCAAAAGCAACTTTTTTATTTCTTTGTGGATTTTGATCACACTTGGCATAGAACTGTAAATGCTTGTGTGATAGCACCATGAAAATTTCAAAGTATTATATGAAAACCTTTTTATTCATAAAATTTTATTTCTGTTCACTTTGTACCGAGCTTGAGCGACCTATAAACCATGATAGAAAACTTGTTTGAAGTGCTTTGCATTTCCAAATGAATGGACAAGGTCGGGACAGTTGGATTTGTTTTTTATTAAGGCAATTTTTTAGTTCTCAGTTTTTTGAAGTGATTGTACAAAAGGCATATAGACCATAAACGGCTATTTGAATAACAAAACTCACAGAAATAAAACCTGAGAAACCGAGAGTGTCACGGCCACTTCAAGGAATGTAACGCAAAGAACGGAATCAAAATACACCTCGCGGACACAAAGAAATCACTGGAACAAACGACGTATGCGGCAAAAAAATTGTTTTGAGAAAATGGCTTCCGAGGTTGCAACATAGATATCATTCATGAAAAGTCGCAAGGGTTGTAGCATTTCGTGTGCTTTTGAACACGGGGCTTATGGGATGCCTTGCCTTGAAATTGGAGTGCCTTTGGCAGCCTTTTTCTTTCCATAAAACATCATTTTCCGCTCCTCTGTGCAGAGTACATAGCCCAGTTTGCGGAACAAATGGGGGGAGATAGCTTTCTATGCAAAATAGGTTAGCTGGTTGCCTGTATTGCACTGGACAACTTCCCTCTGCTGTGTTGCGACCATGGCAACAAGTGAAGCACTCTTTTTTTTAAAGTTGAAAGATGAGGTTTGACGTCTTTTCTGCTTTATACATAACCTTGCCTGGAGCAGCAACTTCGTACTCGTACGCGCAGGTGTTCATTGCCAAAAGATTACATACCAGAAGGATAAAAACGAGCTACATTGAAGCTTGGTTTAATATTCTGCGTAACCCCAACTTCAATGCATGCACAGATTTTTAGTACTCTTGACATTCAGGGCATCCAATATTCCTCGAAGCACAGCCAATATGCACTAAACTATAGATGTATGCATTGGTCATGATTGTTACCCCCAAAATTCAGTTTGTTAAATGCTATAACAGTAAGGTAAATTTTTAACGCATTGGTATTACTAATTTCCCTAAATAAACTCAATTTGTTAAATGCTACGAAAGTAAGTGTACATTTTTAACGCCGTCAACACGTTTTTATTCCGGACTCAGACCTGTTTGCACGATTACCAAGGAGGTTAAAAAAAATTGCCGTTTGGTTGGTATAGGAGACTTCCACTCTAGCGATTTTTTTAACCTCCTTGATAATTACACGAAGTGGACAGGAAACGTTGCGCAAGAAAGCGATATGGTTTGCCCGCATCGCGGCGCTCGTATACCGCAACATGTATACTTTGGTTATCCCTGAAATGGCCCTTAAGGTCGCTTTTAAGATTCAATTATATGTCACAGGAATTAATTCGACCTACTGGCGTTCAATCGTACCCGGTTTCGCAGTCGGGCGATGCTCCAACGCACAGCGGCTATGCCTTGCGCGCCCCAGATTCTGACGCGTCGGCCGTTTTAGCGTGTAAGCTCACAAATCAAACGAAACGTTTACTTCGATAACCGCTATCACAATCGCGCACACCGTGCTTCGCCCTCCGGGGTAAAGTCACGCGCATTAAGAAGCGTTCGGTGTCCTCCGCCTCTCGAGTCACGCAACTTCCCGTAATCTGGCTTGTAATCTCAGACATTCTCATCTCGATAATGTCGGCGTTTATTACCACAACAGATAAAATGACTGAACACGAACTTGGCTGAGCGAAGCAGCGAAAATGAGCTATGAAAAGCGGCCGCCATCTTGCATTGCCACGGCGACACCCAATCAGCAGGGCCGTTTCAGAGCGCGCCGACTTGGAGGTCATTCGTGCATCAGAATCTTTCTGGCTTCGTTTGTGCGTCTCTCTTATTCTTCCGTTCGGGCGTTTGTGAATAAACGAAAATAGAAGAGATGGCAACGATCGGAAAGAAGATCGCTTGGCCCATGCAATGGTACCAAAATGGCCGCGCCCGTTGCCACCGTTGCGGAGATACGGCGCTCCGAAAATTGCCGTTGTTTCGCCCTTTTGCGCTGACACTTTGTCACTGCAGCTAGCAAAAGGATTTTTATGCCACTCTGCGGTGGTTTTCGGTTTGGAAACTTTGCATACGGAAAGGGTAGAAAACGTAGAAACCGAATATTTTGCTTTCCAAAAAAATGTTTTGTCATTTTTTCCGAAGTTGAAAGGCGAGTCCCCCCATTCAAATCAACCGAAATATTCGAAAATAACTGATTATTCGAACCTTTTCCAATATTCCAAATGTTTTGAATACATAGTTTTCGAAGCGAATACAAATATGACATATTTAATATTCGAGTAATATTCAAATTTGTCGAATATTCGCACACACATAATATAAGCAGAAATAGTTAGGCGGCGCCCAGTTCCGATCCGACGAATCTCTGGCCGCAACGGGAGGTACGTGGCGCTCTTCCCACTACGCTACAAACCGAGACGGGAGCATGTGCTACGAACGCGCCTTATGTTCTTCCCTCATTCAAACTACGTCAAGAAGATACTGATACAACGAAGGCACGCGAAGCGGAACATCAACGGAAACGACGAACTGAAAACTTCAGAGGAGGATGTTGAATTTCCTGCGGGAAAGCTGTGGCGGGAAGCGCCACGTGACCTGCAGCTCAGCAAGATAAGAGGACGAAGAGGACGGGCAGCGGGGTAGGAGCGTAAGCACGCAATATAGAAAGACAAAAACCAGGAGGTGTTCGATCAGGTAAGGCGGGTGTCGGTCTCTTCGTTCTCTCTACATTTCTCTGTCTCTACATGGGGGTTCACACCACGTTTCCATTCGTGCTCCAATAAATGAAACAACATAACGGCAACACAATTGAACCTACACGGAACCCCAATGATGCTTCGCATCCTCCTAATGGTTCCCAACGGGATGATGGTGCAATTTTTGTAGTACGCGTTAGGTTCTACAGCGAGTCGTAAACGAGTTTCCAGGTGTTTTAGTACCGGGACTGCATGAGACGACAGGAGACCACCGCCGCAGCCCCTAAGGTGCTTCGCGCCTAAAAAGCCCAATGGTTCAATAACACCTTTAAAACATAAATGACCTCGAAGGTACTTATTTTTTTTTCAACTTGTTTCCATTAGTGTAAAGTTCTGCAGCAATACCCAGAAAAACTAAACCGACACTAATAATAATCGCAACACACAAACAACAGTTAGGCGTTTGAAGGCAGCAGAAAGGAATAGGTTAGCTAAATTTTGGTTGGGTGGGTTTATTAAAACTGTAACCGCTAAAAAAAACGGCAAAATAAGGGATGCATATCAATACTATGCGACGGCGTCACTCTGCGTAAACTATATTTTAAAAAGTTTACTTTGCCACACAAAACAACTTTTGTTTTTAAACAATACGTTTGTTGTGAGATTTTATTCAGCCAATAAGACTATTGCTTTGTTTCTTGCAAAATATAGTAAAAACCTACACAATGACGGGTGGCTAAAAATCCCAGAAAATAATACCAGAAAATTCTGTGTTTTAGGCTGAATACTGACTATCAATTTCATGATTCGTAAAGGCACAAGTCTGGTCATACATTTAGACAACCTATTGGCGGTGAGATGTTTGAGTGACGCCCTCTGGCTCTGACGTCAGGTTAGGGACTCGCGCCGCTGTTGTCTGCTACGCTCCGCTTGTGAGGCCAGGGCAGCAGTGCCTGCTCTAGAAATCCCCCGCTTTGATGCTTTAGTGCATTAAAAAGACTAGTTTTAGTAATTCAGTTATTGGTGCCAGCTTCTGACACATCAGAATAATTTCAAGCTGTATCCCCCACAAGTTCGCAACACACGAGGAGAGAGAAAACAAAGCGCATCGGTCAGAAAATTGCGTGTGACTCGTACTTTATAACTCATTCACGAGGTTCAGCACTCAGAGCTCATCGATGAGTATTCAAACTGCGTGGGCTTCCCTACGGTATTTTTGAGATGCTCTTATGAAGACTCAAGAGTCGAATGCTATGTACCAAGTGCCGGGCCCCCACACGCGCATCGCACACCACAAATAAAGCGGCTGTCTTCTATTTATTTCGTAGTTGTCGACTTGTATCAGATGAACGTTTTTTTCTGTGCTCAACGCATTAATTTTTCAGCACCGTCACAAACATCTTAATAGTAGGTTTCGGAATGTTTGGGAGGCTCACAAAGATAGTGTCGATATTTTCTTCAGGCTGTATGGCATACGTTCCCTTCTTCACAAATTGGCTTTCGTTATGGCTGCTTGCAAGAAGATACATATCTGCAGCGTGCGTTGTTTATTCACATGCAAATACAAGAAGGTTTGTGCTACGCATTCGCGATCGCGCCCCAGACAACGTTGTCCTGAGTACTCGAAGGCGGCTTTCGTGCTCCGAATACCTATTGTAACCATCGTTATCATACCACTGACTCTCAACCCGAACAATTATGACAGGATTACGGTGTAAAGGCTTTATACACTCGCTAACGGACGTATATATGATGAATAGTATACGTGCATATTATACAAGAATCGAAACCGATTAATATTTCCAAGCAGCTCTTGTTTTCCAACCCTTCCAGGCGTAAAGAACAAATCCTTGTCTGCTTGGTATGGCGTTCTATGAATTGAAGAAAATTACTCTTACTCTCCTGTCCTGGAGTGAGGACCCGTCCCACTAATCAGCTCGACTTTACTATTAAATAAAATTTATCCTCCTTCTCCTGCAGCTCCTCCTCCTATTGAGTGCAGATTTCCTATAACGCATATCTGACTACTGGGGCGATATGACTGTGAGAAATGAAACGGAAATATCACGCCAGGTATGAACAAACATAGTGTTACTGTATCGTTATCGTAGACGTGACTCGTTTTGCTAAATAGACCCCCATACTAGTTAGAAGCCTGGTATAAAACGAGCACGCGCCTATGCACACAGTAGGTTATTTAGAACTCAATCTACATTTTTTTGCGCGCCATAGTGCATATCGGCATACTTTCATGACATGACAACGTAAAGTGATGTGATACAGTACTTTCGAGCGTTCGGAAAGGTTGCAAAAACTGTTTTACCTTACAAATGATTACCGGGCATCGTAATGCCTTCTACCAAAACCGACAGCACCGAAGACCTGGAATTTGTTTTGTTCTTGTATTTTCGATGTTGTCGGTTACTAGCAGCTGGCTCTTACCTTTGTTCGAACGATTTCTTAATACAAAAGCTTACGCCCAGGTCGGACTCTTCACGCTCCGCACAGAACCAGCTTTGCAAAGAATGGGGCGCCGCTGGCAATGTTTCTTCCGTAGCGGTATCCAAAACTATAAAAACTGTACTTCAACTCACGCCTTGATCTAGTGTGTGCGATTTTAAGTCTATTATTATGATAAAAATTTATGCACACGCGAATTCTGGTGCGGAGACGCATCAGACGTGAACCGAGCGCAAAAAAAAAACAGCAGGGAGAGCGAGCCCGACTGAAGCAGACGACAAATGCGAGAATCCCTAAGCTGACGTCACGGAGGCGCGCTTCGCAGCGCCGCCCGTGGTCGCGCACACCGCAAATTGCTCCGCCATCTGCAGGAACTCAAATGTAACAGACCGCTTTTGGGTCACAACTACGGTTACATAAGGTGTCTAAGGACTATTTAAAAGTGAGAAATACGCGTCTTGTTGCGCTACCTATTTTAATCGTCTTATATGACTGCGTGAATTACGGTGCCCCTTAGGTTTTCGCTTATGGAGAGGTCCGCTATGTCGAAAGGCCTATCAATTTTTCTGTGACCCCTGAAGTTTATGTAAAGTTAATCACATGATGGTTATCTGGGTAAGAGGGAACATTTTAACGGACTGTACCTAGCTGACGAATCTTTATTTCATTAAAGTCGCTGGTTACATAAAACGTAGGTAACTAGCACCCTGAAACCTTGTCATTTCGCTGATAACAATGCATTCGTTCATCGTAACGCTCTCTGAATCAAATAGTGAACAAGTTCTTTTTATTCCAGATGGCAATTTTGCAGTGCGATCACTTAATTAGAGGCACCAGAACATTACCGAACATATTTGTGAGTGCTAAGATTTCAATGATGTTTGGTAAGCAAAACATTTTCATTGAGCTTTCGGCGGTTTCCGGTAGACATCCCGTAGTTTAGCTCAACTTCCCATCTTTTAAGGATCCGAGACTTGGTCAATTGGAAGGGCCCTACGTGCCCAGATCCCGGAAAGCACTGGAAATAAGCGATCTTATGGCAACCAGGATACCAGAGTAAGAATATTCGGCTGAACTGTTGAACAAATGAATAAACCATTGTTCGAAATTTCAGGTTTGTCATGTGAGTGTGAAATCGGGACACTGCAGTGCTGCAGCCGGCCTCGATCGTTGAATAAAAACTCCAAGAACAGTTGCCGAGAGTCCATAGCTAATCAGCGAAGTTTGTAAATGGATGGGGAAAGTGAGCAGTTTGTTGGCAGAATATCAGTGAATGCAGTGAGATCAGTGGGTTTGTTTGAAGCGGGAAACTGGGATTTGTTTGCACACTTGCGACGTCAACCGTTCTGAGAAGGTACATCGAGGGCCACGGCTTTCTCACAGCCCAAAGTGGTCTCTACGATTACAAACTTTATCAGGGAGCACAGCTGTTGCGCGTCTATAAATAAAACGGGGAGGTTCTGGTAGTAGACCAAACTCGGCTGGTAAACCTTGAAGTGGGCGGCTTGCTCGGCTTGGGCTGGATTGTCGGTTTCCAGAAGGCGTAGGGAGCATGAAGGGTGCGTACCCAGCACCTCACCAGATGTCATGCAGCGAAAGATGACGCACTTGACTCGCAAGTAAAACAAGTTGACTGGAGCGAACTTGTGCTCCCCTAGCAACTCAAGGAATACAGAGGTGGCGATGCAGCAGTTAACAAAAACACGTGCCTCGGAGAGTGTCGGCGAATCGAATATCGGAGCTCCTGCTCTGCAGGTTTTTTACCTTTCGGCTCGAGTGCTTCTCGAACAGTCTATTTACATCCAGAACATTGTAGATCAAAGAAGATTATTCTAGGCTAGGGACGTTAGTTCGAAACAGTCTCCTTATCTGATTGAGATAGCCCGCGTGGCATAAAGAAAAGAATGGAACACGCGATTTGCTGGCCATACAGATAACAGAGCCAGGTGCGACCTGGCTGCAAAAATAAACAATAAATAAACAAACCCATACGTGGTTCGCGGCAATATAGATCAACATTACTTCTCCTATCCGCAACCGACCTAGCTTTATGAATTAACAAGTCGGAAACAAGATGTGTGTTTAGTTAAACACTTCCGAATGCAGTAAATGCGATACCACTCTTCATACTGGTCAATGTTGTTGAAAACAGAAAAAAAACATCAAGAATGGTTCCGGTAAAACCGCATTACGTAATTGGTACTTGCTGTCTTCTTTATTTGAAGTGAATTTTCCGCTGTACAGAATAAAAAGGAACGCTCTAAAAATAGCCTGAACAGCACAAATGTTTGGTCGAGTCTTTCATGGCAAGAAGCGTGAAAACCGGGCGCAGCGAAGTAAAGAGGGCTTAGCTTAGCCAGAGGGATAGCAAGGCCAACCACACGTGCACTATAGTGGGGAGAGGGCGACCAAGCGCTAGATGAGGCGCAGCGTAGTGGGGATAAGTGCGAGTGGACCCAAAGAGCAGGTGGGCAGAACCTAAGCAATGGTGAGACCAAACACCTAGCGCAGTTGGGCCGACTCAAGGACAAGAGGACGGAGTCGATCAATTGATTGATTGATTGATTGATTGTAGGGTTTAACGCGCCGACGCAACGCAGGCGATGAGGCGCGCCGTAGTGGAGGGCTCCGAATTAATTTTGACCACCTGGGGATCTTTATCGTGCGCCGAAATCTCGTACACACGGACGTTTTTGCTTTTCGCCTCCATCAGAAAAGCGGCCGCCGCGGCCAGGAATCGAACCCGCGACCCCGTGCTCAGCAGCGGAACGCCTTAGCCACTGAGCCACCGCGGCGGGTGAGTAGATCAATTGGAGAACGCGCCAAACAGATGGTTTGGAGGAGCGATCATAAGCGCAGAAGTACGCTTTGCGTTCATTGGTGGAAAATGACTTGGGGATCCAACCATTATTGTATTATTATAGCCCCAACCGGAGATAAAAGCGCCCTCAATACACACTTATCACGTCAACAATCTGCCCAATACCATAAAATACCCAAAGCTATCCTGGAAGACGTTGATTTTATCTTACAAATTGGCCGCTGCCCCCTGAAGGCAACCTTCTAAACCAACCGCACTAGCCCGTCCATGATATACTACAAATGGAACTCCTTGCAAACACACGGATAGCCCAGAGTTATGCAGTAAGCACTGGCAGACCCCTAGATTGCAACATTTACTTCCGTCTCTACGCGGCCTAACGCTGACCCGCCATTCAACGTCGCAAAAAATGGTTTGAATTACCCTGCTGAACAACTGAGTAGCAAACTCCTTACGGGATTGGCGGTTAGTTCACTCCTACTCGGATTACCGCTACCCACACAAACTAGCCCTAAACATAGCAGTCATATACGTATCTCAAACGTGGCACACGCCAAGTTTCTTGCTGTCCAGCTCACGCGCATGATCCGCAGCACTCAGCTGACGGACAAGCCCCATGTATGACTCTAACAGCTGACGTACTCCGAAATCCCCTCGCCTCCTAAGGACCTTTCTTTTATTTCCCGATAGGGTACTCTCATTTTGGCGGACTGGAATGATGAGAAAAAAGTCACCGAACGCTAAGCATTACTCGAAAACACAACGCGTTCAAGGACACTTACAAGATATTTAAAAACCTCAACCTGCGCGAAACCCCTACCGCCTGTAGCACCTTAGCACCTACAGTGTAGCCCGAGTGTGCAGAGACCTTATCACCAACACACACCTTTCAGTAACCATCTACCTCTTTAAGAAAGGCAAACCCAGCTCCTCTTCGACATCTTACCGGCCAATAAACATAACCATAATCATAGAGAAAATAATGGAACACAATGGCCTGTGCCACGTTATGCGGATTATATACGGGAGGAAAATTCCACGAAAAGCAGACCAATGTTGGTCATCACCACAGCACAGCAGACCCCAAACCCGATTTCACCACTTTATTTGAGGAAGCCAAATGCTCCAGGGAAGGTTCCATTGTTCTCCCCGATATCGAGGCACCTTTTTACAACCTGCGAAATTGTGCAATAAACAAAGCGCTCGATGACCTTGGGATCCTGGGCTACATATAAAATGGTCTTCACGCTGCACCGAACAAGCTGTCTCCTCTTCTTCTTTAACCTCCTCCTCACGCAGCTAATTTGTACGATCGCTCAGAACCGCGCACAGAAGGTGTATATTACCATTCACGCAGACGACACTTCTCTGTCTGTCCACTGGCCCCGAGTTGTACATCACATTACCCGAAATCACCTCCAAGAAGGTTCGGACGTGGGTATTAACGCACGATTCCTTCAGGCCTGAAATACTCACTGAAAACACAGAAACCCTCTTCCGGCACACGCAACTGCCAAAAACACTAGGTGACCTCAGAGGTGATCTTCAAGACGTACAATGGTCCCCAAAGCTCAGATATCTAGGCCTCGTCATTGACGCCAACCTTACAAGGAGACCCGCCCTCAATGCCTTCAAAAGAGAGGCTGAAGCTGGAAAAACGTCCGCACACGTCTCGCACATGGGCTGGGCTGCTACATGGCTGGGCATGATTAATACACGAGACCCTAGCAAGTGTTCGTATCCTGTACGCCCTGCCCTAATACAGTCTGAGTCTGACACAATGAAAGAGACCCGACACCACTCAACGTAAAAGAATGCCTGTTACTGCCTCGCCAATCTCAAGTGGCCAGGACCCTTGTTAAAGCCCAGGCCCGTCCCTTTCTTCTACATGCTGCAGGAAGGGGCTTCCAATATATTACGCTCCTCCACAAAACTTAAGATGCACTGGCCATAAGCGTATGGAGAGGGGGGCAGAAGTGGTGGTAGCCCCTTCTGCCCCCCTCTGCGCACGCCTCTGCTGGCCCCTCTAAGCATCTTAGAGAGACCAGCACCCCTCTAAGATGCTTATGTGGTTTTTATGTGGTTTTGCATCGTGCAGATATATACATTCATTTTTCAATAAATCACCATTTGTAATCACTGCTTGCCCTGTGTCTCTAACCTTCTACCCCGTGTGTCGTCTCGAGCTATTTACAATCAGTATGAAGAACCAACTAGCCAACTCAGCAACCGTAGTGAGTACCATTTTCAAGTTCGATTTTTTTGCAGTTTACAAAAGTCAGATCTCTGATATCTTTCTGTGCTTTACGGAGATTGTAAGTACTTTCCGCAGCGTGCTGTCAAATTGATGCTGCATCAGCGCTGGTACTTGACCCCTTGCCGATGTTACGCATGAAAGTAAAAACTTGGGCTCAGAAAGGTGTTAAAAGTACATCTCATTGAACTAAATATTTTATTACCATTTTTCGTGTTTCCACTGCGTTGTAACCATTAGGCCTTCTGTAGTAAGAGACATGGAGTTGCCGGGAGGGGGGGAGGGGGCGCTGCGATAAGACTTCGCCACTTATAATTGAAAACCCTGCGCACGCTTTCGTGAATGACACTCACTGACCAGCTGAAATGCCCACCACACATTGAGATGGGACATCTCGCCCCACTGTTTGCACAATTTCATCATCGCTGCCGCCGACAGACCCGACAAGCGAGTGCTGCCTCAGCGCGCTGCTGCTGCGCCCAAATATAGCATTAGGGAGTATTCTAATCGCCAGCTATATTTTATTCTTTCACTTCACCCTCGATAATTCATGTAAAGTTGGTTTTGCTGCAGGACGTATTGGCGTACATCGCATCACTGAGAGCACAGCAGATTCGCCTAAGTAGAATACCAAAAAATACCGAGTGCACGCGGGCGTGTACCACGTGAAAAGCGCCCGGCATTGTCCAACACCACTTAAGAGAGCACACTGCCGCGCTATCGTGGCTGTGCTCCCCGCGTGCTGATCCAGTCACCAGTTAACCGGAAGCAGCGCCTAAAAGTGAGAAGCGCAGATCAGCCCGCGCTACCGAAACCAAATTTGTTTCACCGGTTTCCGCCGTTTCCAGCGCGTGCTGACGTGGTACACAGTCTTTGGGAGAGATGTGAAAGCCTACGCTGAAAACGATCAGGGCCGAACCGTCATAGAGAACATTTAGCGGTAAGTTCGAAACTTTATGTGAGGGGCGACAGCCGGGTATTCTACGAAGGAAGAGGGGGCGCCAGTTCTCCTGTTTCTCCAGCTTGCACTTCAGGGGGAATTCCGCCTTTTTTGTTTTCTGATTTTTATGAAAATTACAGAATTCGCTGGTGGACACGTTTCAAGTCCAACAGCAGCGACAGATTCGAGAAGTTGGTGGGCCGGTAAGATGTGAAATTTGGTCAAACTGAATGAGTTTTAAAAAAACCCTCACCGTTTTTATCGTATTTTGAGCGAGGGGGTGGGAGTAGAGAGTGAGCGACGGGTGTGAAAGAGCAGATAGATATTTGCAACGAAGTGAGCAGTTACGCGACGCGCGTCTTAAGCTCGGAGGAAGAACTGTCCGAATTGAAGGAGTATTATTGCTCGGTTTGAAGAAGTAGGCCGGGAAGCTCCGGTAGCTTTAAAATGCTCCATAGCGACAGCTTCGCTGCCTTTGATATTCAGGCGGTGAAAACATTCTAATTTTTTTTGAACAGTTGGTTGGCGCAGATATAATGTAAATGCCTTGCAACGTTTTTGTACCATTTCCAACGACTCCTGATAAGGCTTTGTTGCTTATCAATCGCATAAAAAATTTGCAAAACAAAAATCTTAGTTAAGAATTTTGTTTACAACTTTTACAAAAATATATTTAATTTATATACAATAAAAACAAAAATTGTTTCTTATTGTATATAATCTTTTGCAATTTAAATAATTTTTATTGTACTGTTGCCAAGTTTTGTTTAGTGAGAGTGTTTTAGCAGTTTTTTAACTTTTTTTAACTTTTTTTAACTTTTTATTTTTTAACTTTTTACGTATATTAAATAATTTTTCGTCAGCTATAATTAGTAGCATTTGGTTCCGACCCAATTTGCATCGTATCTAATGTGTATTCATCTATGGTGTGTAAGTGAGAGCATAGAGGTTTTATGCACTCTAGTTTGAGAGTTTTGCTGTGGCTGAAACGTATCGTGCGGGCCTCGTATATATCGCGATATCATTCGGTTGTCAGCGTATCAATCACATTTTCTCCGGATGTTTAGCACGTTCTCAGAATGTGAATTGTTAAGTCAGTTTGCGTCTTCTGTTGAACCTTGGGACTGCGCCCGCAAACACTTCACCTGCACCCACCGAAGTGCGTTCCACCACTTACGCTATTTCCCTCCGCAAACTGCAGCGCCTTTTTCCGAGCCCTCCTCCTACCAACCTCCCGCACTGCTTTTTTCCTCCTTGGTTGCAAGTGCAACTTTTCTGGAAGACCTTTTTTCGGAATCCTACAAAATGCGTGCTCCAAACAGAATACAGTCGAGTCCACTTATAACAATATTGAGGTGCCATGAAAATAACATCGTTATAACCGATTATTGTTGTAAGCGGGTTATGCCGAAAATAACAAAGAAAACATGACAAACAAGAGCATTTAATCAGCGAAGAATAGGGGAGGTCAGCACAGTGCACACAGCGCTGCTGCTGCGGCGGCTTAGGCGCCCCGGTGCTTTTTCTACAGGCGGCGCACCCTCAGAATGGACTGCCCCACTGCCCGTGGAGGCACCCATCCGGTCCTCCCCCTCCTCCGCGTCGCCGCGGCAGGCGAAAGCAGCGGTGGCATGCGAGTCTCTTCGGCGCGCACTCGCCGCGTGCGAGGCCAAGTGCGCTATCGCCTGGCCGCCGCGCGTATGCTCTCATACCCTTTTGCGTATTAGGCGGGGTTGGGGTGGCATTGTCGCAGCGTTTTTGCATTTTTGTTTCGTTCAGGGTTGGTTCCAGTGCCCATATTTCATTGTTATCACCGATATTGCATGATGACAGCATTGTTATAAGCGGTTTATTTTGCCATAGAATACAATGAAAAGCTGACGGTGCAGCGGCTGTTCATTGTTATATCCGATATATTGTTAAAACCGGTATTGTTATAAGTGGACTCGACTGTTTTAGCATTTTGCATTTAAGAGCACAACAGAAAGAGTAGAGCTCTGAGGAAAAGATGCGCGGTAAGAAACCCAAAATTTTAATTGTGGTAGCACAACCAACAGGGAATTTCGAATGGTATTCGTAACGCATCAATGAAACGTCGAGATAAAAAAATGGCCGCGTACCTGCAGCTATCGTTTCAAACGTCAGCGAATGACGATAGTCGACTGCGCCTCTGCCAAGTAAATATCTCCCTTCTCTTCCTTGCTCTTCTCTCATGCTGTTCCTCCCGCGTCTTGCCCAACCCAAGATAACAAGCCAGAGATTTGCTCAGGTCCATTTAAATTTTCCGCTCTCCACTGCTCCTGGCAGGGTGCCTCGAGGCGAGTGCTGCCGTCAGGTGGAGACACGAGTGAATCCAGGCGTCCTACTCGCGCGTTTAAAGGACCCTGCTGCCTTACTTAGGGGGTATTCCAAGCTGAATGTCTATCCTATGTAGTGGAACCTTTCGTTGCAGTTGCTACTTCGTTTCTTCAAATTCCGTCAGATACTATAGTGGCGCAGGCGGCAGCAGGCGAGAGTTTGAATGCTTTTTCTACAGTTGATGTGGTACTTTATTTGCTCTCACAAAAACCAAGTACTCCCGGATTTTATAACAAAGGAACATTGCAAATTACCACTTACTGATTGGTTTCTCTCCTTATATTTCCGTAATGCCTTCTTCTAACTCGATAAATTTGACAATTATGGACACTGCCACCAGAAGTAGACGTTAAGATTTTGATGTGGGTTTATAAACCCATTGCACAGCTTCTGTTTCACTTTGACAGTCTGGCTGAATCGAGTTACAGAATGGAGGGTAGTGTGTCTCGTCATTCCAGCGGAAGTGCCTCGTCATCATTCTACTCGTCCAACCGGTGGGATGCGTCCCCTTGTCACCAACACTGCAATACGGGAGCCCTCGGGCACATCGGTCGACGCCGTAATCGATGCGGCCGACGCAATTGTCCCGCGAACGGAGCTGTACAGCGGGCAACACATGGGTGGACTGAATACCAACGGTCTACGGAAAGGAAGCAACAATGTCATTACAGCGTGTTCTTGGGTAGTTGGGGATCTTTTCAAGGGTGAAAAAAGTGCGTGTAAACGACATGACAATAAGGAAGGGACAGGACTGCACCCGTCCTATCCCTTTTTTTTGGTGTTGTTATTTAAGCGCAGTTTTTCACGCTTGAAGACATTGTCATTCTTGCACCAGCCTACAAGCAGTATGCCAGCATCGCGTCTTTTAAGGCCAATTTTTGTCACGCAGGACGCACTAGATAAAGCACTAGAACCTTACTGGAAAGGCTTGCAAATTCACTCGAGCCGTTTTGAGATACATGCCGTTTTTAAGGATACGACAGCAACATATGAAAATGGAAATGTCGATGAATAACCCGATGCCGAACGTCTTGGGCATCAGCGGCCGAAGGACTACGTTCCAATACCGATTTTTTCGAAAGTGTGTCGGCTCTGTGTCACGGAAGGAGATTTCAAGGCACAGTGCATCACTGAGCGGTGTGATAGGTGAATAGTTTTGGGGCGCGCGACGAAAGGCTCTGTGCGAAATCGCTCGCGGTGTGGCGGGACACACGCCGCAGTCGTCTGCACAGCGCGCTAGTCGCACTCAGTGGTAACAGCAGGGAGGCTTAAGGGGGGGTTTCCATCCTTGCGGAACGGCGCGGGAGGTGACCCAGGCGGAAGTCTACCGAATGGATTGCCGGTAAAGGTGAACTAGGACAGCGAATGCAGGACAACCCCTGTAACCACCGACATGTTGAGGGAAGACGATACGAAGCCTCACAACATCAAGGTAATCCTTGGTATAGACGGGGTGGAGAAAGATAACAGGAAACTCCACGTTAAACAGCATATATGGCGGACGACAAATGTGCAGAAGGCGAAGGTGCCAACATGGCGCCACCCGGCTCGGAACGTAACCAAGGTAATGCGGCGGAAGCCGGCGGGATGGCAAAGACGGCTGCCATATTGGGTGCAGCCGGGCGCCATTTGACACGTAAGGAAGCTAGGATGGCGGCGGCTGCACAAAACATAGCCAAGGAAGAAGGCGAGCGGCTCGCGGACGTGGAAAACTGATATTGCGTCGAGATGACGGAGAAGACAACCCGGTGAGCGACCGCTCAGACCTTCGCCTTGGCGAGCCGGGCGCCAAAAGAGGCGACGACGGACGCGACCCGGAAGCGGATGAAACGTGGCGGTGCATAACGCGCAGTGGGCTTCGGGGCTGCATGATTCGGTACTCTAGGGATTTCAACGGATAACGGCCGCCTCGTAATAGATAAGAAAGGCCGCATGCAACCAACATACACAATGTGACAAGTTCAGAAGAGACGGACCGACAACAGTGGGGTTGAAGTGAGTGAAACCGAGCCCCGGACGAACTGCAAGGGGCCAGAAAACAGACTGACAGTGACGCGTCGATCAGAAAAGCCAACAGAACCACAGGAATACGAAACATCGTGAGCAGTACGACATACTTCGCTCGGGCGAGTGACCGAGTAGCGATCTTTTCGGGTATTTCGAGGACGATTACATGTTTTTAGTGTAATACAATAATAAGATTGTCTTTTGTAAATTACGTTTTGTTTGGATCATTTCTTGTGCGGACGTAGGAGGAGGACGCACTCGCACCCAGAATAGGCGTCGGTGAGTAAACATGCCCCACAGAAAAAGTTTCTCAAACTACAGGTACAACAACGAAAGGTAGAAAATGGCCAACCGTGTGGGAGCGGACTTGCGCGTAGAGGCTGGGGTGCAGGAGCAGCAACACCATCTTTCAACATTTTGGCGTTCATTTTGTGCCTACATGTTACGCGTGCCCGTTGGTTAGCAGAAGGACACACTATTACTTGGGGCCACGAGTAATAAGAGGCGGACGCGCACACGGACAACGCACAGTATCAGGCGGCTAACGGCGATAAATACCGCACGCAAGATAAAGAGTATTTCACTTCTTTACTTCCTAGCTTCCGCGAGCACCGGAGCTGGTCGGGTGGACGCGATCCACAGCCGTGCCTAAAAGGGGGAAGGTGTGCCCGCTCACGCTGAATGATAAACAAATTGGTACACCAAGCGGAGGTGCCCTTGTGAAAGCAGTCAATTCTGTGTCCTCTCCTCCCCCTCTGAGGTGGCTTCGGCCTTGGTGACACAGCAAATGACGAGGTTTCTTGTTCAGTGTTGGTGTTTTTATTTCTTTTTTTCCGGGTCGGCCCGATAGTTTTTGTTTACCGAAAGTGCAGTCTGTCTACTCAGTGCAAAAAACGGCAGTGCTGTGTGCTCCGGGGGCTTTTCCCTTTTTTCTCAAAAAAGAGAAACAATACCTAAAGACAGGACTGAGATACGGGAAAATGATAGCGTTGGAAGTGTGTTACCGAACGTGTCGACACTGACGGTGTGTTTTTTTGCCGAAGGCATGGTTCTCTGCCGAGGCACGAACGATCATTGCTCTCGTTTTCAAATGTCATCGATTCCGCTATCATACATTGAACTTGTGAAAGACCTCCACCACTTACCAATAAAATAACAATTAACAGCCGGACATGGAATATCCGGGGCTGTATATCACAGACAACTGAAAAGCAAATATGGGACCCTGCTCTACAGGAACGATATTACATACTCTGCTTACAGGAAACAAACATGATACCTTGGGATCCCGTCAGGATGTCCAGAAATTCGATGCGCAGTTTGGACCGACAGACATCTTTTTATTATTTCGGGCAACTTCTCTGGAGTCGGTAGAATGGTCTTTAACACATTCCTGCTGGAACACTGTCATTGCACCTTTGACACAGAAGGCAGAACAATAGTTCTACATCTCCACTGGAATGTCGACCGACACCGCCTAATCCATATTTATGCTGCCCCACGCTACTCCACAGGGAGAAGTTTGTTTAAAAATATGGACAGATAGAATGGAGCTTAATGATGCGGACGAGGTCTGTCCAGCAGATAGCCTAACATGCTCGGTTAAGCGAATAATAGCAAAAATGAAAAAAACCCTACATGAGATCTGGAGGCACAGTTCAGTAGTTTGTGCTAACAATAAAAGAAATGGTAAAACACAATGGAGAAATGTTTGAAAACACTAGAGAAATGTTAGCCGTCAATTTAAGCAGAGTTCCGGCAACGACGAGCGACCACACGCGGTCATGAGTTCCGTAGGCTGGTGTAAAAATAAAAAAGTGGTAAAAACACACTGGAGAAATATTTGCTTTCAATTTAGGAACAGTTGCGGAAAACGTGGAGCAACCACACGCCATCATGGCACGTTCGGAGCTATTAAAACAGTCATGCTGAACCCAACCCCAAAATGTTCACTTGGACACCACGCAGAGCTTCAGAATGCAAAAGGACAGTAACACACTGGGCTTCAATGATCGGCACTGTTAAAGAATGGTAACTAGGCCTGAACTGCGATGCAAGCTGAGAGAGGCCTTCGTCGCACCTGAAGCCATCTTTGCACGTAACCAGGGGTCAAGGAGATCATTCAACGTAAGACGCGATGTACGTAGCCTGCCCAATGGCGCTATGTAGGAGCACCTGGGTTCGTCATATCGTTTACACACACGTAAGACCTGGTGAATACCTTCAAAACAGTCACAGTCTGGACAGAACGATGAGCTGGTCTGCAAAAGCCTGAAACGACAGACAAGGCGAGCGTAGGTGACGTTTTAGGTGCATGCGGTGTATTACGGCTGCATCGTGTTTGGTGAAATTAGGGCGCAACTTTATAGTACATTTTGGGCCGACAGAGTACAGCGGGGTATAGCGGCGTGCTGGATCAGCCCATATAGAAAGCTGTACCAGCGGCACAACGCAACCCGCAAGTGCGGCCGCATTTTCCTGGAGAACGGTATGGCCTCAGTAGCACTTCTTGATTGTAAGCTGGGGAAGCTGTAGCTTCTTCTGTAGATTTACCCGATACAGAACAATGTGCTAGTGTGCACTATAGTTCGACGAAATGGTGAACTATTACAGCTTGGTGATGTCAAAAACCGAATATCCCAGACTATCTGTTCAGTAGGGAAAGACTGAAGACATTTTAGGGGCCCGCGGGAATCTGTAGAGATAGCCCATGGGCTGTGTGACTGCGTGGCGATGTATTCAAGAGCCGCATGGAGGGGGCGAGTTAAGTCACTGTAGATGACGTCCTGTGACTGAGGTTTTTTGTTATAATAGTGCACAACGCAGGTATCCAAAAATCCACCGTGGAAGATAATTCTGTGTGTGACTGAGCCATCAGTGTATATATATATATATATATATATATATATATATATATATATATATATATATATATATATATATATATATATATATATATATATATATATATATATACTGGGCATTTTAAATCCGTTATTACGAGAAAAATAACAGACCTGGTTGAAAAGCATGAAATTCCGCCTTCCGCCCTACAATCACTCATCCCACTGAGCCCTGTCGCGGGTCGTTTTTACCTTCTTCCAAAAATCCATAAAGCAGGAAACCCCGGTCGGCCGATCGTTTCCGACATCGGCACGGTTACAGAACTAATCTCCCAATTTGTAGATACAGTGATTAAACACATTCCTCCTTCTCTTCCATCTTATGTCAAAGATACTAACCACTTTTTATCAGATATTGTCGGTCTTTCTGTTCCCCCTGATTCACTACTGGTTACTTTAGATGTAGCATCCCTTTACACCAATATCCCGCATGAAGACGGTATACGGGCAACACTCCATGCATATAATGAGTCGATCTGCGAAAAAGTAATTCGCAGTTCCACTTTGGTCACCCTTTTAAAATTGATACTAGAATTTAACAACTTAGAATCCAATGGCATCCATTACGTTCAAATTAACGGGACCTCTATGGGCACACCCATCGGCCCTAATTATGCGAATATTTTCATGGGTGTACTCGAAAACGAATTTTTGGCCAGCCGTTCGCTGAAACCTTTCTACTACAGGCGGTTCATTGACGACATCTTCATGATTTGGCAGCACGGGGAAGCTCAGCTGTTATCTTTTATTGACGAGTTTAAAACGCTCATCCATCCATTTCTTTTAGCCATACATACTCGGACCAAACGATACTCTTTCTGGATGTAACTTTGACTTTGTGTGAGGGTCAACTGACTGCAAAAGTTTATAGGAAGCATACTGATAAACAACAGTACCTACATTTCAATAGCTACCATGTAAAGCACTGCAAAACCAGCATACCCTATAGTCAGGCGCTTCGATTTAAAAGAATATGTTCCGAACAGGCTGATTTTAATTCAAACTGTGCCCAACTCCGTAGTGCTTTAATTAAGCAGAAGTACCCACCCGAGATAATCGACGACGCCATTAAGCGCGCTGATAGCCATGACCGCAAAGCACTTTTATGCCGCAAAACAAGACAGCCGGTTTATTCCAATACAAACTTGATTCTCATATTTTCCGCGCCTGCACAAAATGTAAATGCCGTTCTAAAAAAGCACCATAATATATTGTTACAGAGCGAGCGATTGAAATCAATATTCCAAGAACCACCATGCGTAACGTACAGAAGATCGGAAAATCTACACGACCTGCTTACATCATCTAATAACAAACGTAAAGTGCCTACTGGCTGCCGCCCTTGCAACAAACCGCGTTGCAAGGTGTGCAATCATATGACTACATTCATAAGCGCCAGCAGCGCAGCATCTAACTTCAGTTTAAAGATAAATGGGGACTATACTTGCGACACGAGCAACGTGGTTTATCTACTTGAATGCGATATCTGTAAAATGCAGTATGTTGGCGAGACCAAAACCCCCTTCCGGCCGCGGTTCAACAACCACAAGGCTCATATCGCTACACTATCTCACCTTCCGATATCAAAGCATGCCAATGCCGCGGGCCACTCATTTGACCATATCAAAGCAACGATACTTGAATCTGGCTTCCGTACGCATCATGACAGGGAAGTCCGCGAATCCTTTCTTATATATAAATTCGAGACAATAGCACGTGTTTTAAATGAAAGCTCAGGAAAGCTTAGTTGCTTGCATCAGTGACCGTATCCTCTTCTCTCTCCCCTTACTTTTTGTGCGCGTGTGTGCTTGACAGTGCTGATTTCTTAAACTGCACGTGCCGGACTTATTATTATGTTGTATTCATCCGGAAAGATTGTCGCATGCGGCCTCGGTATATTGCATTTGAATTGCTTACTTTGTCATCCCATCACGTGACCTTGCAACGATCACCTTTATACGTGATCAACGATCACCTTTATATGCTGTGTGACTACAGCCGCTGCTGTTATTCTGACGAAGGCCGGTCCCTCGGCCGAAACGTTAAACCTTTTCTTTTTTCGACGTGTGTCTTTCTTTTTTTGCTATATATATATATATATATATATATATATATATATATATATATATATATATATATATATATATATATATATATATATATATATATAGCGAATCAGAAAATGGGAAATGAGGGGCTCCGTGATATGACAGAAATTAATGGTTGGCAGTCAAGAAAACCTCGGAAAGCAAAGGGGAGGTTGTGGTGGGTCATAGAAAAAGATGAAGAATTTTTTTAGTCGAAAAGAAAGTGGTGAAAAAATGCCCGCCGGATGGAATCCGCACCCACGACCTCCAGAAAACCGGTCTGGTGCGATATCCACTACGCTCCGGCGGGGCTGTTTCACCAGCACTTTCTCGGGTATTTATGTTAAGGTATTTTTTTCCTCCACTTGGGGGTGGTAGCCAGCGACCCTCGGACTACTCGGGGTGAAGGGGACCTTCCTTTTAACCCCCGGTCCGTGACTCGAGTGTCTACGACATGTCGAGAGTGGTCGAACAGCGTTGAACCCTCTTACGCTCCCTTTGGCACCAAGACTGACAGAACAGAGGCCCTCGCTAAGCATGTAGCGAATCAGAAAATGGGAAATGAGGGGCTCCGGGAAATCAGACAGAAAATAAGGGTTGGCAGTCAAGAAAACCTCGGAAAGCAAAGTGGAGGTTGTGGTGGGTCATAGAAAGAGATGAAGAATTCTTACAGTCGAAAAGAAAGTGGTGAAAAAATGCCCGCCGGGTGGGATCCGAACCCACGACCTCCGACAACCTTTATTTTCTGTCTTATTTCACGGAGCCCCTCATTTTCCATTTTCTGATTCGCTACATGCTTAGCGAGGGCCTCTGTTCTGGCAGTCTTGGTGCCAAAGGGAGCGTAAGAGGGTTCAACGCTGGTCAACCACTCTCGACATGTCGTAGACACTCGAGTCAAGGCCCGGGGGTTAAAAAGAAGGTCCCCTTCACCCCGAGTAGTCCGAGTGGCGCTGGCTACCACCCTCAAGTGCAGGAAACAAAAATACCTTAACATAAATACCCGAGAAAGTGCTGGTGAAACAGCCACGCCGGTAGCGTAGTGTTTTTTTATTATTATTATTATTTTTTATTCTGGAGGTCGTGGTAGTATGGAGGTCGTGGGTTCGGATCCCACCCGGCGGGCATTTTTCACCACTTTTTTTTCGACTCAAAAAATTCTTCATCTCTTTCTATGACCCACCACAACCTCCCCCTTGCTTTCCGAGGTTTTCTTGACTGCCAACCCTTATTTTATATATAGACAGAAAATAAGCCTATATCAACACCCGTACCCATTACCCTTCACCTGCCCGCTGACACCAGCCCGCGCCAAGAACTTCGCCTGGCAACTCTTAACTTCATCGACATCACCGGTCGCGTGATACGAGCGCATCATACTGAACCGACCAGACTTCACCGAACTGCCGGGGCACGACACCGCTTCGCGCAGAATGGTCACACCACTCCTAAAATTTCAGATCCTGGCTTGCTGGGTTGCGGTTACCTGGGAATTGGCGGCCACGCTTGGTCACCTCCGGGAGACGTATTCGCGCCGACAGCAACCACTTGGAGCCTCGATCAACGACCGAACCCATTAGGCCTCACCTGCCCGCTTACACCTGCCTGCGCCAAGAACTTCTCTTGGCAACTCTTCGCTTCATCAACGTCACCGGTCACGTGGGATGAGCGCATCCAACTTAACCACCCAACCTTAACCGAAAGTCCGGGGTACGACACCGCTTCGCGCAGAATGGTCACGCCATTCCTGACATTTCAGGTTGCTTACCTCAACCGTTCTAAACAATACAGCACCAACAACTACATTCTTATAGCGGTGTCGTGCCCCTGCGACTTCAAGTAGCGAAACTTCGTTTGCCTTTCTTATGAATGTTTCACCTTGCAATCGTTATCAGAGTTATCATTGCTGTCCGGTGATGCGCAGCTCAACCCCGGCCCAACTAAGGCTCAGATAGAATCCATGTGGGCCGCAATCAAGCAGCTCGATGAAATCATCGTAGCCATACGTGCAGACATCGACCAACTCAAGGCAGTGCAAACTAACCATGAAACAGTTCTTTTAACACTAACAAATCGAATCTCACTTCTACAATCAGCCCAAACCAAACTATCCCTGATTGCCGCACCCGATAATGCAGTTAATATCAAACGTGAAATCGAAACATTAAATGCTGCTAATACCGACGTCAATAATCGGATGCGGCTTAACAATCTTCTACTCCTAGGAATTAAAGAATCTCCAAAGGAAACATGGTACCAAAACTGACAGCGTCAAAGGATTCAGTAACTCGTGCAGCAATGCGTTGGAAACTAACTCATCAGATTCCCCATAAGACGGCCGCACGTGACAGGTTTCTCAGCATTCCACCTCATGTAACACGCGTCCCCGTCCCATAACATCTGCAGATATGAACAGCACATTTACTAATGTACAAAGTCTGATACCGAAGCGCGACCAAATTCAAAGTTTTATAAATGATGGCAGTGCTGACATAGTCGTATTCTCCGAAATATAGTTGCATGAAGACATTCTAGATACAGAAGTGTTCCCTGATATCTCGAATTTCACAATTTCAGCCGCGGCCGCAAAGATAAGACAGGCGATGGTGTACTTATAGCTATTACAAACACCTTACCTTCCTCACTAGATCTGACGGACAACAACATAGAATTAATCTGGACATGCATATCTACCGGAGCCCAGACATTCGTTTTTGAAGTCTGGTATACACGCCCGATAGCCATCCAAATTTCTGCAACCTACTCCGTCTATCCCTCACTGCAGTAACAAATAAATATCCCAAGGCGCCCGTATTCCTTCGGAGACTTCAACTATCTATTAATCAGCTGGCCGTTGCTTTTAGTATCGAATGGGTCTTCGTCTAACGAACTAAAATTTTTGAACACTGTACACTACTTTTATCTTCACCAAACCATAATGTGCCCTACCTGGGGCCACAATACTCTTGACCTTATCGTGCCCGAAGAACATAAAAACCGTTAATATCCTTCCAGGTATTAGTGACCACAACCAAATCCATATTTCTATAGCCACTCCACTCAAAAAGAAATCGCCTACGCAGCAGAAAATCACGGACTCCAAGAGAGGAAACTTTGATGCCCTTAATGCCAACCTAACCAATTTCTTAGGTACCTTTAGGAACATGTACCTACATTAGAGTGTCAACGCTAACTTGGAACCCTTCAAAAGAATGATGCTCAACATTACGAACAGATACATCCCTACTATTATTAAATCACATACTAACTTCCAAATGTTTAACAACTAAAATTACTCTGTAATAAAAAAACGCCTCTACAGAAAGGCTCACCTAAGACAATGCCCGCCGCGTGGGAACGCTACCGCTCATGCACTCAACAATACCTAAATGAAGTTAAACCTGCTAAAACCAAATTCTTTTCCAATGACCTGCTAGCAGTTCTTCAAACAAATATTACCAAATTCTGGCGCATGCTCTCCCCTACACATCGATCGAATCAAATATATCTTGTTAACACTCATGGCGCCCCAATCAACCCTCTCACGGTGCTTCTGCTATAAATAACAACTTTTCATTCGTACTTTCTGCTGCTAACAACAAGAACACCGAATAATTCCCCAATAATGCTGTGACAAATGGTTGGCGCCCCCCAACCCTGATATTTGTTGGCCGCTAGGTCCAGTGTCCCCACCAGGCTCAGTGGGCAACATTGTGTGTGGGTGGACAATAAACACCGCAGAGCACGGCTGCTCGCGGTCAGTCACCATCACCGCCATAAGCTGCATGTCGTCACTCGGCTGGAAGGTACCCCTACCCTCCCAGGTTGACGAACGAGGGGCTAAATCGTGACACTGGCGACGAGGGAAGAAGCCCGCGGAGCGTCCGAGGCCACCGAGAGCGCCGCCAGCGAGAACGCCGAGACACCGCCCCCTGAAGCTAGCCGCCATTACGCCATGCCGCTGTACGAGAGGCTCGAGCCGTTCGAGGGTGAAGGGTCCGCCTGGCCGTTTTACAAGCCTGTGTGTTTTTCCGGGCGAACGACACTCCCGAGGCTAAACAGCGCGACATTTTCCTCGCAAGCTGCGGGACCCGCGCCTTCGCAGGTGCAGTGGCTGCGGTGTTGGCCACCCTCCCTCACAGTGCCAGTTCGCGGAATCGGAGTGCTTTGCGTGCGGAAGAACTGGGCACATTGCTCGGGCGTGCCGAGGGGGAACAACGGCGAACGGACAGAAGCAGCAGCCGGCGTCGAGCACATGTTCCGCGCCAGCCCACGGCCATGGAAGTTGGCGCAAGGGTAGGCGGTGGGGGCGTGCGGCAGCAGCTTTGGGTTCATCAACGGCTAGGCTTCACGTCGTGGCCGAAGACCCGCAGATTTTCGACATGTGGCACACGGGCATAGTGCAGCCGTCGGTGCCACCATACGTGCTGACCGTCGAAGTCTGCCAGCGCCCTATTTCCATGGAGCTGGACACAGGGGCCAGTGTGTCGGTCATGGCCAGGAAAGGTTTCAAAAGCACCTTCCCTGGCGTGTCCGTCGAGGCGTCGGGCGGCGTCATGGTGCGCAGCGACTCCGGACAGCTCGCCCAGGTCGAGGGGTCAAGCCCAGGTAAGCGTTCGCCTTGGCGACCGGGAGGCCACCCTGCCCCTGCACTTGGCAAAGGGGCCGTCACCGACGCGGCTGGGCGGGAACTGGGTCCAGGCTTTGGGCCGGCGGCTGCCGGAGTACCAGGAAGCAGTGGGCCCGGGGTTGGCACATTCACCGGCACGGCGGCAAGCATTCATGTGCCAGAGGGAGCCAGGCCCCGATTTTTCAAGCCGCGTCCGCTGCCGTTCGCCTTG
The DNA here is from genome assembly GCF_048455015.1 of Haemaphysalis longicornis. NCBI lineage: Eukaryota > Metazoa > Arthropoda > Arachnida > Ixodida > Ixodidae > Haemaphysalis > Haemaphysalis longicornis. The sequence goes on from NW_027526233.1 coordinate 16,844,009, forward strand.
AAGAACGGGGTCACCCAGGAGCTGCAGCGGCTGCAGCGATACGAGATCCTGCTGCCCGTCAAATCTTCGGAGTGGGGTGCTCTCATCGTGCCAGTCTTCAAGGAGGACGGTAGTGTCAGGATCTGCGGGGACTTCAAGGTCACCATCAACCCCGTCGCTACCATGGAAAAGTACCCGCTGCCTCGCATTGAAGATCTCTGGTCGGCGCTGTCGGGGGAGAGAAGTTCACCAAGCTCGACCTCACAGATGCGTACCAGCAGCTGGTGCTCCAGGAGTCATCCCGGAAATATGGCACCATATCGACAACGTTGGGACTCTTCCAGTAGACGCACCTACCATTCTGCGTGGCCTCAGCTCCTGCCATTTTCCCAGGGGGAGATGGGCAACCTGTTCAGGGGCATGAGGCACATGGCGGTGTACTTGGACGACATCCTGGTGACCGGTACCGACGACAAAGACCACCTGCAGAACCTACACAACGTCCTGGCACGATTGCAGGATGCCGGGCTGAAGCTCAAGCTGGAGAAGGGCGTTTTCTTGGCCTCAGCATTGAGTACCTAGGCCACGTCATTTCCCAGGCAGGCCTAGCCCCGGCACCCCGCAAGGTTGAGGCTGTGCTCAGGGCGCCCAAGCCCCAGTACAAGAAGGAGCTGCAGAGCTACCTGGGCCGCAAAAGTTCTGCAGGAGCTTGCTGCCGAACCTGTCGTCGCATCTGCAGCCGCTCCATCTTCTGCTTCGAGATGGACAGCAGTGGGCCTGGAAGAAGGAGCAGGACTTGGCCTTCCAGCGCAGCAAGGAGCTGATCCCCTAGGCACCGGTGCTGGTGCACTTCGAACCGGCCAAGCCTGTCGTCCTGACTGTAGATGCGCCGCCGTACGGCGTGGGAGCTGTCCTGGCCCACCGGGAGAAGAATGGCCAGGAACACCCTGTATCGTTTGCATCCCGTCGGCTTCCAGCTGGACAAGGAAGGCCTGGCCCTCATGATCGGGGTAGAGCGCTTCCACCAGTAACTGTGGGGCCGAACGTTCGAGGCAGTCACGGACCACAAGCCGCTGCTGGGACTGCTCTGGCCTGACAAGGCGGTTCCAGTGCTGGCATGGCCTCGAGTGGTGCGCTGGGCCCTGAGGCTCGCGGCCTACAACTACCGGCTAGTCTACCGTCCACGATAGGAACTGGCACCTGCTGACGGCCTGAGCCGACTGCCCCTGCCAGAGGTGCCTGCTGCTGTTGCTGAACCCACCGAAGTGTTCATGCTGGTGCACGCTTACCCGAACGTGCTGTCCAGATCGGCAGTGTCGCAGGCGACCAGCCGGGACCCAGTCCTGTCGCAGGTGGTCAAGGCGGTGTCCCGAGGGGAGGAGTTGGCTGAGCGGACGTTGGCTGAGCCACAAGGCCGCCGAGCTGAGCCTGAAGCAGGGATGCCTGCTGTGGAGTTCCAGGGTGGTGATTCCACAGAGGCTGCGGTCCAGGGTCCTTCAGTTGGTGCACGCTAGTCATCCAGGAGTGGAGAAGATGAAGATCGTGGCCCGGTCCCACGTTGGGGGGCCTGGCCTGGACCAGGACATTGCTCGCATGGTGCAGAGCTGCTATGTCTACCAGGAGAAACAGCCAGCCTCGCGCCATGTCGAATTTCACCCCCTGGCCGTTCCCGAAGAGACCCTGGTCCCGCCTGCGCGTGGATTTCGGGGAGCCCTTCAAGGGCCACTACTTCCTCGTGGTGGTGGTCAACTGCTCCAAGTGGGTAGAGGTGCTGCCGGTCACCACTCCCTCGGCAGGAGCAACCATTGCGGCGCTACGGCACGTCTTCGCATCCCAGGGGTTGCCGGACGTCATCGTGGCCGACAACGGTCCCGCTTTCGCCAGTGAGGAGAACCTGGCCTGGCTGACGAAGAACGGAATCCGTGGGATCATGGTTCTGCCGTACCACGCTGCGTCGAATGGTACTGCCGAGCGGGTGGTGAAAACGGTGAAAGACAAGCTCAAAAAGAGCAAGGCTTGGGATTTCAGGACGCAGGTTGCCCGGGTCCTGTTTCAGTACTGGACCATGCCCCATGACGTCACGGGCCGTGCCCCCTGCGAGCACCTTTTGGGCTGAATGGTAAATACACTGTTAGACGTGTTGTACCCAGACCTCCGGTCCACAGCGCTCCTGAAGCAGCTCAAGCGGAAGCTGGCGGCTAACCGAAGTGGCCGTCCTGGGCCCTTGCCAGAGTCTGGGACTCCGGCCTTCGCCAGGAACTTCCGGCCTGGTCCACCCTGGTCGGCCGGGCACATGGTCTCTCCTGCAAGTGCGTCATCACAGCTTGTTCGCATGTCGGACGGGACCACGTGGCACCGGCACGCGGACCATGTGAGGGCTCGCCTTCCAACCTCAGCCGCCTCCTGAGGAAGCCAGCAGGCAGGGGAGCCAGCTACACCGGCCGCTGTCAGCACAGCGCTAGGGGCTGGTGCTACTGGCGCCTCTGCGGCGCCACCTCCAAGTCCAGTGCCACCTGCAAGGCTGACGGACAGTGCGATAGTAGCACGGGCAGCATACGATGCTGCCACACCTACATCGACCCCTGTGATCAGGCGGAGTGAAAGACAGCGGAGACCGCCGAACCGTTACTCGCCGGGGTGACAGGTGTTGTTTGGTGTTTGCGTACGACAAACAAACTTGGGGGTGAGGGGTGTGACAAGTGTGTGGCGCCCCCCAACCCTGATATTCGTTGGCCGCTAGATCCAGTGCCCTATCAGGCTCGGTGGGCAACATTGTGTGTGGCCGGACAATAAACACCGCCGAGCACGGCTGCTCGCGGTCAGTCACTGTCACCACCAGCACGCTGCATGTCGTCACTCGGCTGGAGGTTACCCCTACCCTCCCAGGTTCATGAACGCGGGGCTAAATCGTGACAGATGCCTCTGTAACAATGGCAAAAATATCAATCAGCCCAGAAGGGATATATAAACTGGTCAACGACCTGAATGTTTCATTGTCAGCCGGCTGCAAAAAAAATAGTAAATTGCTAAAGAACAGCGCATCAGTCTCAAGCCTAACACTGCACGCGATCTCTACCCAATCACCAGAAACAGGAGACGTCCCTGACTACTGGAAGAAGGCTCGGATCATAGCAATTTTCCAATAAGGCAATCGCGCTTCGCCAGCAAACTATCGCCCTGTTTCCATACCCCGCATCGAATCACAACTGCTCGTACACATCATTGCGTCAAGTTTAATAACCCATCTGGAATCCATCGATTTTTCCTGTTCTCACCAACACGGCTTCCGGAAACTTCTGTCGTGCGAAACGCAGCTGAAGATTTCGCGCACGATATACAGCACTTCATGGACGAAACCATTCAAACAGATGCCATATTTTTAGATTTTTCATAAACCTTTGACCATGGCCCCCATTACCAATTATCCTTAAAGTTGTATAATCCTGGAATCACTCTCAACAATAATTCTTATATAGAAAACTTAAAAAACTGCAAGCAATACACCAGCGCATATAGTTGCGACTCTCCTCTGTCTGATGTAATGTCTTGCGCCCGGCAGTGCGCCTGCCTCTCCCCTCTCCTGTTCCTAATTTGGATTAATGACTTGCCTACTAACTTATCATTCAAATTAAGACTTTTTGCAGATGACTGCGTCTTATTCACACTCATCCGCAATCGAGACGACAGCACTGATCTTCAAAAAGATCTACAAATGATTGCAACCGGGTGTAACAAATCACTCATGCCGTTAAACCTAAGAAAATGTAAAGCAATGTCTTTCACCCGCAAACGCAGCACAACTCATTACCCATACAGCATTGATTCAGTTTCGATTTGTTCTATATCTTTATACAAATTCCTCGGCTTGCATATGTCATCGTCACTTTTATGGGCAACTCATAAACAAACTATCTGTTCCCAAGCTTCACGCACACTAGGATACTTCCCCCGTAGCGTGAAAGTAGCCTCGCCAGATATTAAAATGTTAGTTTACCAAACTTGCGTGAGACCGAAACTTGAGTATGCCGGTTCAATGTGGCACCCCTGGCAATCACATCTTACTAACGATCGAGACGGAATCCAAAACCATGCCCTCCGTTTTATTTGCTCCCACTATTCTAACGATATCAGCATCACCGCACTAAAAAAATCATTGAACCTGCCGTCACTTGAATCTCGTCGAATGGTTTGTGGGCTCTGCCTTATCCAGGCTTTGTTGTATCGCCCACAATGATGGCACCTTCTCTCACAACGATCACGCAGAACATCATCCCGCATTAACCACAGCCACCCTATAACAGCAATCAACGGCCGCACCTCAGCCGTGAACAACTCCTTTTTTCCCAATTGAGTAACCCTATGAAACAACCTGCCTAATAAGATAGTCACGTGCAGAAACCGCCAAACCTTCCGAAATAAACTCAACAGTCACATGTCACAATCTCAGTAAATGCAGCCAACATATACCCTTATAGATTACTTTTTGAAGAAATGATTTTTTTGCCTTTATGTGAATTGCAACACTTTTTGTACCCCACTGTTTTTCTTTTTTTTTATTTACTGTTTGTGTTCATGGTTGAGCAGAAAATCATGCCTTGTACGCCCCCCTTATATTATGCGTTAAGGCCCTTAAGGTGGAAATAAATAAAATGAAATGAAATTACATGGCCCATACTGCCCCTATCTTTTCGGAAACTGGACATCTGTGGTGGTTTATTATTTCTATTACTTAGATCCAAATCTAGTCGAGGCAGAACGATTTTTTCATCAGCTTGCATACGCATCTCAAAAGCGCAATAGGTCGGTACGATTGAATGTCTGTGGGCTCTTTTCCTGCTGTGAATATGGGCACAATGCGAGCAGCCTTCCAGGCTGGCTGCGGACGACCGGTCTCCAGGATTGGTCTTAAATGTCAGAAGAGATTTCGTTCCCGCATCTCTCAGATGGGCCAGAGCTGTGTAGGTTATGCCGTCTGGGCCAACGGAAGAAGACTTCTTTACTGTGGATAAAGCTATGACGAGTTCCGGTATTGCAAAAAGGACATCCGTAAAAGGCGTCTGAGGTGGTAGGCGTCCACTATCGGGACCTGCAAGTGACGGAGGTGATATTGATGTGGCCGCAATTTTCGCACAGGTGATCTCAGCCACTTCTAGGAATGTGTAATTGGTACGTAATGAAATTGAATTAAATGGGAGAGACACGTCGGTGGCTTGGAAATACGTTCAGACCAGGCTCCATATTCTAGTGAGTGGTTTCCTGAGGTCAAACTTTTGAACAGGAAGATCTCCATTCCCACTTAGCCAATTTGCCCATGTGCAATTGAATGCGCTGCACTGGTCTGGATTCTCGAATGTATTCACGCTCCAGTGTTTTCGCTCTCTTGTTTCTGCTCGCCAGCATATGGCGCGAAAACTTTCAAGCTCTGCGTCCGCGACAGAAAATAAATTGCGTAATATAAAAGTTTTCGGGATCGTTTTGCGTGTATTACCCATCGCGCTTACAAAGCCATAGTAGGACAACACTGAACCCAGGCCCTCTTGGACTGTCGGGGTACATAACTCCCACTTTGTGAATTCGGCATCGTGTTTTCGATGACTACCTGGAACAACGTCCAGTGTTATGTAGGTAGGGAGGTGGTCGCTGCCATGAGATTCAATGTCCCCAGACCATTTTATTTTGAAAGCAGCATTGAGGAAACGACGGTAACGTCAACTGCGCTTGAAACGCTTGAAACGCATACAACCTTCGCTTAACGTGCGTTCATTCGATCGTAATGAGCTAAAAGGCAAAAAACGGAAATTAACAACGAGCCTATGCCACAATTTTTCCCTCCCGAAGTAAACACCTCTAAGAAGAATGTAAATCTAGATTAATACATGATTTATAATGCAAAGGTATACAATGCTACACCTAGGTCTTGATTGATATGTGTACTGTCGTATCTAGAACTGTTCTTTTTTTCGATTTTCAAGTGACTGTTTTATGTAACGGAAGCCTGGTTTCATGAAGACGCCGTGTGTGTAGAGATGTAATCAGACTTGTTCCCTGTGTAAACCGGTCGATAGGGAAATGCATTAGCTTTCTGTCTCGACGCCAGCGGTCCCAATAGGTACATTTTCGCTTTAACAATTTTGTCGTGGAAAGCATCGGCATTCTCGTCATCATAATTTTTTCTCGCGCACATGCATAGATTGAGTGATAACAAGCATCTTCATTTCCTCCTGAAAGCCAGATGAAGGCCCACGTCATATTCCTTTATAACTTATACAAGCAAAAGAAGGAAGCGGGGATGACTCATGATGAGTTGCGGTAGTAATTATGAGGATATATATTGCACTGGTGAAATATAAGGTTTGACGAAATCTCGTCTTTTTGGGTAAAACGTTCATAGTTAAAAACTATGGGTCACCGACTAAAGGCTTATTAAAACCGCAAAAAAGAGACGTTTCGGCTTCCATACGGAAGCCTTGTTCACTGAGCAAATTTTGGCTTCCGTATGGAAGCCGGAGAGTCTCTTTTGTACGCTTTTAATAAGTCTTTGGTCGGTGACCGTACGTTTTTACCTATGTACATTAGACTGCATTAGTCAAAAAATCATTATTCCGCTCGTAACTATAGATACCACTCTCCACGCATTTTAAAACTACTACAAACAATACAGAGCGTGTTTATTGGCCCTGATATGATGTCATTAAAGTTATCAGAGCACTTGGGGTAGTTTGCACATGCTTTTGGGTTTACATGGACAACTAATGTCTTAATTTCTGTGTTTGCATATCGCCAAACATTGTACAGTGAATTCACATCCCGTTCCAAGACTGTACATGCTTATGCATTTTTATGCTGGACTCATTTTAATTCCTGGTTTCACTTTGCACAAGATCGCCGCCTAAACAATTATCATGGGTATCATATTCGCCCAGAGACGAACTTGCACTTTTTGAACTAAAAGTCAAAAACTCGTTTCACACGTCTTCAACTATGGACTCTGGTCATTCCAAATATTTAAACTCACTAGCTGTTTTTTTGCCTGTCCACAACGAATTATGGCATAAAAAACCCAAAATACGTTCAGGAGTACCAGACACAACAGACATACACAGTAAAAATACAACGACAGCAGTTACGTGACAAGTGAAGTTTCAGGCGCCGTTTTGCGGTACATGAGGCAATATGAGGAACATTCCCTTCTGTCAAGGTGGGGCGAATTTGTTTTTAAAAGAGGTATCTCAGAAAGGTTGCATGATTCCTCGTGGACATCTTTGCTACCCCTTGCCAGAAGTTCAGAAGGCTCGGGACGAACTTTATAGCGGTTCATCTATCAGGGCGAATTGTATGTTGTAAGCGCAAAAGAAGCTGTGTGTTCAACCTCTGGGGTTCCAAATGCTTCCTCACCTAACCAGAACCTAACATTTGTTTCAGACAGGTCTAGCCAACTAAAGATACGGCGTGATAATAAAGAGCTTACCGAGACTTCTTTTCTCTTATTAAGAACACCCAACACGCTTTGAACTGCAGCTAGTGCTTTTTCTCGGCAATTGCGTGATGTCGGAAGCGGAATCTGTAAAACTTGGAATCTCGTAAGTTTATTTTCCCTCTCTCGACAGGTGTGTTTTGTAAAACGAGTTTTTTTTTTGCATTTGTAAGGCATGGCACTTAAGTGTGTTATCGACTTGACAGGAGCGCTAAGATTGAATAATAGCTTAGACGATTTGCTTGACTTGCCAACCAAACCCACAATGACCAGTGCTCCTACAGTTGAGCACTTGTGTACGGTTGCCGCACAGACCTGCACATATTATGCAGTGCAGTGAAAAAAGGTCTGTTTGGGGAGACATCGACACACGACTGAGCCATGACACGTTTGTACTCCAAAGAGTGCACTTTTAGTTTGTTATTTTGTAAACTGTACAACCCGCTAACTACAAGTTGCTGAAACAAGTGCACAAGAGAGGCTTCGCTGAGTGGTATGCTAGTTGAAAAATCAAAGTCCATTTAAAAGGTCGAGACCAATTCAATGTCGAATCTAAGTCCATTTGAAGTCATGTGAAGAGATGGAAATAATGTAGGAACTAAGGAATTAAAATCCTCATCATCGTCATGTCCATGAATACCCTGTTTGGCCCCACTGCAGGACAAAGGCTTCCCCCATTGATCTCCACCCGTTCCTGTCCTGTGCTGCCCGTGTCTATTCCTTGCCTTCGAGTTTCCTTATTTCGTCTCTCCATCGACTTAATGGCCATGCTCTTTTTCTAGTCCCATCTCGCGGTGTCCATTCTGCTGTCCTTGTGGTCCACCGGTTGTCCGTTCGACGTACCACATTCCTGGCCCAACTCCATTTCTTTTTCTTAACCTGGACTATGTTTTCATCTATCTGAGTTTGTTCCCTTATCCAGGTAGCTCGTTTTCTGTACATACGCGTTACTCCTAACATTATTTTCTTCATGGCACGTTGAGCGGATCTAAGCTTGCTTTTGAATTGTTTAGTAAGTCGCCAAGTTTTTCTTGTTTTTCTTGTACCGTCGGAGTGGCGTGGATGGGAACACGCCACAATCCTACCGCTGTCAGATGGCGGAGGGATTGGCACCAAAGTGCCGCACCCCAGAGCAGCAAAACTCAACCAACCATCATCATTCAACTCCGAATCCTCAGTCGAGAACGATAACGCGGACTCACACGTGGCTTCTTCGGGCTCCAAACGGGAAAAGGGAACAGGCAATGCATAAAACCAGAAGCAAGCGGTTGAGGGAAAACCCGGAAGAGCAGAAATTTACCATCAGCAATAAAATTGAAACTCACTACTCCGGCTGACGAATAAGTTTTTTAACCTGTTGCATTATATTGGCAAATAAAGAATTTTTAGCTAAGGTTCTTATCTCGACTCAAAGTATAGGCGTCCTGAAGAACTACGTTTTGACGCGGACCCACTCAGAAAAGCTCGGGTTCGAGCGCTGCCTGCAGGTGCAAGGCAGTCGGCCGCGACGTCATGTTGATAGAGCGGCGCCATTGGCTTGAAGGGGGGTACTAGAAGATGGGGATTGGGCTACGCCCCTGTTTTGTTGACTTGTATTCGAGTATAGTGTCACTCCGGCGAGCAGCCTGGCCCATCCGTACGCCCCTATAGGTGTCTGTGGAGCAGGTTTCGCACGCGACACACGACACATTACACGTTGGCACTACGTTTTCTTGTAAAACCGGTTCTTGGTTGTATATATGCTGTTAAACGAAGCTTTGTTAGACAGATCACCGTTTAGATCATCACGTAGCGGCATTTATATCATCAAAAAAGATTGGAGCTCACCGAAGATTTAGTAGGCGCTGCCATAGTGCTTGACATCTGCAATGTACACGTCTATGGGCCGTGAACCACTGGCATTTCAACCACATTCTAAACGTATAAATACAGCTTAAATGACACATTTAATTACGCTCAAAACTCTCAGTGTACAGGAAAAATTTTAAAAAGTTAAATAAACACTATTTTTTAAACATTGTCCTGCTACTAGGCTGCAGATTTTGCATGGTTCTTTAAATTCTGTAACAAACCATTTGCAAAGTTTTAATGCAAAAAGTTTTTGGTTTATTTTTTGCTTTCTTATATTTACAATGGCAAAGATATATAATAATTCTGAACGGTTTTGTAGTGTTACGTTTCAAAGTTCTATTATAAATATTATAAAGCTTAACAAAATTTTACACTATTTCTTGGTATTATTCCTTTTAAGGTAAGGAGAAGAACATGTGCTGGTGAATTTGCTGTATGGTACTCTAGAACAAGAACAAAATTGGCATATCATCAATGCTGCCGCAGGGTGCAATTGCGACATTTATGTGAAAACGTTTAAAGGATAGTAACTTCCATATTTGAAAGACGATAGTCTTTCTTGAGGTACTTGAAAGTGAAAAGTTTTAAGTGCGAATGCACTTCTTAAGCGACCCTGAATCACGCGTCCACCGCCGTCCGTCCATCCGCAGCCTAGCAACAGAGCTAGCTAGCGTGCCTAGCAACGGCGCCGGATTTCCGACGCGTGAGGGCGCTTGCGTAGCGCCTCCTCTCCCCCCTCGCCTACTCTCCAGCTCGCAACACCCTCTCTCGGCGCGCCAGCCAGGCCACTACACTATATAAAAAAATAACAGCATCCGGCGCCCGGTTTCGATTCGAGGACGTTGCGGCCGCTGCGTGACGCTCTACCGACTGAGCCACGGAAGCCACGCTGATTGCAGAGTTAGGAACGCTCCTTATATCTTTAAAACATTCAAACTACGTCGTCAGCGGCGTTGCGTTGGCGACTCAGCGGCGTTATAGCGGCTTGATAACTGCGTGGTGTACACGTGATACTACAAACCCGATGGAAGAGAAGGCGGCGAGGCGGTGGGCTGCGGGTGCCGAGCGCAAGCTCCACAAGCGGGCCGACAACCGTGCATTCGCACTTTCACATTCTCCCCCCCCCGGGGAAATGCGGGGGAATTTTTTTGTCTGTCTGTCACTCAATTCAACCAGCCGGCCAAAGTTAAACAGATGCTGCGCAATAGTATTATATACCCACAGCAAAATATGAATGTCTACGTCGGGTGGCAATGTTCATGCTGGCCAAGATTGTTGAATAAGAACAAAATATTACGCTAATATCAAGCAGAAAATCAATACAGAAGGAATATTTGCAGTCTTTCCTTATGCATGCTTGATTTTTCCGATACCAAATGAAATACTATGTCCACTGCAGAAAAAAAATTCACTCTGTCGCCCGCTGTCGCCCGCCCCTAACACTTCTTGCTGCATTTTAGCAATCAAATCACCACAGTTAGGAAAGGTTCCACTAGTTAGGTTTCACCTTCTGCTTGGAACGCGCGCGTAGTAACGAAACGTGGTTCTATAAACGTTGGTTGTATAAGCGTCTCCGCCGTATGGCAGCACTGGCGTCAAGGCACCCGGCCTGGAGGAGTAGAACGCGGTAAATGTAAATCGACTTGAGCAAACCTCTAGTGTGTTTAACTTGGGAGGAGTGCTACGGGAGAAGACCAACATAAGATATATGCGGGGAAGCGAACGGAGGCATTTACTTGGCAAATTTCGGTGTCCACATTTGCAACAAAAGCAACAGATACGCGCCATTTTTTTTATCAGTGTTGCCCCAAAAGGATTACTACGGGAATATCGTAAATACATATTCAGTGTAGGCAGTGTAAATTAATTAAAATATCTTCTGCGCTATATTTTTGCAAGAGCAATTTAGGAACAATTAGTTAAAGGGAATAATTTGACCACGACGTGCAAGTCTCGCGCCCCAGCATGTCTTTCTTGTTGCTGGAGCGCTAGTCTCAACAGTCCCAAATGATAACCCAGCCGTAATAACGCTGCAGAGCTGGACTCTGCAAACCTACAATGAGTGGACCGACAAGGACTGGAACAGCGTGAGGGATGGTCGAGTGAGATAGAAGAGGCAGTTATGTGGCAGGGTCGGCCGAAGAACATCGTCTTTCAGCTACATTTGCAGCGGCGCGAGCAGGTGGGCTGCAAATACAATATGTAATATGTACAGGCGATTAACGAGACTTTGATTGGAATACCTAAAAAAACTAGATATACTCACAGCAAAAACAGTCACAAGGCTAACAACCAAACAATAGGAAAATGTACTAAAACTGATACTCAAAGTACAAACCGATTGAAAAGAGAGATTGCGTGATAGTCACTGCCACGTGTTCGGGTATGAGGCATCAGTGACCCCTTATGCACAGTCGCGGCGGGTGTAGTTGTGCAGCCAGGTCACCTTTCGAGGTCCACGGTTGAACGACATGTGTTGCGAACACGATACAAGCGCTCCTATTTTCTTCCGAGATATCCCAATGAGTCTATTTGCTTCCAGTGGGCAGGCGTAGTGGTAGCTTGTGTAGACGACTGTGACAGAGCACGAGTCCGAATGCTCGTCTGACTGCCGTCGCATACACACTGCACCCTTGCCACCATACCTCGATAAAACAGGACGCTACTCACTCACACTCACTCAAAAAATGTAGTTTTCCTCACGCACTCACTCTGCACTCACGCTCACCAGTCACCCTCAGCACTCGCACGCACTCACACGCACCCTAGACACTAGCCGTTTTGTCCCGCCCGCTCGCACACGCCACTATTCGGAAGAACTCGCACGTGATTGCGTGCAGAAGTCCCCCTAGGAGTCATAACCGCGAAAAGTATGATTGCATTACACGTCAGAAGTCCATCCAAGTATTTCTAAATAAAAACGCAAATAGACAGCCAAATCCAGGGTGTTTCTTAAGAGGAGTGCTGTGACATAATATTCCCGCAGCTTAATGCCAGTAACTATCATCAAAATGAGTGGCCTCTGCGACCCATCGCAGACAGCGAGTACTAACGCAAGAGTGCCGCGCACCGACGTAAGCCCCTCAGATCGAGAGAGTACCGAGAAATTACTTGTCACTTGTGAGTGGTCAGTGCAACGCCACTCGTGAGCGGTTAGCGGGGATCACGGCAAGGGGCGCATGTGAGCGGGGTTTCCCACATGTGGCTCTCGTACTCGTGAGTGGCGAGCGTGGCAGGCGCGACTGGCGACGATTGGTGAATGGTGCTCACTGCAAGTGCCGTTCGCACTGAGTCGCATTCGCACGCGCCAGTCCAAAACGATAGCGATCCTCACTCACCACCAACCCGTGAGTGGTGAGTTCTGGTTGTGTGAGCGCAATCCTGAGTGAGCCTGCCAGCCTATGCTTCCTGCGTACTCCATTTTTTCACCATCAGATCACTTATGGTGCCGGATCACCCCATTCACCAACAGATCACCCCATTCTTATCCTTCTAAAGCAACTGACCACGGCGGCGGTCAGACCTGTGACGCAGGAGAGGGTGCTAAGTATCTCTGGAGTGGGACAGCCGCCATTGGAATCTGAACCTGGGAACATTCAACACGAGAATTTTATCTAGCGGAGCCAATTTACAGGTGTTGTTCGAATAATTAAATAGCATTAAATTGAATTTAATAGGGCTTGCTGGGGTTATGACTTTACGGTGCTGAAAAATCGACACATCCTGTATTACCGTGGTATAGTGGACAGAAGAGAACTGGGAATGGGATTTCGGGTCTATAAAAGCACAGCGGGCAGCATAGAAGAATAGCGTAGCTTTATCGAAAGGGTCGCCGGTCTTGTCATTAGGCTTAATAAGAGGTACGAACTCAATGTGGTACAGTGCTACGCGCCTACATCCACCCCCGACGACCGGCTAGTCAACTCTCACGTATGTACTTTTGGGCAAGTAACTAGCAAGATGCTCGGCATGTTGCAGGAAACACCAAATCACTTCAGGCCGCTGAGGAACCAGTAATGCCAGGGGGTGTCACAGACGTTCCCAAGAACAAAAACCAGCCTTACGCAAAACTGTTTTTTAAACGAAGGCACTTTTTGCACGATATTCTAATACCAAAAGCTGATCGTTCCTTTTTGGTATTAGACTCTCGCTACTGATTGTGGCACAACAGCGATCAATTTGAAAATTATCGCAATAGCGCCACACCAGCGCCCCGTCCAACCAGGGCAGTACGCCTTTCCAAGACGTTCTGTAGCACTCGCGATAAATTTATTATAGTAGTTTCACTTACTCCATGGCTGGTGACTAAAAATTGCGCATTCCCTTTCAGAACGGCTAAAAGCAACGCTCGAATCTCTTCTTAAATTCATTTTTCGACGTATGCATGCCGCCCCTCTATATTGTCCGATTTTTATAACACTACTCACTTGACGTAACGAATGCAAATATACAGAGTTCAATATTCTGATATCGAAAAGCAATGATAAAAAAATCCCCGCACCTCCCCGAGGGGGATTGTGACGATGCAGAAATGCATTGGGTGCACCGATGAGTGTGATGCGATTAATGGCGAAGAGAGAGGCGAGAGTGTGAGCGTAATCATTAATTTTTTTTTCTTTTCCCACGCCCGTCACTTCCGCTTCGTTATAGAGAAGCGTCTTCGAGACCGCGTTGAACGCAACCGCCAACTGCAGAGGATCGTTCACGTCAAAGTCGTCGGGAATTGTTTCGAACTCACCGTCAGCATCATCGATGTCGTCTTCCTGCGGTTTATCTCGTTCGCCGCCGTCATCGAAGTGATCGAGCCGACTCCAACCGACCCGAACGTTGATGGCGCGATACAGCGGGGTGTGTTCCAGGTGCTTGAGCCAAGCCAGGATGTTGCCGCGCTTCACCAACCCGCGCTTGTACGTTGCCGGACTCAGCAGCTTCCGCTTGATGTGAACGTCGAACGCAACGTCCTCGGGTACCATGCGAGGAATGCACCGCACAACGTTCGATACGTCGATGGCCACGTTCACCGCCTGTCCCTTGATTCCAAACTGCCCGTTGCCTCGAGTCAGCCGCCTGATGCTCATTAAGGGGAGTCGAGGCGCGATGAGATCGGGAAGATGCGCCGGCCGAGGAGGATAATGGTAGCCAAAACTCACGCAGCCCTCCTCTTCGCAGCTTTGTCTTCTTCTCCTTCTTCTTCTTCAGCGGTTCCCCTACGGGAAGATGCGATGGTGGTTGAACGCGAAGCTATCTCGTGATGGATTGTTTGGTTGGCAAATCCCCAGGAGCATCATGCCACAATCATCATCAGACGCGCTGCGCACGCCGGCCAAGGGACGCACGACAACCCCCGACTATAATGCATTTCTGCATAAAAGTGAGAGCATAGTCCTCTTTCTTTACAATGCCAAAGCGTGGGCTTAATGGAACAGCCAAGGCGGAAACGTTTAGAAACTCGAAAATGAGGCATTAGTATTTTATATATTACCGGTAATCGATAACTTTGGCTCAACTAAACAGAGAGAAATCAAGAAACGTGATGACCGGACGTGATGACTAGCGTACTGAATCCTCCAATAACATCGTTCTGGCAGATGCTTTAAAGTTCTAGGCAAAGGCGCCGTTCTCGTGTCTGATCGGTGCTCAAGCTAGAACATAAAGTGGTACCGACGGGACGGGCGCGTCAGCACATATTTAATGATACTTGCGCATCAACAACAAACACTTTTTTTACTAATCGAATTCAGAACACAAATTACGGCATCGCTATTCATGCACCATTATTCCTAATGGCTACTACTTCTTTAATGACGATTTTTAAAAAATGTGTTTAACGAAATTGCGTAGATTTATTCATTGTGAGTTATTCTGTGGGGGCCTGGCATCGAGAAAAATGAGTGGAGCTGCGATAACCAGTTTGTCAATTTTGCAATTACGCACATCAAGCGATCTGAAGCAGATGTCAATTGTTTTGTATTTACGGCGCTGCAGTTAATCGATTGAGGCACGTAATTTTTGGACACTGTTGCTCCTTATTTAAAATGTCACTTTGACGGAACCAAGCAACCCTAAAACACTTAGTCGGTGAATCAAACATCAAATCTAGTTTGATTGATTGATTGATTGATTGATTGATTGATTGATTGATTGATTGATTGCACAGGGTTTAACGCACCGATGCAACGCCGGCGATGAGTTGCGCCGTAGTGCAGGGCTCCAGATGAATTTTGACCAACTGCGAATCTTTAACGGAGCATAATATCTTCAAGTATACGCCCAGACGATCCGCATCGGATATGACCATGCCTTGGCAGGCACGCACCATTATCAAATTACAGTTGTTCCTGACATTTTTATCCGGGATAATATCGGTATAGGTCAATCCTTGCTCCAGTTTGCCCTTCGCTATCCCAAACTGCGCACAAAGCTGGTCGCCACGAATGGCCTACGCTTTACGCGAACAAACCCAAGAAATACTCACTCGTTCACTTAATCTCTCCAGTGAGGCAAAGCACGCCAGGAGGGCTCAGAAATCATTTGACTGAAACTTCATGGTATTTGACTCAGTGTCGTTATGAGATCGGTAAAAGGCTCGTAATGCTTTGCTATGGCGGCGGCTAGGATGTCACCGAGTTCTCGTATACGTCATTCAATCTCTTTCTCTTATGTCCGGACGGTCCGCATCGGATATGACCATGCCTTGGCAGGCACGCAGCATTATTCAATGACAGTTGTTCCTGGCATTTTTACCTGGGATAATATCGGTGCAGGTCAATCCTTGCTCCAGTTTGCCCTTCGCTACCCCAAACTGCGCACAAAGCTGGTCGCAACGATGGGCCTACGCTTTACCCGAATAAATCCAACAAATAATCACTCGTTCACCAATTCTCTCCAGTGAGGCAACGCATGCCGGAAGGCTCACAAATCATTTGACTGAAACATCACGGTATTTGACTCAGTGTAGTTATGAGATCGCTAAAGGCTCGTAATGCTTTGCTACGGCGGTGGCTAAGATGTCACTGAGTTCTCGTATGCGTCATTCAATCTCTTTCTTTCAGGTTCGGAGTACCTTAGGACCGCACAATGTCAATCCGCGTCCAAGCGCATAGCATTTACAATCGCAAAAAGTCATACAGGCACCGGCAGGATTCGAGCCTGTGTCTGGTAGACCAGACAGAGTTAGTGTCAGTCGTCCTACCTATTGGGCTACGACCGTGAATTAGTACACGAGAGTCAAACGGCTTAGTCCCTCGCCTGCAACGGTGCGGAGAACATTAAGACCTCCCAATGTCCGTCCGCGTCCACCAGTGCGTATACCACCAACAAGCGAAAATGAAGTGAAATCAGTTTGGTTTAGCGAATATACAGGGTGCAAATCACGGCTCAAATCGAATGAGGGTCAGGGCGCGAATCGGATGTCACTCGGGGCGTAACTTGGATGTCACTTCGAGTACCCGTATTCTGCACCCTCGCCATCATTCACGGAGTAGAGATGCTGCCATTTTACTCACGTATTCTGGGTTGTGATGGCGGAGAGCGGCGCATGGCTGGGCGGAACTCAGTATCGCTTCCATTGTCCCGTGGGGTGGAGGTTCAAGACAAATTTCTTACTCCGCTACGGCAGAGAAGGAGAATTAATGGTGTTGATCGAGGCCCTGAGGAATTTGACTCGTGATTTCGGCATAGAGGGGTTCCGGCATCTATCGCGTGGTCGCGCCATGGGGAGGTTGAAGAAGGAGGTGGAGGGGAAGGAGGAAGTGAAACAGTAAGGTGAGGAGGAACAAAAGAGTAAGAAGGTGGAGGGTGAGTGTTGATCGAAGCCTCGAGGGTTTTCATTCCCTATTTCAGAGTTTCGTTGAACCTTTCATACAAGCTTTCATACTGCGCCGGAATTTCTTGTGGTGTGTGGGAGAGTGAGGGCTACGGCTGACCAGCTTAACCTTGGGCATACCTCGGCAAAGTTGGCGCGGCTCACTCAAACTATCTCACAATTTTTTTTCGATTAACCACTCACTCAAACTCAGACTCAAGGCTGAGCAGCACATCTGCGCTCCATCAAACACAACTCACATTGAGCAGGAAACTCAAAACTCACTTGGACTCGAAACTCAAAATGTACTCATACGCAAAATGTACTCAAAACTCAAAATGGACTAAAAACTGAAATGTACTCAAACACAAAATGTATTTAAACTCAAAACGCACTCAAAACTCAAAATGTACTCAAAATATACTCAACACTAAAAATGTACTCAAACTCAAAATGTACTCAAACTCAAAATGTACTCAGAATTCACTAGGTCTCAGGCCTACTCAAACTCAATTGGACTAAAACTCAGTCGGGCTCACTCGGCTCAAACTCACTGAAGCTCAAACTCACCATGCAACACTAGCCCCGCGCTCACTCAAACTCAAACTCACGCGTGAGTTTGAGTCCAAATGAGTCTGAGTAAGTGGACTCATGAGTGATTTCGCCGACCTCTGACCTTGGGTCATCGGCCGAAACGAGTTCAGGTGTTTTTTTAGCGTGACTCGACTGGCCTCTCTTGCCCCAAACGGGTTCTGCTGCAAACAAGTCAGCCATTGTAGTGAAAGGCCCACATGAAAAGCACAGCAATGAAGAGAGGATCGCCGATGAGAAGGTGTTACGCATGCTTAAACAGCTGCTAAACACTATGGGAAAACTCAACGCAGGTCTGAAAAGTCAATCTGCGAAAATTGTGGTGCAGGTTCTAGATGCGTTGGAGCCGCTCATTGAGGCACTCCAGTGATTTATTATGGCGCAACAAACCGGCATAACTTTATTGGAAGAGAGACTTCACAATTCCTTTGTGATGCAATGGAACGCAAGAGGACTGCGAGGGCGGATGTCAGATTTTTGGCAGCGCATGTTTAAATACAAGTTCCCAGTCGTGGTTATATGTGAGCCAAACATATCTGCCCTGTTTCGTCTCTCCGGTTACGTTCTCCTGTTGTCACAGAAGGAAGGAATACCCAGCAAGGTATTATTATGCGTACGAAAGGACATACCTTACGTCAGGCATGCGCTTTCTGCTCATGCTTCAAATGAATATATTTGCGTGACTTTAGCTGAAGTAGAGGTAGTTGAAGTAGAGGTAGCTCAAGCATATTGCAAAATGCTTGTTGATGGATTCCACGCCCTGCTTCCCCGTACACAAAGGCGTCCACCGCAGACCACAGACGACCGCCTCAAGGTTCCGTTCTCGATGCAAGAGCTGGATGCCGCTCTTTCAGCCTCCTGCCGTTCATCTGCTCCAGGACCTGATGGTGTACGGTACTGCGTACTGCGAAACATTGGCAGGGAAGGTCGGAAAGCTCTCTTATCATGGTTCAATGCAACGTGGATCTCCAGCTCTGTCCCCAACCACTGAAAATGCAGTCGTGTGGTTGCTCTACTGAAGCCAGGAAAATCCCCCTTGGAGCTGTCCTCATACAGACCCATCGCATTGGCAAGCTTCATCGGAGAGGTTATGGAGAGAATGGTGCTGGCCCGACTCGAATGGTTTCTTGAGAAAAACAACATTTACCCGGATGTCATTACAGGATTCCGAAGAGGACGATCCTCTATAGACAGTGTCATCGATCTGGTGTCTTCAGTGGAGCAAGAAAGAAACCGTCTCCGAATCGCGGGCGCATTGTTTTTCGACATCAAAGGCGCCTATGAACGTGCTCCACAGTGTGTAACTCGACCGCAGCTGCGAGCCCGTTTACAGCGAGCCGAAACAACGACGTTTTGGTACTTGTGCCGTCAAGGCCTTAGTTTAGCGCCACAAAAATGCGCGGTTCTTGCATTCACCAGAAAGTCGATGCTCCAGTATCCTGTCATTATTGTGGGGACACTGATACCTTACGTCACGCACCACAGATTTTTGGGAGTGACTGTAGACCGCGGTCTGTCGTGGACGAAACACATCGCCTCGTTGAAGACTAAACTTGCAAGCCTTGTACATGTTCTTCGCTTCGTGGCGGGGATGAGATGGGGTCCATCTGAGAGCGCTCTTCTCCATTTGTACCGGAGCCTGTTTTTGGGGCATGTTCGTTGCAGCCGGCCAGCCATTTTAAACCTGCGAACTTCTTCCCGGCGCACATTGGAGGGTTTGCAAGCACAAGCCCTCAGAATATGCTTGGGACTACCACGATGTACCTCTACTGTGGGCACAATTCCCGAGGTACGTGTTTTTCCAATGGATGCATTTGTTTTGGGTGAACCCCTTCGAGTCTACCTTAAATGCTTCACAAGGCATGAACACCATCCATTATCGGCTCTTCCTACTACGTGTTCGAGAAGTAGTTTTGCGGCAGCCATTTTGCAACACCAACATAAGATCCCATCAGGTTTCGCCCCAATGATGGTTTCCCAGAATCCTCTGTGGGTACTATCAAAACCATCAATTTACCTTTCCATCCCGAGAATTGGGAAGAAGTCCTCTTTGCCATCAATAGCCCTCAAACAGTTGACTCTAGCGTTCTTAGCAGGCAAGTACGCCGGAACTGTACATGTATATACTGATGGCTCTGTGACTGCATCCCGGTCCACCGCGGCTGTGGTAATTCCAAGCTTATGCGTTACCCGAGGATTCACACTAGACCACAAGACAACTTCTACTGCCACTGAGTTGGTTGCCCTATAAGAGGCGATTTGTTTAGTCTCCCGTGAATCACCTCAAGCTTGGACCCTGTTTTGTGATTCCAAGCCAGCACTCGAGGCCCTCAACGGAATTATGAGGCAAGGACCTTATTATGCCCTTGCTGCGGAAGTACTCGAATTATGCTCATTGGCACTGCAACAAGGACATGTCCTCACCATTCAGTGGGTACCAGGCCATTGCGGGCTAGCTGGTAGCGACTGGGCTGACCAGGAGGCAAAGAAGGTTTCTGCAAATGCAGATGTTGTACGTCTGCCCTTCGCAAGGACGGACACGACCGCCCGTCTGTTTACCATTCTCCGCCACGCCTCGGTGAGTCACTGGTCCCACCCCGACAATCGTCATAGAAGAGTACACCGCCTGGACCCCGACTGCAAGTTTCGGTTGCCTCCTGGTATTCAGCTCATTGGCTTTACGAGAGACTCCGACTGTGAGACATGCCATGTACCAGAGACTATTTCGCATGTTCTCTGCCACTGCCCACGCTATGCGTATCCTCGAGAACATTTAGTGAGAATATTGGCCCGTTTGGACTGTCGTGTGGTGTCGTAGGAAGTGCTGCTGAGACCTTGGCAGGACGCGAAGCGTTCCTACAAGGCATTAAAAGCTGTGCTGACATTTCTCCGCAGCAGCGGCCTCTCAGAGATATTGTAGTTGAGGCCCATCCGGCCTAACTTTAACACATACACCATGTCAGTATAGGCATCTTCTATACATAGCCCTTTATTTATTTCTCCGCCATCTTCATCTCTCTCGTCCTCTATCCACACTCTTTCCTCCACTTTCCCTTCCCACACACAGAATAGCTGGCCAGATATACTACCGTCGGGCCGACCTTTCTGTGTTTTTTCATTTCAATAAAATTCCTGTCTCTCTCTCTCTCTCTCTCTCTCTCTCTCTCTCTCTCTCTCTCTCTCTCACGGCAATGGACAGTTTTAGCAGTCCATCTGCTCTGTCGTGCACGTAGTTCCCGTGTCGACCGGGACCAGACTGCGCCTGCGCGCGTGGGAGGGCGAGAAGGAATGGCGAGGAGACGCACCTCATCCTGAACAATGCGCGGACATGGTGAAGGCCGGCCCGCAGAACTAATCCCCCTACCGCAACGAATGCACAAGTGCCCAGACGCGTTCCGGTCAATAGGGTAACAATGCGCACGATGGAACAGACGGACTGGTAAAACTGTATTAGTTTCATAGTGTTCGCCGAGAGATGTGCTTTGGACCGGGTTTAATGTTGAGTGATAGCGGTTTTGTTAGACTGATTTGAGTGGTTTCGGATACTTCTGGAGCATGCTGCAGGGTCGCGTCAGCGGACGCAGCACCAACTGGAATTTTTTGCGGGAGGTTCGGGTTTGTAAACGTAGTATTGGGAGGGGGGGTGGTGCGAGGGTACTTTGCTTACAGATTTTTTACCATTACGTGCAGGCGTCCACTGAGCCCGGGCGTGAGTTTCACATGTGTGTTGGCCACTTGGAAGGGCTTGGACAACACACTGTTGGCAGCGTGAAAGGTTAGGATACGGAGGAGACATCGGCTCGCTGTCCGAGAGCACAACATGATATGGAGGCGTCCATCTTGTCTCGATGCATGTGACTTCGGTATTCTCTTCCGCGGTAGTACAGGTTAAGAGGCACCCGAAGACCTTCATTACAAAGAGTATGGTATTTGTACGGCCCATCTGGCCCGCCTTCTGCGTTGTTGGGTGTCCAAACGTATGATGCTTGTGGTATCTTGGGGGGAGCCGTAGTTCATAGTTCCGTGGAAACATTTTTAATGGAGCTTCGCTCGTATCCGCATAAGAGCTGGCCGTGTATTTCTGGTGTTGTAGGGGGGGAAATGCGAAATGGCGTAAATTTATAATAACACAATACTTATACAATGCTTATTTATAATAACACAATACTTTTTCGGTAAGAAACACCATGTTGTTGTCCCCCAAGGGCTGGAGTGATACGCCGGCACCGAGCCTTTTATCGAAACTCTCTTTGGGCTTCCGCGCATTGCAGAGGTTCAAGCACCAACAAAGAGGACAGTGTGTCATGCAGTGACAGTGTTTCGGCTGTCTGGGAGCGTACCTTATGCACTCGGATCTCAGCTGTAACGACCATCCGTAACCAATGTTGCCACGGTGAAGAAAATGCCAAAGGGCACGGAACTGCATACTACAGCCTGGTGGACTTAAAACGTGGCCCTCGCTATTGAAGCTGACCCTCATCTCTTCATTTGTCCATATCAGAAATGCTGCGGTTCAGCGCAAGTTTCATCCCAGAAGAGGCATGTCCATTTTTTCCAAAAGACGCAGAGCACCTGATCTTCGTCCCCAGGTATTTCATTCATTGGTTCATTTATTTCGCATGTTGTTGAGAACAACGGCAAAAGAAAATGATGCAGGAAGAAGCAAAATCTGGCCGCAGCCACTTCAACGGCGACCTAACTCCGTTTACAAAGCGGTGGGGCATATAGCCAACAATTCAGGAATTTCTTATTCGCAGGTTAAAAAGCAACACCAAGTTATAAAAGAAAAAAATGATTGCATTTTTATTCTCGCGCTCTTCATGTTCAGAGAGAAAATGAGTACTCTGGCCACTTCCAGTGCTACATAAAGAAAGATCAAAGAAAAAAGTCTATCATCTAGTATAGTTACGTACCCGTTATACCTTGGTGAACGGAAGGGTCTCAGTTCATGAGCCCGTTTAATAATAAAGATGTACATTGTTACAAATTTATAAGGTTTAGCTTTGTGAAAAAAAGGCAAGATTCTACAGCACAAAGGTGTGTAATTACTAAAGTGCCACCAGGGTTAAAGATACAGAATGGCAACACACTGGGATCACGTTACAAACGGACAATGGCAAATACAAACGTAACAATGCACAATAATTCCAAGAAAGTGGAGTGGAGGGGATAAACTATATGTAGACGAGCTTCAGGCGCTGATGGTTGGACGTCCGCCAGGTGGGGGGCCTCCTGTCGTCCGGGAAGCCCTGGTCCGCGCTGGCTGCCCTAGCCCTCTCCACCAGGATACGCTGGACTGAGAGGTACGAGCTGGCCAGCTGGCCTGCCCACTGCTCGTACGTTGGGTGAAGACTTGGGGTAAGGAATGGGGTTTTCTGACACTCCCATACCATGTGGTACAGGGTGCCGGGTTGGGGACAGAGATTACACGTAGAGTAGTAGAGCGTGGGGTACATGGCATGGAGGATAGTGCGGTGAGGATAGGAATTTGTCTGAAGTCGGCGAAAGGCAGTCGCCTCTCCTCTAAATAATTGGGGATGAGGGGGAAAAGATTCGGCGTTCGTGGCGGTAATGGGCGAGGATGTCCGTGTATGAATCAGGAGTAACGGGCTTGGGAGAGCGAAGGGGCTGCGTTGCTTCGCCTTCTTGAAAAAATTCCCCCGCATTTCCCCGAGGGGGAGAATGTGAAAGTGCGAACGCACGGTTGTCGGCCCGCTTGCGGCGCTTGCGCTCGGCCCCCGCAGCCCACCGCCTCGCCGCCTTCTCTTCCATCTCTTCCATCGGGTTTGTAGTATCACGTGTACACCACGCAGTTATCAAGCCGCTATAACGCCGCTGAGTCGCCAACGCACGCCGCTGACGACGTAGTTTGAATGCGTTAAAGATATAATGCGCGTCACTAACACTGATATCAGCGTCGCGTCCGTGGCTTGGTCGGTAGAGCGTCGCGCTGCGGCCGCAAAGTCCTCGGATCGAAACCTGGCGCCGAATGCTGTTTCTTTTTTAGATATAGAGGAGCACTGCGGACGCCGCCGCCGCCGGTGGTGGATGGTTTGGGGCGCACTTAAAACGGCCCGGTGTGTTTGAACGCGTGCAGCGGCGTGTGCCACCTCGTTCCCCTTGAAGGACTCGTGTCCGGGGGTCTAGATGATGTGCATTTCCGGGAGCTGGTGCACACGTCGCCGAATTCGTAAGGCCCTGCGTGTTATGCGACCTAGCAGGAAGTTGCAGCAGGCGGCTTGCGAGTCTGTCATTAGGAAAGAAAAAAAGGCTGTTTTCAAAGGATTGTCGAGATAATAAAATTTCAATTGTGTACCTCTAATGCTACATCAATTATTTCTTTTGGAGGCGAATTCATTTAGAATACGTTGTGAATCGTTGTTCACCCTAACAAGGCCGTGGTTGGTCCTCCAAAACCGACTCGGCCAATTATACCTGTTCCGAAACGAATACCCAGTTTCAGGAACACTCTGCAACTGGATAGAGATAAAAATGTTGTGGTAATATGCGTGACGCTGTTTTTGTACCTGATCATATAATGATAATAATGACTTTATTTGGCATCAAGGATACATGATGCAGGAGACCTGCAGAAAAAGCTGGCGTGATGCCAGCTTGACAAGGCCGCAGGCCCCCTCCTCCTCCCCGAACACATGTCAGCAGCCGTCACACTTTCATAAAAATATTCCGGATCATACGCGTGAAATAAACAGGTCTACTACACGAAGAATCATCACTGTACATGTGTAATGAAACGAAACGTGTAATGCTTGAACAAAATATAGTTTCAGAAAATGCGAAAAATGTAGGCGCATTAGCCTTTAAAAAAAAGAGAAGAACCATACACGTGATACCTACAAGTGAAGCATACGAGAAAGTCTAAGAGGAAAAAGAAAAAAAGGAGCAACAAACACTGTACAGGTGTAGTGCATTGGTGCGTATAATGCTAGAAACGAATAATCGATTTCGCAATGCGAAAGGCAGGCGTACTTGCCTTGCAAACACAAAAACAGCACCATAAAGAAAGGAAATGCCTAATTTATCGCTTTGGACACAACAAATACATTGTCATTTTCCGAAACACTGAAAAAAACAAACAAGACACCAACAAACGTATCGCGGGAAAACACAGAGCAGTATACAAAAATACAAGTCAATAAAAAACAGGATACAAAATTACATTTTTTGGAAAATTGCAAGTAACAGAGCAAGTGATCATGTCGCCAGGAGAAAATGACTTCGTAGTTGTTTAAAGGTGACTTTTTCTAACTCAATTTCTTTATCCCAAAGTTCATTTAGCAATCGCGGAAGTTTATTTTCCAGTGATTGGAGACCGTATGTGGTTCTAAAGGTTCGAACATTCCACATTTCATTTTTTCGGGTATTATACTTAGGCTGGGTAAGTACTAAATCTGCCAACTGCTTTAGAAACGGGTTACAGTTTTTGATATCTTGCTTATATTTCTTGGACAAATGAAAATCGTACATTTTTATTACTGGCATTAAGTTGTATTTTTCAAATAAGGAGCGCGTATGATAGGTACTTGGCACGTCCTCTACTGCCCGTAAAAACCTCTTTTGAAGCTTATGAAGTTTGTTTAGGTTTTCTTGAGAAGTTAGAGCCCAAACTAGATGGCAGTAATTGATTCTTGATAAAAATAATGTATTGTAAATTAACAACAAAATATTCCGAGGAAGCAAGTGCTTGTTTCGGTACACAAGGCCGACTACCTGAGAGACCTTCGCAGCTAAAAAGTGTATGTGATGATCCCATGATAATGTTTCTTGAAATATTACTCCTAATATTTTAAGAGAAGGGACTATCACGACAGGGATGGAATTTAAAATAATCGTTTGATTTACAATTTCCGTTTTATTTTAGCATGAAATACCATAGCCTTAGTCTTTGCAACATTTATTTTTAGACCATTTTGTCTTGTCCACTTTTCTAATCTAACCAGCAATAAATTTGCATGTGTTATTAGTTCGTATACTGATTTTCCTGTTAATAATATACTTGTATCATCTGCATATATTATAAATCTAACGTTTGAGGAAATGTTCACGATATCATTCATGTAAATATTGAAGAGGAAAGGCCCCAAAATGCTTCCTTGTGGAACTCCTGTAACGATTGACAAAGAATCTGAATTGTGACAACCCACACTAACAGTCAATTTAAATTCTACAACCTCAAGGTTTTGACGCTACTGCGGGAAGGCGACCATGTTAGAAGAACGATATTGCAAATTCGAAAACGTAGCCACGTCATAACGAAGTAGAAGAAATGCTGACTACTCACGAATTCATTCGTCGACCAGAACTGATCACGCTATGGGGACATGTTTGTGGGAGTTCAGGTCACATAGAAAAACTACCACTTACATTTGGAACTGCGATATTGTTATGGTTATTGTATTTTAGTGATCACGTTTAGTAGATGCCGTTCTGGAATTACCTCACTGAATATTTTGTTTCAAAACCTCTCCGACGAGGATCGCTCATGAGTGTTGCTGACGGTATTGTTTATGGAATCAACGGGTTTAAGGAACGAAAGGTTGATCATGTGCCGCTAAGGATTGTTTCTTCTTGAAGAATTCAAGGGTTATATTATGTTCATGGCACCTTCAGAGTAAATGTTGTGACATTCGATCTATATACCACTGAGGAGCTGATGGCATGTTCGCATTTCATTCCGAACAGATTTACCTGCTGCGTTCCTTTCAGTTTCTGAGACAGCAATTTCGAAGGTAACAGCTTCATTCTTCCCACCCTAATAGAAGCACATGGAGCGGCCAACAACTACTCACTGCAGTAATTCCCGGATAAAGAAAATCAGTGTTTTTTGCAGTTATGGCTTCCATCTGGGAGTTTTGCGGGAGAGACAAGATTCTGCTAAAATGTACCGAGCAGACACGTGTAGGTATGGAGGTCGTGAGTATTGATTAAGCAGCCTCCGCCCTTTCGGCATAAAGACAACGTAATTACAAACTTAAGTGCACTGAGTGAAAATGTTTCTTCTTTTCATGATAATATTAATGTTGAAACTTTTCCGAGCCTTTATGGGTCACAATCCGACAGTGGGCTGGCATTGAACAGAGCGGACATCTCCATACTATCCAGGACTTTAGGGCGAAGACATTGTAGCCTCTAAAAAACATCAAAGCAAAAACGAACGTAACCTGAATTGTGATCTCACAATGCCACCGAAAGTGCTACAAAAGAGAGTGAATTATGTGCACACACAAACCTCGTCCTACCGTAACAAGAAAGAACGAAACAGCAGATATAACTCAGTAAGTGATATCCCCCTTCAAATCTCTAGGGGGAATTATGTATTTGAAACCTCGTTGTAACGAAGTCACAATGACTGATCAATTGATATAAAGAACAATATTATTCTCGCACCCCCACCCCCTCCCGAAAGACCATGCGCGTGAAGTATTCCGCGGAGTTCAGCGCTCGTTCGGCCGGCTGTTTTAAAACTCCGGCATCGACCTCACGGTCATGCGCAGCAACGCCATGAGCGGGCGGAGGAGCCGATGCGACGGAGGAGCCGACCGACGATCCCAAGGAGGTTAAAAAAATTGCTGGAGTGGAAGTCACCTACACCAACCAATTGCCTCGGCTGAAGCCGCCGGCGGCGATGTTGCTAGGGGCAACAAACCACATGCCAAGTGCTTTGCAGCGGCCTTTGCCGACTTTCCCAGCAGTTTCAAGGATTATCAAGGATTATACGTAACGGATTATACGTAACGTAACGTAAAGGATTATACGTAACGGATCATCAACGTAACGGATTTTCAATTCAACACTGTGTACTATGAAGCGAGCCATGTCCGGCTTCTCTGTATTGATCTCTACCATAGGAATTTCGTTAAAACTCAAATCTCCGAGTACAGGGACATTGCGCTTTTTATGGCGAAGATATGCAGCTGCCACTAAGTAAAAACAATACCTAAGAACTCGCAAAGTCATTAACAATTGTTTATTTTCTTCACTGTAAAGTGTTCCAAGGCAGAAATTGATAATGAAAGTTCTCAGAACAAAAAGCAATTCAGAGTTACAACTGTACTGTGAAAAAGAGCAGTTGTGAAACAAACTAAGCGACCAGAAAGTGCAGCATTTTCAGAAAAAAAACAGTAAACACCTAGATTCATTGTGATAATAGACGTAATGCAGTGACAAAAAACCGACACAGAAAACTTTCATGAGTATATGATACAAACCAATGCTATTTTGTTCATTGCATTGCTGCCAAACCTAACATACAAATAAACTGCAAAAAAAGAACCAACAATCTTTCGGGTAAATAACCAAGAGGTCATATTGCCAGTGACATGAACTACCGAAAAAAGTTGAACTAGTTTGTATTTTCGGAAACAAATTGTTTATTGTTTGAAAGAAGACAGACTTATGATCCCAGATGTCAAATTATTAATTTTTTATCAAATGGCAAACAAAGAACACTGACAAAAGACACTGACTCAGCATATTTCAGAAACCTAGCAGCAAAGAAATTAAACGTTGAAGGCTCAAGTACTACGCGACACATTGCAAAGTGCATGACCGCAGTTTGGAATAAACTTGCACGCGTGCAACTTACGTGGGAAATGTGACTCCCGGCGTCGCCTTCAATCTGTTTGTACAACCGTAAGCCACACGTGAGCCAACCATACTCGTTTTGATCGCGTTACATGGCGCGCACGCGAATCAATAACACTGTCCGTGCATGCACGGTACGCACGCTGCAACAGCTGCGCGTCTTCTCGCCTAGAAAGATGGCGTGGCGGCGGCTTCACTTTACGGGCGCCCCCTCCACTCCAGCATTTTTTAACCTCCTCGGACGATCCCAATGTCCCAAATGTCACCATACAGACGCAAGCAACGACGAAATCGCCGTGGTCTCATGCACATACGCTCAACGCGCAAACGTCGTCGCCGGTATTGGACGCGGTTTACATTCCACGTTGTTTCTTGGCACCCATGGCGACAGCGAAAACGGCATCAATGTGGACGCCATTGCTGACAATTGGTTGGGCGCTTGAGCAGTTCGAAACAAATCAGTATCACGCACTTTTTCAGCTTTGTCTTGCTAACAATAAAACTGGCAGTGTGCGCTTTGAGAAAGAAAAATGTTTGACGAAAGATAGCTCCCCTTTCAGCTGGGAAAGCTCCCAAGAAACTACATCCACTGCAGAAACTCTGGCCATGGTATTTGTTTTTCTTAGAGAGCCTTTCAGTTTGATCATATGCAAATGTCGTTTCATATCGCGCGCCATCAGCCGCAAAGGCTTCGCACAACATCCGACAGATGGCGACGAGTGTACTGGCCAGTAGGAAGACGCATTGAAACATCCCCCTCGCGAGGGGCACGATCAAATGCAGAGCATTTCCGGGGGCGCACGACGTTAAGTAGTTTGTGTTACGTTAATGCTGTTGCACTTGTGGCAACTGCTGATGAGAGAGCGCTCGTCAGCAGTAATTTGAATGAGTCAAGGATATAAGGCGCGTCCGTAGCCTCCAATTCTGTGGTGGCTTTGTGGCGCAGTGGATAGAGCACAATGTACATTGCGTTCCGCCCGCAGTGTCGAGGGGTAGAAACCTGGCGCCGGATAGTATTTCTTTTTTTATATAGTAGGGAGGGGTGCGGTGCGGACTACGGACGCCAACGCGGGTGACATCGTGAGTTACTGAAATGCTCTGCATTTAAAATATTTGCCTTCTATTCATTTTCCGTCGCGTTTGTGGTCGCCTAGCGGTAGTGTGCCGCGAGACAGTTTCCTTCTAGGCATCCCTCTATGCATGCATTGTTGAAAACTGTTAAAATTGATATAACGAAGTAACACATCTAACAAAACATTTACAACTCCCCTTCAACTTTCTTAGTCTGGGCGCGGCGGCACCGCAACAATGTGGTCACGCAGTCCATTCTTGCTTTTTCTGCAGATATGGCCGATATTGCTCCTGCCTATCGCCAACGCATCAGCGGACTTCTCTGGCCACGCCAATGCTTCCGGAAGTGTCACGGACAGCCAAGCACCGCGACTGCGGAATCTGCCTTGGATTCGGGACTCAGGACCGGCGACAGCATGCGGCGCTGACTGTGCACGTGCGAGCGCTTCACCGCCACCAGGGGCTTTGCCTATATACGGCACATCTTGGAGCAGCTCCTTCACTGGGCGCGGCGGCACCGCAACAATGTGGTCACGCAGTCCATTCTTGTTTTTCCGCAGGTGAGCAAGCGCTATGGAAAGTGTATTCGCTCTAGTGACCCGTTTTTGCTTGTGCTGCCGCGCCCACGGCTATGTTCTTTGGTGTTTGAGGTGCTTGCATTGTTGAAAGAATTGTTGTTGTTAAGCGGCGACATCGAGGCGAATCCTGGCCCTGACTTAGCGAAGATTGCCAAACAACTAAGCGAGATCCCTCTCGATATCAAAGATATAAAGGAAAAACAACTCACTGACATTGAAGCCAAACTAGATACCTTATCATGACTTGAAAGCAGGATTGCCTGTTACCAGGATCAGCTTGATTCCATGACCCAGACTATTCATGATCTACAAAGAAAGGTTGACGATTTAGAAAATCGTAGCAGAATGCCCAATTTAATTGTTTATGGGGTGCAGGAAGTCAATGACGAGACTACAGAAGTCCTTGAACGAGCTGTTAATAAGAACATTTTTGAAGATATTCTCCAACTGCGCAACATTGCTATTGAAAAAATTCATCGTCTCGGCAGGCCAGCACCTAACAAAATCAGACCGATAATCTTGAAACTTCAGGATCTGCGACAAAAAGCGGATATACAGAAGAATGCGCAGAAAGTTAAAGACACCAACTTATCTATCGGCCAGGATTTTTCCCAAAGTGTCCGCATTATCAGAAAAAAGCTCGGAGACAGCGCTGAGTTGAATCGAGAAAGAAAAGAGAAGGTATCGCTATTCTTCACTACGTTATACATCAACAAAAAAGCTTACGTTTGGGACGCATCTCGGGACGAAAGAGTGCCTCTTAAAAAAAACGAACCAGGCGACTCGGCAACTGCAGACCGGCCTATGACGAGGATGCGTGCGCATTTGACAGAATCGTAAGCGTTTCCCAAAATGAAGACCGTGCAATACCTCCTATTAACGCTTTGAGGCTTCAAATATTGTTTAAGATTCCGAACTCTGGCTCGAAAAAAACGAAGCGGCTAAGAATTACAAATGTTAACGCGAGAAGTGTAGCCAATAAAGCCGAGCAGCTCGAAATCTCCCTCCTGCAATATGACCCACATGTTACAATCCTAACGGAAACATGGCTGCATCAGGATATTGCGGACGACGTAGTTTTTCCACCATCATATAAAGTCTTCTGCAAAGACAGACAGTCAAGGGGTGTGGTGTTGCGGTTCTCGTGAAGGAGCAATTCCAAGCTTATGTTCTTGAAGACATTGTTGATCTAGAATATATTTGCCTGAAACTAACTTGCTGCGGGAAATGCTTTATTCTTTACGCTCTCTATCGACCTCCTGATGTCTCGCCTGATTACTTACAACAGTTACAAACTCATATGTCCCGACATACGAACAACAAGATTTTCCTGATAGGAGATTTCAATCTACCTGGCCTAAATTGGGACAATTTGCACCCTTGCACTACGGGCAACAACAATGTCAATTACTTATGTAATACGATGCTGTCACATGACCTGGTCCAGTTGGTGAAAGAACCGACTCGCGAGCAGGGTAAGAGTAGCTCTATCCTAGACCTGGTGTTCTTGCCGGGGAGTTTTCATGACTGCAGTTTGTCTATTGAGGAAGGGGTTTCTGATCATTACCTCGTAAACATTGAAATTAACATAGACTCCCCTGCTGACAGCTCTCAACAAGACGTGCGCTGTTTTAAAGACTTTTCCCGCACTAATGACGCCTCTGTGATTGAACATCTAGAAACATGCGTTTTGAGCTTCGATAACCCTGACGCATGCGTACTCTGGGACCAGTTCAAGGCCATTTGCCACTTTTGTATAGCTAAATTTGTCCCAACAAAACCAAACAAAGTACACAAGAACACTCCTTGGATGACGCGAGAGATCATTCAAATGAAGCGTAAGATCAAGCGATTAAAAAAACCGCGTACTGCATCTGAAGTTACCAGGAAATTGAAAAAGGATCTTGCAAGCGCAGTGAAACGGTCTAAAGATTACTACTTCAACGTATCGCTGCCAAACTTTATCAGAAGCGACCCTACAAAATTTTGGAACTACATAAGTGAAAAGAAAAAGCACATCTCCGAAATAAAAATTCGTGATGAAATAGTTACTGATCAGAGGGCCATTGCGCATCATTTCAATGACTACTTTCACAGTGTATACTCTTGCTCCCAACCCTGTAACCCAACAGCTGCAACTACTATTCTTCAGATGCCGACTTTATTTCTTACCATGGTATTGTTTCTATGTTACTGAACTTGAAGACTAAGACATCATCAGGTCCTGATGATATTCCAAATGTATTCCTCCGCAGAAATGCCGAGTCATTGGCTAAATTTCTTGTATATTATATTCCGTGTTTCGTTCTTAACTGGAAAAGTCCCAAGCGACTGGAAGGTAGCAAGAGTCGTGCCCATTTATAAAAAAGGCTGCCGATTTTCAATAGATAACTACCGACCCATATTTATTATCTACATGTTCGAAAATAATGGAGCACATTATTGCCAACCACATAAACGAGTTTCTCCAACGTAACTCTGTACTAACCGGGCATCAGCACGGATTTAGGAAAGGATATTCCACATCCACACAATTAGTCTCTGTTATACACTCCTTCGCTTCGGTACTAGATTGCCATGGCCAAATTGACGCAATATTTTTGGATTTTAGTAAAGCCTTCGACAAGGTTCCCCATCACAGTTTAATCATAAAATTAAGGAATATTGGACTTTCTAATGTTATTGTCTCGTGGATAGCGGACTACCTATCTAATCGTAAGCAATTTGTCTCGCTCGGCGATGAAAAATCTGACTTTCTTCCAGTTCGCTCTGGCGTTCCCCAGGGAGGCGTCTTGGGACCGTTGCTTTTCTTTCTTTTTGTGAATGATATCGTATATGAAGCTTGCCCTGGTGTGGAAATGCGGTTATTTGCGGACGACTGTGTCCTGTTTTGTAACATCAGCTCTCCAAGTGACCAAAAAAACCTGTCTAAAAGTCTTGGTACAATTGGTGATTGGTGTTCCCGCTGGGGAATGGTTTTAAACACAAAAAAAGTATCATAATGCGCATTACACGCAAGAAAGCGCCTTTAAGCTTTAACTACAAGTTGGGATCATCGCCACTGAAAGAGGTCACTTCTGTAAAATATTTGGGTTTGACCTTAACGAATACTTTATCATGATACGAGCACATTGACAATGTATGTTCATCTGCGTTTCGTAAGCTGTGTTTTTTAAGACATAAACTTAAAGCCGCACCCTCTAATGTTAAGTTGTTGAATTATTATTCCTTGATTAGACCAAAACTCGAATACGCATCTATAATTTGGGACCCGTTCACATCTTCAAACATCAGTAAGTTGGAAAAAATCCAAAGGAAGGCCACCAGGCTTATATATTCTAAATTTTCCCCTTACGATTCCCCCTCAGATTTACTGCGTGATAATAACATTCCATTACTTCAGGCACGTCGGAAGAAACTCCGTTTAGATTTCCTTTCTCTTGTCGTCAACAGAAAGCTTGGGCTAGACCCCAGTAACTATTTAATTCCTTTGTCAAGAAGGTCTACACGCCACGATCACCCGGAAAAGTTTACCCCATATTTCGCTCGCACAGACCTGTTCAAGTTCTTTTTTTTCCCCAAACGATAAATAATTGGAACGTTGATATTCAATCCCGTTGTGTTAACTCCCTTACTTGATGTTCTCATATTTATAGTGCATTGTTGTTTATGTTCTTTTTTGCGTCTTGTTGTAAAGCGCCTGTCCTGCTTGGACCTATGAAAGGTCTGCAGTATGTACATAAATAAATAAATAAACAAATAAATAACGAGGTTTTAGTGCATTACTTTCCATTAACCTTTGGAAACATCATTTACCTGTCGTCTTCACTGATAATCGGTTCCCTGAAAATGAAATAATAAGAAAACCGCAAAAAGAAATGCATCACCAGCATGTGGCTTTCAAGGAACACGCAAGAGATATTATGAAACTCATCAAACAAGAACATTTTGAACATGTGCGACGTAAACATTTGGCTGAGCCAACTAGTTTATGCGTGTTTTGCTTTCCATATATAAGTTGTATACGAAAACAAAAAATAATGTCAACACTAAAGCATACACATTGAACAAAAGTTAAAATAAAGGATACATATGACGCTTTTGGAGTAATTGTAATGCTATAGACATGTCTAAAAACTAGCCATTGTTCTTTCAAAATACTGCTTTTTTTTGCTTGTTTCGTTCTTTCTTTAACGCACGAAGTTTAACGGTCCGCTCCATTTAAGGCACCCTCGATCTTGTAGTTTAAGTAAAAAATTAACTTCTCGTTGAGTGGAAATGTTCGTTTGAGATATGTTGCACTTTCGGGACTATTTCATTGAACACTCCATTCCAGCTCTCTGTTTTGCATCTTGTCCCCACACCAAATGTTCTGTTTTAAGGTTTGGAATGCCTGCGTTAAAACTCTGGCGCTGTCACCGGGGCTCGGAGTGCTGTCTTTGTTTCTAATACTTTTTCGTCAAGTCGTGTTCACAGTATTGTAGGCATCGGAATGAAATACCGTTTGGGAGGAATCAACGTTTCACATGACGTGTT
Organism: Haemaphysalis longicornis; assembly: GCF_048455015.1. NCBI lineage: Eukaryota > Metazoa > Arthropoda > Arachnida > Ixodida > Ixodidae > Haemaphysalis > Haemaphysalis longicornis. Next base: position 16,878,498 of record NW_027526233.1, read on the forward strand.
GGGCAAAATGTAGGTGTTAGGAGTTACGACGGAATTGAAGAAATAGGGCATCGAAAGAAATATAAAGCGCTAGCCGCTAGACTGTTTCGGTTGCTGTCCCGCAGACACAAAACTGTGAAATAAGATTGCCTGACTGACCGGCTTTTGCGCCCTTTATATAAAAATAAAGGCTGCAAAAGCCGCTCACAAAATATATTTCGTCATTATCATTACGATCGCCAGAAACCGTAGCAGCTACAGCCTATTGCTGTCTGTGAGACAAAACCCTCAACCGAATTTCTTCAGCCATGCTGGTCGTGAGTTTCTCCGAATTTCCCCGACTGAGTTTCTCCGACTGTTTTGTCCGTATAGTTTTTCGGCGATGCTGTATATGTCTAATCCCGCAATGTCCTGTTCGAGTCAAGCCCCTTTAATCGCAACTGCCGACGCCTCTCGCAAATTAACTGCCCCCCGCAACTACCTATTCCTTTTGGCCTGAATGTCCAACGATACGAAAGATCCACCGAGTCTAAAAGGTCCAATTCGTCACGTCATCGGCGCGACGGAAGATCCACCGAGTCGGAAGGTCTAATCGAGCCTGAATGTCCAACGAGATGAAAGGTCCGTCGAGACAAAAGGCCCAACAATAAGATTGTTGCGCTCATTGGGATGAAGTGGATAGCGATGGGTTTGAATCAGTGGTGTAAAAGTTTACCCCATGAAACTTAACTGACCGTTTGAAAAGTTAGTTAGTCCTATGCGTCTATGCATGTAAGGCCCAGTTCTGGGTCCATGTAGACTGTAGCACGTGATGGTATTGATTGATTGATTGATTGATTGATTGATTGATTGATTGATTGATTGATTGATTGATTGATTGATTGATTGATTGATTGATTGATTGTGGGGTTTAATGCGCCGACGCTGCGCAGACGATAAGGTGCGCCCTAGTGGAGGGCTCGGGATTAATTTTGACCACCTGGGGATCTTTAACATGCACCGAAATCTCGAACACACGGGCGTTTTCGTTTTACTCCAACAATTGGAAAGTGTCCGTCGCCGCTGGGAATCGAAACCGCGACCTTGGGCTTAGCGGCACAAATGTGAACGTATTGTCCCGCGATGTTCTGCTCAATTTCAGTAATATTTTCTGTTAATAAAACAAACAATCAAGTTTTGTTTTGAGTACTATTGTTAGTCAGGGTGTAATCCATTGGGTTCCACGCACACAGTGTGGTCGCATCACTAAATACCTGCGAAGATTGTCGGTGAGACATGATATTTCGATAATGACCCGTAGGCTAGAAAAACAAACTTCTTGCACTTGCAATTTTGTTTGAAATCAATGCATGCACCGGTGGACTGAAAAACTTGATTCAAGTTAAGCTTGACCGGAATAAATATGCAGACAAAACCAGATCGAAAGACAGCGGAATGCATAATTGAATCGGTTCAGCATCGGCAACTAGTCCTGTCGCTCTTTAGCTCCGTTGTTTCAAATAAACCCGTTCATTATTGTACAGTTGTGTAAAACAAGGGTGGAAGGCCAAAAGAGACCCGAAGGTGACAAACATTTTGGAAGTGCTAAATTCAGTTGAAACCGAAAATGTCTGAACAAAAGACACTGTGAGGCTTTGCGGACCGCCGTGGAAGTGGGAGGAGGGAATACAGACCAATTTATGATGCCTAATTGATTTGAACATGCGCAACACTCGTGCTGCATGTAGGTTTTTTATATGCTTCTTATCGTTCTGCTGCCTCGTTTTTACCTCATGGAAAAGGCAATGTCATTACCAGAAATCAAGCCGAGAATTTGTATGCCAAGCGCAGTACCTTATTCAAAAACTGACCTGCCATATTCTACAGATAAAATGGTTTAAAATGAGATTGTTATATAAATGCATTTCCATTCAAAAAGTTTGCAAAGACAGCATTACCGTTAAACTATTCTCAGCTCCCCACCGAATCATCAAACCAGTCTGTGACTTTCTCTGTTTTTCGCCAATCATTTAACCGCTTGGCGAAAGTATAGCCCACGAAAAGTACTCTGACGATTCCACACGCCAAAAAAAAATCTATTTGGAATTTTAAGAATATATGTACTACACATCCTAGTAAATCGGTTGCAAAATCGCAACCACCCGCTTTTTTATTTGTTTACTTGTGTTTCTGTAGCATTGCATGGATTGGCACAACTAAACATGATTATCTTCGTTTATGCAGTAGCTAATACCGTATTTAAGTTTTAAAGCCCGAAAAAATAAAAAAAATCATTTCAGGTCTGCGGCAGCCGCTACAACTGGAGTAAAAACGCAAAACAGCGCAAACTCATTTTGCGATGGGCGACGACCAAGGTTTTAGAGTCCATGCATGCTCAGCTGCGATTGTTTTTCTAGGATGTTTTTTTACGAAATACTTTATTACGATCAGCAAGAAGTATATATCGAAATAAAGTTATTGTGGTTCATTTTCGGAAAGTTCGAACTAGTTCCGGTTTAGGTTTCGCCGTGCAACACGCTCAAAGTTTCCACGATATCTGTGGCCTTGCATTAGCCATACCTCAGCAATCACCATGACCCCCTGGTCACATGTTTTTAACTTCAGGAAAAGACCGGCTAAAGTCAGTGTCTGCACGCAGTCTCTAAACTCGCTCATAAATCAAGGATGATTGCAACGCGAAACGGTGAATGCAATAGAGAATGCATTACCTTTACAGAATGTAAAATAAACTGCCAAAAAAGAACACATTCAACCGCAGTTTCGAACCTCCTGCGACGATGCACTGCATATAGTGCTTCAGAGCACTCGTTCATTCCACATGTCTATCTTTTATGCCACCCCCAGCCAGAGCCGGCAAAGAAGAGTGGCATGCTTACTCGTACTTAATAGGAATGGCAGCAATGGCGGAGTGCGAAACGTGCGGCACATCGGAGACGATAGGCCACGTTTTATGCGAGTGCCCACGCTACTCGGCTGAAAGAAAAAAGCTGTCGTCAGCGCTGAGGAACCTGGACTCTCCGCGGCCATTTTCGGAGGGAAAGATTCTATGCCACTGGCCTTCTCAGTCATCCGCTCAGAAGGCGGCTAAGGAACTATTACGTTTTCTACGGGCGACGAACTTGAACACTAGGCTATAGACTGAGAGCTTCCAGTGTCAATCACTGTCAGTGCCTCAGTGCTGGGCATACGTGTCTGGTCCAACTTTTCCTCTTTTTTTCTCTCTCTTTTTTGCCCATTTCCCCTTTTCCACGTGCAGGATAGCAAACTAGGCTCTAGCTAGGTTAACTTTCCTGCCTTTCTTCTACATTCTACCTTCCTTCCTTCTTTCTTTTATACATAAAAACCTTGCGGGTATAATGCACTACAAATTTGAGCAGTTATCCAAGAAGGATAGCACCAGAGCAGCAACAGTAAGGGAGCCATCAAACCTTCAGCAAGGAGACACGCGCGCCCAACAGGTGCAGCCATTCTGGAGGGTAACTTTCCGCTGCATAGATGCTCTGCACCAAAAAAGCCAGCACCCGAAGAAACGGACTTCGTTGTGCGGGGACGTTCTAAATGCCGCTTAGGCATGCGGTACTTCTACAAGCTATACAATCCCATCACAAAAAATTTATCATTGGGCACTCCAGTAGTATATCGAAAGGACCAGTACTGCATTCTGTGAAGGGTAATGTTTAGGTCCCTTTTAACAGTTTGTATGAAAACATCCTAAAAAACACCGCCTCCCGCCACAAAACAAACAAATGATTATGGTTTTGAATTGACATAAGCGCGAACTATCCGAGCAAGATATAGGCATTGCTTTTTCGCACAAGCATGTTTTCACCAAGAGTTTTGATGTAAGCAGCTTAAAGGAAAATTGTTTGCGTCCTTCAAATCCCTACAAATAGTTTATCGCTGGATATTGCGTTCTTTAGGCGGCAAAGAAGAGATCGCAAATGCGTGATCGTGCTGCTGACATCGGTGGGACTTACCCTCCGCAAAAAACTGTTCCCGTACCTTGGATTTAAGCTTTACAAAATGAGTATAGCGTATTTTTTTTTTGCTTATTACCTACATTAAACTACCTGAATCTTCTTTCACTTTTTATTGGCCTTAGATTTTACTTGTGACCAGTTGCGCGGGAAAATGAAGCCTCCAGCTCCCATGAGCCGATCTCTGCGAAGCATCGTGAGCCAATATAGGTATTACTTGTGCGCTAGCGTAGAGGTAGATTCACTTCAAATTTTTACAAACTAGCAAAATAAAGCCACATTCTTCCGGGCCCAATTCTTCGTATGGCTTCATTTTACTAAATGAATGAATTGTGACGACCGGCCGGTGACTGACCTACACTCGGCGAGCCGCAGTAGGTGTAGTCAAGCTGAGCCTACAACAGTAAGCGTCATACGAAACGTCACAGAAAATCGGCAAAAAGGATGCAGGGATTAGGGTAGCACTTTTAAATTTTTTTTCTATTCAGAAAGTTGCGTAAACGCAAAGAGAGGTGTCGAAACCTGTTCTGGGGACTCCAGACTGCAATCTCCACAAGTAATCCTGTCATGTTTACAAATCACTTCACCGTCCCCTTTAGGTAATTCGACTTTCATACGCAAGGTGATGTGTATAGAACTACGTGACAGTTGCTCTACTTATGTTTGTCGTCATTCCTGTTGTTAATGGTGCATATTGCTACTTTCCAAAAACAATCGGTTTCTCGTTAAATTTGAACTGCGTTAGAACGGGGGTCTGGGTGAGTTGATGCGTATTAACTGATTTCACGCAAAAAGACGTGCAAAAACCCAGCGCTGTGTGTCATCGTTTCTTGTACCGTCTTTTTGAACGGTTTTGAATTCAGTTAGTCACTTTTAAAAGCTTGAAGAATTTGGCGTTTATTCGCGACCCTCGTCCGACAGCATGGCCGACACAAATAGCTCGGGTATTGCCGTCCGCAAAACTGTTGAATAAGCGCTCAGACGTGCCAGCGACCGCTTAAAATGTGCCGCCGCAGTGAATGCGCCGCTGGGAGTTCCTCAGATATCGGTGCTAGGCCATTTTTGCTGATACTGTAGATAGGTAACCTCCCGAATTCGGCGTTCACAAAAATTCGTCCCAATGCTTACCACTAGGCTATATACAACTAAATTAACACAGATGATTGCCTAATGTGACCTTATTACCCTTTTACACAATTTTGTTGATGGCGTGACAAATGCAAAATCAATAGAACGTTCACAAAACAATAACTCATTCTTTTAGCAGTAACTGTTATATTTTTTGTTTATTTGTTTAATGGGTATTCCAGGCAGCGTGCGTCGAAATGTACGAAACGCCGGGTCATCTTCACACCTACCTTGTCGCAAAGAGAGAAGAGAGAGAGAGAAGGCTCTTGGAAAAGCAGAGATTTGCCGGCATTTACAGACGCCTACATGCTTCTCTGCTGTGGCTTGGGTATGGGGGAAGAAAAGTCCAAGAAAGAGCTGGTCAGAAAAGAAAAAGAAGAAAAACTGTCGTGGACTTGGCGCGGTAGCGGACTTACATGCATATTTTTTTCGGAGCATGGGCCACATAATTTACAATTTTGAAATTAGGCCAATGTCATCCAAATAAGTGAAAAAACTCAGTAGATCTTGGCGCTGCTTTGACGGACGAATCCATGGTCGTAAAATAATCCATGGTCGTAAATTCTGAGAGTAATTGGTCCCTGTTTTAGGCGTCCCATGCTTTCAAGGAAGTGGGATCGCGGTTTCATGTAAGCCGCTCATTCTAATAATATGTGTTCAATTGTTTCGACACAAGCACAATTGTCCCAGTGCGGATTTGGCGTCGCGCCAATTCTAAATAGGTAACTATTTGTGTAGGCACTGTTCAGCCGTAGACGATGGTACAACGTTTCCAGGTTACAAGGAAGCTGTGTCGGGAGTCTCGACTTTAATTCTGGATTAGTAGTGGGGAAAAAGCAGCGCGTATTTTGTAAGTTGCTCCATGGACGGCTTCTTTCAGTCAGCGCAAAGTGGTGAGCCATGGCAGAAGCTTCTGTTTTCGTGAAATACACCTAGCGGTATTTTCGGTAAAGAAGGCCTTTACGGGCCGATTCGTATACACTTCAAGCAAAGCTATGAAAGGATTAGGCTTACACTGCGCAAACCTCCTCTTGAAACAAATGCGCCAAACATGAATCGCTGCATGCGACCCATCCTCGAATACAGCTGCAGTATCCACGAACATTATAAGTGTCCCAATCAAAAGGGGGAATTGTTAATCGACGTAGGTGTCCTACTATGTCCGCAGCAACCTTCGCGGCTTTTGGAGAAATCAACTTCAAATTTCGCCCGATTTAAATACTACATATCTACTAGCAGCATGCGAAATTTCATGAAGAAATTATTACAAGTTTTCAAAATGAACCTTTCAAGGTATTTCAGTTTATTTTTCTCGGGTTAGGGAGTATTTTCCGGAGTGTTTTTACAGGCACAGCGCTGAAACATTTCCTATGTGTGTCAATGTCCTCAGGCTTTCTTCTGAACCTGAATAGCAATGTGTCAACACCCAATGATTTTGAAAAATATTTACATATTTAGCTAATATTTACCTAATGTTAAATCATTTTCGACAAAGTGTGAACACAAAATAGGTTCTTCTCAGAACACGCTTTTTCCGGTTCAGTATAATTCCAAAAAATGATTTTGGAAGCTTAAATAGTTGAAGAGAAAATGTTCTTTATCTCAGCGAAAATGGTGTTTAAGAAATCTCACTTCCAAGTTTTCTTTTCACTTTTTTTTTCAAATTCTGGCTTTTTCCACGGAGTCTGAGTGAAGCGAGGCAATGCTACTGGTGGAGCGGACTTCAGGCATGAAAGATCACGCTAATATATCGAAAAACAAACCAATTACGTTTCCGCAAACAGGACAATAGACGACCAACCTGATGTAAAGAAACGTTTTGCAGTGCATTCCCACTGCTACAACAGGACACGAAGCACCGTTGCGGCATATACTGCACTGCAGGGAATTTTGAGTAACTACGCTCAATATTTTTATGTTATTATAAAAATAAATGTTTATAGTTCTTTTAAGGCCGAAAAAACAATGTAACTGCCACTGTGCGTCGTGCTAAAGTTTCAGTGACTCTGCGCAACCGTGCCACAGGTAGGCTCATTTGGAGCTATTTTTAAACGACTTCTAGGGCGCATCTGACGATGACACGTCGTGGAGACGTTCTAGAAGACTGTTGGAATATTTTACACTGTAATAACAAAATCACACTTTCGGGCGCTTGTGGCCCCCTCCCCTCTTAACACGCTCGAGTCAGGTCAGGAGAAAGCAATTTGTTTCAGTTACGGCCATTACGACTCAAGCTTTCTTCCGTTATTAAAATTTTTAATTTTAGAATTACAACCCCTGTCTGAAAGCAGTAGTCGCAAATGTAACAAACATTCGCATATTTCCACACGCTCACGGCGGTACTTATTAGAAAGCAACTACTTGTTTTCTGGTAGAGTTAAATACACTCGAAATAGCCACAAACTGTTTAAACACCATAGAAGAATGTAACAATATTATTTATTACCAGGAGAAATGAGGTGTTTGACCCGCCGCAGTGGCTCAGTGGCTAAGGCGTTGCGCTGCTGAGCACAAGGTCGCGGGTTCGATTCCCGGCCGCGGTGGCCGCTTTTCTGATGGAGGCGCAAAGCAAAAACGCCCGTGTGTACGAGATTTCGGCGCACGATAAAGATCCCCAGGTGGTCAAAATTAATCCGGAGCCCTCCGCTACGGCGCGCCTCATCGCCTGCGTTGCGTCGGCGCGTTAAACCCCACAATCAGAATCAGAAATGAGGTGTTTGCCTTTACACACCTTAAATTGTTTTTGTTGTGTTGTGTGAATTTTGCTATACTGCTTTTCGGTATTCTACTTATCATTACCTTCTCCGTCGCATCTTTTGGGAATCCTTCAAGCGTTTCAATGCGTTGTGAATTACCTGTTTGACCTAAGGAGCAACGGTTTTTTGTGTTCTATGTAAATGCAATAGCCCCGCGATCTTCTAATTCCTCTGTCGTATGTAAAAAAAATTGCAGCTTACAGGAACTCAGACCAAGGCAAAATAGTTGCCACACAATATTTGAGCCCTAAATTATTTTGTTGTTCAATATTCATTTTAGTAGAGATTACTTGCGAGGTGCATGCTTTAAGCATTCCATGTGTTTTAGCAGAAAGTCTTTTGTTGCAACCGTGTTTGCCGCTGCTAAAGGGATAGCTTGGTAAATAGCTGCATTACAATGTTTTGCTGTATCTGACTATTCTCCAGTCATCTGCGTTACCCTACCTGATCGAGTGAAGAAAAATAAGCCGGAGGTTATAGCCACGATCACGGAGCAGCTGGAGTCGAGTTGCTAAGATATCAAGTACGTGTGAACTATATAAGGACGTATGTATAGCGAAGCAGCTATACGGCTGTCTACTGCGGACTTTTGGGCGTCTTTTAAGTAACTTTTTTTAAGTAACTTTTAAGTAACTTTCCACTTTTCAAACTCTTTGAACGGAGCTTGGACTGTTTGTAACGACAAGCAGAAATTTTACTGAACTTGGGCGTCCTATCGGAACTTCTAAGTAACTTTCCACTTTTAAAACTCTTGGAGCGGAGCTTGGACTGTTTCTACCGACAAGCAAAAATTTTACTGAACCTAAAGTGAAATCATCTTATTAAGCAAAATTAAAATTATCTTCGTCTGGAGGGTACTCACTGCCGTTTGGAATCATGATCACTTTAAGCTTTGTAAAGGACAGTCCGAGACACGGGCGTCCAGGACAGCAGCTAGGTCTACCCACACTTTGTAACGTGCAGCCGTGCCAGACAAAAATAAAAAATGAATGCTCCTTGCAGTGCCTGTTGTCACTGGGCTGGTTGCTCCTGTGTTTCTTCTGTTTTCGGTGTGTGCTAAGGCCCCTGGCGAACGTAATCATGACGAAGATTACTCCCACCGAGCGTACTTCTGGATGCGAACAAGCTGCATCGGTTTCGTAAAGCGTATAGTACCATGGTCATCTGCCTCAGACCCGGAGTGCTTTCGCAGAAACCCATCTGCTCCTTACCGATGGAAATAAAGTTGCGCTAGAAGGACGGGATGACAGAAGACGCACTACACATCGCATACTAACAAACTGAGTTGATTTCCCCGCGCAAATATACTACGATCAAGTACACGCGTGGAACCAAGGGGAGTTTATAATACAAAACTAAACTCACACACAAAAATAATAAATATAATAATATTAAAAAATCAAAACGCACACTTTCATCATGAGACATGCCGTGTCAACCAGGTTAGACAACATCAAGAAACGCGATTTATTTGCCCAACAACGATATTAAAGCAACACTAATGCAAACATCACCGGCGCGCACAATTTCACCCACCTGTAAAATTTCCCGCGTGAGCGAGTCACGGCTCCAAGCAGCACCTTGCTTTTTCCAAAAATAGAGCACATTTACAATCGCGGCAATGAATGCCATGATGCCCGCTTATCACGTTGCTAACAATATTTTTGTGCTCAAGGAGTCTATCATTATTAAATCTGCAAGTTTGGTCGGTATAAACTTTTTTGCAGGGAAATGGATTCAAGTAAACCACTCCCTCCGTGCAGGACACTAACTTACTTTGGCGCTTCGTGTGGCACCAATTCTCATCTTTTTGAGTGCCGTTCACCTGGCGACAAAGCTTTTCAAGCTTGCCGGGTGCAGAAAAAAACCACATTCGTCCCTGCACGTCGATCGATACGCTTGAGGTTGTGGCTCAGCTGGTGCATGTAAGGAATCACAGTGATTTTTTTATGTGACTGCATCTCATTCACTCGCCTTGTCCCTCCATACGGCGTTGTTGTTGTCCGTCCACATCCGTCCCCCATTCTCCTCGCCGCGCGAGCTGCGCTCTCCGCCGCTCATCCCCTCTCCTCTCCGATAGCGAACACTCTCTCGCGAGGGTCATTGGATTGGCTTGGCTTGGCTTGGATTGAATTGAATTGGATTGTATTTGGATTGGATTGGATTAAAGTGGATTGTGTTGGATTCTGTTGCGTCATAGCCGCGCAACGTTGCGTCATAGCCGCGGCAGGGGGTTCACTGCACGTTTCACGCTATGGGAGAATCAACCTAACGGAAACAACAACGGAACCCCCCATGCGTCGCATCTACACAGGGGTTCCCGCGAGGGGAGGTGGGAGTATTTTTTTGTTTCTCCTCGGGATTCCCGCCACCTGCTGACCTTCGCGTGTCTCGCTCTGCCATCTTAGCCTCTTTAGGAATGTTTTCGGCTACTGACACAACCAGGTGTGCGGGTAGCCGGAACTCGATAATCGCTCAGCTTGCTGAGCCAGGATAACCATCCTCATGTGCTGGAATGATTTTGATGAGGCATCCCTAACGCACAGGGCCGCAATAGCTCTCTTGACAAGCTTTGAGTGGGAACACCGGAACAGAAGGAGTGCTTTGTTCACCCTAGGAGCGTTGGACCAGAAGACATGGTTGCTGGTGAAGTGTACCTACAGTTCTAAAAACCTGCTGTGCGCGTCGTGGGGTAACTATCAAGTAATAAGCAAAGGCTTTGGGTGCTCGCTAAAAAGCAAACTGACACGCTCTGCGAGGGCTTCAAGGCTCTTGGCCACCCACACATTTGTCGATAAGACTTTCATTCAGAGGAACAACATATGCATTGGGTCATGTATAGCGCCAGTACTTAGTGATTTCTACCTCGCACAACTGGACAGAAAAATTGACGAGTAAATGGATGATTCTAAAGCATTCAAAGTATTCCGATACATTGACGATTACCTTCTTGCGGTAGAATGTGTTGTCTAGAGCCTGGAAGTCCCCGCAGAGCGTGTCATTTCGCTTTTTAGCGAGTACCTCAAGCCTTTGCTTATTACCCGCGAGTTACCCCACGAAGCCCACATCAGGGTTTTACAACTGGAACTAGATTTCACCAGCAACCATGTCTGCTGGTCTTACGCTCCTGAGGGTAACAAAACACTCCTTCCGTTTATGTCTTCCAAATCCAAGCTGGTCAAGAGAGCCATTGCTACCCTGTGCGTCAAGAATGCCTTATCAAAATCATGCCCGCACATGATGACGTCTAGCCTCGCTCAGCAAGCTGAGCGAATATCCAATTTTGGCTAGGCCACACACCTGGTTGTGTCAGTAGCCGAAAAAATGCAGCAACAACCTCAAGCGTATCGCTCGACGAGCAAGAAGAAATGTGTTTTTTTCTGCACTCGACGAGCTTGCAAAGCTTTCTGCCGAGGTCAACGGCTCTCGAAAAGATGAGAATGAGTACCGCACGAACCAAAGTAAATTAGTTGCCTGCATGGAGGGAGTGGTTTACTTGATTCCTTTTCCCTGCAAAAAAAGTAATATCGGCCAAACTGGCAGATATATTAACGTCATTTCGGTGCCCGTTAAAAATCCCCAGGTTGTCGAAACTATTCCGCAGCCCTGCACTACGCTGTGCCGCATCGCCTACGTTGCGTCGGCGCATTAAACCCTTCAATCAATCAATCAAGATGTATTAATGATAGACTCCGTGAGCACAAAAATAATGCTAGTAACGCGATAAGCGGGCGTTCTGGCACTCATTGCCGTGACTGTAAGTTTGCTTCAATTTTTTTTAAAACTAAGGTACTTGCTAGGGGCTATGACTCGCTCACGAGAGAAATAGTACACGTGCGCAAAATTGTGCGCGCGGGGGATGTTTGCATTCGCGTTGATTCAATACCGTTGTTGGGCAACGTAATCACGTTTCTTGATGGTGCGTGATCTGGTTGAGACGGATGTCTCATAGTGAAAGTGTGTGGTTTACTGTTTGATTATTATATTTATTATTTCTTGTGTATGATTTTAGCTGTGTATTTTACACCGCACTTGGTACTACGCGTGTACTTGATAGTAGTATATATGCGCTTGAAAATCAAGTGAGTTTGTTAGCCCGCGGTGTCTGGTGTGTCTTCTGCTGTCGTCCCGTCCTTGTAGCGCACTTTTATTTCCGTCATGTGAGACCCACTAGCCCTTCAGAATGCTTTGATGCCCCTTACTATCGGAAATGTTTCCAGCAACAGCAAAACTTTAATATCTGCCTCAATGTTTTCTTGCCAAGGAAGACGGGTGTTTAACGGTGTGTGGCACCGACAGGGCAGAATTTACCTCCTTTCAGTGACACTTTTGATGTAATTATATATACTAATGACGCCAGTTAGTTTGGCAGACAATGTACAAATGAAACAATAAAAACCATGACATTTTGCATGCTACACCAACTCACAGGTATAAAACTAAACGGAATAAAGCAGTACCACTTACAAATATACACAGCTCAATCTTCAAACATCAAAAAAAATAGAACAAATTGAAAAACTTACAGCGGAGTTTTCTGACTGCATGCTACATCGATTAGGGGTCTGGTTTTTATATCCGTGGTACAAAAAATATTTTATAACTTGAGAGACGTGGACCAGGGTTCCTGGTGAACCGTTTGTTGCAGGGCAACGGGGCGGCCGACCTTGGTGTGATTTCCAGCCGAACCTGCGGCCGAGAACGAATGCGCCCGTAGCCGACGTGGTCATGGTGCCGATGCGTGAATGAAAACGAAACAAGAATTGAGAGTGTTCCAGGCTGGTTCAAGTATGATGAGATTGACCAGTGCAGGACATTATATCCTGCAATACTAAAATACTGTGCTTGCACTATTTCCCGCTGGGCGGCGAGGCGGACAACCTGGCGAGAGTCAGCGAGTTGAGAACGGTAGACGAACATCTTCATACGGGACACGTGCCCACTCTCAACGCTGCGGCAGCGGCGGTTGGTGACGAGACCAGTAGGAGCTACTCAGTTCAGTTGAGAGGTACGCTGAATTGCTTTGTAGGAGCCAGTGAATCGGGGCATAAACGTTTCGCACAGTCCTGGAGCACGGAGAGGCGTCGAAACCAATACTTCAGCTCCAGGTTGAAAGGAGCCTTTTCAGTGCCCAGGCGGCACAGAAAGTGTGCCCCAAGACCGGCCCGTCTATGGCCGCTTTCTGGCATGTCCGGCCAGCATCCAGGTTCTGGCAGCCACTGATCATGCGTTGAACGGCCAACATTCGGCAACCAACGCTTCGGTATTTTTCCGTCCGCCCGTGTCCGGACGCACAACGGCAGCTAACCGGCTGCAAGATATTCACTTCTGTTACGGCTGCCGATGTTGAGAAAGAGAACGGCCGAAGTACGGCCTTAGGGCATCCGTTTTTTCGTCGGGAAGCGGTAATCGGCCGAAGCACGGCAAGCGACCGGCCACAGAATATGCGTATTCTTGCGGCAGTTGGTGTTCGAAAGGGGACCGGCCGGAGCGCGGCTGCCGTGCATTCGTTGTTTCAACGGTAAACCGCGCATCCGGCGGTAGAGAATTCGTTTTCTTCGGGCAACCAGTGTTATGAAGGATACCGGCCGACGTACGGCCCCAGAATATACGTTTTTCATTCGGTTAGCTGTCCTCGGCCGAATTACGGCAAGCGAATGGCCACAGAATATTTGGCAACCGGTGTTCAAGAGGAGACCGGCCTACGTAAGGTATCTGGTTATACGTCATTTTTTCGGCAAACGGCATACAGCCGAACAACGGCACGCGCCTGGGCGCCGAGAATTCATGCACAGACGTGTTTGGAAGGAGACCGACAGGTTTTTTTCCTGGGGGGAGAAAAAGCCGTTAGGGAGGCGAACGACGGGGACGCGTTTTTCATCCGCTCCGTGTTTCTACGTTTTAAATGAACGAAAATCGTTTGTCAAACAGTAATGAGTGTTCTCGGTGAACGGGCAAGGTGCAAGGACTCACTGGACATTAGCAGGGAACCCTTTAGGCCATCGAATTGTCATTTATTGCCACAAGAAGACTGTGCCACACCGACAGGTGAGCTAAGCCTCGCCACTCGACGCCGCTACCACGCCTCTGCCACCGGCTTCGTCGACGCATCAGCTCGAGGCTATTCGCCCCCTCAAGAAATGGAGAGCATTGGAGACATCGACCCGGCAGAGATGTCCGGTCCGAGATGGAGATGGTTCACCAAAATAACTGGCCTTCAAGGGCGTCGAGCAAGCGGCCACCACGCAGGAGCTAAACCACCACCATGTCAAAAACTCCCCACCAAAGAAAGGCAAGTGCGAGCAAAAGCGCAAGTTATTCTGCTTACAATTAAACTGCGACAAGCAACGTTGCACTATGTTGTTGGTGATAAACGTAGAAGAGACTCGCTCGTACATTGGTAGGATCAACTTCATGCCCTGCACTATGTTACTTCATGGGATTTTACGACTGCCTATTTAGAAGAAAATTATTTTAAGTTTGCGATAACAACATAGCCTTGTCACTGACGAAGCCTAGCTGTTAATTTAGTTCCGATGTTTGACGGTGAGCTTAGCTACTCTTGGGATATGACTCATTTGGTTAAACATAATCGCCAGCATCCTAGCAAACACGGATTTTGTCAAGATTTTCTTGCTCAACGCAGATTGTTGAGTTCACGCACGATTTGGCTCTTGCAATAGATAAGCTTAAACTGGTTGACTGTATATTCTTGTACTGCAAAAAAGCAAATGATGGTGTTCCATATTACCTTCTGCATAGTACATTTCATCCTATGAACTGAATGAATCGGTTTTTGCATTGTTATTACTATTGGCCCTATAGCTTTGTTCAAAAGTACTGTGTAGTTTACCGGACTATAGCGAATGAACATGATTCCGTATACCTGCAGCTTTATTCGAATTTAATAACATCCTGGTGTGCTGTTGTGCTGATTCAGAAACGTTTTTGGATGTTAAACAGTGTGTTACGGTACCTTTACAAAAAAACCTTCATTCCAATTGAATACGTATACCGTAAATTATGCTGCTGTGACAACGGCCGAGGAATATAAATACCGAGGAGTTTATTTAGGGAGTGGTTAGAGGTTAAATAGGCAGGTTCACACCATAAAAGTTACGGCTGCATATGTTTTGGCTTTCTGAGACGAAATTTCAGTGAACCTCCATCTAACTGAAAAGAACAACCGTATTTCACTCATGTGCCCTCAATCTTGGAGTACGCATGTGTTTTCGTGGATCCCTACACGCTCGAAAACATACAGAATACGTCAGTGCGATTCGTATTAGGTAATTGGCAAGCTCAACTTAGCATGAGAGAAAGTAAAAGTAAACTGAAATGGCAGGACGTGAAAGATCACAGACGAAACCACAGGTTGAACTTTTTTCGTAATATCTATCATTCGAAAACTGGAGTAGACGGGGAGAAGTATGTCCAAGCGCCATTCTACATATCGCAAAGTGGGACCGCTAGCTTAAAGCAAATTATTAACTTTCCTTTTAAGGTGACGCCTTGCGTGGTTCATTTTATTTCACATCAATACTGCAGTGTAATTATCTTCCACGTGGGATTGCATTACTGTTTATATTGACGATTTTCAGCGCGCTTTGTAGAAATATTTTGTTATTTTGTCTGCTTAGTGTTATCTTCCTTCTGTAAGGCATGCAAAGGCAAGCAGGCACCAAATAAATAAATAAATAAATAAATAAGCAAATAAATAAATAACTAATTAAATATAAATAAATAAATAAATAAACTTCCAGAGCCGCAAGTTTGCCTCCGACGAGTTGAGAACCCTACGCATTCAACCTTGACCAATAAAATATTTATTGCCCTATTCATTGCAGTATGCAAGGTTTCCTGTATGCATGCTACCATTGCTATGTTATTGGTTTGAAACAAATTATGTAACTCTAATTTTACGCCTTTCCTTGCGTGAACACAGAGGGATACAACTGCAGCCACCTGAAGCAGGGCGTCATTCCCAACGCGTCTAGAATTCTTTGAACGTAGTATGACATTAGAAGAAAATTAAGTTCTTTTGGACTATTAAGTGGTGTGGACGTATACTCATGAAAACAACATTAAAATAGATCGAAAATGAAAGTACCTGTTCGCTCCTTCTTAGGATGAGCCCTGCGCAAGATCATCAGAAATGTTGATCGAGTAGAAAATGTCTTTGCAAGAAAAATGGGCAAAAACTGGACATACGTTTCTGTGAAGGAGTTATATTAAATGCTTCTGATTGTTTTGTTGAGAACCAAAACGCTTCGTAAAGGCATTCACGCCGGTTTTATATACAGCAAAATTGGTCAAGCAACTGTTATAAAAATAGTTTATGTAGTCATAGCATGAAAGTGTTCCGGAATATTGCCCTAAAGGAAATTGGCTAAAAGCGGCGCAATTTATCTCTCTGAAATTCAACCCACTAAAGTATGCGCCCTCCACCCCCCCCCCTTTTTTCCCCGTTTATTACAGGTAAGCCGCCCCACAGAGGATATCAGGACCTGGACAATACATCTAATCAAGCTCTACAAAGAACTGAATATTTTCTGTGTTCGGCAGTAAAAGAGGCACAGCAATTAATGGAACGACAAGTTGTGAGCACTGTTTAATAAATGAATTTTGCTGTCAACTGAGGCTGGTAATTAAGCAAGGCTGCGCTGAAAGCTTGACGGCTGGTGGTTGCCCGCGAGCGCACTTTGATGTGGCTGCATTGGACCCAAAATGCTGGGTTTGAGCTGCTTCTGCACTGCACGAATGAGTCATCTGCTTGCGCGACATCCATTGACCGGCCTCAGTACAGTTAACGTACTGTGGCTGAACTCCAATGCCCGTAGCACGGCCGTATTTCCGGTAGCTTTTGTCCGGCTGGAGTCCGACGACCGCATCTCGGCTGTCCTCCGGCGGCCGTACTTCGGCCGTACACGGGTGGCTTTGGAATGGCCGGCGCCCTACGGCTGGAATCTGGCCGTATGACCGTAAGCCGGTCGACTGGCCGACGGACACTGGCCGTTGGACAGCCATTGGAGTACGGCCGTATACGGCCAAAAGGCCCACATTTGGACATGGGCCGAACATGGCTGCTGGAAAACGGCCGGACAGAAAATCACCGGCCAAAGTACACTGGCCTGTTTTAGGCCGAACCGTCCTGTGCTGCCTGGGTGAGCAACGTCATAGTGGGATTTCCGGTCGTTCTGGCATAACGCAGTGGTCAATCGGGCGAGGTTCCGACAATGCGCTATCCGGGAAGCAAATTGATAGGGTGTCTCGTCTATTGTGGATACCAGTCAGAAAAATAGAGGGTTTCAGAACAGAAGAAGGGCGACAGCCACAAAAAAAAAATCTGGGGAAAATCCGGTGGTTTTATGCAGAAATTCATTATTGTCGGTGGTTGTCGTGCGTCCCTTGGCCGGCGTGCGCAGCGCGTCTGATGATGATTGTGGCATGATGCCCCTAGGGATTGACCAACCAAACAATCCATAAGGAGATAGCTTCGCGTTCAACCACCATCGTCATCTTCCCGTAGGGAACCGCTGAAGAAGAAGATGAAGAAGAAGACAAAGCTGCGAAGAGGAGGGCTGCGTGAGTTTTGGCTACCGTTATCCTCCTCGGCCGGCGCATCTTCCCGATCTTAACCCGGTCGAAGAGCGGCTCATCGCGCCTCGACTCCCCTTCATGAGCATCAGGTGGCTGACTCGAGGCAACGGGCAGTTTGGAATCAAGGGACAGGCGGTGAACGTGCCCATCGACGTATCGAAGGTTGTGCGGTGCCTTCCTCGCATGGTACCCGAGGACGTTGCGTTCGACGTTCACATCAAGCGGAAGCTGATGAGTCCGGCAACGTACAAGCGCGGGTTGGTGAAGCGCGGCAACATCCTGGCTTGGCTCAAGCACCTGGAACACACCCCGCTGTATCGCGCCATCAACGTTCGGGTCGATTGGAGTTGGCTTGATCACTTCGATGACGGCGGCGAACGAGAGGAACCGCAGGAAGACGACGTCGATGATGCTGACGGTGAGTCCGAAACGATTCCCGACGACTTTGACGTGAACGATCCTCTGCAGTTGGCGGTTGCGTTCAACGCGGTCTCGAAGACGCTTCTCTATAACGAAGCGGAAATGACGGGTGTGGGAAAAGAAAAAAATAAATGATTACGCTCACACTCTCGCCTCTCTCTTCGCCATTAATCGCATCACACTCATCGGTGCACCCAATGTATTTCTGCATCCTCACAATCCCCCTCGGGAAGGTGCGGGGTAATTTTTTCAAGAGTGGTATTGTACGCGTATGTTACAAAGGGATAAAAAATGTCGACATTCTTGTGGTCGGGGTTGATAGATTAGGACACGGAGGTTGAAAAGAGTGATTTCCAATTACATTATATTTATATAGGTTAATAATAAATACAATACGTGTAATTTATAAATTTTACGTCCAAAACCTTATTATCACTTTTGCCGGAGTGAGTGGCGACCAAGAGGTCTACTGCCTCAATATTGTAGCTCGTTTGCAATTGGGGCACATGCTTCTAGCGGCGTCTAAAGCGGTGGCTGTCACTAATCACCGAGAGGGTCTTGCAGTATCGTAGCGCTTTCCTTCTACACACTGAACAAGGTGCGTTCCACTTGCCATCTCTGCATGGCGTTTAAGCGCATGGAAAGGCTACTGAGATCTTTTGTCTTTTGTCACACGGGCATGGCGGAACGGCGAGCTGAAAGAAACACCCGTCTCCGCCAAGCGTAAGCGGTCAAACGTTTCCGCCAACCGCCTCCTTTCAGCCGCTGCTATATTGGCATTTTGGGGAGCCCGGTTCCCGTCCACGACGCCTGGGGATGACGTATCCTTACGGGGATAACACAACGTCATTGTTTGCGGGTGGCCTTCTCGCATACTTGGATAATTACCATGCTCTTCTTAGAGTGAATTTTATTTGTAAGGGGCAACGCACTTGTGGACTTGACGTCGAGTGAGGCTCTCCGCGTCCGGTGACACCATTCTCTGGCGATCTGTCTTCTTTGTCCTTCGACCGCTACATGTTTGAGAGTATTTAATCGTGGAACGTACAGTGGTGAACCCCTTCCCATGCTTTTAAATATTTCAAACCTCGAAACTGACCGTTCGGATCTGTCGCACAGCCTACAGAAGATTCGAAGCAATAAATTTTGCGTTCGAGTTGGTCCGGGCGTAATCACGTAACAGTTGACCGCTAAGGCGTGTTTATTACGCAGCAGAGTTATTCGGTGGTACAAACGCCAAGGCTCTCCCATCCAGTTTGTAAATACCCTTTTAAACAATATTGTATATGCAGTTGGATTATCTACTTCGAACTGTCGTCCTCCCCACGAAGTCTCCTTTTTCATCGCCATCACCGCCGATTTGCGAGAACGAAAGGTTCCTGACTTAAAAAAGAACAACGACTGAGGTTTCACTAACACGACGGCCTGGTGTTTCATATTTATGGTCGTGGATGGAAGTCTTTGCAGTTAGCGCCATTTCCTCTCCTCGCTGCCATAGCACTAATTCTCGTTCTCAGTTTACCCAGAGAAGTTCATATGGATGCGTGTATTCCCCGAGTCACAAGTGACTGGGCTGCGGCCTCGAATTCTTGTGTTTGCAGCAGCGCGAATTTTGTTCGCCCCTGTTACTTGTTCTGGTCTTGCCAATGTAATTTGGTTACACTGCCACAAGAAAGGTGAGTCAGCCCATCTTCTACCTGCGGTTTGAATGATTGCGTTTCCATGCAAAAAGAGCTGCAGTACCAATAGAATGGTGTTTCTCTGGTCTGTCGCCCCGTTCGCAGATCGTTTATTTCAAGCCGGAAACGGTGATTCGCCAATAACGGTGGCGGTCATCGATGCTGATGCCAATGCCGGCCTGGCCACTACGGGTAATAACACTCCATACAAGATCATCTGATTCTTTTTAGGTAGCGTGTCATACGAGAATGGGCTGAAAGTAAGGCTGGGCTATCTGACGTATGTTCTCCCAGGTTGCTTCCGCGCCCTTTAATGACGTGTGGGATGCTCTTCGCGTAGGCGCCAGTTTTTCCGAAATCAGTTCCGCGCTTCTCTCCTTGACTCACAATGGGCATACTGACAACACTGACCAAGATGCCATGGCGATATTTCATTGGCTTCCTCTTCAGCCACGGGATTCGCAACCTAGTTGGAAAAAGAAGAAGCACCAGTAATGGAGAATCTATTAAAAGTCGTATTAAGTTACAATCCTGAAATCGTTTCAAAATTCTCCAATAAAATGATGCTAAGGAATAGCTCCAATTCAAGATGATATGATCTAAAGTATACTATGTTACACTACAAGGTTTAATGACAAGTAACCCGAGAAAAATTTGGAGTTCAATTTTACTCACCTCGACCTCTGCTAATACTTACCAAACAAAAAATGTCTCAGCTAGTTACCCATTGACTAACACCACTGCCTTCAATGACTATGTTAAGTCGGCACGCGTCACTGGCCACTTCGACATCCCTGAATATCCGGCACGAGTCACATTATTCAAATTGCGTTATTACCGTACCTCACGAGTGTGTTTCATCTAAGTTTGCACTTCGGCAATTAGAAATCTGTTGGTCCAGAGAGAATTGCAACGGTTTTCTTCCAGGATGGCGTGTTGGGACCATCCGGCACATTGATGTATTTTTTTCGGAGCCCATTATCTCGCTCAACGGTCTTTTAAACGTGATGACTGACAAAAAATATTGCGTTTAAATCTGGCAACACGTATTCACGATGGAACCACAGAATGATTTTACTAACTTTTCCATTATGTTCACCTCTTGAATAGTAATGCATCGTCGTATTTTGGAGCTCGCCAAAATAACATTTTTGCAATTTCCAGCATGGTTGCCTTCACGGATGGGGTGCAATCACTCAGCTTGTCGAATTTTCTTATGACATGGCTCACGCTATTGGGTAGGAAAAACAACCCTATACCATTTGTAAAGACTTATCTAACGTTTTATTACTCAAAACATCTTCATGAACTCATTAACTCTTCCTTAGTTGATTGAACGGCTCTTTCTTACCTTACCCTGTTCAATACGTTTCGATTATTTCTTCGCACTTTCCTGTAGAGAATGCGCCGTCCGGATGTCCCCAGATTTCTGTCCCAGGGACAGTTTTTTTGATATTGTCGATAGGTGATCTCGCGACTTCGGTGTGCACAAAAATTTCCCCTATGATTAACACTGAGAAATATACAAACGTAATTACCACAGATGATTGCTATATGTGACATAACTTTTTGCACAATTTTGCAGATGGCATGACAAATGCCAAATGAGGAGAACGTTTACAGAACGTAATGACTGCATCTTTTAGCAGCCGCAGTTCTATTTCTGTGTGAAAATCTTTGCAACAACGCGTCATCTTCACACCTACCCTGTTGTAGTCGAAGCATGTTGAGTAGAGTTGCAGCAAAGTATTGAAGGATTACGCTTACACTGCGGCAAGCTCCTCTTGAAACAAAATTGGCAACATATACATCGCTGCGTCAGCTTCATCCTCGAATTTGGCTGCAGCAACCAGAACCCTTAAAATTATCAGAATTAACACGTTCGAATCAGCTCATTCGAATCCAATTCGTTTCAGTTAGCGCCGTTACGACTGGAGCTTTCTGCCTCCATTTCACCTTGGTATACTACAATTACAACCCGTATCCGAAATCCGCGGTTGCGAATGGCACAAACGTTTGCATATTTTCATAAAGTCAGCGTGCTGCGTATTACGGAACAAATTTTTGTCTTTTCATAGACTTCGATATACCAGAAATAGCCACAAACTTAAACTTGCACAGTCTCAACCGTACACTAATATATTCATGTACAGCTTCTTCCGCGAAGAATCTAAAAGTAGTCTATACCAGGAAAAATGAGGTCTCGTGATGCAAAAACGTTTTTCATAACTTTTAATCGATTGTGGTGTGTGACTTTTTTTATATTTCTACTCGATATTGGAGTTATCACCTCCTCCATCTAATCTTTGAGAATACTTCGTGCGTTTTGATACATCGTGATTTACCTGTTTCGCTTGTGGAGAAATGTGTTGTTGTATTCAATTCACGTGCAATAGCCTTATGATCGCCCAATTTCCCTGCAGTATGAACAAAAAAATTAAATTTGCATCTTAGAGGCAATCAGGCAAGGGTAAAGTTGTCGCATAAAAATTGTTGAGCGGTAAGTGGTTTTGTTGTATATTGTTCATTTTATTAGACCTTACTTGTGGGGTGCATGGTTTAAAAATTGATAATGTTTTAGCAGAAAGTGTCTTCTGTTGCAACTGTGTTCACAGCTGCTACAGTAATAGCCGATCTCATGAGGTAAAAAGCAGTATCGCAATATTTTTCTGCTTTTTTACTATGCCCCATTCATCTGGTTTACCCTACCTGGTTAAGATAAAGAAATAAAAAACGCAGTTGTCTATAGCCGGAATCTCAGACAGCTTGGTGTTGAGTTTGTAAGCTATCATGTACAGTCGGTAAAACGCTTGTCTATAACAGCGATTTCAACTTTAACCAGCTACATCCGAAAACTGCCGAAACATACTCGTTCCAAACATGTCGGAGGCAAAAGCGAAGGGCTAAGACTTCAGAATTCCGCGGTAGTTTTATTCAAATCCCGCCCCGGCGGGGCAGGATAGGGCTGAGAGTACGAAAGCTGTGTTATAGACAAGCCTTTTACCGGCTGTACGTACTAACACTATGCAGACATAGGTATAGCAATGCCACGGCACGTTTGTCTACTCTGGAATTTAGGCTGCCCTCTTAGGATTTCTAAATAAACTTTCTGTTACGTCCGGCAGCTCGGCAGCTTGCAGTGTTCAGCGTAGCGCGCACCCGGTGCTATCTCTTGATAAGATCTGAGCGACTGTCTACGCGACGGTGACGTAGTGTGCGCCGGCTTCATAAGCCGGCAGCCCTATCTGTGTGTGCTTCTTCTTGACTTGTACTTTGTGCTGACGCCAGTCCATGCGTCGAATAAAGCAGTAAGCCACTGCTGCCGTGTCGTTGTGCTCCCGTCATTTCCAAACCCAACAGTGGCGACGAGGATGGGATGGATTCAACGCAGCGAGCGATGACAACGGAACAACCAACTACCATGGCGAGTAGCAGCGGGGTTTTCGTCCACCTTCCGGAATTTTCGCCGGAAAAAGGTGACTTCGACGTCTACGTTCAACGCTTCGAAGCATTCGCAACTGCTAACAAGATAGAGAAGGCAACGAAGCAGCAGGCGTTCTTGGCGCTCATTGGGGAGGCCGCGTTTATAACGCTTAAAAACCTGTTGTTTCCGAAGACTCCTGCAGAAGCCAGCTTCGAAGATGTTGTGAAGACCCTGCGAAAGCACTACACACCGAAGCGCTCCGTGGTAGTGGAAAGGTACAAGTTCTATCGGCGAGACCAACGCCCAGGTGAAGGCATCAGTGACTTCGTCGTGGAGCTCAAGAAGATGGCAGCCACGTGCAACTTCGGCACGTTTCTCGAAGAGGCGATTCGAGACCGCTTCATCGTGGGACTACACAACGACGCCATCCGCTGCAAGCTTCTCGCGACGGAAGACCACGACCTCACCTTCGAAGAGGCCTACAGCTCCGCGTTGGGGATGGAAGCAGCGCAAGCACAGAGCAAGGAAGTGCGCAGCAACGACACAGCAGGCAGCGCCAGTGCCATGGAAGACGTCTGCTGGCAACGAAAGTCTGCAGCATCAGGTAAAAAGAACTTTCCGGCTCCAAGGACTCCTGTTGCGTGTACTAGGTGCGGTAGTGCACATGGCGGAAAGAAGTGTCCGCATTTCGCTAGCAAGTGCTATAAATGCTCGAAAACGGGACACTTGGCTAAAATGTGCAGAACTAACATTAGGTCTGTAACGGGCGTAGATGCTGCCACTGATGAGACTGTGCTGTTCAAAGTGGAAACAACGCCTAACCTGGGGGCGTATTTTGTAAGCGTAGTGATTGATGGCAAACAGGTCGAGATGCAAGTTGACACAGGTACGGCAGTCTCAATAATGAGCGAAAGCGAGTTTCGGAAAATGTTTCCGCACAAGCAGTGTCAAAAGACAAACGTAAGGCTAACAGCCTACAACGGAAGCTCGATACCAGTAATAGGACGAGTTCAGGTTAGTGTAACCTATGAAGGGAAGGACCACACTTTGCCGTTGATCATTGCGCGAGACGTCAAGGGTCTTGTGATGCCGAATTTGCTGGGCCGGGATTGGTTGTCGCAAGAGCGCTTAAACTGGAAACAAGTGACGTCCGTAAACACGGTCACAACGGAGTTGTCATTGAAACAGAAGTACGGTGGCGTGTTTGAGAAAGGGTTTGGCGTCATCAAAGGTTTCAAAGGAAGCTTGGTGTTGAAGGAAACTGCCCAGGCAATTTTTTGCAAAGCGAGGCCAGTGCCTTACGCACTTCATGGTAGCGTAGAAACTCAACTGAAAAGCTTGGAAAAAGCCCACCTTATCTACAGAGTCCCACACAGTGACTGGGCAACGCCCCTAGTCACAGTTTTGAAAGACGACAAAAGTGTGAGGCTTTGCGGTGACTATCGTGTGACGGTAAATCCGCATTTGAAGATAGATCATTATCCGCTTCCACTGCCGGAAGATATTTTTGCAACTCTAGCAGGGGGTACAGTTTTCACTGTTTTAGACTTGTCAAAAGCATATCTGCAACTGGAGCTTGACGAGCACTCCCAGGAAATCCTCACGGTGAACACACACCTTGGGTTGTTTCGGTTCAGACGTCTTCCCTACGGCGTGGCAAGCGCACCCGCGTTGTTCCAGTCAGTTATGGACGAAATCCTAAAAGGAATTCCGGGAACTGTTTGCTACCTAGACGACGTACTGATTTCGGGTAAAACTCGAAAGGAATGCGCAGAAAACACTGAACGCGTTCTAAAGCAGCTTCAGAAGCATGGCATTTGCGCAAATGCCGCAAAATGCAAATTTTTTCAAAGCAGCGTTCGGTATCTCGGGCACGAGATAAGCGGCAAAGGGCTGAGGCCGACAAAAGAAAAGGTTGAGGCTGTACGGAATGCACCACAGCCACAAAACGAAAAAGAGCTGCGAGCTTTCTTGGGTCTTTTGAACTTTTACGCGAAGTTCTTGCCAGCTCTGGCCGAAATGCTCGAACCCTTGCATAAATTGCTAAGGAAAGAAAATGAATGGAACTGGTCACAAGAATGCCAAGAAAGTTTCGAGTGTTGCAAAGAGCTTCTCTGTAGCGATGCAGTGCTTGAGCTGTACGACGCAGCAAAGACCCGCCGCGGTGGCTCAGTGGCTAAGGCGTTGCGCTGCTGAGCACGAGGTCGCGGGTTCGATTCCCGGCCGCGGCGGCCGCTTTTCTGATGGAGGCGAAAAGCAAAAACGCCCGTGTGTACGAGATTTCGGCGCACGATAAAGATCCCCAGGTGGTCAAAATTAATCCGGAGCCCTCCACTACGGCGCGCCTCATCGCCTGCGTTGCGTCGGCGCGTTAAACCCCACAATCAATCAAAACGACGCAGCAAAGCCACTGAGGCTAACTTGTGACGCATCTGCGCATGGCGTGGCTGCCGTTATCTCTCATGTTGTAAACGGGGAAGATAGGCCGGTGGCATACGCTTCTCGAACATTGACTCCAGCGGAAATAAACTATGCGCACATTGAAAGAGAAGCACTTGCAATCGTGTTCGGCATACAGAAATTTCGGCATACAGAAAAAGAGGGCAAATCCTTCTTGGTCATGGTTGACTCGCACTCAAAGTGGCTGGAAGTTAAACTGATGACCAGCACAACTGCGCAGAAAACAGTTGAAGTTGTCCGCTCTGTGTTCGCGTCCTATGGCCTGCCGGTTGAAGTGGTGACGGACAATGGTCCCCAGTTTACTAGCTCGGAATTCCAAGAATTCCTTCGCAAAAATGGGGTAAAGCACACTCTGACACCGCCTTACCATCCACAGTCAAACGGTGCCGCGGAACGTGCAGTTCAAACCGTAAAAAAGGCTCTGTTGAAATCCCTACTTGTTGATCAAAAGACCGAGTGCGGCAGAAGCATGCAGCACAAGGTAGACAACTTTCTTTTTTCGTACCGAATGACTCCCCACTCTTTCACTGGAAAGGCACCAAGTGAACTGTTTCTTGGTAGGAAGTTGCGAACGCGCCTCTCCCTGTTGAAACCAGACATGACTCAAGCAATGAAAGATAAAATGAAAAGGATTGAGAGCACCGCAAGCAAACGTCGCGGTGCTGCTAGAGGTTTCTCTGTGGGGGATGCGGTCATGGTGAAATCGGTCAGAGGGGAAAACATCAAGTGGTTTCGGGGCAAAGTGATCAAGGTTGTGTCTGATGTCACATTTCTGGTTCGTGTCCAACAGCGCATAAGGTTTGTGCATGCAGATCATTTGAGGGCAGCAACCTTTGTGCCTCAATGTACCAGCGAACAAGATGTGCAACCTGATTGGGTAGCTTTCCCTGAGAACAATCACAGAAGTGACTCGTGTGCAGAAACTGTCCGCAGCCGTGCTGCCTCGCCAACCCCACTTCGGCGCAGTACCCGGAGTCGACGGCCGCCTGACCGGCTGATGTACGAGTGATTTTGTTGCAATGAGTGATTGCATATTTTGTTGTTCTGCGTATGCTGTACATGTGCTGAAAAAAACAGTTGATGTGAACTTTTGGCTTAAGAGGGGAGGGATGTTACGTCCGGCAGCTCGGCAGCTTGCAGTGTTCAGCGTAGCCCGCGCCCGGTGCTATCTCTTGATAAGATCTGAGCGACTGTCTACGCGACGGTGACGTAGTGTGCGCCGGCTTCATAAGCCGGCAGCCCTACCTGTGTGTGCTTCTTCTTGACTTGTACTTTGTGCTGACGCCAGTCCATGCGTCGAATAAAGCAGTAAGCCACTGCTGCCGTGTCGTCGTGCTCCCGTCATTTCCAAACCCAACACTTTCCACTTCTGAAATTCTTGTAGCCGAGCTTCCACAGTTTCTCATGGCAAGTATGAATTGTGCTGATGGCAAAGTGAAGGCGTGTACTTGGGCACAATTCTCTTCGCGTGGAAGGTACCCTCTGCGGTTTGGCAATAGTTTCGCTTTCAGCTTCATAAAGCGACAGTCGCGGCCTAGCCCGTGCACGACAGCAGCGATAGCTCGTCTTCTCTCTACCAACACTTTGTGCCGTTCCACAGCACCAGACATATAACAAAGATGATGATGATGATGGTTGGAGTTTTTTGGCGCAAGGCCAGCTGGGGCAAAGAGCGCCAAATATAAGTATCTAGAAGAAAATAGTGGCTACAAAAGACAGAATAACAATAAAACCAATTAACAGAAATCGTGATGGCTGGTGTATAAGGCCAGTTTTGATTACGTATGATAGAAAATTAGGTTTAAAAAGTTAACATCCGACAAATATTTCAAAACGCGTTGCACAGAGATCATGGCATTGTCACCCAAAAACAAGGAAGGGTGTAGCGGAGTGTGTTGTCTGTGTAGTTTCATGAAGTGTCTGTGTCTTGTTGTGTCGAGTGCTTTGCATGTGATTAGGATGTGGACTACGGATAGGCTCTCCCCACACTTGCTACACATGGGTCTTGGAGAGCCAGTGAGCAGGTGTGAGTGTGTTACATGTGTGTGGCCTATCCGCAACCTAGCTAAGGTAACTTCAATGTGTCTGTTGGGCGAGTCAGTTGTGTAACGTCCAAAGTGTGGTTTTATTACGTGTAGTTTGTTGTCTGTCCGCTCCAGTCTGCTTTCCAACTTTTGTGGAGTTGCTGTCTTACGTGTGGCTTGAGGTCTGTGTAAGGTAATGTTGTTATGTTTACTGTGTTTCGGACTGCAGCATTGGCGGCCATTTCATCCGCCAGTTCATTCCCGCCGACGCCAGAGTGGCCTGGCACCGAACGCACAGTCACCTCAAGGTTTGAAGAATACGGAGAAAAATCTATTTCAAGACAAGGTTAACTACATGATTCTTCGAGGACTTTCCGGATGACAATGTACGGACGACCCTCAGATTATCTGTATAAATGATGAATTTACGAATATGATGTTCAACTATGTGACTTACAACCAGAAAACCCAGGCAGCACAGGACTGTTCGGCCTAAAACAGGCCGGTGTACTTTGGCCGGTGATTTTCTGTCCGGCCGTTTTCCGGCAGCCATGTTCGGCCCATGTCCAAATGTGGGCCTTTTGGCCGCATACGGCCGTACTCCCATGGCTGTCCAACGGCCAGTGTCCGTCGGCCAGTCGACCGGCTTACGGTCATACGGCCAGATTCCAGCCGCAGGGCTCCGGCCGAAGTACGGCCGCCGGAGGACAGCCGAGATGCGGTCGTCGGACTCCAGCCGGACTACAGCTACCGGAAATACGGCCGTGCTACGGGCATTGGAGGTCAGCCACAGTACGTTAACTGTACTGAGGCCGGTCACTGAATGCCGCGGAAGCAGAGCTGACTCATTCGCGCAGTGCAGAAGAAGCACAAACCCAGCATTTTGGGCCCAATGCAGCCACATCAAAGTGAGCTCGCGCGCAACCCCCAGCCGTCAAGCTTTCAGCGCAGCCTTGCCTAATTACCAGCCTACGTTCACAGCAAAATTCATTTATTAAACAGTGCTCACAAATTGTCGTTCCTTTAATTGCTGTGCCTCTTTTACTGCCGAGCACATAAAATATTCAGTTCTTTGTAGAGCTTGAATAGGTGTATTGTCCAAGTCCTGATATCCTCTGTGGGGCGGCTGACCTGTAATAAACGGGGGAAGTGAGGGGGGGGCGGGTGGCGGCGGAGGGCGCATACTTTAGTGGGTTGAATTTCAGAGAGATAAACTGCGCCGCTTTTAGCGAATTACTTTTAGGGCAATATTCCAGAACACTTTCGTGCTATGACTACATAAACTATTTTTATAACAGTTCCTTGACCAATTTTGATGTATGTAAAACCGGCGTGAATGCCTTTACGAAGCGTTGTGGTTCTCAACAAAACACTCAGGCGCATTTAAGTCCTTCACAAAAAGTATGTCCAGTTTTTGCCCATTTTTCTTGCAAAGACATTTTCTACTCGATCAACTTTTCTGATGATCTTGCACAGGGCTGTTCCTAAAAAGGAGAGAACAGGTACTTTCATTTTCAATCTATTTTAATGTTGTTTTCATGAGTATACGTCCACACCACTTAATAGTCCAAAAGAACTTAATTTTCTTCTAAAGTCATACTACGTTCAAAAAATTCTAGACGCGTTGCGAATGACGCCCTGCTTCAGGTGGCTGCAGTTGCATCCCTCTGTGTTCACGCAAAGAAAGGCGTAAAATTAGAGTTACATAATATGTTTCAAACCAATAACATACGCCTCGAGCTTTGCGATCGCTGCGCCGCCTGCCCCCGCTTCTCCGCGGCGTTGACGGGATTTGCGCTGCGTGACTGATAGGGGCTCGTGCAGTGTTTTGGTTCTATTTCGCTTCTTTTCGCCTTTCCGCGCACTAAAAAAAACTTGTTATGGTGACGACTATAGGCAAAGAGTACGTTTAGGTCACTTAAAAAGCAGCTGCGTCTTCGTAGAGTACGCGATCGCCTGCAAGAGCTACCCGGGGACGCGGTTCTGCGCGCTTCGTCGCCGCTCTTCCGGGCGTCGGCGACGGCAGCAACATATCACCCCTGTCACCTCCAAAACATCCGGCACAAATTAATTCTACTGACGCCTCGTTTAGACCTGATACTGGCACAATGAGAGGTTGGCTTCATTTTGCAGCGTGGACAACGCATGCGGCTTCGTTTCGCGTATATACGCCGCAGAAAAATATGTTTCGGGATGTAATTACCCCATCCCGGACAACAACTTATGCCTTTTATAAGAATATAAACCATGCGAAAATTTAAAGTATATTCCAAGCCTGTGCGTCGTTAAATATGTGCCCACACACGCCATATAGCAAGAACCAAGGAAATGAAACCACAGGAAAATAAATGCTGTGCCAATGCGGAATTTAGAAACATAATAGCTCTAACGGAAATAAAAAAAAAAACAGCGCAGCTTCTGCCATGCTAAAGACGTTCGTCTAAACTTAAGCCAGGTTGGTTTCACTGGACCAACTATACGCGAAATGCACTGCTATTTCGCGAGAAATCGGGGGGGGGGCAGGTAGGGGGACGCCGTGTACAAATGCGGAGCGGAATCAAGCAATGAAAGGTTTAGTAATCCCACACATAAATCTCGCGTTCACTTTTCTTTTGTTTTTCTACTTCAACGAAGAGCTGATCGTACGGCGGACGCATTTTTGCAAGTATACAGGGTAGGCTGCTCAACAAGCGATGAAATGTATCGTTGGAAGAGTGTGGTATGTGTTAAGGCCCTCTGATTTCAGTTTCTGGTTTATTCTGCAGGCTCCCTGTGCCATATGACGATATTTCGAAGAAGCATTTAGTCGCGGACGTGGATTATATTGTAAGCCCGCCTCCGCGCTGCTCGCAGAGGATATATGTAGCAGATGAAGGTCTGCGGGCGCGCACCTCACGACAAGACGACTCTGTCGTGTGCTGATCCCCGAGTATGATTAGCATTGTCCATCATACGTTTGTTGAATATTCCCGAAATTAACACAGACTGGCTTGTAAATGGTGGTGATCAATATCTGAGGTATAATATTGGCAAACGTAACTGGTGTGCTGTCAGGTATGAGTGCTCCGCTGATTACGTAAGCGGACAAAACCTATTTAAATCGTAGTGTATAGCCGTAGCATGAACATCTGAGGAACCGGTGGTTACGGAGACACGGCTAGTAAATTCAAGTCAGTGTAACTAAAGGCTCCATCATACGCCGGTTCCGCGACGCTGGCCTGTGACACACACATGGCGCTTATACAGACCGAAAATACCACACTAAGATCGCGTCTGAAACATTTACACTCTCGTAAACACACCCCATTTGCGAACAGAGTGACTGCTCCACACAAACATGAATTTCAAACGCCCACATACGGTAAATCTCAGTCGTGAACGTGCCGCAAAAGCAGCGGCGGCACTGGGGAGCGGGGCGCGGACTCCCGCGCCTGCTTTCGAAACGGGCCGCTAGGGGGATTTCAGTAGCGCCCCTACAGGCCGCGCTCGAGGCGTATAGCAATGGTAGCATGCATACAGGAAACCTTGCATACTGCAACGAATAGGGCAATAAATATTTTATTGGTCAAGGTTGAATGCGTAGGGTTCTCAACCCGTCGGAGGCAAACTTGCACCTCTGGAAGTTTATTTATTTATTTATTTGCTTATTTATTTATTTATTTATTTATTTATTTATTTATTTATTTGATGCCTGCTTGCCTTTGCATGCATTACAGAAGGGAGATACATAACATTAAGCATTATATATGAGACAAAATAACAAAATATTTCTACGAAGCGCGCTGAAAATCGTCAATATAAACAGTAATGCAATCATACGTGGAAGATAATTACACTGCAGTATTGATGTAAAATAACATGAATCGCGCAAGGCGTCACCCTTAAAGGAAAGTTAATAATTTGCTTTAAGCTAGCGGTCCCACTTTGCGATATGTAGAATGGCGCTTGGACATACTTCTCCCCGTCTACTCCAGTTTTCGAATGATAGATATTACGAAAAATTTCAACCTGTGGTTTCGTCTGTGATCTTTCACGTCCTGCCATTTCAGTTTACTTTTACTTTCTCTCATGCTAAGTTGAGCTTGCCAATTACCTAATAGGAATCGCACTGACATATTCTGTATGTTTTCGAGCGTATCAACCAGCTCTTTGGTGTAGGGATCCACGAAAACACATGCGTACTCGAAGATTGAGCACACGTGAGTGAAATACGGTTATTTCACTGGGCACTGGGCATGGGCAAGCAGCGATGGAGAGAACATGGCTCAGACCGTTCTTTTTGATTGCGCAGCTGCTGGCAATCTTCTGCTCGTGGCCTGCCTCGGACGCGATACCACCTGGCTATCTACACCCGCTGCAAGCTGTTTCTTCGGTCCCGCTGTTGTTGCTGCGACACGGTTCTGCAGCGCCGGAATCGCCTTCTTCGACACCGGTGCACCCACTGCAACTCTGCCGCTGCAGGGCGACCGGATCGACGCTGACATCATCGTGGTGATCTAGTTTAAATAGCCAGCGTGCATCCTCACCGACCACTGGGCATGGGCAAGCAGCGATGGAGCGAACATGGCTCAGACCGTTCTTTTTGATTGCGCAGGTTAGTCCTTCATGCTCCTTGAATTCGAAGCGCACTAGTAACCGGTGTTTGCTGCTTGTCCCATGCCCAAATACGCTCTTATTGTTGGCTTGTGATTGTGTTCGAGTGCCCATGTTGCTACTTATGTGTGGTGATGTGGAGCAAAATCCCGGTCCTCCAAGCGATAGTTCCGATGAAGGAAATGGGAGTAATAATGAGGTGCTAGCTGCCATAAAATCCCTCGCTCGAACCATGGAATCAAGGCACTTAGAAGTGATTTCCTCCCTGAATGAAGTTAAAGCTAGCCAAAAACTGCTTGAAGAACGAGTCTCAAATCTTAACACCAGGCTAGCTGCGGTCGAGTTAAAGGTAAGCTCGCTGGAAAGCCTTCCTGCTCCAACCGATATTCAACGCCTTGTTGCAGAAACTGTTAGTAGCGAGAATGCCGCCATTCAGTCCCGCTTGGACGATCACGAGGATAGGTCTCGACGGGATAATCTTATTTTTCATGGAATAACTGACACGCCCGCCGAGACATAGTCCCAAACAGAAGAAAAAGTGCGGGCTATTCTCGCGAAAACATTTTCCCTGCAGCTGAATGACGAAGGCACCGCGCGAGCACATAGGCTAGGCGGTTACGTCGTGAACAAGTGCCGCCCTGTGGTTGTTAATTTTGCTGCGTTCAAAACTAGGGATAAAGTTCTGTCCCAGCGATCCAAACTGAAAGGCAGTGGTGTAACCTTGCAAGAGGATTTTTGCAAGTCAACGAGGCTTTCAAGGAAAAAGCTGCTTGAATTCAGTAACGCGTGTGGACAGAAATTTAACCTAAAGTACAACAAGCTTTACATTAACAAAAGGTGTTATGTCTATGTTGCGCAAACTGACAGTGTATGTGAAGTGACACCTTTGAACATGCCCGGCACCACGGCCGATATCGCATTCTCGTCTGCGACTGGCGATGATGCATGTA
The DNA here is from genome assembly GCF_048455015.1 of Haemaphysalis longicornis. Classification (NCBI taxonomy): domain Eukaryota; kingdom Metazoa; phylum Arthropoda; class Arachnida; order Ixodida; family Ixodidae; genus Haemaphysalis; species Haemaphysalis longicornis. Next base: position 16,911,488 of record NW_027526233.1, read on the forward strand.
CTTCTGCCGCTGTACCTCCCTCTTCTGCCACTGTACCACCCTCATCATTGTCCTAGGAAACTTCGGCTGTTCAGGCACGACGAAAACATGACTATTCATTTCTTTTCACCAACATTAGAAGTATTGTAAATAAACGTGATTCTTTGTCTGCCTTGATAGACACTTGCTCAGCCGACGCAGTCATATTAACTGAAACGTGGCTTTCCAGTAAAGTGGACAACTGCGAGTTGTTTACTAGCAAAAAAGTATACAACGTATACAGAAGTGACCGATGCGAGCGTATCGGCGGAGGAACCCTGATTGCGGTATCAAATGACCTAGTATCATATTCCATCCCTGTCACCGTCCCCGCCTCTTTAGAATTCGTCTCAGTTAGCATCACTGTGAACCACAGAGACGCAGTGTTCTGCGCATGTTATCGTGCACCTAACGCCGCAGATACTTTTTCTGCTGACCTATTTGACTGTTTGAGCAAAATTTCTATGAGGTATCCTAGCGCTCCAATTTTTCTTTTGGGAGACTTTAATTTTCCCGCAATCTCATGGGAAGACCAGCCTGTAGTAACCAATGGTTCCTCGGAATGTCTGGCCTTTCTTGACTTGTGTAACACATTCCATCTATCACAAATTGTAACAATCCCTACGCGCGTAACCACTTCCTCTGCCAATGTGCTAGACCTAATTTCTACTACGGTACCTGATTTTTTCTCTTCCCTAACTGTTTTGCCCGGTTTAAGCGACCACGCGGTTATACACTTCAGCATTCCTTCCGCTCTACCCCGTCCGCCTAAGTGTTACAAAACAATTAGGGACTACAGTAAGGCTAATTTTGACGCAATTAACTCGGAGCTTGCGAATTTTGTCGATTCATATTTTCCGCAATTCTGGGAGCGTAGCATTGATGATAATTGGTGCTTATTCAAAGATATAGTTAAAAAACTAACAGATAAGTATATCCCACTGCGTCGATTGGCACAGCACAAGTCGCCGTGGTTTAACCTAACGCTTAAACGGCTTCTTAATAAAAAAAAGCGCATCTTTCGCAGCTACAAACATTCCAGATCGAGCAACAGACTATCCTCTTATCTCTCCGCAGCTTCAGAATACAAACGCACTCTCTCAAGCGCGAAACACACGTTTTTTACGCAAACACTTCCTGATCTATTAAACACTAATCCACGGAAATTTTGGAACGTGATTACCATGCGCCGAACCAATGACGTACAATTAAGACTACCCGATGATACACCTGTACCCTCTCACCAATGTTGCACCGTCCTAAATAACACATTCTCCCTGTCGTTTACAGATTCTACACCAACAACATTCCCTTCTTGTTGCACCGTACCGTTTGAACGAATGAATGATATTACAATCGAAACAGAAGGCATTGCTAAACTTATTCGTTAGGCCAAGCTCTCATCCTCCTCCGGTGTCGACGCCATTAACTACAAGTTTCTAAAAAGCACTGAAGCAGACTCATCCATCATCTTGTCATACATATTCTCACAGTCTTTACGAAGTGGCGCCCTTCCTTCAGACTGGGGTATCAGCAAGGTGGTCCCAGTGCACAAGTCTGGTGATGTTCATTCTCCCTTTAACTACAGACCAATTAGCCTCACTTCTGTTCCGTGTAAACTCCTCGAACATATAATCTATACTAATCTTATCAGTTTCCTCGAATCAAATTTCTTCTTTTCACCATACCAACACGGATTTCGTAAATATCATTCCTGTGAGACCCAATTAATAGCCTTTACCAATGAACTTCTTTCGGCGTTAGATCACTCGTTGCTCATTGACTGCATCTTCATCGATTTTGCGAAAGCTTTTGACACCGTATCCCATCAACTTCTTCTCTTTAAGCTGAGCAAACTTAACCTGGACGCGAGCATACTTAAATGGATTGAGTACTTCCTACATAACCATACCCAATATGTCAGTGCCAATGGTTACCAATCCAACCTTCACCCAGTGACGTCCGGTGTGCCACAGGGGTCAGTTTTAGCCCCTCTCCTGTTTCTCATATATATTAATGATCTTCCTGAATCTGTTTCTTCTTCCATACGGCTGTTCGCTGATGATTGCGTAATATATAGACAAATTACTAATCAATCCGATGTCTCTTGCCTTCAATCTGACCTTAACAACATATCTGAATGGTGTGACCGCTGGATGAAACTTAATACTTCCAAGTGTAAATTGATGAGAATTTCACGGAAGACTACTCTTTATGACCCTGCTTATTTTCTGAATGACTTGCCTTTATCCCCCGTCAAGAGTTACAAATACCTTGGTGTCTACATTACTAATGACCTCACCTGGCACACTCACATTCAGCACATAACCAACAATGCCAACCGGATGCTTGGTTTCATTCGTCGAAACTTTTCTCTCGCCCCTACCGCACTAAAATTGTTGCTTTATAAAACGCTAGTACGGTCAAAAGTACAATACGCATCATCAGTTTTGGATACGCCAACTAACACGCTCATTTCCACACTCGAATCACTCCAGAATCGCGCAGCACGACTTATACTTTCAAATTATTCCCGTTTAGCTAGTGTCACGCAAATGAAATCTTCATTACATCTTCCAGATCTTTCGTCCCGCCGACAATTATCTCGTTTATCACTCTTTCATAAACTTTTTTATACCAATGCAATCCTTAAAGAAAGTCTTTTCACTCGTCCCAGCTACCTATCATCTCGCATAGACCACGATTTGAAAGTTGGCATACCCCAATGCAGGACTAACCTTTTTTATGATTCTTTTGTACCCAGAACCAGCAGGGTCTGGAACCACCTTCCGGCCTCTGTTGTATCAATCACAGATCATTTCACTTTCAAAAACGCACTTCTTGGCTGTACAAAATCCGTGTTTGCTAGGATGCTGGCGGTTATGTTTAACCAAATGAGTCATATCCCAAGAGTAGCTAAGCTCACCTTCAAATATCGAAACTAAATTAACAGCTAGGCTTCGTCAGTGACAAGGCTCTGTTGTTATCGAAAATTTAAAATAATTCTTTTTCTAAATCGGCAGTCGTAAAATCCCATGAAGTAACATAGTGCAGGGCATGAAGTTGATCCTACCAATGCACGAGTGAGTCTCTTCTACGTTTATCACCAACAACATAGTGCAACATTGCTTGTCGCAGTTTAATTGTAAGCAGAATAACTTGCGCTTTCGCTCGCACTTGCCTTTCTTTGATGGGGAGTCCTTGACATGGTGGCGGTTTAGCTCCTGCGTGGTGGCCGCTTGCTCGACGCCCTTGAAGGCCAGTTATTTTGGTGAACCATCTCCATCTCGGATCGGACATCTCTGCCGGGTCGATGTCTCCAATGGTCTCCATTTCTTGAGGGGGCGAATAGCCTCGAGCTGATGCGTCGACGAAGCCGGCGGCAGAGGCGTGGTAGCGGCGATGACTGACGAGGCTTAGCTCACCCGTCGGTGTGGCACAGTCTTCTTGTGGCAATAAATGACATTTCGATGGCCTAAAAGGTTCCCTGCTAATGTCCAGTGAGTCCTTGCACCTTGCCCGTTCACCGAGAACACTCATTACTGTTTGACAATCGATGTTCGTTCATTTAAAAACGTAGAAACACGGAGGGGATGAAAAACGCGTCTCCGTCGTTCGGCTCCCCAACGGCTTTTTCTCCCCCCAGGAAAAAACCGGTAGGTCTCCTTCCAAACACGTCTGTGCATGAATTCCCGGCGCCCAGGCGCGTGCCGTTGTTCGGCTGTATGCCGTTTGCCGAAAAAATGACGTATAACCAGATACCTTACGTAGGCCGGTCTCCTCTTGAACACCGGTTGCCAAATATTCTGTGGCCATTCGCTTGCCCTAATTCGGCCGACGACAAATAACCGAATTAAAAACGTATATTCTGGGGCCGTACGTCGGCTGGTATCCTTCATAACACTGGTTGCCCGAAGAAAACGAATATTCTACCGCCGGACGCGCGGTTCACCGTTGAAACAACGAATGCACGGCAGCCGTGCTCCGGCCGGTCTCCTTTCGAACACCAACTGTCGCAAGAATACGCATATTCTGTGGCCGGTCGCTTGCCGTGCTTCGCCCGATTACCGCTTCCCGAAGAAAAAACGCACGCCCTAAGGCCGTTCTTCGGCCGTTCTCTTTCTCAACATCGGCAGCCGTAAGAGAACTGAATATCTGGCAGCAGGTTAGCTGCCGTTGCGCGTCCGGACACGGGCGGACGGAAAAATACCGAAGCGCTGGTTGCCGAATGTTGGCCGTTCAACGCATGATCAGTGGCTGCCAGAACCTGGATGCTGGCCGGACATGCCAGAAAGCGGCCATAGACGGGCCGGTCTTGGGGCACACTTTGTGTGCCGCCTGGGAATGCCATATGCTCTGCCGTAAATATACTTGTCTTTACATTCATTGTTCTATATGCTTCAAAGTTGGGACCATGCGCAGCACGACACACATCAGTGAACGTTTTAGATGCCTCACTGGAAAACTCTGCAGCCCTGTATTTATCTGCACATACATGAAATGCTGCAAAATCCCACTTCTTAGTGTCCTGTTCTGATTGTATTTTAAAAAAGACAAATCACATGCAAAAGGACGAAGATGCCATGGTGCTACAAGATCAGTGTGAGATGACTTGAATGTGTCTAAAAAGGAGACCTCATGAATACTGACTTCGTCCCTCACTCTCTGCGAGAAGAGAACACGAATAGGTGGGCGATTTAAAGAGAGCTTGGAAGTGGATGTATTATTAATAACCGGTTTAAAAGGATGGTTACAGGCATATAACAAGTCAACATAGGTTCGCTGGTGTGATAAGCACCATTTGTCACACTCTGCGTATAAAGACTCTGTACAGGGCTCATATGGAATCCACCACAAGAGAGGCGAAGCCCCAAGTGAAGCGCTGGGTCGAGCATTTTAAGTGCTGTTTTCGTGGCTGACCCATACACAACACTCCCATAGTTTAATATAGACCCTACTAGGCCTGTGAAAATACGTAACAGGAGTGCTTGTCCGTTCCATAGGACAGGTGGGACGAGATTTTAAGAATGTTGAGAACCTTTAGACATTTATGTTTCAATTGTTTACTGTGAGGTATGAACGTACGTTTTTCATCCAACACCACACCTAAAAACATGTGTTCCTTCCTCAGGAATCGATACGCCATTAAGGGTAATGTCTGGGTCCTGATGGATCCCACGCTTCCTGGAGAAGACAACACAGGTGCTTATTTCTGGGTTAAGTTTAAAACCGTTCTTGTCTGCCCAGCTGGCAAGTTTTTTGACAGCGAGCTGGACTTGACGCTCACAGATGGACATATTAGATGATTTAAAAGATACCTGGACGTCGTCTACATACAGTGAATAAGAAATTGTAGGTGGCAATGGCTTCCCAAGGGAGTTCATCTTAACTATGAAGAGTGCAGCTTAGAAATCCACCTTGTAGAACGCCGTTTTCTTGCACATAAACTCTTGAGAGTGCGCTACCTACTCTCACGCGAAACGTTCTTTCGGACAAATAACTAGCAAGGGTGTTGAGCATATTTCCTGAAACACCGAAAGACTTCAGGTCACTGAGGATCCCGTAGCGCCAGGCGGTGTCATACGCCTTCTCAAGCTCAAAAACACCGTTGTGCAAAACTGTTTGTGAATGAAAGCGTCCTTTATGTATGATGCAAGTGCGACAAGTTGGTGATTGGTAGATGGCCCCGCCCTGAAGCCTGTCTGGCAGCCCTCGAGAAGACCGTTGTACTCAAGAAAGTACACAAATCTCCTGTTTATCATCTGCTCGAGGAGCTTCCACAGGCAGCTTGTAAGGGCGATGGGACGATAGCTGGCGGGAGAGGAAGAGTCCTTCCCTTCCTTCAGGAAAGCCACTACTATGGCCTCCCTCCAACAGCGAGGAATGTGCCCCGAAAGCCATATGTTATTCTATAGATAAAGAAGTGTTTCAAGGGTGTCTGAGTGTAGGTGTTAAACATGGTGTATGTGATTTTGTCTGCACCTGGAGGTGAAGGCTTACATGTGGTCAGCGCGGCCTCTAGCTCATGAATTTGAAAACGAGAATTGTAAGAAGTGTGTGACTTGTTGTTCTCACGCAGGGACTTCTTTTCTACAGAGGTCTTGTGTTTCATGAAAGTGTTTGTGTAGTGCGCCGAACTGGACGCGTGTTGGAAGTGTTGTGCGAGTGTGTTAGCCTGGTCTTCCAGTGTGTCCCCTGTTCTACTAACCAGGGGCAGGCTGTGTGTCTGCTGTCCTTTTAATTTGCGTATTTGTGTCCAGACTTTGTGTGTCAGTGTATGAGTTGATGGAAGTGAGGAAGGTGCGCCAACTCTCCCTTTTCGCATCACGACGCACTCGCTTCCCAAAAGCCTTTGCCCGCTTAAAAGAAATGAGGTTACCTGACGTGGGGTACCGGCGTAGGACACCCCACGCCTTGTTCTGGGCCTCTCGCGCCCGGCTGCAGTCCTCGTTCCACCAGGGCCTCCGTGGGGGGCGGGACGCACTGGAGGCCTGGGGAATGGGCTTTTCGGCGGCGTCGAGGATGTGCGCCGTAATGAGTTGGGCAGCTTCCTCCACGTGTAGGTGTTTTATGGATGTGTGGTGTAGTTGAGATGTTTGTGTGAATGTGCTCAAGTTTGCTTTTGATTCATAAAACCTTTTATGGGAAGATGGACTGCTCGGGCCTGCACCTATATACGTTAATGAAGTGGGGAAATGGTCACTACAATATGGGTCTGTTCCCACACCCCACTCAAGACATGGAAAGAGAACTATTATTTGCGGAACCAATAGCGAAGTTAAGATGCGAGTATGCATTGTAACCTATGTTATGGTATGTAGGCTGTTTTTTGTTGAAAAGGCATTGTAAGGTCCACTTATGAAATTAGCGTCCGGGCGCCCGGGCTGTGCGTGGGAGCCAGCCGCTCTGTCTAGCGACGTAGCACTGCCAACACTGCGCTGCAACCACCGCCAATTCGTCACGGCGTGCCCGGGAGACGGATCGTCTGGCCCACCGCATACCTCAAGGTTAATCCCCCATTGAGAAAGCAAACAGCGCCACCGGATTCCAGGAACGTCTGCTCGACGCGCGGAGATGGTGGGATTCCCGGCGTGTCTCCATTGTTGTCGCGCCCGGGTCAGCATGACGCACTTTTGCCGTCTTTCGCTTTCACCTCGCGGGGTCGCTCGAACCTGCTCGTCTGCGGGCGTGCCGTTGACCCGAAGGTGGCGGCGCCTCAATGAATATTCCATGGCGTGCTGAGTGACAGCTGTCTACGTGAATTCGGGCACTCCCATAGGCGTGTACGAACGCTACAGGGGCGTTCCCGACAGAGGGTGATCTCGAGGTTTTATAAGGCCGAACTTGGCCGTTGGAAAGGGTTCTTGTCTGAGCGCTGAGCTGCAGTTCCCGGCGGGACAAGGAGTCTCGACCGTTAACGCTAGGTTGGGAGTTGGGAGCCCCTAGTCGAGGTTAAGATCGCGTCGGAGGTTTAGGGTGCAGCGCCGTACCGGGCAACTAGACGGATCTTGCGGCTAGACAGAGTCTCGGCCGTGGCTTTCTAAGCGATTTGTGTACGATCCGAGAGTAGGAAAAGTTAGACGAAGTTGAGGAGCTCGGGTAATTTGTGCGCACTCGGAGCTAGCGTCAAGCTGCAGTTTGAAGTTTTTCTTTTCATTACTCATGTACCCAGTTTTCCTACTGTAAATTGCTGTATATAAACTTCCGTTTCACTTGATAAACCTCAACGCCTCAAGTTCGTAAATTCGACCGCCATCTCCAAGAACTTCAACACCATCGCCCTGCCAGCCTCCTGCCAAATCAACCTGAGCCCGGGCGATTGGGTTCCTGATCGACACCGGACTTCGGGGAAACCATCTTTACTGGCGCAGTCGGCAGGATTTGGCAGAAGAATTCACCAGGCCGCAACCAGGGGCAGCGAGCAGACGCAAGCCCGCCTTCATCGGCGGCGGCCGAGCTCCGCGCGGAGTAGAGCGGCAGAGCCAAGCCAGCGCATGGGGCCAACGACGCAGCAGCCGACCACCGGAGGTGCGGGTGAGTGGGATTTCTTGCGCTTCGTTGTGGCGGTGTAGGCTGAGTCTGGGGTTGCATGGTGGTCACGCGGAGCATGCAGACGAACATGGCGGAAGTAGACGGAAATGGTCAGACACATGAGGTGCCACCTCAAGAAGGAACGGCGGCGGAAAGGGTGGTCCAAGCGGAGTCTGAGGCAATAATTCTTAAACGAATGGAGTTGGAGTTTCAGGAGCGAGAGAGAAAAGAAGCGCGCGAAGCGGGTGAAAGAGCGCGAGAAGCGGCGGAGCGAGAGAGAAAAGAAGCGCACGAAGCGGATGAAAGAGCGCGAGAGGCGGCGGAGCGAGAGAGAAAAGAAACGCGCGAAGCAGAGGAAAGAGCGCGAGAGGCGGCAGAGCGAGAGAGAAAAGAAATGCGCGAAGCGGAGGAAAGAGTGTGACAGGCGGCGGTACGAGAGAGAACAGAGGCGCGAGAATCGAAGAATGCATACAAAAACTGAAGCTCGAATCCGATGAGCGGCTGCGAAGGTTGAAGCTGGAGACGAGGGCTGGCACGCAAACTCCTACGGGCTCGGACTCAGACGAGGGTAGACGGCCGGGCTTAGACCTGGTCACTCAGTGCGCAAAGGTCCTAAAAGGGCTGAAGCTGCCGTCCGATGCGGATATTCCGTTGTGCTTCGACGAAGTTGAAAGGTTGTTTGTAACGTACGGTGTGCCGGAGTCGCGTCGGGTCCATTTAGTTGTACCGGCGTTGTCGGAACGGGCGAGGTACATGTTACGTGGATTTGGGGACAGTGAGTGCAATGACTACGAAGTGGTAAAAAAGGCTGTGTTGCAGGAGCTTAGGCTAAGCCCCGCCGAATACCTCGACCGATTTGCAAAGGCAGCGAAACGTAACGACGAAACCTGGTCGCAATTTGCTTCCCGCGTTGGCACCCAGTTTGACTACTACTTGAAATCGAGGAAGGTCGAAACAAAAGAGGAGGTAGTGGCCCTTATGGCGGCCGATAGAATTAAGAACAGTTTGAGCGCTGAGGGACTAGAGTACGTTCGCCTGCGCGAAGCAGAGACGTGGCTGAAGCCGCCAGAGATAGCTAACGTGCTGCAAACCTTGGAACAGGCCAAGGGAAGAGGCTCCGCTGTGGGGCGTAGAGATCAAGTACCCCCGCGCCATAACAACAGTGGCATGCGAATGTGGATGTGTAGCGTCTGTAAGGGAGAGGGTCAACATTTCCGGCTGTGCCCGAAAATTGCTGAGAAGTCAGGAAACCCAGGGCGCAGCGCGCACGTGCAGAGAGTGATAGTAAAGGACGCAAATGCAGTGCAGGCTCAGGATGCCGGCCTGACGAGCGGGGGGCAGCGAATTCTCGTGGCCGAGGTAAATGCGCTCGGAAGCATTGATGAGCTGAGAAAGTCTAGACTGCAGCACGGGGAACTCGACTGTGCAGGCAAGACAGTTACCGCGACGGTCGACACGGGAAGCGAAGTTACGGTGGTACGAGAAAGTCTAGCCCCACAGGACGCTATGCAGCCATCGGGCACCATCAGGCTAGTTCCAGAATTTGGCGAGCCGGTTAACGCGAGAGTGGTCAGCCTGCCTGTGAGTTTGAGGCAGGCCGCGTCGGTGGTCGGGAGTCCCAAAGTGCAGCTAATCTGTGCTGTCACCAACAATCTCGCCGAGGGACTAGACTGTTTGCTTTCGGGAGTGGATTGGGAGCTGCTGACGAAATGTCACCCCAACCGGGAGGCGAACAGCACGGCTGAAACTTTCGCCTCCTCAAGTGGGGACCGCGAGGTCGGCACCAGGGTGATCTCGGAACCGGCGGCTGCCGTGTGTGAGATTACGGGAGAGACGGCACCCGAAGCTCCGGCCGAGGAGATTGATGAGGCGGTCGAAGTTGAGGGCCCACGGGCAAGGCTGCTGGCGTCTCAGCTGGCTGATGACAGCCTAAAGAAAGCTTTAGCCGACGCAAAAAGAGGGAAAGCCGGCATGTTTGTCTCTGACGGGTTGCTGTTTTATAGGGACACTATAGCTGGCGCCAAGGTAACGCAACTTGTGCTGCCCTCAGAGAGACGCGAGGAGGTACTCTTGCTGGCCCACGAGTCACTATGGGGAGGCCATTTAGGCCCCAAAAAAGACGAAGGCTAGGACAAAATATAGCTTTTTCTGGCCCGGCCTAGAGGCAGACGTATCCAATTACTGCCAAACATGCCATGGCTGCCAAATCCGGGCAGATAGACGGCTCAGTGACCGGGTCGCTATTGTTCCCCTAACAAGGCCCGACCACCCATTCCAGGTAGTAAACGTGGACATCCTCGGTCCCCTGGACGTACTGTTGGGTCGGGGCCACCAGTATGCGCTTTGTCTGGTGGACCTCTGCACACGCTGGTCCGAAGTCGTGTGCTTTCGGTCACTTACGGAGAAAGCAACGTGCGAGGCTCTTCTGACAATATTCAGCAGGACTGGCTTCCCTGAGGTAATATGCTCTGACCAGGGTACTAACTTCACGTCCCAACTGACACAAAGCTTTTTGGAAAGGTTTGGCTGCGCACCACGCTTCTCGACACCGGAACACCCGGAGAGCACGGTAGAGCGTTGGAATAGGGTACTTAAGAACATGCAGTTTCACGTCATCGAGAAGGATCCAAGGAACTGGGATAGACTAGTACCGTTCGTGTTGTAGGCCTACCGAGAGGTTCCGCACGACACAACCGGAGTCGCCCCGTTTCGCATGCTATATGGCAGGAACCCCACAGGACCGCTGGCGATCGTCCAGCACAGTTGGGCAGGGGAACTACCCGTACCGGTCACATCAAAAGAGCAGCCAGCGAAATACCTAAGGCAGCTGCGCGAGCAGCTAGAGGTAGCGGCGGAAGTGGCGGGGCTCACGGCGCGCGCGCGCCAGGGCAGCTACGCGCAGGCGTACAATAGAACCGCGCGTAACAAAACGTTCAGCGTTGAGGAACAGGTCATTTTGTTCGACACGGAGGGTAAACGTAAGACGGCCCCGAGATGGTTGGGCCGATTCACGGTTGTCGCACAGGAGAGGCAGCATTCATACCATCTCGACATGGGGTAAAAGACAACTTCGGTGTTGCACGCGAACCGCCTGCGGCCTTACTACTGTCGCATCAGTCACGTGGTGGTAGTGTTTGATGAAGATAGCGAGTTTGGGGACGTAGAGTGCGCCCCGCGCTTTATGCCGCCGTGTTGAAGTACCCTCCCATTCCCGATCGAGAAGTTGTCACACTTAAGTGAGCGAGAGGGCTCTGAGATTGCAAGCGTATTTGCAAAACACGCCGACCTGTTCGATGAAACGCCAGGACTCGCCCCGGTGGGGCAACACTGAATCGAGGTGCAGGGAAGTTATGAGCCAAAGTGGCCTTTTCCTTATCGCGTTCCGGAGCTGCTCAGGAAAGAAGTCACCCACCAGGTAGACGAACTGTTAGAATTGGGCCTCATTTACCCAGTGGAAAGTGAGCATGCTCACCCGGTCGTTTGCATCGGAAAGGAAGATGGGTCGTGGAGAATGTGTATTGACTACCGCAGACTAAATGCAGTGACTCGCGCCGATGCATTTCCTATGACGCCACCGCAGGAGTTGATCTTGAAAGTAGGGAAGGCGACTTTTATCACAGTTATAGACTTGCGGAGAGGGTACTGGTAGGTACCCGTAGCCCGCAGGAGTTGATCTTGAAAGTAGGGAAGGCGAGTTTTATCACAGTTATAGACTTGTGGAGAGGCTACTGGTAGGTACCCGTAGCCCCTCAGAGCCAGCCCCTAACCGCCTTCGTCACGCACGACGGGCAGTACGCGTGGCGCATCATGCCTTTTGGTTTGAAAAATGCGGCGGCGACATTTCAGAGGATGATGAATACGCTGCTCGCCAAACACCGGGCTTACGCCATGGATGACATCACCATCTTTTCCTCTTCAGGGGAAAAGCACCTTGGCCACGTGGATGCCATCCTTGGCCTGTTACGCGGCGCGAAGCTGAAGGCGAGCGTAGAGAAGTGCCAGGTTGCGCAAGGTCACATTAAGTACCTAGGCCATATGGTGGGTAGTGGAACGCACGAGCCTGACCCAGAGAAGCTGGCCGCGATCAGAGGCCTAGCACAACCCACTACTAAAAAGGAGCTTCGAAGTCTCCTCGGCCTTTGCTATTATTACCGAGAATACGTCAGGGACTACGCCGAAATAGCCGAACCGCTAACCCCCATGACGAAGCGAAGTGTAACGAACCCGATCTCTTGGGGCAGCGACGCCGAGCGAGCATTCCAGCAGCTAAAGGAGTCACTTTGTTCAGCCACGGCGCTTCATACCCCTCACCTGCAGCAACCCTACTGGCTGTTTACCGACGCGTCGGAGATCGGAGCTGGAGGGTGTCTGGCGCAAATGGAGAAAGAGGGCCGCGAAAAGCCCATTGCGTTTGCACAGCCATCCTTTCACTACAACCGAAACCCGCTGGTCAACCATCGAGCGCGAGGCGTTTTCCATCATTTGGGCGTTGAAAAAGTTTGATTATTGGGTTTTGGGGGCAGAAGTCAATGTCGAGTCTGACCATAACCCTCTGTCCTACCTGACGACCTGTACGCACCTTAGGGCTAAATAGTCAAGGTGGGAATTAGCCTTGCAACGCTACAACGTTGTGGTTCCTCACATGAAGGGTTCAAAGAACGCAAACGCGGACGCACTGTCGCGCCTTTACAATGTTGCTTTGGGGGGCCACCATTGAATCGCCTCCCAGCCTTAACACCGCCACGACGGACGTGAACGTTCCCGTTCACCCGTCCTTTTTCGTTGGTGGTGTGTGTGTGCGTGCGTGCGTGCGTGCGTGCGTGCGTGCGTGCGTGCCACGGTTGTGCGCGACGAGAGGCCTTGAGTGCTCGATCCGTGCACCGAATTGATCGATCCGCGCACCGAACTGAACTTTCGGTGCACCGCAAGTGAGCGACAGCAGAGCCGAACATTCTTGAAGGAACGTTATCAGGCTACGCCGTCAAGGAGGACATCTGCGCGCGTGCGCATAGTGGCAATGCAAACTTTCTTAACGTTTTATTTTTGTTGACTGCAAAATTGCCCGTTTTCTTTGGCAGTCCTTATTCCTTTTGTTATTGTTGTCGAGTGGCGGAATGTTTGTGCGTGTTTGAGGTTATAGCGCGCATAAGTGGTTTAGGTTGAGTTGTCTCGTTGTTCGTGGTGTTTACGCGCTCCTGAGACACTACCCAATTTCTTTTTACCCGCACTTAGTGTTTTTAGCGTTTTGTTGGTGTGTTTTCGGTTTGCTAGAGTATTCCGTCCTGTTGACGGCTAGTGAATAGGTTGTGTTTGTAGTTTAGGCGACAGGGAGTTCGGATCAGCTGCAGAAATAGAAGGGGGCTCATTTGTGGTTATACCTAGCTCCTTCCACGTGTTTTTTTTTGTTGGTTTGTTTGTTCCGCTGTTATTGCTGAAGGAGAGATGAAACGAGTGGCCCTTTTAAATTCTTTTCGGATTGACTGAACCAAGAGGTCCAGTAACCCTCTTAAAGGGGGGAGTTGTAAGGTCCACTTATGAGATTAGCGGCCGGGCGCCCGGGCTGCGCATGGGAACCCGCCGCTCTGTCTAGCGACGTAGCACTGCCAACACTGCGCTGCAACCGCCGCCAATTCGTCACGGCGTGCCCGGGAGACGGATCGTCTGGTCCACCGCATACCTCAAGGTTAATCCCCCATTAGGAAAGCAAACAGCGCCGCCGGATTCCAGGAACGTCTGCTCGGCGGGCGGAGGTGGTGGGATTCCCGGCGTGTCTCCATTGTTGTCGCGCCCGGGTCAGCATGACGCACTGTCGCCGTCTTTCGCTTTCACCTCGCGGGGTCGCTCGAACCTGCTCGTCTGCGGGCGTGCCGGGGACCCGAAGGTGGCGGCGCCTCAATGAATATTCCGTGGCGTGCTGAGTGGCAGCTGTCTACGTAAATTCGGGCACTCCCATATGCGTGTACGAACGCTACAGGGGCGTTCCCGAGAGAGGGCGATCTCGATGTTTTATAAGGCTGAACTTGGCCGTTTGAAAGGGTTCTTGTCTGAGCGCTGAGCTGGCAGTTCCCGGCGGGACAAGGAGTCTCGACCGTTAACGCTAAGTTGGGAGTTGGGAGCCCCCTAGTCGAGGTTAAGATCGCGTCGGAGGTGTAGGGTGCAGTGCCGTACCGGGCAACTAGACGGATCTTGCGGCGACACAGCGCCTCGGCCGTGGCTTCTCGAGCCGTTTGTGTACGCTCCGAGAGTAGGAAGAGTTAGACGAAGTTGAGGAGCTCAAGTAATTTGTGCGCACTCGGAGCTAGCGTCTAGCTGCAGTTTGAAGTTTTTCATTTCATTACTCACGTACCCAGTTTTCCTACTGTAAATACTTGTATATAAACTTCCGTTTAACTTGATCAACCTCAACGCCTCAAGTTCGTCAATTCGACCGCCATCTCCAAGAACTTCAACACCATCGCCGTGCCAGCCTCCTGCCAGATCAACCGGAGCCCGGGCGATTGGGTTCCTGATCGACACCGGACTTCGGGGAAACCATCTTTACTGGCATGCTCCAGAGGATGTAAGAAAATTTTATATCAGGCGACCTCGGGCATCCGTTCTGGAGGAGCCCCAAAGTGAGTTGTGCGGATTAAGGTCGCCTGTTAGTATGTATGGTTCGGGCAGCTAATCAAGCAGTGCCTCGAAATCAAAGCTCAGCAGTGCAAAATCAGGAGAGATGTAAATGGAGCATACCGTTATCATCCTGTTAAATATTGTTGTTCGAATCGCTACAGCCTCGAGGACAGTGTTTAAAGAGAGAGTGTGGCATGCTAATAATTTCCGGGCGATAATGGCCACACCTCTTAAAGAGTGGGTGCAGCCAACCCTGTCCTTTCTGAATACGATGTACCTATTTAAGAAATTGGTTTGTTTAGAATTGAGGTTGGTTTCCTGGAGACACATGATGCTTGGCTGAGTGGCGTTGAGAATCTCATATACATCGTCAAGATTTTTAAGGAGGCCTCTGCATTTCCATTAGATGATGTTTTCTGTTCCATTATTTAAATTGAAGAATGACTGGAGTGTGTGTGTTCGTGTGTGTTCATGTGTCGTCTTTCGGGGCAGTTACTCTTGGATTGGGCTTTTTAGGCCTTTCCGCTGGCTTGGCCGTCGGAAGCCGCTCTTTGCGGTGCGTTGCAGGCAAGAACGGCGTGACGTCCATCTCGTCCTCAGATGTCCGGGGAGTGCCCGTCGAACCGGGCCCCCCGGACTTGGCCCCCTTTCGGGAGCCCTTCGTTTGAGCCGCCACCATCGGGGCGCCAGAGGTGGCACGGGCGGTGAGGTGGCGGTGGGAGCCGATGCGGGGCCTGTGGTGTCCATCCCCTCGGCACCCTCCAACGCACTGGAGGACGGGCAGGTAGAGGTGGGAGCGGCTATGGTCCCAACAGAAGTGGTTTGTACCACAACCGCTGCTACCTCAGCAAGCGGCGTGGTGCCGGGTTGGGCTGCGTGAGGCAACCCAGCGGGGGGTGGGGGCGGGACCAGGTCAGATCCGCTGAACTGGGTCCCTGTGGACACCAGATGCCACTCCGCCCCCCGGCGAGATGCGTCAGCGTACCTCCCCAGGGGGAAAGAAGCGAATCTCTTTCGCGCCTCCGGGAAGGTGATGTTCTCAGTTACCTTGATGTTGATTATCTTTTTCTCCAGTTGAAATTTTTCACACTAGCGGGAGTACGCTGCGTGCGGCCCGCCGCAGTTCACACAAGACAGGGTATCGGACAATTGTCGCTCGGATTTTCCTGCGCCGAGCAATTAGCACATGTCGTTCGGCCACGGTAACAGTTTGTACCATGCCCGAACCGCTTGCATAGAAAACAGCACCCCGGGTTCGGGATGTACGGACGGATGGAGCAACGGATAAAACCTGCATTTATGTGTTGTGGAAAAACTGCGCTGTCCAAAGTCAAGATAATGTGCTTAGTGGGAATCTCCTTGTCTCTGCGAATAGTGATACGTCTCACGGCAGTGACGCCCTGATCCTTCAAGCCGGCAAGGAGATCCGTATCCGTTTTGTTCAGATCTGTCTCGGATATCACACCCTGCGAGCTGTTCAGGCTTCGATGGAGTGTGACCCCGATGTCGAGATCAGCCAGTCTAGTCTGACCTAGAAGCTTTGCAGACTAATCTTGTCATTTATTTTGATTAGGAGTTCACCAGACCTTTCTTTTTTGCACTTATACGATTTTCTATTATGGCTTCAAGATAACTGGCGATCAAGAAGACTGACTGAGATTCAAGAGGGTGGGTTTGATTGAGGGACTCCATGACAAGAAATCTAGAATAATGACCTGGTTCAGGAAATGTCAAAGATGGCAACAGGGGAAACAAAACTTCGGTGCGGCCCTTTTTAGGGGGCCGATCACGGTTGGGGGAGGGGTTTGAAAGTACCATACGGCATAGTATAAAAGCAGGGAGACGGGGGTACTTTCTCCTTTGACTTTACCCTGGTAGTCAAAGAGGTCCCGGAGCGCCCTGCCTGGTAGACAGGCAGGGAGCCCATCGGCTGGAGCTTGACCAAGGCTCTGAGGGCCACCGTTTACGGCTTCTACCCTTCACCTTTCAACACCTCGCCACGGTTTGACACGGCTTATGTATGGGAGTAAAGATGTAGACTGGGCTCGTTGGTAATTCATAGTGAACAAATGTAGCGCAGCAGAAACACAACAGACGGATAGAATACACCCGGACGAGCGCTCACTTCCAACTGATTCTTAATTCACAAGACGCAAATATATATGCTTAGCCTTAGCAGACAAAAAAAACGTAGGAAACAAAAACAAAACAACAACAAAAAAATGCTGACAAAGAAAGATCGAGTACACCCAACACGCGCCAAACATCTTCACAATCACAGTGGCCTGTCGCGTATAGCATCACATTGCAGAAAATGTAATTCACGCTCAGTTAACGCCACCGATGGTTTGCTAACACATTCGTTTTTTTTCCGCGCCATCTGAGCTGCCTCACTGATTAAGCGCGCATGCTTGTCCTTCATTATCTCAACAACTGTAGTGCTAGAGAACTGCGCAGTGCAATCCCTACACGTGCTGACATGCTGTGCCAAAAACCTTCCTTTCCATTGCGCACCTTATTGGCATGCTCGCGTAGACGCTCATTGAGACATCTGCCAGTCTGTCCCACGTAGCTCGCGGCGCACGCCAAAGGAATTCTATAAACTACATTTTTAACACATTCTACGAAGTGTGTGCTGTGTTTGACAGTGCATTGAACCCCACGTCGCTTAACGGGACAGGTACTGCTGGCGACGTACGCGTTGGCTTCGTCATGTACGTTTTGACTCATTTTGTTGTTAGGCGCTCTGCGCTTCCTGGGCTCCATTCGCTCTATTTTTTGTACTTAGCTTTATTTAGAGTTTTTTTTGCATTTCATTGCGTGCCAATTTTTATTTACCTTTTGCTTTCTTGCCAATTGTTACCTTGCCGATTACTCACATTCACTTCACTGCATTGTAATCACCCCCATCTGGCGTAGCAGCACTGCCGCTAGCAGAGCTGACCTCTCCAGCCCACATTAAAGAGTTCTCTCTCTCTCTCTCTCTCTCTCTCTCTATCTGCTCCTTACCATCGCAATCCTTCGCACTTAAAGTAAAACTGAATTATCTTCCACAATGTTTTTTTTTTTGCTTAGGCAGCCGGGTGTTTGACGGTGTGTGCCACTCCCAGTGCAGCTTTGGTACCTTTCGGTGACACTTTTTCTGTAGTTATATATACTAATGACACCAGTTAGTTTTGCAGATGTGTGAAAAAACAATATTGACCGTTACATTCCCCAAGGTACCCATTAACTGATATGTATACACCAAGCGCAATAACGCAGTACTCCGTGCACATATACACAACTCAGTATTTAAACATCAACGAAAATAGAAGAAATTCAAACAGTAGCAGCTGATTTTTGTGCCTCCACACGTAATTAATTGTGCCTTTTACATCTGAACTACTATAAATATACTTTATATAAGAGACGTGGACCAGGGGTCGTGGTTAATCATTGTTTGCAGGGCAACGGTGTGACCGACTTGGTGTGACACCAACCGAAGCAGAGGCTAAGAATGATCGCGCCCATTGGCGAGAGGATGATTGTGGGCGGTGCGTGAATAAAGACGGAACAAGTAATGGGAGTGTTCCTGGCTGGTGCCCCTTATGGTGACATTTACCAGTTGAAAACATTATATCCTGTAAGACTGCAAGACTGTGCTCACACTATTTCCCCCCGGTAAGTGAGGCGGCCAACCTGGCCGAAACTCAAGGGAATAGAGAACGGTAGACAAACGGCTTCATACGTGACACATGCACAATCTGAACGCCGTTGCGGGCGTGGTGGTAGCTATGTCGGGGCCAATGAAGCGTGGCATAAACGTTTCGCACAGTCCAGGAGCACGGAGAGGAGTCGAAGGCAGCACTTGAGCTCCAGGTTGAAAGGAGACATCTCGGTGAGCTGCGTCATAGCGTGATTTCCGGTCGTTCTGGCAGGATACGGTGCTCTATCGGGCGAGCTTCCGACAGTACGCCATCCGGGAAACAACTTCATCCGGTGCCTTGTCAGTTCTAGACACCTGGCAGGAAAAGAAAGAGGACCACAGAACGGAACAGGAGTGTCGGCTACAAACAAGAAAAAACAGTAAAATCCTGTGGCACTTTGAACCCCGGTATGGTAGCCGTATATTACAAAGGGAAGGATAACGTCCTAATTCTTGTAGTAGGGTTCGATATACCGATATACAAGGAGAAGGAAATTGACAAGCATGACTACTTGGATGGTTTTAAATAAATTGCAATGTAAATTTTCTTTAATTATCTCTAATGGTGATTGGACCAAACAAGCTACTCTTTCAAGAATCGACGATAACCACGCAAACTTAGCTTTTTCTTTCATGACATACTACACCACGAAGAGAACATAGGAGCTCTGCTGAATAGCCTTGTGTTCTGTTTGGCGGGATGAAATTACCAGTACAAAAGTTCCTGTAAAACGTGTTGGAACGATTGGTGAAGGTCTTTGAGAAATATTTCCGAGAAACAGGATTCTGAATTGAGCTAGCATTTTGGTGATTGCCACGTTTTGTGGTTTATTTAGCGGTGCTAACAAGAACAGCTGTGTTGCATTAGTTACTCGGTGCTTTTAAAAACCGTTATTGGTTGGAACGCTGCCAATCACGTTGTTGTTTTTGTGTATCTGCGTAACATGTTTTTCCCGGGTGTCACCAGAAAATGGGCACCGCCAATAGCCACACCTCTCCCAATACGAATCCGAAACCTTTCGCAGACTGCAAACTAATTCTTGCCCCCATAAAAACCTTCTCCGTGTCATGTATCTCAACCTATACCCCGCCACCAGCCCATTCTGCCCCCACCCGGTACGGTTGTGCCCGCGATTTCCAACCCCATCCTAACACTAGCTATGAGAAATGGGTGAGCTGCTCACACACTCCCGCTTCACTTAGCGGAGATGACTGGGGGGAGAGAGCACGGATGGCCATTACCATCAAAGGCCTTCTGGACTAACTGCGTTTCCCTCTGAGCGAGAATCACGAAGTTCTTTTTTGCGAAACTCGGACTGTATGGCGCGCTCGTGGACGGGGTTTTAATCTAACCAATCATATTTAGCTCCCAATTGCATGATGTCACTATTACGTACGGGCCTTCAGATTGCGTCCAAACAAAATTTGGCGTACCCCAGGGCAGTTTACTCCAGCAGTAACTGTTCAGTGTCTACATAAATGTCATCTGTGACATCAGGAAGCTGGCAAAATATATTATTCATGTGTGTCACACCAGCCTTTTTTTTATCCTCAAATGCTATGGCACACATACCCGCTAGCCCAAAGAAAGCCATTTATTCCTCTGAATTGTGATACCGCATAAATTCGTTAGGTAAAAGCAAACAGAAAACAAAGGTTTGCTGTTGAAACCGAAAGGTCAGCCAGTACTACTTCTGGACCCTCTTACTCAGTTACTCAGTACGTAGAGTCATATGTACCGCTAGGTATAATCTCTATGCCTACACTGTATTGCAACGCAGACATTTGTAAAAAAGTATATCGAGCTTCCTAAATTTGTCGCTGTTCCTCGTTGTACAGTAAACTTTTACTCTTTCAAACTGAATTACCCCTTTACAGTTCCTTGTTTTATCCCATCTAAGCCGTTCTTCTCTTGTTTTGGGGGCCATCACCATACAAGTATTTAAAAATTCCAATCCTGCAGAAGAAACCCAAGAATATCGGTAGGGTATCATATGACGCTCCCGATGCTCAATATACACGCTACATAAAATAGCCTCCGTAGACACAATTTTTCATTTTAAGTTTGAATATTTAAAAGAAAACAATAGAAATGAACAATTACAATGATCATCTCATACAAACCACCATATGCCTTTGAGCGACCACTACCTTTAGATTCCACAATGTAAAAAAAACTAGTTTTGCTATGTTGAAATGCCGTTTGCCGAAACACCTAAATGGTCCTTTGTACGAAGAACTTCATACAATGTCCTTTGCTGCCCTTCACATAAAGTTCTTAATTTCAGCACATGCTTTGTATATGAGCCCTTGCTTCTGTTTTGTACATAAACTTTTTCACATGTAATTATGGATATTACCTTTTGTGTGTGAAATTTTGTATCGT
Organism: Haemaphysalis longicornis; assembly: GCF_048455015.1. Classification (NCBI taxonomy): domain Eukaryota; kingdom Metazoa; phylum Arthropoda; class Arachnida; order Ixodida; family Ixodidae; genus Haemaphysalis; species Haemaphysalis longicornis. Next base: position 16,932,223 of record NW_027526233.1, read on the forward strand.
GCTAAATCCTTTTCAATTGCATGTAGAAGTATCACTTTTGACCCACGAGCAGAATTGGTGTTGTTATGAGAAACACAGCGCGAAAGAAGGCCAGGGTCGAGACGAAGACTACAAAGAAGGATGACTTCCAACTGAATTTATTGAAAAGAAACGCGCACATTAATATACATTCTATCACAAAGGTATGGCAGATACCGCACCTGCAACACAGCCACGTGCACAAAACAGATAAAACCCCACTGACGCAGACATCGAAACAAGTGGCAAGGAAAATAAGACTACACAATCATCTAAAGGAAAGTTCACAACTGGGTGCCCAAGTAGGTGATCTCATTTTTGACAACAGAATGGACTGGGCACTTATGCACTTATCTCCTTCGCGTATTATCACCGCTGCCTCAATAATCTCTCGGGTAAGTGCATGACCATGACGGCCGACAACAAGACACGTATCGAACAGTGGCGTGCAACCTGCCTGTTTACACGAACGACAATGCCGGCTATGATTCCCCCCCAAACCGAGCCTAACGTTATAATGATGCTCCCACAACCTGTCATTCAGGCAGCGGCCCGTCTGTCATGCGTAATTCTTAACGCATGAAAGGGTTATCTTGTAAATTACCACTTCAACACAATCAACGAAACTTTTACTACATTTCATATGTATTATACAAAGCATAGGTCTAAAATTCACAGAAGGATCACAGTGTACACATAAACGCACCAATTTGTACGCATGATGTTTCATCAGTTACAATACTATATCACAATTACATATGAATGTATTTTTGTTTGTAATTGTTTTTAATTTCTACCCTTAGGGGAACATGTAGACATATATTTCAAACCCTTATTATATATCAGTATTGCAAGCGTTTTGCTTAAGTAACACTTCTTGAACCTGTTTTTTAAACATGAATTCACTGGCGTCGAAGTTTTTTTCTCCCAATTTATTTAATATTTCAGTTGGCTGGTACAGGAAAGATTGCTCACCATAGTTCGTTCTTACTTTTGGAGTGTACCGTATTGTATGGCTGAGATGGTAGCCAGAAGATTTATTGCTAACTTGATTGTGGGTCTTTTGCTTATAAATGGTGTGCAGAACCTTCATGTTATAGATTTCGTCAGCTCGAAGCATTGAATATTCAGTACATAAAGGACCTGTCCTCAAATCTGCGTAACAGCCATGATAATTTAAAATATATGTGAAATTCTTTTTTGCAATACAATGATCCTGTTATAATTACTTTTAGTTGTGGTCCCCCCCACCAAAATCCCGTAGCATAGTTTCGAATAAATGAGAGCATTATATAAGTTTTGTTTCAACCATAGTCGTATCAAATTGCCGATTCTATATATGAGACCTATACTTTTAGAGAGTTCGGTGGACAGGTGAGCAACATGCGTATGCCACGAAAGTTGTTCTTGAAACCAAACACCTAAGAACTTCTGTTTTGTCACTCGGATTAACTTGGTCCCGTTGTATATAATCGGGATTTCTTCCTCGACATTTTTATTGTACGGCCTAAATATCATGTAAGTTGTCTTTGTAGCGTTAAGTTGCTCTTTATTATCTAATAACCAATTTGATATTTGTTCCAAGAAAACATTTACCATTGTGTGAAGTTCAATTATATTATCAGACGTGAAGAATACGTTAGTGCCATCGGCATACATTACAAGTTCCTGCGGACCTTCTATATTTATGATGTCATTTACATAAACTATAAACAGTAGCGGGCCTAACTTGGAGCCTTGCGGGACACCTTGTTTGAGCTCTGATATGTCTGATGCAATGAAGTTTACTTAAGCAAACTGCTTTCTTTGAGCCAAATAGCTTTTTAAAAGGTTACATGCCACGCCACGTAATCCATATCTCTTGAATTTATTTAGCAAAATATAATCTATCGAATCAAATGCTTTTTCATGGTTAAAAAGCTAATGACAAAAAACTGTTTTCTACTCGTAGTTTTTACTTTCTATAATACATATGCGCACAAATGTTCTCAAGTAAACGGACGCTGCTTAGTACGTGTTATGTATTGATGTTTCTTATCAGATAAGCGAAATGTTTTCATTTCACTCAACAGACGTTGGCAAGTATGACACATGGTAACTGATTTAGGGGTTGGGAAAGGTTGTGCCGGTATAACCTACTCGTTTCAGTATTCCTTTTGGCCGGCATGTTGAATCGAGGGACAAATAAATACACAAACAAGGAGACATGGCAATATTTTCTGGTATATGTAGACGAAGAAAGACGATCTCCTTTAAAGCATTCAGGAGACCTTTTAGACTTTCATGTTGGGAATTGCGGAAGCACCTTGTTTTGTTTCACGCTATGTAGACTCTATGTTTAAAGGCAGGTCTATCGTGTTTAGGTCTCCTTCTGTTTGAGCATTTTTTTTGTCAATAGTGTGACCCGCGCCTCCATGTTATCTTCGCGTAGAAATGGTTGTGGTGGCGTCACTTGGGGGTGGTGTTAGTTACAGTTCGCGCCGCCAAATTTGATCGCACGGCGGCAATTTGACAGGGAACTGAAAGCTGATTAAAATTTTGTTTTAACTGAAAGATACTGCGCTTCCTGGCTCTCTCAAATGTTGTTCGACGAGCAACGATACGTTATTTTTTAAGAAATCAGCACATAAAAGCATTCCTTTGTTCCGTTCCATTTCAGGTTTGGTGACGTAGGCATCGGGTCAGAAACTGCGAATGAGGCACCGGCATGGTCTAGAGCCTAATCTGTTGGCGCTAGGCACTCTCACACTGGCGGCAAGCAGAAGAACGGTTCTATATTGGGGGGGAGGTTTAGAATTCATCTACAACAGCCGACTTCTCCCTCGTAAACCAGCAACAAAATTGTGAGTTCTGCCAGTAAACGTTCATGTAAAAAAACAAAGCGGTGCTTAAAATAACAGATGAACTGGAAGGGCAGACAGGACCAGTGGATTTGAGGACAAGTCCTTTATTTACTGAATATTCAATGGTTCGAGCTGACCAAATCTGTTACATGAAGGTTCTGCACACCATTTATAAGCAAGAGACCCATAATCAAGTTAACAATAAATATTCTGGCTACCATCTCAGGCATACAATACGCACACTCCAAAAGTAAGAACAAACTATGTTGAGCAATCTTTTCTGTACCAGCCAACTGAAATATTAAATAAATCGGGAGAAAAAAACTTCGACGCCAGTGAAGTCACGTTTAAAATACAGGTCGAAGAAGTGTTACTTAAGCAAAACGCTTGAAATACTGATATATGATTAAGGGTTTGAAATATATTTCTATATGTTCCCCTAAAGGTAGAAATTAATAACAATTACAATAAAAAATACATTCATACGTGATTGTGATATAGTAGTATAACTGATAAAACTTCATGCGTACGAATTAGTGCGCTTATGTGTACAGTGTGATCCTTCTGTGAATTTTAAACCTATCCTTTGTCTAATACATAGGTAATTTAGTAATGACTTTGCTTTGTGGTATTTCTCTATTACGATTGTGCTATTATGCTTAACTTTGTGAACAGACGTGTTATGATGTACGCTGTAAATCGGGTGGCTGAGGCCCCTGTCAGGCACCATCCGCCTTTAGTCTGGGCCTGCCCTTGGTTTTTGCAAGAAATAAAAATCAAATACTCAAATCAAATACTGAGAAAATGCAAAAAAAAACCGGTCGACACGTCGTAGGCATCCAGCGCCATTTAAAGCCGAAAGGTTGCAACAAAACTTCGTTCAGATAACGCCCGAGTAGTTAAACACCGGAAAATTGAAGTGACCCTAGGAAACCTCCACAGTGTTTATCGTGGGCAGATGAACACTGGAAGAGAACGGCATCAAATGGCGGGCAGGAGAGAGAAGAGGTGTATTAACGTGGCTGGCACGTTAATGCATCTCTTTTACATATAACTCAAATGGTCAAAAGAAAGTTCGCAAAGGATAAACAAAATGAAAGGTACGGTACTATTTGCTATATTATCGGGTAATATTTGCTCAGGAACAGCTGTATATTCACAACTAATAAAGAGTTTTACAGGAACCCGCGCAGAAAGACCGCCGCATGAGTACAGTAGGAAGCCAGCCCTCCTAATTCAGTGTTTTTTTGAGCCCCACCTGGACGGTATAGGAGTAGTTGCTCGAACAAAAAATTCCCGCCGAAAATAAAGTTCAATTACTCCAATGAAACTGAACGCGGGTGCAGTTCAGTATTATACTGAATACTGAACGCGGGTGCAGTTCAGTATTACGCGAGCTCGCAGCCGAAACCACGATGCCGATGCGGAATGTTCGTGCATTCTAGTAATGGTAGACAAAACCGGAAGCTTTGACAACTGCTTCATATTTCATTCCAATTTTCTCTATTGTGCGTACGGGGAGCTTTTAAGCGGCAAAGATATATGTATGTACAACTGTCCTATACGGCGCATCTTGGTTGACAGCTGCACTATTGATAATGCTACATTGATGTATTCAACGTGATCGGGGATTTCACAATTGTGCGTTTCGTTTTTTTCTCCGCCAGAAACAGCCGCTGCCACCGAGATCAACCTGGCGTCCTTCTGCTCAAGAGCTCAGTGCCTTAGACATCGAACAACCGCGCCGATTACCATATTTGGTTTCCGCGCGGCGGGGTCGCGTATTGTGCTGAGTGCGTGCACAAGTCTCCGACAGTTGCATGCCATCGGGAAAAGATCAACTACGCCCAATAAAAAGGTGCCCGGACGTTTGCACGAGGATTTATACATTTAAAAACTGCCTCGGGTGCTAATGAACGCCCTGTTGTACGGTTGTTACACTCACTAGTTAAAGCCGCTGGCTCCGGACTTGTTCAAGCTGCGCTTCAAAGTAATGGTGTGATGCAGACGCAAGAGATTAGCGGTGGCGGAAACCGCGAGCAAAATGCATATTTGCTGCTACCTAATAGCCGTTCAACTGCAAAAAAAAATGTTTTCGGAATAAACTTGTTTCCTTCCAAAACAAGTCAAGGTATGGAAGCAATATTCCTAAGGGCCGCAAGACGCCAGGATAGACACTCGTACGTCAAACATTTGGAACTTTCGCAGGTGTGCTGGCTTTTCTTCTTATTTGGGAAAATCTTTTTTTAATATAGGCAAATATTTTTAGCATCAACACTCAAAGCGGCTGCTTGGCCCCCTAATGCCTTACTCAAAGGAGGGCTTATGTCGATTTATAAAAACGCCTCAGCTGCTCATACGACCCAGAGACACCAAAGTAACGTAAGGAGCATTTCAAAAATTAGCGCTTAATTCACGAAGAGCGTGACATGCACTAAAAATAAAGCTTTTGATGGCGGGCGCTGTGGAATTTGAGGCACACTTGCTCTGCTGTGACTCTAAGTGGGATCTGCGTATGCCTTCTTTCCATCTCCGTCAGGCAGGCACGAGGGAAAGGCATTCGCTGTCGGCCGCCAAACGTAGTCTCCTGACGTGGCCCAACTACGTCGTCAACTCGCCGCTGCTTGTAATGTGCGATCATGTATTGCAAAGTTCACCAAATGGCCAGTCATCGACGTAAGGGGGTTACACGTTTCAGTAGTAGAGAGGGTCTTCCCATTCGCCATAGGGTAGCGGTGTGTGCCATGATAGGTCAAATTTCTGATGCCATTACCGGCTGTAATGGCCTTCTTATACATCAAATTATTCTAGCAAAATAGCGTCCTTTAACGCCAGGTTTCTTCAAAAATTTATTTATTTTTAATTAAAATGCGTCGGAGGGTTATTTTTTCAGCCACATGTAACTGACGGATATCTATTTTGTAAGCTGTAAGCAAATCGGTAATATGAAATATTAAGATTAAAACTACTATAAGTGGTTCCAAGCCTCTGGAAAAACCATCAATTTAGAGAGGGCCCAACATTCTTATTGCGGTATGACTAGTGTTCTAGAAGAATACCGTAAAACTAATTGCTCAATTTAAAATCAAACAACATTGTAGAAATATAGTTTCTGCCATCCTAAAATCATAGCACTATTCGTTCAAAATTCTAAAATGGAATTTTTGTCAACCCAAACCTGGTAGTGGTACTACTTGCTTATATTATCTATTTTGTTTGCTAAACCTGAGTGGCTTATCGTGAAATGTAGGGATAGGTCATCCGCTCTTTTCTTGAATCCTCTTCTGGAGTTTACCACAAAAGGTTTCCCGGTGTGTGTGCTTTTTTAAAATAATTTCCAGTATGCATGCTTTTTATAAATAAGGCAGAAAATCACAGAAAGAATGAACTCAAATGACACAACCACCAGTTAAACACCTACTGTTTACCTCCTTCAGCAATGTTCCTGTTTTCTCAAGCGTAAAAATTTCGGCGTATTGGCATTCGTCTCTTTCAAGTGTCATTAAAGGACGGCAATGCTGCCGTGGCCCGTAACGTCCATCCTCCTTTCTCTTTCTCATCATCTTTTTATAATAAGCTTGCCTAAACTTTTTCTAACATTCCATTCCGAGCCGCTCCTCATTTTTCTATCTCTTCTTTCTTTTCGGCCATCCTCCTCTCCTGCAGCTCCACCATTTATTCCTTTCTTTGCATCACCCTCTTCGTTTTTCTTCCTATTTCTCCACCATCTTGTCTTTCTCACTCACTCCTTCAATTCCTCATCCCTCTTTCGGTGCTAAAAAGAGGAAAGGGGCTTAAGGATCCCAAAGGCCAATGTACTGTGCCACGAACTGATACAATGCTAAGCAAGCCCTCAATCCTGATAATGCACGAAACAGACATGATACGCCCCTACTACCTTCGCGCCATCCTCTTTATGAAATACTCCTCAATTTGTGTTCTCCCAGCAATCCGTCGGCAGACCGAACGAATACAGCGTATTATTAATTTTTTCCCCTTGTGGGTGAAGAAAATCCCCTACTTGTCCCTACTTCTAATATTTATCGTTATCTACCGCTGAGGTTACCGTGTATCCTCAGGTTACGTTTCTTGCTTTTCTCAAGGGGCCGTCCCGCGTTCTCCCCGCGTGCTTCCCTATTCGTGGAATTTTTGTGACAGCCGCATGCGATTGTCAACAATGAGGAATTCTTCGAGTCACGGCTCATGTCAGTCTTTCGCAAAACCGACGCCGATTTCTTATGATGTTTCCTTGAATTACAGCACTCGTAGTTAAGTAGTCAGGTTATGGTCATCGTCAACCATACACTATGCCGATATGCTCCGTATATTCATCATCTTGCCATGAGAACCGTTTTGGCTCGGCGCACGGCTGGTGGTAGCATTATCCACACTAGTATATTTGTTTGCAGCTTTCGTCGATGAACTTTCTTTTACTCGCCCAACAAGAACGTGTGCTGGATTTATTACGCTTCCAATTGCAGGTACGAAAGATCTCCCAGGCGAATCGCTGTGCCAAGCAATAACAAAACACTGGAAAGAGGGGATAAAACTTGCGCAGCACTAGGGCTGCGCCGATAAAGACGAATGTGTAGCCGAATATTTGCCTTCTGATTATTTGCAAATGATTTGGCATTTCAGCATAAGCCATTCAGGAAATAGGCAAATGTGACACCAGATCTGCGCTTCTTGTAATTTGCGGAAAGCGTTTACAAAATATTTTTGACGGCTAGACAAAATATTTTTGACGGGTAGAAGCGCTCATATCACCCACCACGCAGGCAAGGAACCTTTCGTCACTTCCCTTTTATGTCCTTTTCCTCTCCGAGCTCCCTGCGCTATAAAATAGGAGATATGGCGTCAACTCTTGCATTCATAGCGGTAGGAAACTCATAGGGGTGCTGCTCAGGATACCTCGTCGCCGATCGTCGTGCAGTACAACGGTGTGAGTAAATTGCACTTCTCATTCTTGTTACGCCACCTGAACTATGTAGTCGTGTAAGAAAAAGCCTTCCCAGGTGTAGCGAAAATCCGCCGTGTAAATATTCTGACAGCTGTATCGGTACGTGTTTACGGGGCGCGTATAGCATGATTTCATTCGTACCTATTCACAACATATCAGCTACATACCCGCATCGGGGATATCTCTGTATCAAATATAGTTTTTGCGGTTGTAGTTGTATATTGTATAATACATGCTGAACAAAAGACAATGTTTCTTAGGCACAGAGTCAAGTATGGTTGGTTCACGTTTTGAACGGTGCTCGTAAATTCCTCAGACGTTTAAAGGGGGGTTGACTTAAAAGACACTGTAGCGTTGGTGTCATTTCAATCACTCCGAAATATCGTTATGGGAGAAATATTTCATGTTTAAAAACGAAATCAAGGTTCATTGATTTTGTTTGAGCCTCAAAAATTTTATATGAGATTGTTTATCTTACTGATATTGCTTAAAATTGGGTACTTTACTGTGTGGGACTTCACAACAAGGTGCGGTACTCCAATAATACTAGAGTTCAATGTACGACTTCGTTCTTACAGAACATGCAAGTACTGGGACAATCTGTTGAGTAGCAACGAACGGCAAATTTCGACATGGCAGGTACACTTGGTTGTTTGCTAGCGGTTAAAATATTTAAAAAAATTGTAGCTCCAGAGAAACAGAGGGCTGTGCTTTCGACAAACGCGTATGAGCAGAATCTCAGTTAAACTTGGTAAAATTGGCAATCACCTGCATAAAAAACGAAATCACCTTTTTTATTTTTTGTGGTTGAAAGGAACTGTGCTTCGACATCTGACGAGGAGGAAATCACACCCGTTTTTACATTATTCAGTACTCGTGACGTCAAAAACCTTAGTTATTTTTATATTGATATCTGCATTCCTAACTGTTCCAGACTGCCATGCGTTGGACGACGCATGTGTTCTTTTTGTGGACCTGGGTATGCTCAACCGAGGGAATCTCGGCCCATCTGCCCTGCGAGGAAACCACGAACCTGACGACAGTACCCCGAGAAATCAAGAACTGCAACCTGAGCTTTGAAAATGGCCATCTTCACGCTCTTTGTCACATTCTTGTCACGATGGATGAAGACTCTAAACCCCTGACTGCCCCGATAACGACAATGGAGCAACTACTGGTTTCAGAAGATACCCTTCGCACCGTGTCTCCGGGCTGTGCCCCAGTCTGCTTGTACCTCCGACAGCTAAGATTGAAGAAATGGGACGATCTTCCTGGCAATTTAACTACTAGCTACGATCGCATTCAGATGCAGGAAGTTAACAACCTAACGGGTTATTTGGAAATAACGAAGATATTCATCCGGGAGATGACAGTTGACGTGACATTCGGCATTCCCATGCCGGTAGCTGTCGCCATGTGTGACAGCGACCGGGTCAACCAAAGCGGCAGTTTCAACGTTCTCCTCAGCTTTGCTGACCCGTACCACTACTTATTCCTGGACACGGATTTGGGTAATGTTCTCGCAAATACCACCCTGCCCTGGGACATTTTCTACCTCTCCGCCGATGCAGCTATTACGGTGATGGATATAGTAGACGAAGTCCCCACGCATCTTTTAAGCATTCTCGCGTCCATATATATTAGGCATGTTCGGTTCTACCGATGTAATTTCCGCAACATCTCCTTCGACGCAATTCCGCACATGAGGAGTATTCAGCATCTTGAATTTTCGCAATCTCCTATTAGGACCGTTCATCCGGAGGCGTTTCGCCGCATTCCTTCTGTTAAGAAAATTTCTCTGACAAGCACGAAGCTCCCCGGTATACCAGAAGCAATATTTTCTTTGAAAACACTGGCGTGTATAAACATGTCTGACACAAATGTTCCTCCTGAAGTGGAGTTTAACTTTTGGCCTGGCAGCAGTAATAGAAAGAGCAGTGCTGTGCAATTAATCACAAGTGGCAGCAACGTGACACTGTTACGTGATCGAGACCTATGTGGTTTCCCGAATCTGCTTGAGCTACACATGGATGGGTGCAACCTGAAGATTCTACAAGGCTCCCCATTTATATGCCTGAACAAACTGCAGTTTCTTTCTATGCGGGCAAACAAAATACCAGCACTCCATGAAGCTACGCTGGAAGGTCTGATAGGTTTATTACGGTTGAACCTGGGCCGCAACCGCCTGACGGTTTTTGATGGCACAAATATACTCATTCCGTTGGTGTCCTTGCGAGTGCTTGACATATCCTTCAACAGCATCGAACAACTCCGTGTGGACAAACCTCTCAACAGTTCCCCTGAAGTGCTTTTAGCCCAGCACAACAGGATAAAGAACTGGACGCCACCAATCTTTTCTCGGATGACTGAACTTCAAACGTTGAATCTCAGCCATAATGAGGTAGCAAGGTTGGACAACGAAATGTTTCGCGACCTGAACGGCATACAGAACGTCGGCCTCAGCTTCAATCCCTGGGATTGCTACAGTTGCTACCTCAACAACCTTCACAACTTTCTTGACAATCACCAAGTGCAGTGCGCGGAGTGCGTAGCCTGCAGTGTTCCTGAGGAACAACAGGGATACCATGTTCGGAGCGTTGCATGGAGAGAGGAGGAGTGCGGACCTGTGGACTATTATCGCGTATACGCTGTTCCGGGGATATTTTGCATTATGTTTGCCGCCGTGCTTGTTTATGGCGCGTACAAATACCGCTGGTACTTCATGTATGTATCTTTGTGCCTTAAAGTTGGCATCAAGGGCTACAGGAGGCATGTTAACGTGGAGAATTACGCATGGGACGCTTTCGTATCCTACCATGCTTCGGACTCGGACTGGGTTCACGACGTTCTGCTGCACAAACTCGAATCGCCTCCCCTAAAGTTCCGACTTTGCGTCGCCGAGAGAGACTTCATTCCAGGTATGCTGATCACCGAGAATATATGCCGAGCCATAACGCAGAGTCGCGTCTCCCTCTTCGTGCTGAGCCCTGAATTCTGCCGCAGCCGCTGGTGCATGTTCGAACTGCGACTCGCTCAACACCGGTTGTGTGACAGCGAACGTAACGAGAGTTTGGTTTTCGTCAAGAAGGAGCAAATCCACGAAAATGGTATGAGCAACCTGCTGCTGTTTCTCACAAAATCAAGAACCTACATAGAAGTTCCCCTGTCAAATGCAACTGAGAGGCGGAAGAACCTTTTCTGGTTGCAGCTCCAAGCAGCTTTGCAGCGATAGAATTTTAACAGAAGCAATGATGTTAAGAATAAAGAGATGGCAAATATACAAATTTTTCCCTGTTCTTGAGACTAAAAATTTCCATATACCCTTGCTTGTGTCCTTCATACCGTTAGCGCTCAGTGTATTTTACAGACCCATATTTCTTGATATGTTTGGTTCATTTGCATACGAAGCATGAGAACAATTTGGCAGTGCCTTCTGAGTCATACCAATTTCATTTTACTCCCGTTTGAATTTCACTGTGAAATCCCCTTACGTTCTAGAGATACACGGTTCTGGAATGTAAGAGCCGCGTGAAACACGAGGCCAACTGTTGCCGCTTTTTTTTTTTGCAACAAAACTAGCCCGCAGAAGAAATTTTTGTAAATTCGCCCCTTCTATTCAGTTCATTTTATTTAGGGAGCTAATTTTCGAGAGTAGGTTAAGCTGTATCTGTCTGGCGGAATTAAGCAGGTCGTATACCTTTGGAATAATTTGGATATACAATACTTACCTACAGTTGAAAGCGAAGCTGGTAACGTCTTTACAACTGATGTTATTATTAATCTAAAAAGCATACAACTTAAAATACCAAATGGAGGCATAGCGGTTGCGTGCATCAACGTTTCGTATAAGTAACAAGCTATTGGTAACCTAACCTTTATTCTGTTGAGCTTGTAGCCTAACACAGCTAAAAGCCTAAGAACCAGAAGGACATTTCTGTTCAGGGCCCGATAAGTCTTCTAGTTAAACGTGTGAATCTTCAAGAGATAAATTGAAGGTAAGGCTGTCATACGTGATCATGCATTCTGTGTGGAGGGGGATAAAGGAAAGGAAGAAAAAACAAAGAAGCAAAGCATCGTTAGTCGATTGTAGACTTAGGCGGCCAGGTTTAACAAAACACTAATGTGGCTTGCACATGCTGATTGAATATAATGCTAAAATGAGATCTACGATGCAAATCCAAGCTCCGCCCTTTCGCCGCCCTTGTATGAGCACTTTGATCATGAAGAGATTTCGAAAGGGCGCCTTCTCTCAACAATCTTGCCAGCCCATTTTTTGCATCGGCTGATATAATACCGTTGAAAGACAGCCGGGCTAAGAAAAGTTTCCTAGCCAACCTAACCGGAACACCCTCTCAGTGAACAAGGAAAACGGTTACACCTATATTAGGTTTTGATGTTCATATAGCCACGGCTAAATCGACATTTCGAATGAAGAATGGCATCAAAACACCGTATAAACCAGCGAGCCATGACTACGGTACGTGATGGGGTGAAGGCGAACACCACATTGTGTTTCCTATTCTGTCAGAGATTACCAAAGGATTATTTATATTATTATTCACTAAACAATCATATATAAATTCAAAAATATTAAGGTGAAAACGGCATCAAGACACTAGATATTTCTATGCTCGCTGTTTTGTCCTTTACCGTGCTTGTTCGGAGGGTACGTCAGGGGTCGACTTTCCCCTTTCCTAATTGCGGGTATTCCTCATTGTGATGTATCTTGGGGACACTGTTTGGCACGCTAGCTTCATAACACTTCCGGCTACTTCGAAGCTGTCCGCAGAAAATGATGTGTACGAACATAAACTGCAAGATGGCCGCCAATTCTTGTTTGCCATGTTCCCCCCTCCCAAAAATAAAAAAAGAATACCCTGGGGAACAACACCCGCTCCAGCAAACCTATGGCAGGTTTGAAGCAAATTAAAAATAAGTGAACAGTGGTTACAACCAAAACATACTTTCCGATGGAAACTTCAATTCGTAGAGAGCAAAAATATACGCCTACATATTGGTTCACTTGCGGCCAGTTCATACCAGTTGGGCCAGTTCGTAAAGGCATGGCCACGCACGTACCCCTGCGCGTCTACAGGCGTACAGAACGCGCACTTGAGCATACACACTACTAAAATACAATAAAGCATGCACTGGAACACTAGAAGGCCACCGATCATGCCTTGCCCCCCCGAACGCACGGCAACACATCTTTCAAACAGCTTATTACACACACTGCTTGTCGACATGGAAGAAGGAGCACAGCACTGAAGAGCGGGGCTCACAGGAACCGTAGGAACAAGAGACCGAAAACCTAGCTATAGATGCGTCAGCCCAGTCATCCTTTTTGAAGCAATTTCACATGCGTGAACTCCGCTGTAGCTTGATGAAATTACATGAGGCTGAAAGTGCTGAGGCCGGGTCATTTTTTAATGAAATATGTAATGCTAAAGCTCAGATGCAGCAGGATATGATTGAAAAATATCTGGGATCACTTATTGATTCAAGAACGCGTAGGTTTTTGCAGGAGCCACCAACACGGCGAGCATCTGGGGATGAAAGGCAGTCAGCAGTATAAAAAGTTGTAGTCGAAATTCAGTACGGGTGCCAAAGCTATTCTGATAGCCGCAGTATTTTTGGAGCCCTTTGATCCCATTATGAAGACTCCTTAGGTACGCCTGATTTCAACGCATTCCTCCAGCCTATTTCTAACCTCAGTGACGATGAGCGAGCTTTTGTAGAAGAGCCAATAACGCCTGAAGAAGTGAAAATTGCCATTTGAAACCTGTAAACTCATAAGTCAGCTGGACCTGAAGGCCTCACTTCGGAATTCTACCAAATATTCTCGAGTGTTCTGGCCCCTGCCTTACGTGAAGGATTTACAAAGGCCTATGAAATTGACGTTCTGCCCCCACATTTTACCAAGGTTATACCGTACCAATCCCCAGAAATGACAATGTAGAAAAGTTGAAAAGCCTGGATGGCTAGAGGCCGATATGTCTGTGTAAAGTGGGTTACAAGATATTCGCGAAGGTGCTGGCACGCAAGCCACAGATTGTAATCACACGTCTGATGGGTGCGCACCACACTTGTGGGATTCAGGGCCGGAGCATTCAGACGAACATCCATATTGCTCGTTCTGTACTGCAGTGCGTATCCGATGGTGCTGTTCACGTTGCGCTCCTTCAAATTGATCTCGCTAAAGCATTTGACACGGTCAGCTGGCCTTGGGGAAGCTTTGTATAAAGGAATATCTGTCTGTTACAGAAGCTTTCCGACCCGCTTGATTATAAACCACGATCTCTCTAGACCTATTCCCATTAGATCTTCCACACGGCAAGGTTACCCGTTATCACAACTTTTATTAGGTTTCTACCTTAACCCCCTCAGTATTAGTGTTCTCCAAAGCAGTATAATTCATGGTTTCTCACTGGAAAACTATGAAGTCAAAGTTTTACCGGCACAGAAGACCTTCCCTTTTTTTGTACGGGCAAGAAAATTGGTTTTGAGGGAATGACGCTGACACAGCGGTTTTGCGCTGTTAGTGGGGCTAAGATGAAGCTTGAAAAATCAAGAGGCTTTTGAAGGGTTGGAGGGGTACGCAGCCGGGTCAACATGGAGGCATTACGTGGGACACTGAAACAATACACTAACTTGGGGTTCCTCTACATTAGATTCGAGACAATAGACCTCATTGGTCTTATCGACTTACTATAGTGTGAAGGATCCCCCTTCGAGCGTAAAGGGTTCGCGAGCCCGAACCTGCCCGACGAAGTAACGCCGATCCGCATGAGAACAAATCACCGGTTTATTCCGGGAAAACCAAAACAGGAAAAAACAAACAATGCAGGTTGGGAGGCAACAAAAAGAGAGCACAGCAAGCAAGCCCCGAAAGCGCGTAAAGAAAACATTGCGGTGGTTGAAACCCTGCTTGTCCAGAAAGGTACAGCATGGTGCTGTACACTCACGACGACGTCTTCAGTCACTTGTGCCGACGTCGGGTGAAGAGCGTCCGCCTCGGACGCTGGTTGCTCCTCGCGGTCCGGGCGTCATGGTTGTGGCTCGCCGCCGCCCGCAGCCGCAGCTGCTCTCGCGTGTCCCTCGGTGCGCACTGTCCAGCTGCTCCTGTGAGCGCCGCTTCTAAACCACTCTGTTGGTTGTGCGCATGCTCCGGGTTCTGTTGCACTACACGTGTCCGTTGCGGCTTACTGTTCATCGCACACGCGCGCACGGGCACCATGACGCACTGACGCCACTATCAGTGTTCGTCCGGCACTCACTGCAGTGTAATCATCCTCCGCGGGCGCACGTAGGGGCTGCGTCCCTACAAGTGAACCGTAAAACGCAGGGATGGATTGGGCGGGAGCTGTCTATATTTGCGCGTGGAGAACTGTGTAATGTATTTCGCGTTTCCAAACTTCTTTTTGTGCTTCAGGTCCTTACTTGTGCTCGAAATAAGTTTCAAGCATTTCATAGAGTGTTCTCTAACTTCGTATGGCGGTCCAAAATGGGAACCCATGCGCCGTGATAACCTCATCCTCCCTTTGAGGTCTGGTGGGTTTGACTGGTGCATTTGTTTGTACAGCAGCTCGTTTCGCGGCTCTCCTTTTTTAAAACGGCTGATCACCCGTCTTTAATGGTTTTTATTCAGCATAAATGGAGTGCCCATTTCCGTTTTTTATTTGCTCAAACGCAGCCCGCGAATCCTACGCCGCCTTGGGGATTTCTAGAGACGTTGCTGGCACTTTCAAGTTTTTTATTGCGCGTTTTTCTCTCGAGTATCTCTTCGGTCTCTCCAGGAAGGAATTGATGGGCGTTTTAATTGAAAGTTTATTTCCAGTGCGAATTGACCGACAACCATATCTGACGGTTTTAGATAACAGTATGTTAAAGCGCGTCAAGACAATGGGAATACAGGCTGCTGCAAAGACTTTCTTTTTTAAGTTGTACACACCCACATTGCCTGTTAAAACCTGCCTCAATAGTAAAGGTGTGTATTTGCTTGGTCTGGTAACTGTCGGTTGTGTAGGCAGCCTGAGACAATTGATCACAGTTTTGTTTTTTATCGGGATGCTGTGTTGTTTTGGATGTTTTGCAGCGTACTCTTAAAAAGGACATAGACATGACCCCGTACAGAATACGATTCCTGCCAGTGATGAAGAACTGTTCCGTGCCATATGACCTTTTTATGCTGATTGGAT
The DNA here is from genome assembly GCF_048455015.1 of Haemaphysalis longicornis. Lineage (NCBI taxonomy): Eukaryota > Metazoa > Arthropoda > Arachnida > Ixodida > Ixodidae > Haemaphysalis > Haemaphysalis longicornis. The sequence continues at coordinate 16,948,242 of NW_027526233.1, forward strand.
TGTTTACCGTATGAAAGTGTCGCATGACTGACCGTAATGCATAGGAACCTCGTGGTTCTAAGTCAATTTTTTACGAACATTGTGTGCTTGTGCACAGTGTCTATGCGGCACAATCGCAGCCGCCAGACTGGTTGCATCTTCTTGAGGCGTGTATGTGTCTACCGGACTTTTAAAATATGTGTCAGTGAGCGTACTGGTATTTTAGTTAGGCTGTGACTTTAAAGCTCTTTGGGGTAGTCTTCCATGCAATAAAGACAAAAAATACACGTGATTTGCATCGTGTCACCCGTTGTGCCGTTGTGGACTGACTTCTCACTCTCGTGCATTAAAAGTTGCGGGTTGAAATACCAGCATACTGTTGCCTTTTTTTTCTGCCTTCAAGTGGCAGGGTTTTCGAATCGTATGCTTGAATCCAAAACAAAATGTTTTGGTTCAAATCTTGAACTACAATATGAAACGTCAACGCATCGTTTAGGTCATAAGCGATTTTTCAAGTTTTAAGCTCGCGGTTGAATATACAGGATGATCACGATTGGGTCAACAGGTTTTTTTATTAGGCGCAGAGATTTGCGTGAATACCACCTCTACAGTGATGTTATACACAGAGGGAAGACATAATTAGGTGGTAATTATTAATGTCGGTGGCTTAATTCACTAAAATTAAATAATTAACTTTTTATTGGCTCTAGAAAGCAGGCATGTTTGTATTGAAATGTTAGACGCATTCGTGTTTCCACGCAGTTTAATTTGCAGAATTCTTCTAGCGCGTCCCTACTCCTAGATATTGAACTGCGTAGTATAATTGCCGTTTACATGATTACGCCTGCTAGACAGCGAAGACCGGCGCAGTGCTCCTCCATTTTGTTCTGCGTTTCCATATTTGTTCCGTGTAGTGCAGATGCGACAACGCCAGCCAAGACTGAAAGGGTACCAGTTATCACTTTTGACTACGCCTACACCCTGTTGTTCAACTAAACACAGTGCACAGCAGGCACATCCCAAGAGGGAAGAGCTTTGCGCCGGGCTTCGCTGCCTAGCATGCGAAATCATTCGAATGCAAATAAACCTCGCAGTTCTATATCTCGGAGTACGGATGCGCTAGAGGAGTTTTACCAAATGAAACGTGGTTGAAACAGGATTCCGCCCAACTATGCAATAAAAAAATGCTGCTGACTGCAGCCGCTGAAAAGTAATTATTTATTTATTCAATAACGCACCCGACATCAATATTTACCACCTAATCATGTGTCCCATCATGCGCATAATGTCATCGTAGAGGTGGTCTTCCCTTCAACTTAAGAGCACAATTTAAAAAAAAACCTGTCGTCTTAATTTTGGTCACCATGTATTGAAAGACAGTTGTAAATATAGAAAGGTGGCCAATACCAGCTACCATGAAGACCGTTTCTGAAATTATAAAGATAAACCGAGGAACATTTGAGGCATGGTAAACAAATTAATCAGCAGATGAAAGCCTACGTGCCTGCCTAAAGAGATAATCAGTAGCGACTCTGCAATTCACAGTGCAGCAGTGCGGATGCTATGAACAAACACTTCATAAACGCGTCGAAGTACTGAACGGACGCTCTGGCCATAGCCTCCTCTATAACTTTTGCTCTGGCCGTTTTAAGTGGTGCTGTTTCAACCCTAGTCTGCGCAGTGTTTTGCGCCTAACAAATGCTGCAGAGGCATGTTGTCTAATAAAAAACTATTTAATAGCATAGCTGCAGTAATTGAAGAGATCGGAACAGAACAAACCAAATTTCGGGCCATGCTCATAAGTATTCTAGCACACTTAATAAACCTGAAATAAAGTACAAGTGTTCTTTTCCGAATGGTTAAAAGTTGCACGAGTGAAGCTGGTGTATAAAGGTGGTAAGTGTGAAAACAAGCTTACGAATTACAGGCCAATATCGGTTCTTCCCGTGCTCTATAAAATATCTGAGGACGTCATTACTGATAGGTGGTTTACTTTCGTTCTACACCATAGTAATATCTGCAATGCCCAATTTGGTTTGAAAAAAAAAAGACCGTCAGCAGTGTAGGCGCTACTTCAAACAAACGATAAAAAAATCAATAATACAGAAGAGAGGAATTTGACTTTGGGGTTATTTCTAGACCCGAGGAAAGCACTTCATTGAATAAGCCACGCGATATTGCTTAGCCAATTCGGTGAATATGGAATTATAGGCGTGGCTTACATCAACACCCGAAAATAGCTTGTACGCCTTTCGGAGGCTAGGTCAGGTTTTCTTTTAATTCAGCGGAGTGTACCTCAGGGATCGAAATTGGGACCCCTACTCCTTTTACGTATCTTAATGACATAATTTTCGTTCTGCACTCCCCCGAGCTAATATGTGCCAATGCCTTTTCAAATCGAGAAATTTAGTTGACATATCAAACAACATTAACCAGCCTCTTTCAACTCTTTCTTTGTGGCTTAGGAGAAATGAACTAGAACCGAATTCTGCAAAGACAAAATATTTAATATTGCAACCAATAAGCCAATCAATGATAACAGAGCCAGCAATTGCGTGTGAACGGACTGCAATCTACAGGGTGCAAGAAAGGGGAGAGTGCGCGATCGCCACTGGCCGGGTTGGCCCATGAGGCATCCCTGATCCTCTGGGCGCAGTCGTGGCGGACTTACTTGCGCGGTCAGGTCACCAGTCAGGTTGGTACGGCATGCGGGACGAACACGGCACTCTTGGAAACACGTCTATCCTCTTACGACACCATCCGATGAGACAACTTGCTTGAGTGGGGAGGCCTGGCCTAGTGCTTGCTTTTGTGGACGACCACTGGGACAGAGGATGGTCCGAATTCCCGACTGAGTTGCGTCCCCAGCCCACTCCATTTTGCCTCCAAATCTGTCTTCTGAATGCTTCAAGGAGCGACGACCCCTCTTGCTACCATCTTGGTTAGGAATAGTTTTGCCTTTTCGCTCGCACTGCGACTTCTACAGTGGAAGAAATGAAGGTTGCTTTGTTCAAGTATATGGCTAGCTTACAGACTTCAGGCCAATTTTTCATCAATGTTTGACATTTCCAGAGTGGTTGCGCCCTTAAGTAAACTTCCGTGTCATCTATTTCAATGGTGCAGCCTTTTTAAGTAATTCTATATTCCGGGTGCAGCCTCAACCATGTAGTATGTGGTGACTTTTCCATTCTGTTCTTCTTCTTGCTTATCCCTGCTCCAGCCACTTACGTAGACGCTCGCAACAACGCCACCACCCTAACGCCACTTTGCAACGAGTTCATCAAAGCTAGCTTCGTTGAGCGCCCTTCTTTTCTTCACTCAACAACCCTGATATATCAACCGTTTTGTCAAGACAGGTTGTGCTTCCATATCGAACTTCGTCGACCAAACACGACAGAATAACTTTGATCAGGCTGTTTTCATTGTGGCCAAAAAATTATTTTGCAGAGTGCAATGTCATTTTTTCTCAGCCAGTAATGAAGCTTGAATGACGACACCATTGCAGAAACCTATGATGGCCTTCATTGTTCAAGGCGACTTTGGCATATCCACTTGCCCGAATGAGTTTGCACCGAGATGTATGTAAACAAACTCTACATCGACTGACTGTATCAGAAAACTATAGTTGCACGATTTTAATGAGCAGGTAAGTTTATGAAAATTTGAACGAATGCCTAGACGCTGATTCTACTGTACAGACATAAAAGACGGGACCCCACTTACCTGTCAGAGGACAGTTTATTTGATGCATGCACCTGTTGCTGCAAAAATCACTTGTGCTTCCTAAACTTCACTATCAGGCTCCTGCTGGCATTAAAACCACTGTGGGGAATATTAAAACTGTTTGATAACTGAAATTCAATTTTGGTGGGTTTAATGTGCCGAAGGTACACATAGGCTATGAGGGGCACCGTAATGGAGGGCTCCTGGGTATATTTAACATCCCTAGAAACCTCCACACGTGGGCGTTTTCGCTCTTCGCCTTGAAAACAGGAGCCACCATGGTAGAAATCGAACCTACGCCCTTCGGCTCAGCAGCACAGTGACCTACCTACTTTGCCAAAGCGACGAATGTTTGCTATAAAGTGTCTTGTCGTTGATAATTTCAGATGTAGCGGGCCGTTGGACCATTTCCTGTTCCCTTATGAATTCCGCTAGCGAGGCATAATGCAAGACTAACAGGATGGAAAGTTGTGCGAGTTGATGTTGATTCATCTTGAAAACAGGTGCGGAAGGGCGTTGACTCAGAAAACATTAAGCGCGTCATCCTGAGTATATCTTTTCTTAGTCAACGTCCTTCCGCGCCTAATTTGAAGATAATGCAAAACCTCACACAGCAGTCCATTCTAGAATACAGGTCTCGCAAATGTGCATGCTCACGGGGAGTGAAGCCTTTCATGAAAATATCGCTCTGTTTCGATTATGGCGATTACGCACTCAGGTCTTTTGGAGGCCCAGTGATTGTGTGATGCTGCTAAATTATGCTCACAGTTTGCAAGCAAAATTATACATTGCACTTGAAGGATGCTTCATAGTGCTTGGACTCTTAAAGGGGCACTGACACAAAAATTTTGCATTTTGCTTTTTTGCGTTGCGATAAGAACCTAATGACCTTTTTATCACGGTTAGAAACCTCATTTGCTACAGCTATATTTAAAGGCATTTTTAATGCGGGCGGCCGCAGTTTCAGTTTCAGCGGCTTCAAAGAAAGGCTCGATTTGGTAGAAACAAAGCTTCCACGTGGCTGTCAGACGGATATCACAGAGCAAAGCTGCCGTAGCCCTGTTGATTCCGCGTAGGCGGGAGTTTCTGTTAATGGCCATACGAACTGCTTACTTCAGCCGCTTAATTAAGAAGCAACCGTGGACGTGATGCAGGCGCCATGAGTGCGAATGGCTACCGCTGCTAGGGAACGACGCGCGACGCTCAAAACAGTGGGTTGGGAGAACGGTGCTGGGAGCAAACGGAGGGTCTGCCTACAGGTACGCCTACAGACGTCCTAGGTTTGACACCACCATCGCATCATTAACTAGTTCCTGGTATATACGGCCTTCCTTGGGCAGCAAAGCCCAAACGCAAGCAAAGCCAGCCGCAATAATGCTAGCACACCTAGAGTTACGTTGTATGGGGGAGAACCCTTCAGATTTGTCGCAGTTTCTTGGCAAATAATTGAACACTCAATGTGAACTCTGTGTAATTGCATCTTGTCCAGACACCAAATGTTTCTTCTTGATGGTGTGGAATGCCAGCGTTAAAACTCTTCGGGTAAATTTCCTTCGTCAGAGCAGTGCTGTCGCCGGTGCTCGAGGCGATATTATTGTTTCTATTACTTTTTCGTCAAGTCCTGTTCACAGTCTTGCAGGTGCCGAAATCAAAGACCGTTTTAGAGAAATAAACTTTTACCTGACGTGTTCGACATCGTGCAGATATATGGAGTGACAGCGGAATTTGAGAAATAGGACCTCGAAAGAAATATTAAGCGCTAGACGGTAGACTGTTTTGGTTAGACTGATGTCTAACAATAAAACAATCCTTCCATTGTTCGATTTCTGTTTAAGACTGGTAGAATCTAACAATGGTTATTGCAGGTAAAACGCATTTCGATGTAAAGATAAACGTTTCGTCCATAATTGCGCAAGAAGCTGAGAGGGGTATGTATGTGTCGGCTTTTTCGTCTTATTCCGCATCGTATTTCCTGGAAGCCATGTAAAAAAGCGTGCAAAAGTTCCTCATTAAATATATGTCGTCATTATCTATATGATCGCCAGCTGCACCAGGAGCAATTGCCTCTTGCTATCACTGAAACACAAAAGCATCAATCGAATTTCTCTAGCCATGCCTGTCGTGAGTTTGCCGAGTTCAGTCTTTTTCTCGTGATTTTTTTTTCCGCGAAGCTGTATATGTCATATCCCATAAGTTCTTGTTCCAGTCAAGCCCCTCTGCTCGCAACCGCCGACGCCTCATTCGCCAATTTTCTCTCGCCTGGGATGGGCGTGAATCATCCACCGCAGTGAGTAGAGCGGGGAGTAAAGGAGCGTTTGCCTGCACAAAATCACGGGTGGCGCGAAGGCAGCAGACATGCAGCAGCACCGTTGTCGCCAGAAGTTGATCCCCGATCAGCAGCTGCGAATCCCTCCAGGAAGGAAGGCAACTTCCGCGCTTGAAACACCGACGGGAGGCAATAACGACACTATATAAATTCACATTGTAAATCCCTTCCATAGCTACAGCTTCTTTGTGTTTACTTCTTCTAGGGATTCGAGGGTGAAGACTTGGCCCGTGTAACTATCGTCCAGGTTTTATAGCTTCTGTATCATGTTTTTGCGTCTACGCACGCGCAGATCCCCCATTTTTCTTTATTTGCGTATTTGAAATCGGAGGAGGCCAGGTGTCAACACAACGACAGGCTTCATGCGCACGCCGCCAACATACCCGTTATTCAGGGGGGAGGTTTCAACGGGGGCAGCACACGGCCCGACGCGACCGGACTGCAGTTATCCGTGCACGTGTGGTTTGGCTTGGTCTACGTCTTACACCGATGGTACGATGCCTACGACACGGGAGGGAAACGAACAGCCCCATGTTTCTCCCCAAGACAAAAACTGTAATTCGTCTAAGTTCTAATCAGCGAATCAGCTAGAGAGTGTGGAGAATGGCACATTGCAAAAAAAACGTGTTTTGCTTAGGGCCCTCATTCTTGTGTGCCCAGCTTGGCTGCCCCTCCGTCTTCACAAGCTGGAAGGGTGCTAATTCTTCCGTTCATTTTTTCCCGTCGTATTCTTGTTTTGCCATTCCGTGGTTCGTTTCGGGCTCCACACGCTCTCGACATGCCTGATGAAAATAAAAAGTCTAGAGAAAATGCAAGGCGATCGCAGGATTCTTCATTTCTGTTGGTGGGCCTGCACCTAATCGAGCAACGGAGCGGTAGAGTATTAGTAGCAAAAAGCGGCGGGATAGTTGCTCTCCATGCGCTCACAAGCTAATCTAAAAGTTGATTCAGACGTATTCCTCTACCGAACTCGTTTTACCAATATAAGCATCAAGGCAACACATTCGCCTAAATCGAAATCAAAACAAGCTTTCCTAAGCAAAGCCTCTCATTCCACCATGGTTACTTCTTTATCTTAAGTAACCATCTTTTTTATAAACGTGTGTCTAACAACCACCTGAAGATCGAAAAAATACTAGCTTCCCGGTGTTAAAGCAGGCAACACGAAAAATGAACGTAGCTGATAGCAATGTTTAATACTGCAAGTGTTTGTAATACTCCTAACATTACAGAACTACCACAGCAATGACTTGTACTGATCTATTTGCTTCAGTGCAATCTTTTGGTTCATGCCACGTGGTTTTCACAACCTATTGCCTTTTATCAAAATTGTAGCCTTGGTGAAAGCAAAGGCAACTCGTAAAACATCCCATGCGACAGCGCGGAAACAAAAACTGCAGGGAGCTGCTCAGGTATGCATCACTCCTGAACTTGTCATGAGCACGGAGGCATACGGCGACAGTTAGTAAACCCTGAAAGTTGTTTTTACGCGATTCCAACAGTCGCCCTCAGGCGGTGGTGCCATTGTAGGCTGGCTCCACAGGGTTCTTCGATCATCCCATCTGGCGCGCAAACCTGATTAAGACGTATCGCGACCGGCGTCATCAAACGCGCATACGTTCACCTATTTTGATAGTGAGAGGAAATAGCGGTGGGTGGTGCAATGACTTGGCTTACTGGACGCGTGGCTAGTGTGACATGCTGCTCCTAATCAATGAAGGGCTCTTTTGAAGAGCATGACTTTAGGTAACAACTCTTGGCTGCTGTACCAGCCAAGAGTTTCGTTAGCAGAGAGGGCGCTCACGCAGTAGGTACTGCATGAGAAAGAGATGGACAATAAGCTGCTTCGATAAAGATGCACCCAACAAGATTCTTTTCGTTAGGGTAGAAACCGCGCAGCTTCTGTACGCAACCAGCACTACTTAGATGTTCACTTACAATAGTCTTTCCGTTCTTTTATTCAACGGCTAAAGGTCTTGCGCTGTTCGGCGTCAATAGCCTAGGGGCAAAAAGTCTACAATTTAGAGCGTAGGGCTTGGGTCTAGCATCAGTATTGTGAAATTTGTTCCCAAGACCCATGCTCTTTTTAACTACAAAAGGCCCCCTTAGCTCAATTCTTGGAATATTATTTGTATATATCGGTAAACTTGGTGCCCCTAACACCATTTGGGGGAAGGATTTGGCGGTCAACAAGTTTAATTGCCGTTCTGCATCAAACTGTAAGAGCTAGGTTTGAATTGTCGGGTAAAAGGCTATTCGACACGCCCAATACAAGTGTCTCGGTAATACTACCCAATGATAATAATCTTTATTTTCTCAACGCACTGGATACATGTGCGACCACATCAACGCAAAAAGGCTTGTGGGGCCGTGCGCGGCAGTTGGTGCACATCACCGAGGAATTCATTATAAAGGAAAAGAAAAAAAAGAAATAAAACAATGATAGAAAAAAATAAAGAAGAAAAAAGAAAGGAAGAAGAATAAACGCGAAAGGAGTTGGGGAATAAAAAAGCATTACAGAATAGAGGCAACGCCTTCATTCATCAACATTTATTCAACATCAATCAACCATGTCATTCATCAACCATGTAGTTTAAAACCATCGTCTCTAGGTTGAGCACGTGTGCGAAGAGAAAGTTCAGGGGTGAGAGCAGTGGCGTCTGCGACGCCGCCCATGGCAAATATGTCTTCACACCCCTCGTGATGATAATGGTAGTAAGTATCAATATTTTAATGTTATCATTATGACAAGCGGAGCTGTTGTAGAAGCCGTCTGTTTAGTGTTTAAGGAAAAAATACAAAGATAATTCCGAGCGCTGCTGAGAGCACGCCTCGCGGCGTCCACCGAGTTCTCGGTTGAACATCTGGTGGACCACAGCCAGTGCCTAAAAATTTGAGGTAGGAGGACGGTGTTAACTCTAACCCTTCCTGGAAGTGCGCGTACTAGTTTCGCGTGCCTCCTGGCACATCGCGATAAATATCGGCAACATTCTACTCCTCGTTCACGGCTCAACTTGCCATGGATGAATCGCACCAAATGTCATCAACGAATGATCCCGCAAGTGGACGCACATTCCTGCGCTATGACCCACGGCAACAACTGCTCCATGCCCGCCATCAACGCAAGAGACCCCCGCAAGCCGATCAAACGCTTCCTGCTATTCCCCCCCCCCCCCCCCCCCCCCCCCCCCACGCGAGCCAACAATTCCAAAGCTGCCCGCAAACGACTACAAGATCATAATTCGACCTCGAGCCGGCCTGTGAGTCGACGCCTGGATAGCCCGACAGTTGGCCACCAGTATTCAGCAAGCAAGCAACATCCCTATAGAGGTCTTCTGCTCCGAAGTCATCCCGTTTCTACAAGCCGCTCAGCCCTCATCACGCTCAGCGCACCCGCCGAAGCCTGCGGAGACGCACTACCCAAACTTCCCAACATTCACTTGGGCACCACCGACTACGAAATCACGACGTATCTTAAGCACCCTCTGGGCACTTGTCGTGGCGTCATACAAGGCATAGATCGCGGCACCTCTTCCGAGCAGCTTCTCACACTCACCACAACAGGACCATAGATACTGGAAGCTGTCATTCTCGGTATGTCCGACATGGCGACCACGTGCGGACCCCACGTGCCTTTCTACGTGCATGTCTGCGGAATACTTGTTCGCTGCACACCCTACCGCAACACCTATTAGTGCTGTGTGCGCTGTGGTGAACTCGGAAATTGTTCCGATGTGTGACCCTCTGCCCGCCTTCAGTTCCAAACCTAGGATCCTGCTCCCGACCACCCTTGCCAGTCCCAGTGCAAGCTCTGCGGACTACAACACCTTACTGCCAGCAAAGAGTGCCGTCGAAAAGTACGACACCTAGACCACCTAGACCACGTTTCATCCTGCAAATATTTAGGTGTTACATTCACAGAAGGCCTTTCATGGAGTACCCATATCGACACCATCTGCGCCTAGGCTTCCAGGTCATTAAGTTTCTTGCGTCGAAATTTGCGTCATGCTCCACCTGACATTCGTAAACTAGCTTACACAACATACGTTCGATCACAGCTCGAGTTTGCGTCACCCATCTGGTCCCCATACCATCAATATCATCAAGATTGAAGCAATACAGGATATATCTGCAAGGTTTATTTATTTATTTTATCGATTTATTTATTTAGTTATTTTTTTACCTTCAGGGCTCGAAGGCATTACAGAGGGGAGTGCCTACAATCTACAATACAAACACAATAAAAAAAGCAGTTAGTTACAATACAAACGCAAAAAAAGCAATGAGTTTGTTATATAAAGATACATTCAGTTCAAGTAAGTAAACAATTCAGGTAAATAACAAAAGCAGTCAGATATAATACAAATACAAGTAAAGCAACAAGTTTGTTATGTAAAGATTAACTCACCTTATTATACAATGTTAAGAAGGGCATCGTGAAAAAAATGGTTATCAGTAATCGATACAACTTCTGCAGGAAGGTGGTTGCAGTCTCGTGATGTACGGGGTATATATGATTGCGCGAACGATCTCGTAAGACATGAATTGAGACCTACTTTGTGATCGTGATCAACGCGATGGGAAAGGTATCACGGAGAGGGAATTAATTTATGGCGTAGCTCATTATAATGGTATAGTTAGTGAAATAAGCGGAGGCGAGAAATTTTACGACGAGTCTGTCGTAACGGCAGGTCAAGACTGAACTTCATTGTAGTTATGATGGCTGTACGGTTATAATTGGAAAAAATGAAGCGTGCAGAGTTATTCTGGACCATTTCAAGACGGTAGGTTAGTTTATCGTGAATGGGGTCCTATAATCATGAAGCATATTCTAATTTAGAGCGCACTAATGTTTTTACAGTAGTAGTTTTAATGAAGGTGGTGCGTTATCGAAGTTCCTACGCAAGTAGCCGAGCATTCTGTTAGCGTTATTAGCAACATATTCCACGTGAGCATCCCACGCTAGGTTAAAAGTATTATGGACACCTAAGTATATGTAAGAGTCAACGGATTGCAAGCATACGTTATTGCAGTAGTAGGAACATCGAGTTATGGTAATCCTAGAAACATGCATGACTTTACGTTTATTTGTATTCAGTTTCATTAGCAAGGTATTACACCAGTTATGAATAGCAGAGAGATCAGATTGAAGTATTCGACTATCATTTTTACTGGGTAGTTCCCCAAATATAACGCAGTCATCTGCGAAAAGGTGTAAATTAGAAGTAATGGCATTAATTTATATATACCAGCTATGTCGAGAGATATTTGAGGCATGAAGGTGTAATAATAGTGATTTGTCCCAGGAAGGTAGTTGTGTTTTGCATCCAAAAAATGTTAACAAATACCTCTTGCAAGACAGTAGCACTTTGATCTTCAAGGATCGGGTTATTTGACGGGTCAACCAAGCTAATTTTGTCAGAATATGACGGATTAATAGTTCCCAAGAACTGTCTATGGTTGTTTTTTTAGCATGGCTGGTAGTGTATTGGTTAAAAAGTGCAATTTGGCATTTTTTATGGCTGAAACGTAAGTAGTTGACGCAATATTATAGGCGGACCAGAGCGTGTTGGTTGGATTTCGTTTGGCCTGGCAATAAAGACGCTTCTTTTTGTTAGCTAGACGTTTGATATGAATATTGTCCCAAGGCGCAGGTGTGTTAGTGGTGCTTGTAGGTTGTGGAACGTGCTTATCGGTTAGTTCATGAACTTTATGCGTAAAAATGTCCCAGTTTTCTTCGACCAAGCGATCATCAAAATTTTGAAATAAACTTCAATAAATTGTGACAAGGCGTTATTTATGGAAGCAAAGTCAGCTCTGTTGTAGTCGTGTACAGTTTCTCTAACTCGTTTTGTTTTTAAGATCGCTGCGGGAATATCGAGAGTGAGAATCGTGTTATTTCACGCAACTTAAAGTGCCCCTCTATTGTATCAGAGATTAAACTAAATCTTTCCCTTCACCCTCTTGATCTTAGACGCAACATTCCTCTTTTATGTCTTTTTCACAAATATGTTTACAATTGAGCACACTCAACGCTACATCTCACAGTTCCGACTAACATTTCACGTAGGGTAAATAATCGACATAGTTTTTCCCGCCAGTACGGTAAAACTGATGCATTTAACTTATCCGCACTTCCCCTGGCCATCAGGCTTCGGAACAGTCTTCCTGATAGCATTGCCGACGAATCTAAGCCCGACGCATTCCGTAACCTTCTTCATGCTCACTTTTTTTCGTAATATTGTACCAATCCGTTATTACTGTTTTATGTGAACTTTCTGTTTTGCATTTTTGGGCATCAAATGTCTGTTTACCTTGCGTGCTTTTTATCTTGAATGTGCGGTATGTTAGTCTTCGTTCGCGCAAGATATAGCACACGTCATCTTTGTATTTTGTGTTTCTCTAGATATGTTTGGCCGATTTCTTGTATAATGTTTTTCTTGGACTCTGGTTCTTTCTAATGCCTTTTTGAAAATCTTGTTTATTTCGCACTTTTCTTATGTACCCCCCTTACTCAATGCCCGGCCAGGGCCTGTAAGGTAGTCTAAATAAATAAATAAAATAATTACAAAATCAAAAAGATGTTCTGTACACAGATGCCTCTCCCTACAGACCAAAAGCGCCTATGCGATATCAGTGGTGAATAATACACTTCAGACCGTAGCCACAGCCACTGTCCTCACCACGGACACCGCCATTGCCGAGGAAGCAGCAATACCCATGGCAGCCACCACAACACAGAGCACCTACGTCACCATAATGACCGATTCCCAAGAAGCTTGTCGCAACTTCTTGCGAGGCACTCTCTCCCCAGCAGCCCTCCATATTCTTGAACACAAGACTCACCTACCTGACTTCTGCATTATCTGGACACCAAGACATTCAGGCATAGTCGGCAATGAAGCCGCACATGCCGCGGCTCGTGAAGCAGTACACCGGGCCATTGCGGACAGCCACAACCCTCTGCCAACCACCCCCACTAACTATACGCCCAACCCCGGCTAACATACAACGACATCCTCCCTCACTACCGACTATCCCGCCAACCGCTTCCTTCCCCGCATAGCCAACTCTCCAAAGACGAAGAAGTTATACTTCGTTAGATCCAAACTAACACCTTCCGCCAAAACACGCTCTTGCACAAAATATTCCCAACCCAATACTACCCTCAGTGGATCTCCTGTCCCACATCAGGAATATTATACCACATATATAGTGTGGCATGCCCGAAAATCCCAGACCTCCCTCTCAATCCCAAACTACCCCTTCACAGTAGGCGGCGGCGCGGACCAGCTGCGACCCTTGCTTGCTCCCAGCTTCGGCTGGTGAATAGGGCACGGAAGGCCGGCTACAGCCAGGGAGTCCTGGACTGAGGGCTCCCCTCACTGGCCCGGAGTGACTGCACTCGACGCATGCGATAAAGTTTTTCCTCCTCCTCACGCCCTGTCGTCATCGCTACCACGCATGTAATGCTTCGCATGAGGACCACGACGATATCGACGCATATTACGATGACTACTACTATCACAGTGCAAAGTAACGACAGAACATATAAATAACCAATTTCAATAATGAACAATTGTGTGGGGATGTGTCCTTCAATGCTCACGTTCAAAGAAATCATGCAGCTTCGCTATGGTTCAGCGCTTGCCTCCCCTGTGCATGCATCACCAGTGGAGCAGATGGAATTCTGCAATGCTGAGGATACCTGTGCATCCACCACTCTCCTCAAGGAAGAAGACGATGACCGCTTGGATGCATATGACGACCATTACTAGCACCGCAACTGTGCGAATAAACAATGATACTGAAACCTAACTATGTGCCCGGCAATGCTCACCCAAAACAGATTCGCCATTCGAGTCTTGCGCATGAGTTCAAGATTTATGAAATTTATGTTATTACCAATGTCAACAAAGGACTTATGCCTTTTTTCGAAAAGCGAATTATCGATTTCACAACTGATTTTTAACTACAGTGGGCTATCGCCATCTTGGAGAGACAGGACGATCTTTAATGAAAGTTTGCGATGTTACAATCACCTTACCACACTCATTCTTCGCTGGTAGCCGTCTTAGAACGCCCTTGCATTGTGCCATTCACCAGAAGTTATACAAAGTTATAAAAATGTTATAAAAAGAGTGAAAGAAGGAATGTACCTTGCCGGTCACCAGTTGTCGGCTCCCCCGGCACGAAACAGGCAAAGCCCATAAATTGCGTACAACCACTGAGAAGAGAACGACCATGCAGGCATGTAAGCAGTACCAAAAGCATTGACGGACTCTGGCAGTACTTATCGTTTTTCATTCATTTCCATAAAATGTATTGCTCAAACCTATGTGTCACATAGTTCAAATCTGAATACTGCGATCGTATTTTTTATCAATACTTATGATGCGTTCAAAAACTCGTTCCGGCAATACCTGTTGTCGCCTCGTCCCATATTATTGCTTCTTGTAAAGAAAAACGCTTTTTTATGATTGAAACGTTTCATTTAAATCATTTGTTTATTAATAACCAAATTATGTAAATGAAGGGCACTCCGTAATAACTCGAGCAGCAATTTTTTTGTTTCCGAAGAAGCAAACTGCTTTACAATGCCATCAAAGTTCCTTTTTTTAGTTTTGTTCTCTTTCCACGATCAGCAGAGCAAGACCAGGTTCTTGCCTTCCTCCGAGAAATGGCTTCCTATATGTACCTGTATATAGGCGATTATTATGCCATGGGGCATTTTATCGCAACCAAAAACAAGTGAAGTCTGTCCTGGCTCACTGTCTGTCCTGGCTCAAATAGGTAAGTATCAATTTCAGCTTGCAGAAGGAGCTCTTACAGCAACCGATAGCAATTGCTATGTAAACATTATCAGCATGGTGCCGTGAAGGTTGGGAAATACGCTGTCAGTTGCATACTGTACGACCAATTTCATAAGCTCTTCAGGTTCTGACGCTGTCTTGTCAGCCCAACATGGAAGCCGCAATCAGCAATATAAAAATCTTCAGAGAGGTCCTGCACGTCAATTTTGGAATGGAAAAACTCGCCAAATGTATAGAAATTTGTTTTTAGTTCGTTATTCCCGTCGCCGTAGCACAGATTGCTGATGTCCAGGGGAAAGCCAAACTTGGCATCCCTGTCATGCAGACGAGTAATCCTCTCGTTGACTTTGGAATGAAGACTGTCGAGTGTGGATTTCGTCACGCTTTCTATTTCCTGCTTAGCCGTTAACGATTCTCTTTTCGACTTTTCGCCAGGTGCCTGTTTTTTTAGTTTTTAGTCTCAAACCCCTTTAGGCATCCATATCCCACGCCTCACAGAGACCATGCTTTTCAGCGAGTAATTCACAAGCGTTTCCCCTTCCTCATGACAGGGATCTCTGAGAACCCTAATGTCCAAGGTAGCCCATACAGAACCAGATAAAACCCAAGTGCGGGCTCAGTAGCGCAACGCCTTCCATTCAGCATTCGAGGCGGGTAGCTTTTGATGAAACCTGATTTAAGCTTTCACGAGTAAACAAACCAGGATTCCAACAATACACTACACGTGCTTCACCTCGCCTTTAATAATCTAAAATTTTAAGACTTTTTTAGGCAAAGGGTTAACATAAATATAAGGCTGCAAATTTGAGGCACCTCCACTGACACCCCCCCCCCCTAACGCCCACTGCTGGAATACAAGCGAGAAACACTGAAACACGTGCATGTAGCAAGGACGTACGCACCCTGGATATGATGTGCGATTTCCTCCTGGAATCCTTGATCCGGGCACACCTGAGTATTCACACATACGTGGCAGCGCTTTACGACAAGGAGAGCCGTTAATTGGTAACCTGAGCAAGGCGCATAACTTTTCCACATGTAAATTTGCCCTCCTCCGCTTTACTCGTCTACCATGAATACCAAATTTCCCAGAAGTTCGTCTAAATCAGTTTGACCGCTTGAACAGCGACATTGTAACAAAAAAATAGTGCTGAGCTGGACAAGGATTATTTGCTATCAAAAACCAAGCATCCATGAATTTTTTAATAAAGGAACACTGCATATATCCCTTGTGTACTAATTTCGTGTCTAATATTTGCGTAATGTCTTGTTCTTGTTCAACATAGTTGAGAAGTATGAACATATGAACCGGGGTTAGACGTCTACATGTGGCTGTGAGTATATAAGACTATTGCGGAATATCAGTTTCACACTGGCCGCGTGGCTGAATCGAGTCACAGACAGACGGACAGACAGACATACATACAGACAGACCAAAACTACTGGGTTTAAGTAGCCCAAGAAAGACTATCGTCTTTAAAAATATCGAAAATGGCAAGCCGTGTAACACGGGAGTCATGGTCGGTTAATATTCAAAGTGATGTGCCGCTAGGGCACGTGGGGTATCAAATTGACGGTCTTGTGGTGGGAAAACACGTGGGACAAACAAAAAATGCTTCGTGGTCGTAATCATGACTTTCTTATCGTGAGTCATATAACGTTGAACAAATGATGATAAATTCTTTTATTAGGAAGGGGAGGACCAAAGGTCGCTGGAGGGGGAAGAGTGGGAATAGGGAGGGAGGTAGACGCCTATTAAACCATGCTCTGCCAGTCCACTGGCAACGCCAAACTCGGCTAAGGCCACCAGGTGTTGAGGATGTCGTAGAATGTCCCTATGTAATGCTTCTATATCTGAATTTTGAAAAACACTAAGGTTTAGTCTATGAAGATCAAAAGCGGAGCAGTGCAGAACAAGATGTCCATGTTTGCTTCACACACAGTGTGACAGAAGGTGCATGTGCAGGGGGTAGCGGTGCCAGTGCCCTTCATTCAGTCAGCAAGTGTCTGCCATTTATGGATGATATTAGTGGGAGTGTTGGCAAGTACTTTGTCAATAAATATTGCTTGCGATCGGCTGAGGGGTAAATTATTAAAGATTTGTGGAGGGGTAATACTTTGTGATCTCTCGCGCAGAAGAAACAATCTGGAGTTATACCTGTACATCTCCAGCCTCTCCTGCTCGGATCTCCCGACCTCCGCGACCACCCCTACGCGGACTCGCTGCCAGGCGGCCACTTCGAAATCGTGCGAGTTGGACAAATAAAAAATACATCCTGGTAGTAATGATGGCAGCGTCACGGTGAGTCATACGATGGTTTAAAATTTATTGGAATATCGCTAGTGTGTGTGGAGTATCGAACTGAAGATCTCGATGAGGGGATTTGCGTGGGACAAAAAAATGCTTCCTGGCAATACTCGTGACACACTAATGGCGACTCATAGATATAGTTAACGTTCAAAGTGATGTGGGCTAGGGCGTGTGGGGTGTCAAATTGAAGGTCTCAATGAGGGAAATCATGTGACACAAATAAAAATTCCACCTGGTCTTAATCCTGCCTTAAACCTGGTCTTAATCCTGGTCTTAATCCTGACTCAACGATGGTGAGTCATCGACTGGGTTAAATATCAAAATGATGATGCCGCGAGGTAGGGGGGTATAAAATTCAAAGTCTTGATGAGGGGAATCACTTGGGACAAATAAGAGATGCTTCCACATTATCCTCATGCGATGTCATGGTAAGTTATAAATTAGGTGAAAATTCAAAGAAATACCGGCAGAGCTTGTGAGGTATCAAATTTAAGGCTAAGATGGATAAAATCATGAGGGGCGGATAAAAAGGGCATCCCACTGATCAGTACTATTTAGGAGCAAACTGCGCAAATCCATCGCAGATGCTAGAACGGTGGCACAATAGGAATTGTGGTGTCAAAGGGAAGAGTTTGAGGGAGAAAATTTAAACCAGGCTATGACCGCATCGTTAGATGATTATGTGCACTCACTTCATATAAGTAAAAATTCGGGGTTGTGTCGTAAGCTCATCGGGGCTGTACAATTATTGGTTTCCGTTTCGGGATTCGCGTGTAGCTAAAGCGAACACATGCTACTTACTAATTGCAAGTTCAGTTTTTAAGGACGGCAATATTGTAAGCCCGAAGCTTCGAAGCAGGAAAATTCATTTGTTTCACTTCCACATTATCCCAATTACGAAACACTTCGAGGAGCACATTGCCTTCCTCTCGACTGATCATCATCATCGTTGGTTCCTGGTCCGGATTTCGGAGGCGGCTGTGTCGTATAATAAATGCCCTATTTCACTAAGTACCCATGGCCTGACAATATTCAAAAACCCTCATCTAGTGCGTCAGAGGGATCAATCGTGCTTGTGGCATTTGGCGAGGTCATCTTTAAAACGTGGCTTCGTCGACACCCTGCGTATTACAATGTCTAGAAAAAACCCGCGTACCCACCAAAACAACGCTGGTGAACAGCCACAGGGGCAAGATGGAAATAAAAATAGGGGAAACGTTTTTAATGTCGGGATGGGTCAACATCCGCAGCCAACCACTGATCACGGCCGTTGCTACAACTTGTATAAACTATGTATAAACTATACTTTTGCCGGGTCGGCCATTTTCTAACGATCGAGGCACCACCTGTCGGGCATTTCTTAGGGAATGCGGGGCGAGCAAACGGCGTCGTAGTCTCACGCTTTTGCCCCGTGCCGCGTGTGGATATCAGACGTCCAGGCGGTATGAAAAATCGGTAAGTGTCATTTATTCGGTACGTCAGCAGCTACAAGTTCAACACGGCTTTAAAGAGGACGTTCAAATCATCCGAGAGAGGTCAGATTTTCCCATAAATTCTTTCCCCAACCCGCTAAGTTGGTGGGCCACCCCAAAAGCGCTTTGTCCTGACAGGAGTTACCTGTGTAGCTACGTTCAACCATGCAAGCAGGGCGCCCGACTTTCATCCCCAATTGATGTTTATTAGATGCAGAGCATCTGATTCACTCGCCTTGTCCCTCCGGCGTCGTCGTCGTCGTCGGCGTTGTCCACCCTTCCCCCATTCTCCTCGCCGCGCCAGCTGCGCTCTCCGCCGCTCACCCCCTCTCCTCTCCGATAGCGAACTCTCTCTCGCGAGGGGCATTGGATTGGATTTGATTGGATTGGCTTGGCTTGGCTTGGATTGGATTTGGATTGGATTAAATTAAAGTGGATTGTGTTCGATTGTGTTGCGTCATAGCCGCGGCAGACGCGCTGGGGCCGGCGCATGTGCAGTACTCTCTCTTCCGCGGTTTCCTCTCCTTCGGGCGCGCTGCGCATATAACCGGTGTGCCGTTCTCCAGCGAAGCAACATCCACGCTTGGCTCAAACACCTATAGTTCATCTCACAAGCTAGCTGCAGCACTGTGGAGGCTACATTGTTATCAATAGTGCGCCCGCTGGGGGCGCCTAATCCGCCGTGAAGCCGGTCCAGAAAGGACACTCCCTTCTCCCCTCTCGGCAAGTGGCACGGCACGGCCCCAGCGCCGTTTGTCGCTTCCTTCGCGGTGAGTTAGGCGCCCTGAGGGGAACAACAATGTAGCCTCCACAGTGCTGCAGGTAGCTTGTGAGATGAACTATAGAGTCCACGCCGCTTTACAAGTACGCCAACGTCGTCATCGACTGGGACCGGCTTACGCAGTCCCCTCAACGTTATGCGCACTATAAAACGCGGTCCTTTCGCCGCTCCGCCTATGCGTAGCATCTACACAGGGGTTCCCGCGAGGGGAGGTGGGAGTTTTATTTTTTTTTTTCTTAATTGGGGGCAGGTTGCCGTCACTGCTTTTACATGGCAATGTGCAGGAGCTACTCGTACAGGCGTGATTACGCCATTGTTGGCTGCACCAACAATCAGCGTTAGGGCAAAGGGCTCGTGCAACAAACATGTGAAGTGCACCACGACAAAATAAGTCTCTGCCTGTGCGGAATCTATTCGCTGCACAAATTTCCTGCACCCCTTGAGTGCCGCCGCGAATTTGTCGCCGTGCAGAATCTGAAAGTACCAAGCAAATTTGCCAGAATACGTACGGTCGTACGCTGCTCCTGGAAACACTGTTTATTCACCCTCATGTTCAACCCCTATCACACGTTTTTGTTCTCTGGAGGTGTGTTCGGTCCATCTCATCAACGGCAAGCCGGCAAAAATCATACGGACACCTATGCTGCAGCTCGGGTATGCGAAAAAGTTGAGCCGAAAGCGAAATAAAAGCGTCGCGGTGGCGGAGAACGCCCGCTCGTGTCAATAAATAGCTCTTCGCCGTTCCCACCAGCCGCTGAAACGCCCAAGTTATTCTAAGCAAGCAAACGACCGTGAAATCTTGGTGTATCAAATAAGTTGCCCCTGTTTGGTAGCAGGGGATAGTGTTATGAGGCGGCAAACATTTTACTTTTATGAGCGTGTATGTGTGCGACCTGCACAGCTAAAGGAGTATTTCATGGCCTTGTTTAAAAACCAACTGAGTATGAGGTATGGGAGTGCATAATAAATGTCAACGCGTTCGCGCACCGACAGCAGCAAGCCATGCTTGGAAAATTGCACTATCGCGAGCGCGAGCGAAGGCATTCGTTGATTGCGCCAACCCGCTTACGTCTCAGCGCATACGTAGGAGGTATATCAGCCCAATAGTTCCTTAGCTGTTTCATGGGAACGCAGGCTTGTTGACGGATGTTGAGTGCTGCAATGTCTCGAACCAACCACGCTTTCAAGATGGCGTGCCCACAATTAACGAGTATAATTATATCTATCGGGAACTGATTAAGACTTTTTTACCTAACTGGTCATATTTCAGTGCCATGATTTTCGATGGTTTCATCCGATCCATATTCTTTCACCGAGACAATATTTAGATACCCTACACGCCATACAGGCATCAATCTGAATTTTAACCCAATCATTCACTAGCTATGATATTATCATGCTGGCAAGGGGGACGCATTTCTCTATTTATTCCAGGCGATTCCCCTCATAGAGACCTTTAACTTGATACCCAACAAGCCCTACTGGCGGCACCCGAAATTTTCACTCAATCTATGCCTCACCACGAATATCTCATAAGTATAACCTGAAAGCATTTTTATATTTCTCCCTCTTGATTCCCCTCAACGAGACATTTAATTTGACACTCCACACACTCTAGCAGGAGCATTTGGAATTTTAATCAAATCTGACTAACCATGACCCTCATGACTGTAAGCAGGACGCATAATTTATATTCCCCACGTGATTCCCCTAATTTAAATCTTGAATTTGATACCCCATTTCCTTTAGCGGCCTCACCTTGAATTTTAACCCAATCTATGACTCTCCATGACTATCTCATGATGAAAACTCCGAAGCCATTTTTTTTGTCCCACGTGATTCCCCTCATGAAGATCGCAAATTTGATACTACGCGGCCGAGCGGGGTCACTTCGAATTTTAACCCAATATAAGATTCGCCATGACTACCTCATTACTTTAACCAGGAAGCATTTTTGTATATGTCGAAACCATTAATCGAGACCATTGTATATGTCGAGCCCTCATCGAGACCATTAATTTGATACCCAACACGTCCTAGTGGCATCAATTTAAAGTTAGCACAAAAAGTGATTCACCATGACTATCTCATAATATAGCCATACCGCATTTTGTCTCAAGCGATTTTCCCCATCGCAACCTTCAATTTGATGCCCCGCACATCCTACCGGCATCATTTAGAATTTTACCCAATTTATGACCTATTATGACTACGTCATATGATAATAATCAGGAAGCATTTCTGCATTTGTCCGACGTGATTCCCTCATGGAGACGTTGAATATGATTTGCCACACGCCCTCGTGGCATCATCTTGAATTTTAACCCAAATTATGACTTATTATGACTGATAACTGTACGCAGGAAGTATTCTTTTAATTTACCTCGCGTGATTCCGTTAATCGGGACCTTTAACTTATTACCTTACACACCTTAGCGAAATCTATTTGAATTCTTACACAAGCTGCCTCACAGTGCGGTCATTATTCTATATAAACGGGCGTCGCCCAGGCAGTTTCGTTGACAACCCATTGGAAACAGCGGAGGAGGCAGCCGCCGCCCCTTCCGCCCGGTCGGTGCTCACCTCTTCCTTCTTGACCCTAGCAAATCAAACCGTTAACAGAAGCAGGCGAACAATCAGCAAGAAAGCGCCTCCGTGTGCTTTCCCACCACCCTCTTCTACCTTCTTAGAGGATCCATCAAGAGGAAACGATGCGATAAGCCTTTTATTGACCTCAGCAGTGGATTATTATTCACACGCCCAGCCGCTAAATCAGACACCCCCCCCCCCCCCACACACACACACACACCTCCCCACCAACCGATCATGCGCATCAGGAACGCTGCCGTACCCGCAGCTAACCTGAATTGCGAGCCCAAAGCGGCACATGAAACTTATCCGCCAACCACATCTGCCTCCTTGGCTACAGTTCATATGTACTCAGATCTCGAAATGTACTCAAACTAAAAATGTACTCAAAACACAAAATGTACTCAAACTCCTTTTGTGCTGAGTACTCAAAATGTGCTCGAACTGAAAATGTACTCTGTACTCAAATTTTACTCAAACTCAAAATGTACTCAAACTCAAAAATGCACTCAGTACCCTAAATGTACTCAAACTCAAATTGTACTCAAAACTCCAAACGGACTCAGAGCTCACTCGGTCTCAGGCGTACTCAAACTCAGTCGGGCTCAAACTCACTCAAGCTCAAACTCACCATGCTACACTAGCCTCGCGCACACTCAAACTCAAACTCACGTGTGAGTTTGAGTCCAAAGGAGTCTGAGTGAGTGGACTCATCAGTGAGTCCGCCGACCTCTGCTGCGACAGGTGTCCTGCGTCCCCGATGAAAATGGTACAGTCAAAGAGAGGCGACGTGGCACAGTGATTCTGGAGTTTGCGAGTGACTCCCCCTTGCTTAAGCGGGTATACCTTGGATTTTGTAGCTACCTCATAGAGGAATATATGGGTGTAGCTACGCAGTGCTTTAAGTGCCAGCGACACGGACACGTTGCCAAGCAGTGCAATGGTCCTGTGCGGTGCAAAGTGTGTGCTGGGCCGCATTCTCACAAGGACTCCACATCAAGGTCCAATCCATGGTGTGCAAATTGTAACGGATCGCATCCGGCATCATACGGATCGTGTCCAAAGAAAAAAAGCTGCTACCCTCGCTCGAGCCATAGAGCAAGTGCAAGGTAAACACCCAGGACGGCATGACCCACCCCCAAACACGGAAATGGTGTTTACGTCAACGAACTCACTTCAAACAGGTCCGTCATCGCACACCAAGACGGCACCTAACAAGTCAGGCACCCCTCTTCGAGCAGAACAGTCGTCGAAATTCAAGTCGACACCTAACAAGTCATACGCAATGTCTGTTCAGGAGAACGCCAAGTCGCTGTCATCAGAAAACATACACCACAAGTCCACGACTCACTCTGAACATGCCAGCTCCTCCAGGACCCTGCGGACACGGAACGACCATCGAAACCTGACGACAATCAGCCCTCCCACTACTGACCTCGGGCAGGTAGTAATACCAATGTTGTTCGCTGCTATCAAGGCTATCGTCCGTTCACTTCCATCTTCCGGAAGCGTCCCCGAAGTCGAAGCTGTGTTGGCATTGGAGCAGTTGGTGAACGCCTCCTTCTCAGAGCAGCGCCGTTCGTCTGGAAGCACGCCATAACAACGCAAGGTGCAGGCACTGGACAGTCACTTCAAACCAATTACAGGAAGTCAACAATCTTTCAGTGGAATGCTCGTGGCTTGCGGTCTAAGCTTGCAGACTTTCGTTACCTTATTACCACCTACCGCTTTCCTTTCATTGCCATCTGAGAGTCTCGTGTGGGTGATGAATTTTGTATGAGCGGTTATCAACTATTGCACTCGCGGTGATTTAATGGGCCAAGCAGGCTATTTGTCGCTTTTCGTGATGACATGCCCTTTGTTGAAGTTTACGTCACGCAACACGACACAAATGAGTATTTATGTGGGACTATTTTAATCGGCCGTCAGCGCTTTACTTTAATATCCGCCTACCTCGAGCCAGGTGCTGCCTTCGACGTGAAGCGGCTGGATAATCTCATAAAAATTACGTCCGCTCCATACATTATTTTTGGGGATTTCAATGCACACAATGTAATGTGGGGGAGCACGCACACGAGCGCAAGAGGGCTGAAGCTTGCTGACTTGCTCAATAATTACGGTATTGAACCACTAAATGATGGAAGAATCACATGCCTCAAGTCCCCCACCGTCACCAGCTGCAACGAACTATCATTCGTCTCCGCTCCATTTTCTCGACGATTTACATGAACCACTGATGTGGAAACGAGGGGAAGTGACCATTACCCAATTTTGATAACCGCCCTCGACGTCTCGGAGTCCTCTCGCACTATGAAAGTGAAATGTACGAACTGGGATGCATTTACGAGTGCTTCGAGTAGACGTGTGACAGCTGTGACTGGGGATGACGAACTTGTTGACTCGATTGTATCTTGTTTGAGGGACACCACGCGCTGCGTAACCCATCGCCAGGACAGGCCAAAAAGGGATCCATAGTACCAGAGGTTATGCGCCATACGAAGGCGGGCGGAGAGGAAGGCGTTGCGTACCAACACCATGGAGGACCTGCGAGCTTCTCGGCGAGCGCAAAGGCATGTCAGACAGCACCTGAACAAGCTGCGCCAGCAACGTTGGAGGAGCTTCTGCGCTACGCTAAACGTCAGACAGCCTCTGACACGCATATGGCGAATTGTGAATGGAATGCGAAAATGCACCCAGCAGCTACACCAGTTCATTGCCTTCTCCCTGCACGAGCGCGCATCTTTGAAAGAAGTGCCCGAAGAGTATTGTAAGTTTCTTTCATCATCAACAATGCCCCCCCAACGATTCGTACGTGCCTCTTCCTCCATTACCTTGAAAGGGTCGGAGCCAGCCCTTGATCTTCCATTCACTAAAGAAGAGCTTTCTTCGGCTATCTTTGATGCGAACAAGCGCTCCACACCAGGCCATGACGGCGTCAGCTACGAAGCCATAGCCCATCTATCTCGGCCCTCTAAACTCCGTCTACTGGAATTTTACAATTCAACGTGGCAAAAAGGTAAAGTTCCCGCCGAGTGGAAGCTTGCAAAAATTGCGCCGCTTTTAAAACCTGGGAAAGCGCAAACAGTTATGCATCGTTCCGACCTATCGCCTTGCTCAACTGTATCGAAAAGCTAACGGAAAAGACGATACATACCAGGATTACATCGTTTCTCGAGAACGGAAAGGCTTATCCCCAGGAAATGAATGGTTTTCGGCAGAACAGATCAGCGATAGACAATATTATTGCTCTGGTGTCCTCACTTGAACAATCACTTAGTTCTGGGTGCACGCCAACCGCAATTTTCCTGGACATAAAGGCCGCGTTTGATTCAGTCCTACACACAGTAATTCTTGCCGCTCTTGAAGATCATGGCTTTGGGGTCACGTTATACGCATGGATAAACCTTGATGGTCGACAACTTTTCATGACCACTCCGGAAGGCTCAACTTCGCATTACGCCGTGGAAAACGGTGTACAACAAGGTGCCCTACTAAGTCAGTTGCTGTTCAACCTGACCCTCATTTCACTAAAAAAAATCCTTCCGCATGGAGTTAAGACCACGCTGCACGCAGATGATATCTGTGTGTGGTGTGCTTCTCGTTCCCGACGATGTACACAGCAGCGATTACAGAGAGCCCTGTACAACATTTCTAACTACCTCGCAGACCGCGGCCTTCAACTTTATCCAGATAAGAGCATGGCCTTCACACGAAAAAATATGGATCGCTATCCATTGATACTGGGCGGTCGCATACTTTCGTATGCACGAGTTAAAAAATTTCTAGGAGTTTTAATACACCGCAACTTGACCTGGTCACCCGAGGTCAAACGGATACGGAGACGCATTTCTTCGGCCGCTCAGGTCTTTAAATGTCTTGCGGGTCCTCGATGGGGCAGTGATTGCCATTCAATGGTTATGCTGTACAAGAGCTATGTGGATGGAGTGCTGCGTTACAGCCTGCCTATACTGCATAAAATATCTGAGACAAGCAAGAAAAGCCTTGAGGCAGCCAGAAACAACAACCTACGCACCTGTCTTGGACTTCCGAAGGGATCTTCCAGCGTTGGAACCGTGGCAGAGGCACGTTGTTTGCCTGTCCAAGTTATTAGACAACAGGAGACCCTTCGAGTGCCCTTGAGGCATCGTCTACACGCAAGAAATCATTTCCTAAGCCGTGTCCCCTCCAAGTGCAGCAGCTCCGGATTCGCCCAGACCATTCAGAGCATACCACTGTCTGTTCCAACCCAGCCCTCACCAATAATACCACCGCATTTCCCTCCGTGGAACCTTGGTCCCCTACAAATTGAATGTGTTATCCCAGGAATTGGCCCCAAGAAGACTATGCCTCAGTCAGAAATCCTCCACATCGTTTTAGACTACATGTATAGAGCGCATTCAGCAAGAACATTGATATTCACCGATGGTTCATCAACCATTCAAAGATCTTCTTCAGGTCTATGCATACCACAAACTGGTGAAATGCTTTCATTTCGTCTGGAGCGACAAACATCTTCGACAGCGGCTGAGCTCTACGCTCTGAAGAAGGCAATCATTTACATCCTGCGCCATGAGCCGCACCAATGGAGTATCTTCACGGACTCCAAGGCAGCTCTGCAAATTCTATGTAGCAGAAGTAGATTTTCCCCCCACCAAATCGCAGCCTGTGATATATCATACCTTCACCATCTTGCCTGGTCTGATGGACACAACAATAAAATGCAGTGGATACCTGGACACAGCGGCATCAAAGTTAACCAAAAAGCTGACGAAGCGGCCCGTAAGGGCCTTCTTTAGCGAAAATACCGCAAGGTGTATTTCACGAAAACAGAAGCTTCTGCATTGGCTCACCACTTTGCGGTGACTGAAAGAAGCTGTCTATGGAGCAACTTACAAAATACTCGATGCTTTTTGCACACTATTGACCCAGACTTAAAGTCAAGACTTCCGACACAGCTTCCTCGTAACCTGGAAACGTTGTACCATCGTCTACGCTTGAACTGTGCCTACACGAATAGCTACCTATTTCGCCTTGGAGCGACGCCAAATCCGCACTGCGACAATTGTGGTTGCGTCGAAACAATTGAACACATTTTATTAGAATGTGCGGCCGACATGGAACCGAGATCCCACTTCCTTGAAAGCATGGAACGTCTAGAACAGGGACCAATTACTCTCAGAAATATTTTAGGACCATGGATTCATCCGTCAAAGCAGCGCCAAGCTCTACGGAGTTTATTCTCTTATTTGGATGAAATTGGCCTACTTTCAAAATTGTAAATTATGTGGCCCAAGCTCAGAACAAAAGTTCGCTACCGCGCCAAGTACACGACAGTTTTTTCTTTCCTGCCCAGCTCTTCCATGGGCCTTTTCTTCCCTCATCCCTAACCCACAGCACAGAAGCATGTAGGCGTCTGTAAATGCCGGCAAACCTCTCTGCTTTTCCAATAAAAAGCCTTCTCTCTCTCTCCGCTGGCGCATACTCATAACGTAGATGTTCGCTGATAGGTGCCATACGCACCACCGCATGTTATAAAACTGTGATAAATGTGGTGAGACAACAATATTTAGCACTATTCCGTACAAACAACCACCTTGTGATAAAGGTGATGTTCACTCAAACAGTGCGTGAAATTTTAAGCGCTCGGGAAACCAATAGGGAGGGAATCTACGGCGCACGCCGTTGCGGTGAATTTACGGCGCACGGGAAAGCGTGTTGGCGTGAATATCTTTACCGTGGAAAAACCAATACTGTTTTGTAGCCTGTTTCTCATTTGGTTCGTAAATTACACGAAATTTTCCAAACACACCGCAAAAAGAGCTAATCCTCCAGCGGTAGAATAGTTTTCACACAAGCGAGCGGCGATTTCTGTACGAAGCAGACGATGTCAACGTTTATAGTTACTTTAAACGTTGGATTATAATGCATAGAAAGTATTCTAGGCACTGCCACGCCCTCAGCAACAATAGCATCAATGTGGCAACAACATCCCCATGTTGCCCACGCGCCACCCGCTTATGTCAGCATGATGGCAGTACTGTCTTAGTTTTAGTGGCTTTAGTGCGTGTACCCCGGCACAATGCCCCTTGTGTGTCGCCCCCCCCCCCCCCCTTTATGTCCATGTCTTTCACTGCACTGTTCTTTTGCTGCCATGTCGCACCAGCAAGCCCAAGCTATAGCATACTCTTCAACAGCAACTTGTACAGCTGCGCCGCCCCGCTGCGATTTTTTCCCTCTGGCACATCTTGGGTGAACTCGGCTCGGCGCCCCCCTCCCAAGTGGCGCCTGGGCACTTGTACCGCCCTGCTATCCCCCTTATTTACGCCACTGGGGAGGAGATTTCAGGATAGAAGGGAGATAAAAAGAATACAGCCGATCACCATACTTAGTGCAAACCGTCGACACAACAAAGCCATCACGTAAACAAACTTAGGACGCGGGTTGGATTCCCGGCCGTTTCAGCCGCTTTTCTGGTGTACCCGAAAGGCTAAAACGCCCATGTGTTCGAGATTTCGGCGCATGTTAAACCTCCCCAGGTGGTCAAGAATTTTCCGGAACCCTCCACCACGCCGCGCCGGTTCGCCTATAATCAATCACATCAGCGTAGGTCAGGTTGAGGCGTTCACAGCATAAGATCTTCATGTGGCAAAATAAATTTCCACAACACTGTCTGTTTGGACAACCCAAAAAATCTAGCATTCTTAACAACTAAGAAACGTCGACTTCCGACTCATACAATACACCATACACTTTTAACCTGCTAACTGACTTGAATTCAAAGTTGATTCTAATGTTCCAGAAGATGGTGCCGAAGTAAAACTACAAATACCATCCGCGCGTATGATATCTGAGTATTTTTAACGGGGTATGAGGTTTCTATTAAAAACAGGAGCGAAGCAACCTTTCGGGGCTCTGTACATCAGTGCGATTATTGGCCATACCCAGGGCATGTCAAAATCAAACAATAAACCATTGTATTTGACAGTTGGTAGTTGGCGAACAGGTGTTCATACACACCGGACACAGTTACTAGTAAACAAATTGATTACCACGTGGTGAGGAATAACCTTAGCTGGATTAAGGTAACAGACTAGTTGTTACCTACTGTTTATCATTGCAAATAATTTATCGCTGACCCACCGTACTACTCGCATGCAGCCATGCTTCGGTAACTCCATTGCTAGTTTATAGTTACTATTTCTGGATACAAACAACGTGTCATCTGCGTATTGTAACACTCTGCTATGAGTGCAAGAACGACTCAGAGCGTTAACGTATGTAGTAAACAAAATAAACCCTTGAGGGACGCCTAAGGCTAAATGCTGTGGATTTTATCTGATCGAACGGAACACAACAATTGGAGAACGATGGGACAGTTCCTACGCAATTAAAGATAGAAACGGCCGTCTTCATTCATAATGAAACAGATGCTCTAATAAAACGAAGTGATTTTTAGAATCACATGCCTTTGAAACATCCAAAAACATGGTAGAGACAAATTCGTTGTGCTCCAAACCATTGTTAAGACTGTCAGAAACTTGTTCGAGGGAATTTTGTGTTCCACGCGCTCTTTAAACACGAAACACGTTAGGAGAGACGACATCATGTGCATCAAGGAAACTCCACATCACTGTTGTAATGTCTTTTTTTTCTTAATTAAGGGAAATGGTAGGAAGAATGGAAACTGCCCGATATTTCGTAATGCAATTTTTCGTGCCATTTTTGTACAGCGGGGTGACAAGTGCCTTTTCTAAGCCCAAATGCAGAATTTCTGTATAAATAATATTGTTGATTGTGGCGAGTAATATATGCTTAAGAGGCTCAATGTACCTGCTCAGAACCACAACAGAAATTCCGTCAATTCCTGCTGCTTTTTCTTCTTGAAACTGAATAAGCTTTAATTGAGGCGGTCTTCAGTACAGCAGGTAAAAAGGGTGATTCAGGTATTGGCCTTATGCATGTGTAGCTTGGCCAGCACAGGAAAAAAGGCATTAAAATGTTCAGCAAGCGTGATTGACGCAGAAGCGAAGTTTCGGGTGACGGTAGCTCAGGCATCTTGAGATTTCTGCTGCGCATTTCATGAATCGTAGCCCAGGTGTTAATCGCGTCTGTCCTAGAACGCCTCATCTTTGAGTTGAAATTCTTACGCTCTTACGCTGTTCGGCACGTATCAAGGCGCTTGTTCTATTGCGGGCAGAGCTGAACAGCGATCTTAAATAAACTTTCTTTTCGGCATGCCTACATCGAGCCCGAGCCAATTCCCGCTCCGAAATGGCAGATGGCACAGCAGCACTAAAACGCGGACGCCGAACTAGTCCTTCTCTAACACAAATTGATTTTTTGACGAATTCCTAATGAACTCAAATGCCTCGACAAGCCGGTTGTACAGTTCGAAAATCTTGGATTTGTCATGGGGCAATTGTAATCGTGATGCTCAATTGCCAAGTCAAATTGCTTTCTCTCGATTATTTCGCCTTGTCACTTATTTTTGCTCCGTTCGACTATGACTTGCTCCACCCTAAAAATAGTAGCCTTCGGGTTGCCACAACCCATTTACACCCTGAGAACATTTTTTTTGGTTAATCGGTGGTTCGTCCTGCACAAGAAGCATCGTACACTTCCGCTATAAGCATCGTACACTTCTGATGGTCCCAGGTAGTTCCGGCAGGCGGCGTTTCAATAAAAAACATATTGGCAGTACATGTTCAATATGTGTTAAAATGTGGCCAACGTAATACGCTGAGCAACAGTTCTGAGCAACAGCGCCACAAAGCCCCTCCTTTGTTTCCTGTGCGTGGTGGAGGCCGCTGCGACATGAAAGGTGTGCACCCACTTACCGGGCTGGCCAAGGCAACATGAATATATATAGGTCTCCCAAAAAACAAAATAATAAATGGATGTCCGCAAGAACACTGCACGATTGTCAGATGGCAAGGGAAGGTAATATCCTCGACACAGGTAGATAATATTAGAATGCATCAAGCCGTCCCGTTTGTCTTGGTTAGAGTTGCTGAAAAGAGGCAGGACAATCGTCCAAGAAGTGGAGCAATCTGTGGCCATTCTGTCGCGATTAAACTCGAGCGGTTGCTGCAGTCTTCACCATGGTAATCAGGGCTCCCTTTATCTCGAGCTGACTGCAGCACGCCTCCCGCGGCCACCAATACAAATATTGCAGGCTCGGTCGAAAATTTACTTAGAAACACGTCGGCCACGTAGCCTTGAGGGCATACGAGACACAGTATGATCATATACGGTTGTCTCTTTGAAAACAGGGTGTTTTTTTCAATGAGCCTTGGATTCAAATTCTAGGTTGCGCCAACAGCTGTGTATTGGTTCATTAGCATGTACTAGTTCACGTATGAATTTCCTGAAGTTTAGTTTTTGATCCCCCACTTCAACTAATCACAGCAACGTTACTGTGTTATAACACTTCCATATTTCCCATAAAAATAATGTCAGCATGCGGTTTTTTTACGTTGTCATGAGTAGTGCTGTTTGAGAACTAACTTTTTGCAAAAAGGTGAGAAAACAAGGAGTGAAAACTATTAAGAACGAATAAGTACTGATCAGAACATTAAAAATTAAAAGTTTGCTCTAAACACCAGATCAGGTAACCTTATGCTGATTTTAATATTTTAAAACATGCGGGGGATATTTTTACCTGTTACTTCCAAATTTCAATGTTACTGTTTTTTGACCAACTCTACGGTATTCGAGAACCTTCAAGTAGCTGCAAAGCGCTTTCAACAGGAATCAGAAGGAAGACATGCACCAAGCGTGTAATTATAAATGTCAAAGCATTTTATGCAGACACAACGAGAAAACACACCTGTTGATCTGTAACATTGGACGCGCCACGCTTAAGCTTCGTAAGAAAATGCTATAATATTACATCTACACTTGACACATAGGAAGAAAATATTTGCTATAAATGATTCTTCGAGGATTCAGATTCAAACATCAAACTTCTCAATAGCAATGCGGGCGTCGTGCCAAGTACATTTAAAGGTCGTTTTCTTGGAGAACCGCCAAAGAGGTACAGGTGCTCCAACAGCTTAACGGAGCACTAGCGCGGCGGCCGGAGCGGGCTAAACTGCATGCCAGCTCGATATCTGAATAGATGCGCCGGAGATAGCGAGGCTGCATGGGAACATCCGGATGGCCCATCTCGATACTCGGAGGCTTGCCTTATCGCCGGCTCAAGCGAAGCTGCGCCGCTGCCATCCCTGCTCGCCGGGGCGTTTCCAACGTTACATGTCAAGCTGGGAAATCCCCCTATTCTAAACCAATTTACTGACGTTTGCGCAATAAAGCGAACTTGTTTTGTAGGAGCTGGCCTCCGACAGGCTCGGAGCATCAATCCCCTTGAGTGCCAATTAAGACCACGGAAGCAGTGCAGCCAATACCCGCATGAACGGTTTGTTTTTATTCATTTTTATGCGTATGCTTGAGACAAGCATGGTTAAGGTAGCAGCTGCTGCTGTATGACTATCGAGCGTTTAAAGCTCATGGAACAACATACTTGCCGCCGGGATAGTGTAACCACCGCAGGGACGTGGGGCAACTGGGGGCGTTCCTAACGAAACGGAACCCATACGCTACTGAAGATCAGTTTTCTGCCCGACGCGGGCAAACAGGCTTGCCCAAAAAGCATCGGATTTGGCTCCTGGCGAGGAGGGGTGGCAGCAGCGCAGCCACGGCGCCGCCCCGGCGCCGTGGCTGCACCGGAGATTCGCTTGAGCCGGAGATAAGGCGAGTGTCCGAGTATCGAGATAGCCTATCCGGATGTGCCCACACACTCTCGATATCTGTGGCGCATCTATTCATAAATTGCGCTGGCATGCAGATAGAACGTTTCAGTGAAACGTAAGGTTAATAAAAATAAAGTAGGAGAAACGAAACGCTGAAGAACGAGAGACAGACAGTGTGATGAAAAGTTCTAGTGTGTTGAATAATTTAGGATTATTTCTTTGGCCACTTTTACCAAGCCTGTTATCTCTAGACGTTATTTCAGATGTATCATCGTTGCTACCAATTGCAATTTTATTACGAAGGACTAGTTAATTTGATAGCATGAAAATTACATTTCACTGCCGCCTAGAAGCCTTTAACAATGGCCCACATTTCAATGCATATGAAAACGTGGAAAAGAGGTAAACAAAAAGTTACGTACGTTTTGGTATTGGTGCTATTTGAACCAAGAAACTGCGGAATGCCACTTGGGCACGCTTTTCTAACGCCTTTGGGGCTCGCAGAATCTAACACACTGAAAATGGACGCCGATAACGCGGTGGGAACAACACCCAAAAAACATTTTCTGGTGTATCGCCGAGCATAAACATGAGTAATTTCACCACGACTACACTGACGGCCGGCCACCTTCAATCTAAAAGTCCTCTATTCATTGCGACCCCTTGAAGTGTATCGACCTGGCTATAGTAATGGGAAGGGGACAAGGATGAAACGTACGAGAATAAACTTAAAAACGTTTGTTTGATGCATGGATGGATGCATGTAATGGTAATTTGGGTATAATTATTATAGCAGTAGCCATTTGAAAACGTAACAACGGTCGCCTTCCTTGCATGTCTTTTTCTTTTACATGGCTAAGACAAAAATTTTCTATTCATCGTAACCATGTTAATAATAACAACACACAAAAGCCGGTAATTTGGCACCACAGTTTTTGCATTTTGTCATCCAGAAGGAGCCCCTAAGTGTACAAATTAATTTTCTCATGCTGGTCTTTCGCCGCTGTGCACGCGTTTGCCTGTTGCCACGGCTCTCTTTTGGCGTTGCTCCGCACAGATGTTACTTATGTTTTACCCTAAAAAGTCATTTGATAGCTTCCAAAGGAGCTCGCGTTTGTTTTTCAGCTCTGCATCTAATCGACTTATCGTTTGTAAATTAAGAGAGATGGCTTCGAGGGTTATTTTGAGGAGCTAAAGCACACAAATTAGGACCATGAAAAAAGTTTATTGTACGTTTTTTGTAAAGACGGCTTTCTGCTGAAAACAATGAGACCAATTTGAGTATTTGAGTATTTAATTTTTATTTCTTTGCAAAACCAAGGGAAGGCTGAGACAAAAGGCGGACGTGGCCTGACAGGGGCCTCAGTCACCCGATTTACAGCGTACATAATAACACGTCTGTTCACAAATTTAAGCATAATAGCAGAATCGTGATAGAGAAGTAGCACAAAGCAAAGTCATTACATTTCCTATGTATTATACAAAGTATAGGTCTAAAATTCACAGAAGGATCACAGTGTAGACATAAACCTAGACATAAATTAGTGCACCTAGAGGGCGCCACCACACCGCGGCAAGCCGTTTTCTGAGGTCTAAAATTCACAGAAGGATCACAGTGTAGACATAAACCTAGACATAAATTAGTGCACCTAGAGGGCGCCACCACACCGCGGCAAGCCGTTTTCTGCCTTTGTTTGTGAACGTATTTGTACCTGGCTTGTTTTGTTCATGGAGGCACTCGTTTCGTGAAACATGGTGCTCGCTCGACAAATACTGTCACGTAAGGCATCGTCGTTTGCGTCAATCGGCCAGTGTCGCCTGATACAACCCCAAAGACCCGCAGTCCTGTGCAGCTAAACCAAGCATAGTGCGCGCAGAGCCAACAGCAGTACGCATCGGTACTTGTATGTTTACGTGTGCTTTCATAACTTCCACTGTTTGTCCCTCCATTCTCAGGGCTTTAAAAAGAATGTACCCTAAATATAAGCGCAATATAGCTCGTTTGGCTAGCTTATCTGCCTAATTTGCGTTTGCTTTTGCCGCCCTCCCCCATCACAGAGCGGTCTGGTATGACATCATAGGTTCTGCTGCAGGAAAAGAGCTAGTAGGTCGCATGGCCATTCCTCTATTTCCTAATTATGTAGTTTATTTGAGCGAAGTTTACGTTAAAAGTGGTGTCAGTATGAGTCGAACGAGGCAATCTTTTGAATGAGCCAAACTTGTGTTTTCTCTTCATGGCTCCTTTAAAATCGCATACACTAGCTCAAGACGTGAGTTTACTAATGTTTTGGGTACCGCTACAGAAGAAACATTGCTGGCGTCACCCCATTCCTTGCGAAGCCGGTCTTGTGCGGAGCACGCAGAGTCGGAGCTAGGCATCAGTTTCTGTAGCGAGCAATCTTTCGAACAAAGAAAACAGCAAGCTGCTAATAACCGATAACAGCAAAAATAGAAGACCAACACAAATTCCTGGCCTTCCGGGCTGTCGGCTTTGGCATAATTCATTACGATTCCCAGTAATCACGCGTAAGGTAAACCAGTTTTTCAAACCTTGCCGACTGCTCGAAAGTATTCTATCACATCTCTTTAGGTTTTCATGGCATGAATGTACGTGCTGACATTCACTATGGGATTTAAAAACTGTAGGTTGAGTTTCAAATAACCCACTGTGTGTATAGGCGCTTGCTGGTTTTATACCATGCTTCTAACCAGTATGGAAGTTTATTGAGCAAAACGAGTCCAGTCTACGGTAAAGATACAGTAATACTGTGCTTGTTCATACTTTGAACGAATATTTCGGTGCATTTCCCACAGCCATATCTTCCCAATATTCAGACATGCTTCATAGGAAAACTGCAGTCAAGCGGAGGAGGAATAAGAGGAGGGGAAAACTGTATTTAACACCATAAAATCGAGCATTTTAGTTCGCCGGGTTCTCAGTCTGGGACCTAAGAGTAATAGTAATTTTCTTCAATTTATAGGACGCGATCAAGAGTAGACCAGAATTTGTTCTTTACGGCTGGAAGGGTTGGAAAGCAATAAAGAGCTGCTTGGAAATATTCATCCGTTTCGATTCTTGCAACATATGCACGTATACTATTTATTGCATTTGCTCGCAAGTATATCAAGCCTTCAAACCCATAATCATTTCCTAATTGTTTAGGTTGATAGTAAGTTTGTTATGATAACGATGGTTACGATAGAAATTCGGAGCACAGAAGCCGCGTTCGAGTATTCTGGAGAACGTTGTCTGGGGTGCGATCGCTGTGGCGTAGCACAAACCTTCTCATTGTATTTTTATGTGAATAAACAACGCACGCTGCGGAAATGCACCTTCTTGTACGCAACCATAACAAAAGCCAATTTCTAAAGAAGGTACTGTATGCCTTACAGCATGAAGAAAACGTACATCCCCGAACCTACTAATAAGACGTTTGTGATGGTGCAGAAATATTACTGCGATAGGCGCAAAAAAAAAACATCTGAAACAAGTCAACAAAAACGAAACAAATAGAAGACAGCCGCTTTATTTCCTGCTGCGCAATTTGTGTGTAGGGGCCCGCTGCTTGGTAAGTAGCATTATACTGTTGAGTGTTCATAAGAACATCTCAGAAATACTCCAGGAAAGTTCACGCAATTTGAACACTTATCGAGGAGCTCTGAGCGCTGAACCTCGCGAATAAGCTAGAGAGGACTAGTTACGCACGATCTTCTGGCGGATGGTCCGAAGAAAGTTCTTCTCTCTCCCCCCGTGCATTTCACACTTGTGGGAAATACAGCTTTAACTATTTTAGATGTGTCAGAAGCTAGCAAAAGTAACTGAATTACTAGAAATACGCTTTTTAATGCAATTAAGCATCAAAGAGGGTGATTTGTAGCACTGGCACGGCTGCCCCTCACGAGCGGAGCTTAGCAGACCACAGCGGCGCGAGTCCCTAAGCCGACGTCAGAGCCAGGGGGCGCCACTCAAACGTCTCACCGCCAATAACGCATTTCTGAATATTGGGAAGATACGCATGTGGGAAATGTACGGAAACATCCCTCCAGGTCTGAACAAGCATAGTGTTACTGTATCTTTACCGTAGACGTGATTAGTTTTGCTCAATAAATATCCACACGGTTAGAAGCATTGTATAAAACCAGCACGCGCCTATACAAACAGTGGGTTATTTGAAACTTAAGCTACAGTTTTTTGCAGCCCATGGTGCACGTCGGCTAACTTTCATGCCATGACAACGTATAGTTATGTGATACTATACTTTCGAGCGTTCAGCAAGGTTACAAAAACGGTTTTACCTTACGTATGATTCCCGGGAATCCTAATCCGTTGGAGGTTGGAGGCATGGAGGTTGGAGGTTGTTTTAACACGGCAGTGTTTAATTCCGGGATACACGAAGATTTCGCTGACGTCATATCCGTCACGGTAGTGACGCCGGTACAACGAAGCAGGCAGCCTATAAAGGGTGCACCCGTGCACACAGAGTATTCTTGAGGGGAAGCAACCTTTAGTACTAAAGAGTACGTTATACTTAGCGTTGCTCGTTTTCGGGTTTTATATTTTAACCCGAAAGTGTTTGATGCCGAGATACAAAAAGATTTCACTGACGTCATATTCGTCACGGAAATGGCGCGAGTACATCTTTGCTGAAGGGAGCCGCCAGCAGCACGTCGCACGCCAAGCACACCCACAAGACAGCCGCCGACCCGAAAATTATGCTGAGCTGCAGCTTTCGCTGCACATTTCACTTGTGTGTTTTACTGATTCCTACGGCAGGAATCAACCACAAATAGTTTTTCCAATTTCGTTGTTGTCGGTTACTAGCAGCTGGCTTTTCCCTTTGTTCGAAATATTGCTTAATTCATAAGCCGACGCCTAGCTCCGACGTTTCGCGCTCCACACAGGACCGGCTTCGCAAGAAATGGGGCGACGCCGGCCGTATTTATTCCGTAGCGGTATGCCAATCGATACTTTATTTCACGACTCGACCTAGTGTAAGCGATTTTAAGCCTATTATTATGATAAAAGTTACGCACACGCAAAATCTGGTGCGGACAAGCATCACACGCCAACCGAGCGCAAACAAAAAGCAGGGCGAGCGAGCCAGAGTGAAGCAGACGACAAACGCAAAAATCCCTAAGCCGACGTCACGGAGGCGCGCTTCGCAGCGCCGCCCGTTGTCGCGCTCATCGCCAACTGGAGAGTTATGATGTGTATCATAGAAGCCCAAGGAGACGAGCTGCAGGATTATTCACTAAAAGACAAAAACACGTTTTTGTCTTTTAGGTTACTGATTGTCTTTTTGGTCGCTGATCATTCCAAAAACTTAAATTATCGGGCTCTGTGCGTTTCTTGTCTAACAATAGGTTGTTATATGAACCAGAACCTAAAAGGACACTAGAGCTATCATATAAAACACACAAAACAACACGGAATAAAACAGCAACAAATACATAAGAGGTGAAGTTCCCAGCGTCAATGAGTGGAAGATGAGGCTGAGTTCATGTACACTGCATTGCTGTGGCATATATATTTAGCTGCCTATAAATAAAAGTACACACGAGAACATTTGCTTGATCCTAAAGTGGAATCTTTGCTTCCCCACGCTAGTAGTTGAGAAGGCTTCGGGCTTGCGTTCTAGCAATTCATCTCAAAGGACCAGTCATAAATTCTAGATGCACCGGAGCGGTTGGTTTAACCTGAGGAGTTGCAAGTGCTTCCACGCCACGCAAGCGCCTCACTCTTTGGCCAGGCCGATATAAACTACAAAATACATACTGTGGCAAAAAGAAATAGCCGAGATTCCTTTTCCTTATAAAGAAAGGCCAAAGTGCTTTGAATAGCGGCCAATGCTTTTTCTCGTTTAATCTTGGGTCGCCAGTGGCTGCCTCTGCAAAACTGGGAATCATAGAAATTTGTCTTCGACTTCTCCACAGGCTTCTTCGGTGATGCACGAGCTTTCTTCGTCCTCTGTTGGCGACGTGTTGCACCTGATTTTCTCTGATCACCTTTACTGTGGCACAAAGATTCCGCAGTGCTTTTGTATGTGAGTTGCGCTTGTTTTGAGCACAAAGACAGGCACGGGAAAAAAAGACGTACACTTTCACGAGAAGACACCGCTTCTCGTAGAATTGCTACGTTTTTTTCCCCGTGCACGGTGCTTCTCGTGAAAGTGGTACGTTTTTTTCCCGTGCCCGTCTCTGCATTCACAACAAGCGCAACTTACCTCAAAAAGCTAGCTACACCAACTAGCCCGACCTCATGCTTTACTGAATTCCACAGTGCCTTAGAAGCGTTGCCTGTACTCGTCCACTCCTCCACAAAAACGACCACTGCTCAGCATACATTGTCGGAGCGCCTGCAAACTAATGCGACAGAGACTTGTACGATCGTGAGCTGGAGCAACACAAGATGACCTGTTTCAGTACAGATACACAATTGCGTGCCGTTGACTGTGTCGTCTGGATATACGCTCTCGTCTGGCCGCGTGCACATTCCGATTTCAACACACAGAGCGTTTTAATGACCGTTGTAGAGCATTGCATTATTCTTCTCCCGTGGTCAGCTCTTAGTCCACGTGGATGAGTGGGCTCGCAGGTGGCTACTAGGTTTTAAGGCACGCAGGTAGTATGTTGAAAAAGGAACATCGAAGTTGGCGCTGCGTCTTGCTGGTATATATGCAGCTACACAGTTCAGGTGTGGAAGGAGAAGCGGTACTGGATGATCAAGGATTATAGAAAATTAGCATTTTCTGACGACTTTTGGCGCCGCCGGAGTACTTAGAGCCGGCAAAGAGCACGCTCATTGGCCATGCATAGCGGCCGTAATGAACGCTTTAAAATGCACGTCATCCAGCTCATATAAAAGTGACTGGCGGTCAAACCTTGCGGCGTACCACGATTACTTCTGTGACAGCTCAAACATACTCCTTTCTTCGAGGTGTTGCCCTAACTCGGACCTCCTGCCATTTTGCTTTCACACTAAATGAAATGAAATTGTTGGTACTATTTAGGGACAAAATGCACCTTTTACCCTTCTTCAGTTCTATTCTACGCAACAGGGCATACTTTTTAGGAAATATGGACCACTTGATATGGTCCTACATTGGTGAGCATATTTTCTAATCATTCCCATAAACTTCTGTGTTCCGCTTCGTGGACGTGCTTATAAGCTGTCGAAGAGTTAACCGAACTCGGCAGTTTTGTTTGAGCTAGAGGAAGCCGAGACTTTTTTCTGTTTGTCGCTTCAATTCAGCCTCCTGTCAGGGATAGATTGATATCAGCAAAATATTTCACGTTCAATAAATCCAGAAATGAGCTGTCTATCAACATTCTTCCGCCAAAGCACTACACGCTCACGCACGAAATACCTTAAATAAATATGTGGTGTTCAAAGATTCTTTTATAAATCTGCATGTGTTCTTGATTTTGGTGAGTTAAAAGCCCCGTTTTTGAAAGGAAATGTAAGGCTCGCGCCCGAGCCTCGTTCTCGTGGGTCCAGCGTTATGTACAAACAATCCCAACGGATGCATCAGGAGTGCGGACGCGGCGGAATTGAACTACCGAAACCTGCAATGGCTGGACAGAGACAGGAGGTGTACAGCGTAAGAGGTTGGCTGCTGAGGTCGGAGAGGCCGTTATTTGGCAGGGGCGTCTGAGGGCTGTAGTTTTTTTAAAACGTTTGTTGCGACACGAGCACATACGCTGGCAATTTTATGTAGACTGTGACACATGTAACTGCAGTTTGTTAGGTTTGAGACTATTATAAATAATAGAGGAAGCTTCTTGAAGGAGACTGTTTAAAACTAACAAAACCGCAAGAAATACACAAAGCAGACAGAGACAAAATGCTGAGAAACGAACATTGGGGATCAGAAGTAACCGGCAGGCAAAAAATGAGGGGTTGGCAGTATGCGACATAGCCTATGTGCACAGTGAAGGAAAACCGACGCAGTACGTGTTTGTTACTCGCGCTGTTTCGTCCCTGAGCCATCTCTGATTTCCTGGGCACAGCCATGGCCTGTGGTGTAGCGCGTTGAAGTCACCTGTCGAGTTGTAATGTTGCACGGAGTGAATAACAAACCGAGCAATTACATAATTCAATTACTACTGCCCTCCTGGACAAGCTGCCGTCCTCTTTCGCGGCCACCCGATAAGACAATTTGATTGCGGTGGGAAGTCTTAGTGGTTGACTTTGTGTAGGGCCGCTGGGACAGAGCACTCGGTCCAAACGGCCGACTCCCATGCGCCAAAGACACACTCCACTCGTCCTAACTTCCCCTTCGTTTTTTCACCCCAGCATCACTTGAACAGCTGGGATGGTGACGCTGCACACTTGTACTATCCATCACCCACTGCGTGCCACTTTTCTCACCCCGAGCGCTCGACGCCGTATCATAGGTTAACAAAATCTGTGCCGCGTGCACTCTCCAATTTCTATTTCGTCACCTCCCTCTTCAGTGGGCCTTGCTCATTTGAAAAACTCTTTCTAAGGCAGTATTATTCTATCTTCTGGACAGTTTGGCGGACGGACTGATACGGAGGAACAAACATTTGAATACCGCACCATTTCGTAGCTTCGAATGTCTTGAGCCCCGATTCGTCCACTCGTAGGCACTTATTATGTGAATACAGTTGAAAAACACAGGGCAGCAGCACAAGAGCACTTCCGCTATACATTCTGATGGAAACAATACGAAACACAAGTGAAGCACCGGTGTGAGGACACAACACTCTAGTTTGCCAAACGGCAATGACGCAAGCGCTAGCCGCATACGATTGAATATTTGGACTGTCCATTTATACGCTCATCCATAGCTAGGATCGCCTTTTGAGCGCTTGTAAATAAATTCTGCACTTTAAACAGTCACACACGCGCAAAAAACGTCTAAAATTCAAATATTGCGGCATGAGTTTTAATCGGGCTAAAAAGAACTTCTTTCGGTAACCATGACCAGTAATGCAGTCTGTTAAGTTGAAAGTTTGTCATTTGAGTGTGCGGGCTGTCAAATAACAGGTTTGGGGAGCTTAGGCAGGTGTAGGGAATAGAAATGTGTAGCAGTGATCAAATACTAGTGCATAATGTCAGTTTAACCGAGGAAGCTCACTCCCGATGTTCATATGGCCAGAATCACGTGAAGAAGGTGTCGATTAAAAGGTCCTGGGACGAATATTCACCCGAGCTAATTATTCCGCCTTGACATAGCGAAAGCTAGTAGCGGAAGTGGGAAAAGCTCAAATCGATGTCTGCCGAGGGAGATCGGGGTCAAATACCCCTAGACAAGGAGAGAGGGGATAAACATCTTTATTTGGAGCTTAATGGTGCAGGATGGTGAGAGCGAGGATGGGCGCAATTGATGCAAATAATTCCGCTCAATATTGGCCAGTAAACATAGGAAAATGGCCATATGGAGAAACCATCTGCTGGCGCAGAATACTGATCAACTGAGCTCGGGGAGTTTATTCATGCCATTTTGATAAGTGGCAGTGAACACAAATTGTAGCTGGCAATGTCTGGAAACAATCCCTCCGAACAGGTTAGCAACTGAAGCGGTAATATTTTTTATGGTATACACGAAGTCGGTACTCCTTACAAAATGCAGGTAGGATGATGGAGGGCGTTCAATTCTGCTTAAACAGATTCAGGGCAGCAAAAAGGGCAGTGCCTGATTTTTCTCGCCAATTTGTCATGGATCTCCCACCTTTTTACTTGTAGCAGCATCAACGCAGCGAAGACGACGAAGCACCACTCTGGGGCTCACAGCGCGAGCCTCGTGGCGCGAGCAGTCAGTGCTCCCGGGAACTCTGAGCGTTCGGCCAGGCATAGCTGCCGCTGGCCCGTCAGTTGCTGATGTATTCCTAATATATGTGTTCTGTGGCTCGGCGTTTTTATTTCCTCGTGTTGCCACACAATTGGTGGCCACGGACATCGGACATGGCAGCCGACAATCAAACCGCGTTGGATGCCCAGCTCGGAGCCAATGCTGCAGATGACAGCCATCGAACATCCTCCGCCGCTCAGGGGGACGTGGCTGCACTTTCGCCGAAGTTTCCCCAGTACTGGCCTGAGGACCCACAGCTCTGGCTCGCCCAGGTAAATAGCCAGTTCGCCGTTGCTCGCATCACTTCACAGAGCAATAAATTCAAGCACCTCGTGTCTGCGCTGCCTCCTGAGATCGCAACCGAGCTTCGCGACCTAATTGTTTCACCGCCGGCGACCGCCCCGTTTCACACCGTGACGAGTTAACTCATCCAGCGGACGACAATGTCGGAAAAGCGACGGTTGCAGCTTCTACAATCTGAAGAACTCGGTGATCGCAAACCCTCACAGCTACTGCGTCGCCTTCAACAGCTCCTTGGAGAAAAGGAAGCCACGTTCGATCAAGCTTTGCTTCGAGAGCTTTTTCTTGAACGCCTGCCCACCTCCGTCCGCATGGTGCTGGCCACC
Organism: Haemaphysalis longicornis; assembly: GCF_048455015.1. Classification (NCBI taxonomy): domain Eukaryota; kingdom Metazoa; phylum Arthropoda; class Arachnida; order Ixodida; family Ixodidae; genus Haemaphysalis; species Haemaphysalis longicornis. The sequence goes on from NW_027526233.1 coordinate 16,991,431, forward strand.
GCGAGAGGTTTATCCATTTCTCAGCTGGCCCAACTTGCCGACTCCGTCATGAACGTTTCCACTCCTGTCGAAAGTCCCGTGTTCACCTTATCACTCCCGGAACGTTCCGGGACCACTAAAGCAGCACCCACAACGCCGTCTCCACCTGCGCTGCAGAGCCTGCGTGAGGAATTCCGTGGGGAGATCACCAGGCTATCAGATCAGATCGCCGTTGTCTCAGCTCAGCGCCAACACTCTCCCTCGCGCAGCCGCTCCTTCTCGGGCGGCCGTTCGCCGTCGCCTTCACGGCAAGGCGTATGCTGGTATCATCGCAACTTTGCAAAAGCAGCGCGGAAGTGCACAACCCCCTGCATTTTTCAGGAAAACTCCCCGGCGCACCACTAGAGGTGGTGAGTGGTGTCGGTTTCAAAGTAAGCCGCTTTTTTTTGTGACGGACAAAAGCACCAGACTGGGTATCCTTGTCGACACAGGCGCTAAGGTCAGCGTAATACCGTCCTCAGCCGTGTTTCGCAAGCGCAGGCAAACCACAAGCAGCTTACAAGACGCCAACAAGACTCCCATTGCAACCTACGGAGAACAATCGCTGTCATTAAACATTGGCCTCCGGAGAACATTTCGATGGATTTTTCTTATCGCTGATGTGGCCTACCCCATTCTTGGCGCAGACTTCTTGCGTCAATACAACTTGTTAGTTGACATGCACCGAAGCGCCTCATTGATGCTACAACGCACCTCTTTGTGCTTGGTATGGCATCAAAGGAACCGCTCTTGGCGGTCGCAAGCCCCTCGTCGAAGTCGTTCTATGACAAGCTTCTTGAGGAATTCCCGTCCCTTCTGCGACCTGCCAACTTCCTCCTCCGCGTCCGACATGACGTCACTCATCGCATTGTCACTACGGGCCCACCCATTCACGCTCGAGCTCGACGCTTACCGCCTGATCGCTACAAGATCCCACGTGACGAGTTCGAACACATGCCTGAGCAAGGAATAGTTCGACCATCGTCGAGCCCTTACGCATCCCTGCTGCACATGGTTCCAAAGCCCTCACCTGGAGACTGGCGTCCCTGCGGAGACTACTGGTAGCTCAACAACGCCACTGTTCCTGATCGTTACCTCCTTCCGCACATTGCAGACTTTTCAGCACCACTGCACGGGCCGACGATTTTCTCTAAGATCGACCTTGTTAAGGCCAACCATCAGATTCCTGTGGAGCCGGCAGATATTCCGAAGACGGCAATCATCACGCCGTTCGGACTTTTTCAGCACGTGCGCATGCCTTTCAGCCTTCGCCACGCTGCAGAAACTTTCCACCGGTTCATTGACACCGTGACCCGAGGATTACCTTTCTGCTTCGCTTACATCGATGACTTGCTTGTGTTCAGTAGCGACGCAGAACAACACATCCAGCACCTTCTCCAACTCTTCAGTCGCCTTGCTTACGAGCTGGACTTCATCGGCCACCGTGTAGACAAGAATGGAATTTGCCCCTTGCCTTCAAAAGTAAAGGCCATCGAAGACTTTCCGCAGCCATCTTCCATACGCAAACTCTGCGAGTTCCTTGGCCACTTAAATTTTTACCGCCATTTCATCCCGAACTGCGCCGCTCTCCTCTGCCCACTGACAGACATGCTCACGGGAAACAAACCAAATGCATCTCCACTCACTTGGTCTCCAGAAGCACTAACCGCTTTCAAGAATGTCATGACAAAGCTGTCCCAGGCAACCCTTCTAGTTCATCCGAGACCGGGAGTTCCGCTTTGCCTAATGACCGATGCATCTGACGCAGCAGTCCGAGCTGTCCTGCAACAGTTTGTGGGCAATGCCTGGCAACCCCTTGCTTTCTTTTCCCGCAAGTTGTCACCCGCGGAGTCACAGCACTTTCGGAAGAGAACTCCTTGCAATTTACATGGCTGTACGTCACTTGAGGCACTTCTTGGAGGATCGAGAGTGCCATATCCAGAGGGAACACAAACCTCTGACCTTCGCCATTCGGTCGAACTCCATCAAATTTTCACCGCGTGAAACCCGCGATCTGTCTTTTGTCGCGGAATTCACGACGGACATACGGCACGTGCAAGGGCAGAACAACGCTGCCGCGGATGCACTCTCACGTGTCGCCGCAATCCCCAGTTCCAACAACTCGGCTGACATCGACTTCACCGCACTCGCATCAGCGCAACAAGATGACGCCGAAATATTACCCCTTCGAAAAAAAACCCGGCGCGCTGCACCTTTCTGAAGTACCCATCCCATTGTGTGCTGTCCCGGTGCTTTGCGATGTTTCAACGCACAAACCGCGTCCACTCGTCCCGGCGAATTTCCGACGCATAGACTATCGCACCCTGGAATACGAGCCACGCAACATCGGCTGACGCAGCGTTTCGTTTGGCCCGGCATCAACAAGGACATACGCGAGTGGACGCGCTGCTGTCTCGTATGCCAGCAGTCAAAGGTTAACCGGCACACCAAGGCCCCTCTCGGCTTGTTTACGGCACCATCTGAGCGTTTAGACAAGGTGCACGTAGACATTTTGGGGCTCTGGCCTCCTTCAAAAGGCAACACATACCTACTGACGTGCGTGGATCGGTTCACGCGTTGGCCCGAGGTGTTCCCTCTTCCCGACACCCGTAGTGAAACCATCGCCAACGCCTTCGTTGCCGGCTGGGTTTCCCGCTATGGTGTCCCATCAACTATCACCACCGAGCGAGGTCGCCAGTTCGAGTCGGCACTCTACAAGAACCTTCTGACCCTTCTTGGCACTTCCCGCATTCGGACCACAGCGTACCACCCCATCGCCAACGGGCTTGTTGAGCGTTTTCACCACTCCCTCAAGACTGCACTCAGGACACAGCCGGACGCTACCCATTGGTCCACCTCCCTTCCGTTGGTTCTGCTGAGTCTTCGGGCTACTTTGAAGCAGGATCTACACTGCACGCCCGCACAGATGGCGTTTGGTGCGAGGCTTCGCCTGCCGGGAGAGTTTTGCACTGATTCCGAATCATCACCGTGCCCTGTCCCACCGACTACGTCACCAAACTACGAGGTTGGTTTCGCTCACTTCGTGCGCTCGCACCACGCTGTCAAGAGCATGCAGATGCCCATGTTCCCAGCGAGCTGACAACGTCCCCCTACATTTTTGTCCGCCATGACGCTGTACGCAAACCACTTCAGCGCCCGTATGACGGACCCTACCCAAGGAGGTTGTATGAAAACTTCTGGAGTGGAGACGGCTCTCGAGAACTGACGGCGACGGCCGCCATCTTGCCTTGGGCAAAACCTCGCTCCGTCGTAGCAGCCGCACCGCATCAGTCGCGTTCTTCCGGCTTCCCGCTGCACGTCTGCCGGTGTTGCACGCTCGCACGTGTGTATTTATGACTTAGTTTTAGTGACTATTCTTTGGACGCTACAACGGTGTAGAAATCAGCAATGGTGTGCTCGCGCGTTGCATTCGGCTGCACTAATCGCGGGAAGAATTAAGGCGCCGGGGATCACCTTGGGCCCTGTTCATTTTGTGTCTCGCGAGTACTACGCTTGCCCACTACTTGTGCGGTATGGTGCCGATCCACCTACTTGTTTACGCACTTGTGTACACAGATATTCAAATGTTTTCACTCGTTGTTGCGGTGGTCAGTAGTCGTCTGACTGCGTGAAATCACATATTTGTTTACTGCTGTTTAACAAACATGTGGCGTGCTATGAAACAAAAGTGAAACATTTGTTTATACTATTAAACAATGGCACTAGTGCCGATGCAGAAATTACGGCACACATGATGTGCCCCGCAATTTCCGCTTCCGCACTAATTTATATGCGGAGTGTTTGCTCAGATATATACAAAGTGATCAAATTTAAGTCGTTTTCTTTTCTAAAATGGGCGCTTAGATTTACGGGACGGCCACCCTTATACAGTGAGGTTATGCGCCCTGGGGGACAAAGAATTAGGTGTAATTAGCCATGTCGGCGGCTTAATTAACTAACATTTATTAATTATCGTTTTTGTGGCTGCAGGCATGTTTGTATTGAAAAGTTAGGCGCAATCATTTTTCTACGCAGTTTCATTTGGCGGAATTCTTCTAGCGCATCCGAACTACGAAGTCTGATTGCCGTTCGCATGATTACGCATGCAAGACAGTGAATACCGGCGCAAGGCTCCTCCCTTTTGTTCTGTGTTTCGATAGCGGTTCCAAGTACTGCAGATTTCCATAACGCTATGGAAGACTGAAAGGGTGCCAGTTATCACTTTTGCCTATGCCTCCACCCCGTTGTCAAACTAAAAACCGTTCACAGCAGGCACGAAAAAAAGAAGGGGGGGGGGTGGCTCTGTGCCGGACCTCACTGTCTTTCACGCGTAATTAAGCGAACGGCAATTAAACTTCGCAGTTAAATATCTCGGAGTACGGATGAGCGAGAAGATTTCTGCCAAATTACACTGCGTAGAAACTCGGCTCCGTCTAATTTTTCCATAGAACGATGCCTGCTTACTGCAGCTTCTAAAATTATTAATCGATTTTAGTTAATTGAGCCACCGACATCAATAATTACCATCTCCCTCTGTTTACCCCTGCACGCATGACGTCACTTTAGAGGTGGTTTTCACGTACATTTAAGGACGTAATTATAATACAACCTGTCGACTTAATTAGTTTGATCACCTGTACAGTAACTTACATAAACCAGGGCAGTGTTGTCTAATATTTGATTTGCGCTCAGCCCGCCTTACGCGAGTAGCCGCACGATTTTGATTGGAGGTTAACGTTAAGGCGAGGTTAGCCGAGCCATTTCGTTTAGCCTTGTACAGTTCATTGATGCAATCTCTCCTGCGTTCTTCGTCCCCGTGTTTTTTTTTTTTTACCAACACCAGGCGCTACTCGCGTGCAAACGTACGCAGTTAGCGAGGCTGTGAACGCCAATAGTAACCTCGTGCGCGCAGTTTTCCTATCAATATAGGCTTGCTCGCGTGTGAATGCGTGTGGTTAACGAAGTTGTCAATGTAATTGAGTAACCTACTGAAAAGGGGGAAAAGAAGAAACATAGCGAGGGAGACACGGAAATGAGATGAATATCTCAAATGCAGGAAGCACATCACGCTTTTGTATCCACACGTAACATATCCGCATTTGCCCTTGTCGCAAGTTTCCTAAAAATGAAGCGTTTGGTTTTTGCATGAGAGCGCGTTGTAGGCGAGATAACTGGAAGCAGAGAGATGGCAACTGACTGTATTTCATTATCAAGCGAAATCTCATTAAATTTGTCTCATGCTTTCATTAAAGTGCATCAATCGCATGAACTGTGCACCGTGAATAAACAAACAGCATTTAAGCAGCTTACGGGTACTCCTTATACATTTTGTAAAATGCAAGGAAAGGCTGCAAACGGCAGAGAAGAACTGAACATAACATTGTAAAGTGTGGGCCGCATAGTAACTCAGCGTGCTACTTTATGTAGCCTTGTGAATGTGCAATCAGTGAGGATTAATTTTGACCACCGTATTATTTTGGTCACCTGGGAATCTTTAATGCGCGCCGAAATCTCGAATACACGGGCGTTTTCGGTTTTCGCCTCTATCAAAAAAGCGGCCGCCGCAGCCGGGAATCGACACCGCGTCCTTGGGCTCAGCAGTACAGTGCCAAAGCCACTGAGCCCTCGCGGCGGGTTTTATTTAAATTAAAGCAAGAGTGGTGCTTTTAGCACAGAACAAGCACAGACCTAGGCTCTTCACCAGGGCTCTTCACCACGCAGAGAGAAGCAAACGCTCATTCGCTGCTCGAATCACGTCAGCAGTTTGTACGAAAGGCGAAATAAAAGGTGCCGTCAAATAATCTCATCGAACAATCCAACTGAACTAACCGTATCTCCAATGTAAACCGAAAGAAACACGCAAGTTCTTCAGCATTCCGGCCAGCTCAGCGCCCTTTCTGGCTGCGGCAATATGGCCGCCGACCGGTTTCCGCGGCTTCACCTCCCCGCGTTGCGGGCTATGGGAGGCCTCAACTCCAGAATTTTTATACAACCTCCTTGACCCTACCGCGTCATCCACCGGGCTGATAAGCATTTCACAGTGAATTTGGATGGCAGACACGACACTATTTCTGTTGATCACCTCAAACCAGCGTTCATTGAAGAGCCGCTCTCTACACAACAAGACAAATCCACAATACTAAGTGCGGATCACCCTCCCCAGCCACCCCAGCCGCAACAAACAAAACCCACACGATAACCTCCAAAAGTATCCTTCCGGCTTACCCCACGGCTCCGCCACTAGAGGGAGGGCCTCCTGTAGCAGCATCAACGCAGCGAAGACGACGAAGCACCACTCTGGGGCTCACAGCGCGAACCTCGTGGCGCGAGCAGTCAGTGCTCCCGGGAACTCTGAGCGTTCGGCCAGGCATAGCTGCCGCTGGCCCGTCAGCTGCTGGTCTGTTCCTAGTATATGTGTTCTGTGGCTCGGCGTTTTTATTTCCTCGTGTTGCCACAGACTCTTTCGCGAAGCACGGAATGAAATGTCTATCAAATAGATTCACTGCGCTAAATATCCGCTTCCTTTGTGTAAAAGCTTTGAAAACAATATGCCACACGCGTCCATTCTCTAACGGAGAGTTTGTGGTTTCTTTTTAATTGCTACTATCAACGATTCCCGAAAAAATGTTTCTAAAGTCGGGATATATTTATCTCCGACAGTATAATGTTTAAAGATATACAATCGACTCCCTTTTCTCTGATTGCAACATGTTCCCTTAAATGACGAAAACCCCCCTCCAGCAGTGAATTTGTAGTAGGAAGGTGTTAAATGATTACAACTACCCCTGCTTGGGCAATCATGGCGAGCACCCCAAACCAACAACCGTCTTAAATACCTGCATCTGCACAAACATTCATCATAAATGTCAAAGCGACGGCCTTTATTACTTCGTTTGTATCAACCGGGGATTTCGGCCAGGTTAATTTTAAGAAAATCATCAGCCCGTCCACAAGGAGAAGGTGCTGCTGTACGCCAATTACACCTTATGCATATATTTTGGTCAATACGGGCTTCAGCCTCCACAACAATAGTACTATAACCCTCGCTGCAATACCTTGTAATGACGGTCGGGGCAAGTCCTGAAAGCCGCCGTTTCGTAGGGCAACAATGTATAGTGCAGCTGTGAGGTGTGGCGTTAATGTTTCCAACGGTATACGATTATAACCATAGGTTTCCTGATTCAGTTTCTAACAACGGCGTCACAAAGCCTCTTCTTTGTTTACTTTCTGTGGCGGTGGATGGCACGCACCAATTGACTGAATTCGGCAAGGCAACATGAATAATCAAACAGCTCCCAAACAAGACAACAAAATTAAAATGTTCCCGCAAATGAATATGAACGGTAGTCATAAGGACACTTAGTGCCATGGCACACATACATGGTAATAACAACTGAATACATCAGGAGCTCACGTTTGTTTTTTTTTTGTTAATTAAAATTTTTATCGAGAAAAGACGGGATGAAAGACTGGCAAGAGAAGGAGCAATGGGCGGCTATCCGGGTCCGGCAGAACTGCCGTCTTCGCTATGACAATAAGGCTTCCTTTTATTCGAGTATGATGGGGTGCTTCACGCCTTGCCAAAAATGAAAATTCTGTAGTCTGTCGAAACTGGACGACAAAGCACTAACCGCCACTTAGCATTTTGAACAAACAGGGCAATTAGTGATCAGATATGCTTGTTTCTTTGAAAACAGGTGTTCTGGAATGAGCCTAGAGTTCACTTTCTAGGTAACACCTGTAGCTCTACATTGCCGGACAACATACACTAGATGACTTTCCTATTCTTTGAAGTTAGGTGTAAACTCTTTTCTTCCAGTAATGCAGAGCAACGTTACTGAAGCGAACAAATCGGGGCACAAGGCTTCATTTCTACAAATGCCTGATTATCATCATGATTACATTACAAGGAGGAGAAAGGGTTGTCCTGGTTCGTCTTTGAGAAGTAGCTGAAGCAAGTAGATATATCAAAGGCCTCACTCAGCAAGCTGTGGCCAGTAGTTGGTCCCTTTCGCGGCTTTTCTAGCAGGTTGAAGGACCGTCTTTACTATCCAACGTTACGTCTTTCTCTAGGGGGGAGGTAAGGATGCTTCTACGTAGTTTTAACCGGAGAGCCACAGCCGCAGACCACCGATTTGGATGCGGAACTAATTTACTAGTAAACCTTGCAGATGCATCAGGCAATATATCAGGCTGTGTTAGCATCCTGATTTCCCAGCACATATTTTGCATGGTGGTAATTTGGGATAGGGCAACAATTTGAACATAGAATTCGCACTATTTTCTCTTTGAACGCTGCATCGTGACTGCGATGAAAAACTGCCAGTTCAGTTTAGAGATTTACAGTTCCTAGATGCCTACATGGTGACTGTTGCGAGGTTAATCTCTATTGAGATGTAATTATACCTTACGCATCCAGCCTTGTGTTTTCAATGCATCCGAATGATTCGATAAGTGTCCTTCGGTTTTCAGTCATTTACGGCAAAATGGCAGCCATCTGTGGAAGAGATTGTTTCGTTACTGGTTGAGCATGTGAATATCGCTTGTTCAACCCAGGCGCTGGCTCAGGGAGTAAGGGATTGTGCTGCCAAGGCCATGTAAGTGGATTGGTTTCCCGGCCGCGGCGGCCGATTTTCAGATGGACGGTAACAGCAAAAACACCCCTGCGTTCGAGATTTTAGCTAACGTTAACTATCCCCAGGTCATCAGAATTAATCCGCAGCCCTTCACTACGGCCTGCCTCATTGTATGAGTGCCTTTCGCGCGTTAAACACATTATCACTCAGCATCGCTGACTCCACTACTATTTCATACAAAAATATAAACTTGACAATTGCGACAGCATTGCCACCTGATCGCGTGACTGCCCTTCACGGGTTTATTTATTTATTTACGGATACTGCTGTCTCGATACACGAGACATAGCAGGAGTGGGTACATAAGGAAAAGAAAAGAACATACATTAAGCTATGCCACATAAACATACAAAGCATTTAAAACATATTACAAAATATGGTTAGGCAGTTCTTTCAAAAACAGTTCAATTGGTTTTTCGCGCAGGGAGCCATCTAGTTTGTTCCAAACCTCAACAACGGTTGGGAAAAAGGAATGCTTAAAGCAATTTACAAATGGCTGGAAGGGAACAATCTTGAGTGGGTGAGATCGGCGCGTGGCTCGTCGTGCTGAATGACAAAACGTAATCGGTGCTTCAATGCAACTGCTGCAGTGTACAATCTTATGTAGCAGAGTTATACGATCAAGTGTGCGTCGAAAAGCAAGGGGTTTTAACGACAATGAGCATGCGTGAGATGAGGGAGAAAAATTGCGGTCACACCGGACAAAAATAAACCGTATTGCTTTTTTTCTGTATGCCCTCGAGCATATTTATGTCAAGTGCAGTATAGGGTGACTATACCGCTGAGGCGTACTCTAGCAATGGTCCACACGCGATTTGTACGCGGTTAATTTGCAGTCCTTGGTAGAGTGCTTGAGTGTAAGTTTTATGTATCCAAGTTTTCTAAGTGCCCTAGCGCAAATTGTTTCGATATGATGGTGCCACTTTAGTTTTTGAGTGTAGGTACCGCCAAGATATTGGAATGTATTCACAGAGTTTAGGTAGTGCCCATTGTAACTATAACTAAACCTCAGCGGCTGTTTTTTATTGGTAAATGTCATTTGAACAGTTTTTTAGTAAGTAATGTTCATTTGCCTCGTAGTGCTGCAACCACAAAAGGACGAAAGTACTTTGTTCAGAAGATCTTGGTCATGAGCATTATTTACGTTAGTATATAGAACGCAGTCGTCAGCGTACAATCGCAGCTTCACTGGTGTGTCCTGAATGACCTGTGGGACATCATTAATGTAAATAATGAACAATAAGGGCCCAAGTAACGAGCCCTGTGGTACACCGGAAGTGACTGCACACGACGATGACTGCGCATGCTCAAATGTAACAAAGTGTGACCTCAAACGTAGCCAATCAGTTATCCAGCCTATTAGTTTGTCATCTTTAAGAATATTTTTGAGTCTAGTAAGCAGTTTTCTGTGACACACTACATCAAATGCTTTGATATATACTATGCATATGGTGTCAACCTGACCTCGATTATTAAGAGCAGAAGCGATGTCGTGAGAGAATTCAACGAGCCGTGTAGTTGTAGAAAAACTAGAGCGGAAACTATGCTGATTACGCGACAGTACGTTGTTATCAGTGAGGTACTGAAGTACATGTTTATGAATTATGTGCTCTAGAAGCTTGCAACAGGTACACGTTAATAAAATAAGCCTGTAATTAGAAATGAGTTGCGTATTACCCGATTTAAACCCAAGAATTACATTGGCGATTTTCCAAACGGTCGGCACAGTACCTGTCTCTAACGATTTAGCAAAAATTATACATTGTCTCCCAACATCGCCGGTGCAAACATGTGTTTTATACACTAATATAAAGTTTACAGTAGTGCGAAAGCTTTGTAACCCAAAAAACTGCATCAAAATTGCGTTAAAACGTTTACTAAAATTGCGTACAACCTTCGCTCAACGTTCGTTCAAGGGATCATAATGAGATAAAATGCCAAAAACGGAAATGAAGAACGAGCCTATGCGACATTTTTTCCTGCCCGAAGTAAACATGTTTACGAAGAATATAATTTTAGACCGATACGTGCTTTATAATGCAAAGGTATACAATTGTACTCCTTATTCTTGATTGATGCCTTTATTGTCGCATCTGGAACCGCGCTTTTTTTCCATTTTCAAGTAATTGTTTTGTTGGAATGGTAGCCCGGTTTTACGTTCTTTTTGCGATTTTCAAGTGGCTCTTTTTACGTAATCGAAGCCCGGTTTTACGAAGAAGCCGTGTGTGCAGAGATGTTATTAGAGTTGTTCGGTACACAAACCGGTCCATGGGGGAATACATTAGCTTTGTGACTGGACGCCACCGGTTACATTAAAAAAATTACCGCTTTGAAATTTTTTCCGTGGAACGCATCGGCCTTGTCGTCAGCATAATTTTTTCTCGCGCACATGCATGAACTGAGTGATAAGAAGCATCTGCATTTTCCTCCTGAAAGCCAGGTGTGGGTCGACGTCATATTTCTCCATTACTCATAGAAGCAAAAGAAGAAAGAAGGAATGCCGCATGATGAGTTACGGTAGGAATTATCCTGTGATACATTGTTCTGCATGAGTAAAATAATCATGATACCGCACATCCCTATATATACCACCCTCCAGGCGTTTTAAAACTGGTACAAACAATGCATAGCGTGTTTATTCGCCCTAATATGATGTCAGTAATGTGATAAGAGCTCTTGCGGACGGTTTTGGGTGTACGAATTCATTAGACATGATAATTTGTGTGTTTGCATATTGCCGAAGTTTTTACGATGTATACGGATCCCGTTCCAAGACTCTACATACGTACGCAATTTTTTCACTAATTTTTGTTTCTGGTTTCACTTAGTACGAGTTCCTCCCATGCAGAATTCTTATGGTTATCATATTAACCCAGAGATAAGAACTTGCACTTTTTGCTGTAGAAGTCCAAAACGCGTTTCACACGTTTTTCTGTACGTTCTCTGGTCAATCCACATATTTATTCTCGCTGGCTGTTTTCGTCGCTTCGCTACAACGAATTATGGCTGACAAAAACCCAAAATATGTTTAGGAGTACCAGACGTAACACAGACTTACAGAATAAAAATACAAGTACCGTCGTTACGTGATAAGGGAAGTTTCAGGGACCATTTTGCGAGATATGAGGCTATTTGAGGAATGTTGCGTTCTATCAATGTGGAGCGAGCTTGTTTTTAAAATATTAAAATCTTAGCTACCCGTCGCCAGCAGTTGAAAAGTCTCGAACGTGCTTTTTAGCGGTTCATGTATCAGCGGGAATCCTATATTGTAGACGGAGAGGAGTGCTGGCTTGAATTTCTGGAGTTTCAAATACTTCCGCTCCTCACTAGAGTCTAACTTTTGTGCCATGCATATATCGCCAACTTAATATACATCGTGACAATCAAGAACTTAATGAGATTTTTTTCGTTTATAAAGAAAGGTCCACGCGCTTTAAAAGAGCTCCAATACTTTTTCTCCGCCATTCCGTAATAGCGGAAGCTGTCTCTGTAAAACTTGGATTTTCGACAACTGTTTTTCCCTCTTTGGACATGTGTGTTCTGTTAATCACGAGTTTGTTTATTCTGCATATGAGACGCGCTTCGCGTGAGTTTATGTTATCGAATTGGCTGCGGTGCTAAGATTCCATACTACATTAGAAACATTGCTTCACTTGCCATCCAACCGCAAAATGCCTTCAAAATCTGAACACTTGTGCATGGTTGCGGCATAGACGTGCAGCTATCGTGCACAGGAGGGAAAAAAGAAGGTTTTTTTGGGGAGACATCGACAAGCGCTTGGCGGTGACGTCGGTGGGATATGCGATTTCCTCACGCTGAATGTACACTGAGCCTTGAATACACCAGGCGTTATAGTTACCGTTGTCTGGCATTGCACTCTTTTCTACACTCCTTAGCTCACCGTCCGCGAGGTTAACCAAGGTTGCTGGGGAGTGCTGAGGTTTAAATGGGCGAGGGTTGTATGCTGGAAAATGAAAATTGACGTTGGCTCTACGTGTTGTTCTAAAACTGGAATTTGGTGGTATATATGCAGCTAAACGCACCTCTGGCGGGTAAATAGGTGGGGCACCGGCATCATCACGGAAAGTTGAAAATCGCCCGTTACATACTTTGTTGGCGCAGCCGTAGCTGCACAAAACCTGTAATGCACCTGTTCATTGGCGGTGCCCATGTGGCGTTTCAAATGCATTCAGAATGTGCCTAATCTAGGCCAAATAACAGACTTAATGTGGTGTTAAAAACTCACCATGCCGCACAGCAAGTTGGTTTATGCTAAAATGTTTAACGGGTAATTTGTTTGTGCATTTTTTTAGTTCAACTCTCTAGTGTTACGTTTTTCTTTGCATAAAACAATAAACCATATGCTGCTTTGAGAGCCTGACACATCTTATTTTTGAAATTTTTATTTTTACACAAATTCTGGCCAAGCTCTTTTATACCTTCATAACTTTGGTATGTTGTAAGTTTAACTGCTATGAATAAGTGCATATTGTCCGAGTTACGGGGAACGCTGCTTCCTCCATTACCTCTTCGATTCGTAGGGCATTGAATACGGCTCTCTGGGACCATCTGATGAGATTTCTTTCTTGCAGTGGATACGGATATTCCAGATTTTGAAACGGTCGCCCATGTTCAAGTAAGGTATTCATTAAATATTACCAGGACGAACCCCAATGAAGCTAGTGACCACATCTTAAGGCAACCATGATTAGTTATACACTTTGTTAAATTGACATGGATGCCCTTGGGGCTTCTGGGGTGCGAAAATATAGAGGTTTCTGATAGTAAGCAGGTGCAAAAAATAGAAATACATACCGCTGAACCATCAAAACGGCATAAGGTTAGTTAAAGAGCACGATCTCACTCCGGATGTTGGAATGGTGCATGCACGTGCATAAGTTGTCGAATAAAAGGTTCTGGGCCGCGTTTTATTTAAGCTCAACACTCCATTTTAAGATAGCTTTCGCTAGTAACGGGATTAGTAAAACCAGAGTCCTTCAATACTTTTATTAGGGGACTCTGGTAAAACGTCAGAGCGATACTACTCGAAAGACATCGGTGCTCAAATAAAGCTTCGGAGTCGGGAATATGGGTGGAATATAGGGAGATGTATACCACTGTATAATCACAAGTTAAGTATTGCCCAACGGCAATAGTTAAATTAAATAGAGGCAGCATTTTAGGCAAATGCCAATGTTGTCCCTAGGGCTTATACCGCGCCATATTCACATATGAGCAGGAATTACAGCTTACGAAAGACTTACGGTGGTTTTATTGTGTCAAAAAGGCCTATTTTGGCAATTGTGCCAATTATTGCCAATGTCTATCAATGAATATTTTGAATGACTGTTTTCAAAATCCCACCCTATATGCCAACAGGCCTTTAGGTATGCTATTGGTGTCAACCATGCTTTGTTCGAAGTTTATTTTAGAAAAACATCATCAGCCCATCTAAGGTGAAGGTGTGGCGGAGCAGCACTTACACCATCTGCACATGGTTTGGTTAATACGATTCGATTTTAAAGCATGTGTAAGGGTGGCAGGCGCCAGCGACGCTGCAAAGTCGAAAGCGTGGGAAGCGGCTGTTCCCTGAAGGGCGCCTGAAGAGCGTTCTGGCAGCCAGCCTGTCAACAGCAGGCGGCCTTTGGATCATGCCGCCTGCGTGGAGACGAATTGTCTTGAGCCTCGGCTGTGCTGTGGCGTTGTTTTGAGCGGCGAGTCGCAAAGCACAGTACGAGCGTGGGAAACCGCGAGTCGGATGCTCGATGAGCTTTTGCGTGGACGCGGTGGCGGTCGCTTCGGGGGCTGCCTGCGCGCGCGTTTAGCCAAAGGGACGTTTGTAAAACAAAGTGGCCTGACGCGCTTCTGATAACGGGGAGCAAGGGGCTGTCAACCGTGCTTTGTCGGCGGCCGATTGGGGCGGTGGTTGGGTCTTTGTTGGCCCGCGCTCACACTAAGGAGGTGCGAAGATGTTTCGTTGGGAATGCGACGCCGTGGGGTCCGCGCGTCCAATATGGCTTCTGCCGAGGATCGTCTGTCAATGGCGGGCAGCCTCGAGGGCGCGCTGCGTTCGTTAAGAGAAACGGATACGGGTCACCCCGCGTTTGTGTTCAGGGTCCAGCTTTGGACAAGGCGTTATACGCGTAAAGTGCAGGCGTGGGAACGGGAAACGCAAGCCACGTGCGTAAAAGCTTGCCCCGGGCGCTTGCACGTGTTTCCCCGGGTGTCTGAGTGTTTGTCGTAATTGCTTGGTTTACTTTTGATCTCTTCCTTGTTTTTCTGGTGGGAGAGAGTGACCAGCGTTTGAAGGTTACGGAGGGGCATTGCCCACCGCGGTTTAGGCCCGGATTTGGTGATACATCCAATCAGGTCACCAGGAGATACTGATTGGCCTGTGTATCGGGGGTGGAGCCTCAGTAACCCATCAAAACCACGGGACACGAGGTCTCGGGGTCGAATTCTCAAGGTTTTAATGTGCTATGCACGGCGGGCGTATTGCCGGGCTAGCCAGGTCAGGCTAGGGAGGATCTCACCACATGGGTAGTTTTAAGGTCAGAATCCGTCGCTCACGGGAGTGCCGCGTGCACAAAATTTTAGCTCACCTAGAACCCCATTTTATTTCTTACTGTCTATCTTCAGTCTGTAAATATCCTGTATATGTCTTTCCGTGTAAATATACAGTTTTGAAAAACCCTCCATCAGCCATCGTCGTCGTGTCATCAGTGCCGTCACAATCAGGCACCAACGCAGATCATCATCATCATCATCATCAAGAACAACGAACCATCATCCTTTACTGCATGGGTCGTGCATTTCAAGCATGTAGCACCTGCAGGAAATAAGACACTCCGCCTGCCGTAATATATTGATGTTGGGATAAAAATCAGCGAAAAATTAACTTGAATTATTCACTCCAACATTTCGATTTGAATCCCTCAAAAGAAATTTTGGATCTGCCAGTTGTTCAGGAAAGCAAAGTTTGTCTCTACCTACGAAAATATTTTGGCAACTGCTCTGTGGCCGGTGTGTTCGAATAGTTCTCCTGAACCGAACTAAAAAGAGATGCTGTGCTCTATTATTAGAACCGTTAGCTGAAAAAGTGGTTGATTGATTAGCAATCTGAGCATTATTATGCGCTTTCAAACACGAAAATATATTGGCTCAGGCGTCTGCGTTCTGTTTGCAGATACTAGTTAAAAGACGTAAGAGCCTGCGTAGTGGTTATAGTGACGCTTCGCTGAGAAAACAGGCTTCAGGGGCTCTGCGGCACCAGTCACTAGTGTGAGGGCAGGTTTTTGTCGCCACTGCATCAAACAATGTATATTTGGCATCAATGAAATGCGTAAACCATTTCATTTAACCCGACGGCTTACGGAACCCCCCCCCCCCTTTTGGAAGTTCGCATACAGAAACACTCTCCACCATGTTTCCTAACGCAACGTTGCCGTTTTTACACATATTTGTTGATTCTGAACATCAAATTGCAGGTGATGTTGATGTTGAATAGAGACCCTATTTACCCACCATTTTTACTGATATTCAAACAGATACACTGCATCGGATGTCAATTTCCTGGACATCCGCTGGAAACTAAAAGAAGCTCTGGAAACTAAAGGAAGCGCGCTTTCTTCCTCTCACTCGTGGTGAGGTGAATATTCTCAATTGTTGCTCATGATAATTCCCAAAGGAAAGTTTTTTTAGAAGCACGTAAAATGCAGCCATGTCATTGTTCAATGCATTGACCAGAGATTAGCCTTCAAGTAAGAACGCCAGCCACACAAAGATTGAACTTCAGCGAAATATTTTTGAAATTTTGTGGCGTATACGTTCTGTCAAGCCTACAAACTTTTGTGTTGCTCGCTTTTTATACAATTTTATATACTAAACAAGAAATGGTGCCCATAAAATTTGAAACACTAACAATTGTTCGAAAAAACGGTAATTCAAAACTTTTCAGTGGGGTTGTTTCAAAAACCGATTTGTTGGACAACTGTAGGCTGTTGTTTTATATTATTGCGTTTATTGCGACCTGTCTAGTGCCCTCCTTACTTACATTCATTAAGCATACCTATCCTCTTTCATTCAGGAACACTATGGGATGTGGTATAAAAAGTATCTCTACATAGGTACCTTGTACCTCAAGGTGTTCATTTTATTTAATGGACTGTTTTATGGAACGCTGAAATTGAACTGTCTGAGAATTGCATTTTTAGCAGCTGGTTGTCCATGAGAGGCATTTTTTCTTTAGGTTGTGGAATGCCCGCTTTAAAACTGATTGGATATCTTTCCTCGGGCAAAACTTATATTTGGGTTATATTTATTCGGCAAAATAATTAGAACGCATGGACAGTAGTATCAGCACTGCGCGGTGTGCTCTAATTGTTCTTAGTCAGTTCTCTTAATCACGTCATGCCCAGAATCTCATTGGAGTCAAGACCAAATATTGTATTGAAGAAATAAATGTTTTGTTTCACGTGATCTGGGTCTTGATGGTATCAGGAGTTATAATGGTATTGTAGAAATAGGGCGTCAAAATGAATATTGGGTAATAGACAATATATCTTTTTGACTGTGATCTCTCTGCCAGAAACTGCACAAAATGACCATTTATGGACTTGGATCTTAGTTCCCTTCTAACGATCGTTATGGCACGTAGGACTCCCTTCGACGTAAAGCTAAAGGTCTTCATATTACTGCACGTGAAGCTCAGATAGCTTTGGGGCGCTGTTATCGTCTTCTCTTTGGAGCACTTTACCCCAGCTGGGCTTGCGCCATACAAATCCAACCATCCTCGTCATCTTTATGATCTCATCGATTTGTTTTGTATGTCCTTGAACCCATACTTTAAACGGCGCAAAAGATGGTCCCCAATGTGTTCCGTCATCATCATCATGACCACGGACAACAATAGAAGCAACAGCCTATTGCTCTCATTGCAGGACAAAAGGCTCAACGGAAGATGTCCCGCCATAGATGTCGGGATATTGCCGAGTAACTCTTTTTCAAGAATTTTTTGGTGAAGCTGTGTAATTCTAACCCCGCAAGTTCTTGTTCCATGTAAAGCCCCTTCACTCACAACCGCCGAGGCCTCTTTCAGAAATTGTGCGCCGCTCTCCAACACAGGTGCGTCTTTCACAAGGTGCTCAACCGGATGATAACAGCGATAGTAGAGTGATCAACAGTTGCGATTTTAACTTGACATGGAACGGCCGTGTATCGCTGGCCGCAGAAAGTTGAGCGGAAATTGTAGGAGCGTCTGCGTGCACAGATCCGCGTATTGGAGCGAAGGTAACGAAAAGCAATCACCCCCGATCCCGCATCAAGGTCCACCTCGTCAGGTAGCTGAGAATCGCTCCTAAATGAACAGCACCTTTCCCGCTTGTAACACCGACGTTGGCAAATAAACAAAATATAAATTAAGCTTTTAAAACCTCACAATTGCTAAAACACCATAGCTACAACTTCCTTTGTGTTTTCTTTTTCAAGCGATCCTAGAGTGACTTTTCGGCCGGTGATGCTACATTACACAATAATGGCTCCCGGAGCGATGTTTCGCCGGCGTATTTCTAAGCGTACGCCAATCAACGTTTGCACTTTTATATTTTCATTCATAAAAGTGGCGCAGCTGTGCACGTCTTATGCGCTTGCATTTTATGCGCTCAGGCAGGTTTCACGCGCTCACCGTTGACATGCCAGTTTTTATGTGTGGAGATATCAACTTTTAAGAATTACACCCTGATCCGACCTGTGCAAAATGTTCTCCATGGACGAGCAGTTTGAGTTATTGCACTAATTACAGTGACAGAATAATGCCTACGACGCCGGAGAAAAACGGGCAGACTTATGTTATTCCCAGGTGTGAAGGTCTAGTCCGTCCAAGGTTTATTCAGCGAATGAGCTAGGAAGCATGCTGTATTACCAATGAAAAACAATACGTATTTTTTTTCATGCACTGCTTCCACTGCTACCAGCTTACCTCGTCCTCTACCTTCACACACCGGAAGGACGCTGATTTTTCACAGCCATTTTTGGCCGACGTATTCGTGTTACGCTTCATGGTTCTTCGATTTTGTGTCAATATATGTTAGAAATGCCGGATGGAAAGAGGCCAAACCCACTATCACCTAGTGCAGGAGACGAATAAAGAATAAAAACAACGGCTCGAACTTCATCGAACGAACAATACGGAAAGTATCAGTAGCCACAATTGCTCGATTGTACGGTTCCATGCACTCACGTGATAAATAAACATTATCTACGCATGTATATATTCGTTCACCGAACACGTGTGGCATACCTTCGTAAGTAAGGTATCCAATTCTGCTACATACACTTTATACAGTTTGTCAAGTTCGAAGTGATGTCCATTGATCTCGTGGACTTGATGTTCTTTGAGCTTGAGCTTACAAAATGCTGGCAGGATGATGGAGGACCTTCAGTTTTGCTTAAACAGATTCTGTGCAGCAAAAAGTGCAGTGGCTGATTTTGCCCGCAGATTTTGCATGAATCTGCTGCCTTTTGACTCTTTCGCGAAGAACTAAATGCAGATACACTCCTTAAATATCCGCTTTCTTTGCGTAAAAAGTTTGAAAAGAATGGTTTGCGCGTGTACTTTCTGTCACGGACGGTGGGCAGTTTCTTCTCAATTGTTACAAGGAACAATTCTCGAAAAAGCGTTTCTACAAGGAGGACGTATTTATCTCTCACAGTATAATGTTTAAACAATTATACTCGACTCGCATTGCACTGCTTACAACAAGTTCCCCAAAATAACGAAGAACCCCCTTCAGCAGTGAATTTGTAGTAGGAAGGTGTTACCTGTTTACAAATACCCGTGCATGGGCAATCATTGCGAGGTTCCCTAAAGAACACCATCTGACGCCCTGTATCTGCACAAAAATGTATCGTAACTGCCGAAGTGAAGAGCTTTATCACTTCGTTTGTGTCAACTAGGATTTGGTCAAGGTTAATTTAAAGAAAAATTCATCAGCATGCTAAAAGGATAAAAGTTCGTTCTTTGGGGGACTAACGGCCTTTGCCACAATCATTACTGGCTTTGGGGACTAAATCAGAGGGGACGAACGGCTAGTGCGAACCCGGTTCGTTTATTCCGTCACTACCCAAGGACGACCGGCTGAGAGCCGCAGAAAAAAAATTAGTTGCACAAGTAGGAATCGAACCACCAACTACCGCATTTATACACAAGGAACCCGACGCGCTACCACTACACCAGGCGGCCGGTTGGTTTGCTACAAAAACAGGTTTATTTACCTAATAAATATGCAATGGACAGGGAAAGACACATTACTCTCATGCTGCTACTTTTGTTACGTTGTTGACGACACATTCCAGTCTAACGTGGTACCCTGTTTTAGGGAAATCCCGCTCATACAATATAGAGAGCACATTTACTGGAAAAAAGGGGGTTCTGTTCCATTGCAACCTGGCTTGTTGCTGCCTTCACAGCCACTAAAAGAATACCAACTACTTTGATTTAAAGGCTACCGTCGCACTGCAGCAGCGCGCAACGGCCTTGCCCAGTTCCGTGTCCGAGTCGGGTGCCCCAGCGCACTGACCATCCACTCCATCTTGTGGACGAAATGCCTCAAGTGCGACTGCACTGCACCGCATCCACTCGCGCACGCCATAGCGAGTGTAGGCCAAGTGTAATGAAACATTCGTACAGCTCCAAGTACTCTTTCGGAACGTCCATGTAGCGGAGACACGCCCAATTTTCAAATATTTTCAATTTTGTTTGCATGTTCCCCCCCTACCCCCCCCCAAAAAAAAATAACCTGGGGAACAACACCCGCACCGCCAACACTATGGCAGGTTTGCAGCCGATCAAATTTAAGGAACAGGGATTATAACCCAAACATACTGTTTGTCGAAAGAGCCAATTTGTAGACTGTAAAATTAAATACACCCACATGTTGGTACACTTTCGGCCAGTTCGTAGCAGCTCGGCCAGTTCGTACCCGTACGGCAACGCATGTCCACGGGCCCATTCACACGCGTACGAAACGTGAGCGTACACCAAACTAAAACACCTTAAACTTGTCACTAGGACACGAGCGGGTCACCAATCCTGCCGTGCCCATTCCAAAGCACAGGGACACCACTCCCAAATTGCGAACGGCACACACTGTTTAAACACACGACAGTAGGAGCCCAGCACAAAAGAAGCAGCGTCCGGAAGAATTACGCAGTGGATGACTGTACCGACACAGTTTACTCCACGAACGTCTCAGAAGCTGTAAAAGAACTTGAGTTCCCTCTTCTTCACATGCTTTGCTTCAGGCTTCGCTCAAAGATTGCGGGGGAAGGCAGATTTCACGTGCAGAGCAAACAGGTACCGGCTACTTGAGGCCAGATTCACTGTCGGGAAATGTCCAGCATGCTATTACCGACAAACTCCACCAGTCCTATTAAAATTTTCACCGCTTCAGCATTGTCCAGCATGCCTGACGCAAATAAGAAGGCGCCAGTGGAAGGTGAACGACCCGTATTAAGCGGGACACAAGTGTAGCTGTTTTTGCACATTCCAGGAGGTAGTGGCTGACGGAAGGAGCACCGAGTACGCAGAAGCACGTGTTGTTATGCAGCAGATGAACCCGGTGAAAATAATGGAGATACCGTCCACGTCCTGTTAAAAGTTGGCCGAAGCTTCGGGGCAGAGGAAATAATGGAGGTATGGCCAGAACACTTGGCACCTATCGAAACAACTAAGTGTCTGTGTTGTCGGAGCTCCACGTACGTTGCCACTCCATCCTACCTGCTTTCAAGAGCCGTGCCCTTACAAGTCGCTTCGGAGTACGCCCGTCCGCTTCTGCACCGCTGGTTGCCGCACTTGTAGCGACGAGATCGGCGAGCTCGTTGCCCCCACACCGGAGTGGCTGGGAACGTGGAAGAGGAAGACTAAAATGGAAGAAGCTAGTGATTGATAGTTGACTTGGATTTCATGAACAGTTTCTGAGGGGTTAAAAGGATCTCCTAAAGCCGAAAGCAAAGACACGCAGTGAGAATAAATCAAAACGGGATAGGAGGGCTTCTTGGTGTCGAGGTAGAGAAACAAACTGTTAAGGCAATAGTTTCTGCACCATAAAAGCTGGTCGGTGGCAAAATTGGAAACCTTTGCGTCACCAAAACCATATCAAACGAGCTGAGCACAACGAACGCTGCACCGGCAGAAGTCCTGGTAAAACAACCATCTGTGTACGCATGTAAGCCAGGGCTCAACTTAATCCTCGCAGCTGTACGGGAGTCTATTCTGCGGTGTGGAATCGCCAAGCGCCGGGCGGGATGACAGCGCGTCCAAAGAAGAGAATGTTCCCCCTCGCCCAGGGAAATGCGTGTTCCATGCAGCTGATTGGCCTGTCGCAGGTGAAACAAGTCGAAAAGACCTGTCTCAAAGTCCAAGACGATCGACCGCGGGAGTTTGCCAATACTTCCGGCGCCGCGGTTCTAGTTGTGGTGTAAGCTCCGGTGGCTACAAACAATGACGAACGCATCAAGGAGTGAATTTTAGCGTTTAGCAAATGGTGCTGACGATCGCCCCACCAGGCCACTGCAGCATAAGTTACAGTCGGCAGAATTGCTCTGGGATAAAGAAAGCGAAAGTGACTGCGGTCCAGAAAGGAATAAATACGCTCAAAGCCGATGAGGGCGGCGGACATCTTCTCGACGCGGTTCCGCAAATTATTCCTGTGGGCGACAAAGGTCAAGTGGGTATCGAACACCACACCCAAGAGCTTCACCTCAGTGACTTGCCTGCAGGGTTGTGCCGCATAGCTGAATGGTCGGCTTCCGCTGTGCTCCTCTCTGTCCTCTCGATACCAGCAGGCATGTACACTTGGTGGGGTTTAATTTTAACTTAGCAGCACGCGTCCATTTTATTATCCTCTCTACACTCTTAATCTGGTTCCACGTAAGATCCACTTAGTAACTGGAACTTTTTTGCAAAAAAGTTCCAGTTATATATTTGGAACCGTGTTCCACATATCCTGAAAATTAAGTGGAACAGTGCCCCACATATTTTTGCAACTAAATTATGTGGATCGGTGTTCCAAATAAAAGTATGCGGATCACTGTTCCAAATAAAAGGGTAGTTTAAGTTACTGGAACAGTGATCCATGTAAAATGATTATAGAATTTATCCGGTGCGCCGTTCCAGGTACCTTCAGACCAGCTGTTTATATAAAACGGTGTTCCTATAGACATTGGGAAGCTGTCTATGGGACTCCACTTTTCCAATATTTCTGCTTTCCTGTCGGTATACACCGAGGTCATATGCCAGGCTGGCGGATGCATTGGTATCAGCAGGAAACCGCAAGCACCATTTTAACACAGCCTTGATATATGACCCGCAGTGATACCAACAATTGGAAAGCAGAAACCACCGCAGCAGTGTGGTCCCTGACAGTTCCCAACAGTTGCCTATCGGAACACAGTTCTATATAAAAGTTGGTCTGAGGCACCTAGAGCGGCACACAGTCTTTGGCTTCACCCGCAGAATCCTGTTCTGGGTTTCAGCTGCATATAAAAGAAACAATATACTTGCATTAAAATACGCACGAAAGCAACTATTACGACTCATACACTGCTTTTCAACATACTATACTACTTTATTGGGTGTTAGTATGATACATTTCAGATTTGAATAGCTGTCTATTTTAAATTGCACAGAAAATGACCAACGTACAAGGAATACATACCATAACGATAGCACTAGGCTCTAAGTGGCATTTTCACATATTCACCTTTACTCTAAAACATGGTTAATAAAGACAGTATTAGGAGCAACTGCTTCACAAATAAATAGACGTGCGCGTCTACCGCGGCACTGACACAGACATTAAACAACAGTGAGCATCAAATATGCTGTCTTAATTAGATAAACCAAGGTAATTCAAAGGCAGATTACCCATTCGCTTGCCATACTATGTTTACGCATAACTGTTTGGAAAATACAGTTTGCTATTAAATTGTAGGGAAAGGCCTAAAAACAAGCCATACACGGTTGTATTATCACAAACCTACAACAGTGCAGTGCAAGAGTTTAGGAAAACAACGCTCGAGCCAAGATTAACGATAAAACATTATGACACGAGAGGTCACATGTGGCAGTATGCCACCATTAAAACATGATTATTTAAGATAGTAGTTTCCTGACACCAGACGTAAGTGTAACATCAAGCTATTTGTAGGCAAAATAGACTTTATGAGCGTCCTGAAAAGGCCTGACTTAAGGCACGTTACTTGCCCAAAAAATTTGTAGTTGTTTAAAATAATTCATCCCAAGAAATCTCACAAAAGCCAGCGTGAATCTTATATAATTTTGCAAACCAGGTAGCTGGAAGCATGTTACACATATTAAAATTTAACAAGCAGACTAATTATATACGTCATCAATTCAAGCGGGAACAAGTCAGACATCCTTAAGAAGCAAACAAGCCAGCGTTGAATCATACAGGTGACCAGTTTTACAAAGCAGACTTGAAAGCATTTTTTCCAGCCTCAACATTTTACCTTAGGTGACATTCACAGTTGCGTGCTATAAAAACCCTCCCGTCTTGCTATCAGGGTAATTGCGACCAAAGCCCTGCTTCTGCCAAGCAAGAAATGCAGCTTTGTTCAAAGAAGAAAACTTGTTCAAGCCAAATACGCACATTTTCAATTCTTTTAGGTCATGCGTGTCAGCTCACATCTGGTACTAAAATTTATCAATGAAGGCGGAAGCCATCTGCGTAAATAATCACTGTCACTTTTGCATCAGCAACAGCACTGCCATGAAAAAAATCTCATGAGCTACACTTGAATAATAAGTACGTTACAATGCGGTGCCATGAACTACATTAACACCCACTATAGATTCAAAGGCAGCCTGCGCATTGTGCCAATGATGAAACATGATGAAACACGACTTCAGTGTTCAGTTGACATGAAACTTGCATGTGCCAGTAACTCAAACCTCTTCAACTTATTTCACCCCCTTCATGCCTTTCATCTGACCTCCTTCATGCCTTTCAAGAGATACTTTAACCTCTACCAATAATTTAAAATCCCAAGTAGAGACTCCAAATTAAATGACACCAGGCCACTGTCAAACTTCTCATGCTTTCCAAGAACTCCCTGCAAAAGTCCCAAGAACTCTCCAAAGGCACACAACCATATGAACATGATGACACGATGAAAAAGATGACATATGCGGCGAAGAGGATGACCACATCCTGAAGTGACAATGCAGGCGGCGAATCGGTGATGTGTTTCTTGCGGGCAATATTGATGCCGCCAGTCCCTTCTCTCAGAATAACCGGGCCTCGAGAAGACTTACTGCTCACCTCATGTACCTTCAAGGAAACAAGAAAATTTTGTTACATGGTTGCTTTAAATGAGTGAGTTGCTTAGTCCCTTTCATAACACAGTAATTGATTTAAAATCAGTGATTTCTTGGGTTTTTTCTAGGAGTGCTGCTAAAGGTGAAAGTGCGCTAAACAATATCACCACAGACAATCAATGAAATTGCCCTGATTCTGGAAAGTATCTAACTTTGCTGCCTCGGTATCCTGAATATAAGGTTTTTTTATCCTTGAGAGGTTTCGTTTATTAATCAAATAATAATTACTATAATCACCTTTCGGCATTATATTTTACACACCTTCTCTCTGCACAAAATGTTCTCTGTACTGTATAATGTGCTCCCTAGAATGCTGTAGTGAAACTGGCTTATTATAACTTACAGCTAAACGATGTTTCTACCACAAAGATATAAATGGCCAGTCATAGGAAATCATAAATATCGCACTGTGACAAAAATGTTTTGTAGTTCCACCTAAAATATTTCCCTCTCGATATGTATTACCTCCATGCTTCGTAGTGGTATGAGGCAGAAGTTCAGCTGACTAATGCTGAACTAGGCTGTTGCACAATTTTCTTATAAATCGCAACTATAGCACATTTTCTTGCAGACGTCACTTTCTGTGCTCTAAACAATTTCCTTAAAAAAATTACCCCTTATTTAACCACCTGTCAAAATTGAATGCAAGCATTACTCATGCTACGCCTGTATTTGGGAGTATTATTGGTGCTACGGGCGTATTAAAAGCGGGAAATTCAAATCGTCAGTTGCCACCGTATTGTTGTAGCAGCAACCACGTTGAGCGTGTCCGTGGTGCTGGCAAATCACAACAACTCTCAAGGTGTAAAAGCTAAATATTTACAAAACTAAAATACAAAATAGTGTTTTTTTTGCCATGGTTTGAGTATCCGTAATAGGCGGAATGTGAACACAATGGCCAATATTGGCGTTCACGATAACTTCTTAACACTGGGATTTTATTAGGACGAACAGACCCAGAAATTGAGTCTCGCAAAAACAAAATGCCAGCTTACCCAACCAAAATTAGACCCGGGTGTTTCTGCCAGGGCCGTCTCAAAGTGCACTTCCAGAAACGTTTCGCTAACGTGTTCCGAAAAGCTCCTACTGTCACCTTGAGCCACAGGCCAAGCTGTCACTGAAAAGATGTTTGAAACCATTAGTTATAAAGAAACTACCTAAAAACGCGCCATGAAAGACCCAAAAATGGCAGTGCGTACTTACTTGTAGAATGCAATGATTTCATCCCGTGCAAGAGCTTTAATGTGTTGCCCTCTGATGATACACTTCCAAGAAGGGGTCCAAATACAATTAAAATGGCCATATGCATTCCTTGTACCACTGTTTTAGGTCTATTTTCGCCCTATAGAGCGTATTCACATACATACAGGCAACCATGCGTGCGCCGCCATATCTGTGGCCAAGCGTCTGTTGCTAGGCGACGTGTGCGCACGGCCCGCAGATCAGGCCCTCCTCTTCTCCTCCGTGCATGGAGGCCTCCGTGCCTTCATGGCGGCCAGGCAGGTCGCGGTCCGCGATATGAGCTTGTGTTTTCGTGCAAGGCGTGTGCGAGTGCTTCAATAGTCTGTTGCACCGCGATAGCGTTGGTTACGCGAAAATTCATGGTTCCGCTCATGAGTGTGACAACCTTATCTGCAATTCAACCCCAGCCTCTGCGCACACCTACGAGCGAGTGCGAGCCGGTCGGGGCGCAAAGATTGCATCGTTAGCGCATTGGTCGTTTGTCAGCATGAACTGCATCATTTCCAAACTGATGCCCACTGAACGCAAAGTAATAACTCGACGCTAAGTACTGTTGAGTACAGTGCGATCTACCTATCGCCAGACGCGTATCAAGTCGCCGCCGCAGATCAGCTGATGGCCAGCCGCCGCGCTCTAATGTCACAGGTGAGTTGTTTTGCTGAGTGTGAAACATTTAGCGCACGAGAAACCCAGTGCCAATGTGTCGCCCGTGCCATCTTGAGGGAAGCCGTTTTTAGGGCTGCTTTTTTGATAATAACTCGAACATAAGCAGCAACGTGTTTTCTTCTTGTTTTTTCTCGTGCGGTGATTGGATCGCATGCAGCGATCAATTACATGAAGCCCTGTGTTTCGATTGTCCTTGGGTGGAGTGAGGAAACCGGCGAGCATCAGTTAAAGGTCAAAACCTCGGGTACTTCTCTCCTGCGCACTTTTGAGGCCGATATATCTTTTAAAGAAATTGCTGTTCGATCACGCCGTCCGGAAACGAACGTCGTCTCAAGCTGTTTTGCGCCAGCAGCGCTTAGCGAAATTTACTATTATGTGTTTTTAGGGGCAGCAGAACTGCCATTTCAGTCTCCGTACAAAACTTGTAGCTCCTGCTTGGTTTAGAAAAACTAATTGTGCACATAATGGAAGTAATTGTGCCTTTCTGCTTCACCCCGAACTTTAGCCCGTTTTTTTTCTTTCTCTTTCATTGCAGGCGTATGCAGCTGCTAGAAAAGAAATACGGCGCCCTCACAGAGCTGGTGTGCGTCCTGCGGGGCAAGCCTCAAGAGTGCCGTTTTTTGCGGCATCCGTGAGCAGCAGCAGGTTTAAATACAGTGATGGTGTTTAGCACACTTCGAAACTGATCTACAGAAATATTCAGAAATAAATAGCGAGGTCGACTGGTGCCCTTTTATGTGCATTTAGGTGCCTTTCCAGCTACTGCTATTTGAATTTACAATGACTGTAAAAAATGAAAAAAAAAAAAAAAGAAACACATTTTGGTCATGCTCTTCATGTGCTAGAATATAAAAAAAAAAAGCATTTTAGTGATACTCTTCATGTGCTAGAATATTTTTTGCAAGACGCGGTTTCTGGCCAGGAAATGATAACTCATGGCTATCGCCTTCATTTTGGCTAATTCAACTGTTATGAAATGGTGATCTGTACAGTGAGCACAAGGACTTCATTGAATTATCGGGCCACATTTTGTCACACTGCGAAAAGTTACGCTTGTGTTCCACTTTTTGGGAAGTGCGTTCATTGCTTAGAAAAGGAAAAGTTCACACATGAATTGATAGGCGGACTTAAAATTGAATGTTTAATAATGTCTGCATTAGAGACCCTTCAGTTGCACTCCCAAAAAAAGAAATCGTGTATCAAAACCTTGCTATGTAGCAGGGAAGGGGCGAGATGACGTGTTAGTTTCGATGTGCTTTTAACCTTTTCATTGGTTGTAATCGCATTGGTATGTTTATTCCTTGAATAAACAATCAGTCACAGTTCAGTGCTTTGTCCTGCCTTTGTTCATATTGCTTTGTAAGACCCACTTTTCATTATGCAATACCAACTAGCTTACCAACCCATGTTCTTTGTGCACCACCAAAGCTTAACATTGGTGTTTCCGGGCATCAGCAGCAAGGCTTAAGTTAACTTGTCTTACTTACACCTAGGGTAACTGCTAACAGCAGCTTGGGACACTATTAAAAATGGCATGATGAGAACATGTCTATCAAGAAACATTTTATTACACATCAATCAAACACCACCCAACCAACAGTTCACAATGTAATTACCCATCAGTTAAATATTAGTGATAGTTTGCAGTAGGTCACAGGAGCACCGATGCAGTCTGCCGATTCTCTTTTGTTGTCACTTCTGCACTACTACTTGGAGCTAAACACAGACAAGGAGCCATGCTGGGGTAAAAAAAAAAATTACACCCATCTCCCCGAAGGGAACCATGAGTAGGATGCGGAGTGTCATGGGGGTTCCGTTTGCGTTTCCGTTATGTTTAATTGCGTCAGCGCACCCGTTGACGGGACTGTTGCTTCCATCCTACTTCATCTGAAGAAGCTCGGAGTCAAGCGAAGCAAGCGCAGCACTGAACGGGCGCTCTGCTAGTTTCCCTTTATATTCACAGCTGTAGGAGAGGAGACTACGAGAGAGAAGTTTGAAGTTTATTAGGAAGATTGCATATAATACAGTACATACATTGGTAAAGAATACAGAAAGAGGTCCCATAGTTTATCACTGTGGGGGGACCTCTTGTTAAAAAATACATAAAAAAATGGTAAAACAAGAGCAGTCAGAAGAGATAAGCAGAAATATAATGTAGATTTATACACAAACCAAATGGACACGGTATAACGGTATAATGAACAATTGCGATGATCGTTCATTACTGATTAGGCCAAAATATCAGAGCGGAGGTGAAAAAAAAATGACGCTTCACTGGACATCAACAGTGTCGAAATACAGAACAAAACAGTTTAATTGTGGCAAAACAGCCTAAGCTGATTTGTTCAGCCTTCATAAAGAAAACAGAGCATGAAAGCAGAATTATTGTAAAATAATATTACACAATAAATGCATTACGGGGATCAATCAGGCAACATGCTTTCACTGAGATGGATAAAAAAAAAATTGCAACACAGAAATCAACGTCAGTGAACTGGAGACATACATTTTCCCGGAATATATACGCTTTCCTTGGATTTATAGGGTGAGAGTGAATGAAGGACTATGAAGGAAGAGCCGCGCATGCGCGCGAGAGAGCTGAAGCGAACGGAGGAGGAGTGCGCGCAGACGGTAGGAGAGGAGAGGAGAGTACGCAGCTGTTTGGAAAGGAGGAGAGGAGCGCATGCACAGATGGTGTGCGGACGGTTTCCCATTCCATTCGGTTTTTGTGTGTGGGTGCTTCCACTTGTAACCTTCCATTCTTTGTGTTACGATTGATACACATAGCCATGCCCTATTGTGCACAGTTAATCTAAAGCAAGGGTGTGAAACACCCAGGCCACATGTGGCCTGCAGACCTTTTGATTTTTTTTTTTGACCTTTTGATGTATTAAAGGATCACCGTAAAACAAATATCAGTGCCTATATTTTAGTCATCCTGGAGATCAGTACTGATATGCTTCTCGAATGGTGACACCAAATTCCATACAGAAATGACCAAGCATATTTACAATGTGTGGGAAAGGACTTGTTTCGTTTGAACGGCAGCATTAGGTGACAATTTGTTACACCCCCCTCCCCCCTGCCTTTCTTGCATTGCAACCTTCCCACGTGGGACTGAACTTCTTGACTGTGGCTTGCTTGCTCACTGATGTGAGTTGAGCCCCTCATGTCACTAACTAAGATGCACAATTTTTTTTGCACAACATTAACAACTCTTAAAAACTTGCATACTACGACGACAATCATCAGTGTCAGCTTGGACAAAAAAGGGAAAGAAATACTGACATTGGGCAGCATTACAAACACCCTGTATTTTTTGTGAAGACACAGAACTAAGCTGAAGAATGTTTACTAGAGCAGCAGCAGCAGCATAAAATGGACAGTGGTGTAACAACTGACAAAAAATAACCTACCTAAACCATTGGGATCAAAATCACGAGCGTAACAGTTCAAAATTGGGCTTGATGTCTTCATCTAGACTCCCATTGCTTTAGGCTCGCAATGGGTGCTGCCATTCACTGCGTGGAATAGCATTTCACATTATGGAAAATTCGGAGGGCTTATTTTACACATTACGGCACATCAAAACTTTCACCGCCAAGAAATTAGGTAAATCGTCGGTCAACAGTCCAGGAAACAGCTTTTCATGTCTACAGGAGCAAAATCCTCATAATGTTCTGTTTGAACAGAAGAGTGCATTCATACAGATGACCAGGGCTAAAATCTTCATGACAGAACATAACTGCAAATCACACAATGAAAACCAAAACATCTGTGCATTTAGATACTACAGCGAAACAAAAAATTGCATCAATAAGTCAATCATCAGGAATTGCACTACCTGGTACAGTAGCCTGTGCATTGTGCTGTTATGCCCATCGCTGGGTAGTCCCTAAATCATACTTCCAATAAATACACATGGTTTGCGGCGATTTTAGATGCCCATCACACAACATTTTTTGCACACCCATTACACACCACACTAACCATGCGTTGCATCCTGGCTGTCTTAATGGTCATGTTCGCCTTCTGACCAGTGGCATTGGATGCCTGCTGCTCTTTTCACTGTTGCCCAGTATTGGCATTTCATTGCGGCCATTCCCATTCCATCCTCTTCTGTGTGGCTAAGGTGTTGTGCTGCTGGGCCCAAGGACATTGCAGGTTCGATTCCCAGCCACTTTTCTGACAGAGGCGAAAAGCAAAAACGCCCGTGTCTGCGAGATTTCGGCGCACGTTAAAGATCCCCCCCCCCCCTCTTTTTGCCCCAGGTGGCCAAAATTAATCCGGAGCCTTCCACTACGGCGTGCCTCACCCACCTATTTCCCACACAATAAGGGAAACTGCTAGACATTGTTGTCTCAGCCAAACTGATGCACACGGCTTGCTGGAAAATGCCTATTCGAATGGCACAACTGACTGGCTCAGATTTGCTAGAGCTGCGCAGACAGCTACAATTTTGTCTAGCTGGGTGAGCCTCTCGTTGTGCTTCACAGTCCCAAGATCAATTGGAATAGTGCTTGACAGGATTCAGTATCGTCCTCTAAGTAGCCCAATCACCCGTTCTACATGAATGCGGACATTAGCCAATTTTCGAGTTTTTTGGACGTCCCAAGCCGATAACTGCGATTTCCCCCTAGTGAAAGCCGGCATTTCTAGCTTGGCTGAGTGGATGCCAACAGCATCACCTATTGTGAATCCTCTGTCAGCCAACACTGTGTCACCTGGTACAAGGCTATTTAAGATGCCGCAAGACTCGGTAAGGCGCTTGTCGCTGGTCCGACCACCCCAACCCTCGGAAATGAAAGTGACTGCACCTCGTGCTTTGCAGCGCAACGCCTTAGCCACTGAGACACCGCGGCGGGTTATATTTGCAGCATTGGTAAAACCATTTTGAAATACTGCAACTTGCCAAGGAATTTAAGTCCTGTCAGTTTTACCTTGCAATCTGATTATACTCACATTTTTTGCAGTTTGTTTTTAGTTGTAAATTAAGTGTATCAAGTCATTTTTTTTGCGTGTTTGCCATTCAGCAGAAGACTGCACTTACTGGGCACGTCTGGTATTGATGGTCATTTGTACTCAACACATCCTGTATTTACAGATTTCTTTTCTGACTCCAACAACTGCATCGGTGAAGCAATTTTGTAAGCCTGCAGCTCGTCGTCTTGTTCAGTTGTTATTAACGTGCTATGTTAGAGAAATCACATCAATCTCAATTATCTTTTTAGTTTAAGAGTGTGGCATTACTTTGTGTATTTACCAGAAAACTATTACCTGTCTGTATAATGCCTTTAAATCCCTATTTCTTTGAACTTTTCAACACTTTTCTGTGTATGATACTGTCCAGTTGCTGTGATTTTTTTAACACGAGGAAAATGCAAATATCATTTTAAGCAGTGACATCACAAATGACATACTGTGTGCTGAATAAACTTTTTCTGTTGTTGCCCACTAACCTGTTGCCTACTAACAGCTTTGCAGGCTTTGCTTAAAGACCTAAAAAAAAAAATAAGTAGCAGATAGTGAATTTTCACTATTGTAAACGCGATACCCAGGACTCTGCTGGGAAAAACTCGTCATTGTGTACATAGAAGGGAACTTAGTATCTGGCACACAGCATCACTGAAAAGCAATTTACATGCCCATCATAGCTAAAACATGCTAAAATTCACACTCACTGCTACATTGTAATTTTTTTTTTATTCTAAGCATCCCCTTTTATTCATGCCCCTTGCACTTGCGATAGATGCACTTAGGGTTGATGCACAAAGATTTGGAGTATTTAACATTCAATACACCTTTTATTAAAATGGGGTAGGAACTAAGAATTGAGCAAATGGGGCAGTAAAAATTGGAACAATTCATATGGTGAAAGGTGTTGGAGGGGCCAGAGACAGATGTGATGATAGTTCCAGGGTGCTTACTGCTCCTACTCTTGTTCTACTCTCCCCAAGTAGGAGCTGTGCAGTACGGTCTCCCACTGCTATTAACACTGCAACTTGGTGTGGCTGTGTGAGGACGCTGACATAGCATGTGTGCTAGGCCTGCTCCTTCCTGGCACCTGTGGCACTCTGCAGGGGGGGTGGGGGGACAGCTACTGTTACCTGTCCTGGGTAACAGTAGCTGTAGACAATTAAGCTCCAACACGAATTTGTCTGGAGGTGTCTCCAAACCACAGATTCCTGGGAGGGATACAGGCTCAGGTCAGCTGACAGTGGTTGGGGATATCCGTGTAGGACACTACTCTGTTCCTGCCTGACAGTGAGATGAAGCCACCGTCCAGATTGACGTGCGCTAGGTCGGTGAAGCCGCAAGCGGCGTTGTGTGCGGATTCACTCCTGGCCATGCCAAAGAGGGCAGCGGTCCAGATTAGATCCAGAATTAGCGGTCCAGAACTTGCCGGTTCGTTTTTCGGGGTCGAAGCCAAAAGTTAGAGGTACGGACACCTCTTCGGAGATCTGCCCTCGGGAGAAATTTAGGATTGCAGACTTGGAGGTTTTAATTAACAGCGATGCTGTTGAGCAAATCATTTCTGTATGGTGTCCGCAGCTTTTAAAATACTACGAAAATGCACACCATTCATGCTCGCGTGCCTTGATACGTGTGCATAGTTTGTCGCAGATAGTGGATAGGCCACAGATAGTTGGCATGGCCGAGGAAAGGAAGAGGCCGGTATGCTTCGACAGGCTCGGCGTGCAAAGCATCTGCTAGAGACGATAAGTCATGCTTACAGGGCGGCACAAGAAAACGTCGACCAAAACGACGAGGTCACTCTGGCGTTGCTCAACGTAAGGTAATGAAATGCCATCCCGCCGACGTCAACCACGGCACCACGACAATAAAACTCAACTTTGTGTCCGTCAATGATCAAGTCTTGCACGTGAGCACTAGCTTCCCTGAATTTTTTTACTGTTCTGATTTTTGTGAAGGCCACCATTGCCAGTGCAATGGCTGCTGCTTCATACACCACTGGGGTATGAAGCGGGCCAGAGGCAATGGAGTTTCCCTGGTTATTGACTACAGCAACTAATATTACGTCGAGACGAAAATAGTTGGCTGCGTCCCTGTAAACCACGTCCTCACATTTAGCTTAGCGTTTGCGCAGAGCTTGCGCCCTGGCCTATCGTCGCTCGTCGTTGTAATTGGGGTGCGTTTCACGAGAAGAGGGGGAATGAGGATGCAATCTCCGCGTTGTTGGAATAGCTACTTGTAAAGTCGTGCTGCAAGGAAGGTTAATGTCCAATGTGCTTAAAATGCGACTCCTTGTTTGGCTGTTAGCTAAAGCTCATGCTGCCTTAACCTTTGTAGAAAGTGTACGTCTGAAACTGATCATGGTATGCAGAAAAAGAGTTTTCCTCCATGTTCAAGAACCTTTCCCATGCATGGAATGAGAGATAATGGCTGGAGAATTTCAATCGTAAGCTTTTTTTCAGGTTTAGGGATTAAAATATTTTTAGCTCTTTTCCACTGTTTCAGAATGTGGCCTCTATCCCAACACATATTGAGCTAATGAGTGAGGGCTTCCAAAAAGTCATAACCTAGATTACAAGCATTTGTTCCTGATGTCGTTTTGCCTAAAAGCACGTTTTGTTTTGTGCAAAGGGCCGTAATGGCAGCCGCGTACCTTGCCCGAAGTAATGTTGAGGAGGGCATTATTCCGGCTCGAGTAGGGGGCAGTACCTTGGCAGCACAGCTTGCAATATGAAGATCCTGAATAACCTTCAGTAGTTCTTTGTCCGTACTACCAAACTGATAGGGAATGACACTTATGGCGAATTCCATTGGGAGAGCAGGAGCACTCAAAAGCACTCTGAAAGTGCTCTCTCCTGAGCAGGCGTGTTTCAGTGGTCGAACAGAAGTAGGAGCGCTGTCATCCAGTGGTAGTGCGAGACCACTTTCGGTGCTCTGAGAGCAGTTGGGAGCAGTTCGATCTGCTCCCGCTTGAAAAGTCGGAGTGAGCACAGTACGATACGAAGGAAGTCACATGACCTTTAACGTCATATCCTCCCCTTTGTGTGTGTGTGTGTGTGTGTGTGTGTGTGTGTGTGTGTGTGTGTGTTTTGCTCCCTTGTATCGGGGAGCGCGGCAGTATCCATCGTGCATTTGCAACTTTGTGGAATGGGCAGCGAGCCCTACGAGCATGCGAATGCTTCACACCGCCACACGTGCTTTGCCCGGCTTTGCTCAAACATGCTTTTCCGCAGAGATTGCTGGGATGCCTAAAGGCTGGAATACATGGAGCGAACTTTCACGACAAAGTTCGCGCGGCGGGAAATCTCTGAGCTACCGTGCTTATCCAATTCTAACGCGCCCCCGATTCTAATGCGCACCCGATTTTTCTGACAAAAAAAACCAAGGGCATAAATCCCGCCGCGCTGCCGCTGGGCTGCTCTAAATTAAAGCCCCTCCGCCGCGGCCCTGCCCATAGGAGGAGGGGCTTTACTCTCACTGAACTCCATGCCCAGAATCAACGGTGCTGTTCAGTAAACAGACCCAGTGAAGGAGCTTCCCACTTTGGTTGTACATCATTTAACGATTCTGCGTGGGGCGGGGGTGTTTCTTCTACTGAAATATTCGTTCTCAGTTCTCAAAAACGCTAAAGGCTGAAGAGGGAGAGAGACAGAGATAGAAAAAAAAAAAAAAAAACAACGGCACCGGGGAGATTCGCATGAACGACTACAAGAACAAGTAGCCGGCAGTTTAACCTCTACTTCACCCCGAGAGATGGTGCATATGAGCAAAATAGCCTCTGTTACTGGTTTTTGTCGTATTTGAGACGCCCTCGTAGTGATACCGCCTGTTCCTCACTCACCAATCTTGCAGACAGGCCTCATATTGCTGCTACTGCAAGTAATGTAGCCGGATCGCCCTTATTTAACCTGATAAATGCTATCATGTATGCCCATACAGCCGGTCGGGACCGTGTTTTCCCCTCGTCGTTTTTTCCTCTCCCACCTGCTCTCCGGGTGCGTGCCGCACTCATGGCAGGTTCACTGGCCCTGCTCCCGCGTGCCCCCAAGTGTTCTGTCACCTACTCCTCACTGCACGATGCCACTGCTCCTGTTCTCTCAATGGAATTCCCCATTAGGTTGCATCAATGTATGGCTTGGCTCTTACCGAGATCAATTAAGCATCATACGACGTTTCATGTCTTGGGTAGTTGCTTCTCACGGTGCAATCGCAAGCTGCATGCCAATTTTGTCGCAATAACTGAGTATTCTTCAATGTGTTGGTCAAGCCAATCCAGGCGACAAAACACATTGCAACTGACTTTGTTCTTGCGGAGTTGCTGTTGCAAACCACTCTTGGCCTCCCACATGTGGGGAAGCTGCAAGTCAACCTGGCATTGGTTCCCTGCTTCAAATGTATAATTAGTTGCCTGCTCAGCATCTCGGCCCAGTTGATCCGCCTTTGCCTTGATGTTAGTTATTTCTCAGATATGTGGACCAATCACCGAGTGTGAGGAATCCCGCTGCACCACTCAGAGCCCTTGAAATGCATCTCAGTAAATGAGGATAAGCGGGCCTACCATACCTTCGTTTGATGTTGCCGGGTGGTCGCTGCCGAGATTCTCCTATGTGTTGCGTAAAGTGGTCTTCCTTTACGTGTGTTCTGTAAAAGTGAGGCAAGGCTGCTCACACTGCTGCTCATCACTGCTCACACTACTTCCGGTGCAAGTGGGATGCGTATGGTCAGTGGTAAGGGTGAGGCCTTCTTGTTGGGCATCAAGCCAAAGGTTTTCGCTTTTTAATGGTGTCATGCTTGCAATCCCCACTTAGTGTGATGTGCATTAAAATCACCGACAATGAGCAATGTGTCGAAATGGAAAATTTCAAGAGTTTTCTAAAAAAGCTTGGTCAATTTGGAGGTGTTGCGAGAAGGGCTCCATACGTTTAGGAGAAACGTGCCGGTCAGCCATGTTTTGCATTTAGTAATTAATTCGATGCAACAATACTCGCATCCCGGCCGGCAAATTTCACTTCTTTTCACAGACGCAGAAGTTTTGACGCCTCCGAACCTCCAAGTTCTACACCGTGTTTGCCATTTGAAAAGACTTTCCACACTGATGAGTTCTACACTGTTTGTTGATTAGTACACACATACCCTGAAGTCACTGACCTAAGAACTGAAGCGCATGAAAAATTCCTTGCCGGCCTGACCCCTGACCCGACAGGCACAGTCAGCCCTGTGCGGCAGCAGCGGCTCACCATTGTTTGCATTGCTGGATGTAAACAAATCTTTTCTTTGCAGCTACGTCAGCTGACTCCTTAGCCATGATTGGCTATCCGGTTTTGCATTGCCGAGGCGCAACGAGGGGATTCAGTCCTAGAGCGATCTTGTCCTCCCTCGCAAAGCGAGAAAAAGCGATGCCTGGCTCATCACTTGCAACGTCACGCAATGTGCCAAGTCGCCAATAGGAATGTGCC
Source organism: Haemaphysalis longicornis (assembly GCF_048455015.1). NCBI lineage: Eukaryota > Metazoa > Arthropoda > Arachnida > Ixodida > Ixodidae > Haemaphysalis > Haemaphysalis longicornis. The sequence continues at coordinate 17,028,819 of NW_027526233.1, forward strand.
TTTAGACGATTGGTGAGCACTTTCGAACTGTCCGCTGACGGAGGCCAGACGCACGTGCAGTCGATTTTATGGGGCCTATTCCCCTTCACGCAGCGTCCTCAAAGAACCGGTGATGCAAATGTTGAGACCGGTGATTTCAGCACCAATCTTATCCTCAAATTGCACTAACATGGCTTTGAATGTCGCACAAGAGTTTCCATGATCTGTTCTCCAAAATTTTGAAGCACACCTTCCGTAACGTACTAATCATCCGACCCCGGGACCCAATTTCTGAGGACCCCAAGGTCGGTAACCTGCTGTGGCTGGAGTCAACGATGGCCTGAGATGCTGGCCTGACGTTTCGGAAGAGGCGGGGTTCACAGTGGTGTCGACTCCCTTAAGTTCAGTTACGGTTGCTTTTAGAACTTTTTTTTTTCCAACGATAATGGACTCAAGCATGTGATGGATTTTGTTAATTTCTGAGCATGAATCGGAATGTCTGCCGTGAGTGTATTGACTCTGGGGGACCATGTGTCTCTGAGTGTGTTTGCCGTGGGAGACCGTAGCTGCCCAGCTCACCTTGTTGTTTAGGTTGATTCTGTTGGCATGGATATGGCCGCCAGTTCTCGATGGTTTTGGCCCTCAGTGCTCGACAGCCGACGACGCAACGTCCAGCGCACACAATCCCAGCTCCGGGTGGAGTTGTCCTTGGTCGCCGGTCCACAGCTCGCATTCCCTTGGCTTTGCTGCAACCAAGGAAAGGAGCCCAAATGGTCACTCTCCCCAGATGAGGCCCTAAAGAATTTTTTACTGCTCCTTTCTATTGTCCTCGTCCTTCACGAATAGTCACAATCTGCGCATAGAGTGTAAATCCCGAAGTGCTAGGACTTGATTTTAATGAAGCCTGTCGCGTGCTTAAGCTCCCAATCAGAGGTCAAGAAAAAAACGTTCAATGCATTACTGACCGCTAATCGCCAAAACGCTTCGACAAGGCCGAAGCCACATGTAGCCAAAGCAACAAGCACGAAATGAACATCGTACTGTTAAAGTAGGCCGTACAGCCAGTGTCTTCTTGGCAGGAGGCACTTATTCACGTGGCAGCATGTAATGCCTTTCAGCTGCTGCTTGCATCAATCTAGAGTTTTGCTCCCGTGAGTACACCCCATTGTTTTTCTCAACAGCTGCGTAGTTTAATTTGACCCAATGCAAGTGCAGTTACTAATACGCCTGCAGTGCACTGGCCTTGAATGCAGGATCACACATGCTTGGTGCATTGCTACCGTGGTATGCTGCACGTATCAACTCGACTCAACAGTGTGTCACCTGACAACCTCCAAATGCACACCTGAAACACCTCCTTTAGTTCTTTCCAGGGTGCTCATTCTTCACAGTCCATAAACTGTTGGTACAGCCAGAAATACTTTTAGGGGTTGGGGGTGTATGGAGGTATGGGAGAATGGAAGGAGCCTTGCCAAAATGAATGCTAGCACTTGCTTATGTGCAGCATAGTAAAATGTTTGGGGGAGGGGGTTCAAAACCCCTCCGCGCTGTACCTGGAGAATCCTATCGGCCATCTGGGAGGCCATCACTGATGTGTTGCTGGGGCATTCTTGGCTCGTTTCTCTCTCACAAAGGTGAGCACATGGCGGAGTTATTTGTGCACTTGACAGCACCTGAGGATTCACAAGGATTGTCAGCTGCTGATAATGGCTGAGCTGTTGGGTTGACCTTTTTTCTGTGCAGCTTAGCAAAGGGGTCAGCCTCGCGTAGGATGTTTACTAGCACTGATGAGAGGCTGAAAGTTGGGACATAAAGAGTAGTCAGGCAGTGGATGTTCACACGTATTTAAAGAATTGGCCATAATATGGCTTATGTGAAGACTATGACATGCTTTTCATCACTATCAGAAGTGGGGTAGGTCCAGCCCCTTTAAGGGACCGTGGCACACCATCTTGCATTCGGGACAGACGCAAACACCCACACATCAAAACGTTCGACAAGTACTCCTGTAATGATGCCAGCATTTACGGAGGTGAAGGATAAAAAAATCTAAAATGAAGTTTGCCTTGGAGGTGCAGTGTCTCTTTGGCACTGCACATTTTTATACGTTTCAACACGAAAATGCATAATCAACATAAAAAAAAAGTTGTACAACTGAAACTGAAAAGCAACACAGGCTGCATAAACTTTACCTTCTTAAGAGAAGCAAAAATAGGCCAGAAACATGCATACACTATGCCAAGTTTTTTCTGCAGCCTTGTGCGCCTAGTGGTGGCTGGATGGCTTTTTGTTGACTTCGCGGGACTGGGGGAGTGGCTGTTGAGAGCCAGTGGTTGATCTCATGCTTCAGACCTGCAAGAGTGAGTAGTAACATGTGAACTTAAACATGCTGCGATGCACAGTTTTACAACAGTCAGTTCACCAGTGACCACATAAAGTTGAAAACGGCTTGTGCTTGCTTTGTAGAAGGTTTGTACGAACACTTTGATTGACTATGAGGTTTAACACACTGACACTACACAGGCAATGGGGCACACCGTAGTGAGGGACTAAGGTTAATTTTGACCACTTGGGGATGTTTTAACGTGTGCCAAAATCTCGAACATGGGCATTTCTGCTTTTCGCCTCCATTAGAAAAGCGGCAACTGTGGCCAGTTGCCGCTTTTCAAATATGAAGTCTGGACTAGAGGTATGCAGGCAACGTTTAACAAATATACATATGTGCAGACGCAAGGATGGTGAGAACAGAGCCTGCAAGCATATGAATAGTCTGCTTGCCGGTTGGGAAGGTTGGTTGCTTAAAAAAAGAATGGTGCATAAAATAACCTGCTAGATACCATGCGTGCCCAAGGCATTGCTTAAAAATCAACTCGCCATTCCATGTAATAAATGCAGCTATGTAGTAAAACCACAGAGGGGGAGGGAGGAATAACCGGGTGTTTTAAGGTGCACAGTAAAAATAGCGCAGTTAAAAGGAACGAGCCAAAGATGGAACTAGCGTTACTCCGCTTTGTTCACTAATTAAAACGCCCAATTTTTTTTCATTCCTGAAATTAAGGTACTTCCTGTCTCGTCGGCTGACGAGTGACGATGAAAGCGACCACACCGACCGGTTGCTGGAACTCAAGTGCCTTTATTAAGCGAAGAGAAATAAACCCCCCCGGTCCCCGATGGCGCGGCGGCGCAGGCGTGGAACACGATAGCTCACGCGTCACACATCTGGTGGGTTTGATCCGCGGAGCTTTCAACCGTCACTGCTGGTGTTTCGTCTGTGCTTGAATAACTGTCAGACGCAAGGCCATCAGGCATGCCTGCACCGTTGAACGGCACCAAATGCCGACGGTTGCGCTGAATGATGCATGTCGGTGTTTCCACCACATATGAGCGTGGTCTTCTTGCTGGGCTGAGCACCTTTGCTGCGCGTGACATATCCTGCACCCACACATCCTCCCCGTCAGCGAGTGGGCGGAGTTGGTGGGCGGCGTGACGACGGTTGACGTCTTGACTTTGTTTTGTTTGGTTAGCTTTATCCTTAGCTGCAACTTCGTCGTGTGGTGGCCACTCCGGTTGCAGGGTGTCTGGCATCTTCGGCACTGTCGTTTGCAGACGTCGGCCCATTAGGAGCTGCGACGGGCTGTATCCGCTCGCTCCTGGCGTGTCGCGGTACACCAGAAGCGCCATGTGTGGGTCCTTGGATTTTGTGAAAAGATCCTTCATGGTCCGCACCATGTGTTCTGCCTCGCCGTTTGACTGTGGGTAGCCCGGGCTGCTCGTGATGTGATGAAATCCGTAGGTCTGCGCGAACTCGGCGAACACCCGTGACGAAAATTGCGGGCCGTTGTCGGACACGAACACATCAGGTATTCCATGTCGCGCGAACGTGCTCTTGACAGCTGCAATGACAGCTGTGGAGGTGGTCGACGACAAGCTGATTACTTCCGGAAAACGAGAGTAGTAGTCCACCACGATTATGTAGTGAGTTCCATCAAGTTCAAACAAGTCGGCGCCTACACGCTGCCATGGCCGATTTGGAGTCGGTGTTGCGATTAGTGCCTTCAAACGCTGAACTCTCGTCTGAGCGCATTTCTCACACGATGTTACGAGCTGCTCAATTTCGCTGTTAAGGGTAGGCCACCATACTGCGTCCCTTGCCCTTGCCTTGCACCGTCCAATGCCCTGGTGGCCTTCGTGGATTTGCTGAAGTACCTCACGGCGCATCAGGCTTGGAATAATGATGCGGCGATCTTTGAGCAAGAAGCCATCGCACACTGTGATGTTGCCTCTTTCCTTCCAGTACTCCCTTAGATGAACTGGAACCTTTGAGACGTTTTCTGGCCATCCTTTCTCACAGAAGCGGAGTAGCCCAGAACAGATGCCGTCTTCCGCTTGGTGCTTGCGTAAGGCATCCATGCGGGAGGACATGAGGTTGACAGCTGCTGTAACGACTTCCCCGATGAATAACTCGATGGAGTCTGTCTGCCATTGACTTCGCTCAGGATCGTGTCCCTGAATAGGAGCCCTTGACAGCGTGTCTGCCGTGGCAATCAGCTTGCCAGGGACGTAGAGAACAGTGAACTGATAGCGCATAAGACGGATTCGCAAGCGCTGAATTCTGGGCGGAATCATGTCGAGTTCTGCTGATCCCAGGAGCGCGACTAAAGGACGATGATCCGTTTCGACTTGAAATGCGATGCCCCTCAGAAACTGGTCGAACCTCTTGACAGCCCACGTCACAGCCAAAGCTTCTTTTTCTGTTTGACTGTAGCGGCTTTCAGTGTCCGTTAGGGATCGTGAGGCGTAAGCAACCGCTCGTCGTTCTCCCGATGGTTGATCTTGAAGCAATACAGCTCCGAGACCGTATGAGCTTGCGTCAGCTGACACAACCGTGGGGTACGATGGGTCATATTTAGCCATGCAGACCTCTGAACTGAGCAAGCTTTTGAGCTTGTCGAAAGCAGCTTGCTGGCACGGTCCCCAAAGCCATGAGTTTCTCTTTTGAAGCAATGCCCTGATCGGTGCTGTGATGTCGGAAAGATGAGGAATGAAGCGGCCCACATGGTTCACCACTCCCAGCAGTCTTCGGACACCGCTGACATCCGATGGGGTTGGTAGCTTGGCCAAGGCCTCGACCTTTTCTGGATCGGGACTGATTCCTTGTGCGCTAACCACGACTACAAGAAACTTGACTTGGTTTGCAGAGAACGTGCATTTCTTGCGGTTCAGCTTGATTCCCGCTTCTTCCAAGCGCTATAACACCTGCTTGAGACGCTGGTCATGCTCTTGCTGCGGTGCTCCGAAGACAAGAATGTCGTCAATCATGCTCACAACTCCTTCGAGGCCTTCCAGAATTCTGCTCATCTGTCGCTCAAAATATTCTGGCGCTGAGCAGATTCCAAAAGGTAGCCTTTGGAAACAGAATCTTCCCATTGGTGTTATGAACGTAGTGAGTTCTTGACTTTCTTCTGAAAGCTTCACCTGGTGAAAGCTAGCGGTAGCATCGAGCTTAGAGAATACCTTTGCTGATCCGAGGCGTCCCAGGATGTTCTCGACTGAGGGTAGTATGTGACGCTCCCGAAGCACGACTTCGTTGAGTCGGGTGAGGTCAACGCATATTCGGTAGCCTCCTCCTGCTTTTGGAACAGCCACCATTCCGGAACACCATGGTGTGGGACGGTCCACCCGTTGGATGACTCCCTGGGATTCGAGCTTGGTGAGCTCCTCTCGAACTGGTTTGTGAAGCGGAATCGGTACTCTTCTCGGCACGCTGAGTGAGAACGGTTTGGCACCTGGTTGGAGACGTATCACGTCTTCGTCTTGCAGCTCGCTCAAGCCATCGAAGAGACTGTCCTTCAAAGTGACGGTAGAATCCGTTACATTGTCCACGAACCGTATAACTCCGAGAGCCTGTATCGCAGGGAATCCAAGAAGCGGCGGGTCTTGCGAAGGCACAACATACACTGTTTGCACTGTAGACCTGCCTTTCCAGCTCAGTTTCGCTTGGAATGTTCCGAGAACGGTGAGGGAGTAATTTCCTGGGCCCGTAAGCTCACCTGGCTTTTGCAGCTGTTTCGGTATGCCTGGAAACGAGTCCGGTACCACTGTCACCTCCGCACCCGAGTCGACCTTGAAGTTAGCGTAGTCCGTTGACGGCCACTTTTACGAACTTGGCTCTGTTGATGGCTGCTACGGAGTGCAGTGTGAGAGCTCCCATGTTCTTCTTGCTTTTCTTTTCGCAGACTGCTTCGAAGTGTCCAATCCGATTACACCCTTTGCACTTGGCTTGCCTAGCTGGGCAATCTGCTCGAGGATGCGTTGGTCGACCGCAGTATCTGCAGCTCGTGGTAGCGTCGCTTGTGTTGGACTTCGTAACACGCTTGCCGGAGCTCCCTTGAAAATTCGAGCCATGTCGCGGCTTTTGGAAGCGCTTTTGAACTTTGGCCTCGGCCACAACGTGAGCAGGATTCGGCTCTTTTTGGAACACTGCTGCACGGGCTTTCATGGCATCTTCGTTGATGCGAGCCTGTAGTCTTGCTTCTTCAAGGGTAAGCTTTTGTGTTCGGCACAGTTTGTCCACAAGGTTAGAGTCCCGGAGACCCACGACGAACCTGTCTAGAACGAGTCGTTCTTCCACTTCCGCTGAGGCGTAGTTGCTCTTTTTGACAAGTGTACGCAGCGCAGTGTAGAACTCGTCTACGGTCTCGCCTTCGCCCTGGGTTCGACGGTGGAAGCGGACACTTTCGTAGACCTCGTTGACCGGGTGGATGAAGTGATCGGTGAACTTCTTCTAGCAAGCTCCAGTCTTCGCTGGACAATGCTAGAGTGTCGAGAACGCGGCAGGCGTCTTGGGAGCCCATGTCGTAAAGAAGCGTTCTGACCCGTACTTCTCCCGGCGCTTGGTAGAGCCCAGATGCATAGCAATAGTCGTCGAACTGGTAGACCCATTCTTTCTAAGAGCTTGGGTTCCCAAAATCGAATTTCGGTGGCGGTTGAAGCCCAGTGCCGCTGAACTGGATAGAAGGATCTCCATCCGCCATAGCGTGTTTTGCAGGCTACGCACCTTAGACTGATTGCTATTAATAATTGATCGATGTGTCGCTAACTTTATCCCACTTCTGACACCATGTCTCGTCGGCTGACGATATCGACGATGAAAGCGACCACACCGACCGGTTGCTGGAACTCAAGTGCCTTATTAAGCGAAGAGAAATAACCCCCCCCCCCGGTCCCCGATGGCGCGGCGGCGCAGGCGTGGAACACAATAGCTCACGCGTCACACATCCGGCGGGTCCGGTAACGCGAACCGCCGCCCGAGCGAGCGTGAGAAACGCACCTTCAGCGCGCCGTGAAATGCGCGTCCACTACACTTCCGAAATCTGGGTCCTAGTAATTTTTCTGCGTCAAGACTTGCGCATTGAATCTACACGGCACCAGCGGAACGGGTTGGTCACTGCAACAGCAGATTTTCTCTGGAATTGGAGTCGGAAGAAAATCTCAGTGATGTCAGTGATTGTCAGTGTCAGTGATTGCCGCGATTTAAATAAAAAACAAGAGCGCGCCTGTTTTTATCCCTCGTACGAACAACCGACAAGGCATCCAGCGTGCGACCGCGACTGGTGACTGCGAAGCTGATGGTGGCGCATTGCTGCCTGCCTAAGTTTTCATTCCAATTTATTTGAAAACACGTTGGCACACGGGGGCGTGCACGAGTAGGTAGAGCGGTAAAAACGTTAGAGCCCACGTATGCGTGCGACTGCGTCGCGATAAGTCACGCGTATGCTCGCGGAAAACCGATCGCCCGAAGGCATATGCAGAAAATGTTGCCGTACGGAAGCCAAACTCGAGGGATTTGTTCAAAGGGCGCTTGCGATCCGTCAGCGCTCGGGTTACAGCACGGCTCGGGAAGCGGCCTCGCATTCGCTACCATCGCTAACTCGGCGTACGCGTGAAACAGCTCTCCAAAGAAATTATTCGGTTTTTGTAATCAACCATGTATTAGAGGGAACTTACCAGACAAAGTCGTGGATACGGTGCGGGTGCACTTGCGTCGGCATCCACGGCGGCAGCCAACAGCAGTGTCGGACTTTTGCGCGCCGTTCCGGCCGTTCGCTGCCGCGGTTTCATCCTCCGGTGATGCGAAGTTATCGATGGCAGGTAGAGCGACACCACGTAATGTGAATGCGATTAATAATATATCTCTTGACGCCACTACCGATAATTGGGTTGAAACGCGGCAGACGACAAACGGGACACCGGTGTTTTTTTTTTTTTTCTCGAGATGTGGGCGCACAGCGCATGCGCTAGCACAGTGGCCACAGACATGGCGGCTTTCAGTGTGGCCAAGCGAAGAAAATCGCCCGCTAAACTTTTGAATGAATACCGTCTATTGCCTAGAAAATAAACAGAACAAAAATATCAGAGAATAAATTTATGCCTTGCTTTACCCAGGGAGCACGAGAAAATATTGAACAATGTCTGATTCGTTCCACGAAAGTATAATGTCTTTTTTACAGCGGAAGCCCTGGTAATCTTTTCTCGCTAAAGAATTCGAGATATGAAAATATTTGAACATACTTTAAGCTCACCTGTCCTTGGTCTATGCGAACTGGTGAATATCTGCACAATATGCACAACTCAAAAAGTACTCTTTTGTGACTTATAAGCTCCACAGGGCATTCATAATCCGCCACACTCTCCCCGACGACCCTTCAGCATGCCAAAGATGTCTTCAGCCAGTGAATGCCACAGCCATGACTTCGCAGGAGCATGTAAAGAAAGGAAATAATTTGTTTTCTTTTTTTTTTTGCAGAGGAACAAAAACATTTGTCACAACCTATCAGTGGAGGGCCAAATGTCTCCACAGTCAGCCATATACTCTTTCTGAACAGGTCATACAGTATGAATACAGAATGTACCAATCTACTTTTGCAGTGTAATTTCTACGTTCAAAGGCGAACAGAAATGGATTAATGTTTGGTGCACATCATGATGCAACAACTTTGCACCAGAGCGTTTTGAAAATTATTCCAACTCTCGAGCTGCCACTGACATTGATAGCATAAAATGGCAGGAATGGATTATTTTTAAACTTACTTTGTGACGTTAAAACTTCTAATAGTCCACACGTGAGTTTGATGGGTAATTATTCAGAGGTCTCAGGTTACCACTGACATTGACAGCATAGAAACGGCACCACACTTTCTGCGTGTTTCCAAATGCCTTCCCATCCACAAAAGGAACGTTGTGTTACGCTACTGCTCAGACAACCACTTTCCCTTGCATTTCACTACACGTCAGGGAGCCAATTAACGTTGACTAGTGTAAATACACCATCTGAATTTATCGAAGGCATTGGAAGAAACAAGGAGCAACTACACACACAGCACAGATAAACGTAAGCAGTGCTGCTGCCAACGCCTTGAACGCACATCAACATTAGGCGGAATAGCGTGATTAGCAGAGTAAAGTTATGGCTCTTAGAAGACGAACACAACGCAATTAACACGGAAGTTTGAAAATACCGATAAGTCTAAAGACAGACGCTCCGACAAACATGTGCAGTGTGTGCGCGTGAGACAATAGCATGCGACTAACCCGACAAGATTCAGTACCGCTGACAGGTACAGCAACCGTCAATATACAACTAAGCAACACCACACCATAAGGGGACATGCAGACTCGAGAAATGCGCGCACCAGCCACTTTCTAAATAGCACTAGCTAACATACGGAGTCAGAAATGTCAAGCCGACTCCAACCCACAAACACACAAGCTTAAGTAAATAACGGCCGCAAACGTTTCTCGCATCGAACAGGCAGCGGAGCGGCACGTTTATCGGACGCAGTGATAAACAAGTCAAAGAACAACAACCGTTACCAGAACATAAATAAGCAGCACTGACCTTTTTTGCGCCTCCCGGCAAAACTTCACCTCGTCGAACAGTAAATACAGCCCGAGGACATGAAGAAATCCGCAGTTTCACGCCACAACCAAACTGGTAACCGTTCCCGCCAGTCTGACCGACAGTTCATTTAGTACATCAAGCGCATAACGCGAGCAATCGAGAAAACCGCTATAGAAGGCCACTGGTGGCGCTGCATGCGGACGAACAAAAACTAGCTTCTGTAAACGTTGAAACGTAGGGGCGCTGCTGTCGTTAAAAGTGTTCACGCAGTCCCGTTTTTCCCCCATCGTCGTTGAACCCGTTGCCGTCCCACTATACCACGCACCAAGGCAAGCGGCGCTGCCGTGTATTCTTTCCTCCATGCTGTCAACGCATGCGCACGGCATGCCGCACTGAAGTGGCGGTCGTTTCGTAATCGTTTCGGCCAACTTTTTCTTCCTCCGTGCCTTCGGCGATGCACTCCGTGGACAGTGACCAGCCCGCGGAAGAGATCACAAGCTCGGCACCCTTGATCGCTTATATTTGCTTCGGAAAATGGGAGTAGGCCTCTAAGCGGACGTCTACGCGGCTCTGAGGCTGGAACAAAGAGCAAAGTTGGGCTAAAGTTGTTTCTCTCCGCGGTCCGTGAGCGCGTGCGGAATGTGTGCATAAACTTTGATGACAGCTTTATTTCGTTCTTTGCAGTGAAAACGAAACGATGCTTCTTTATTGACTGCGTTCTCTTGACAAGTCTTTCCAATACCAATAATATATACTGCGACGCTCTTTGATACCCACGTTATAGAAAACCACTTCCGCGTAGTGAATCCAGTCTGATTACTCGCTAATTTGCGAGTAATAATACATCTGCCCGTTTTCGAGCAGTTTTTCTTCATGAACACCAATAGTGCAGGAAAAGAGCAACGGGGGGACCAGCAGGAGAAGGCAGGTCATTCGGTGAACTTGAATTACTACGGCAAGTAACAACATTAGGGTAACACTGCGAATTTTCGCGATACAGCAATGCGTAATTTGAAATAAGAATGCCATTTCAGTATAAATATATAGAATGTAAGGCAGATGCCGCGGGGTAGATTTAGTTCTCCGGGTTTTGTGTCATTCTCCTCCTGCAAAGAGGCTTTCGTTTTTGCTTGTGAAAATTACTAGCCGGGACGAGACAAAATACAAAAACTAACTTCTAAGCATATAACTGCATGCGTAGCATGATGTGTGTGGTGTAAAATGTGACGCAGTCGGTTACAATTATGTATGTAACCCATCACAACATAAGGAACGTGGACTAAGTACCATTGAGCGCGTATTACACCATAGCGAGATGATGACTGAGCGTTGAACAAAAACTGCCGTTTCTGCGAAGCTTTGTAAACCAAATGCATAAAATGTAATGGCCTCAACAAGTATTTCGTGATGAAGATGTTCACAAAAGCACCACGAATTCTTCAGCGCTATAGCAGCTATGGCTTTGCCCGAACGGCATATTGGGAACGGGAAGACGTTTAGTCATTCTCAAATTGAAGTCACTGGTGATTTTGTACTTGACGCCTCAAATTAGAAAAATACGATGTTCACGAAAGCGGTTTGGGTGCCGCAGAACACCTGGAAATGGGTTCCTGCAATTTCTTCTTTTGCCTAAGATATCCTCCTCTCGACATTTTTAATGCTTTCTACGGCGTTGACAAAAAAGTGGGATTGCGTTTTCTGTCAGAGGACATCACTAAAACTACAGCTTAGCCGTATTATGAAAGTTAACTGCTGCAAGGCAGTTTCATAGATGTCGGCGAAGTTCATTAAATTTTATGTGCGGTGTGCGCGTGTATATTAAACGCGCACGTGCATCTTGTGTCAAGAAGCACCTAATATATATGCGGTTCATTGTTCCAGTTGATGCATGAAAGAGTGCATACTTCACTGCCGTGCACTTCACTACCGTGCACTGCCGGGACATAAGTGGAACAGTAACCGAAACCGCCGACTTCGCATGACCCCATTTCTTCGGTTCCAGATAAAAATCGCGAACATAAAGAAAACAAGCTGACGGTTCCAGATAAGATCCACCTATATGCCTCGTTCCAGTTATTCTTTCGTTCGGATCCACATAAAATATATGGATCACCCTTTTTAACTAGAACTCATATGGAACCAGATTAAGAGTGTATAGTCTCATTGGCGATGTTCTGAAGCTCCCGCCGTGCACCTGCCTTGATTACGACTACTGCATCACGAGCGTAGGCCTGAATATGCACATTAGGTGGTACAGGAAGGCACAGTTGGTCATGAATCGCGATGCTCCACAATAGCAGGCTCAAAGGTGAGCCCTGGGGGGCGCCCATCGTTGTCCTGACACGCTCACTCCGCGGATGACCTCTGTAGTGCACCGACCTTCCATGTAAGAAGGATTCAAGCAAGCGGTAAATGTTTTAAAGGGACACTGAAGTGATATGTAAACATTGCGGGATTACTAGCGCAAATTGTAGCCCGGAGTCCCCAGGCCATGTTTCGACCACTCTGGACGCGTTTACGCGATTTTATTCAGTAGAAAAATTGATTCGAAAATGCTGTCCTCCTCTCTTTACGCTCGCCCATTTTCTGTGGCGTTTTCGTGTGACGTCAGGAGGTGCCGAGCTCGCAATTGGCTGCGCTACTCCACGGCTCCCCGGCCTTCAAACAGAGTCAGTCGGCCCAGCGTTTCGTCCGCCGGCCGCCGACGGGTCGTCGCAATTTGTTCGCTCAGTTGAAACGAAGCCAGGACACGTTTGTGAATCGAAGAATGTGCCTTTCTTTACTTGGTTAGTTTGTACACTGTACCTAGCTCCAAGTCAAGGTCGCTTCACACAAGCGCTGCACAAGCCCACCGCTGCACAAGCCCACATGCGACGCGTCGCTGACTGGTACGCCAGTAGGAAAATATAAGGCCTCTTGAAAGCGGGAGAAGAGTCAGCGAAGTCTATATAGGTACTAAGGAAATAAAATCAACTGATATTTTTACCGTACAGCATAAAACTAGGGTGCAGGACGCACTTTTTTGCGCTGGGCGAACAACCACAGCGGTCAGCAGCACGACTACGCATCTGCGAACGCTTTTCCGTCTACGAAATGCAATTGCTAGACGTGAGCTATTGTGGAAACTCGGGGTACGCTTACTGCACGAGCGCAATACAACAAATAGTCACCTAAGCTGCTTGAAATGCCAAAACTAAATAAAAGTGTAAACGTGTTGTACAATATATACCTTATATTAGCTGAGCCGGTCTCGTGGCCTAGTGGTTTGGGGCGCTAGGTGTGTTGCCGCAAGTGTTTTGCAAGTCACGAGTTCGAGTCCCCGCGGGTACGTGCTTTTTTTTGTAAGTTAACTTTTTCGTTTTAACTTTTTCGTTTTCTGCCGATGTTTTCTACATTCAGTTCACCTTTTTTTTTTGGGCCGCAACGTTCATGGCTCCACGAACTAGTTCACAGAACGCGCGCAGGCTGGCACTGGCGCGCTAGCGAGTTCTCGTTGGCGTGCTGTTGCCATAAGCACCGACTGCTTGCGGGAAGTGGGCACAGGCCAGAATGAACAGACCCTTGGCCTGGTGCGAACACGCTTTTTACGGTACAGGCATGAGTGAGGCAAGCTCCAAATATGGGGGAAAAGCGCATGACATTTGGGCGTCTGCGGGTACGCGGAGGGCGTCCATGCACTGCGTAGGCCTCGGCTAGTGAATGCTACGATTCCAAGCCGTCCTAGGAGGCTTATCTTTATGCATTTTCACAGCTGATAACATGGCAGAAGCGCGGTACGATGATTACTGAGTTATTGAGAATGCCCATCCAACAACGCCACCAGTTGTGTTTTACAGAACCGAAACCGAAACCGAATCTTGTTTGGTTGCTCACCTTGGGCATCGTCCAATCACCGTGCCCGCTCCTCCTAACGTCACAGCTTTAGTTGGTGCGGCCGCCGCAAACCGCGCATGGTAGTTTTTCTTCTTTCGCGCTTTGTAAAATAATTACCGATTTGTCAACCGGATAAACGATGAAAAGTGGGCTAATTTGAGCCAGTCTATGCATTCCAAGCAAAGACGGGAGCTTGATAAATTCACTTCAGTGTTCCTTTAAGGGCAGCGGTGGGCTTGCAGGAGGTAAAGCAATAACGGGTGCCACGTGGAGTCAAACGCTCCTTTAAAGCCCAATGAAATGAGTGGAGCCAACGACCCCTCATCACTGCAAGCCTGGAGATGCGAGCGCAGGTTGTGCAGCGCCGATGTTGAACTCTGTCCCTGAGTCAAACCATACTGATTATTCGTGCAGTAGGCTGGACATGTGCAGGAAGAAGTAAAGTCGACCGTTCAGCATGCGTTCCATTAGCTTACCGAGTAGAGAATAAATGCAAATGGTGCGGTATGAAGCGGGGTCATGCGGCAGCCGGTTCGGTTTCAGTAGAAAAATAACCCTCGCATTTCTGCGGACCGAAGGGAAATAGCCAAGGGAGAGGCACGCATGAAACACGGACAGCAAAAACGGGGAAGCATTCCAAACAAGAAGGCCCTATATACTGGCCGTAATGCCATCAGGTCCAGGTGCAGAATTTAAATTTTGATTCCTAGCAGCCAGTCGGAGTTCATTCATAGTGAATTCCTAATCCGTAGTTTGCGCGTACGCTGTCCGGCGTATCAGCGTCTCATAGCCCGATGGGCAAGGGTATCGCCTTCAGAATCATCGGTTGGCAGAAGAGTTCGTAGCAGTAAAGCTGCTTATTGTAAAGTGGAAGGAGTAGATGAGATGTCATATGAGTGAAGCAGTACGAAAGGAGACGAAAGCTTTTGAAAAGCAATTTTGAAGGGAACTCCAAATAAATTCTTACGTGAGGCTGTAGTGCACCACCTCCTGACGGCTTCATCTTTTGCTGCCTCGATGTGCCTTTTGTACTCAGCGAGTAACTTGTAATACCAAAATCGGAGATCAGCACGGAGGAGGGGATCACGACACATCTGGTTCCTCCGATGAATTGCTCTGACGGACGAGCGTTCCTAAGCCAATTTATCGGTCTACCAAGCATTTCCCCTGTGACATTTTCACATGCGCTCCAATCGCTTCCGCAGACAGTCGACCTTCGAATAAAACACATTGACGATGCCATCCAGACTCTCCTGAGATGTCATGCCAGTAGAAGATACAGTGTGGAACCAGGGATCCTGTACCAATGCCTCGACTAGACGAGACTCCAAAGCTTTGGTTAACCACTTTTTCCGCTCAATTGGAACATCTTCTATACCAAAGACGATGAAACGGTGCTCTGACAGGGTCGGGGTGTCCCGAACTGTCCAGAAAACTCCAGAAGACCAGACTGGTCCGGCAATCAATGTGGCGTCAATCCACGTTTCTGTTTAGTCGGTGACAAACGTACATAGATAATTCGGGTCATTCAGTATCCGCAATTGCCGCGAGCTAATGAACTGCGCAAACTGCGGCCCCCGTTTGTTCACCACATCACCACCCCACAACGAGTTCCTCGCATTAAAATCGCCCGCAATGACCACATTGTCAGAATTTTGACTGTCTAATACTGACGCTAAAGAAGTGAGGATATAATCCAGACCCACTGATGCAGCGGCGTATACACCCATCAAAAGTATAGAAATGGCCGGCACACTCAACGCAAGGGCGATGATGGAGGGTGACACATGAACAGGGAAGATGTCCAAAGAAGGGTTAGGAGAAACAACCATGCACCCGCGGTGTTTGACCATAGTGGAATTTAAACCACCGGGGAGGAATCTGAGGGACTAGTTTCCCTCGAACGTACGGGTCACAAACAACTGCGAAGTCAATTTTTTGGGCTTCAATATAGAGACGACATGTGCTGTCGCTGCGCGCGTGTGATCCGGATTAGCCTGTAAAAACTTAAGGGATGCCATTTTTCAGAAAACCTAAGCACACAGTGGGGAAACCTGTGTAATTTCCTTGTAGATTGTCTTCGCTCGAAGTCGGGCAATGCGCGCAGCCAAGACTTCGCAGCATGGTGCAGTAAAAGTATGAGCAAATCTTTCTTTCCCAGCCGCACGACACTCTCTGCACACCACGTTATTCTTATTTTCAAGATTGCAAGCAGCTGCTGAGTGGTCCTCTGCACAATATGGGCAGGTGATGCGATCGTTTGGACAGCGGGCGGACACATGGCCATGAGAACAGCACTTCAGGCAGGCGGCGACGTAGAAATTTTCCTTGATGGGGCAGGGGGCCCAGCCTATGAGGAGTCGGTCCCGATTTTTAAGTAATCCATACGCCACTGGTGATACCTCGATGATGTTCACATTGTTCCCCGCGCGATGTCTGAAATATGTCCGATGACGGAAGCCAACTTCGGGAATGGCAGGGTTGTTGCTTTCATTTATATTTGCACGCAGGATTCCAGGGAGAATGATAGAATCCACGCCGGAGATTTTGAATTGCGGAAGACGACGGGGGGGAGGAGGACGGGAAACCTTGAGAGAAGTTTCGATTTGAACTTTGGAAGCAATAGCCTTCTCGAGGTTGTCGATGGACTCTAGGTCGGCAGAGACAACGGTGAGCCCCGAGCCTGGCGGTATAAGCTTCACTTGCTTTACTCCGATACCGGAGGGGTCATTTCCGAAGGCAGGTTTAAGTAATGTGATTCTGTGTAGCTAGCAGATGGCACAAAGCGAGACAGCAGAAGGACATGGTTTGGGATGCTGGAAAATGCGAGGTGTGCGTTTGTGCCGATAGCATTCGATTGCGGCGACCAGTCCCCGCATCTAAATTCTCGCGCTCTGCAATCCAGGTTTACCTCCCTGCCCTGCCCTGTTGTGACGCGGCTTCGTCTCCTGCCATATCAGCGCAGTTTCATCGCCATGCGTGGCTAACCTACACGTGTGGCCACACCACTGCGTATCGCCGTCGCCAACCTCGTCTTCGACGCAGCTCCCTGCGGCTGCGCGAACTACTCTTGGCCCCGCCATAAAAGGTAACTGGAAAGCGCTCCGTCGCACTCTGGCAGCGGTGGTTGCGGCGACCAGTCCACGCTTCAAAATTCTCACGCTCTGCAATCCAGGTTGGTTCCACAAAATTTGAAGTTCAGAGGTGTCTTTATTGTTTCCATACGCCGCAGCTGCGGCCCATATCTCTGTTTTGCCGTACTTGCTCTGTGTTGAATGATGCCGACGAATGTGGAACTCGCAAAAAGGCTTGACTTGCTCGAGGGTATACTCAAGGGGAACTTAGATGCATTAGTGCTTGAACTAACAACTAAAATCCAAGAAAAGCTTAGCGATCAAGGGCTGGGTCAACAGGCCTCCTTGGCAGAAAGTGTTCAGCTTATGAGCGACCTCTTTGATGAGATGAAGGAGAAACCGGTCGAGCTCATTTCCACGAACAAAGCACTTGTATTGCGCAACAACGAACTAGAAAATAAAGTTTCCGACCTAGAACAGTACTCCCGAAGCAACAACGTAGAGATTAGAGGTGTTCCCTCTACTTAGGGAGAGGACTGTGCGGCGATCGTCCAGCTGATAGGGGAGGTCTCTGAGTGTCCTGTTGCACCATCCGACCTAGACATCGTGCACCGCGTTCCCGCGAAATCTGGTGACAAAAATATAATTTCCCGCTTTCTCGGTCTCGAAAAGAAGAACGATTTCTTGCGGAAGGCCAGGAAGGCTGTTCTGTGCGCCAACCACATTGGTTTTCCGGAAAGCATGAAGACCCCAGTGTTCATAAATGACCATCTCACCGCTGACAACAACAGGCTATTCGCAAGGCACTTGCTCTCAAAAAGCAAAAGGGCTGGCTGTTCTTGTGGACTGACAACTGCCACATCTTGGCACGTAAGACAAGCGACAGCAAGACGTATCGCATTTCTTCTGAATCTGACCTGCACGTTTTCACCTAATGTTGCTCATCTCATCTCAACTGCGCGCCCAAAACTTTTATGTCACTGTTATCTCCAGACAACTTTAATCATATTCTACCAAAAATTAATTTTTCATTGATCCACTTCAACGCGCGAAGCTTACCAAAAAATAATGATATCAATAACTTTATCACATTCCTCAACCACCATTTCTCAACAATATGCATTTCTGAAACGTGGCTTTCTGATAGCGATAATACCTTGCATGGATTTTCATCTTATCTGGCTGAATACTGTCCTCGACCCTCGGATAGCTATGAAGGGGCTGCCATTTTCCTTGATCCCACCATCATTTACACCCGCAGGCATGATCTATCTTTCATTATTAGCAACTGCGAAGCTGTTTGGTTAGAAATAAAAGATTTTTTACTTGCTCATAATCGTAAAAATTTTGTTCTTGGCTCAGTGTATCGTTCCCCGTCATCTTCTGTTCCTGAATTTCTTCATGCTCTTGATACCATTCTTAATAAGCTATCATGCGAAAATAAGAACATTTTGATATTAGGTGACGTAAACATTAACCTTCTCGATACAAGTGCTAAGGTATATACTGACTACACTGCTTCTCTGGCTATGGGCTCGAATCCCTGATTTACACCTACACAAGATGCAGCCCTAGGGGTTCTAAAACACTTCTATATCACGCATTATCTAATCTAACCCCGACTCCAGTATCTGATGTATTGTACCCTGACATGACTGACCATTACCCCATTTTTGTTTCATTAGATCATTCCGCTTCACTCCCTGATAAATCCTTTTTTACTTCTGTTTTTTTTTCTAAACATAAATTTACTGATACCATTCTCAGTACTGAATGGTCTGGTGTTAATACCGCTATTGAGCTTCTGAAGGCTGTCGATGAATTCTGTACATTGTTTTTGAAGGCTGTATCGTTGAGCCCAACAACTGTTAAATGTAAAAAACAGGTCAAACACGCATGCAACCCTTGGATGACGAATGCCTTACTGATTAGTTTATGTAAAAAAGATAACCTTTACCGGAAAACAAAACGTCAACCTTTTAACACTGCTTTAGCCCAACGTTATAAAAATATACTAATACCCTCAGTAATGTACTTAAGCTCGCTAAAAGGCAATATTATGAAACCGAATTTACCAATAATACCCATTACCCCCAAAAACAACGGAAACTAATCGGTGAATACAGTGTCCTCGCGTAATCATTTTCAGAAAATTAACTTTAACGGGACAGTCTTTGTTCAGCCATCCGACGTTGATAATGCTTTCAGCAACTTTTTCTCTTTATCAACCCCAAGTTCCTTGGGCCTACGGTCTCTGAAGGCGTTCCAGTCGACCAGTTTGTGCGTCCTGATGCTGGTGTCGTTGTATTCCGTGATGTTGATTTCAATTATAGTATGGTCGCTTCCAAGGTCCACTCCCGTGTTGGCCCAGGTAATTACTCCTTTATCATCGTTCTTCACGAACATGGGATCAGGTGTGGTATCCCTGGAAATCGAGTTTCCGATCCTGGTTAGATAGATATGTCGGGTCCGTAATAAGCGTGTAGCCGAGGTCCGTGGTTTCTTGGTGTAGGTCTTTTCCCTAAGCTGTGTGATTCTCGTAACCCCAAGCAGGGTGCATGGCATTGAAGTCGCAGCACACTATGAGTGTGTTTCCACCCACTGCAGTGCTAGCCCTGAGTAGCAGCGTCTTGAACTTTTGCTTCCTTTCTGATGGGTTGCTGTATACGTTGAGAAGGTATAGGGTTCCCTTCTTCTTCTTGCCGGGTGTGATCTGGGTCAGCGTGTGCTAAATTTTTGCTTGCCCTTGTTGTAATTCATGTTCCACGAGGGTGAGCCCCTTTCTGACCAGTGGGCATAAGGCCCTGCCATCGGCGGGGCCCTCGTGCACCCTATAGCCGGGAAGGAACGGGGCGTCGGTGAGTGTTTCTTGAAGTAACAGTACATCTGGCTTCCTTGTAGTGTATGCGATATGTTGCTGGAGGACCGCCTTCTTGTTGTTGAAGCCACGGCAGTTGCACTGCCAGATCGTGAAACCTGCGGTTGTTGCTGGCGCGTTGGTGGCCATGTTTGATTAAGGTTGAGAAGCTGCTGGCTGCCTTGATTGTAAGGATGCTGCGCGAAGAGCGGTGCAAACGTTGGATGACTTACAATTGGCCGTCAGGTTAACTCGATCTGCTGAAGCGCCGTGCTGCATGAGCTCATTAGCTCCTTCAGCTTGTTGAATCAAGCTTCCCACCGTGCCTCTATGTGGTCCATCCTTGCTTCAAGTTCGTCGACATGCTTGCTTTTCTTATCCCTTCGACAGCTCTCTTCTTAATGGCTGGTTCCTTTACGGGCCTGTCGCTCTCGCCTTGCGTCTTGGAACTGTCCATAGGTTCGTTATTCGATGATGATGATGATGGTTGGTGTTTCATGGCACAAGGCCAACGAGGGCAAAGAACGCCAGAAAAGAAGTTATATAATGAAGCGAAGTGATTACCACAAAAAGGTAGGTATAAAAACATGTAAATCGGACATAGTAAGATTAATTAAAGGTAATGGTGATGGCTGGTGTATAGGGCCAGATTATATTATGCGTGATATGAGATAACGTTTAAAAACTTAACATCTGACAAATAATCAAACACACGTTTCATAGAAACACTGGCATCGTCACCTAGAAACAGCGATGGATGTAGTGGGATATGTTGTCTGTAGAGTTCTCTGAAGTGTTTGTGTCGTGTTGTGTGAAGTGCCTTGCATGTTATTAGTATGTGGACTACGGATAGGCCCTCCCCGCACCTGCTACACAGTGGTCTTGGAGATCCCGTGAGCAGGTAGGAATGTGTTGCATGCGTGTGGCCTATCCGTAATCGAGCCAGGGTAACTTCGTTGTGTCTGTTGTGAGTATCAGTGGTGTATGCTCCCAAGAGTGGCTTCATAATGTGTAGTTTGTTGTCAGTCTGTTGTTTATAGTGCGATTGCCATGTTGTGCGAAGGTGTTGTCTGATGTGTGATTTGAGGTCGGTCTAGGGTATTGTTGTTATATCAACGGTAGTTGTAAGGGCAGCAGCGGCCGCCATTCGGTCTGCGGTCTCATTACCTGGAATTCCAGAGTGCCCTGGCACCCAGCACACGGTCACCTCAAGGTTTAACGCATGCACAGACATAAGAGTACTAATGAGAGCATTGACCACATGGTTTTTAGACTTCTGTGAGGATAATGTACGCACAACACTTAAAGAATCAGTATAAATTACAGATTTCGGAATTCGACTAAGAACAATATGTTGAACTACAAGAAGTATGCCATAGGCCTCTGCCGTAAAGATACTTGTATTTCTATTCATAGTTCTACAGACATTAAAGGTGCCACCATGCGCAGCACAGGAAACAGTTGTGGCAGTTTTTGAAGCATCCGTGTAAAATTCAGCACACTTATATTTGTGCTGCAAGGACAAGAAATATTGCACGATCGCGCTTCTAGGCACTCTGTTTTTCTCGACACTTATAAAAGATACATCACATAATATCGGGCGAAACTGCCACGGTACTAGAATTTCAGTGGCGGAGGTTTTCATGGTGTCTGAGAACATGACATTAAGTTGAGACGCTTCTTCTCTTACTCTGAAAGCGAAGGGAGCAGAGACTGATGGACGATTAGTAAGAAGTTGAGATATAGATGTATCATAAAAAACTGATGTAAAAGGATGGTGAGGCATTGATGAGATTTTAAAAGCATAAAGCAGGTCTGTGTAGGCTCGCTGACGTTCTAGGCTCCATTTGTTGCACTCTACATACACATTTTCGACTGGACTAGTCCGAAAGGCACTGGAGTGAAAAAAGAAGGCCTGTTTGATGAGATGCCGACACGCGCTTTGCGGTGACGCCGGCGGGATATGCGCTTTCTTCACGCTGTGTACATTGCGCTTTGAATACACCTAGCGTTATAATGACCGTTGCCCGGCATCGCACTTTTTTCTACGGTACTCAACTCTTAGTCCACGAAGTTGTCAAAGGTTGCTCTGGGGTGGGGGAGATTTAAATGCACGAGGGTAGTATGCTTGAAAAGGAACATTGAAGTTGGCGCTATACTGGAAAAGGGGAAACTTGGTGGTATATGTGCCGCTAAACGAACCTCCGGCGGGTAAAGGGTACCGCCCTAGGGATCATCAAAAGAAGATGGAAAATCATCCGTTAGACTCTGTTGGCGCGGCCCTAGTGCATAAAGGCTGCAATGCACACGTGCATTGTCTGCATACCACTGTAGTTTCCAACGCATTCGAAATCAACGTAATCCAGCCGAAATGACAGACTTCAGTGATGTTCAAAACTCTGCATGCACTCAGGTTAAGTTTGGTGTATGCTTAACTATAATTTTTTGCGTTTTGTTTTCTTAACGATGCAATGTTTGCGTTTTCTCGAAATGTTATAAAAATGCAAAATGTGGCGTGTAGAAGTAAAAACACATTTTATAAAAAATTGACTGTTTTTTTACGTAAATTAGCACAGTATTTTTTTTTCAATTTTACCTGTTTGATACTCTCAATTTTTAAACTATTTTTATATACAACATTATGTTATATTTAGGAGCAGTTTTCCTTTCCCTTTAAATCTTTCCAATATAGTTAAAAGCGTCGTTCAGTCCATCTGAAAAATTTTGCAGTGTCTGTCTATTCTATAATGTAGCGTGGCCAAAGTGAGACATTCGGCAGGCATTACGTTATTAGTACTATTTCCTCCATGTTTTCAACAGTGTTGAGACAAAAGATAATATTGGGCTCCTTTCAGGAATAGCACAAATATATATATAATAAGGAAATATGTGCGCTGGATTTAGAAAAGTGCAATATAAAAATGGGGTTGGGTCGGCACCAGAATACTGGGACGCTCGCCGCCGAGTCTGTGCACAAAGCAGCCGCGTCGGCGGATTGCCTCGAAAGCGCGTCATCCCTATTTAATATTTGCCACGCTTTTGAGGCGCTTTTTCAAAGAAAGTGCTACGAGTTGTGCCGCGCCTCCGCCAGATGGCGCCACGGGTCCCGCGACCGAGAGAAGACTAGAGCTTTCTATACTACTAAGGGTGCGTTCCAATTTACCGTTTAGACAGCTTCGTTGCCGTCTTCGCGGACAGTACGCCATGTTAAGCCCCGTTCCAATTCGAACGAAGCAGTCAACGAAGACTGCTTTGAGGATACAGCATCGAAGTCAGCAACGATGCAGGCTACCTTCCTGTCTAAACTAATAAGTGACGCCAGCGCCACCTGTTTGCGTATTCATGTTAAAATAAAAGCACTTGTTCCTGTATTTAAATATTTGGTATAAGTTACTAGTTATGCTGATGACTTTGTTTAATTTTTAAATTACTTAACGTTTGTAATAACAACGGTAATATTAGTTACAAAACTTGCGGTTTGCGCAACTCAACATGTCTGCTACGACGCTGTCGTCTGCGCTGGCGTTGCACTTGCGACCGCGGCGCCGTTCCAATTTTATTCCTTTAGACGTCTAGTTAGACTGCTTCGTAGGCTGTCTACGAAGCTGTCCGCGAATTGGAACGCAGCATAAGAGTTCGGCCATCAATGGGCCTCTTCGATTTACCAGTCTCGGATAGTCCGCGGTGAGTCCCAACACTTCCTGTTTGGACAGGAAGTGACGTCACCGTGACGTAAGCTGGCAGTTTTGGCGGCGAAGTTCTGCGCTCTCTGCGCCCGGCAAAAATCGAGAGGCGGGAAAAATTGTCTGCTGCATCGTCTGCTCTCGAAGATGTCGGCGGAAGATGTTCGCGCTCTTGGCGCTGTGCTTGAATTGCTGGAATCTGAGAGTTCAGATTCCGATGGAAGCGACTGCGACAGCGACGACGAATGTTCCGCCGACCACTACGTTGCGCTCCTGATAAAAAACTGATGTAAAAGGATGGTGAGGCATTGATGAGATTTTAAAAGCATAAAGCAGGTCTGTGTAGGCTCGCTGACGTTCTAGGCTCCATTTGTTGCACTCTACATACACATTTTCGACTGGACTAGTCCGAAAGGCACCACATGAAAAGCGGAGCCCTAGATGAAGCACGGGGTCCAGCATTCTGAGGGATGTTTTAGTGGCTGACCCATAGACAACGCTACCATAGTCCAGTCGTGAGCCTATCAAGCTGGTAAAAACACGTAAAAGAAGTTGTTTGTCAGCACCAAAAGAAATGTGCGACAGAATCTTCAGGATAGTCATTGTTTTTAAGCATTTATGTTTTAGTTGTTTTATGTGTGGGATAAATGTGAGCTTTTCGTCAGAGATTATACCTAAAAACTTGTGTTCTTTCTTGACAGGAATCTAGACACCATTGAGATGAATGTCTGGATCCGGCCGGATGCCACGCCTCTTTGAAAACAAGACACAAGTGCACTTCCCTGGATTAAATTTAAAACCGTTGCTGTCTGCCCAACCAGCTAGCTTGTTAACACCAAGCTGGACTTGACGCTCGCAGATAGAGAGGTTTCAAGATTTAAAGCATAATTGCACGTCGTCTACATAGCTTGAGCAGGAAATTGATGGTGGCAGTGCCTTTCTGAGTGAATTCTTTTTGCAATAAACAGAGTGCAACTCAAAACTCCACCTTGCGGCACGCCGTTTTCCTGCACATGAACCCTAAAAAGTGCAGTTCCAACTCGCACGCGAAACGTTCTTTCAGACAGGTAACTGGCAAGCGTGTTCATCATGTTAACCGACATGCCAAAGGACTTCAAGTCGCTAAGGATGCCGTACCGCCAAGCAGTATCGTACGCCTTTTCAAGATCAAAGAAGACTGTCATACAGTACTGCTTGTGGAGGAAAGCATCTTTGATATAAGACTCTAACGCAACGAGTTGATCGTTGGTAGATCGCCCCGCCCTGAAGCCCGCCTGGCAGCTCTCGAGAAGACCATTGTACTCTAAGTACACAAATCTCCTGTTTACCACCTTCTCGAAGAGCTTACACAGGCAGCTTGTCAGGGCAATGGGGCGATCTATGGCAGGAGAGGAAGGGTCCTTCCCTTCCTTTAGGACAGCCACTGCTATGGCCTCCCTCCAAGAGCGTGGAATGTGCCCCGAAAGCCATATTTTATTGTATAGGTGTAAGAGTCTTTCAAGAGTGTCTGGGTGCAGGTGCTGTATCATGGTGTGTGTAATCTTATCTGCGCCTGGAGCTGAAGGTTTGCACGTGCTCAGGGCAGCCCTCAACTCGTAGAGAGTGAATTCAGAGTTGTAAGAAGTTTTTGCTTTGTCTTTGTCGTCTAAGGGCTTTTTTGTGCAGATGTTTTGTGTTTCATGAAAGTGTTTGTGTAGTGTGCTGAACTAGACACGTGTTCCAAGTGTTCTGCAAGTGTGTTAGCCTGGTCTTCCAGTGTGTCCCCTGTTGTGCTAACCAGGGGCAGGCTGTGTGTCGTTGTCCTTTGAGCTTGCGTATACGTGTGCAGACTTTGTGTGGGTCTGTGTATGAATTAATGGATGTCACGAAGGTGTGCCAACTCTCTCGTTTTGCCTCACGGCGCACACGTTTTCCAAACGCCTTGGCCCGTTTGAACAAAATAAGGTTACCCGACGTGGGGTACCGACGAAGGATACCCCACGCCTTGTTCTGGGCCTCTCGCGCCCGCCTACATTCCTCATTCCACCACGGCCTCCTCTGGTTGCACGGGGCACCAGAGGCGTGGGGAATGGACTTTTCGGCGGCGTCGAGGATGTGCGCCGTGAGGAGTTCGGTAGCTTCTTCAATGTGTAGGTGTCCTATGGATGTGTTGTGTAGTTTCGATGCATCTGTAAATGTGTTCCAGTTAGCTCGTGCTTCATTGAACCTATTATGGGAAGATGAACTGCTTGGGCCTTTACCTATATATGTTAGTGACGTGGGGAAGTGGTCACTGCCATATGGGTCAGTGCCCACTCCCCACTCAAGACATGGAAAGAGAATTGCCGAACCAATAGCCAAGTCACGATTTGAGTATGTATTGTGTCCTATGTTATGGTATGTAGGCTGTTTCTTGTTGAAAAGGCATGCTCCAGAGGACGTTAAAAACTTCTCTATCAGGCGACCTCGGGCATCCGTGCGAGAAGAGCCCCAAAGAGAATTGTGTGCATTGAAGTCGCCTGTTAAGATGTACGGTTCAGGAAGCTGGTCGACCAGCGCCTCAAAGTCAGAGCTCAGAAGTGCAAGATCAATAGAGATGTAGATGGAGCATACCGTTATCAACCTATTAAAAATTATTGTGCGGACGGCTACAGCCTCAAGGACGGTGTTCAAGGTGACAGGGTGGCATGATAAGGATTTGCGTGCGATTATGGCCACAGCGCCAGAAGAGTGTGTGCAGCCATCCCTGTCTTTCCTGTATACCAGGTAACTATTCAAGACATTTGTGTTTTTGGAATTCAGATGTGTTTCCTGGACACACATTACACTTGGCTGGTTGGCATGCAGAATCTCATGCACGTCGTCAAGATTATTCAGAAGGCCTCTGCAGTTCCATTGAACTATGCTTTCTCTTCCCATTAATATGTGTTCAGTGCTACTGGAGTGTGATTATTTATGTAGGGTCTTTCGGGTCTTGGACTCTTGGGAGGGGCTTTCTGGCCTTCTCTACTGACCTAGACGTCGCAGCCCGTTCTTTCCGCTGCGATGAAAGCCGGAAGGGCTCGACGTCCATGTCGTCATCTGAAGGCAAGGGGGTGCCCAGCGGACTAGGCCCCCTTGACGTGGCACCCTTTCGGGCGTTCTTTGCCTGCGCTGCGAGTGCCGAAGGCGTGGGGAGCACGACAGGTGGCACAGGCAGTGAGGCAGGGGAGGGAGTCGCTGCGACTACCTCCGTCTCCATCTCCGTGCCCTTGCGTGTGCTTTGGGCTGGTGGGGAGGAAGCAGTGGATGCAGCGGCATCCCCAACAGATGTTACCACCACAGCCGCTGCTGGGTGAGCGAGCGGTGGAGGGGCTGGTTGGGCGGCCTGGGGCAACCGTGGGTGGGGGGCGGGGGCGGGACCAAGTCCGAATCGCGGTACTGGGTCCCCGCCGAAACCAGACGCCTCTCCGCCCTTCGGCGAGCTGCGTCGGCGTTCCTGCCCAGAGGGAAGGAGGCGAACCTCTTTCGTGCCTCGGGGAAGGTGATGTTCTGGTTTACTTTCAAGGAAATAATCTGTTTCTCTTGTTTAAACTTCTCACAACTTCTGGAAAAGGCAGCATGCGGTCCCTGGCAGTTCCGACAGGTGAAGTGCTCAGATTCACAGTTATCGGTTAGATGATCTTGTGCTGCACATTTGGCGTACGTCAGTTTCCCACGACAAGAGTTTGTGCCGTGGCCAAACCGCTGACACTTAAAGCAGCGGCGTGGATTCGGCAAGTAGGGTCGGAACGGACATCTAACGAAGCCTGCGTTGACTGACTCAGGAAGTGTTGAGCGGTCAAACGTCAAATGATGTGTTTGGTAGGTATGATTTGATCGTTTCGGCGTATGGTTATTCGCCTCACTGCCGTCACGCCCTGATCATGGAGGCCCTGGAGCAGATTGGCTTCAGTTTCACTTATAAGATCGGGATCAGAGATCACGCCTTGGCAGCTATTAAAGGGGCCCTGAAAGGCGTTTTGAGCACACTAAATGAACTAGCGCAATCGTTAGATTGGGTCGTCAACGTCATCTGTGCCAAGTATTACTCTTTTACGCGCAGCGGAAAGCTCACACTTTTGTTGCAAAGTTTGTCGCTTTTTTCTCACCCTTTCCTTCGTGTTTTTGGACGCCGCCATCTTCACATGTCTACATCATCGATTCCCAGATGTTCGTCATGAGCTAGACATCCTGCTATTGGGCGGCTTTTTCACGCACTTCCGGCAAAGAGATCAGTCGTCTGCTCAGCGTCGGCTCGCCGGCTGATCTGCCGGCGGAGTGCCGGAGTGCTTGGACATTTTACGACAAACGAAACAAGTGTAAACAAACGTTTAACCGTTTGTATTAAATGCAGCACGGCCATAACACGACATGGATATTCCCTTACCTGAGTACGTTCCGTAAAGAAAGCGTTGAAGCCCCGTGACACTTCTTTCGTGCAATCGCAGAGAACGCCCTGAGCCGAATGCCCGGGTTTGACGCATACATTTTATTCTACTTCAAAACAATCCAGAGATGGGTTTCGAACGAACACAACGTCACAACGTGCGTTGCAAGTCTGAACCGCGATTGAAAGACGATGGGTTGCCTCCTCCTGCCCGTCGTAAATTCGGCACTCACCTCGCGCGCGGTTTGCGGGGACGAACAGCAAGTCACTTAACTCCGGCGCACAAGCCGAGATGGCTTTTAGCCACGCACACTGCACATACCCCATGCGAAGTTGAGTCGTACGTCGCTCGAGAAAGATAACCCAGACCATGGGAAGCACTATCCACCCGCAGAAGCACAACGTCGCATTGCATCGCGAAACAAAGACTTCCACAACACACACACACCATCGCCTCCTGTATTGTCAAACGCATCTCGCACTTCCCAATGGGAGTGGGTGGTACGCCTGCAGTGCCCACATGTCGGGAGGTGGGGCCCCGAGCTGAACCGGGAACACGCAACCGTAACTGAGTTCTACAGTGGTTTGTGCCTTGTTGTCAAGGCAACCGATGTTTGAGATTCTCAAAGAAGTGGCGCTCGCTCCAGCGCTAGAAAGCTCAGAGCCGCGGTGGAGCATGCTTTGCCAACGTTGCCGCTCTCCACCACGCGTCGCCCCAAGCTGAACTGGTCACATGAGTGAAGGGTTTTGTGCACGGGTTCTGTATCGATTTAAAATGTCTTTCACATGCCGCCGGCAGGAATTACGACCGCCGCAAAATAAGACCCGGCACCAGCGGGGCCACATCTGATACGGCACTTTTTGGATAAACAGTGTCGGTGCATCAAAGGGAACGAGCGCACGATCTTCCCCGTACGGCTGCGAGTTCGCCGCCGATAAAAAGTCACGTGCCACCGATAGCAACTGCACCAACGAACACCGCGAAAGGGCAAGGCCAGGCCGCCGCACACATGCGGCCAGATTTTTCGTTCGGTTTTCCAGCCTTGAGCGAAGTGCGGGATTCATGGTGTCAACAAAGCTTGCCCGTAGCAGACGACAGTAGCAGCGCAATAGCGGAAGTACGTCACCGCTGCGGAGCGCAGCATCATGGGAGGCAAAGCTCTCGCGCCGTCAACAGCGGAGAGTAAGTCGAAAGGAGGAGGAAACGCGGAGCGACGATAACGCGCGGTTTTTGATTTACGATTTCTCAGCTAATACTCATCGCTTTAACAAAATTCTTGCGGGAGGAGATTGCAAATACATTGATTTATTTGGGTACATGTACATCCATGCATCGGCGGAAGGTATTTCAGGACCCCTTTAAGGCTGCGATGAGGCGTGATCTTGATGTCAATATTGACCATGCGCGTTTGTGAAAGGAGGTTTGCGGACTGCTGTTTGTTGTCTACCTCAATCAAAACCTCCCGTTTTCAGTTTCTTAGCCTTGTACGACTTTCCAACAAGGCTTTCAAGATACTTTGAGATTACAAAGACGGACTGGGAAGTGATTAGTTTTGTCTTGTCAATAGATTCCATGATCAGAAAGCGCGAGAAATTATCGGGCTTTGGGAGCGAGATTGATTGCAACGGAGGAAAAGGTACTTCGGTGCGGCCCCTTTTCGGGGGCCGATCACGTCTGGGGGGGGGGGGGGGTTGGAAAATTCCATATGATACATTGGAAAGCAGGGAGACGGGGCTACTTTCTCCTTTGACCTTACCCTGGTAGTCAAAGAGGTCCCCGCGCTCCCTGCCTGGAAGACAGGCAGGGAGCCCATCGGCCGCAGCTTGACCAAGGCCCCGACGGCCACCGTTCATGGCTTCTAACCCTTCACCTTTCAACTTCTAGCCACGGTAGGTGACAGCTTAAGAATGGGGGGCTCGGGGTACGCGGTGTCGCCACTCACCGTCAACAAGATTACTCAAGGTGCCCTTGCGGGGAGGTTCGTTATTCATCTGCCTCGAATCAGATTATAACTAGGACGGTTGTGTTGTGAGCAATGCCTGACCATTTCTTTCGTGAGATTGTCCATGGATGTCTTGAGTTCGGTATTTTCTTTCGCGAGGTTGTTCAGGGACACTTTAAGTGCAATTTTCCCCTTACGTAGAGATTCCATGGCCTCGTCGTTCAGGCACGCTTATGTGTGCTGGGGTCTTGTTTTCCTTGTTTTCTTTCATCGCGTCAGCCCAGCTAACACGCTCATGTGACGGCGAGCTCTTTCTGCTTACACGTTCAATGTCTCTACTAGGGCTCCTGTTGTTCTTGATGCAGCTGCTGGCGTCCCTTGTTTTCGACAGCGAACGTTTCCGGGAATGGGATCTTGGGGTACGTGGCACCTGAACATGACCGAGTGGTGGAAATTCTGCGTTCGACAGCTGCTGCTCCGCTTGTCTACGGGTCCATTGTCTGCGTAGAACGATGTATGGGGTCTTGTACTTGGCCTTACAGGCGCGGTCCCCTGTTGGGTGTGCGCCATTACATAACTTGCACTTGGGCGTGCATGTGTGTTCTTCTTTAGGGTTGGTTTCCCAGCATGCTAAACAGGTCTTAGCTGTAGGCGTCGGGCAGACGTCCTTAGGATGACCAACCTTTTCACACTGTTGGCATATGTCGATATGCTTCCTGTAGAGATGGCAAGGAATCAGGCTGTCTCCGTAGCGTACAAAGTTGGGAATCTTGGGGCCTTAGGACGCGACGATGACTGTGCTGGTCTCGCCAATGCTCTTAGTGCCCACTGTGAGTGGGTTCCTGTCGTTTACAATGTTGCGGTCGATGACTACGGCGCTGTCCGACAGGGGGACTCCCCTTATGACGCCCTTCACGGTGTCGTAAGGAGCCGTGTGGTAGGCACCGACCTCGTGAACCTTACCGTGCAAACGGATTGCTTGAATTCAGGCGTATTTTGTAGCATTTTCTTCGCTTGGAGTACTAACAACCACAATATTCTGTTGAACATTGGGACAGATGATATCTCCCGCACTTTCCTTATTGAAAATGCCGGCCGCACACAGTATTGCATCTGCCACGTTTGTAGTGCCTGCTTTGATGATGTCTAGTCCCCGTCTGGGTCTCACGACAACCTTGCATTCCTCGTGCGGCATAATTGGCATGCGGGCACCCTTGATGACAGCGGTGCGAAAATTCTTCCCTTGCCTTGTTGAAGTACTCACTTTGTGTAGCCCTTGGTCAGGTGTTTCGTCGTTGTTCGGAGATCGTCGACGTAGTCTCGACATGCGTTCCCCGGCGAGCGTCCAGCCTTCCTCGTTGCGATATTCCTCAGGTGAGATTTGCTCTGCTTGTACTGCGACGCACATTTGGTTGTCTGTAAGCCTAGCTACGCGAGTAGTACCCTCCATCTTGGATAAAAGTCGTTTACACTTGCGGAGGATGCGCTTATCAGTCGACGCAGCGTAGGCTTAGCTCGCCGCCGCACCGCAGCCGATGAAAAGTTCAATAAAATGGCGAAAACCTTGCCCTTCGTCGAAAATCTTGTATCGGGTCATTCCTCGGACCTCCACAAAACACAGGTAAAACTAAAACTGCAATATGATTTGAACGGCACTGCCAAATCGGTCATCGAAGACGGAGCCGATGTGGTGGTGGTGGTGGTTCCAAATAAATGGCGCGTACCCACTCAGGGGGATTGGCCAGGAAATGGGCGCCTTACCGAAATAAATTAGGTAATTTTTGAAGGGAAAGAAAAATTTTTAATTATTAGGATGTAAACGCAGCACGATTGCGATCTTCGTCGTCGTCGTCTTCAAATGCTCCGACTCAATGCTCCGAGTCTTTCAAATGCTCCGAGTCTTCAAATGCTCCGGGATTGCGCAAACCAGAAAGGCTATGGGCCACGGCACCGTCGGTCTGCATAGCTTCCAAAAGAAGGTTGACAGTAGATACTGTATGCTGCGAAGAAACTTGCAACCCGGTCATAGAGAACTGTTTAACCTTATGAAATTGTCCCGGGAGTGGTGATTAATCACTACCCTCTAGCTATTGTGATGGGGAAGCAGCTGAAATGGCGTCCCAGTGACGATAAGCTTAAATCTGAAGACTCACCGGGAAAAAACGTTCGCTCAAGAGACTAGGGTCCCGCTCACCGCGATGCTGCTGGTGTTCACGAAGACCACTGTACAAATGAGACGCATTGACTTTGGCTAGGAATTGCCAAAAGATAGTGAAACAGCGTATATCAGAAAACACCACCTTCTCTTCATCACCGTCTGGGATAGTTTTCAGACGATGATGAAGAAAAGGTGGTGGTGGTGGTGGTGGTGGTTGTGGCCCCGTCAATGTCCCAGTGGACGCACAGAAAACACTGTACCTCATCCCAGAAATAACGCGCGGTGTTGCATTCTAAGAACACTTGCTCTGCCGTTGCCAGCCTTCCGCACAAGAAGCATTCCGCACCGCGCGGCAGAAAGAAGCAACCTTCTTCCTGTCGTGATCACACCGGTAGCGCCCCAATTAGAAACAGCAGAAAACGTTTTTCGACCCTGTCGGAATCGGCAGGCACATGATTCGCTGTAGTACGCCCCGCTTCGCCGCCTCGACTGGTGGTTGTCGGTACAGGGGTGGGGGAAAGTGCTTTTCGAGAAGGTCGCGATATAGCCGGCAGGGCTTAACCGCTGGAAGATAGTACCACTAGAACTGCTGTTTTAGTAGGGTGATGGCGCCGGCTCGCGCACCATGGTGCAGTTGGACAGTTGTGACCAGCCACTTTGATATGTAGGCAGACCAGATTGACTGGAGTGCTCCACGGAGAAAAGGGTCGGACTGGTCTCGGAAATAAATAAAGCGCTGTACTAACAGCTTAATTCACGTGGACCAGACCCAGGCCGCCAGCATGTAAGCCCCGAAAGAGATTTGTGCGTCTCATAGGCTCGTACGACGAGCGCCAGACGAAGACCGCCCACTGTCGGTGCAACTTGTTCACCGATTTCGTGTCAATGGAGGTGACCCGCGCCGAGTAAAGGATAGCCGGGTGCACTACGACATCGCAGATGAGAGGTCTGGCGACCAAGGCGATGTGACGCATTCTCCGAGGTTACAACTTGGCCTCCGCTGCCGTTAGCCCAAGTCGCCATCTGGCTGTGTTGGCTTCCCCTGGCCCTGTTTACGCCCAGGTAGCGGTGTATTGTATCCTTCCAGCGAGCGCCACAGAGGCTGGGGGGCTTGAATTCCCACTCACTCAGCCAACAGCCCTATGACGTGGGGAGGTTTAGCTCCACTCCAAAGAAGCGGCAGAAATGACGTGCGAGCTCCGGGTCATCGCTCACCTGCGTTTGTGATGTGCCGATGACGGCGATGTCGTCCGCATACGCTAGCGCGCGGAATTTTTCATTCCCAAGAACCAGTCCCCTGAGCGAATTGGAAGTAGCAATCATTTGACAGAGCGGTTCCAGATAGAGCGCGAACAAGACAGGAGACATTGGACATTGATGGCGGACCGACCGGCTGACCTGTATGGATGGTCCGAGTGCTGCCCCCAACACGACACTTGTGCTGTCTGAGTAACAACTTTCTAGCCATTCCATCATTAGCGAGTTTTAGCTGACCGTTTTTCACGGTCCGCTCCGCTCCGGTAGCAAGCGGGAGCGCCAATGCGCATGCGTGGCTCGCTTGGCCGCGGACGGCATTGGCTACGGTTGCGCCGACCGTGCCCCCGATACCGGAGCGGGCCGTCGAAAACGGTTTGCTAAAATTTACTATTGTTTCCCTATCCCGAAGTGTCGAAGTAGGGTGAAGAGAAACGTGCGATTGAGTTGATCTAAAGCTTTTCGAAGGTCTAGTTGGAGTACCGCAATAGGCATCACGAGCATCTCTGCAGCCTCACAGGCCGTCCCCATTCTTTGTAAATTGGGGTTGCTTGAGCGACCTTTGAATGCGCAGGTTTGATGATCCCCAACCACCCCCTAGGAGGGCTATCTCGAGACGTCCAGCTAGGATCCCGGCGAGTATCTTATAGTCGGTCGATAGAAGTGGGATTGGGCGGAAGTCGGTTACGGCCGGTAAAGTTTTGGAACTGGTTCCATTCGGGATCAGAACGAGGTGGCTTTATCGCATGGAGGGAAGGAACCGCCCTTCCTGCCTGCATTTTTCAAAAACGGTCGCTAAACGGTGTCCAGTTCTTTTGGAAACGCCTGGTAGAATTCGGCAATGATACCTTGCGGGAACGGAGACTTGTTGTTAGGGAGTTTTTTTGGATTTCGCGGTCTACCTACAACGCGGTTATAGGCGACATTATTGCGTCGTTTGTGTCGCCAGGCACTGAGGGTAAGGAAGAAAGTACCTCGCCGTGCACCGTATTCCCAAACCATATTCCGTAGGGGTCGAGGCCCACAACACCCCCTTCAAACGGTGACGTCACAGCGTGATGTCATTTTCTTTTAGTGCTCGACTCATGCGACGTGAATTTTTCTTTTTTTTTTCGTTTTGTATGGTGGCCGATGGTTTCGCTCCGTGCGCGAGGCTGGGGCTACGGCGCTAGGTAGCTGACGCACATTTATTTGAAGTTAAAGGCCCGACCACATGCAGCGTACTTTCGGCGTTTTCTCGCTGGCGACGCGAGCTGACGCGCGAGCAACGCCGATGTCTACGCTCGCCAGATATCGGCGTCGACGCAGCGTGAGACAGCAGCGGAAAGCTGGCAGCAGCGGTCGGGTTTCACGTCCTTCTCGTGCTTTGGGGTCATTCATTTCAGCAGAAGAGAATCAATTTCTTTTTAACTTGCGGTTATCGGCTGCGTTGACACAAATTGCAAGCTATTTCTGTTCGAAAGCGCTCATTCATTTGTGGCTTGTTTGGTTTTTATCAGGGAGATCGGGTATTTGCGACAGCTTTTTTTTAGTTAAATAAGGGAGCTCTGGCTACGTCGCTTGTGGTATTAGCATGATGGGGCTTGGCTGCAAGATTGGTGCGTGACGACCAAGCCTTATCAACGACAAAATGCTAGCGCCGCATGCCATTCCATTCGTTGCTACCGTGGCTTGCGTAGGGGAGACCAAGGTTTCGCGATAGCTTTTCTTAACTCAAATAAAGGGGCTCTGGTTACATCAGTTGTAGTCATAGCATAACTGCCCTCTGATCCAAGATGGGTGCGTAAGAAACAAGCGTTACCACGGCTCAAATTTCTCAAACACGACCAAAGCAAATCACTTGAGAATATTCGTTGGCAGTCTGTTAGGGTACCAAATTCCTGGCACCCACGTCGTCTCCTGGCGTAATCGAGCGGTTGCGCGCTTGTGTGCTGGCGTTTTGTTTTGAAAGTCCATGGATCGAATCCCGGCAAAACCTCTTTTTTGTTTTTTTAGCAATGAGGGATTCACCGGCTTTTCTTTTTTTTCAAGTCTAACAAAGGGGGCCAGAGTGCCTTGCCGTTTAACCTACAAGTGACGTTCGATGGTACCCTTAGTATCAAGGCAGCTCCGAAATTGGCTTTGCTCACTCTTTAATTCATGAAGCTGCCGTCGGTACATAAAATCAAGGTTAAATCAAGTAGCAAGTAAAGTTGTGCTAAGTGCGTCTTCCCGTTCGTCAGCCTATATTATTTTGTTCAGATTTGACGGCAATGACTTGAAATACATTTCGCAGGATGTCAACATTTGCCCGCAAATATTTTGTATAAGGCGCTAGTGTCTTGTTAAGTGCAATTCAACAATCGACGATAACTGCTCATAAATGACTTCAACTAATGGCATGTTTAATACAAACGTGTCCTGCAGCGCACCGATGCGGTGGCTAGTGACTATACTAGTACACTATAGTGTGACTTCGCCGATCTCATGCCCCTGTGCCACGGCAGTTTCAATCGCGATCGAGCTCGATACCGCTCGAACTCAACCCCGGTTTCTCAAGCGCGATCGAGGCTTTCAAGCGCGATCGAACGAAAGCGACGCTACTCTCGTCCCCGGTCAGTAATGGCACAGAAGGCGACAACTTCAACTAACGCCACAAATTGTGTCAAATAACTTGACCCAAATGAGCGTGCGGTAACACTTACATAGCTACCGGCCGCAAGTACATTGTTAGCGCCATCTGGCGTACACGAATGAAACCGGTGCACCTTCTCGATCGCGATTGAAACGTGCCGTGTAACAGCGGTAGTGCGTCGAGCGCGTTCGAAAACTCGATCGCGATTCACTTCAATCGCGATTGAAAGTGCCCGTGTCTGCGCGTTGCCGCCGAACGACAACGACGTTCGTGCGACGCGTGATTTCGCGTCCATGTTGTTAGGACTTTAACCTTTTCGTACCTATACGTTCCGGAAAGCACTGACGTACACGCTGGGAAGCTGAAGCACGAAGTATAACTTTGCATACCTGTTCTCGCTTCTCACTCTCCGCACTCTCTTGTGAGACTGCAGACGCTCGTCTTCCATCCTGTTCCTATAGTTAAGCTAGCGCTGGGCGCGGTGCTCTAAGTGCGCGCGCGCGCGGGCGCTTTCTCACGTACATGTGGTCATTGTTTACGTTCCTGAAAGCGAACACTCTCGATCATTACAGCGAAGACGAAAATGTTTTTTTGATCTTGGGTGGTCTTTTGGATTCCGTACCGAAGCGCAGAACGTTTGCTCCCAATCGGTCAAAAGCACACGCGTACGTCGGTCACTCATCTGCTGTTAACATTAGCGAGCGTGTTGATCCGTTTTTATATTTGTGTCATTACCGTCAAATCTGAACAAAATAAGATAGGATGGTGAACGAAGACGCACTTAGCACAACTTTACCTGCTACTTGATTTAAACTTGATGGACGATTTTCGGTTTACGGATCCATCGGACATGATACTTTGTCTGTTTGCGTGTTGCCAAACGTTTTACGATGTACACTGATTCCGTTCTGAAACTGTACATACTTATGCATTTTACAGGTGGACTCATTTTCATTTCTCGTTTCACTTAGCACAAATTCATGAACCTACTGCAGGTTCATGAATTCAAAGTGTGAGCAAAGCAAATTTCAGGAGCTGCCTTGACACTGAGGGTACCGTCAAACGTCACTTGTAGGTTAAACGGCAAAGCGCTCTGACCTCCTTTCTTTGCCTTAAAAAAACCAAAAGCCGGTGAAACCCTCATTGTAAAAAAAACAAGGTTTTGCCAAGATTCGAACAATGGACTTTCAAAACAAAACGCCAGCACACAAGCGCGCAACATCTCGACCACGCCAGGAGAAAACGCGGGTGCCAGGAATTTGGTACCCTAACAGAGGCTGCCAACGAATATTGAGTGATTTGCTTTGGAAATGTTTGAGAGATTTGAGCATTGGTAACGCTCGTTTCTTACGCACCCATCTTGGATCCGAAAGCAGTTATGCTATTACTACAAGCGATGTAACCACAGCCCCCTTATTTGAGTTAAGAAAAGCTATCGCGAAACCTCGGTCTCCCCTACGCAAGCCACGGTAGCAACGAATGGAATGGCATGCGGCGCTAGCATTCTGGCGTTGATAAGGCGTTGTCGTCATCCACCAATCTTGCAGCCAAGCCGCATCATGCTAATACCACAAGCGACGTAGCCAGAGCTCCCATATTTAACTAAAAAAAAGCTATCGCAAATACCTGATCTCCCCGATTAAAACCAAACAAGCCACCAATGAATGAGCGCTTTCGAACAGAAATAGGTTGCAATTTGTCTCAAGGCAGCCGATAACCGCAAGTTAAAAAGAAATTGATTCTTTTCTGCTCAAAGGAATGACCCCAAAGTACGAGAAGGACGTGAAACCCAACCGCTGCTGCCAGCTTTCCGCTGCTCTCTCGCGCTGCGTCCACGCCGGTATCTGGCGAGCGTAGACATCGGCGTTGCTCGCGCTTCAGCTCGCGTCGCCACGCGAGAAAACGCCGAAAGTTCGCTGCATGTGGTTGGGCCTTTTACTTTTACTAAATGTGCGTCAGCTCCCCAGCGCCGTAGCCCCAGCCTCGCGCACGGAGCGAAACCATCGGCGGCCACTCAAAACGAAAAAAAAAAATCTACGTCGCATGAGTCGCGCACGAAAAGAAAGTGACGTCACGCTCGTTTGAAGGGGGTGTGGTCGGCCTGGGCCCTTATGGGATATTGTTTGGGAATACGCCGCCGGGCACGCCGTCTGGCGTCGTACTTCTAGCCACTGTAGTCGTACTAGCGCCGCCGGGCATGCCGTCTGGCGTCGGACTAGACTGGAGAAGTTCTTTGAAGTAGTCGCAAAGTGCTGCCACCACTTCCTCGTGTCCCTGCGTGATGAACCACGCCAGCGGGCGGATGCTGCGGTACATAATATTCAAGTGTACAGCGTGTAGTGCTGTGCCAGGTGATGGATTCATTGCAACTCGTGCCTGAATTTCTATCCGTGCGAGTGAACGTGACCGCGATTGGCGCTTTGCGCTTTGCTAACTTTAGGAATATTGCTCAGTTAGATTCATTGTACAACCTCACAATCATAGGTTTTTGTCGTAAAGAGAAATCAAATCGTCGCCTACTTGAGATAGTTGCTTGGGTGATCGAACGACTCCTTTGTTTCCACACAAAGTATGTCAAACTAAATGTATTCTTAGTGTTCCATACATATGCTAACTGCTCTAGGTATTGTGTGTGAAAGCGGTCGTCTGTGCGAGTGTGAGAATAGGAAAAAAGACCATATTTTCCTGCATCGGTGAAATCAAGTTCGGTGTTGATTAGCCTGAATTCTTCAGCTTAGCGTCGCCAGAGGATCGGGACTGGGAAATGCAACGGGGTTTTTCATCAGTTGTATCATTGTCATAGCTATGGTGCATAAGCCACTTATGTACCGAGTGTCAAAATAACTTCAAGACGTTTACCAGTAGCGAGCATCTTTATTTTGCAGTTGTGGTCTTCAGCAACGAATGCGTTTTTTTTCTCGTCTGCAAATATATACATATTCCTTACGCTTGGGGGTCAACGTTTGCTATTTTTACTAATATTTGCGTTATTTTTGCCGGTCTTGAAATCTTTTTTTGGATGTGATTACCTCGCTCGAATCGTAAGCAACACACCGTATCAACATAACGTCACCGAGAAGCGTCTGTCCATCGCACTTCGGTGCTCCTTGCCATTACCCGCTGTCCGATTGACGCTAGGCGCTTTTCTTATAATTACCACCAATATTTTCTCCGTGACACCATATATATGACCCACTAACTGCAATGACTTGTGTTTTGGAAGTCTAAAGCTGTCCACAGACACATGCGCAAAAAGGCAACGACAACGCCATTACAGCGGAATAACGACGTAGCAAAAAGACTAAATGCATGCGTTTCGTCTTCCCGTTACTCTTTATAGATCAGCGGGGACGAACAGTAAGTCCGCATTTGTGCACAAGGCACAAAATCTGCTACAGATACTCCCATTGGAGATGAACTCTTGCCCGCGAAGACTAACCGCAGTATTTTAGTCCTTATTTTAGTCCTTTTTGCCTAAGAGTTACATGAAGGGGCTGCGGCACGCCACTCACACCCTCCGCACATATTTTGGTTAATACGTGGTTCACCCTCCACAACAAACATACTGCAGCTTTCTCTGCAATACCCTGTACTGACGGGCGGGGCAAGTCGTGAAAGCCGCCGTTTCATAGGACAACAATGTATAGTGCAGCTGTGAGGTTGGGTTAATGTTGCCAACGGTATACGGTTACAACCATATGTCTGCTGTTTCAATTGCTGGCAGCGGCGTCGCAAAGCCCTTTCTTTGTGTTTGCTGTGTGTGGCGATTGCGCCTGGGACTTAATGGCGCGCCCCAAATGACTGAGGTGGGCACGGCAATATGAATATTCATACGGCTCCCCCAAAAAAAAACAGAAATTGAAAATATGGCCGGAAAGAATAATGTACGGTAGTCAGCAGGTCATTGAAGGTAATGACATACAGACATATACATAAAAACGTAATATAGCAAGAGCTCACGGTTGCTTGGTTGTTGTTATTGTTGAAAATGTTTATTGAGAAAAAAAGGGGAGGAAAGACGGCCAAGAGCAGGAGCAGTTTGTGGCCATCCTATTAGGGCACAACATGGGCCGTTGATGCCGTCTTCGCCATGAGAATGAGGGTTTGCTATAATTCGAGCCCACTGGAGCGGATCACGCGTTCCCAAGTATAAAATTTTGCGCTCTTTGTTGAAAATGAACGAGGAAATACTGACGGCCACTTAGCGTTATGGACCACAGTATGACCATATACGGTTGTTCTTTTGAAAACATGGTGTCTTGGAATAAACCTGCTGTTCAAATTTAAGGTGGGGCCTACAGCTCTGTGTTGCCTGATATTCTTTACCAGTTCAGTTTTCTGTTTTTTTTTTGAAGTTGTGTTTAGATTTCTCACTTCAGGTAATGCGCAGCAACATTACTAAGGCATACAAATAGTTTCAGAATTGTTTCATCATGACTACATAAGAAGGAGGAGAAAGGGATGTCCGGCGTCATCATTGATGAGTAGCTGAAGCATGTAAAGTTCACAAAGATATCACTACGCAAACTGTGACAGCATTTGTTCACTTTTCGCTGCGCAACCGAGAAAAGCACCATCTTTTACATGTTTTACATCTTTTACCACTGGTTACATGTTTCGCTATGGTGGAGGCAGGGGTGGGTCGACATAGTTTTAACCGCTTAAATCACCATGTGATCGGGTTACGTTCCCGGCCACGGCGGTTGCGTTTCTGATGGATGCCAAAATTGAAAACTCCCGTGCGTTCGAGATTTCAGCGCACATTGGACGATCGTCATGTGGTAAAATTATTCCAGAGCCCTTCACTGCGGCGGGCCTCATCGCCTGAGTGCCGTTTGTGCGTTAAAATACATTTCACCAACATCGCTGGTTGAAACTAGTATTTTATAAACGAATAGTAAGCTCGTAAACATTGTAACAAAAAATGCATCAAAATTGCTTTAAAACCTTCACTAAAAGTTTGTACAACCTTCGCTAAGCGTCTGTTCTATCCATCGCCATGACTTAAAAGGCCAAAAACGGAAACGACGAACAGACCCAAGCGATAATTTTTACCCCCGGGACAAAACACGTGTACGAAAAATCTAAATCTATACCCATACGTCCTTTGTAATGTAAATGTAAACAATTGTACTCCTTCTTCGTGATCGATGCGTGTATGGTCGACATCTAGAACCGTTATTTTTTTGCGGTTTTCAAGTAACTGCTCCGATAGAATGGAAACCCAGTTTCACGAACTCTGGGGGCTACCGGTTTCTATATGGAAATTTCCGCGTTAAAATTTTGGCGTCGAACGCATCGGCATTGTCGTCACCATAAATTTTTTTTTCTCGCACACATGCCTGGGCTGAGTGATAAGAAGCATCTGCATTTTCCTCCTGAAAGCCAGGTGTGGGTCCGCATTGTCTTTCATCATACCCTATATGAGCAGGGGAAAGAAGCAGGAATGACTCATGATGAGTTACGGTATGAAATTATGAGGACTTACATTGTGCTGCATTAGTAAGAGAATCATGATTCCGCTCATTACTCTTCATAACACCCTCCACACACTTTCATAACAGGTGCATGCAATGTAAACCTTTTTTATTATCCCTAATAGCATGTCAGTAATGTGATCGGAGCACTTGGGGTAGTGTGCGCACGCTTTTCGGTTTACGGATTCATCGGACATGATACTTCGTGTGTTTGCTTGTTGCCAAACTTTTTACGATGTACACAGATTCCGTTCCCAAACTGTACATACTTATGCATTTTACAGGTGGACTCATTTTCATTTCTCGTTTCACTTAGCACGAGTTCATCCCGTGGAGAATTCCCATGGCTATCATATTCACCCAGAGATACGAACTTGCACTTTTCGCTCTAAAAGTCAAAAACGCGTTTCAGACATATTTCCCTATGGTCTCTGGTCATTCCAAATATTTAATCTCACTGACGGTTTTCCTTGCTTGTCTACAACGAAATATCTGCAAGGATGTAGTCAGCCACACTTATTGATGTATTTATCGCTAACATAAATATCAGTAACTTACTTTCAGGTGAACTGCACAGTGCAATCAGCCGTCACTTTCCCATGTATGTAGTTGCGAAATGTGCCTCTGGTAAACAACGCGAATTGCCAGCACAAAATACAGTCCAAAGAATAACATCTGGCATTCTAGCATCCTTTTTTTCTGCTCTTTCAAATCAACATCGCGATGACGTCTTTTGCTTTAAAAATACTGGCGAGGCGTACGAGGCATTTATAATTTGCTGTAAACGCATATACCATGCCCTCTTTGTCGAGAATTATAACAAAGAAAAATCAGTCATATAAGAAATTTATGAGAACAAAGTCCCCCACTGATCTAGCAAGCGTTAAATTATACCTCAACAAAATAACGTGTTTTCTCAGAAATGAAAAAAGAAACTTTTTACATAATGAGTTTGCTAAGGGATTCTGCGGCGAAGTGCACGAGTTCACAAGAAATATATATAAATTGCCAAAACGGGTTCCATCTGTATCAGGAGTCACAAATATTGTTTTTGAGGGTGAACGTATTGAGGGTCTGGACCGTGCAGAAGAATTTAATATGTTTTTCAAAGATACTAGAAATACCGGTTTGACTTCTGACATTGCTTACAATACTATACCATGAAAGAACAAAAGCGTATTTTTGGAATGAACTGATGACATTGAGGTATCCCACATTTTTTTTTCCTTTAGGAACAGCAGTTTTTGAGATATAGATGGAATTCAAATCGCACCAGCAAATTTTGTCCCCACTTTTATAGTTCCTGCATTAACGCATATTTATAACCTTGCCTTATCAACTGGAACTTTTCCAAGGCCTTTGCAGAAAGCTAAGGTAATTGTATTTCACAAAGGCGGGGATAAAAATAGCTTCTCAGGTTGTAGGCCAATTTTTATATTACGTTTTTCTTTCGAAAGGCTTAAAGAAACTTATTGAAAAAAGGCTAGTTATTGCAGTAGGTTTAAAATTTAAAATTAAAAAAAAAGTACTGCAGCAAGGCTATTGCAGCAGGTTTAAAATTTTATCCACATTCATACGTGGTTTTTTGCGAGGTAAATCTACTGAATCAGCTCTATTGCCTCAGACAGAAATTATTCTTAGCGCGTTTGAAAACAAAGAATTATGTGTGGGAATCTTTAGAGAATTTTGAAATGCTTTCGATCACCTTAACCATAACAACTTACTAAAAAAATTAAAACTCTATGGCAAACCAGGCACCCCACTTGAACTCCTTAAATATTACTTACGTCATCGCCTACGATGCGTTAAAATAGGGCAACATACATCCTCCTTTCCACCTATCAGTGCTGTTGTGCTACGGGGCACTATTTCAGGACCACTTCTTTTTTTTATTTTATATATAAAGGACCTTGTTTTGACTGATAGCATGCCGGCGTTTGCAATTTATGCAGACGACGCAAGTTTGTTTTTCAGAGGTAGCTCCACCCAATATTTTGTTCCTCTTATAAACAATGTTCTCGCTAAAGTTAAGGTTTGGAGGGAAGCAAACTCATTACTTTTATACACAAAAAAGAGTAAAGCTATTCTTTACTGTACAAGACAATTTCCCACTTCACCCGATGTGTGTATATACATACATAATTCACAGGTACAGTTTGTAGATACCATCAAGATTATGGGAGTATTGTTTAATAAGACTAGGAGTTGGGACATTGAGATTCTGGTCATACTCGGGAATTTAGCGAAGTGCACCGTAATTCTCGCGGTATTTCGGTATTTTCTGCTAGAGCATATGAAATTATTAATTTTAATGCACTTTTCATATCGCACCCAAATTACTCTCTTGGTTTGGGGTACCACCACGAAAACAAGTATTAATAAAATACACATGTCTTAGAAGAAAGCCGTACGCTATATTGCAGACGCGCACTACCTTCCTCCCACAGAAGAACTGTTTACTCGTTTTTACATCTCACCGATTAATACTATGAACGAATATTATTTAGCATTAAGGTATGGGCGATGTATCCAGCACAGCCTACTTAGCTTTCTTGAAATGCCCTGCCACAGACAAAATCTCTCAGAATATTCTTTTCGCAAAAAGAAATTTGGCACATTCTTTTCTCTCGTACAATGTACGGACACCAAATACTCCGAAACACCCTCCCCTCTCTTTTTAATACATTGTTGTCAAAAGGCGTATATCCGAAACATGTTCACTAGTTCACCTTAGAAGTGCATTATCTATCTAATCTTTTCATTCGTAATGTTGTGTTAACATATTTTACTTTCTCTCTGGTACAGC
The DNA here is from genome assembly GCF_048455015.1 of Haemaphysalis longicornis. NCBI lineage: Eukaryota > Metazoa > Arthropoda > Arachnida > Ixodida > Ixodidae > Haemaphysalis > Haemaphysalis longicornis. The sequence continues at coordinate 17,072,825 of NW_027526233.1, forward strand.
ATACCTCCATTCAGCCTTTTCCCTGTTAGTTTTGTGCTGTTTTGTTCTTTTATGCTTTTTTGTTTTTATGGTTTTTTATGCTTTGTTTGTAAGTTCATCTGACCTTCTGTTGTTCCTGCAATATTAGAGAATAATGTCATTTACGCTCTGTGCGATTTTGCTGTATGCCTTCTACATGGGGGGCTCGGGCGTCCCTCGAGTGGTTTTGTTTTCGATTTTTGCCCTGGCCTACCCGCTTAGTTGGTTTTGGCGATGTAAATAAAACTCACTTTGACTTGACTTTGACTTTCAAAAACCAAAAATACGCTTAAGAGTACCAGACAAAACACAGACATACACAGTCAAAGTACAACGAACGCAGTTACGTGAAAAGTGAAGTTTCTTGGGGGATACGAGGATACGGGATAGGAGGCAATTTGAAGAATTTTGCGTTCTATCAATGCGAGGTGAACTTGTTTTTAAAATAGTAATCTCAGAAAGGTTGCATGATTCCTCGTCGTCTTTCTTGCTATCCCAGGCCAGCAGTTGAGAAGGGTCGGGACTTTCCTTTTAGCGGTTCACGTAGCAGGGGGAATTCTATATTGTAGGCGCAGAGGAGCGGCGGGTTCAATCTCTGGAGTTCCAGATGCTACTGCGCCTCTCGAGCAGCTAATTTTGAGACAGACAGATGTAGCCAACTAAATATACATCGCGACAATAAAGAACTTACCGAACCTTTCTTTCTGGTATAAAGAACGGCCAACGCGCTTGTAATTGCCGCCAATACATTTTTCTCGGCAATTCCGCGATGTTAGCGGCTGCCTCGGTAAAGCTTGGATTCTCGCCAATTTATTTTCCCTCTATCGACAGGTGTGTTCTGTTAATCACAAGTTTGTTCTGCATCTGTAATGCACTGCACGTGAGTTTATGTTATCGAAGTGACTGGGGCGCTAATATTCGATAATACGTTAGAGGCGTTGCTTGACTTTCCATCTAATCCCAAAATGAGCTCCTGCAGACAATGTATGAACACTTGTGCACGGTAGCGGCACAGACCCGCACCATCGTGTCCTGCAGTGAAAAAAGAAGGCCTGTTTGATGAGATGCCGACACGCGCTTTGCGGTGACGCCGGCGGGATGTGCGCTTTCTTCACGCTGTGTACATTGCGCTTTGATACACCTAGCGTTATAGCGACCGTTGCCCGGCATTGCACTTTTTTTCTAAGGTACTCAACTCTTAGTCTACGAAGTTTACAAAGGTTGCTGGGTGGTGGGGGAGGTTTAAATGCACGAGGGTAGTATGCTGGAGAAGGAACATCGACGTTGGCGCTATACTGGAAAAAGGGGAACTTGGTGGTATATGTGCAGCTAAACGAACCTCCGGCGGGTAAAGGGTACCGGCCTAGGGATCATCAAAAGAAGATGGAAAATCATCCTTTAGACTTTGTCGGCGCGGCTTTAGTGTATAAAGGCTGCAATTCACACGTGCATTGTCGGCATACCACTGTAGTTTCCAACGCATTCGAAATCAACGTAATTCGGCCGAAACGACAGACTTCAGTGACGTTCAAAACTCTGCGTGCCCCCACGTTAAGTTTGGTGTATGCTTAACTGTAACTTTTTTTGTGTATTGTTGTCTTAACGGTGCAGTGTTTGCGTTTTCTTCAAATATTATAAAAATACAAAATGTGGCGTTTAGAAAGATAAATTCATTTTATATCCAATTGAATGTTTTTAACGTAAGTTAGCACAGTATTTTTTTTTTAATTCTACCTGTTTGATATTCTTGATTTTTAAACAAGTTTTATATAGACCATATTGTCTTGTAATTACAAGCAGTTTTCCTTTTCGTTTGAGTCCTTCAAAGGTAACAGCGTCGTTCATTCCTGCCTAGAATTGCTTGGTACATTCCATCCAAAAAATTTTGGTGTGTCTCTATTCTATTATATAGCGTGGCTAAAGTAAGACATTCGGCAGGGAAAACGTAATTAGTACAATTTCCTCCATGTTTTCAACAGTGTTGAGACAAAAGATAATATTGGGCTCCTTTCAGGAATAGCACAATTACATATATAATAAGAAAATATGTGCGCTGGATTTCGGAAAGTGCAATATAAAAAAAAGATAACTGTGCAACGACGTGCAAGGCTGGCGTCACAGTATCTCTCCTGTGGATGCAGCGCTATTTCTCACGAGTCCCAACAGACAATTCAGCAGTGAGAACGCCGCAACACTGAACTCTGCTAACTTCCAATGGGTGGACCGAGACAAGAGGGGAACATCGTGAGAGGCGGGCGCGTCAGGCAGGAGAGGCTGTTGTGTGGCAGAGACTTCGGAAGACTATCGTCTTTCGACAACGATTGCAATGGCTTGAGAGGATGCGCTGCCATTTTATGCTTACTGTGCGGCAGCTGAATAAAGGATACATAGATTGCAGCATCTAAAAGCCCAAACAATACACACAGACGGGCACAAAAAAGACTAACAAACGTAGGCAATTGCAGGAAGCTCAACACAGAGTGAAAGAAAAGGGAAAATGCATGTTCGTCACTGGCACGGGTTCGCCTATGAGGCATCCCTGAACCCCTGGGCACAGTCGCGGCGGACTTACTTGTGGGACCAGACACCAGTCAGATTGGTACGGCGTGCGTGACGAACACGGCACTCTTGGAAGCGCCGCTATCCTCTTACGACAACACCCAAGGAGACGACTTGCTTGCAGTTGGAGGGGGGTGGACTAGTACTTGCTTTTGCGGATGACCACTGGGACAGAGGACGTGTCCGAATGCCCGACTGCCTCGTGCTCCGGGCACACTCCATTCTGCCTCCAAATTTGTCTTCTGAAGACAAGACGTCACAGACAAAATTTCCTTTGTCTTCCACTAATACTCAAGGAGCGGCGCCTCCTCTTGCTATCATGTTGGTTAGAAACATACAGTCTTGCTTGCACTGCGACTTCTAGAATGGAAGAAATGCTTATGGCTAGCTTATGGCCGATTTTTAATAAATATTTGACAATTACAGAGTAGATACGCCATTAAGGGAACTGGCTTGTCATCTATCTCGATACTGCAGCCTTTATTATTGATTCTATATTCGGGGTGCAGCCGCAATCTTGTAGTATGTGGTCACTTTTCTGTTATGTTTTCCTTGCCTGCTCTGGCCACTCATGCAGACAATCGCAATCACGCCAACACTCTCACAACACTTTGCAACGAGTTCATCAAAGCTTGCTCAGTTGAGCGTCCTTCATTGCTTCACTCAACAACCCTGACATATCAACCGTTTTTTCAAGACAGGTTGCGCTTCCACATCGTACTTCGTCGACCAAATACCACACATTACCTTTGATCATGATGTTTTCATGGTTGCAAAAAAAATATTTTGCAGGGTACGATGCCATTCTTTCCTAGCCTGTAATGAAGATTGGATGAAAATGGCGGTTACAGCAAACTATGATGGCCTTTATGGTCCAAGGCGACTTTGGCATATCCACTTAGCAGAATGATTTTGCACCGAGATGTTTATAAACAAACTCTACATTGACTGACTGTATAAGAAAACTATATTTGAACGACTTCAAAGAGCAGGTCCGCTTATTTATGAAAATTCCAACAAATGCCTAGATGCTGATTCTACGGTTCAGTCATATAAGACGGATGGTATGCTGTATACTATGCTGTATGGTATTTTGTAACCACCCCCCCCCCAAACGTGATCGGTCCCTGAAAAGAGGCCGCACCGAAGTATCTTTTCCCCCCTTGCCATCCTTAACCTTTCCTGCACCGAATAACTACTCTCGATTTCTTGTCATAGAATCCCTCAGTCCAGCCCACCCTCTTGCATCTCAGTCAGTCTTCTCGATCGCAAAATATCTTGAAGCCATAACAGGAAAATCGTATAAGGCCAAAAAACAAAGGACTGGTGAAGTCCTCATCAAGGTAAACGACAAGCAGCAGTCCACAAAGCTTCTAGCTCAAACTGGACTGGCTGATCTCGACATCAGGGTCAAACCCCTTCGGGGCCTCAACAGCTCGCAGGGTGTTGTATCCGAGCCAGATCTGCTGAACGAAACGGATGCGGATCTTCTTGCGGGCTTGAAGGATCAGGGCGTCACTGCCATGAGACGCATCACCATCCGCAGAAACAAGTACATTCCCACCAAGCACATCAGATTGACTTTTGACGGCGCAGTTCTTCCACAACATATGAATGCAGGCTTTATTCGGTGCTCCATCCGTCGCTTCATCACGAACCCGAAACGCTGTTTTAAGTGCCAATGGTTCGGCCACGGCACAAACGCCTGCCGTGGCACACTTACCTGCTCAAAACGCGCCCAGCACGACCACCCATCCGAGAACTGAAACCCAGAGAATTTCACCTGTACAAACTGCCAGGATCCCCACGCTGCATACTCAAGGAAGTGCGAGACATTCAAACAAGCAAAGCAAATCATCAATGGAAAGATCACGGAAAACATCACCCTCCCAGAGGCGCGAAAGATGTTCGCCTCTTTCCCTCTGTGGAAGTACTCCGACGCAGCTCGCCGGTGGGCGGAGCGGCGTCTGGTTTCCACAGAGACCCAGTTCAGTGAGTCTGATCTGGTCCCGCCCCGCCCCTCGCTGGGTTGCCTCAGGCAGGCCAATCTTCACCACACCGCCTGCTAAGGCAGCAGTGGATGTGGTGCCAACAGCTTCCGTTGGGACCGTTGCCGCTGCCGCCTCTGCCTCCACGTCCTCCTGTGCGTTGGAGGGTGCCGAGAGGATTGGCACCGGGGGCCCCGCACCTGATCCCACCGCTCCACCCGTGCCACCTCTGGCGCGCCCGACGCCCTCGGTGGTGGCGGGCCAAACGAAGGGCCCCCGAAAGGGGATGAAGTTCAGGTTGTCCGGCCCGTCGGGCACCCCTGTGACATCTGACGACGAGGTGGATGTCGGGCCGTTCCTGCCTGCAACGCAGCGCAAGGGGCAGCCTCCGACATCCAAGTCACAGAAAGGCCCAAAAATCCCCTTCCGAGAATACAAGCCCCGAAAAACAACACATGAACATATACACACATACACCCCAGTCATTCTTAAATGTAAATAATGGGGACAGAAAACATCATTCAGTGGAACTGCAGAGGCCTCCTTAAACATCTTGACTATGTGTATGCGATGCTGCATGCTAAACAGCCAAGTGTCATGGTTCTCCAAGAAACACACCTCAATTACTAACAAATTTCATAAGTACGTACATGGTATTCACAAAGGACGGGGTTGGCAGCACACACTCTTCGGGTGGTGTGGCCATTGTCACCCGGAAATCCTTAGCCTGCCACCCTGACCCTTTGAACGCTGTCGTTGAGGCTGTAGCCATCCGCACAATAATATTGACCCGTGACAATGGCTCGGAATGGCTGCCTGTAAATAGTGTAAATAGATCGCTTCATCGCCTCATCGTTCATGTCATCTGCCGCAACGTTACATTTGGTGGACTGTGCGGCTTGATCATCCCCATCCTGGCCCCAGCACCGCATCGCATCGACGTGGACTCAGCCGCCAAGGACAACGAAGCCGCGCCGGGCCGCCCCAGCCCAGTCGAGACCAGAACAAGACGATGTTCCCCGCCCCGTGTCCCCAGCCCGAAAGACCCGACTGAAGACCAGCCGAGACAAGCCCACCCAGAAACGCCGACGATGTGTTCCCCCGCCCTTCCGTCCGACGTGGCTGGAGGACATTCGGTGCTTCGTCACGGCTGATGCCATTTCTGTTGCTGGGCCAGGCATCATCAACGTCGTCATCCTCATCCGTGACGGCAAGTGATTTGTCACTGCATTTTTCATCTCATCCGCATTCAATCGCCAATTTGCGCCGTCGTTGACCGGGATGGTCCTCATCGACCGGGGAGGGGATGTCACGGGACAGGACAATACCCGCGCCGGCATGGCACACCACTAATGACGACAAGGAGGAAGATGGGTGCGGGGCGCAGCGATCCCTTGCTCGGAATGGCTGCCTGTAAATAGTGTAAGTACATCGCTTCATCGCCTCATGGTTCGTGTCATCTGCCGCCATGTTACAATATTTAATAGGTTGATGACGGTGTGCTTCATTTACATTTCTCCCGATCTTGCACTTTCTAGCTCCGACTTCGAGGTGCTGGTTGACCAGCTGCCCGAACCATACATCCTCATAGGCGACCTGAAAGCGCACAATTCTCTCTGGGGCTTCTGCCAATTGCAGGCCCGAGGTGGCCTGATAGATAAGTTTTTAACATCCTCTGGAGCATGCCTTTTCAATAAGAAATAGCCTACACACCATAACATAGGACGCAACACGTACTCACATCTTGACTTGGCTACTGGAACCGACGCGGTGGCTAAGTGGCTAAGGCGCTGCGCTGCTGAGCACGAGGTCACGGGTTCGATTCCCAGCCGCGGCGGCCGCTTTTCTGATGGAGGCGAAAAGCAAAAACGCCCGTGTGTACCAGATTTCGGCGCACGTGAAATATCCCCATGTCGTCAAAATTAATCCGGAGCCCTCCACTACGGCGAGCCTCATCACCTGCGCTGCGTCGGCGCGTTAAAACCCTACCATCAATCAACTTGGCTATTGGTTCCGCAGTTCTCTTTCCTTGTCCTGACTGGAGCGTGGGTACGGACCCGTATGGTAGTGACCCCTTCCCAACTTCTCAAACATATATAGGTAAAGGCCCAAGCAGTCCTTCTTCAACAGGTTTAACGAATCAAAAGCAAACTGGTGTACATTCACAGAAACATCCAAACTACACCACACATCAACACCTACACGTGGAGGAAGCAGGCCAACTCAACACAGCGCACATCGTTGACGCCGCCAAAATGTCCATTCCCCACGCCTCCGGTACCCCGCGCAACCAAGCCGTGAAGGAATGAGGACTGTAGGCGGGCGTGAGAGGCCCAGAACAAGGCGTGGTGTATCCTCCGTCGGTACCCCACGTCGGATAATCTCATTTCTTTTAAACGGGCCAAGGCGTTCGGAAAACGTGTGCGCCGTGAGGCAAAACGAGAGAGTTGGCGCACCTTCCTTACATCCATTAACTCATACACAGATGCACATAAGGTATGGACAAGAATACACAAACTTAAAGGACAACATACACATAGCCTGCCCCTGGTCAGTACAACAGGGGACACACTCGAAGACCAGGCTAACACTCTTGCACAACACTTCCAACACGTTTCCAGCTCTGCACACTACACAAACACTTTCCTGAAACATAAAAATACTTGTGAAAAGAAGTCCCTACATGACAATAACAGGTCAAAAGCTGCTTACAACTCTGAATTCACACTTCATGAGCTGAAGAGTGCTCTTGCCACTTGTAAGCCTTCAGCTCCAGGGCCAGACAACACTACGTACACTATGATACAACACCTACACGCAGACACTCTTGAAACACTCCTACACCTAAACTACAAGATTTGGCTTTCGGGGCTCCTTCCAGTGTCTTGAAGGGAGGCCATAGTCGTGGCTTTTCTGAAAGAAGGGAAACACCTTTCCTCTTCTGCCAGCTATAGACCCATTGCCCTGACAAGCTGCCTGTTTAAGCTTCTCGAGAAGATGATAAACCTAATGCTAGTGTTTTTTCTTGAGTACAATGGCCTTCTCGAGAGCTGCAGGCAGGCTTCCGGGCAGGGCGATCCACAAAATATCAACAAGTCGCATTGGAATCATACATTAAAGATGCCTTTATACACAAACAGTATTGCAGGACCGTATTTTTTGATATCGAGAAAGCTTACATACGGCATGGCGTTATGCCATTCTTGCAGACCTAACATCGTATGGTGAAACAGGTAACATGCTAAACACTCTTCCGAGTTTCCTGTCTGAACGAACATTTCGTGTCAGAGTCGGTTCAGCACTCTCAAACGTTCACGTGCAGGAGAATGGCGTGCCTCAAGGTGGCGGATTGAGCTGAACCTTGTTTATAGTTAAGATAATCTCTCTCCGAAAGGCATTGCCGCCAACCATCTCCTGCTTGATGTATTAGATGATGACGTCAGGTCGAGCTTGGGATTAACAAACTTGCTCGCTGGGCAGACGTAAATAGGTTTAAAGGGACACTGAAGTGATATGTAAACATTGCGGGATTACTTGCGCAAATTGTAGTCCGGAGTCTCCAGACCATGTTTCGACCACCCTGGGCGTGTTTACGCGATTTTATTTAGTAGAAAAATCAATTCGAAAATGCTGTCCTCCTCTTTTTACGCTCGCCCATTTTCTGCGGCGTTTTCGTGTGACGTAGAGAGGAGCCGAGCTCGCAATTGGCTTCGCTACTGCACGGCTCCCCTGCCTTCAGACAGTCAGTTGGCCCAGCGTTTCGTCCGCCGGCCGCCGACGGGTCGTCGCAATTCGTTCGCGCAGTTGAAACGAAGCCAGTACACGTTTGTGAATGGTAGAATCTGCCTTTCTTTACTTGGTTAGTTTGTGCACTGTCTCTAGCTCCAAGTAAAGGTCGCTTCACACAAGCGCTGCACATGCGACGCTTCGCTGACTGGTACGCCAGTAGGAAAATATAAGGCCCCTTGAAGGCGGGAGAAGAGTCAGCGAAGTCAGTATAGGTACTGAGGAAATAAAATCAACTGATATTTTTACCGTACAGCGTAAAACTAGGGTGCGGGAAGCACATTTTTGCGCTGGGCGAACAAGCACAGCGGTCAGCAGCACGACTACGCATCTGCGAACGCTTTCCCGTCTACGAAATGCAATTGCTAGACGTGAGCTATTGTGGAAACTCGGGCGACGCTTACTGGACGAGCGCAATACAACAAATAGTCACCTAAGCTGCTTGAAATGCCAAAACTAAATAAAAGTGTAAACTGGTTGTACAATATATACCCTATATTACCAAGGCCAGCGGCGCCAGCTCCGTGGCCGAGTTGGTTGGGGCGCTAGATATGCCACCGCACGTATTTTGCAAGTCAGGAGTTCGAATTCCCGCGGTTACGTGCTTTTTTTTTGTAAGTTAACTTTTTCGTTTTCCGCCGATGTTTTCTATATTGAGTTCACCTTTTTTTGGGCTGCAACGTTCATGGCTCCACGAACTAGTTCACAAAACGCGCGCAGGCTGGCACTGGCGCGCTAGCGAGTTCTCGTTGGCGTGCTGTTGCCATAAGCACCGACTGCTTGCAGGCAGTGGGCACAGGCCAGAATGAACAGACCCTTGGCCTGGTGCGAACACGCTTTTTACGATACAGGCATGAGGGAGGCAAGCTCCAAATATGGGGGAAAAGCGCATGACATTTGGGCGTCTGCGGGTACGCGGAGGGCGTTCATGCACTGCGTAGGTTACGGCTAGTGAATGCTACGATTCCAAGCCGTCCTAGGAGGCTTATCTTTATGCATTTTTACAGCTGACAACATGGCATAAGCGCGGTACGATGATTACTGAGTTATTGAGAATGCCCATCCAACAACGCCAACGGTTGTGTTTTACAGAACCGAAACCGAAACTTGTTTAATTGCTCACCTTGGGCATCGTCCAATCACGGTGCCCGCTCCTCCTAACGTCACAGCTTTAGTTGGTGCGGCCGCCGCAAACCGCGCATGGTAGTTTTTCTTCTTTCGCGCTTTGTAAAATAATTACCGATTTGTCAATCGTAAAAACGATGAAAAGTGTGCTAATTTGAGCCAGTCTTCGCAGTGCAAGCAAAAACGGGAGTTTGACAAATTCACTTCAGTGTCCCTTTAAACTGAATCCTTCTGAAAGTACCTGCATTGTATTTTCAAGGAGACGCGGTATGCAAGCAAATCCTGACATTAAACTCCAAGGCGACTCAATTCTCCTCAAAAAGCAACACAAGTTTTAGATGTAGTCTTAGATGAAAAACTCAAATTCATTCCTCACATCAAACAACTAAAACATAAATGCCTCAAAGCAATAAACATTGTTAAGGTCCTTTCACACCGCTCCTACGGTACGGACAAGCAACTTCACAAGCAACTTCCCGTGTCTTCACAAGCTTGGCGCGGTCCTCCTTTGACTATGGGAGTGTGGTTTATGGGTCGGCATCAAAAACAGCCCTGAAAATGCTAGACCCAGTGCTCCACGTGGGGCTTCGCCTCGCGTCGGGCGTTTTTCGTACTTGCCCCGTACAAATCTTATACGTCGAGTGCGATAGATGGTCCCTAGATTGCAAGCGAACATATTTGGATCTTCTTTACGCTTTTTAAAATTTCGTCAATAGCCCACCATCCTTTCAAACGTTTTATTTGTGATACACCCATGTCCCATCTCTTCTACTAAATCGTCCATCTATTTCTGCTCCGTTCTCACACAGAGTGAGACAGGAACCATCAGAATTATCTGTCACCTTTTCAGACACACTCAACCTTTGTGACATTTCACCTCCACGGCAGCTTCGCCCCGTCTCGTGCGACTTGTCTTTTGTAGCAGTTGATAAAAAACGAGTGCCCACAACTACCATTCTTCAGCACTTCTAGTTTCTTCAAGAGAAATAAAAGTGTGCAGAATGTTTTTAGCGACGCGTGAAAAACATCGCTTACCGTGTCGTATGCTGCTCACGGACCTAATTTTGGGTTATCTAAAGACTAAAATCCACAAGCAGCATCTTTACGGCTGAAGCCTATGGCATTTTTTCTGATTTTAAAGCACATAGTACATCATGAAATGACCAAGTTCATATTCTTCACAGATTTCCTGAACGTAGTACGTGTATTGGCATCTAATCAGTTTTCTAAAAATCATGTTATTCACTTAGTTTATGAAACCATTATGTCAGAATTTGCGTTAAGTGTCGAAGTTACCGTGTGCTGGGTGCCAGGTCACTCGGGGATCGCCGGAAACGAGACAGCAGATCGAATGGCCGCTGCTGCTGCAACTATAACTACATTTGACATAAGAACAATACCTTACACTGACCTTAAGTCACACATCAGACAACACCTTCGCAAAACATGGCAAGCACACTGGAATAAACAGACAGACCAGAAACTACATGTTATAAAGCCACTCTTAGGAGCATGCACCACTGACAGACATACACCACTGACAGATACAAATGACACAATGAAGTTACCCTGGCTCGATTACGGCTAGGCCATACGCAAGGAACACACTCCTACCTGCTCACGGGATCTCCAAGACCCCTGTGTAGCAGGTGAGGAGACGGCCTATCCGCGATCCATGTGCTACTTCAATGCAAAGCACTCCGCACAACAGGACACAATCACTTCGCCGACTTCTACAGACAATACGTTTCACTACACCCAGCATTGTTTTTAGCGGATGATCCCATGATTCTTGTACAACGCACCTTTAAGTTAATTAGCGACATCAAGTTTTAAGTGCGAATGCACTTTATAAGCGACCCCAAACCATCCACCGCCGCCGGCGGCGGCGGCGGCGGCGTCCGCAGTGCTCCTCTATATTTAAAAAAGAAACAGCATCCGGCGCCAGGTTTCGATCCGAGGACTTTGCGGCCGCAGCGCGACGCTCTACCGACCAAGCCACGGACGCGACGGTGATATCAGTGTTAGTGACGCGCCTTATATCTTTAACGCATTCAAACTACGTCGTCAGCGGCGTGCGTTGACGACTCAGCGGCGTTATAGCGGCTTGATAACTGCGTGGTGTACACGTGATACTACAAACCCGATGGAAGAGATGGAAGAGAAGGCGGCGAGGCGGTGGGCTGCGGAGGCCGAGCGCAAGCGCCGCAAGCGGGCCGACAACCGTGCATTCGCACTTTCATATTCTCCCCCTCGGGGAAATGCGGGGAATTTTTTTTAAAAAAGAAACAGCATCCGGCACCAGGTTTCGATCCGAGGACTTTGCGGCGGCAGCGCGACGCTCTACCGACCAAGCCACGGACGCGACGCTGATATCAGTGTTAGTGACGCGCCTTATATCTTTAACGCATTCAAACTACGTCGTCAGCGGCGTGCGTTGGCGACTCAGCGGCGTTATAGCGGCTTGATAACTGCGTGGTGTACACGTGATACTACAAACCCGATGGAAGAGATGGAAGAGAAGGCGGCGAGGCGGTGGGCTGCGGGGGCCGAGCGCAAGCGCCGCAAGCGGGCCGACAACCGTGCATTCGCACTGTCACATTCTCCCCCTCGGGGAAATGCGGGGGAATTTTTTTTACGCCTCATTTCCTATCAAGCGTAGTTTTTATACCCTATTTCAGGCCATGCAACATCCCAACCTGGCCTTTTACATCAGACATCCTCATTGTATTTTACTGATTTTACTTTTGTTTTCGTTGAACGATTTTTTACATCCTTCATACCTACACCGATTTTTTACATCCTTCATACCTAACCACCGTTTTGGCGCTCTTTGCCCTAGTCGGCCTTGCGCCATAAACATCCTACCACCATCAGCTTCATAGTGTTTAAGCTCATGAAGGGGCAATGACACAAACATTTTGCATATTGTTTTTTGTGTTGCGTTAAGTAATTATGACCTTTTCATCACATATGGAAACCTCATTTGCTTCAACTTCATTTAAAGGCGTTTTTAGTGCGGCCAGTTGCAACGAAAAGGTTGATTTGGTATAAACAAAGCTGCCCACGTGACTGTCGGACGGATATCACACAGCAAAGCCGCCGTAGCACTGTTGATTCCGCGTAGGCGGCAGTTTCTGCTAATGGCCATACGATCTGATTTCCTCGGCCGCTTAATTACAAGCGGCCGTGGACGTGATGCAGGCGCCGCGAGTGCAAATTGCTTCCACGGATAGAGAACGACACGCGACGCTCGAAACAGTTGGTTTGGAGAACCGTGCTGGAAGCAACCGGAGGGTCTGTCAGCAGGTCTGCCTACAGGCGTGTTAGGCTTGACACTGAAGTGTATATTCAATTGATGCTCTCGTATTAGCGGTGCAGATGATTTGTAATGCAATTCGGCATCCCATCATTAACTGCTTTCTCGTATGGGCCGCCTTGTGTTGGACTTGAGCCCCAATACGTGCAGTGGTAACAAGCTACCGCTCGAGCTGATTGCGCCGGTCTGCGCCACGTCGCGGCCGTGGCCGCCTCCGCAAGTGCAGGGACCGTGCAGCTCGCTCAGTGCGCTTTCCACACCCTGTCTCGTTTTCGCTCCTCGTGAAATAAAAAGCAAAAAATAGAACGCCTAGAATAGCTGCAGAACTAAGGTAGCTGGCAGCTGCCCAATGAGCCAACAAAATCCCGGCGCCTCCGTTGCCAACGACCGGATCGTTCGTTGCTCAAGTGCAAATGTTCCTACCTCCGATCGGAACGGTCAGCCGGCAAGAAACGCCGGCAGTGCGGAAGCGCCCAACACCAACTCGTGTCGTGTATGGATGTTATTTCCTCCACATTAATATTCAGGGAATGCCGATAGCGCGAGTTCCACCGCTGGCTACTCGGTTGCGGTGCTTACACTTCAAAATTGGTTTTAATTATGTTCTAGTCTGTATTTCCCGCTGATATTTTGCAGATGATGTATGTATGCTCGCACCAGTCTATCTCCCAATATATCTCTCCTTCGAAATTTTGTGCCAGTACTCCTTTAAGAGTTGGCGTCTTTGGAGCATAACTGAAACAAGAGGATAAAGGCAGCAGATGCTGCGCAAGGTATGGCCAAAATTAGCTGAAGTGATGGTGACAGATTGATTTGGAATTATTGAGTCGGATTCATGAATGAGTTAGTGTCATTGCGATGCTGCAGTGCTCTTCGAAGCCAGTTTCGGTTTTGAGTAAGATTGAAATGAACAGAGAAATTTGAAGACTACTTTTAGGAGAAAAGGTGTGCATTCGAAGCGTGCAAATACGGTGCTCTTTCAAGAGTTTCACAATGCTGTCAAAATTTAATAGGCTCTGGATGCTTCTATTAAGCTTTCGAAATCCATCCTTCTTTTTGATGAAGGTCAACAAAACAGCCATCCTTCTTAAATTCGCATGCGGCCATTTGAAGACACGTCAGTTGTGCTGCACTACTATGAAGATGACCTCCTGCGGCCGCTCGTGTAGGAGTTAAACCTTCCCGTTATTGGCAGAAGCACGAGATCCAGTAGGGAAAAGGGTCATGGCCTAGATTCCTAGGTTGCATGCTGGCGCAGAGTGTTCTGCAAACAGCCATGGCAGGTGCTTTTCAAGGGCGAGGCCTCCGCATCTTGAAGCATCTGCAACACACCTTACCTTTCCACTACCTGGACGTCTGCTGCTCTATTCCCGTCGGGTTTTACGATACCGTATATTGAAGAACGTGTCACAAGTCGTGTGATGGTGCTGCGAACAGTCTTTCATCCAAGGCTTCCTTATTTTTTAACGGTGATGATGGCCAGTAATCGCACATTTCGGCATTTTCTTCGAATTATAATTGCTCAACAGCGAGCTGACTGTTGAATTGCCTCTGGTGTGATTGTTGCCGCATCTCTGAAGAACCTGCAAGAGTGAACATATAAGTATTCTTCATTTTGCAGCTGTGAACTGCATTGCATGATAGTCATCATAACATCTCATCTTATTGGAGCGTCTACAATTGGGAAATATACCTGTGGAGTAAATCATAGTAGATAAGAAACCATAAGTAGATAAGGCGGCTGCCTTCGGGTCCACTGACGATGGTAGCGATTGTGTTATAGCATCTTCTGAAGGGCTGCAATACCAAAGTAAAATGCCTCCCTGCATGTTTAGGATCAATCTTTTCCTTGCTTTTTGTATAATTTATACGTTTTGTAAGTCTTCCAGAAAATTTGATTTTCGGGAGGCTGTTGCTTTGAATGGGTCATGGAATCTCGCGATATAAAAACCATTTTGATATTAGGGCGCAAATGGAGTTATTACGTTCACAAAAGGCAAGGCTTGAAAAATATTGCATGTATTAATTGAAATGTTGCAAAATAATGACTTGCTTATGTGACGTCAGTGATTCTATTGGTAACATATCATAAATCCTCCGACTACACTTGTACAAAACTGAAAAGCATGCTCCACATTAAACCTCACTTCCTTCTCATTCATTTCACTGGAATCGATCGTCTGTTATAAGCAGATCTTTTTTCGGAATGTATGCAGATGAAACTATGTAAATCAATTAGGTTCCTTATACCTAACGTCCGCTCTGTCAGACAGAACGAAATAATGACGGTGCTGATTTTTGTTTTACATTGCCCCCTACCTGTTAAAGTGGTCATAGCTTATTTGGTGCAACAGCTAACCAACTTCGGCAGGAGGAAAGTTTTCTTTATCTATGGTTTGCATTTGCTTGACAGGATGTGCATCGGTCTGTGTTGCCGCGTCTTCATTTGAGGAGTAGCCACGTGGACTGCCGAAAAAGCAGCGTCGTTCAAAATACAATTCAACAAGGCGAAACCACGAAAGTGTTTCTGTTGTCTTTGAAATAGAGTTTGCCTGCACAGTAGAATCTCGATAAACGGAAATCGCTTCCCAGTCGAAAAACACAGCAGAAAAATACGACAGAATGATCCTGTGAGGGAATGGGACATTCTGTAGTCTGTAGTAAATCCTGCCCTGTAGTGTGTAGTAAACCCTGTCCTGTAGTCTGTAGTAAATCCTGTCCTGTAGTTTGTCGTAAATCCTGTCATGTAGTCTGTAGTAAATCCTGCCCTGTCATCTGTAGTAAATCCTGTCCTGTATTCTGTAGTAAATCCTGTCATGTTTGTTTTCGTAGTAAATCCTGTCATGTCTCGAATTTCAACTTGTTTTGCATAAGAAATTTACTTCCCGTCATGTTTTTTTCTATTAAGTACCTGAAGTATGCAGGATATGCATAACAATTTCAATAAAAATATGACCAACAAACATAAGCATTTGGGGGAATTCTTGCCTTTCTGGAACAAGCTTAAAATTGTTTTCAATGAATAACTGATTTCAGAAAGCTGTACCAAAAGGCAATGTAAGCAATGCAAGAAGTGGTACATTCATGCATGCATTACAAAAGTTTGATGTTACGCAGATTGCACATGCCTGATGCATGTGCAGTCGCGGAAACTCGTGCACACGCACACTGCACACGCGGAAACTCGTGGATCCGGCAGCCGCTGGAACGTAACGCTGGAACACGCCGGAGACCACGCGGTCTCCAGCGAATAGCGTGGCCGATGCTCGCGCTAGGCCTTTTTTCTTTAATAGCCGTGTAATTACAAACCCGCGTAGCTGTTAACAAGAAATATAGAAGTCCTTCCCTCAGGAACATCTAAGTATCGCTACAAAATTTAGCTAGACTCATTTAGGCACTTTTCAGCTGATTTGCCCGTGCTTCTGAAGCAGGGCCAAATCGCGTCCCATCATCGCGTTCCGTCAATGACGCTCAATCTGTTCATGAAAGCAAATTTATTCTCCCGGATAGAAAAAACAACTATTAAATGAGCATGGACAATAACCGTTCAAAAATTCGTTCCTTATATTAGTTAGGACCACTAAAACACAAGCAAAGAAATATTTCTTGAACCTGATTTATTTAAACGGCAAAACGCGGGAGAACGTGAGAGAATTAGAATGAGAAGTCAATCTTTAGCTGGAATGCTTGCCTTGGTAAATCTTGATCCGTTGACAATGCATTTGCACAGCAAAACGTGGAAGGGTATCCTGTGGCGAAAAGCGCACGTCTCTGTGGTGCTGCACTATCTCGAAGAGTATGCACGCACGATACCTGCCGAAGTCACGCAGGGGTCATTGCAAGTTCAGTCGATTGTCGAAGCACATCGCACGTATTCGAAATCACACTGCCTGCGAAATTAGTCGTATTCACTCGCATCAATGTGCCAATAATCCCAAGCACCACGGTTAGTCGTCGTTAGAGGAGTCCTCACTTCGAGATGCTTGAAATCCGAACCACTGATCTTGCTTTTACCACAGCTTCCGAAGCTTCAAATGTTGCTGCTGATACTTCGGGGAGACATAAGATGAACGTTTTTACAAAACGTTACGCGTAACTTTAGCTAGGCAAAGCACCGATGCTAAATGTGAACGAGCAACTCGGCCACGCAGCCACCGCCAAATTTTGACCGAAAGACGAAAAGCAGGAGGGAACAAAAGAAGGGTGAGGAGGGAACCGGCCGATCACGAGAACTTGTTTGGCGACCCCTCCCCACCCTTCCCATTTCTTCGTATTGTGGCCTCCCCACCCCGTGAGTGCTGTCTCGCGACATGCCTTCAGGGGTCACGATGCTACCCCGAACTTCTTCCGAAGGGCCGGGCTAGAGCGAAGGCGTGGGTTTTCTTTCTTTCTACATTTATTTTTTTACACATCTTGGTAACGCAACCGGTTCACTGGCGCCGTTTCTTTTTTTTTCACACATGTAGCGGCAACTGGTTAGCTGGTTTTAAAATCTTATTTTAACTATTTAGGCTTGATTGGACACATGGTTCGCGTTAAAATAAATAAATTGCTCGCTAAAAAAATAAAACAACAGGACGCAGATTGAAACAATGGGGCTCTCAAGGACACCCAGAAATACATGTCAGAATGTGCACTGCAATTATTACACCACGTCTTTAAAAAGCACATCTTGCTTGTTTTTTTATGCGTCCGTTTTGCCGAGGGGCTACCCTTGTTGCCTGATTCTTTTATCAAACATTGTCCACAGTACAATATATGCAATTGCTATTCACTCAAAGAACCCAAGGAATTTCAGAAGTTCTTTATGTATCCATTTCTTTGTTTATGGGGCTACGCTTAGATGTTCCAACATTACAGTGATTTGTGCTAAGTTGCGTTGTTAATTGCAAATTTGTAGCGAAGGTTTTTTTTCTAAACACGGCCAGAACGCTACTGGCAGCAATGCAACAAACGTTCATTACAACAGACGCTTGTAAAGCAATTGAACGAGATGACCGTCACTTGCACGCACCATTGTTTCCGTGCAGCGCACGCTAAAAAAATTGGGAATTTTCGGCACCGCACGGGCCGCAAACACCAAGTTTCGCAGCATCTGCGTCAATTGCGGCGCTCGAATACAACCAGACCACCCCTTAACCGGCGCGCGGCATTCCCGTGTCCAGCCAAGCAGCGGCCCCACACTATCCTGATCATGTTATCCCGTTCGTCCTGGCTGAAGCCGTGTCCCCAAAGGCAATGTCCCCGTGCTATTCGATGCTCTCCAGCAACCTCCCCGCGTTGCTGTCGTTCAGTGCGGCGTTTTCCAGCGTTTTCCGTTGTCTCCCGCGTATTCCAACGCTCTCCTAATTCTGGAAAATGCGGTCCCGGCGTTGCTGTTGTCCAGCTCGGCGTTTTCCAGTGTATTCCATTCTTTCTGGCGTATTTCATCGTTCTCCTAATGCTGGGAAACGCGGAGTTTTCCGACAGGGTAAGCAAGAGATTTTGTAGCAATACTGAACGGTCTGTCATGTGACACTTTTGCAATGAATCTAAAATTATCTTTCACACAATAAAAATATGCAAGGACTACAAAATGTTCTGTCGCACGGCAGATAATAATAGCAATTACGGAATGCTAGATGTAGCGGCTGAAGGACATTTTGTGGTGCAACAGGTAATTTGTGGATTGCCTACAGGGTGTTGCACAACAGAAATTTCTGTAGTACAACAGAAATGTCTCATGCGACAGACATTTTGTAGTTCTACTACAAAGGTTTTTGTAGTGGGAGTACAGAATGTCTGTCGCATGATAGATATGTGTGTTGTACTGCATGAATTTCTGTCGTACGACAGACATTCTGTCGTCATACTACAGAGATTCCTGTCTCGCAACAGACCATCCTGCATTCCCAACCGAAATTCCAGTTCTGCGGCAGAAATGCCTGTAGTACGACAGATTTTCTGTAGTTCTACTACAGAAATTTCTGTCGCACGACAGACCATCCTGTAGTCTCAACAGAAATCCCTGTCGTGCGACAGAAATGCCTGTCGTACGACAGATTTTCTGTAGTTGTACTACAGAAATTCCTGTCGCACGACAGACCATCCTATAGTTCCAACAGAAACCCCTGTCGTGCGACAGGAATCTCTGCCGTGCGACAGAAATTTCTGTTGTGCGACAGAAATTCCTGTTGTGTTTTTCGACTGGGTTAAACGGAATTGCCGCTTAAACGGAATAGTAGCCTGTAAGTTGGTTGGTTTTGTATTCAGATAACGTAAAAAAACCATCGGTAATCGGAACTAAAATTTCCGCGTCTCCGTGTAAACGGAACCAGAAATGGAACTTGTAAAACCCATTGGCAGAAGAACCAGCTTTTTGTGGTTCTGGCTGTCTCGTTTTTGTTTTTTGTTTTTCTTCCTCCATGTTTTTTGACCTCGTTGGCCTCGTAAGCCTCGTCTCATTTGTGGTCAGCCATGTTAGCGCAACGAATGAAATATCGCAGTTCTCGTTCCAGTCGTTTGGTCTCGATTCCAGACGCTGAGGTTATAGGGCTCAGCTCCTTCTGCCTTGTTTGTGCCATCGTGGTACTATTCGTGCTTCATTACCGCGTTGCCGTATTCTACATTCGGTGGCTCGTAATACTCGCGAAGTTGGGGCCTCTAACCTCCGTGAAGACGCAGTTTCAAGGACTCAAACAAAGATAATTGATGCACTTTATAGTGCACAGCGAGTAATTGTTGCAAATCAACTTTGTGAATGCTGTGCCTAAACCTTTTTTTAGTTTTCTAGCTTTCTAAAAAACTATCAGCTACATTCACCTCGTAGTGCTTAGAGTTCTATGAAATGGTATGAAGAATGCGTTCGCTCACAAATGTGCACTTTTACACATCTATCTCAGTAAACGGAACTCCTGTTAAACGGAACTAATTTTTTCGGTCCCTTGAAGTTCCGTTTATCGAGAGTCTACTGTATTTGCTTACGTACCTCACACAATGGCAAGCTTCCTTCACTGCTCAAGTTCCACTGGAGTCGAATGCTTTGGGTGTTCAAATGTAGCCCCAATGAACATTGGATATTCACATCCACACACGGAAGAGTCTGTGGGGTGCGAAAAAAAGCCGCACTTTAGTTGTGGTGACTTGATAAAGGCTCATTGAAGTTAAGGGAAGGATTCAATTTTCTCTTTAATTCGTTAAGTGTTCAGAAAAGCAGAACTCGCCTTATCCAGAGTGCCACCAAACTGTTTGGGACGAGCAGAGCTCGTCCTAGATTGTCTGTCGCCTACCAGATGGAAGCACCTACTAGACAATTTCATTTTCTTCTTTTGCAGCAGAACAGTTTTTGACTGAAAAATGGGCGTCCAGTTTCAGCAAAGCTGGAATTCCTATTTATGTATTCATTTATATATTTCTACCTTCAAGGACCAGAGGCATTTCAGAGGGGAGAGGGTTAAAAAGTTGTACATAAAAACAATAAACAGCAACAAAGTCATTAGTACAAACTGCACACGTACACACTTTACTGAGTTGATTTGTCTTATTATGGTGTGCAAATATTTTTTTTTAAATTCCGTACTTGCCTGTTACGGCCACATCGAGATCATCAACCGTAACCGAAATCAGCAACCGAAAAAATAAGCCCTTTTGGTGAATAAATTTTAAAAAGAAGGGAACGCTGAAACGGTTATCCTCAACTTACCTATTACTAAAGAGGCATCAAGTCAAACGAACTGCGTTCTAAACGTTTCCCAGTAATGTTATTTCTGCTGTAACACTGTCACATTTCTTGCCAGGGATGAGATTCTTACTGATTATCGGGGATTCATAGATAACACTTCTAACCGATTCCCATAAGCTCATTAAAGCCCGGTGCAAAGCACGGCTAGTAGTCCATAAGATAAGAATAGTACCCCCAAAGCCTTACTTGGGAAACCTTAGAACACTGCGACATTCGCAGTTCTTCAACCACAGGATCTGCAGCCTTTGGCTCTTGATGAAGTTGAGCAGGTACACCCTGAATGTTGAGCAGATACACCCTTTGGTCCTATGAATCATTCAATGGTTGGAAGCAGGAGTTCTTTCAAACACCAACTTTGGCTGTGGCTACTGCACCATTCCCACGAAACAATAACCCAACAATAAATATCCACCCAGATAGACCATAAGCTATCGTGTGCGAGAGTAACACTCAACAAAACACAATTTGCTAACCAAGAAACTGCGATTGAATGCTCTGACGAAGTAGGGGTCAATTATGGACCAACAAGAATAATTACATATTATAGACCACAATTATGGACCGGCACAGAAATAACAAACCCTCGTAAATAACTGTTACAAACAGAAAACAAAGCAGCACACAAACACAAGAGGCTCTCATAACAAGAGAGGCAAGGGGACACTGTAGGCCAACAGCAGCAGTGATAATGGTTTTTTGACGACTTGTGCAGTGTAAGATTGACAAACTGCCAAGCATATATTTTGCTCACGAGTCAGACAGCATGCATGCATTTATGGTTCAAACCATTGCACCGCAATATAGAAGCAGACGATCTGTAATGTAAATCACCAGCAGTATGTGGACGGCACCATGTTTACGCCAACAAATTGCTCCCATAAATTGTTCTAGGGTGTTGAAGGGAAAAAACATTTAACCAGGTTCAAATCAGTGTGTCGAACCAAAAAAATACCGCTTTGGTTACGGTTCTGGTTCAGGCGAAATCATTTCGTTCCGGTTCAGTTCCGATCCTATAAAATCACGTACCGAACCGGTTTGCGAACCGGTTCGGGAGCTTGAACCGGTTCGCGAACCTGTTCGATGAGTTTAATTATCACTGAAATTAGAAAAATAACATTTATAGTTTAAAACGACAGTCAAATCAAAATGCAAACAAAAAATCAAAATGCCGCTGTTCCTCAAGGGCAGTGGCGCAATTGCAAAGCAAAATTTACACAATTACGAGATATAAGAAAAACAGATGAAGTGGTGACAATTTACCACCTACTTTCTCGCCCAGACTTTATGTTGTCCTAGCGACTATTCATAAAGCCACCGCCAAGAGATATGACGGTAGGATATATTTCTTGCCCTTCCCTTTTTTTGTTGAAATCGCAATCGTCGCTCTGGAATCGCCCGTCACGCTAACCTTGAAGCTTTAAATTTAGGCCTGCGTACTACCGCATTCAAATACCACCGCCTAATACCAATGGCACACATTTTTTTACATTTGTAACAAAACAGAAAAATCCTACAACAGGCATATAAATACTACCAATGAATTAGATTATTTGGTCCCTCTGAATAATTTGTTAGCTGTCACCTTATCGAATGTGTTAGCCGCACTTTTGTTAAAATTAAGCTTCAGGTAACGCTCAGTCACTGCATTATTGCTCGGACCACTGGAACTCCTTTTGCTATAGCTATACCGGATATTTACATTACAATTAGTATGTCATCGTACCGCCCGACTCCCGGCCATCGTTCCCTGTGCTACATTGCGGAATCTTATAACAGATTATGCAGTTACAAAATGAAGGGGAAATTTGACGCGCCGAGCATGAGATTGGACTTTTTTGGGTATGCGCTCTTTAACTGGTCCACAGCAGTACACCCCTCCGGAACGAGTACCAGTAGAAGTAATATAGCGAGTTGGGCAGTCAGTACAAGTGCACCTTCGAAAAAAAGCAAATCTTCAAGATACAAAACTTCATCAGCAGCAAACGGCTTAGCCACTAAGCAGCTCCTGCGCTCACACTTGTGAAGTATTAACAATTTGCAGGTGTCGGACCTTTTAAACAAATTACGAGATGCAAAACGTTTGCACACATCGGCTGTGGGCTTTCGCTGTTGCGCAGGGTAGCACTCCTGCAGCCTGATTGCTCCAATAAAGTCGCAGCTGGGGAAGGGCAAAGTCGTTCTATATCCCCTCCAAGCTGCCGAGAATGACATTTCGTTTGGTCAGCTTGCACTACGCTCGCGCTTCCAGCAGCAACAGACCATTGCTACATTGGTGCTCATTCATTTCCCCTGTCATTACATAGAATGTGGTAGTGTTCAATTGTCTGGAGGAAAACGTGCGCGAGCGGGTACGAAGTTGATGGTACGTGAAAGAAAAAAAGGCCTGAGTTGCATTGACTGTCGAACAACGGAGGGTGGAATCGTTTCGGCATGAACCGGTAACCGTTATTTCTTTTTTCGGTTCAGTTACGGTTCGGGTTCAGCATTCTCAAAAAATATCGGTTCGGTTTCGGGTCCAGTTCCGGCAAAAACACCGGTTCCCTTCCGGTTTTCGGTTCTGTTCGGTTACGGTTCGACACCCTGGTTTCAATACAAGGCTCGTGCCCATTTGGAGGATTGGTTGTGGTGGTGAGTGTAATTACCCACAGCCGCACAGGAAAGTTGGCCAGGAAGAGGGCACACAATTGGAGAAATATTATGAGGAATTCAGAAATAAATAGTGGGAAAAGTAGGCATTCAGGGAAAGAAAGGCAATGAGGTAAACGAAAGATGCACTTACACTGCAAGTAAATGGCTTACAACGTTGGTTAAAAAAACCAATATAAAAGAAAAAAAGGGAAGCAATAAAAAGGAAGAAAAATGACAGAAAGGGCATACAAAAACGCAGTAAAGCAGGGAAGACGAGGCAATGAGAACAAGGCATTGAGTGAAAAGACATGCAGTTTTAAGATGAAGGCATAAAAAATGGCACTGTCACCAGCATAGAAGGCAAGGCAATTGAGAAATTAATAAGGGGGCAGTACAGCAAAAATCCCTATGGCAGTTTGGCTGTGTAAGGGTATTGGTTAGTAATGACATGGGAGGAAAAAGCAGCTTGGTGATCGTACAAAATACATTATAACAGTTTTCGTGGGAGTAATTCAGTGTTTAAGAAGAAAAAAAAAGCACTGTTTAAAAAGATTACTGAAGTCAAGAAAGGGCATTTGCAATGGGTCTGGTAAAGTCTGTACAAAATCCATTTGTGGGTGTTTTAAACGTGGCCGTCGACTACCAAAGTTCTTGCAATGCTCGGAGCACTGGTTATGAAGCAGCCTCTTCCACACATCTTGCTTGTGTATGAATTCATGCAAGCGCTCCCCGCTCCACTACAGACTGCACAGACCATACCTTCCCAATGAAACTGTCAATTTGGACTGCACTGCTACATCACCAATGAAAGTTGAAACGTCGGTGGCCCTATAGTGTTCGCCAACATGGTGTATCCAAGAAAGAGCAGTGTGCAATTCATTACTTTAGCGAGTCCTATTTCTTAGGGAGTTAACCTGGCGGTTCACATTTTGCCAAACACGCAAAGTTTTATAAAAGCCCACGAACATCATGAGAATCAAAAACCATTTCTCACTCTGCTACAAGACCTGGCTGCAAACGTTTGCCGAACTGAGTAGGACTGACTCCAAACCCAAGCTGTCATTCATGAGTTGCGGCATAAAAGCTTACTGTTCGCATTTAATTCCCACAACTGCTGACTGCAAGCGCCTGTACAGAGGTCCCCAAGAAATCTGGCAAGAGTTCACCAACTCGAGCAATCTCAAGTTTACAGGAGCAATAGAAGCAGCTGACAATTTCGTATATACAGTCGCACCCCGCCATAACGAATCCGCTAAGTAAAGCCAGAAAATTCGCTATTGTGGGAGTTTCGCCGCCGCGAGAATGAAACACAAACAGGAAAATTGCCTGGAAACCAAACATTTGTTTCCGAAAGTAATATCACTCTGCAAGCCTTACCTTGCACTAGCTTCACAGCTCAGCTCTCACACTACGAGAAGATCTTCATTGCTAGTCACCCACGCCTAAGAAGGACCAAATTGTGTCAAATGCATCCAAAACATCCGACTGGTTCGCCTCCTCTGCACGGCTTTTCTCCCTGGCCCTCGGCACCGAGTATGTCTGACAAGCATGCAAGCGAAGTCCAGCTTCTTCTGTTGACAGACTTTGCCACACAGCGGCACCTCGTCCTTCCACTGCTGCCCACAAAACTATGTGAGCACAGCTTTGTTGACGTCCAGAAAGGCCACAGCTGTCACTGCTTTGTTTTGCGCACGTTCTCCAGTAAAGAATGGTGTGCTTGCTTTTAAAATGGTAGAGCAAGCTGCAGGTGCTGCAAAACGCAACAGCGCTATTCTCCCTTCTTCGACTTGGGCCACTGACTTGGGCAATGAAGGCTTCCTGATCTTGTGGCGGCAAAAACTTCCGATTTTGTTTGAGAGAAAACGTGCCGATTGCCGCGTAAACAAAGAATGAACCCGCGCTGCTCAGCGGTGGCCGGCTAGCGTAGCCCAAGTCAGAGACATGCCGTGAGTCGCCAAGTGTGAGCCTTGTGGGTCTCATGGTGGGGCTGTCTCCACGGCCGCCTGCTGTTGCAAGGTCTTTTATGTTAACAAATATGGTTGGTACAAAACCTACACTCGCCAAAGTGCTAAAAACAATAGGTAAAACAAATGACGTTTCGGGGCCCGTACGGGTCCCTTGTTCACATATGAAGCGAAAAATGGCTCGGCCGTAATTATACATGCTTAGACCTCTGCCGCCTCTTGGGCTTCTGCTTGTGGAGCACGTATTTTGTTTTCAAGGAGGAGTTTTACAAGCAGGTGTTTGGTACTGCGATGGGCGCTTCAATTTCTGTGACTTTGGCGAACCTCGCTTTGGAAGCCGTCGAGAAGACCGCACTAAGCCTCTTAAGTCGTCGTCCAAAAATATTCGTACGCTACGTGGATGATTGTTTCTGTGTGTTAAAGCGGGAAGACGCGCCAGTACTTTTGGAACACCTGAACTCCGTCCAGCCAACAATCCAGTTCACGATGGAAGAGGAGGCTGCCGGTCGTATCGCTTTTCTGGATGTGGAAGTGCAGCGCAAGAATACCGGCTTTGTGACTACGGTCTACCGGAAGCCCACGCATACCGGCCAGTACCTGGACTTCGCTTCTGCGCACCCGGTCGGACACAAGCGCTCTGTGGCCTCGGCACTCTTCACACGCGCGCAACGCCTGTGCTCTTCTACCATGGCGCGGAGGGCGGAAGAAAAGAAGATAAGAGAGGACCTCGCTAGCAACGGATACCCCAGCCATATACTAAACGCTCAGCAACGCAGATCGGCAAACCCACCCACATCACCGAGGAAGGAGCGAAAGCGCGCCGCCATTCCTTACGCTGTTGGTGTAAGCGAAATGCTTTCACGAATATTCGATAACTACGGCGTCCAGGTTTGCCACGTGCCCACAAGTAAGCTCCGACAGCAACTCGTAGATGCCAAAGATGCGCTAGAACGCGAAAGGTACCCCGGGGTGATCTATAAGATTCCTTGCCAGACTTGCGACGCAGCCTACATTGGTGAAACTGGGAACTTCAAGAGGCGACTAAAGGAGCACAAAAACGACGTTGCTAACGGCCGCACCCAGCTAAACGCCTTGGCAGAACACCAAAACGTAACCGACCACGTCATCGCTTGGGATTCGGCCAGCATCATTGCCACCGAGAAAATACTATCAACCCGCCTACTCCGAGAATCATTCCACATCCAATCAACCCCGCACGCTCTTAATCGGACACGTGGGCCTATGCCTACAACATACGCATGCGCTTTGCACCGTTCTAAGCATGTATAATTACGGCCGAGCCATTTTTCGCTTCATATGTGAACAAGGGACCCGTACGGGCCCCGAAACGTCATTTGTTTTACCTATTGTTTTTAGCACTTTGGCGAGTGTAGGTTTTGTACCAACAATGTTATTTCCTCGCCAGACGAGTTTTCGTCGAACCTTGGACTACGTTAACAAATATGGTGGTGGCCATGCAAGCACGCTGCGACTGTAGTTTACACACTTTGAGTCCGAAAAAAATGTATTTGAGAACTTTTTGGACCCTGTTAGCCTCAAATGGGTAGATAAAATGCCGACCGGACTTCCAGCGATTTTCGGTAACGCGGGGTTACTTTCAAAAAATATTTCATTGCCACGACATATGAAATACATGGGCTTGTGTGGATTTTTGCTGGGGATACAAAAATATTTCGTTGTTGTGGGAATGTTGTACTCACAGGATTTCATTATCGCGGGGTTTGACTGTACCATAACTGGTATGTGTTAATCACATAGAAGGAAGAAGTGAGAATAAAGAAGTCAACCCCGAGCATTTCGCATTCCCTTGATGAGGGCATGAAAGAAATTGATCCGCAGTGAAACATGTGGCGTAAACTAATATCAGTAAGCATTCATTCCCATAGTGATAGAACCGGAAAAGGGAAAGTTACAAATAGCAAGAGATTTTAAGGGTGATAATATTGTTTTCTAGAGGCAGCTGGAGAGAGCTCAACAATATGAGAGATTACACCTATTCCGACTTTGGAGTTTGGCCTCTTGCCTGTTTTTATGTTTGCGAGAGAGAGCGTTCTATTGTTTTTGAGTTAGGACAAGGGGATCCAAGTTTCATGTTAGGAGAACCGTTATTCCACAAAGCAAATGTGTAAGGAACATACACAGTGGAAGAGAGGATTTGGAGGCTAGGTGGCGTGTCTCAGAATCCAACGGTATTCAAGGAAAGGACTGAAGTAGTCGAGCGTTTGACGGAAACCCGTCTGGTCGAGAGACTTGTTGAAGTAAAATACGGAGAGACCGACCAAAAGAAAACGTTAATTAAAACACTGTTTAAAGACGTTAAATAAGACGTTTCGGCTTCGCTACGGAAGCCTTGTTCACAATTGTGAACAATGCTTCTGTAGCGAAGCCGAAACGTCTTGTTCGCTGTTGTTTTATAATTCTTAAAGTTTATAAAAGTTTTTTTTGTCGGTGTTTGCGTTTTTTACTTCAAGAAAAGGACTGGTGCCGGAAGATTAAATATCCTGACTGCCAGGAATCTGAACCTGTAACAAGAACATCCCGGAGAGAAGTATCTGCATGGACGTCCAGAATCTGAGAGAGCGTGGAAATGGAGAATTGAAGAAAAGCCTGAAGGGGCTAGCTTAACAGTCAAGAACTGCTTTTGGGCCAGACACTGAGACACCGTAAGAGGCAAAAGTTTTACATACTACACTACTGCCTTCCCCGCAGCCGTGCTCATCATGGTTGCTAAAGTCGTATGAGTGTGAGAGGTCTGTCTGGAGGTGATATCGTATAGCTAGTGGTACACTATTTGGCAGCAAACACTGGCACCTTTCAGTCATTCTCACAATGCTCTACCCTGGGTGCGAGCTGTGCAGCTCAGCTGGTCTGCTAGGTACGCCTCACCCCAAAGGCAACATTTCACACACACTCCGAATTAGCATTAGATTCCCCACAAGTACAGCATTAGGTCGCTGGTTTGCAGCCTCCCTGACTGCATCCTAACAGCCTGCACTTGCGACACTGCAACGGTCAAGGTTTGAGGGGTCCAACTCGGAACAGTGCTGGCCACACTCTAATTTCTGAGGGCCATGTGTGACCGACAAACGTAGAAATAAGAGATTTCGTTGGAACTCTGGTCATGTCCACTACGTAGCAGGCGAGACTAGTGAAGGTAAAGGTACTTACAGGAACCAATGCAAACATTGAAAAGGCAAGGAAATCCACAAGAAATCCTTTGACAGGGACGTGGCATAAGCTCTTTACCGTGCAGGGCGGCCTCATCTCCTCAATCTTCTGCAAATGCGTGGTGGCCGCACTCAAGTGCGGCCACCATCGGTCATTATGTATCAAGTGCGGATTTTTCCAGGAAGCGAAGCCACCGTTTGAAGGCTCTGGAGCCACAAGGATGCTTGCCACACCGCCACTGATGAGCTCATCCAGAGGGTTTTCCTGTGTAGAAGGGAAAGTCAAGCGTGGCCAGCAAATTCATAACTTCTTTGCAATCACTCCCACATTAAGACAAAAAAAGACAAAGTAAAAAGAGGAAATAAAGCCAGTGCTCAGCGTTACCTCTGTACTTGACTCTAACCAGCGCTAAAGTTTTCTGCCAATGGCTACATCTCGACGTAGCCATTGTCAGCTACGACCAGGTGCATGTACTTATTATGGAGTTCTAGGTAGGCTAAAGTGGGTGAGTGGCGAGACCTTACTGCACATGCGGGCGCGAGCACGGCCACGAGGGACATTCCCGGAGAGCCCTGTCTAAGATCTCAAAAATGACCACTTGACCGGTTCGGAATAACAAAGGCAGAAAGTGCCTGTGGTGGCCATATCGTACGTAAATCAAGTGTCCCACCACCTGAAACATGTTGGTCAGAAGTGTGGTGTGCAGGTGGCCTTCTCCAAACCTGAGAGGCTTTAAAAAATGGCGCGTAAGGAGAATAACCCGTGCACAAAGCCCAGCTGTGTCAAAGCACACAAGTAGGTTTGTGGATTGTGCGACGGGCGTGGTGCACAGGATCCCCCTGTCGTGCAAAAAGTGCTACATTGGACAAACTGGCAGGTGCCTAAATGTAAGGCTCAGGAAGCCCCAAGCTTCTATGAATGTGCAGATGGGGGCTGGCCGCCTGGCTGATCATTGCCACAGGTGGATGGGTTGCACTCCAGATTTCTCGCAGACGCGCATCTTGTAAAGGTCTTCCTTGCAAATAGACCGAGAAATTGTTGAGGCCTTCATGTTAGGCAAAGAAGGGAAAAGATGCATCAGTGCACAGTCCTTGCCGCTGTCTACAAAGGAGCAGAGTGGAGTGGATAAACTTTATGTAGACGAGCTGCAGGCGCTGATGGCTGGACGCCCGCCCGGTAGGGAGCCTCCTCTAGTCCGGGCAGCCCTGGTGCGCGCTGGCTGCCCTAGCCCTCTCCACCAGGCTACACTGGACTGAGAGGTACGAGCTGGCCAGCTGGCCCGCCCACTGCTCGTACGTTGGGTGAGGATTTGGGGTAAGGGATGGGGTTTTCAGACACTCCCATACCATGTGGTACAGGGTGTCGGGTTGGGGACAGAGATTACACGTAGAGTAGTAGAGGGTGGGGTACATGGCATGGAGGATAGTGGGGTGAGGATAGGAATTTGTCTGAAGTCGGTGAAAGGCAGTCGCCTCTGCTCTGAATTAATGGGGATATGGGGGGGAAGCGTCGTCGTTTGTGGCGGTAATGGGCGAGGATGTCCGTGTATGAATTAACAGTAACGGGCTTGGGAGAGCGAAGGGGCTGCGTGACTTCACCTTCTTGAGAAACGGCCCGGTGTGTATGAACGCGGGCAGCGGCGTGTGCCGCCTCGTTCCCCTCGAAGGACTCGTGTCCGGGGGTCCAGATGATGTGCATTTTCGGGAGCTGGCGTACACTTCGCAGAATTTTCAAGGCCGTGGGTGTTATGTGACCTAGCAGGAAGTTGCGGCAGGCGGCTTGTGAGTCTGTCATTATAGAGAGGTAATCGTTTCCAAGAGCAACGGCAAGTTCTTCTGCTGTCTCAATAGATGTCGTGGGTACTGTAGCGGCCGTTAGTTCTCACGGTTGGCGTCATTGATACTCACGGCATGGGCGGGTTGTTGGTGGTATGAAGAGGGATCCGTATAACGAGTACAGGTAGAGTTGGGGAAGCGTTTTCTAAGGGCTCGTATCCGGGCTTCTCGGCATGCCTTGTTATAGATGGGGTGCATATTTCTAGGAATGGGTGCGACTTTGATGTACTGCCGGATGGTTAGAGGGATGCGTTGCCTCTGTTCCCATTTTGGGAGAGGCATGTAGCCCAGCCGGGTAAGTGTAGTCCTGCCGGTTGGCGTGAGCTTAAGTCGCGTGAATTGGGAGATGCGTTGAGCTTCTTCCAGTTCTTCCCATGTATTATGGACGCCGAGCAGCACAAGTTTTCTTGTTGCTGTTTTTGGAGGCAGTCCAAGGGTGGCCTTGTAGGCTTGGCGTATGGCGATGTTTAGCTTTTCTCTCTCTGCGGGTTTGAGGGTCAAATACGGTGTCCCGTACGTAACCCAGCTAAAGAGGAGGGCATGAATGATGCGCAGGGTGTAATGTTCTTGTAGCCCAAATCGCTGATGGGAGATCCTGCGGATGAGGTGAATGTGTTGGTTAAGAGTCCGTTGCAAGGGAAGGAAACTCTGGTCGCCTGAGCCATTTTTTTGGTATGGTGAGCCCTAATATGCTAGGTGTGGGACATTGGGGACTGGTTGCTCATTAAAGGGACACTGAAGTGATATGTAAACATTGCGGGATTACTAGCGCAAATTGTAGTCCGGAGTCCCCAGGCCATGTTTCGACCACTTTAGGCGCGTTTACGCGATTTTATTTAGTAGAAAAACTAATTCGAAAATGCTGTCCTCCTCTCTTTACGCTCGCCCATTTTCTGTGGCGTTTTCGTGTGACGTCAGGAGGGGATGAGCTGGCAAGTGGCTGCGCCACGGCTGCGCTACTGCACGGCACCCGGGCCGACAGAGTCAGTCGGCCCAGCGTTTCGTCCGCCGGCCGCCTGGTCGTAACAATCAAGGAGGTTAAAAAAAAGTTGCTTGGTCGCAATTCGTTCGCTTAGTTGAAACGAAGCCAGGACACGTTTGTGAATGGAAGAATGTGCCTTTCTTTACTTGGTTTGTTTGTACACTGTATCTAGCTCCAAGTCAAGGTCGCTTCACACAAGCGCACATGCGACGCTTCGCTGACTGGTACGCCAGTAGGAAAATATAAGGCCTCTTGAAGGCGGGAGAAGAGTCAGCGAAGTCAATATAGGTACTAAGGAAATAAAATCAACTGATATTTTTACCGTACAGCGTAAAACTAGGGCGCGGGAAGCACTTTTTTGCGCTGGGCGAACAAGCACAGCGGTCAGCAGCACGACTACGCATCTGCGAACGCTTTTCCGTCTACGAAATGCAATTGGTAGACGTGAGCTACTGTGGAAACTCGGGCGACGCTTACTGCACGATCGCAGTACAACAAATAGTCACCTAAGCTGCTTGAAATGCCAAAACTAAATAAAAGTGTAAACCGGTTATACAATATATACCCTATATTAGCAAGGCCTCCGCGTCCCGCTCCGTGGCTCAGTGGTCTGGGGCGTTAGGTATGTCACCACAAATGTTTTGCAAGTCACGAGTTCAAATCCCCGCGGGTACGTGCTTTTTTTTTTGTAAGTTAACTTTTTCGTTTTCCGCCGATGTTTTCTATATTGAGTTCACCTTTTTTTGGGCCGCAACGTTCATGGCTACACGAACTAGTTCACAAAACGCGCGCAGGCTGGCACTGGCGCGCTAGCGAGTTCTCGTTGGCGTGCTGTTGCCATAAGCACCGACTGCTTGCAGGCAGTGGGCACAGGCCAGAATGAACAGACCCTTGGCCTGGTGCGAACACGCTTTTTACGATACAGGCATGAGGGAGGCAAGCTCCAAATATGGGGGAAAAGCGCATGACATTTGGGCGTCTGCGGGTACGCGGAGGGCGTTCATGCCCTGCGTAGGTCTCGGATAGTGAATGCTACGACTACAAGCCGTCCTGGGAGGCTTATCTTGTGCATTTTACAGCCGACAACATGGCAGAAGCGCGGTACGATGATTACTGAGATATTGAGAATGTCCATCCAACAACGCCATTGGTTATGTTTTACAGAACGGAAACCGAAACCGAAACTTGTGTGATTGCTAATCTTGGGCATCGTCCAATCACGGCGCCCCTCCTCCCAACGTCACAGCCTTAGTTGGTGCGGCCGCCGCAAACCGTGCATGGTAGTTTTTCTCTTCTTTTGCGCTTTGTAAAATAATTACCGATTTGTCAACCGGATAAACGATGAAAAGTGTGCTAATTTGAGCCAGTCTACGCAGTGCAAGCAAAAACGGGAGCTTGACAAATTCACTTCAGTGTCCCTTTAATGGTAAGTTCTGGATCTGTTATGGGATCTGGACGGTTCTTATACTATGTTCTTTTGCACAGGGTTGAAAGGACAGATTTTTCGGGGGTGCACTCGAGTCCTCGGGCTTTCAGGTATTGTTGGTGAGACCTAAATGGCTGCTTGAAGTGCGTCTTGGTGGTCGCCCGGAGATCCAGTGGGACCCAGAGCGTTAGGTCATCCGCGTATATTGCGTGGCAAAGGTTTGGAATGGCTTTTACTAGGGGTGGTAAGTGTTTCATGATGAGGTTGAATAGTATTGGGGATACTACCGACCCCTGCGGAGTGCCCTTTGGCAGGGTTTGAAATGCGTCGCATCGGCGGTGCCCGATGCCCACTGTTGCTGTGCGCTGGGTTAGAAAGGAGACGAAGTAGAAAGGAGACGAAATGTGCGCTCGCCACAGTTTGTAGAAGCGAGGCCTTGAAGAATAGCTTGGTGAGAAACGTTGTCGAATGCCCCCTTAATGTCGAGAGCCAAGATGGACTGCTTGCTGTGGCTATTAAGGTCGTCCAGCACTTCCTCCTTAAGCTGCAGTAGTATGTCTTGGGTTGACAGATGTGGGCGGAAGCCGTACATCGTGTCAAGGAAGCAGCCGTTATCTTCAATGTGGGCCGAGAGCCGGTTGTGAACCATGTGTTCAAACAATTTGCCGACACATGAAGTCAAAGAAATACGCCTTAGATTCTTGGGGTTCAAGGGTTTGCCGGGCTTGGGGATGAAAGTGACGTCTGCGTGTTTCCACTGTGGGGGCAAGGAACCCGCCAGCCAGCACTCATTGATGTAGACTAGGAGATTTTCAAGGACGGCATGGTCGAGGTTTCGCAGTAATTTGTTGGGTATTTTTTCTCGACCCAGACTGGCGTTTCGGGTGAGATTGTACGCTGCCGCCTCGATTTCAGCAATGGAGAACGGCTCGGCCATTTTCGGGTTCGGATCCCCTGTGTAGTCTGGTGCTGGGTGGATTGGACGTGAGGTGGGGCCGCCAAGGCTTGCTTAAGTTCTTCCAACAAGTCGTCTTGAGTTCCGGGGTAATTGTGGATTAATCGGCGAAGCTGGTCTGCTGCGACCACCTTAGATTCACCGGGGCCAATAAGGGAACACAGCAGGTAGCATGTGCGGCGGGTTCCCAGCGTTACTTGCAGCTTGTTGCAGAACTGCGTCCAGTTTTGCTGGCTCAGCTGACGGGCGTACGCTTCGGCTTCTGCCGTTATTTCCGCAATGCGTATCTTCAGCTTGCGGTTCGTCTTGTTCTTTTTCCACCGCCTGATTAGCCTTCTACGGGCGTCCCGGAGGTGGAGGAGATGGGCATCTATGGCTGGGTTATCCTGCGTAAGGGAAAGTTCCTTGGTGTGTTTTCTTGCCTCTTGAATGAGCTTGGTAGTCCATTCCTCGAGACTTGTGATCGGATCAGCGGGGGTGGTTTCTAGGAAGTTGTATTTTGTTACGCGCGCAGTGCCGATTTTTTGGCTGCTCGCTCTTTGATGGGAGATTTGTAACTGTATTATGTAGTGGTCGCTACCAAGAGTTTCGTCCAGGCGCGACCATGTAGCCCATTTGATGTACGCAAACGTCAGGTCGGTAGTAGTGTCGCGCGAGACACTGTTGCCAAGTCTGGGGTGAATGTGGAGGGAGCTCCAAAGCTGAAGTTGGTTTTGTAGAGTAGCTTTTGTGTAAGGCTGCACCCTTTTTGTTGTTTCTGGGGTAACCCCAGGCCGTATGCGGTGCAATGAAGTCCCCGATGACAACAAGTTTGTGTCCTCTGGTACGTTGACGGACGGTTCGTAAAACGTGGTCGATCCCTGGGAGAGGCTGGGTTGGAGGACTGCAGATGTTCAGGACATACAGGCTAGCTTGCGAATTGTTGCGGGGTAAGAGCTCGATGAAAGTGTAATCAATTGTGGTAGGTAGGGTGTGTGTTTGGGCTGTTTGGGCCATAGGTCGGCAAAACAGAAAGAACTCACTCAAACTCTATCACAATGTTTTTCATTCACGCTGTACCAAATCAAACTCAGACTCAAAAAGCTCGTCTTTTCGCAAAATCACTCGTACTCACTCATCAAATGCTCATTTATAATCATACTCACTTGTACTCAAACTCATTTGTGCTCACGAGTATTCGTACTCAATCTGTACTCATGAGTACTGAATCTGTACTCATGAGTACTCACTCTGTACTCATGAGTACTCAATCTTCTGCACTCATGAGTACTGCTTATTCTGCACTCATGAGTACTACTCATTCTGTACTCATGAGTACTACTCATTCTACACTCATGAGTACTACTCATTCTGCACTCATGATTACTCAATTTGTATTACAAATAATCAATTTATCTGCACTGTTAGCTAGGTCGTATCTCGAATGGACGAATAAATAGAAAAAATAAAATGTTTAATTGATTAGAAAAACACAGGTTACATATATGTCAAGACAGAGGAAGAAAACGTCTGACGCGGTGCACTGTCGTAGGGCGACTTACTGCGCGAAGGCAGTCTGGGCCGGATCCGGCTCGCGGGAGCTCGGGGCTTGTCAGTGCCACCGTGGCCGTAAACTGCGGTTTTCTGCGTGTCTTCGGGTGGCAGCTTTTGTCGCCCGTTTTCGTTTCTGGGCGCGCTGATACTCTCGTAATCATGCTCGGAATCCGAATTGTGCCTGCCCCCAGGCACAATGAAGCGTTCGCGTAGATTCACGTCCGTTCGTATCCAGGTCATTGTCCGCTTACCTGCTCTGGCCGTAAGGACGACATTGTCTTGCGTCTTCTGCAGGGCAACGGAGAACGTGGCCATCTCTCCAAACGAACGAATGTGCCAACGCTACGTCAGGCTGCCTCCGACAACAAACGGCAGAGGACCCTGCAAGCGGCGCTGTTTGAGAGCAGGAGGCTGCGTGATGAACGATAAAGTTTTCAGAGCCAACTGGCGAGAGTCGGCGACACGTTTCCAACGGTGCCTGGACTGCACGAGATCCGGACACAGGCAGAATGCACGACGGCACGCACACGAATGAGACGACGCATACAAAATTGTGATTGCGTACTCACCTGACCTCTCCCAGGTAATCGCCACGATTACGGAAACGCAGCGAAGGTCAGTGCATTTCTAGCGAGATCACGAACACACGTTGCTCTGCTGCATCGCCCACGAACTACATCGCCCACGTGCAGGTACTTCCAGCAACGAGCAACAAGACGAGCAACGTACGCAGCGTGCACGAGCCAGAAGGCACCACGTTCCTGGCACCCGCTCTTCCGGTAATGACGTACACAAACGGAACGCTGAGAGCACGGAACGCAACGGAGCCAGTATGTAGATTTTTCGCACGTCCTGTCCCGACGCTGGTCCACGCAACCAACGACATAACATCCGGATTGGTGGATATGGCCCCGACATACGAGCAAGACGCAAGGCGGCCGAAATGCACCATACAAGGCGAACGACCGCACACCAATTATAGAGGAGTTTCCTAGATAAAACGAGACGCACAGCGCCCGAAACGCACCAGAGGCGACGAACGACATCCAACTTGAACCAGTGGAGCTGACCACGCCGAACGAAATGTACAGCGCAAGGAACGCCACCAAGCCAGCATACACGCAGGAAACCGATATTTGCGACATCCTCCGCACCCTGTGCTGCTATCCCGACTTGGCCAGCGAATGTCACAACCGCAGAAATCAACCTTACTAAAAGCAACAAATAACCCAGCGCACGCGGTTAAATTTCCCTACCGGAACGTACGAGCTCTCTGACACCCGCTGCTCCAGCCCAATGTCCAGCGGACGAACGACATAACACTCGAGGTAGGTCCGTCAACGAGCAACCACATGGCCAGCGCATGCGGCATGCCCGAGCCAGAACGAACAAGATCCCCGGCACCCTAGCTTTGACCGAGACTCACACGAAAAACACCATTTCGTACAAGCGGACGCAACCGCAGCAAGCGGACTCGGGACGAACGGAGCCTGCTTGTATGTGACAGATAGCGATTATAGCATTCTCGAAACAACGGGCAAAAAACGAGGGCTTGACGAAACGGACACGGCACGAACGGCAACGAATGAACCCGATCCAGACGAAGGCATCGAATGCCCGAACGATGAAGTCACGCTTGCGACGTCAAGGAATGTGGGAGCGAACGGACGGCACGAACTACGCCCGCTTCCCCACCACAACGGTTTCACTTCCGAAACAACCACGGCGACTGCGAGCATGGAGCAGCAACGACTTTGACTGATCAGCCATGCCACCCTACGAAAACGCCAAGCTGCCGCACACTAAACGAAAAGCCAAACGGCTCCCGCACCATACGCAACGCACACGTAAATTCAAGCAACGTCCTCAACGCGCCGAACTATGCCATCCCTACACAGCGCAGCTCGCCACCCGACAAACCGGACGTCTACGGCCCCACATGCATCAAGCACGCGACGAGCTACACGAACACAATCGCCGACGGAAGCGGCGCGGCTAACGCAACGCCGTAAACACTGTCAAGTTCAGGTCTGACGAAGTGAATCCCACGGCACACACACAATAAAATCAAGCAGATTTGAACGAAACTGGACGAGACGAACACCCTCATAACGAAGTTTCTAGTATCCGGAACAACGAAAAACCAACGCCAGCATCGAGCATCTGTAAATACCCAGATAACGCAAAACGTCCTGAGGACGTCCTCAAATGGTCCAAACGTCCTGGATCCTATACTGGGCGTTCAGGGGACATCCACATGATTAGATATTGTAAATGATCCCTCAAAGGTTCATCCTAGAGCTTATTTTGGGTCACAATAATTGCGAATGATCCCTAAATGATCTGTTGTATTACTTCTTTGGATCACAATCCACATGGACGTCTGACGCTGCTGTTACCCAGAGTTACGGATATGTTGAGCAACTCTGGCTGTTACCGTGGAGGAACAGCTATTACACTCGTATCCCTGATGGGTGCTAAGAGCGCTAAAAGTGCTGCGCCTGTGAGGCCGCAAGAAGCAGAGTTGCAAGAGCAAGAAATCTAAGCCGGAAAGACTGCAACGAAGCCAAGCCAAGCTGGCCAAGCCATGCCATGGTCTTCGTTGGGTAGCCAATATGGCGACAAACGTTGAAGTGCGGTTGGCGTGTGTATACGTTTGGGAAGAAGAC
This sequence comes from Haemaphysalis longicornis, assembly GCF_048455015.1. Lineage (NCBI taxonomy): Eukaryota > Metazoa > Arthropoda > Arachnida > Ixodida > Ixodidae > Haemaphysalis > Haemaphysalis longicornis. Next base: position 17,110,521 of record NW_027526233.1, read on the forward strand.
GACTAGAAACAAGCGGTTTGTAGCGTTATTTCACATCAGACACACATCAGCTGCGTGTGCATCGCGTCATCGAGAAGTGTTGGAGATGTGTCTAACGCCTGCATAACATTGGCAAGTATGAACCAGGCCGCCGCACGACCTATCTTGGACCCGTCACCTCGCCGCTTCGGACATATTTGCTCCTTCTGCTATTATGTGTAAGGAACGCTTGACATCAAAGAAAGCGTGCGCACCACGTCATCAAGAAGTGTTGGCAATGTGTCTAGCGCCCGCCTAACATTTACAAATACGATCCGGGCCGCCGCCCGACCCATCTTTGACCCATCACCTAGCCACTTCGGACTCCTTTGTTCATCCTCAAGGGCATGCCTCACGATGAAGAGATTCCATTCTAATCGCGTGTTGCGGAAGGGTGAATGCCGTTTTAAAGTTGAATCACAATGGGAATGGTGTTCAATCGGCCATTAATGCACTCGATGTGTACCTATGACTGGACCGTACAGGTTTGACTTGAGTTTTTTTATTGCATGTTGCAGCTATTTTGTGGATTCGCATTGCAATTTATTCGTTCGTTCTTAATCAGGTTACGAACTTATGCATCGTTAAATTATTCAGCCAGATTTCTCTCAGCCAGAGGAATTTGCCTGTGTAGAAGGGTTGCAAGCTGGGCTGGTTGGAAAGACATTCTTGGATAAAACCAGCACGAACTCAGACGAAGACGAAGGAAGTGTACCACAAGGACAGCCGCTGGTCTAACAACTAAATTTTTAATATCACAAAGGGTGAATATAAATACTGAACACAAACAATAAAGTAATAAAAGGACAGTGCGAATGGGTGAAACAAGTTTGCAAAGGTCACGGTGATACCACAAGTAGATATACACATATTACAGTCAAGGCACACGCAGATATGCAATCTTTTTAGGATGGGGACACACGCTTGTTTGGCTTACACACTTGTCACCTCGTTACACACTTGTTGCCTCCTTAATTTCGCGGGTTGTTTGATTACGGTGCCTAAATAAAATGTTAGTGGCAGGAAAATTAGGTTTGCATTGGCTGCACTTAGCACAATGCGAATAAAGATGGAATGATACAGGGCCTTTCAATGACAATTTATGTTCTATCAAACGCACGTTGATACAGCAGCTAGTTTGTCCAACATAAGTTCGGCCACATGGCAAAGGAATTCTGCAGTGTACACAACTCCTGTTGCGCATGCGACATACCGGTTCGTGTGGTTGACACCACAACCAAGTGAGAAGAAAGGGGTTGGTTGCGGTGTCAGCCACAAGAACCGGTATGTCGCATGCGCAACGGGAGTTGTGTACAGAATTCCTTTGCCCTGTGGCCGAACTTAAGTTGGAAAAACTGGCTGCTGTATCAATGTGCGTTTGAGAGAACATGAATTGTCATTGAAAGGCCCTGTATCATCCCATCTTTCTTCGCATTGTGCTAAGTGCAGCCAATGCAAACCTAATTTTCCGGCCACTGACATTTTATTTAGGCAGCGTAATCAAACCCGCGAAATCATGGAGGCATTCCACATAGCAGAACGAGGTGACAAGTGTGTAAGCCAAACAAGCGTGTCTCCATCCTCAAGAGATTGCAAATCTGCGTGTGCCTTAACTGTAACATGTGTATATCTACTTGTGGTATCACCGTGACCTTTGCAAACTTGTTTCGACCATGCGCACTGTCCTTCTATTACTTTATTGTTTGTGTTCAGTATTTATATTCACCCTTTCTGATATTAAAATTTAGTTAGACCAGCGGCTGTCCTTGTGTTGCACTTCCTTTGTCTTCGTCTGATTCGCGCTGGTTTTATCCAAGATTGCCTGTGTACCCTGGTAATAAAATGTTGCCATGTTTCATTGCTTTGTTCGAACTTGCCACTGGTTCGGATAGAACTAGTCAACTCTGGCAGACCTATCAGACTAATAAAATCTGATAGACGTACCAGACTATTGATTGATTGTGGGGTTTAACGCGCCGACGCAACCCAGGCGATGAGGCGCGCCGTAGTGGAGGACTCCGGATTAATTTTGACCACCTGGGAATCTTTAACGTGCGCCGAAATCTCGAACACACGGGCGTTTTTGCTTTTCGCCTCCATCAGAAAAGCGGCCGCCGTGGCCGGGAATCGAACCCGCGACCTCGTTCTCAGCAGCGCAACGCCTTAGCCACTGAGCCACCGCGGCGGGTGACCTACCAGACTAATACACACTGATAGATTAATACACACTACAGACTAATACACACTAATAGACTAATGCAGACTGGTAGATCTAATAGACTAATGCATACTGATGGGCCTAATAAGCTAATACAGACTGATTGGTCTATTAGTGGCCATAAGCATATACGTGTATTAGAATTTGCATCAGAATTTCGGCAATAAAAGAAAAATAGTTAAGAAAATTTTTTTTGTTTTTCAAAATTAGCCAAGTCCACTTTGGGTGGAATCGAGAAAAACGTCGTTTTTTGCCACCAAAATAATGGTGGCAGCTGCTGAAATAATTTTGTGCCATAATGTAGAAGGGAGGAAAGGATCTTATTTGAGCACTGAAATAGAAATGTGGCGGCATTACTTCCCTCAATGTAAGTACTTGTAATGTCCGGATCTGGCACACATTGATGTGACACACAAGATTTGACCCATTTTGGATAAAAAGTGGTTTATTGCACAGGTCTTTGCTAGTGAAAAACGGCTGGAAAAGTATCACTTAAAGACTTGTTAAAGTAACCTGCTTAAAAGTAGTAATATGACTGTCATTTTTCAGCTGCCATCCCTTGCTGCACTGGAACAGAGGTCCCTGGGTGCTGAGAGCACGACTAAATGCGGACACAAGGGTCCTCTTCGCAACATCCGCACTCTTCCTGTTCGACAGCTGCCATTTCTTTATCTTGTAATCTACTCAAAAAGTCAGAAAAGTACTTTAACTCTTCATGCAGCTGCCATAATTCTCCAAAGCTTTTAGAGAGAAGTCCCGTGATGCCTTTCACCTTCAGGGGGTTTACGTTGGGCTCGTACAAGCCACGCTTCTCTGGGGCACCTGAAAGATTCTTCCCTTTGCGTGAAACTGAAACAAAATTTGACACCGAGAACTGGTAATGTGGTTCTGCTCGAACTTCCAGGCTTCATCTGTTGGGGTTCAGGTAGCATATATACTCCGCTTTAGTTTTCTTGGGTTACCCGTGCCGTCTTCTCAGATGCAGTGTTTTTGCCTCCCTTCTTGGCACGGCTTCCCCAGGTTCTACTGTAATCATTTAGGACGTGCCTGATTTCTGCAGTGAGGCCTGTTGCATTAGCTTGTAGGTAACTTCAGCCTTAGAAAAACGAACATTAGTTTTTGTCCTGAAGTGTACGAAACTTGTCCAGCGGCATCATTTTGACGACGTTCTGAGGATGTACGCTGGACGGACAAACGGACCCTGATTGGACTGGCTGAGGATAAGATCTGGACAACCTAAGGATGCTGAAATGTCCAGAGCCGCGGACATCCTGAGGATTTACCCAGGTTTGTTTTGCGTTATCTGCGTAATGATTCGATGGCGGGTTGCATTAACAAGCGTCGTCTGCATCGCCTACGAGAGCGGCATTCGAATATCCGCAGCAGTGCTAAGCCGAACGCATCTTTAGGCATACCTGTAGGCAGACCGGCCGGCTGCTCCCAGCGCTATCTTCCCATCCACTGTCTCGAGCGTCGCGCGTGGTTCCTAGCCGCGGCAGCAATTTGCACTCGCAGCGCCTGCGTCCCGTCCACGGTCGCTTTTTAATTAAGCGGGTCACGAGGTGAGTGCGTGGGGCATTCGCAGAAACTGCCGGCGACACCGATTCGACAGTGCTACGACAGCTCTGCTCTGTGATATCTGTCCGACCTTCACTTGGTCAGCTTTGTTCACACAAAATCTCGCGTTTCGTGACGGCCGCTGAACCCGAAACTGCGACCGCATTGAAACGCCTCCGCACGCTGTGAGCAAATTAGGTTTCCACACGTGATAAGTAGGTCATTATATAGCTGCTCATCGCAACAAAAAACAAAACTGAGATGCAACATTTTTGTGTCAGTGCCCTTTTAAGGTAGCACTCGTATCACTTATTTTCGGTCGAACGCCACAACAGCCCGCCACAAGCATCACACACATCAGTGCGCAGCGATTACCGCACAAAACATATCTTCTGTAAGAAAATACGACAGCCGCCCAACAACCTCTTGCAAGCATATTTTGAGGTATCCGCGCGACTGCAAGCCCAGGATGCTGACCTCCAGCACACCGTCCGGGCAGGGCGACGGCACAGAAATCGCAAACGGAGAAATAAGTAGCCGCTTCCAGTTTGTCGAATCGGCAGACAGCTTCTCTTCATCATAAACGCACAACTTGAGGCACAACGAAGCAAGATAGAGGTATTGCGAAATGGGTCGACAAAAGGCGGCAGTATCTATCTTCAGAAAGACAACAGATCACTTCGACGTTACCCCTATTTCGCTCGTCCATTCCACTGCGTCGGAAGATGCGGTTCCAGCAGAAAGCCAGCTGCGGTCGCTGGTGTTTCCCAGTCGTCTTTCAAGCGCCACCCCATAGGTGTAAAACCCCAATTACTTAATATGTGATTCCGCAATTTAATATCAGTAACAACTAAGCTTGCAACCCCAGTAAAAAAACAATTGGAAACAATTTGAGAATTTCCACTTGTTTTTCACTCATTTGTCCAATTGTGTATTAGTACACAATTTGACCATTTGGAAATAAAAAGCAATTGGGCCATTTGGGGAAAAGTAATTCCAAATGGTAAAAAAAGCAAATGGGCTGCTTGGAATGATGATAAAATGCATGCGGTCAATCAGTAAGTGGCCATAGCTATGTATACAAACTCGATCATTTAATTTTTGGATGACCAACTTTGTTTACAAAGCCAAGCCTAAAACAACTCCAACCACTTGTGTTCAGTTTACATATTTATTAGAAATGGAAAGACTTAGAAATGAAAAAATGGAGAGGACATGGCTTGTGTCTTCTTCCATGGCTTGCGTTGGGCTTGTATCTTCCTCTCACCCCATCCTGTTTAAAAGAAAAAGAATATAAGGTCCTGCACAATGCGAAACGGGAGTTAACTGGGCTGATAGTTGTGCAAGTGGTTACTACATGGGACCCATTGCGAGACTGGCATGAGCACTGGTATCACGTCACAGGATTCAACTGTTTAACTTCACCTACCTGGACAGGTGTTAAATGTTTGAACTACTTTTTCAGCCCTGTACTAACATGCAGTCTGGTGGAATTAAGGGGTTTCCAGTGCCTATAGCAGGCATGTTAATGTCTATCACTGACGAAAAACATCAAATATCCCCAATACTATTTCAGCACCACATGGAAATGGGATGAATGTTAAAAAGATGCGTAAACAAGACTAGCTGCCATAAATTGCATACTTCTTTGCTGTGCGATCGATGTCGGCAATTTTTTCCACGATGTAGTGGTTGAGCTGCTTCAAGACCATGGGCTGAACATCATCGGGGACTCCCGCTTGTCAAGCCTATGCTTGTAGCAGTCTGTGAGAAAAGAGGAATTTTCACGAATGACAAAACACACAGCCCCAAGAAAACAACCGTAACTTTTGGCCATTTACTAGTATGAAGCATGCCATCAGATGTAATAGTTTGGAAAGGTTTTGCGCCTTGTCCAAGATTTCTTAACTTTTGGCTAGGTGGCTCAATTGAGGGATAGACAGGTCAAAATTTTTGCGTAAATGTTAGCTGGTTTGAGCAACTCAAGGCATTAATTTACCCAGAAGAAATTTATTCAAAAATAAAAATGTTGGCCTGTTCATGCATTTTTTAAGGCATCATTCCCTCGCACGAATCTGCTGACCTTTTAACATCTTGAAGCGTCTAATAGCCAGCAACAATAATGTAGCTGGCATGGGAAGATATTGCCGCACGTCAATGTAATCCAGCAATATATTTTGCACAGAATTATAGAATCGCTTACTTCGCATCGCGGACACCTTCCAAGGAGTGAGCGGGTCTTTCTTTGGACGGCCGGGAAAACGGGGGCTATGCTTGCCTGCAAAGCAAAAGCGTGTTATGCACATAGGATGTACATAGGGCTTATAATTACCTTGCAATGATCGCCCTTGCAACTGCGCCGGACTCCATATGGCCACAAGTAGGTCTTTTACGAACATAGAGTCCTTTTCTCTTGCTTGCACTCTTCTCCAGGTCTCCCTGGGCACAAAGAGTCCCTGGCCAATGTCAACCTGCAGTAGGAGGAATCAGCAAAGTGTAAATGAGAGAGGTGATTGGCAGAAGCGCAATGGGCTAAAAAAAACAAGCAATAACTGGTTAAAATACCAGATTGGAGCGCCCTGAGCAGGGGGAAAAATTATTCATGGGCACGCACACAATCCCAGTTTAGACCCATCCCATACTTCGAAAATTTGGGCTGTGTTGGCTGTAAAAATGACCTACCATGTCTTCTGCAAGAGGTGCTTTGGACGCTGACACGGCCCGTCTTGCTGAGGGGAGGGTTGGCCTTGCTGCAGTGGGGACTGGGGGGGGTGTCAGGCTGGCTGCAGGAGAGACCAGGGGCGCATGGCTGGCTGCAAGGGGGACCATGGGGGTCAGGTTGTCTGCAGGGGGAGACAGGGGGGCCGGGCTAACTGCAGCGGGGACTGGGGAGGGGGTCAGGCTGGCTACAGGAGGGACCAGGGGGGACAGGTTGTGAGCAGGGGGAGACAGGGGGGCCAAGCTAACTGCAGTGGGGACTGGGGGGGTCAGGCTGGCTGCTGGTGGAGACAGGGGGGCCAGGCTGGCTGCAGGGACGTCTTGCCGGGCTCAAGTTGGCTGGAGCCTGCAGTCATTTTTGCTGAAACATTTACATTAAATATTAGGTACAGCACAAGAATCACACATTATTGGTTGTCTACTCATAGCGTGACTTTAAAAAACTATTACGCAAACTTTGCAGGGCACCTACACATGAAAACTTACTTCGCTCAAACACTTTCTTCTGTAGCCATACACTCCCATTTTGCATGGAAACAAGCTGTTTGAACCAGTGGCAGCGAATAAATTATAGAAGGACTGAATCATTTATGAATGCACAGTTGCCACCAACTTCAAGAGTACAATTTATACAATGAGCTTAAACTGTGTACATGCAAGTATTGTGAACAAGTATCAGGAGACTATTCCACATACCTCCACTGCAGCTGCAGCTTAACAGTTTCAACTGGAGACGTCTGTTGATGCTGCGCAGCTCTCGCAGTTCACCCTCCTGCTCAGCAAGTTTGTCCTTGAGCTTACCCATCTTGTCCGATTTCTTGTTTGTAGGCATGCGACCTTGAGAAGCTAGGGAGTTTTTCTTTCTTTCTAATATTTTTAAGAGGTCAGCACGAGGTGCCGGCTTTTTTGCCTTTGGCACCTGCAAAGCACAGAAAATGTGTGAAAATTGCATGAAATATTTGTTTGCCAAGCAAGAAAAAACAACACACATTTAAAGCAAATACTTCGCAAGCACCGTCCGTCTCACTCTCGTCGTCAGTGTCGTCTCTGAGACGCTTTACGCGCACTCTTCCACCTACAATTTTTTTGTTCAAGTCGTCTTCAGAATCTGAAAGAAAACAAGAAACAAATTGTGGTGCAGCGGCAAGCATTCAACTTGTACTCTAGTGCTACCATAAGAAGTTCAACTCTAAAATGCCTGAAAAATCAATAAGCATAACTAGGTAGCGGAGAATTGGTATATACTCTAGTTAACAACCCAGCTGTAGTTTTTGGAGGAATATAGGCTGCCGAAACACTGAATGTTTGTCTTTTAAAACTTGCCATTTACAAACTGCTAGCCTACCCGCCGCGGTGGCTCAGTGGCTAAGGCGTTGTGCTGCTGAGCACGAGGTCGCGGGTTCGATTCCCGTCCGCGGCGGCCGCTTTTCTGATGGAGGCGAAAAGCAAAAACGCCCGTGTGTACGAGATTTCGACGCACGTTAAAGATCCCCAGGCGGTCAAAATTAATCCGGAGCCCTCCACTACGGCGCGCCTCATCGCCTGCGTTGCGTCGGCGCGTTAAACCCTACAATTAATCAATCAATCAAACTGCTAGCATTTTCCACAGCAGTGCCTTGATAGCAGACCAATCTTCGTCTATCGGAGATATACGCCAGGCGAATTAATTTCTCTATTGAGCGGATAAATAAATGTAAAAAAAAAACAACCTGAGAAGAGGCATAGTTTCTGCCCACAGACAAGAAGTTTCCCAAGGAAAAAAATGCGACACTGCTGGCACCCACATTGTTTAGAATAAAATAGACCACAAATTGCGACCCTCGTGCGAATTTTGTGTTCAATCAAGCTAGTCGTTCTCCAAAATATTTCAAAGACGTTCATTTATTGTTGCATATGCACGTGAATCAACCAAACTAAAAATTCGGCAAAGCGAAACGCACAAACTTCATTCTGGCGCTTTTAGATGTGCACGATGGCAAACCTAGCAGCTTGTCAGACAGAGTCCGATTACAGTGCACGTGTTGAGAAAGTTAACGTTCGGTGCTACCGAACGATCATGCGCATGATCGAGCACGTGGGAAAAGCACACAATATACGAGAGCGCTGTATTGTTTCCTTCGTTTTTGTTGCTTTGTTTTTAATATGTACCGAACGTCTATTTACACTAGTTGCGTGACAAGCGTGTCAGCCTTGACAATAAAAATACGCCAGAATTTGCACCGCTCGACTTACCTCCGACCAGCAGAACTCGGGCGCGATAAAAATCCGACGTTCCCGAGTCGTCTGTCCACTTCACCAAGTAGACTTTCGATGAAAAGTCGTCACTGTTCCTGAACCCTTTTATGTCCCTTACAGGAACAATTGCCTTTCGCTGATCATCCTGATAGCGCACGTAAGCGTGGGTAGCCATGCGTAAATTTGACCACGCTTCTCGTGAAGCCTCACCAGCCTCACTCGGCGATCTCAGTTGTTCCCAGCCCTCGGCGATCCCAGCCCTCTCAGTTGTTTCGTTCTCAGAGCCGCGGGCGAAATATTGCCACGGCGTTAGCGTTTCCTAGTGGGCATATGCACGAATTTAACCCCACGGACAGCCAATTCATCCTTTCTGTTGGCACGCTGCATGGTGGAATCTAACGAGCTAGGGACATATGCCGAATTTTGGAACACGCCGCTTCGCTTTCATTAAGTGGAACAATACTTTCTACGCAGGTATCATCCTGCAACACCTCTTCAACCGGTTCAAGCGCTCCTACTGAACAGGGGGCTGCAGATACAGGAAGCAGTGGAGTGCCAATTGAGCAGGCTGGCTCATCCAGCTCTACGGGAGTGGACAGTGACGAGTTTTTAACCAGCACAAATGAGTTTGTGACCAGCACAGATGACTCAGATGCTGATGATTCAGATCTGCATTCCGACCACTTTGGAACAAGCAGTCCTGGCTCCGTGATGGTAAGTCTACCAAATACTTTGTCTGATATTTGTGTTCAGCACTGAAGGTTGGGAAAATTTTTCGGGAATTTACCGAATCATGAAAGAAGAAAACGTGGTGCAAACTAGACGTGGGCGAGAAAAACAAGGTAAGATATACAGGCGCCATTTTTTTTCGTCCACGTATAGTTTGCGCCACATTTTCTTCCTTAAGTATGTACCAACTAGCTCGGCAACAAGTTTTGTTTACTGAATCAGTTCATAAACTTAATGGTGCACCGCATTTCATTTTACTGATTCTTGTTCGGAAGAAAAGGCAGTTAAGCACAGTCACTTCACTGTGCTGCAGGATCCTCTTCATGACGAGGCGGACCTGTTCATGGACCCACAAGAGCCCGAAATGCAGCCCACCGAGGAAGATTCCGTCTACATGTGCGCTGAAAACATTGGAGAACAGGATTCCACCAGTGAGCCAGGTGCTGAGGAGGAGATGCCTCTCTGTGACCTTTTTAAAGGTGCAATCAAAGAAAAGGTGGTTGTGTGTAAGGGGGATATGCTCCTTATGGTGTTGAAGTTTGCTTTAAAAAACAACCTAACTTTCTCAGCCTTGACAAGTATGCTTGAGATGGTTAATTTGTTTTTTGAGAGACCGGTGCTTCCACAATCGAAGTATGCACTGGGGAAAGTTTTTTCGGAAACAGGCATTTCTATGACTTTTTATTTTTGCTGCGACAAATGTTTTACTGTGACACGTCAAGCTGAGCAAGGTTCCACTGTGCTGTGCCCAACGTGCAGCCAGGCTCTGACTTCCAGTTCCGTGACTGATATGTCATTTTTCGTTCTCTTGGATCCCGCCGCTCAGCTGCAGAAGGCGCTTAAGGGGTGCAGCATTTTGGACCTCTCAAAACCTCTTGAACCAGTAGATGTCGTATCAGATATTTGGGATGGAGAAATGTACCGAGAGTTCGTTGCGTCAACAATGGATGCTGGGCACAGAATAAGCCTGACATTAAATGCTGATGGCACGCCACTTTTTAAATCAAGTGGCACTGGAATATGGCCAATCCAGCTTTTAGTGAATGAACTGCCCGCTGAACAAAGAATGAACAAGCGTGTGCTATCTGCCCTCTGGTTTGGAAGAAAAAAACCAGAGATGGGCCTCTTCCAAGCTGCATTTGTCGAGTCTATGAATGACTTAAGCACGAATAGATTCATGCTCGAACATGAAGGGGAGAGGAAGCTCTTCAAAGCATTCTGTATTTGTTGCGCGGTAGATTCTGTAGCAAGAGCTCCAATGCAGGGCCTTACACAGTTCAATGGCTTCAATGGCTGCAATTGGTGCCTGCAATTTGGGGAAAGCTCTGCTGGGGCCCTGAGGTACCCAGTACAAGAAGAAGAGCCTCCGGAGAGGTCAGAAGAGCAAATGGTTTCACACATGGAAATTGCCTTGGCGCAAGGAGAGCCTGAAAGTGGCGTCATGACTGTTTCACCACTTCTTAACTTGCCGCAATTTCACATAGTCTGGGGTTTTGTCCCGGATTACATGCATTGCATCATGTTGGGAGTGGCAAGACAATTCCTAAAAATGTGGCTGGGCAAGACCAGTTGCCCGCTATACATTGGGAAGTATGAAGATGACATAGGCCATAGACTAGTGGCAATCACTCCTCCCCGGGAAGTGAAGCGTATGCCGAGAATCGCTAAAGACAGGAGGTGGTGGAAGGCGAAAGAATACGAGAACTGGCTCCTCTACTATAGCGTGCCGGTACTCGAAGGCCTTTTGGACAGGGCTGGCATTGCACACTGGGCATGTCTTGTTGAGGCCGTCCACATTCTGCTAAAGCGAGACATCAGTGCCTCGGACATAGCACGAGCCGAGGAGCTCCTTGTTGAGTTTCATGTTCGGGCCGAACACCTGTATGACAAGGTCTGCATGACGTTCAACGTGCACCAGCTGCTGCACATAGTAAAGAGTGTGCGTCAATGGGGGCCATTGTGGGCCCATTCAGCCTATCCCTTTGAAGCAGGCAATGGAAAATTGAAAAGTGTTGTGAAGTCGGTCAAGGGTGTTCCTCACCAAATTTGCCGTACACTGCAAATCGAGAATGTTGTGGATAACCTGCTTCAAGTGACAACTGAGGAAAGAGCCCGTGACTACTGTGCTTCCCTTGACACTGTGGTGACACAGAAAACAAATGCTGTGGAAGGGGTTCGTTTTTTTGGAAGAGGTGTTCCATATTGTCCTCCTGACAATTATGTCAACCTCGAGAACTCTGTGCAGTATGCTCGCATGCGTACTAAGGAAATGATGTTCACGACCCGCAAGTACGCTGTAGGGAAGAAAACTAACAGCTCTGCTGTTCAACTTGCTGATGGTTCCTATCATCTGTCAGAGCAACATTAGGGGGTATGTCGTAGTGAAGCGCCTGAAGTGCACTCCTGTGAAGAACAGTCTTGTCACAATGACACATTTACTTAGGGTTGTAAAAGCAGCAGCTACATATGACTTGCTCCCAATTTCAGAAATTTCAAACATTTCTGTTTTAATCCAAGTGGACAAAAATGTTCACATTTCTCCTGTACCTAGCTCACTCACCATGTGAGTTTCTTGCATGCTAATGCATTCATCAATGTAATGATAAATGCATGGTTAGAGTAGTGGCTTATGGGGATCGATTCAGCACCCTGTATTTAACCTTTTTTATCTGTTTAACACCTCTTGAAATGGGCTGTGTAAAGTTCAGACCAACTTCTAAAATGTTGTGCATTTGCTGTAGATTGATTGATTGTAGGGTTTAACGCGCCGGCGCAAAGCAGACGATGAGGCGCTGTAGTGGATGGCTCCGGATTAATTTTGACCAGCTGGGGATCTTTAACGTGCGCCAAAATCTCGTACACACGGGCTGTTTTGCTTTCCGCCGCCATCAGAAAAGCGGCCGCCACAGCCGGAAATTGAACCCACGACCTCGTGCTTAGCAGCACGTCTTAGCCACTGAGCCACCTTGGTGGGTGTGCATTTATTGTATCTCTTTGTCATCTCTTCAGGCATGCTACCTTGCTTGTATAAAGGTTGTTGTGTGTCGATTTTGCTTGCATACCGTTTTTTTAATCAGCTTTAAAAGCCTTGTATATTGTACCTTTGATCCATTTAATTCATGGTTGGGAGAATGCGACACTAGCTGTGTAGTTTTTCGTATACCTTGCACCTACTTTCATGGAGATACATTTCTTGCGTTTCTTGTTTGTATCTTACTTTTTGCTGATTGCGTGATTTTGCACGAAACAATTTTGTCACTTATTTAGCACCCTTTGTTTGATATTCTGATCTGTTAAACATTTCTTAAGGTGTGCTTCATCACCTGTATAAAATTTTATTTCAGTGTTCTATTTTTTAATTTGACGACCAAAACATTGTCTGTATTTTTATCTGTTTACGTGGAGTCTCTTCGGATGTGTGCTTTGCCTCTATAAAGTTGATTGTGCTCATATTACTTGTATGCTATTTTTAATGTGGTTTAGAAAACCAGTTTAGTGATTCTTCTGTTCACTTCACATGCCGACAATATCGGCTATATAGTTTCTTTTGTGCATGTGTGCATACCTCGAACCTACTGTTATGGACACTAATTTGTACAATAATGGTGTTTAACGCACCGAAGCAACACCTGGGCTATGACGTATGCTGTATTAGAGCGCTACAGATTGATTTAGAGCCCTTGAATTGTTAATGTGTGTTCTAATCTCTACACACGAGAATTGTTTTTCGCCTCGCATCAGGAAAACGGCCACCGGGGCTGGGATTGAGCCCGTATTGTAATGCTAAGCTGTACAATATGCCTTAGCCACAGAGCTGGCTGATATGTTTGTATGTATTGTCTTTTTTTATCACATGATTACGCACAAAATGGGTTTAGGAAATAAATTTTGATTTCCTCATAATTGCTTCTGGTCATTGATCATCGAGCATGCCTCAAACAGCAAGCAGCCGTGATCTACATAAACACTAAACAGTTTTTATGCCTCGGAATAAGGAACAATGTGCCAGAGCTGCATAATGCATCTATCAGTCTTTTTTTATTAGCTGTTGGTATTGGTAGCTGCCTTCCAATCGGGTTTCTTCCCTACCAATTGGTTAATTTCCTCCACTTGGTGAAGACACCAATTGGGCTAATTGGTTTTCTTACCTTCCAAATGGTTGCTTTCTCCCAATTGGTGAAGATTCCAATTGGACCGTTTGGTATTACTCTCCACCAAATGGTTTCTGTCTTCCAATTGGAGAGACCACAATTGGGCCAATTGGTATTCTTCTCTGTCCCAAATGGGCATCCAGGCCAATTCCATTTAGCCCAATTGGGAAAGACTGTTTCCATTTGGGCCAAATGGTAAGGTCAATTGTTTCCAATTGTTTTTTCACCTGGGACCCGTCACGCGCGGATTGCAAGGGGCTGCAATGCAATGTGTGTATCAGCTCCGCTATGGTTTTACGTTCATTACTTGATTGGCTTTCTTATCGGGCCGGTGTTGCGGTCACGGTTTGGTTTATTACGAAAGAGAAACGGGCGACTGCAATACCTCGCGCTATATACGCAACGCGAAGTTTCAAGTTTCACGGCGAAACCGCCACAAATTCTCCCTCCCTGATGTATTTACCTCTTGGCTAAGGCTTGCGTGTTCCTATAACGGGGCGCAAAGAAAGGCGTCAGGGTGGCACGTCGCTTCTTTCTTTCTCTCCAGAGATGCTATCACGGTGCTAGGAAAGGAGCTGAGGGCAACAGCAATGGGATGCCTCTCATTAGCCGCGTTTACATGAATGCGACAAGTGGCGCATCGCATCGCATAAACTTTCTAGCGCATCGTTTCAATGGCGTGGGTTAACCGAGGGCAGCGACACAAGCAAACAAAAAAAAAAGCCGCCCGCATCTTCCCACGGGGGGAACTCGAGTAAATGCGTCGCATCTACTCGAGTCAAGCAAAGCGTCACGTCAAGCGAAAGCCAAGCAAAGACGCCCTTGACTGAATTCCGAACGCGCGCTTCGCCGCTTCTATACGTTGAGGGGACTGCGTAAGCCGGTCCCAGTCGATGACGACGTTGGCGTACTTGTAAAGCGGCGTGGGCTCTAGGTGTTTGAGCCAAGTGCGGATGTTGCTTCGCCGGAGAACGGCACTCCGGTTATATGCGCAGCGCGCCCGAAGGAGAGGAAACCGCGGAAGAGAGAGTACTGCACATGCTCCGGCCCCAGCGCGTCTGCCGCGGCTATATGACGCAACGTGCCGCGGCTATGACGCAACACAATCCACTTTAATCCAATACAATCCAAGCCAATCCAATCGAATCCAATCCAATGCTCCTCGCGAGAGTGTGTTCGCTATCGCTTCGACGCGCATGCGCAGTGAGCGTGTGGACGGCGCCGACGCCGACGCCGGACATCGTGCGACTAACAAATGCTCTGCATTTAAAAGCGGATTTTTCGCCGCCTTGTGCCGTCGGTTGCACACCCTTTCTTTTTACTTTCACGCTCACGCTCCGGGTGCCGGCGCGCCAGCGAGGCGGCTCAGCGAAAATGGAAAAAAATCGCCCTTCTGATGCATTTCTGACGCCGCGCTGTGGAGTTTTTTTTTAATTCTTACTTTCATGACGTACGGTTTTCGTAATAGCTCGAAAGCGCGGCTACGATTTAATCGTTGTGTTCTCCACTGTACATATAAATAATGCACTGTCGACGCCGGTAGCGTCAGAAAGCTCACGGCTGTTAGCCAAGCTTGTATGGCTACGGTTCCGTGTATAATTCATGTCTGCAAATAATAACTCCCGAGACTCCATGTGTCTTCGAAGCGCGCGGGGTGCTGTAGCCTGAGACTTTCACTTTCATATCACTTTCGTATTTATGTTTGGGTTCAAATATCTCTAATGTTTTATATTTTTGTTCAACAACTCGCATAAATCGGAAGCATGGTACCAGCTTTAGTAGCGAGGGAATATTTTGCCAATAAGAAGCTCTCGATAAAGGATTATTTTAACTTTTGGCCGAGCGGCTGAATCGCGGGGCAGTTGGCCAGTTGTAGAGAGGGCATATTATGTACATAAAGCTACTTAACGGCGAAAGGATACAGCGGGGCGTGATATTAAGTTGCAATAATAAATTATCTTTATGACGGACACAGCCAGACAGACTGACAGGCCAACATTGTCGCGCTCAAGTGGCCAAAGAAAGACTATCGTCTTTAAAACCAGCTGGAAAGCGCGCTGCCGCCACTGTTTCGCATTCTGCGAACATTGCGCAACCGTACCACTCGCAACCGCCGCCAGCCCGCAAAGTAAGAGATAAACAGAAATACGAAAACCCGCTACCACGCGAAAAGTCAAAGAGGGAGGTCCCGCCGCGAGAAAGGGACAGGACAGTAGGGGCGCTACGCGGCGTCGTTGTATCTATTTCCGTTCACAGCACGGTCAAAACCCACACGGGTATGACCTTAATCACTAATTTTAGTGCGCGTGCGTGTGCGGTTAACCAGAGCGCCCGACACAAATTTGCTGCACCTGGCGGCGCGCCGACGGTGGGCCGGATTCACGTCTCGGTCAAACAGCCCGCGGCAGACGTGCCGCAACTTGGCGGCACACGGCGCCTCCGAGTCTACTCTCCTTTGCCTATTGAGACGGCCGCACCAAATCATGCTTGGGACGACCGGCCCGAAAAAGACACGCAGCGAGTAGACCCTGGAGACAGCGCCGCTGAGTCGCCTTCCCTTTCATGTCGTGGTTTGGCTGACGCAATCACTTCGCCTTCAAACTGCGGCCAGTGATAGTCCTGATTGGAAAGAGTCGAACTGCACGCGGCTGCGGCGGAACCCTGGCGGTATAAAACCAGCCCTGAAGCAGCGGCTGTGCGGCGGCATTTCATCGGAGGCAGAGTTGAGAAGTGCTATCGCCTTTGTGTCAGCCATGTAACGCTCTTGCTACCTTTGCATATATTGCATATAAATGCAGTTAAAATCACCGTCGACTCGACAACTTCATCGCTCTGCTCTGCGCCGCGTCGATGGCGTACTGAGCAGGGCAACGTCGCAACAGTGGTGACTGAGCTGGAATGGCCCAGCCGGCCCAGTCCCAACAGTGTGTGTGTGTGTTAGGGGAGAGGGGGAGGGAGGGGGGCATGGAGAGGGCATCGCTCGCAGTCGAGGGGTCGAGGGCCGCAGGTCACCCAGTTGCTGCCGGTGCTTGGCAGCCGTTACAGCAGTGTCGAACTGCTCTGCCGTGCTTCGTGTACCCGAGAACAAAGTTTGCAGACGCGTTTTTCGGAGGTGTGATAGCTTGCACTGACGTCACTGTATTGTCGTATTGGTGGGTTGGTTGAGCAGTGGAAATCTGCAGCTCTTATCTCGAGCAGCGCGGATGACGCTGACAGCGATCGATCAAAAAGTGCGGTGGCGTCGTTATGTGCAATCTACATGTTTTACGAGACGTTCCAGGACGCAAGCATAAGCGACAATCCCAGTGTCTGGAGTTGGTGTTCATCATTTCAAAACGATTCCTTCACAAGGCCTCCCACAATGCGAGCTTAAACCCGGCAGTACTTGCTAGCGAGGGGTGGTCGCCCCGCCTGTAAACAGTAGTGAAGGTAGGGGAATAACAACCACCGAAATTCACCGTCATGGGCAGCGCCCTCATTACACGGTGGCATAAACGAGAAGCGGCGAATGGGGTTGCCACTCGAAACTAAAGCCATTCGAAAGCAAAACGCTCCTCCAGCAGTAAGATGCCAGGGCTCTTCGACAAAATATGCGAGGATAAACGAAGCGTCGCACGCGTTCAACTGGATATTATGATGTCCGAACAATACATCTACTTAGGCCAAGTTGTGACCCGGGATGCCAACCGTGATGCACAGATAATTAGAAGGATCAGAATGGGGTGGAGTGCATTCGGCAGGCATTCTCCGATAATGAATGGCAGCCTATCATTGCACCCGATGAAGAAAGTGTATGACAGCTGCATCTCACTGGTACTCACCTACGGGGCAGAAACTTGGAGGCTCACTAAGAGGGTTCAACTTACATTGAGGACGACTCAGCGAGCAATGGAACGGAAGATGATAGGCGTAACGTTAAGGGAAAAGAAGACAGCGGAGTGGGTCAGGGAACAAACTCGTGTTAAGGACATATTAGTAGAAATTAAGAAGAAATGGACGTGGGCAGGGCATGTAATGCAAAGGCAAGATAACCACTGGTCATTACGGGTAACAGAGTGGATCTCTAGAGAAGGCAAGCGTGGCAGGGAGTGGCAGAAAGTTAGATGGGCAGAGGAGATCAAGAAGTTTGCGGGGATAAATTGTTCACAGCTGGCACAGGACCGGGGTAATTGGGGAATAATGGGAGAGGCCTTTGCCCTGCAGTGGGCGTAGATAGGCTGGTGATGATGACGATGACTCTGATGTCACAAAATGGCATAATAAAATTCTCAGGCGCCCAGGTCAGCAGCTGCAGTAGGCGTCCCCCGCAAAACACTGCGGCAGACTCTCCACCCTATTACTGGCATATCAAACAAGTTTGGTGGTCTTAGCAGTGGACTTGGGATGATTCACGTATGGCCTTCCTGCATGCAACTTCACCAGGAAACAGATGCAGGCCCTACACATCCTCTAACGGGTCACAGTGAGAACCATAACTGGGCTCCCAAAACATTCCTCCACCTCCATCTTGGAGCTCGACTTCTCTCTCAGGTCTACTAGTTAAAGAGGCTGAACTCCGATATCAATAAAGACATGACCTGACCTCACAAGGACAAGCACTTCGACGACGGGGCCTTTTAAATAGTTAGGTTGACCCTCACTCTGGCAAACAAGCAACACTTGCTCCCATCCAACGGAGACGTATTGCTTGCCGATAGAGAAGTAAGAAAATGCTATATCCGAAATCTCGCACAAGACAGGGCTTCTTACGAGTTCGATATCCTTACCAATGTCGCCGTCGGTGGCTCTAAAGCAGCTATAGTGCGAAAACCCATTACTTGATAGCACTAGCTTTCCTTCTACGGCTTTTAAACAGCGGCAAAAAACTATAGTGATTATTTTTGTCCACCAAATCAATTTTGGTGGACAAATATTCAGCTGTCACGTTGCGTACTTTGGTGGTGATGGAAATGTTTATTCGGACAGTTGGTATTGTTGAAACTGGGCCGGGACGTTCTCCGCACTTAATTTCGCATTCTTTTAAATAAAGGTGGCAGGGAAGAGCAGAAAAAAGACAATCAGCTGTGGGTGGCCATTCTGGTACAGTAAGGGCTGTGCGGCTTTGCAGGCGTCCCCGAGAGTCCTGGAACCATCCATCCCCGTTTCCCTCCCCCCTCGAGCAGAAGGAGTTTGGCGACATATTTTTATTTTCATACGGCAAGTTCCTTACGGTGATTGATATGTGGCATACAAACCAGCAACGAATAAAACCACATTTTAGTTATACCTACACACACAATGCAGCACATACGTGGTCCACACCTGACTGTCAACGGGCACACCGGAATTGTAAACAAAACCGAGATTGCCCCTCTGGCAGCCCTCTTTGGATTTTGACGTGCACATTACAGTTCCGTAGCATTTGCTTTACGTAAAAACAAGCTTTAGCACCATGGAAGCTTTAAATTCCCTTATGATGCTCGAGCTTATGGTAGTCTGGTTAGCACTTGGTATGCAGCAGCTTGTGTTCCTGTGGAACAGATGGATGGATCTTTGAGGAGAGTTGAACTGAACCAAAAAGAACACTTGCTTCCTTACCGGTACCAAACTACAGACCTCTAGTGGTATTTGCTCTGCCACAGAAGCGAGATGATTTCTATGGGCAAACGTGTTTAAAGCGACGGCTACTTGTTACACGCTACTCTTTAGACCACGGTCGTTAAGATGCATTGCATGGTGAAGGATGATCCAGCACGTAATTTGAAATCTCCAGGATAAGTGCTAGAAAAGTGCACTCTGTCTGCCATTCCCTTTTTGTTTGCCTCATCAATGGCACACGGCTATCAGGATTTAAATGGGGTTATTGTGACTGAAGAAATATCATTGATTCGCTGTTTGTAGTATGTAACAAGAGGAATCGTTAGTGTGTATAGCTGCAATATTGATACCTTACTCACCAACCTCGAGCAGAAGTGGTTGCACACACCTACTGCTTCAGTGACCCTCGAGCTTGAGTAGCAGAAACCAAAGTTTTAGCTACGGTTGTTGAGCCATGAAGACAAAATACAATTTTGTGTTATTCGAAAGATTTCGTGTTTTATAGTTCCTCCAACGCTTGCCTGAATGCAAACGATGCTTTATTCACTGAGAAATTAATCAATTTCAGTTAAAATTTTGATTTTCCCGCTAAATCGCATGTTTTCGTGGTCTGTAATGACATCACAGGAACCGACCGCTCTGCAGCCTAGGGCCCCTTGATTCACGCGTCCGCCGTACAGGGCGGAGACACGTATACGCTGGCGCCGCCATTTTGGTTCCTCGCTCGC
Organism: Haemaphysalis longicornis; assembly: GCF_048455015.1. NCBI lineage: Eukaryota > Metazoa > Arthropoda > Arachnida > Ixodida > Ixodidae > Haemaphysalis > Haemaphysalis longicornis. The sequence continues at coordinate 17,130,452 of NW_027526233.1, forward strand.
TGCTGAAGCAAGTCATTGCATCAAAACCCCGCTAAAATTATTGCCACAACGCGGTTAACTGGCGAAGTTTGAATCATCTTGTCTGTTTTGTGTTGCTGGGTCTCATGGGAAACGAAAAGAACAACGCGTTGAGCACGTTGACCTAATTGCAGCCGCACGGTACCGTTCAAAGGGTGTCTCCACCCTGTACGGCAGCGCTGGTATCCTGGCATCGAGGTACTCTCACGTTTGTTTACGTTACTGAACCTAGATGGCGGCACCATACCGTGGCATACTATTTTTTGCCTTTGGTTTTTTTTTTTTTGACCGTATTTAAATCTGGGTTGTTTTTGTTCTGGGAGAAAACTGTTTCGTGAAACATAGTGCTCGCTCCACAAGTATGATTACGTAAGACACCATTGCGTCAATCAATCGGCCAGTCTCGTCTGAGACAAACCCAAAGCCCCGCAGTTCTGTGCACCTAAACAAGCATACTGTGCGCAGTACCAACAGCAGTACGCATCAGTACTTCTATGTTTACGTGTGCCTTCATAACTTACACTGTTTGTTACACCATTCTTACAGCTTTTAAGACAATGTGCCCTAAATTTAAGCGCAAATAGCTTGTTCGGCAAGCTTATAAGCTCTGCCTAATTTGCGTTTGCTTTTTCCGCCCTCCGCCAATCTCAGAGCTGTCACATGTGACATCATAGGTTCTGTTGCGGGAAACGAGCTAGTGGGTCGCATGGCCATTCCCTTTTTTCCTAATTATGTAGCTTATTTGAGCGAAGCTCACATTAAAAATGGTGTCAGTATGATTCTAACGAGGCAATCTTTTGAATGAAACAAACGTGTGTTTTCTCTTCATGGCTCCTTTAAGTCTTTGGTAAATGTTACCTTTAATTCTGAACGAGTGTCCTAAGCCTAGCGTGGCCCACGGCAAAGTCTCATTAAAACTGACAGTGGTGCTCCCTGCCTGAAGTGCACTGGCACACTTTTGCACACAAAGCATATTGAGATGTCAATTCATCACAACATTACACAAACATGGTGTTCAAGAGCTAGCAGGTATGAACTTGATTACATCACAGCAGTGTGGGGGTCGTCATGATCCCATTTCAACCCTCATTGTGCTCCACACATAAGTAAGGAATGCTAGCACAACCCGCCTTGTCTTCTATGGAGAGTGAGGTCAGTCACAAAATTGGTTCTACAGTACTGGGAACGAGTTAATCCATGTACACCAGATTAAAGCTGCCCAGTTTGAAAAGCAAGCTGTATTCTATTCGGTTATGTTAATAAGTAGTAATGTTTAGCAGCGCTCATTTCTTGTTCTTTAGGTACTGCATAAATTCACTTGCCTAGCAGCTTCAATGACGCAGGGTTGCTCTCGCAGCCTGGATTTGGAAGTGGAATTTTGCAACTCTTTATACTGAACAACTCTGCTAGACATGTCAAGAAGGCACGTGTTCGAAAAACGAGCTTATTAAGATTAGTGATGAAGTACTACAATAACGTCATAAATAAACAAAACAAATCTACTGCTTGACGTCGACCGCCGTCTGGCCGACGGTCCGCCAGTTGGGCGACGGCCGGTCAGTGGCCAGCCAGTTGAAATCGTCCACCAGGGCCCAGTTGTTCACTCCGGCCCTGTTCAACCCCGAAGCCTGCCAGTCCCTTTCGCTGCCCTCGTACACGCAGTCGTACGGCCCGAACACGAGCTCCGTCGAGTCCTCGATGATGGAGCGTGCCTGGATGTGGACGAGGAACTCGCAGCGCCGGGTGTCATGCACCCGCAGCTGCTGGCAGGCCACGCGCACCGTGCACCCCTCGCACCCTTCCACGAACACCGAGGCGGCGACGGGGCCACAGCGGATTCGGCAGTTGCGCAGCCGCCGGGCAAACAGGGTGGCCAGGCAGCTGCGAATGGACACCTCGCAGTCGACCAGGGAGTCCAGCTCGACGTCCTTGCCCTCCACCCCTTCCAGCTCGAGAGCCTCGCCTGAACGGTCGCGGAAGCCCACCGTAGTGGCGTCGGTGGCCGTGTTCTTCAGGGCAGCGTTCACAGCTCCTTTGGCTTCCGCTTGGTGCTGGGCACTGCGTGAGGGGGGGAAAGAGTGTGCAGTGACAAACCGCCAAACCATGACTAGGGCGTGAATTTTGACACCCTCAAAAACCAATTACAGTAGAATATCGATAAACGGAAATCGCTTAAACGGAATTACCACTTAAACGGAACAGTTGCCTGGAATTTGGTTGGTTTTGTATTCAGATAACGTAAAAAAAACTCTTGGTAATCGTAACTAAAATTTCCGCATCACCGTGTAAACGGAACCAGAAATGGAACTTCTTGTGAAATCCACTGGCATGAGAATCAGCTTTCTACGGTCCCGGCTGTTTCGTTCTTGTTTTTTTTTTTTTTCTTCCTCCATGCTTTTTTAGCCTCGTTGGCCTCGTAAGCCTTGTCTCGTAAGTGGTTGGCCGTGTTAGCGCAACGAATGCAACATCGCAGTTCTTGTTCCAGTCGTTCGGTCTCGATTCTAGACACCGAGGCTACAGGGCTCACCTCCTGTCGCCTCGTCCGTGCCATCGTCGTGCTATTCGTCCTTCATTACCACGTTGCCATCTTCTAAATTCGGTGGCTCGTAAGCACTCGCAAAGTTGAGGCCTCTAGCCTCTGTGAAGATGCAGTTGCAAGGACTCAAACAAAAATAATTGACACATTTTGTAGTGCACAGCGACTCATTGTTGCCAAATCAAATCAACTTTGTGAATGCTGTGCCTATGCCTCTAGAAGTTTTTTGCTTTCTAAAAAACATTCACGTGCATTCACCTTCTAGTGCTTAGAGTTCCATGAAATGCCATTACGACTGCGTAGCCACATAAATTTTCACCTTAGAACATCTCTCTCAGTACTAACGGAACTCCCGTTAAACGGAACTAATTTTTCTGGTCCCTTGAAGTTCCCTTCATCAAGAGTCTACTGTAATAACATTTTCAGATAGGTGGAGTACGTTATGCACGCAACATTTGCAACACAGAGTAGGATGCAGTGCCTGCAACAATCCCACATCTTGAGTGGAGCCTCACTGTAATCGAACCACGCACAAACAAGGCCACATGTACAAGGTATCTTTGAAGCACTCTGTATTTCCCGTCACTCGAACAAAACCTGCTCCAGGAGGCTACAACGACAAAATACAACTCTGTTCAATTTCAAGCCCTTGGTAACTCACTTGACCCCGTTGAAGCCATGCACGGCATTTTTTTAAAAGCGAAAAAAATTATGATCAATGTGGAAGAACTCAAATTTTGCACTGGAGTGACGTGATATGTGCAGGAGTGGTGTAATATCATTGAGCACTGAAAACGTGGTTATAAGAGTGTCAACTGTGTGTTAGCCTTGCAGCGGTACATTGAAACGGGGGGAGAGGCTCCACTGCCATCGTCCCATCAGGCTTCTTGGCAGTGGCTTAGGGCAGCAGTAGCGAAATGCACAAAAGAAGATTTTACGACCTCGTAGAGAATTCACCAGAGATTGGCCGGGGAGTCGCCGCTGTCTCATTTGTTTCCCCTAATACCACCCCATCACTCGTTTCAAGTTTGCTTAATATGAAGTTGGCATTACTCTCATCAAGGCAAAGCACTCTTTCTAGTGACCAAATCTTGTACGTTGTCTTCACAGCCCCTTTAGGAGAGCCCAGCAACAAACAGTACAGCCACCACCAAAGTAGAGTGGAACGCAGGGTGCCCCCCACCTGGTGCTGTCGCCCTCCTGCTGCCACTTGCCGGAGGCCGGCCTCTGGCGGCCTGCCCGGAAGGCGAAGCGCTGGCGCGGCCTCAGCCTCTCGCGGACGTCGTCCACCCGAACCCGCAGGGCGCCAAACTGCTCCTGGACCATGCGGACGTTGGCCGGGGGAAGGTGGCAGGCCACTTCCCGCACCATCAGCTGCGAGGAGGCAGAGAGGAGGGGCACGGGTCGAGGGACGACTTGGGGATCACAAACAGTGAAAATGCGGAGGCGTTTCTGAAGAAATCGTGGTTAGAGCCAGCATTTCACAAGCCGATTTCATTGTTGCAAGTTTCGCCCCAAAATTTCAATCAGTAAGGGAGGTAGTAACACGCCAATCAAGAGACATGTAGTACCCCCCATCCGCTTCCAGGCCGACTGCGTATAACGTCGCCAATAGTGAGTTTACAAAATACAGGGGGTTCTTCATTCCCTATTGGATCGCATCGCCTGGATACTGGAATGCTTTTGGGTTAGAAACTGCCCACTGGCCACACCCAAGAAGTAATTTCCTTCCCAATGTCGTTGCTGCGGAAAAGGCGGGAAATGGGAGAGTTACGAAATTCTGGGTACAAAACAATATGCTCTGCCGCCAGAATGGGTGCCAACAACTTCCTAAAGATGCCTTAGTTCGAACAGAAGGGAAGAAATTCTGGTTCAGTATCCCTTTAAGGGCACAGCAGGGGTGTGGTATTCACGTAGCACCCAATACACAGAAACTTCTGCTACAGCTCAGGAATGCTCTTATGACTTCGGGTGATGTGAACAAATGCATCGCTGTTCATAGCAACTTTTGATGGAATGCATTTCATGCAAAACAATGCTGCTACGTAGGATACCCAGGGAGCAACTCGTGCGTCGGGGACACTGGCAGGCTGTAACATCCGTACATACGTGTCATATTCAGTTATGACATGAACGGGCAGGTGGCTGTGAGGCTTGCACTGCAGGACAACCTCCTTCCATTTACCACATTCGTTCTACACGCTAAATCCTGGCGGAAATGCAAATAAACATTCAGCACCCTCACATTCTGCAAAGAAGCATGAACTGGGACGCTAGGTGTAGTGAGCAGAGTGTGCGAAACAAAATGCATTTGTTTGCAGTTTGGATTGAGAATACTTCCTACTAAGTGAGCTGAATGAAACTTGGAAGGGCTGGAGTTTTACTCCAGGGGACCGGCACGGGGCTGTGCTTTTCCCTGCCACGTCGTCGGCATCGCACTGTCCGTGTAACACACTCACCGAAACCACTCGGCGACGGAGGAGAGCAGTGAAATTGCATCGGGCAGTGAGACGGCCACGTTGAAATCACCCACCACCACAATGGGCGTGCCATTACACTGCCCCGACCACACATAAAGGAGCACCTGGTGGTCTCTGTGTGTGTGTGTCCTTAGATGTGAAGGACACCAGGTAAAACGTCACTTGGGAAGCCCTCCAAGCTGGGCAGGAAAAACACTGGCCATAACGTCGTACCAGGAGCCGACCAAGAAGAAGACACAAAACACTGGCATTTGGGTGCGAAAAACTTTCTGTCTATGCTAATCCATCCAGGCACGCAATATGCAAAAACCAAGGCATGCATAGCATCCCAGCGAAACATTTTCCCTGTTGACCGACAGCTTGCATCACCAGGTATGACACCAAAGCCCTGCTTGGAAGTCACGGTCCCCAACCTGTAGGAGTACAGGACACAGGCTGTGAAGGTAAGTAGGAGAACTCAGTTGATTCGGCGGTTCCCTTAAAGAGCCCATTTTGGGGGGAAGCTGCAGATGGGCATTCTTACACAGTGTTGGCTGTACACTATGCCACCATGATTGGTTGATTGATTGATTGATTGTAGGGTTTAACGTGCCGAAGCAACGCAGGCGATGAGGTGCGCCATAGTGGAGGGCTCCGGATTAATTTTGACTACCCAGGGATGTTTAACGTGCGCCGAAGTCTCGTACACACGGGCGCTTTTGCTTTTTGCCTCCATCAGAAAAGCGGCTGCTGCGGCTGGGAATCAAACCCGCGACCTCGTGCTCAGCAGCGCAACGCCTTAGCCACTGAGCCACCGCGGCGGGTTCCTCTCTCTCCATGAATCATTCTTGTGCAGGTTGTGGGGATTCCCCCCTGTGAGCGCCCACGTTACCCCGTTTCAAACTGCCGCGCGCCACCTCTCCTGCCATCTGGGAACACACGGCAGAAAGACTGTGCGATGGAGGGGGGGCGTGGCACATCTTTGGGCACGCTAGATAAGGGCAGCGGTGCTTGGTAGCGGGGGGAGTTGCCGGCCGGGAGCGCCGCCGGTCACAAGAGAGAAGCCACCGCCGTCAGCCACCTCGAAGAAGACGCACGTCAGCAAGGCCCGCCGTTCGTCCCGCCGTACCGTAAGCCCTGGGACCCTGAAGTGCTTTTGTTATGTGCTTGGTTGATTGTATCCCCTGTTCCATTTATATTTCATTTTCCATTGCTTGAGTAAAGCGCAATTGTTCCTCTTGCAATGTTCTGTGTGTGATGTTTTGACGAGGCCGTTGCCTGAACCCCCCTCGGTAGGCAGAACTACCTACAAGGTAGAACAGCGCTGCTTTGCTATTGTATTCGTGTAACAACATTTACATGTGCTAAATCCTGATACTTTTAATGCTGCATTCTGAATGAATATTGAAGGTTTTAGCCTTCGCTCAGCGGCCCTGCAAACACGATATATTTAGCTTCTGGAAACGAAAACCACTCCGAAGCAACTCGCACTTACAACTGGGACGTACCGTTGGGATTCACTCACGGAAATGTGGTTACAGCTGTCTAAGCATAGAGTATTAGCATGATTTAAGCGCGCACCTTTTCTCGCTAAAAATAGCCTTCATACTTGTGTGGGCATCACAATAGGCCTCAAAACTGAAACTGGCTTTGAAGTGGTCACCAGCACCGCCATGGCCACTACCGTACTTACCCGATTCTAACGCACACCCATTTTCCTGGCAAAAAAACCAAAAAAACTTGCACCTCCGATTGTAACCCGCATGGAACTTTGTGACCCAGACAAACAAATGCGAGAGAAATGGGCGCTTTATTTCCCAAAGTAATCTCACTCCTCGTCGCTCTCCGCTGACCGCAACATCTCACCCTCGGTGCCGTCAAGCGCATTCGCGATGCCACACTTCTGAACGGATGTTCAACCATGGTCGATGGGATCGTGGCCCACGCTTCGCACGCCCATCCCGCGAGCTTCTCCAGAGGCGCACGTTTCAGCCGACCACTCGTTTTGAACGCGTGAGAGCCGCTTCTGCCATTGCTGTTATCAAGCGCGCAAGTGGAGCGATTTGACGATTTGTGAGAATGCCGATAGAAAAGCCTAGGCGCCTATGCTTCCAGCGTCTCAAAAATCGTTGCTAAAAGGTTTGGCGCCATCTTCAGATGGCGATGGGTGGGACAAAATTTCCGCTTTTTCGGCAGTTTCGGTTTTGTACCCGATTCTAACGCGCATGCGTATTTTCGGGCTATTCTTACGGAAAAAAGTGTGCGTTAGAATTGGGTAAATACGGTAACCCTTCCCCAAATCCAACTCAATCTAATCCACTCAATATGCTAACACCACGCAAGTGAATTTCGGCACACCATTCCTCGATGGGCATACCACTGCCAGCTGTTGCACATGTTGTTACTGCTGCAACCAGCACCTCGCGTGAGGTGTTATGGCTCTCAGTAGAAACCACCCTGAGGCATCCTTCAAGCGCAAGGTAACTTTACTAGTCGAACAACCGGAACTGAGCAGAATAACACACACTGGGTGTGCCAGAGGCATGATACTACCGTTGGCATAAACAAAGAAGAGGGGAATTTTCTCGCAAGGCGTCGAGCAACGACTGAACCACGTGCCCATTTGAAATTAGAAAGGTCAAAGAGCTTGAAATAGCAAAGGCTTTCAATGTTCCGTTATGACGCTTTAATGCCCGCAGGATATGGACAAGGAAGCTCACAAGCTAAAAGAAATTTTTGCTGCCACAGGAGCCTGTGTCAAATAAAATTCACTCGGCCAAGTATGTGGTGTCACGTTCTTTTAGTAAAATCAGCGTCAAAAAAAATTTCTCAACAAATTTTTGCGAGTAGATTTACCTGAGCATTGCAATTTGGGGGGCGTTTTAGAATCGTGCAAATTTGGTACGTTTCCGAGACCAGGCCCCTAACCTCTTAGCTGCTCTCCGCGACTTTATTCGCGTAGTGCCAAAAAAAAAGTTAGCTTTGCATTTCTGTCCACCTTGTCGCATTGTCCAACCTTTTCTTCTAGCAATTCTCAAATTCTGGTGCGTTTGTTCTTCACCCAACTTATTTGTTTTCGAAAGTATAGTTTTGTCAAGTGATTGATTCTAGGGTTTAACGCGCCGACGCAACGCAGGCGATGAGGCGCGCCGTAGTGGAGGGCTCCGGATTAATTTTGACCACCTGGGGATCTTTAACGTGCGCCGAAATCTCGTACACACAGGCGTTTTTGCCTTTCGCCTCCATCAGAAAAGCGGCCGCCGCGGCCGGGAATCGAACCCGCGACCTCGTGCTCAGCAGCGCAACACCTTAGCCACTGAGCCACCGCGGCGGGTAGTTTTGTCAAGTGGGCACACTACCTCTCAAAGCTCCCGATCCTGGCCAATCCCCCCAAGTGGGCATGTGCCAAGCAAAAAGATCAACAACAACGAATGTCCTACACGAAGACACCCCAACCCCAAGAATGAACGATGCTTGGGCTTGGTGTGGTGCTTTGAAGCACTACACCAACGTGCTGGAAGGACCAGTGGTTTGTGTCGGCGGGGGTGCAACTCAATGCTGACCTGCAGCTCGTGCAACTGCCTCTCCGCCTCTGCCAACTCGGGGCTGGACTCTTCCAGCAGCCTCTGCAGCTGACCCCGTGCCTGGCCGAACTGGTTCAAGAGGCCGTCCCGGGTCACGGCAGCCCCGGCCTCCTCTGTGGCACCCATGGCTCGCTCTCCCCGACACCCCAGGTCCTGCGGTCGTCGACACTGGCCTCCCTGCTGCCTGGAAACACTGCGGAGGAAGCAAGAAGTCACTGCCACAGTGGCTTACATCCCTTGAACGTCACGTGGGGTCACTGTGCGCCACGGTGCGCACGATTAGAAGTGGAGAACGCACATCAGTGCCTGTCTGCAGGAATCCGTATCCAAATGGCTGCCCATCTAGCATACTATCGTGCTCCTCAAATGACTAGGGTGGTGGAGACGCATCAGCCCATGTGGGGAAGAGAGGAGCGCGAGGCCTGACTACTGCTGACAGGCAACACAGCTAGTGTCACCGACTGAGCAGAGAGGGTTGGTGGTCTACCCCTGGGAGGAGGTCGCAGCGGCTTTGGCATGCTGGCTGGGCAGAGGTTCAAGCAATTCGCAGGACCATGTTAAATGTTTGACGCCCGCTATCTTGGTCTTTGAGGCAGAGACCGCATTTTCCTGGGCAGTGTCTGTAGCCTTGGCTGTGTCTGTCACGGTTACCATGCGCACAGGCAGCCATTTTCACACTGCGACGGCACAAGGGGGCCGGGATACAAAGAAGTACGAAAAACGAAGCACACAGCCCCCCATACATCGGCTGTCGCCTGCGGGTTGCCCGGTTCGAAAGCTCTGCGTGCGCTAGCTGCTCTTGTACACGTCTGAGAGTATGGGCCAACATTAGATGCAAGCTTAGTGGATCAGGCAATGCTGTATATACAGTAGCTGGCCAATTTTTCGGACCTGGAGGGGGACGAAAAATAGTGCGGATAAAAGAGCAGTCCTATGTGACAACTGACAGTTCCTCAGAAAAGTCCTAATAATCCACCGAGTTCGAATATTCGGAGTCCGAAAAAACAGTGAGGCAACTGTGTATTTTTTTTAGTGGAGCATTTCAACACCACTGCACTGCTGCAGGCAAGAGGCAAGTTGCGACCCTGAGAAGTCTGCACGTGGGCATCTAAACCTGACATCCACAGCAGCAAGTACCAAAGGCTGTGTGCTCTGTTGTTTTCTTGAATTTGCCTATTTGACTTCTGGAGCAACGACTTTGAGAGCCCTGAGAAAAGGTCTTATCGGTGCATTCATTGGTGGGGGCTGTTGTGTCATCAGGACTTCTCACATTTGATGCACCCCGGTAAGTTGGTGCCAGTTGGGTGGGGGAACCAGACACAAGCAAGGACAGTGCGTAATTGATATATCCACCATGAGCATTAGCCTGTTTCCAAAACTGATTGTGTGATGGGAAGTAATTTAAAACAAAACTGGGATGCGCCCATTCTTACCTATGTAATCAGAAAACAGAGCAAAAAAAAAGAAAAATGCTATGTATAGTAAAAAAAAATTAATGGAAGTCCAATTGGCCCTGCCCAAAACACCACCGAAGCAACCGAAAGTGTTCCAATTGGTCCAATGGTGGTTCGGACAGGTCCAATTTCATCTTCCAGTTTTTTTTTTTTCCATATTTCTTGAACTTGGCAAATCGTGGTTCAATTATAGTTAACATTACTTGATTCACCTAGATCATATTTCAGCAATGCTGACGTAACTGACCAGGGAGGTCAACGGATCCTCAGCCGCGTCTAGGGAGTCGCGTTTACGAAGGCAGCATATACACCGTGACGAATTTTTGGCGACAGCAACAAAGGCTTCGCCAAACGTTTTTAGCTAATCTAAAACCATTGGCATCGGCCAAACATTCCGAGTGGTTAACTGAGGCAAAAGAACAAAACACCAGCAATGAACATTAAACACATTTAACTCGATCGGGCGACTCCAACACGCACGCCCACGTGGAAATGCGAAACATGCGAAGCAGCGCTGCTCATTACGTGTTTTGTCCGTTTTCTTCCCTGCACGCAGGCCTGCGTTTCGCGGGAAAACGGCCGTATGGATGCGGGAGTCACACTTGTTATGCTTAAAAGAAAACAAAACGCCAGGGCGAGTGACAGAAGCATTTGCCACTTACGCCGAGATAACCGATGAAGGCAGACCGGTGCAGCCCAGCGACAGTTGAATATCGCTGTGTTCTGAAAACGCACACTTGTACGAGCTGCCCTTACGTCTTCGGTCACCAAAGCAAGCCCCGGCTGACACTTGAGAGATATATATTTCAACCCTTTTTTAACTCTTCCCACGCAAATTGTAGTTGCAGCGCCCACAGCTACTCTTCCTAGGCACTAGACAAGACATTAGAGGTGGCCACCATTGCTGACTCACACGGAGAATCGCCGAAAACTGTCACCCAGTTTGGCTCAGTTACCGCTAGGTGTTGCACTCAGGGTAGTTGTCTTTGGAATTACTGGAGTTTTCGCTCTAGCCTAATAAAGCACATCAAAATTCGCTAACCGTAAACGAATCAAACCACCGACGACGGTCCCTTAACATTCGGAACCCTGTCATCTACCTGAGCAGACATCTCTGGAGCAGACGATACACATGGGCATACGGGGATTGCGCTAAGTTGCATTGAATTTTCGGAACCGTCAGTCTTATCAGCAAGTTTTTTTTTTACGTATAAACGCTTTTTTGTTAAGTTTGTTTATCTACAAAAGTTTTCAAGAGCAGGAGCAGCTTTTCTTTAGTAGTTGGCGTCACACTAGTGGGCGCTTCGATCGTTCATCATGGCGGCGCGCAACTTTGCAAGTGCCGTTTGCTAACTGCTGATGTTTTAGAAACTTTTACACCCAATTTTCGCCCCGTCAGCTTTGACAGAAAAGCTGCGATGGCGCAGGGTCCTTCCCTGTTTCCAGCGTACGCCGCTCCGAAGCTGTCGTCACCGGAGAACGCTGCCAAGCCTGCCCTGTTCCCGGCTTTCGCTGCTTCAACATCGGAGCAGCAACCGCCTTCCGGAGACGCCGCATCTCCAGAAAGTTGGTCTCGTCGTCGTTATTTGTACAGGAGTAGTTGCTGTAACATCGCAGCTCATACAACTAAGCCGACCAAGCTTTTGTTTTTGCGTAGCCGAAATGATCGCTGTCGGTTTGCGCCCATTCTTGCACAAATCGTCACGATTACGTTCTCGGCTGGAGCGCTGCGCCCAAGTAATACGCAGCATTGCAGACGTTTGCCTGTGCTTAAAACTATGCTGTAGCCAGCATGCTCGTAACGTTGCCCACAATCTCAAGCAGCCTGTTGCGCATCATGGTTTACGTACCAGTTTGACGGGCGCCGGGTACGGTCGTGCGGTCCCCTCGCTTGAAGCCGGGGCGACGTTGTTCACATTACCTTCATTCCATGTTGAAATGCGCGGGCCCACTATCGTAGCGCGCTAGTGGTTTTCGTCAATGGAAATGCGTTCTGCTATGCGTTTATCCACGGGACAGTGCAAACAAGTTGTGCTGGTTGTTCCTCATTGCTGGCGATGCGTTCAGGTCAGCCTTATGCTCGGTGTGCCGTAATTACAGCATTTAGTTAGGGCATCTTAAGCTCTGTCTGAATGAAAATTTTGTGTTGCCAGTCTTGTCCTGTCAAAGAAAGTGCAGTTCGTGACACGGTGGATGCTATGGAGCTGGAAAGGAATCACCGGTAATGAATATGGTGGTACGGAAACTAGTTCTGTACCAACTCGTGTGTGCAGTCGCTTCGTCAAAGCAGATATTCTGTTTGATGCATTGAATCCGAAATGCGGTACAGGACTGTAGTCGTATGGCTTCAAAGGAAAGCTGTACAGCTTTCTCAGAAACTTCGCAGGTGAAGAAAAATTCGTCCTGGTCCAGGATTCGAACCCGGGACCACCGCTTAACCGCAGCAGTCGCTCTACCAACTGAGCTAACCAGGAGGCTAGTCGTTTGTAGCTTTCCTTTCCTTTGTAACTTTCCTTTGCAGAAACTTGCTCCACCTTGAGGATTTCCTCTAAATCTGGTCAATTAGGACTGTAGTAGTGGGGCTTTTGTATCTCGGCGCTTCGGTGGTCTGCGATTAAGGGGCTGTGACGAAGTTATGAAAGGTGGCGCCATTTTGAATAAACCCTTGCTTTGTCCTTACGTTACCCTCACAACGAGTGCACGTCTCTCTGCGTCACCCTTAGGGGCCGTCGCCTTTTAGGCTGTCCCTATCCGCACGCCTCGCGCGGATTATTTTTAAAACTGTCCGCACGCCTCGCGCGGATAATTTTTAAAACTGTCCGCACGCCTCGCGCGGATAATTTTCAAAACTGTCCGCACGCCTCGCGCGGATAACTTTTAAAATTGTCCGCACGCCTCGAGCCCGAATGCAGTGCCGTGTGCCAAGTTTCTTTTTCTTTGAGTTATTCTTCCGCTCTCAACTTGGATGCTATCCGCGTGTTACGTTGTTGTGGCCGGTTACTTAACCCAAGTGCAGCGTCGGTCTGCTACACTGTCTGCTAACGCTCGGCTTCACGCTGCGTGCTGTCCTGAGCCAGCTCACGGGTGAAGCCGGCGTGCCAAGCCCTCGTCGGACGACGAGAAACGGCGACCACGACGACACCGATCCATCTCCTGAAGAATCGAGGACGAAGTTTGCCATCGCTCTTTCTGCACTTCCATTCTCGTGTTCCCCCTTACGGACCCAATATCTATTTCGTTATCCTATCGGCACCAATCCATTCGGCAGGTCGATTCACTAAAATACCTTGGAGTTATATATGACAGTAAATTGACTTGGCGTCTCCACATTGAGCACATTGCAGTGAAAGGCTCCCGCGCTGTCGCTCTTTTGAGGGGCCTTAGCCACAAGCGATCAGGTCTGAGAGCAGATACACTCTTGATGATCTACCGCATGTATGTTCGCCCAGTCTTAGAATTTGGGTGCGTTTTGTTCTCTGGCTCTGCTGCCTATAAGCTCCTGCCTTTGGTGAAGCTCGAGCGTCAAGCATTGCGCTGCTGCTTAGGCCTGCCCGCTTACGTCCCGATTAGAGTGCTGTACTTAGAAGCCGGAGTCCTAACGCTGAACTCCAGGTTCAAATACCTAACCGTTAATGCATTCGCAAAGTTCTTTGAATCCCCGCTGGCCAGACCACAGGCTGTTTTCCTTCAGCATGCAAGGTCCTTTTTTGGTATATATTGGTCTCGTCTCCGGCGCCCACAGGTCATTTTTGCCAATTCGTTGCTTACTCCATTAAACACCACCCTCCTTTCAATTCCCGCCTTGCAGACACCATCCACAGTAGTAAGGATTTCATTTGATTATATTTTCCCTAAAAACGCTAAGCTTCTCCCGCCTAACATACTCAATAACATTCTCCTGGCTCACCAGTCCGAATACCCATCCCACGTGGTCATTGCAACTGACGCTTCGAAAAAAGACGAAAAGGT